>NC_071995.2:53800000-55151785 GCF_028885655.2 Pongo abelii
AAATAAGTTTTCCAAAATTCTAATTTTCACTTAAGTGTTTGAATTTTATCATTGGCAAGAAAAACTATCAGTTGTTTCCCTTCACTTTCACTTCCTTCATTTTCAGGAAAATGATCATTGGATAGTCAGGTCTGATTACCATAGTTTGTCAGTGTTTTTTTTTTTCAAGTAAAAAATACTGCTCCATGAGAAGAAAGTTTGTTCAGCTTGCAATTCAGACAACCATCCTACTTCGGTATGCAGCAGAAGTGTTTCATGCTTACTTCCTATGAGTCACAGAGAACATTAAAAAAATATGTATTCAAGGGCTGGGCTTAATACAATTAATCATTTTTATTGTATCATCAATGATATCCTTAGGTGAAACTGGCATTTACAGCAAGTGTGTGGCAGTGAAGAACACAATGATTAGTATAATTTGGTGCCACTGCCCTGACAAATGCATGCTTATAGGGCCAGCAGTTTCACCAACCATGTCTTTTGCACCATTGGTGCAAAGTCAATCCCATGAAAAAGACAAATAAGCATGATTATGAGAATAGATTTGCTTGCAGACCTTCTGAGTCTCAGGGACCCCCTTAAGGGTCCTAAACCACACTTTGAGAATCACTGGTATAGAGTATGGTACTATTTTATTTTATTTATTTATTTATTTATTTATTTTGAGATGGAGTTTCGTTCTTGTTGCCCAGGCTGGAGTGCAATGGCGCAGTCTCGGCTCACTGCAACCTCCTCCTCCCAGATTCAAGTGATTCTCCTGCCTCAGCCTCCTGAGTAGCTGGGATTACAGGCATGCACCACAACATCTGGCTAATTTTGTATTTTTAGTAGAGACGGGATTTCTCCATATTGGTCAGGCTGGTTGCAAACTCCCGACCTCAGGTGATCCGCCCGCCTCGGCCTCCCAAAATCCCGAGATTACAGGTGTGAGCCACCGCACCCAGCCAGTATGGTACTATTCTTGTTGGAGTAAGGGGCAACACTTAAAGTCTGTGTACAGAGACAAAGAAAAAGGTGTGCAAGGACACATATCAAACTGTTAATGCTGGTTACCTTAAGAGAGAAACTTAACATATATATATATGTTTTGTTGTAGCTCTCTTAAGTATTACTTTTGTGAAAATAAAGAAAAAAAGATTTTTAAGGCTAGATGCGGCGGTTCACACCTGTAATCTCAGCAATTTGGGAGGTTGAAGTGGGTGGATCACATGAGACCAGGAGTTCTAGACCAGCCTGGCCAACATGGCAAAACCCCGTCTCTACTAAAAATACAAAAATTGGCAAGGCACAGTGGCTCACAACTGTAATCCTGGCACTTTGGGAGGCTGAGGCAGGTGGATTGCCTGAACTCAGGAGTTCAAAACCAGCCTGGACAACATGGTGAAACCCTGTCTCTACATACAAAACCCTGTCTCTACATAAATACAAAAAAAAAAAAAAAAAAAAAATTAGCCGGGCATGGCGGCATGTGCTTGTAATCTTAGCTACTCGGGAGGTTGAAGCAGGAGAATCACTTCAAACAGGGGGTCGGAGGTTGCAGTGAGCCAAGATTGCGCCACTGCACTCCAGCCTGGTGACAGAGCGAGACTTCGTCTGGTTAAAAAAAAAAAAATTGGAGGCCAGGCACGGTGGTGCACACCTGTAATCCCAGCACTTTGGGAAGCCAAGGCAAGCGGATCACTTAAGGTCAGGAGTTCAAGACCAGCCTGGCCAACATGGTGAAACCCCATCTCCATTAAAAACACAAAAATTAGCTGGGTGTGGTGGCAAGTGCCTGTAGTCTCAGCTACTCGGGAGGCTGAGGCAGGAAAATCGCTTGAACCGGGGAAGTGGGGTTGCAGTAGGTCAAGATCATGTCATTGCACTCCAGCCTGGGCAACAGAGCGAGACTCCGTCTCAAAAAAATAAATAAATAAATAAATAAAATAAGGCTGGGCATGGTGGCTCATGCCTGTAATCCCAGCACTTCGGGAGGCCGAGGCGGGCGGATTACTTGAGGCCAGGAGTTCGAGACCAGCCTGGCCAACATGGCGAAACCCTGTCTCTACAAAAATACAAAAAATAGCCAGGCGTGGTGGCAGGCGCCTGTAATCCCAGCTACTTGGGAGGGTAAGGCAGGAGAATCACTTGAACCTGGGAGGTGGAGGTTGCAGTGAGCCGAGACTGCACCACTGCACTCCAACCTGGGCGACAGAGAAAGACTCCATCTCAAAAAGTAAAAATAAGTAAAATAAATAAAAATAAAAAAATTAGCTGGGCATGGTGGCACGTTTGTAATCCCAACTACTGGGGACGCTGAGGCATAAGAATTGCTTGAGCCCAGGAGGCGGAGGTTGCAGTGAGCCGATATCGTGCCACTGCACTCCAGCTTGGGCAACAGAGTGAAAATCTTTCTCAAAAAAGAAAAAAAGAGTTTAAAAATAAAAGTCTAGGGCCTCCTACATGAATTATATATTATTACACGAATTGGTTTTTTGTTCAAAATGCAAATATCATTAATACATTAAAACAAAAAAGTCCAGGCGCACGGGCCCACTCCTGTACTCCTAGCACTTTGGGAGGTTGAGGCAGGCGGATCACCTGAGGTCAGGAGTTCGAGACCAGCCTGGCCAACATTGTGAAACCCCATCTCTACTAAAATACAAAAAATAGCCAGGAGTGGTGGCTGGGCGTCTGTAATCTCAGCTACTCCAGAGGCTAAGGCAGGAGAATCAACCTTGAGCCCAGGAGGCGGAGGTTGCAGTGAGCCGAGATCATACCATTGCACTCCAGCCTGGGTGACAGCAAGACTCTGTCTCCAAAAAATAAAATAAAATAAAACAAAAAAAGTTGTTAAAGGCAATGGGTGATTCGACAGGTGGAGGGGATGGAAGAAAGAAAAATCATGAGCAAACGGACTCAAATTTGAGCAAAGAAAAGCATGGACGTGGGAATGGGCGTGAGTAGGGAACAGAAAGTAGAGAGGTTCAGGTGAATGAGACAGTTCATGTTAGGGAGTAGGAAGCCTGGTTGGAAATGAAAAATGGGGTAATCGCAGAAAGCCTTAAAAACAAGGTCAAGAACTTTGGACTTTATTGGGTGAGTAAAAGAGAACTACTAAGGATATTTTTTGCCCAGCTGTGACAAGAATAAAAACCAAAGAAAAAAAACTAGGAGGCTTCCTGGAGGGAGGACTGAGACTAGAGCTGGGCTTTGAAGGAAGAGTCAAACTAAACAAAAAGGGAGGCAGAGTAGATTAGAAACAGTTCGTTCTCAAACAAAAACTCACGCATGGGAATGTAGATAGCATTTTCAGGCAACGACAAATAGACCAGTCAGGCTGAGCCAGAGACAGGGCTGGAATGTTCAGACCTTGAATACCAGTTAAAGATTTTAATATCTGGCACATGGCACGTACTCAACAAATATTTGTCAAATGAATGAATCCTTTATGCGAAGTATTGTCTTAGGGCTTTGAATAAATGAATGAATCCTTTATACAAAGCAGTGTTTCAGAGTATTTAATCTAGCATAATAAAAGGGTGACTTGGAAAAAAAAAAAACACCAGAGACGTGGAAACTAGTTAGGGAAAAAATATTGCGATAATCCTGGCATGAAGGGACAGAATTGGCTGAAACAGGGGCACTGGAAAGTAAGAGACTAAGGGCAGACACATTACCAAAGAATCAACAACATTTGGTAATTCACTGACTACGGAAGGAGTAAGAGGATAAGAAATCAAAGATAATTCAATACACTTTTTATTTTAGTAATCTCAATGTCCACAATTTACCATAAATAGTTACAATAGGAAAAAATAAAAACAAAAAAGAGAGGAAGAGATAATCATATGAATATGATGGCATTATCAATAAATAGTGAAAGGTCAGGTACAATGGCTCATGGCTGTAGTCCCAGCACTTTGGGAGGCCAAGATGGGAGGATCCCTTGAGCCCAGGCATTCAAGACCAGCCTGAGCAACATAGGGAGACCCCCGTCTTTACGAACTATACAAAAATTAGCTGGGTATGGTTAATGGCATGTACCTGTGCTACCAGCTACTCAGGAGGGTGATCTGTGTTGATGAAAAGAGTCACACTCTGTAAAATATTTTTAGAGATTCTGAGCCAAATATGAGTGACCATGGCCTGTGACACTGACCTTAGGAGGTCCTGAGAACATGTGCCCTAGGTGCTTGGGGTACAGCTTGGTTTTATATATATATTTAAAAAAATTTTTTTGAGACGGAATCTCACTCTGTCTCTCAGGCTGGAGTGCAGTAGCCCGATCCCGGCTCACTGCAATCTCCGCCTCCCCAGTTAAAGCGATTTTCCTGCCTCAGCCTGCCAAGTAGCTGGGACTATAGCGCATTACCACACCTGGCTAATTATTGTTTTTGTTTTTTGACACAGTCTAACCCTGTTGCCCAGGCTGGAGTGTAGTGGCACGATCTTGGCTCACTGCAACCTCCGCCTCCTGGGTTCAAGCGATTCTCTTGCCTCAGTCTCCCGAGTACCTGGGACTACAGGAGCCCACCACCACGCCCAGCTAATTTTTTGTATTTTTAGTAGACACAGGGTTTCGCCGTGTTGGCCAGGCTGGTCTCAAATTCCTGACCTCAGGTGATCCACCCACCTCAGCCTCCCAAAGTGTTGGGATCGCAGGCGTGAACCACCACGCCTGGTTTTATATATTTTAGGGAGGCATGAGACATCACTCAAATACATTTAAGAAATACATTGGTTTGGTTCAGAAAGGTGGGACAACTCAAAGCGGGGGGCTTCCAGGCTATAGGTAAATTTAAACATTTCTGGTTGACAATTGGTTGAGTTTGTCCAAAGGCCTGAGATAGATAGAAAGGTTCAGGTTCAGATAAAAGATTGTGGAGACCAAGGTTCTTTTGAAGTCTTATGGTGGCTACCCTTAGAGACAACAGATGACAAACGTTTCCTATTCAGTTCTTTAAAAGGTGCTAGACTTTTAGTTAAACTCTTCAGCATTGGGAGAGCCTGAAGAAATAGATCTAGCTATGTTAATACAGAATTTTTTTTATTTATTTATTTTTTGAGACGGAGTTTTGCTCTTGTAGCCCAGGCTGGAGTGCAGTGGCACCATCTCAGCTCACTGCAACCTCTGCCTCCTGGGTTCAAACGATTCTCCTGCCTCAGCCTCCCGAGTAGCTGGGATTACAGATGTGTGCCACCACGTCCGGCTAATTTTTATATATTTTTAAGTAGAGATGGGGTTTCGCCATGTTGGCCAAGCTGGTCTTGAACTCCTGACCTCATGTGATCCACCCACCTCAGCCTCCCAAAAGTGCTGAGATTACAGGTGTGAGTGACTGAGCCCGGCCTGTTAATAGAGATTTTTTACAGATGCAGTTTCCCCCACAAAGGTCGGCTTTGCAGGGCCATTTTAAGATACGGCAAGAAACATGTTTTGGGGTAAAATATTTTTATTTTCTTGTTATAGCAGAGTCAAACTGAAAAGTAAGTAATGAGGCCAGGCGTGGTGGCTCACGCCTGTAAGCCGTGAGCCACCCAGCACTTTGGGAGGCCAAGGTGGGTAGATCACCTGAGGTCAGGAGTTTAAAACCAGCCTGGCCAACATGGTAAAACCCCGTCTCTAGTAAAAATACAAAAATCAGCTGGGAGTGGTGGCAGGCACCTGTAATCCCAGCTACTCGGGAGGCTGAGGCAGGAGAATCACTTGATCCCAGGAGGTGGAGGTTGCAATGAGCCGAGACTGCGCCACTGCACTCCAGCATTGATGGAGTGAAACTCCTCAAGAAAAGAGAAGGGGAGGGGAGGGGAGATACAGGGTTAAATAACCCATTTGATGAGAACTTATGGTTTGGTTTGTAGGGCATGACTCCCCAGACCCCTTAGATAGGAATTTTGGCAAGATAAAAAAAATCAGAGCTTAGTCCTCACGTGGGAGGAACAATTGAGTCTTGGACAACATATTGAGACTCCATCTCTATTTTAAAAACTTTTTTGAAAATAATGTGCAAGGCAGGGTGCAGTGGCTCATGCCTGTGATGCCGACACTTTGGGAAGCCGAGGCAGGTGGGTCACCTGGGGTCAGGAATTTGAGACCAGCCCGGCCAACATGGCGAAACCCTATCTCTACAAAAATAAAAAAAAAATTAGCTGGCATGGTGGTGCATGCCTGTAGTCCCAGCTACTCAGGAGGCTAAGGTGGGACAATCACTTGAGTCTGGGAAGTGGAGGTTGCAGTGAACTGAGATCATGCCACTGCACTCCAGCTTGGGTGATAGAGTGAGACTCCATCTCAAAAAATTAAAAAAAGAAAAGAACATGCAATAACAAAAATTCTACTGGGGTGATAAGATAACTTTTCTGTTAAAAATTTCCATTAGGCCAGGCGCGGTGGCTCACGCCTGTAATCCCAGCTACTTGGGAGGCTGAGGCAGGAGAATTGCTTGAACTTGGGAGGCGGAGGCTGTAGTGAGCCAAGATCGTGCCATTGCACTCCAGCCTGGGCAACAGGAGCAAAACTCCGCAAGAGGGGGAAAAAAAAGGCCTTCTTGATTTACCGCTTGCTAGTTTCCAGCCTCTTAGCATAAAGCCACCATACTCTCTGCTCTAGAAACAAATATTTGGCTGGGTGCAGTGGCTCACGTATGTAATCCCAGCACTTTGGGAGGCAGAGGCGGGTAGATCATCTGAGGTCAGGAGTTCGAGACCAGCCTGGCCAACATGGAGAAACCCCATTTCTACTAAAAATACAAAAATTAGCAGGGCGTTGTGGCGAGTTCCTGTAATCCCAGCTACTTGGGAGCCCGAGGCAGGAGAATCACTTGAACCCGGGAGGTGGAGGTTGCAGTGAGCCAAGATCACACCATTGCACTCCAGCCTGGGCAACAAGAGCAAAACTCTGTCTCAAAAGAAAAAAAAAATAAATAGAAACTAAAATATTCACAAATCTCAACCTGACCCATGTCTCTATTCTCTGTACCTTTTTGCTTTTGCTTCCTCTGGCCTGGAATAGACTATATTTGCTTAAGTTCCTTCCCACTGGTCTTTAAAGGTCAAATTCAAGTATCAACTCAAGGCCGCCTTCCTGACGCCAAGCTAGGTTAAAACCTGCTTTCTGTGCACTCGCAGCACCTGTTTTAGCTTTTATCATGCTCTAATGCTTAACATAATTATTTGCTTGTTGGAAAGCAGAAACTCTCTTTGAACTTTGTAGCAAAGAGTCTGGCCCACAGAAGACAGTAAATATGGATTGAATTAATGAACAAATAAATGTGAGTATCTCATCAGGGAAGAGCAAGAATCCAGAATGTTCTGGGCAAAAAGCATATGTAATGTGAAAAGAGACTCAGGGCAAATTAGTGAGACTATGAAAGGTCTCCAACCTCCACTGAGTTTGGACTGAAGCCTTAAGCTGTAGAATACTGATGGCCAATAAGGGAGTACAGGTGATCTGTTCAAAGCAATGATTTAAGATTAAACTGAAAAATGTGTACCATAAACTAAAGGTAGAGAAAATGAAAACAACAGCTGCAATGTGAGAAGACCTGACTTCGATGGTTTCTACAGGTAATGAAAGGAAAATGAAAGAGAAATTCATTGTGAAGATTAAATCAACAGGATCCAAAGACTTACCAAGATGTGAGAGAGGAAATAATCAAAACAGTAACACAGTGGATTTAATCTCGTGCTTTTCACATGTATTCTTATTTTTCTCAATATACGGTAGGGCACATGGTAATCACATTTATTCACACATGGATTTTAAATTTTTATTGAGCACTTACTCTTGTGCCAGACACTGTAACAGAAGCTAGGGATACAACAATGAATAAAGCAAGCAAGGTTCTTGCCTTCTTAGAGTATACATTCTAGTGAGAAAGATAACAAACAAGAACACAACTATTTATAATATCACTCTTGAATTTGGAAAATTGGGAAAATAAAAACTACTGATATAAACAAAGTCCACAGGGGAAAACAACTTTGTGGAAACAACAATTCAATTCAGACAAGTGTTTTACATGGAATTTGGGAGAAAGGGACAATACTAGAAACATATATTCAAGTTGACTGCATAGAGATTATAGCTGAAGGTTTAGGAGGACTAAAGATAGACTATAATGAAAGGCAGAGCAGGAGCTTCTTGAATGGCCATCCTGTGTGGAAGCCCTCAGAGATACAAATAGCCCATTATCACAAAGGAGCACCTATTTTATGTTATCTTGGTTCCATCCTCTGGCCTTGATGGTATCCAAGGGTGAAGTCAAAAAGAAGGGAGAGGTTTGGCGGTTCCCACCCCTAGAAATAAAAACCAAGGGCAAAATATCAGGACTTTCAGATAATATCTTGCAGAGTCAAAAACTAGAGATTGGGGACTGCTACTGTAAGAATCTTTTTAAGCTTTGTCATTTTCTCACATCTGCCGTTTTTTAATTCTCAATCTATTTCCTTAAGTCTGTCGGCAATAAAAACTCTTAAACTGAAAGGGTCCTTGTTTCCAGGGGTTGCAGGTAGACAGTGAAAAGACAACACAGCAAGGCATGGAGGAACTCCAAGGAGATAGGGGACATGGTTGTTAAAGGTATGAGACCTGCTTCAAATAAGAAAAGAGATCTAAGTCACAGGTCTCAGCCTGCGGATGATCTCAGGGCCAAAATAAGACCTGGATGTGGTTTCCAACACAGAGAAAATATAACAAAGAGAAGATTAGAGCTGGAGGAATGACCCTGAAATAATGGTCATAATCATTTCCCTCAAGGAAGAAAAGGTGACAGCAACAACAGGAAATGATTCATAGGAAAGGAAGACCAGGACATGCTAAGCCATGGAGACCAACAGTTTTAAATAAAGGTAGGTAGGTGATGGCCGGGCGTGGTGGCTCACACCTGTAATCCCAGCACTTTGGGAGGCCGAGGCGGGTGCATCACGAGGTCAGGAGATGGAGGCCATCCTGGCTAACACAATGAAACCCCATCTCTACTAAAAATAGAAAAAATTAGCCAGGCATGGAGGCACGTGCCTGTAGTCCCAGCTACTCAGGAGGCTGAGGCAAGAGAATCGCTTGAACGCGGGAGGCAGAGGTTGCAGTAAGCCAAGATCGCACCCCTGCACTCCAGCCTGGGCGACAGTCCAAGACTCCGTCTAAAAAAAAAAAAAAAAAAAAAAAAAAAAAGGTAAAAAAAAAAAAGGTACAGGTAGGTGAGTAACAGTATTAAATACTGCAGAGATCAAGGAAAGGAGAACTGAGAAAAAGGTTCTGGCTTTGGCATTTTGGAAATCCCTGGTTACCTCCACAAATACAGCCTTAAAAAAGCACGGTGGTAAAGAGGCCAGACTACAAATTAAACACAATAAATATTAAAAGCCTCCTAGCTGGGCATGGTGGCACACACCTGTAATCCCAGCTACTCAGGAGGCTGAGACAGGAGAATCACTTGATCCCAGGAGGCAGAGGTTGCAGATCATGCCATTGCACTCCAGCCTGGGCAATAGAGCAAGAGTTCATCTTTTAAGAAAAAAAAAAAAAGCCTCCTAGAAGAAAAGTACCATAAGTGCCAACAGAGTTATCAAGATGAGTAAGATGGTCCCAATTTTCAAAAAATGTACAGACTAAGTAAGGAGGAAGTGGGCAAATTAGGCAAGCAAAGCATAAGACAAAAGTAAGAGTGTCGTAAGTATCCTAAGAGATGACAGGAGATAATCAGGAAAACCTCATTTGACACTAAAGACTAGAAAGTAGTAATAATTAATGATAACAACAAATCAGCAGCCAGTATTTCTGCAGGCAGAGAAAAGGGAAAGGGGATAAGAGGAACAACAAAAGCAAAATCCTAGCAGTGGAAAACTCAGTATTTAACAATGATTAGTAAAGAGTATTTATTAATAAGTAGCTACCTTACAGGAGGAACTTTGTATACATTATCCTGTTAAATCTAAACGATAGATAGATATTATCATTTACAGCCAAGGAAACAGTCTTCAAGAGGTTAAAGACATGGTCAAGTCTTGGTGCAGTGGCTCACGCCTGTAATCCCAGCACTTTGGGAGGTCAAGGCGGGCAGATCACCTGAGGTCAGGAGTTCGAGACCAGCCTGGCCAACATGGCGAAGCCCCATCTCTACTAAAAATACAAAAATTAGCCAGACGTGCTGGCGCATGCTTGTAATCCCAGCTACTCGGGAGGCTGAGACAGGAGAACTGCTTGAAGTCAGGAGGCGGAGGTTGCAGTGAGCTGAAACCACACCACTGCACTCCAACCTGGGTGACAGAGTGAGACTCCAGCTCAAAAAAAAAAGACATGGTCAAGATCCCAAAGGTAGCACATATCTGTAACCTGAACTCAAGTCTGATGCCAAAGCTTACACACCATCGCACTGCTGTTCCACATCAGCCATACAGCCCAGTTTCACTAGAGGGTATGGGCAAAAACATGGCATGTGATAATACTATATTTAAAAGTAGTCAGCCAGGCACGGTGACTCACACCTGTAATCCCAGTACTTTGGGAGGCAGAGGTGGGCGGATCACCTGAGGTCAGGAGTTCAAGACCAGCCTGACCAACATGGAGAAAGCCTCGTCTCTACTAAAAATACAAAAATTAGCCAGGCGTGGTGGCACATGCCTGTAATCCCAACTACTCGGGAGGCTGAGGCAGAAGAATCACTTGAACCTGGGAGGTGGATGTTGCGGTGAGCCGAAGTTGGGCCATTGCATTCCACAGCCTGGGCAACAACAGCAAAAGTTGGTCTCAAAAAAAGAAAAAAAAAAAGTAGTCTGAGGTTGGGCGTGGTGGCTCACGCCTGTAATCCCAACACTTTGGGAGGCTGAGGCAGGCAGATCGCTTGCGTCCAGGAGTTCAAGACCAGCCTGGGCAACATGGTGAAACCTCTTCTCTAGAAAAATTAGCTGGGTATGGTGGTGCACACCTGTAATCCCAGCTACTTGGGAGGCTAAGCTGGGAGGATCACTTGAATCCAGGAGGTCAAGCCTGCAGCAAACTGCAATCACACCACTGTACTCCAGCCTGGGCAACAGAGTGAAACTCTCTCTCAAAAATAAAAAAAAATTTAAAAAGTAGTTTGTCGGCTGGGCGCAGTGGCTCACCATGCCTGCAATCCCAGCACTTTAGGAGGCCAAGACGGGTGGATCACCTGAGGTCAGGAGCTCGAGACCAGCCTGGCCAACATGGTGAAAGCCCGTCTCTACTAAAAATAAAAAAAATTAGCCGGGCGTGGTGGTGGGCGCCTATAATCCCAGCTACTTGGGAGGCTGAGGCAAGAGATCACTTGAACCCAGGAGGCAGAGGTTACAGGGAGCTAAGGTTGCACCATTGCACTCCAGCCTGGGCTACAAGAGCGAGACTCCATCTCAAAACAAAAAAAAAATTAATTAATTAAATAAAATTTTGTCACAGCCATAAATAACAAAATAATGTCCTTTGTAGAAACATGGATGCAGCTGAGGGCCATTATCCTAAGCAAATTAACACAGGAACAGAAAACCAAATACTGCATGTTCTCACTTATAAGTAGGAGCTAAACACTGGGTACTCACAGACATAAAGATGGCAACAACAGACATTGGGGACTACTAGAGGCGGGCACGGGTTTAAAAACTATCTACTGGGGCCAGGCACAGTGGCTCACGCCTGTAATCCCAGCACTTTGGGAGGCCAGGCTAGATGGATCACCTGAGGTCAGGAGTTGGAGACCAGCCTGGCCAACACGGTGAAACCCCAACTCTACTAAATACAAAACTCAGCCAGTCATGGTGGTGCACGCCTGTAATCCCAGCTACCTGGGATGCTGAGGCAGAAGAATCACTTCAACCCGAGAGATAGAGGTTGTAGTGAGCCAAGATCACACCACTGAACTCCAGCCTGGGCAATAGAGCAAGACTCCATTTCAAAAAAAAAACAAACAACAACAACAAAAAACTTAACTATTGGGTACTATGCTCACTATCTGGGTGATGGGATCACTCGTACCCCAAACCTCAGCATCACATAATTATACCCATGTAACAAACCTGCACATTTTCTTTTTTTTTTTCTTTTTTTTGAGACGGAGTCTCACTCTGTCGCCCAGGCTAGAGTGCAGTGGCGTGATCTCGGCTCACTGCAAGCTCCGCCTCCCGGGTTCATGCCATTCTCCTGCCTCAGCCTCCCGAGTAACTGGGACTACAGGTGCCCACTATCATACCCGGCTAATTTTCTTTTGTATTTTTAGTAGAGACGGGGTTTCGCCGTGTTAGCCAGGATGGTCTTGATCTCCTGACCTCGTGATCCGCCGGCCTCGGCCTCCCAAATTGCTGGGATTACAGGCGTGAGCCACTGCACCCGACCACAAACCTGCACATTTTCTAAATCTAAAATAAAAATGGAAATCAACAACAAATAGGCCAGGCATGGTGGCTCACGTCTGTAATCCCAGCACACTAGGAGGCTGACCTAGGAGGATCACTTGAGCCCAGGAGTTCAAGACCATCCTGGGTAAGATGGTAAGACCTCCATCTCTATAAAAAATTTAAAAATTAGGCTGGACATGGTGGCTTACACCTGTAATCCCAGCACTGGGAGGCCAAGGTGGGTGGATCACCTGAGGTCAGGAGTTTGAGACCAGCCTGGCCAACACGGTGAAACCCCGTCTCTACTAAAAATACAAAAATTAGCTAGGTGTGGTGGCAGGTGCCTGTAGTCCCAGCTACTTGGGAGGCTGAGGCAGGAGAATCACTTGAACCCGGGAGGCAGAGGTCGCACTGAGCCGAGATTGTACCACTGCACTCCAGCCTGGGCGACAGAGCAAGAGTCCATCTCAAAAAAAAAAAAATAAAAAAGGTAGTCCTATCATTTAATCATGTTTCCCAAAGCTTTTGTTATGTAAAATACTACTCCCATAAGATATTAAACAGGGGTTATCCCTAAAAATTGTTAAATAAGTTTGGGAAATTCTGGGTTAAACACCAAAAAAGATTTTGTGTTTTTTTTTTAAACAGCAAGGCTTAAATGAGTTATTATGTTCTTATTCAGGTAAATATGCAAGATGGGAATATGGTTTACAGTGTTTCTCAAAATTCGTGCACAGAAACATTATTTGTATTTTATCTTATTTATCTTTGAGATGAGGTCACTGTCACCCAGGCTGGAGTGCAGTAGCAGGACCTTGATTCACTGCAGTTTCCACCTCCCAGGCTCAAGCAATTCCTCCCACCTCAACCTCCCAAGTAGATGGGACTACAGGAGTGTTTGTGTCACCACACCCAGTTAATTTTTTGTATTTTTAGTAGAGACGAGGTTTTGTCATGTTGCCCAGGCTGGTCTCGAATTCCTGGGCTCAAGCAATCCACCCGCCTCGGCCTCCCAAAGTGTTGAGATTACAGGCGTGAGCCACCACTCCCGGCCTCTATTTTAGTTATTTATTTTGTGTCACATCTCAGAAGATTACTAGGTGTTTCAAGGATTCATATTTTGGAAAATAACAGCCAATCTTAACAGTATAATTCCAAATATGTCATTTTACTTTAATGTTATATATGCATATGTGCTTAGAAAAACTAGGCTGGGGGCCAGGCGTGGTGGCTCACGCCTATAATCCCAGCACTTTGGGAGGCCAAGGCAGGCAGATCACCTGAGGTCAGGAGTTCGAGACCAGCCTGGCCAACACGGTGAAACCCCATCTCTAACTAAAAATACAAAAAAATAGCTGGGCGTGGTGGTGCGTGCCTGTAATCTCATCTATTTGGGAGGCTGAGGCAGGAGAATAGCTTGAGCCCGGTTGGCAGAGCAGAGATCGCGTCACTGTACTCCAGTCTGGGTGACTAGAGACAGAGCAAGACTCCATCTCAAAAAAAAAAAAAAAAGAAAAAAGAAAAACTAGGCTGGGTGCAGTGGCTCATGCCTGTAATCCCACCGCTTTGGAAGGCCAAGGTGGGAGCACTGCTTGTGAAAAGGAGTTTGAGAACAGCTGGGCAACATAGCTCTATAAAACAATTCAAAAATTAGCCGGCCATGGTGGCGCATGCCTGTAGTCCTAGTACTAGCTACTCAGGAGGCAGAGGCAGGAGAATTGTTTGAGAACAGCTGGGCAACATAGCTCTATAAAAAAATTCAAAAATTAGCCGGCCATGGTGGCGCATGCCTGTAGTCCTAGTACTAGCTACTCAGGAGGCAGAGGCAGGAGAATTGCTTGACCCCAACAGTTAAGACTACAGCAAGGTATGACTGTGCCACTGTACGCTAACCTGGGCAACAGAGCAAGACTTTGTCTCTTAAAAAAAAAAAAAAAAAAAAAAAAGGAAAAGAAAAGAAAAACTAGTTGCTCAAGCCTATAATCCCAACACTTCAGAAGGCCGAGGTGAGAGGATCACTTGAACCCAGGAGTTGGAGACCAGCCTGGGAAACATAGCAAGACCTCATCTTACAGATAATTTAAAAAATCAGGCAGAGCACGGTGGCTCATGCCTGTAATTCTAGCATTCCGGGAGGCCAAGGTGTGCAATCCTTTGAGGCCAAGAGTTGAAGACCAGCCTAGACAACATGGTAAAACCCCACCTCTACTAAAAATACAAAAATTACCTGGGTGTGGGGGTGCATGCCTGTAATTCCAGCTACTCGGGAGGCTGAGGCAGGAGAATCACTTGAGCCCAGGAGGTGGAGATTGTAGTGAGCAGAGATGGCACCACTGCACTCCAGCCTGGTGACAAAGCGAGACTCCGTCTCAAAAAAAAAAAAAGAAAAAGAAAATAACCCTAAATGCAGAAAAAGATGCATGCACAAAAACATTCATAGTGTTCTTATAATAAAAATTCTGAAAACAATCTAAAAGCCCAATAACAGAAGAAAGTAAGATAGGGTGCATGCCCAAACTATAAAACACTCTGCCAGTATTTTAAAAGATGTTTACAGAGTTTTTAATAGCAAGGAAAAACATTTACCTCATAAGGCTAAACGAAAAGGCAAGATATAAAAATGTATATACCATCTGATTCTGCTATGTTTAAAACAGTTTAGAAAGATATATGCCATATATAACAGCAGACTCTGGGTTGATGAATTAATATTGAACAAAAATTACATAACTAAATTTGTACTTAAGCAGTAATCTGATAGCAGTATATCTGAAGAAATGAAACAAGAGAGGGACTGGAAATAGGATGACCAGTTTGGGAAGTCACAGTAATATTTGCAGAACAACAGAAATTAGAATTTTAGCAGGCACTTAGAATGGCCCAAGTACTATGCCTGGTACTTGGCCATATATAGTAATTTCTTCTAACCCATACAATGACCCTTACGTAATAGTAACAATTATAGAACAATGTGTTGGACACTTTTTATGTGCCAAACATGTAAATTACTTTATTTAAATTTTAATACTCATAATAATCCTGTGTTGCAGGAGTTATTCCAATTTCATTGATGAGAAAACTAAGACTTAGATTCCCAAGGCTATATAGCTAACAAGTACCGAAGACGGGATAAGGGTAACAGCAGTAGGAATAAAAGAATGATATTTTGATAACTGATATATGTGAGGAGGGCAAGAGAGAAGTAAAAGATGATAATAAAAATAATCATAAAAAAAAACTTCCATAAATAAAAAAAAATACTCCCACACAAATAAAAACACCTAGTGATCAGATCTTAGTTTTTAACATTACTCTTTAGTAAAAAGAACAAGGGCTTCTTAGAGAAATGGCAGACCGTAGGACTGGAGCAGAGAACAAAATCATACCTGCAATGATGGCAAATGTCAAAGGGAGATGGGCCAAGTAAAAAACTAAAAGAGTTCCCAATGTTCAAAACTGGAACATTTGAGCAATAAAGCAAATAAAATAGTATTGGATTATAACCTAACATATAAAATAAACATCTATAAGTCCATATTGATATACATAAATTAATAAACAAACAAAGGAAAAGAAAAAAATCTCCTGGGCAGAAGAATGTCAAATAATGTGGTTTTTTTTTATTGTTTTTTGAGACAGCCTCTCACCGAGGCTGGAGTACAGTGGCACAATCACGGCTCAATGCAGCCTCAGTCTCCCTGGCTCAAACAATCATCCCCCCTCGGGCTCCCTGAGTAGCTGGGACCACAGGTGTGTGCCACCTTACCCAGCTCATTATTTTTTAAATCTTTTTGTAGATAAGAGGTCTTGCTATGTTGCTTAGGATGGCCTCAAGCAATCCTCCAGCCTCAGCCTCCCAAAGTGCTGGGATTACAGGCATATGCCACCATGCCCAGCCCTTAATCTCTTTTTTTAAGGAGAGCACAACTCTCTACTCCTTATGCATGGGCTGGCAATAGTGACTTCCCTACAGTATGGAAAGGAAGAGGGTAAAGCGTAACTTTACAGTGAAGCCTTACAAACAATATCTCTGCCAGATGATCACGGTCAATACTAACAGGCTGGGCATAGTGACTCATGCCTAGTAATCCCAGAATTTTGGTAGGCCAAAGGGGAACAATACCTTGAGCTCATGAGTTCAAGATCAGCCCAGGCAACATAGTGAGACCATCTTTACCAAAAAAAAAAAAATTAGCTGGGCATGATAGCACACGCCTGTGGTCCTAGATACTCAGGAGGCTGAGGTGGGAGGATCGATTGAGCCTGGGAGGTCAAGGCTTCAGTGAGCCATGATGGTGTCACCGCACTCCAGTCTGGGCAACAAAGGGAAGACCCTGTCTCAAAAAAACAAAAAAATTAACAGTAAAAAATCATTGTGATACTATGTACCCTGATACAATGTGATGAAAATGTCACTTTACCTTCGTGGTCTTCCTCCCCAAAACACATAACCCAAGTCTAATTATGAGAAATACATCACACAAATTCCAATAGAAGGACATCCTACAAAATACCTGACCAGTATTCCTCAAAACTCAAGGTCACGGAAAACAAGGAAAGCCTGAAAAAATGTCAGCCAAGAGGAGCTTAGAGACATGAGAACTAAATGTTATGTAGTACCCTGGATAAGATCCTGGAACAACAAAAAAACATTAGGTAAAAAGGCTGGGCACAGTGGCTCACACCTGTAATCCCAGCACTTTGGGAGGCCGAGGTGGGCAGATCACCTGAGGTCAGGAGTTTGAGACCAGCCTGACCAACATGGAGAAACCCGTCTCTACTAAAAATACAAAATTAGCCGGGCATGGTGGCACATGCCTGTAATCCCAGCTACCCAGGAGGCTGAGGCAGGAGAATCACTTGAACCCGGGAGGCAGAGGTTGCGGTGAGCTGAGATCTCACCATTGCACTCCAGCCTGGGCAACAAGAGCAGAACTCCGTCTCAAAAAAATAGTAATAAATAAATAAATAAATATAAAAATAAATTAAGTAAAAACTAAGGAAATCAGCCAGGCGTGGTGGTTCACACCTGTAATCCCAGGACTTTGGGAGGCCAGGGCGTGAGGATTGCTTGAGCCCAGGAATTTGAGAGCAGACTGGGCAACAGAGCAAGACCGCATTTCTACAAAAAATACAAAAATTAGCCAGGCGTGGTGGTGAGTATCTGTAGTCCCAGCTACTCAGTAGGTTGAGGTGGGAGGATCACTTGAGCCTAGAAGTTAAGACTACAGTAAATGGTGATTGCACCACTGCACTCCAGCCTGGGTGACAGAGCAAGACCCTGTCTGAAAAAAAAAAACAAACAAACAAAAAAAAAAACTAATGAAATGATGTATGGATTCTAGTTAATAGTAATATATCAATATTGCTTCATTAATTGCAAGCAAAGTACCATATTAACGTAAGATGACAGTAACAGGGGAAACTAAGTGTAGGGTATGTGGGAAATCTCTGTAGCGTCTTCTCAATTTTTCTATAAATCTAAAAGTGTTCTAAAAAATCAAGTATATTTAGAATATTAAAAAAAGAAATAGCTAGGCGTGGTGACTCACGCCTGTAATCCCAGCACTTTGGGAGGCCAAGGCGGGCAGATCACGAGGTCAGGAGTTCAAGACCAACCTGACCAACATGATGAAACCCTGTCTCTACTAACAATACAAAAATTAGCCAAGCGTGGTGACATGCACCTGTAATCCCAGCTACTCAGGAGGCTGAGGCAGGAGAATCGCTTGAACCAGGGAGGCGGAGGTTGCAGTAAGCCGAGATCGTGCTACTGCACTCCAGCCTGGGCGACAGAGTGAGTATCTGTCTCAAAAAAAAAAAAAAAAAAAAAAAAAAAGAAACGATACAAAAGTTTATCTTGGGTTGGCTAGAACAATGGTGCCGTCAGCAGAAATAGTGATGGAAAAACTGATACTGGTTTTGGTCAGGTTGGATTTGAGGTATGACAGTATATCCAAGAGTGAAGATATTCAGGAAGCAATTAGAAAAAGGCATAGGCAACTCGAGAGAGGGTAGTGCTAGAAATAATGACTGCAAAGAGTTAAGAAACAAATAGGCAGCAAGGAAACAGAAATATCAGGAGATTTCTTCATATTCAAGAAATCTGGGGCCAGGTGCAGGCTCACACCTGTAATCCCAACATTTTGGCAGACTGAGGTGGGAAGATCACTTGAGGCCAGGAGTTCAAAACCAGCCTGGGCAACATAGCAAGTCTGCATCACTTCATTTTAAAAAAAGAAAGAAACAAAATCTGGCTGTGAAGAAAAAGGAAACAAAAATGATAGGCCTTGAGTTTTCAGTGAAATAAAAATGAAGTCATCTGCCAAAAGAAGGAGAATTAAAAGGGATGGTCACACAGATCTGGAAAAGGTTGGGGAAACAGCTATGGAAGAACATAAAAAATAAATTTAAATATTTATTTATTTATTATTTATTTTTGAGACAGAGTCTCGCTCTGTCGCCCAGGCTGGAGTGCAGAGGCACGAACTCAGCTCACTGCAACCTCTGCCTCCTGGGTTCAAGCGATTCTCCTGTCTCAACCTCCCGAGTAGCTGAGACGACAGGCCCACGCCACCACATCCGGCTAATTTTAGTAGTTTTAGTAGAGATGGGGTTTCACCATATTGGTCAGGCTGGTCTTGAACTCCTGACCTCAGCTGATCCACCCACCTCGGCCTCCCAAAGTGCTGGGATTATAGGCGTGAGCCACCACGCCCAGTAAAAATTTTTTTTAAAAAGAAAAAAATAATTAGAAGCCATGATCTTGGCAGAAGTTAAATTATATTGAATCTGATAGCTTCTGTACTTTTTCTCTAGCAACATGCTGTGGCCTAGAAGCAGAAGCCAAGAAAACATCTCTAATCATACCCATCATTAGAGATAACAGAAGTGCCTGCTTACTATAGAAAATCAAAATGAATAAAGAAAGCAAGAGGATATTATCAAAGTGGCTGGTCACAGACGTCTAGCTGGGCAGCATCAAAGGCCATAAGGTACTGACAGATTCAATGAAATGGGAAGGTCAAGAACCAGAGAACTTGAGGACAAAAAGCTGATCCTGTGGGTTTAAGATAGTGAAATAGGTGATTGGTAAGGAGGCTAAAGTGATGGGGAGCACCTGAAGAAAAAGCGGTGTCCTAGATGAGATCCAGGTTGTAGTGATTCTGATGTGCAACTGGTTTGAAAATACAAAGGAAAGTTGACCGTCTCATGCTGAGGAACTATGAAATCAGAGTATTCCAATGGTGCTGGAGACACTGAAAATGATAGCAAGAAAAAAAGGAGAGAAAAAAATATGATGCAATAGGTCTGGGTCCTTGTGGGCAGTAAATGATGACACTAAGGTTTTACAGAAACTGCTATAATTGCATGGCAATACCTTCCATGAGGATTAGAGTGACAGTGGTAGATCAATGATCTGGACATAGTAAAGGAAAACAAAAAAGCAGTTTATTCCTTTTTCTCTTCCACACAGTCACGGAAAACAGAAAACAGCTTTTAGTGGCAAGGTAAGGTAAGATGTGATACCTGGATTTCCCGGAGTCAGGGTAAAGAAAATGATTAAGAGTAAAGAGAAGTATACTGGATAAGTAGTATTTTCAAAGCACACATTAAAAGTTGGTAATTCATGAAGGAGCTACTGGGTAGAGAACAGAAGGAAAGAGGTAGTACCACTTTAAATTGTGAGGTTGGGGAGAAGTAGCAGCAACCTGGGTTGTCATCAGGTACCATAAAATAGGTGGGCTGAGGTGTAAGGAACATGGAAAGCAGCAGAGCAAGAAGCAAAATCGCACATTTTAAAACACCGTGTGTACCAAGGCACAGGCACAGTGTTGCTTCTACAGACTACGGACTACACATATGAGGGCTACACAAACAGAAACACTTTGCACTTGCGCAGCATTTTATAAATTGCTTTCACATATATTATTTGATCATCATTGAGTAGCTATTACTACTATGCATATTTTTCTAAAGATAAGGCCATTAGGAAGGGACAAAACCATGATAAAAGCTGTGATTCTCCGTTTCCAACACATACACCTCACATACACAGCAGACACTTCAGCATCTCGGCCAGCCAGGCTGCAAATTCTTCTCTAGCCAGAAGGAATAGTGGGTTTTATTCACTTGTCAAAGGGCTTCGGAGAAAAGCCACTCGACACTTTCCTGTTTGCCTCTTCCCACCTTAGACCCCTCAATTTCTAACACTATCACGGGAGAAGGTAGCGAAGGGTGGCTCCATCAGGGAGAAAACTCAAGAGAAAGTTGTATTAGGGTCCTCTTCCCTTCACACCTCTAAACCTCAGTGACCCAACAAATAAAGATACGGGAGAGGAAAAGGTACTGTGTAGAAACGAGGAGGTCTTCAGCAAATAAAGCTTCGAGAAAAATAATGAAAACGGGACCGGGGTAGGGTAGAAAGCAAGTATAGCTGAGATGGGGGAGGGGAAAAGGAGGAGGGCAGGAATTGGAGGGAAATGAGAGTGTAGAAGCCCCCAAGCCTGAATAACCTAAAAGAGATATGAGTGCTCCAACTGCTGGAGAAAAGCTAAGGGCCCGTGAGGGTCCTGAAGCAGGGACCTGCACTGAAGGACCCCAGGGTTTGGGTGACCGGAAGCAGAGACCCCAAACACGAGACCAGAAGGGGGCGCAGGAGACACCCGTAGGAGAGAATGAATGGGGAAGGCGGTCCGGGGGGCGGGGCAAAGGAGGGGCCCCGGGATGGGCGGGGCACCGACCCCTTTCCAAGTCCGAACCCCTGCCCCGAGAGCCCGGAGAGAAGCGGCTCCGCGCCTCCCACACTCACCGCCGGTCTCGTCAGTAACATAGGGAGTCGCCATCTTGAAAACGCAAACCACTTCCGGCGTGAGCGGGCTGGGGTCCCGCCCCCCTCCCCACCGGAAGTGGAGTCCCGATCGTAGCAAGCCACCATCTTAGTCTTAAAGGGAGAGTGCACCATTTCATGGGCGGAGGTGGAGGAGGAGGAAGAGGGGAGAAGCTGAAATAGTTAATAAAATAAAGCCGTGGGCTCTTTTACTGCCACCGATACCATTATTGAGCGCTTGCTGCCTGTAAAACAGTCCTCAGAGAACCAAGAGAAGTTCCGAGACACAGTCCCTCTCATCCCAGGAACTCCTCGTACGTCCAGGACTTGCGAGGGAAAAGGGCGCAAGGCCCACCTGCACCCAAAAAGGGAGCCTTATAAATGAAGAAAGGAAGAATATCCAGGCTCTGGCCTGCACCCAGATCTCAGAGCGGCTTGGTGACGTGGAGCAGACAAACTCCAGGAACGCACTGGGGCGCACAAGTGTTTCTAGGGACGGTTGGAAGACCCCATCTAACCCTAAGAAGGTGGGGAGGTCGAATTCGTGTGCCGATTGCTGTCGGCCGCCTCACTCAACCACCAGAGACCCGCGGGAGGGGCGTGCAAGGCGGAGGGCGCCGCGGGTCGGTCACCTGTCTCCGTAGCCGCAGGGTTGCCAGCAGCTTCCATGGCGGAAGAGGCAGCGGACCAGGTTGGGCGGGCGGCCCTGGCCTGGCTCTGCTCCGCTGGGCGGCGCCGGGGATTCGTCGGCGAAGTGATGAAGGCCCTAGTTGCTTCTCGCCCAGACCTCCTAACCCTGAGTGCCTCCTTGGGCTGGGCCCTAGGGTCAGAGGGCAGGGTGAAAGCTTCTGGGCGGACCTACTTAGTATTCTAATTAAACTCGTCCAACCGCTGAGGAGCTAAAGCGGGGCAACTCGCCAATAATCCAGTCCCGTAGTGTCACTCCATTTGTAGTCCTGCCCTGCGCCGTACCTCCTTTTCTTCAGACGAACCCATATGGTCTCCCTCCGCCGCCCATTTGAGCAACTGTTGTTCCTTCAGGGCTAAGTCCTGTTAAACTTGTTTCCCCTACAGCCTGGGAGGGGCCCGGCTGCAGGTTCCTCTCCTCAGGTGTCAACTCTACCCTCCTCCACCCTGATATACCTTTTTCCTTATCAACCCTTTTACCTTCCTCCTTATATCCCCACTTTGGCTTAGTTTAATGTCCAGCAGTACCCCTGGAACCAGGGAGGAGGGAGGAGGTAATTATTGGTGACTACCTCCAACACTAGGCAGCATGTCCCATTTAAAAAACAAAACAAAAGCCAGGCGCGGTGGCTCACGCCTGTAATCCCAGCACTTTGGGAGGCCAAGGCGGTGGATCACGAGGTCTGGAGTTCAAGACCAACCTGGCCAAGATGGTGAAACCTCGTCTCTACTAAAAATACAAAAAAATTAGCCGGGCGTGGTGGCGGGCGCCTGTAATCTCAGCTACTCGGGAGGCTGAGGCAGAGAATTTCTTGAATCTGGGAGGCGGAGGTTGCAATGAGCCAAGATCGCGCCACTGCACTCCAGCCTGGACGAGAGTGAGACCCCGTCTCAAAAAAACAAAAAAACAACAAAAAAAAAACACTAAAAAACTGAGCAATGGCTGACTAGGACCTTTATAAGACAAATTCGGCCTCAAAAGTTTTCTGGGGGCCGCAGCTTGCCTTCCTTCCCATCCTCCATCTCTGTGACTTCCACTAGACGCCAATTCAGAATGTCGGGGTGGGGGACGGGGGCTCATTTAAAAAGTATTTCCAAGCCTGGTGCGTTGTCTCATGCCTGTAATCCCAGCACTTTGGGAGGCCGAGGTGGGCAGATCACTTGAGGTCAAGAGTTCGAGACCAGCCATGGCCAACATGGTGAAATCCCGTCTCTACTAAAAATACAAAAATTAGCTGGGTGTGGTGGTGAGTGCCTGTAATCCCAGCTACTCGGGAGGCTGAGGCAGGAGAATCACTTAAACCTGGGAGGCGGAGGTTGCAGTGAGCCAAGATCGTGCCACTGCACTCCAGCTTGTATGATAGAGCAAGACTCAGTATCAAAATAAATAAATAAAAAGTATTTGCATACGATACACTGTTATTGCAAGTGTTGTGACACTGTGGTCTTAAACCCTTGCTCTCTTTTCACCGATTGTACTTCAGCCCTGCAGGGGCTAACATCTTGTCCTTAACCTTGTTATGATTAGACGTGAGAGTGTGGGATGAAGCCTCTAAAAACTAATGGGATACGTTGGTCTTGACTGAACTACCTCAGGAGTGGTCTCTGTAGCTTTCAGAGGCTGCTCAATAGACCTTTCTGCAGGAGGGAAACCTAAAGTGGCCCCTGTTCACTACCAACCCTAGGCCCCCTTCCCACCCCCAGACATCCTGCCTCAGCACTGGGGTTGACAGGAAGTGAAACTCAATTGTCTGCTTAGTAGACCTGCCTGGGACCCAACCAGGGGCCCCGGATGTGGCCCCCCACCCCGAGGAGGAACAGGGCAAAAAAGGCCGGGGAGAACAGGCTGTTGTTTTTTCCTTTCCCTTTGTTCATTGTGGTTTCTTTCTTTCTGATTTTTATGATGTGGTTGATTAAAGAAATGAGCACCTGGAACCGTAGGCATTAAACGCCTCCTTCTTAGATGTTTCTTGGCTTTTCTTCCCCCACCCACACCCCCCAGTAACTGACTTGGGGTATGATGGAGCAGAGATCCTAAAGAAGACACAAAGAAGTCTAGAGTAAGACTGATTCCACCTTATTCCTTATTCGAGAGATAACGTTACACCCCACTTTGAAGTACCAAAAACTATCTTAAAAGGAGTGTCTTCAACTTTATTTAGGGACATATCTAAAGACAATAGAGTGAGAAACACAGGTAATACATAGGGTGGCATTACTTTAAGCATTCTTTGCAAGGAAAGCTGAGTGCCTTAGAGATTAATATCGTTCCAAGATTTCTAAATGAAAGATCCAGGGACAGAAAACTGATAGGCAGAGGTGTTAGGGGACCTATTCTTATATTGTATGTTTGTTTAAAGTAGCTCAGAGCAGAGAGGCTTTACACACATTGCACCACTCATTGGTATAGTCCCTAAACTGGACTATGTTTTAGCTTGTATTGCAGAACTAAGTACAGGACTTAGTGTATAAAAGGCCTTCAGAAGAGTTTGTTTACTATGACTAAGGAGGTCATAGAGGAAGGAGAGATGAAGCTTTGCTAACAGTGAAGAAAATACTGTAAAGACAGGATGGGGAGTGTCAAGGGTCTTGTCTTTTTTTTTAGACGGAGTTTTGCTTGTGTCACCCAGGCTGGAGTGCAGTGGCATGATCTCAGCTCACTGCAACCTCCGCCTCCCGGGTTCAAGCGATTCTTCTGCCTCAGCCTCCCGAGTAACTGGGACTACAGGCATGTGCCACCATGCCCAGCTAATTTTTTGTATTTTTAGTAGAGACAGGTTTTCACCATGTTAGCCAAGATGGTCTCGATCTCCTGATCTCGTGATCCGCCTGCCTCAGCCTGCCAAAGTGCTGGGATTACAGGTGTGAGCCACCGCGCCTGGCCTTTGGCCCTTGTCTTTTTATGATTGGGGGTGAGAGGGTGAGACTTGTAGGGGCACAGGAGCAGAGAGACAGACCCCTCTTCAACCTATGCCCGAAATCTCCAGTTTAGATACAACAACAATACTCCCAAACCCTATTACTCAGCAGCTATATTTCTGGTAAATGTGGAGGAGTCTGTTCCAACAAGCCTGTCTTGAAACAATCAAGAACTGCTTAGATATCCCTGTTTCCACTAGAGGGCCTCATGTATTCATTCCCTTTCCAACCCCCACCAAAAGTATGTATATATTATGTATGTGTATGTATGCATACACAATACCCACACATGCATATACCCTTCTGGTCAGAGGTCACCCCTCCCCCTTCTTCCCACCCCCAGGTGTAAGAAGGACGATTCCAGGAACCTAAGGCTTTGTTACTCTGCCCCATTTTCAATGAAGGGTAGGAGGGAGTTAGACAGGGGTTGGGGCGGGGCCACTGAGCAGGATGCCTGGGTCTCTAGTTCCTGCCAGTAAGTCCCTAGGCCTCCATCTCTCTCCCTTGCTGTACCACCTTCACCACCATCCATGCGACCCCAAGAGCCTTAATGACTCTAGAAGAGACTCCAGGCAGGAGAAGCTGAAAGGACCTTTCACTCCCTACTTTTGGCCAGGGCCTTCTGTGCCACCTGCCAAGGCCAGCAGGTAAAGTGGGAGGATGAGGGCGTGGAGAAAGGGTGGACACAGACCAAAGTGCAAACCTCCACCCTAGAATTAAGGAGAGGATATGAGTCTTGACAGGAGGTGTCCTTAGACTGGAGAAAATAGGTCTAAAAGGAAAGAGAGGAACGTGAAGAAGGTGGGCAGATTGTCTCAAGCAGGGTAGAGACCGGGGCCGGAGGGAGGTGTTTGGTCAGGTTGTGGAGTTTGGGACTCTGGGCTTGCCCCCGTGGGATCTCCTGAGTGTGAAGTCAGTGGTGGATGGAAGGGAGTTGGTCAGGGAAGTTCAGGATGGCAGCAATCAGGAGAGAGTGAGACGTTGGTTGGGTGCCCAACTGCCAAGCTGTTCTGTTAGCGGCCCGCCAGGTATCTTGGCCTCTCAGGTTTGGGATGAAGGGAGAAGCTGTGAGTGATTAGAAAGAAGGGAAAATAGAAGCAGAGCTGCCGCCGGCGCGGGAAGAAGATGAGGAGGGCAGCAAATGGAGAAAATGTGTCCAAAGCCCCGGACATATTCGAGGGAGGGTGGAGCAGGTTACGGTGAACTGGAAACCTAGAAACGGGCCTCTCCAACTTCGAAGTTCCCAGAGTTGGGGGCGCCGGGCGCGGGCGCGGCGTGCAGGCTGGGGTGGGGGGCGGGCAGCTATGTCGTCAGGAACGGGGCGGCCCCGCTGCGGCCGCGTCTGCCTGGCCCGTCCCCTCCAGCCCAGCTTGAGCTCCAGCTCCAGCGCCGGCGCTTCAGCTGCGACCGCGAGCCCTCTCAAGAAAGGTAGAGACCCCGCGAGCCCCCCAGCGCCCCACCCTCCCCCATCGGAAAAGGACAGGGGTAGGGAAGCCGAGGACCCACGGGCTGCGTTCATGCTGCTGGGTCGGGAAGGAGGAAGCGTGACAGCTGGAGCGGGTATCGAGAAGGGTCTGCTCTGGGACGCGGGGTGCAGCGGGAGGGCTGGGCCAGAACCCGGTGGGTAACGTTTCCCAGACCTTCCCCTCCATCCCTCCCGCTCATTCGGAGGGATGGTGAAGCCCGGTTCCTGGGACCCGACTCGGAGGGAAGTCCTTTTCGGAACCTCCACAGCGCCGCACGGGTGGAGAAGGGTTCTTGTTTGGCCTCCAGGTCCCCAACCTCCCACCCCATCCTCTCCCCACCTGTCACTGGGAAGTTTCTGAAAATACCTGAGTCTGAATCTCACTTTTCACCTTGATAGGAGAAATGAGCCTTCCTGAGGAAGAAAGGCAAATATTACTGGGCATCTCTTCAGCCTCAGCACAGACAAGCCCACATCCCCCAACCATGCCAGTATCGTAACTTCCTCCTATACTACGCAATGACACCCTCTACACACACACACACGCACCCCCACACACACACACACACAACCCCTTCAGCCAGGTAGCACTGCAGTCTTCAGTGTTTGTGGAGGCTTAATAAGTTTTGAGGCTTCAAGCAAGTGATTCCCTCTTGAGGGCTACCTACTAGCAGCAACGGTCAGGGAGAGGAGGAGGATACAGTCCATGATGTGATTAAGGAATTCAGAAGTCCAGGTAATCAGGCCTGGGCCCTCAAATTCGGAGCTCCTGCCCCCTGGGGCAGCCTCAATATTCTGGAGACATAGCTATTTCCTGAGTAATGGTCGACTTAAAGGACTTGGAATGTGAGCAATGAATGCTTAAGTGAAAAAAGGAAACTTTAAATACTAACACAGGCTTTGGAAATAATATTTATCTCTTGGTTAAAATTTTAGTATTTGATGTTTAAAATTAGATCCAGAGAGCCATGAGCTCTAAGATTTAGTGGAATGTACTAAGGATGGGTGTCTAGAGTCTGACTGTGCCCTTAAGAGAGTAATTCTCTCTCTATGCCTCAATTTCCTCCTCTGTAAAATATGAGGGTTGGTGACTCCCAGCTCTGTGGATGTTCTAAGATTCTCTGCCTCCAAGTCAACTTCTTCCTTTCTCACCCCAAGTGGGTAGGGGAGGGCAGGGAAACCAGAGGAGGGAAGGGAAGGGTGAGTCACAAATGGCTGGCAGGCTGGCAGCAGACCCCACCCTCCCAGCCCTGGCATTCGCCTAGACTAGCCCAGGTTATAGCCTCAGGGTTGGGATGGACCTGGAAGAAAAAAAATGGACTTGTTCCAGGTCTTTAAGTCCCCAGGATCCCACAGTTTGCTGCCCTTCAGCTCCAGGGATAGCTAAACTTTCAGTCAGAGAAGTCAAGAGAACCACTGAAAAGATCCCAGGAGCACTCGTTTCCAAGATTCCAGCCCAGGGGTGTCCTTGAACCCTGAGAGTCTAGTTCTAGCCACCTCGTCATCCTCCCAGAGGCAAAGTTCAGAATCCTGATACTACATGTTTGCACCTGACAGATATATTAATAACAAGGGGTAAGACGTACAACTGGGCTTCACTGATGCTAGCAGTCCCTGAAATTTATGCCTTCCTGGTTCAAAGACATCATTTTTCCTAATCTCCAGAAATGTTTCTCTAGGTACTACCCTTGTGTAATAATGATAATAGCTGATGTTCATTGAGTTCTTATTCTGTGCCATGCTGTTTGCTAAGTACATTGCATATATCATCTTATTTAATGCCCACATTGCAACTGATTTCTGTAGGTGCCCACTTTACTGATGAGAAAACTGAGGCTCAGGGAGATGAAATGACCTCTCAAAGAGCTAGGATTCTGATCCTTGCCTGTCCAATTTGCAAGTCCATTCTCTTAACTTCTACTGTATACTACTTCTCCAGGTTTAAGACCTGGGGAGCGGGCCGGGCGCGGTGGCTCAAGCCTGTAATCCCAGCACTTTGGGAGGCCGAGGCGGGCGGATCACGAGGTCAGGAGATCGAGACCATGGTGAAACCCCGTCTCTACTAAAAATACAAAAAATTAGCCAGGTGCGGTGGTGGGCGCCTGTAGTCCCAGCTACTCAGGAGGCTGAGGCAGGAGAATGGCGTGAACCCGGGAGGCGGAGCTTGCAGTGAGCCGAGATTGAGCCGCTGCACTCCAGCCTGGGTGACAGAGCAAGACTCCATCTCAAAAAAAAAAAAAAAAAAAAAGACCTGGGGAGCTAGGAAGGAGCAAGAAAGAGATCATTGTAAAAAGAGAGGCAGAGAAGAAGCCTGTCCTCTCTCCTTTGCATTATAACTTGTTTGCTCCTTCCTTGTCACTTTCTCCCTCAGATTCCATTTCCTAGAACTTTGGAGTCATCTTAGAATCCCTAGGGGTAATCAGAGAGGCTAATTAAGCTATAGAGGCCCCATTAGCCATAAGACTATTAGTATTCATTAGATCTGTTGGCAGCAGAAGTTGGACTATGGTCATTGAAAAGTGCCACATGGGTAGAGTCCTTTCTCTAGGATGTCAGTATCCCAGAACCCTCTTCTGAGTGTTCCCAGAGAGCTGCTGGAACAGGAATGGTGTGCTGCATAAAAGTAGGCAGCAGAGATGTCCCAAGGGCAGAGGCTGCAGAGAAAGTTCTTGCATCATCAGAAAGGAAAAGGGCTGGGCTGTTCTTGAACACCCAAACTGCTTCCCTAACCCAACAAGCCCTAAATGAGTGGGTGGAGATCAGGGTGTTTGATGGGGTAGTCAATAAGTGCTTTTCAGCATCATTCATTTATTGAACAGATATTTATTTAGCACCTACTCTATGTACTACAAATTATCTCCTTTCCTCTGACTGTCAGGTGGATACTCTGGCATCCTATTCCCATGTAACCATATTTGGATTAATAGCCCCAAATTATGAATCCCCAGCTTTACACAATCATGTGTACAACCAATATTGAGCACCCACTACATACTGGGAAGGGTATCCCAGGCAGACAGAACAGTAAGACTCATTGCTCTGAGCAGGGGAGAGCTTGCGATGCCTGAGGAACAGAAAGGAGCACAGTGAGACCAGATGCCGGGGTGTGAGGAGAGAGTGGAACAAGAGGAAGGCAGAGTGACAAGCAGAGGCACTACCACATGGCCTTGGGCTGGAGCCTTGGATTTTCCATCTATCAACTGCCTTAGGAAATCCAAGCTTCTCTGAGCTCCAGTTTCTTCATCTGTAGAATTGTAATGCCAATAATTTCCTATGTCTCATGATTTGATTCTAATTGTTAGTACAGTAATAACAAGCATTTCTTGTAGGCCTCCTAAATGTCAAGCATTATATGAGCGACTTTTCATATATTGTTTTACTTAAGCCACACAACTGTGAAAAATGGTTCTCATTCTCCCCATTTTACAGATATAACTTCCCCAAGTCACACAGCGGTATCAGAGCTAGGAATGGGACCCAGATATGACTGATCCTAGTTCTGTTCCAAAACCGTGCTGTATTATATTAATGTAAGATATGTTCTTATCATTATTGAATCAAGGCAAGTCGCCCACTGCACCTTGGTTCCTGGATCCAGCAGCCAAAACTTGGGTCTCCCTAAGCACTGCTGACCTAGCGGAGTGGAAGGAAGTTCCCAGGAACCAAGACAGTAGCACTCGGCTCCATCGTCCCGGGACTGGGAAACACTAGATCTGTTGGCAGCAGAAGTTGGACTATAGTCATTGAAAAGTGCCAGATGGGTAGAGTCCTTTCTCTAGGATGTCAGTATCCCAGAACCCTCTTCTGAGGAAGAGACTCTGTGGGTACCCAGAGTCTCTTCCCCTGCCTCTTCCCTACCCCGCGCCTAGGTCCCCACCCTTCCCTAGTAGAGCTCCGCGGAACGCAGTCCAGGCGGGGCCGGGGCTAGGGACCTTGCCAGGGCTAGTTCTGTGTCGCGCGTCAGAAGCGCTAGAGGTCGTTGCGTGGCGTGGGTGGCTCGGGGAGTGGGTGGCTGAGCGGAGCTGGGGTCCCTGGCCAGAGGCGGAACAAAATGGGGTCATGGCCAGGAAGACGCGCTAACGCAGTAAGAGTCACCGAGAGGGCCGGAACTGCCGGAACTGCCGAAGACCCGAGATGGGAGAGAGTGCAGGCTGGGGAGAGTCTGCAGAGATTGATGATGGCGGAAGAAAGCGCAGAAACAGACAAGGGACACACCCACAGAAACATATATAGATTGAGAAAGCCGGGTGCGGGTGGGAAGGTGAGGGTGGTCAGATGAATCAAGATAGGTTGGGGGAGAGGGAGAAGGATCCAGAAATGGACAGAGATGAGTCAGAGAAACAGAGACAGAGGACAGACACTGTCAGGGAAGGTAGAGGCATAGAGAAGAGGGACACAGGGAAAGGAAGATATTTAGGGAGGGACTAGGAGAGAAGGAAAGAACAAAAAATAATAGTGGGAGTAGAAACAGAATGGAACAGACAGAAGAGAAGACACCCAGACAGCTGGCTCTTCCCACTGTACACTTTGTCACCTTTCCCCAGGCCTACCCTCTGAAGAGGTCCAAGCAACGGAAGTACTACTACGAAGCTGCCTTTCTGGCCATCCTTGAGAAAAACAGACAGATGGCCAAGGAGAGGGGCCTAATAAGCCCCAGTGATTTTGCCCAGCTGCAAAAATACATGGAATGTGAGTCTTCCTGTCAGGCCTTCAGTTCGGGAGACCCTGCCCCAGAGAATCCCTCCTCCTCATCATTACACCCCCTGCCCCCAGCTTCCTCAGTGGCTTTGAGCAGTGTGCTGCTCAGATGTGCCCATGACTGGAAATGGGAGGAGTGGGAGATGGGGAGATGTCAGAAAAAGATCCGGATCTACCACAGTCTAACTGGGCTGCATTGTGCAAGGTCTCAGCTCTCTACCCACCTTCGCTATACCTGGACTGCTTGCTCCAGCTCTCAGAGAAGAGGAGTAAAGAGTGGTACTGTTTTGGAGGATCTGAAATATTTTTTCCTCTGTATTTCTGTGTTTCTTCTTGGAATTTCTTCATCTCATTTGAATCTTTTTTCCTGCTGGATTTCTCTGGCAGGAGAACTCAGCTGGACTAATAATGCTGTTCTCTTACTCTCTCTACACCCTAGACTCCACCAAAAAGGTCAGTGATGTCCTAAAGCTCTTCGAGGATGGCGAGATGGCTAAATATGTCCAAGGAGATGTGAGTGGCAGCTGGGAAATCCTCTCCTTGATCAACTCTTCCCATCTTTGTCTTTGATCCCCAACTTCCAGGAATTATTCTGGGCCTGCCCCTCACTATCCCCTCTAGAGATACCCTAGTGTCCATTGTCACTCCGACTATTGCTTTAGGATAAAACAAGAGATTCTATTAACTCAGGACTTAATCAAAGAAACCATACTCCTGCCTCAGATGCTTCTCAGCTCTGCACTTATTATCCCTGTCCCCACTACTCCCAATTCTTCAGCCCCAGCTCCGACCTTGCAGACTCCCCAGGATAATGCTCACTCTCATTATAGGCCATTGGGTACGAGGGATTCCAGCAATTCCTGAAAATCTATCTGGAAGTGGATAATGTCCCCAGACACCTAAGCCTGGCACTGTTTCAATCCTTTGAGACTGGTCACTGCTTAAATGAGACAAATGTGACAAAAGGTATGGTCAAGCAGGTAGGACTGGGCTGAGCCTGTGGCAGAAAAATCAAACTAGTATGGATTTGGGGATGAGAATTAACTTGAGTCACATGTTGTGCAGGTTGGGGGAAATTGGTGGAGAATAGTCAGGCTGGTCTAGGAGCTAAAGGGAGGAAAGGTAAAGGGGAAAGGTAAGTCGAGGGCAGTGGCTCACACCTGTAGTCCCAGCACTTTGGGAGGCTGAGGTGGGAGGATTGCTTGAGGCCAGGAGTTCAAGGTGCAGTGAGCAGTAATCATGCCACTGCACTCCAGCCTCAGTGACAGAGCGAGACCCTGTCTCTTAAAAAAGTCAGTAAATCTTTTTTTAAAAAAAAGGGAGAGGTGGAACAAACAAAAGATAAAACATGAGCCAAAGTGGAGGGAGCCCTGACTTCTGATGTGCTTTTTTGTAACCAGATGTGGTGTGTCTCAGTGATGTTTCCTGCTACTTTTCCCTTCTGGAGGGTGGTCGGCCAGAAGACAAGTTAGAATGTGAGTTGCCCTTCTGAAGTGAGGTGGCAGGGCAGTGAAGGGAGAGAGAGGTGTTTCCCAGCCTCCTTTCCCTTATTCCTTCAGGATTCCTAAAGGCTGACAGGTCTAGACAAAGGTGGGGCCAGAGAATGAGCCCATTTCCTCTGTTCTCCCAGACTATTTATACCTAATACCCTTCACCATAGTCACCCCAGTACCCATGACTTGTGCATTCCCATGTAGGCGGCCTAGGATGTCCTTGGGATATGGATTGTGTATTGTCTCCCCGACACATTCACTGAGGGTGGAATCCATGCCTGTTTTCCTTTCCTTTTTGTCTCCTTCTCAGTCCCATCGCAGGCTCTAGGCTTCTCACCCAAAAGCTCTCTCCCTGTCTCTTTGTTTCTCCCATATTCTGGTATGAATTCTTTGGGTATCTCTCACAAACTGACCCTGGCCCCCCTAAAACACCCCACAGTCACCTTCAAGCTGTACGACACGGACAGAAATGGGATCCTGGACAGCTCAGTGAGTTGGGGACCCTGTATGCTGGGCAAGGGAATATGTGTTAATTTGTCTGCACCCTCCTGCCCCAACTCTTCCAGGGTCTTAAGAAACAGAAGAGGATGGGGGGAGAGGTTGAGTCCTCTAGGACTAAATTTGAAAGTAAGTCCCAAGCTCTTGACCCCTCAAAGAGAATGCTGGAGACATGAATTGGGTCTGCCTTACAAACATACAAACACATTTATTTACTTGGCAGACGTACCTGAGAATGAGAGGTGTGAATCTGGGGTGGAACCCAGGAACACTGATTTCTGGAAAAGAGTTTGGATGGTGGTAGTAAAGGGGATATGGCTGTGGCTCTTGCCCTTTTTGCTCCAGGAAGTGGACAAAATTATCCTACAGATGATGCGAGTGGCTGAATACCTGGATTGGGATGTGTCTGAGCTGAGGCCGGTAAGGCAGCTCTTCCTTCATGTCCCTTCTTGTACCTTCTTCCCTGGTGAGTCCTGCATCTGCCTTACCTCATCTCTGACAGGCAACCTGGTTCCCTTGGCTAGGATGGCTGGGCTGGATATCCTAAGAGGCAGTGGAGAGGTGTTGGGTCTGAAGACCCACTCATACTGAAAGTCCCTTTCCACTCTGTGCACAGATTCTTCAGGAGATGATGAAAGAGATTGACTATGATGGGAGTGGCTCTGTCTCTCAAGCTGAGTGGGTCCGGGCTGGGGCCACCACCGTGCCACTGCTAGTGCTGCTGGGTCTGGAGATGGTGAGTAGGAGAGACTTCGGGGGATGAGTAAGACAGCCTTGGGTTATGCTTGCCAGGATTGGCCCTGTAAGGGCTTTGACACTCCCTAGCATCTACTGTGCCTTCCTAGACTCTGAAGGACGATGGACAGCACATGTGGAGGCCCAAGAGGTTCCCCAGACCAGTCTACTGCAATCTGTGCGAGTCAAGCATTGGTCTTGGCAAACAGGGACTGAGCTGTAACCGTGAGTAATGGGAGCTGGGAGGTGGGGGAAGAGGGTCAGCCCAGCTATCTGTGGGAGCTTGACGCTGTGAACTTAGAAAGACCTAGGTTTGAATCCTGGGCTCTACCACTGACTAGTTATGTGACCTTGGGAAAGCCACATCACTTCTTTAAGCCTTAGTTTCCTCAACTGAAAATGAGGTAATTGTGAGCATTAAAAAAGTTGGTGCAAGAAAAGTGCTTCAGATGGTGCATGCACATACTATAAGATGCAATAAAAAATATCTATTATGATTACTGTTGCTGTTAGACCTGGGCCTCCCAAGCATCATCCAGCTCAGTTCCTGCCTGGCACATGGATGGTGTGGGGCAGGCATGGGGTAGCAGCTGATCTTTTAGGAGGAAGAGTAAGGAAAAGGCGTGGGTTTTGGAGGTGGACACCTCACCCCAAATTTTTATTCTGTTACACCCTCAAGCAAGGGATCACATATCTGATCCTGCCTCACCCTCGGGTAAGAAGGAAATAGGGGGAGAGGCTCAGCTAAGCCTCCCAACTTCTTCCTTCTCCCTCAGTCTGTAAGTACACTGTTCACGACCAGTGTGCCATGAAAGCCCTGCCTTGTGAAGTCAGCACCTATGCCAAGTCTCGGAAGGACATTGGTGTGAGTGATCTCAAGCCTCCGCCCCCAACATCACCTACATCCTGGCCCTGGCCCTTGGCCCATTGCTGCCCTCAGCCCCTCCCTCCCCTAGGTCCTGCTCCGACCCTCCCAAACAAGGAACTGCCTTCCTCCCCAAGGTCCAATCACATGTGTGGGTGCGAGGAGGCTGTGAGTCCGGGCGCTGCGACCGCTGTCAGAAAAAGATCCGGATCTACCACAGTCTGACGGGGCTGCATTGTGTATGGTGCCACCTAGAGGTCAGTTTGGGAGCCATCCATTCTGGGTACGTCTTACGGCCCCGCAGAGCTGCCTTCTCCACCGGCTTCCCAGCCACACCTCCTTTACAGCCACAGTTGCCCCTGCTCCCAAGGGCTCTTTCCAGCCCAGACTGCCAGGTTGAGAGGAGACAGGGTTACCTTCGTGACCTCTCTGTGCCCACCTTGTCTTTCAGATCCACGATGACTGCCTGCAAGCGGTGGGCCATGAGTGTGACTGTGGGCTGCTCCGGGATCACATCCTGCCTCCATCTTCCATCTATCCCAGTGTCCTGGTGAGACCCTCGGCAGCAGCGGGGAGGGGACAGGAGTGCCTCCCCGATTTCCCACACGCACAGAGTGGCATTTAGAATAGAGAGCTCGTACTTTTAGGATTCAAGTCAGACCCCTCTATTTAGGGATTCATGCATAATACAGCTTTCCTTACCTCTGCTTTCCTCCCCTCCCAGGCCTCTGGACCGGATCGTAAAAATAGCAAAACAAGCCAGAAGACCATGGATGATTTAAATTTGAGCACCTCTGAGGCTCTGCGGGTACAGGGCTGAGAGTCTTGGGCTTCATGATGGGGGCCGCTTTTTCACTGGAGCCCTCATGAGTGGGAATGAAGTGGGAGAGCCTGGTGGGGGGCGGTTGATGCTCACTCTCCAGAAACTCCATCATGGTAGGGGAGGGAAGGGGAGGGAAACAGGAGGGAGGGGGGAAATATCGTGGTGGAATGCCAGCCCTCTGCCCCTGTCTCCAGGGCCCACCTTAACTCTGACAAAATCCTGCTTTCTTTATCCTTACTTTCTTCCCCCAATGCAGATTGACCCTGTTCCTAACACCCACCCACTTCTCGTCTTTGTCAATCCTAAGAGTGGCGGGAAGCAGGGGCAGAGGTGAGGAGAGATATACTGGGTCTTCTAAGATGAGAGAGGGAGGGCCTGCCTGCAGCACTTGGAAGGTGGAAGGGGATGTGTGTGTCTGGAGGGGCATACCTTGAGGAACACACCAAGAGGGTGAGGTTCAGAAGATCACCCCCGACCCCCACGCCTGCCATGAGCTTTTCTTTTTCCCACACACAGGGTGCTCTGGAAGTTCCAGTATATATTAAACCCTCGACAGGTGTTCAACCTCCTAAAGGATGGTCCTGAGATAGGGTGAGCACAGGTTAGGGACTGTATCACAGTGTTTTCATGGGTCTGTGTATCTGTATACATTAGGAGAGTGCAGGAAAGAGTGCAGGTTGGGAGAGGAGGGCTAGAGATCCCCAAGAGGCCAGAATTCAGAATATTTCCTTCCCTAGGGTCACTGGGTATCCCATCCTCCGAGCTCTCTGGCCCATCTTTGTCCTACTCTCAAAGAATGAAGACCCAATTTTTCCCTAACCACTGAGGAGTGGCTATAACTTTCTCCATTGTTCTTTTCTGTGACCTTCATAGAAACTCAAGTCTTTTGACAAAAAGGAGGAGGGTCCTACAGAATGAGAGACAAGAAGCAATCTGCCTGCCCAGGACTTGGGTAGCCTCAGTCCTGTTATCCTTCTTCATCTTCTCTCTCCCCTTTGTCTCAGGCTCCGATTATTCAAGGATGTTCCTGTTAGCCGGATTTTGGTGTGTGGTGGAGACGGCACAGTAGGCTGGATTCTAGAGACCATTGGTCAGTGCAAGGAGGGGCGCTGGGAAGGGATTGGGGTCGTAGTCTTGCAGAGCTAACTCACTCCATCCTTCTCTTCACCTGCCTCCGCAGACAAAGCTAACTTGCCGGTTTTGCCTCCTGTTGCTGTGTTGCCCCTGGGTACTGGAAATGATCTGGCTCGATGCCTAAGATGGGGAGGAGGTAAGTGGTTAGAAATTGTTTTGCTGTAGGCTGGGGGGAGTTGTGTAGGAAGGGAAAGCCACTTAGAGAAGAAACTAGACATCTGGTATGGAAAGGATTGGGGAAGAAGAGGGGCACAGACAGGTGGATACAAAAGTGGAATGTCCAAAAAGAAGAGAGCTTTGGAAGAAGCAGGGACCACAATCTGAACCTAGAAGGGTCAAGGGTGATAGACCCCTTTCCTGTAAATATTTTTATGTTTCTCCCAACCAACTCTTATGGCTCAGAGAATCAAGGAATATGGGGGTGGGGAACAATGTGTGAATAAGGAAGGTTGTATAAGAGCTAAGCCAGATGCTGAGTGATGGAGCTAGCAGGGAGCTTGGTCATGACTCATTCACTCATTCAAACAGTTAACCAGGTAGTCATTAATTAATTCACCATGACTTCTTTCCGAGTATTGCAATAGTCTCCTAAGTGCTCTCCCATTTCTAATCTCTTATGCCTTTCAAACAGAAAGAGTTTGAGGGATGGTATTGGTAGATAAAGAGGTCAGTGTAGGACAGATTGTTTGAGGAATCTTGGAGTTGAGGTTATTGGGTTCAGAGTCCAGCTCTAAGATCTTGCTGGAGATCTTAGGGAATAGAGATCTGCTAAGAGCAGCGGAAGGCATTCTAGGTGGAGGAAGTAGTGTAAGGCCAGAGGAGCCACCAAACAACATGGTGGTGCATTGGGGGAACTGTAAGTCATTCATCATGATTGGGACATAGGGTGCAAGGTGGAAAATGTGGAGAGGGAAGACTAGTTAAGCAGAGTCCAGATTATGGAGGGTTATGAATACTGTGCCAGGGAGTTTTTAATTTTATCCTGCCAGAGTTTGCAAGCTGACAGCCCACAGTAATGTTTTTGTGTTGTTTTATATTAGTTGCCTTGCAGTGTTTTCAATTTCTTTGTACTTGATTATTTCTAAGTGGGACATGTATTCTTCAGTTTATCACAATCCCCTTGGCTCCCTGCTAGTCACTTATTCACTTTCCCTTTCTTTTTTTTTTTTTTTTTCTTGAGATGGAATCTCGCTCTGTTGCCCAGGCTGGAGTGCAGTGGTGCCATCTCAGCTCACTGCAACCTCTGCCTCCCAGTCAAGTGATTCTCCTGTCTCAGCCTCCTGAGTATCTGGAAATACAGGTGTGTGCCATCACGCCCTGCTAATTTTTGTATTTTTAGTAGAGACGAGTTTTCACCATGTTAGCCAGGATGGTCTCGAACTCCTGACCTCAAGTGATCTGCCCACCTAGGCTTCCCAAAGTGTTGGGATTACAGGTGTGAGCCACCATGCCCAACCCACTTTACCATTCAAGCCACTCAGGTATTTGAGTGTGCAATCCCTGAACTATGGGCAAACTCTTTTTTTTCTTTTCTCTTTTTTTTTTAAACTCAATCAAACAAGCAGCAGTGAGGGGGAACTCGATGTAAGTAAAAGATGTAACTAAAAGAACAAATAGGAAGAAATATCTCTGAGTGCTCATTATAACTTAAGTTTTATATGTAGACATATAACCAATTCTTTGACCAGTTTTCAGATCCTCAACATCTGACTTCTTCATTTATAATATTAGACATTTTGAAATTACATATTTTATGTCTTCCCTGTATTCTGCAAACAAAAATCAAGTTAGCATAAACAAGCAAACAAGTTAGCAGAAAACATTGCAGTTTTCTGCTAACTCAACCTGAATCATGACAATAAGGATATAAATATAGCACTAATGAAAATGTATGTTGGGCTGGGCATGGTGGCTCATTCCTGTAATTCCAACACTTTGGGAGGCCAAGGTCAGAAGATCACTTTAAGCCAGGAGCTGGAGACCAGCCTGGACAACAAAGTGAGACCAAGTCTCTACAAAATATTTTTTAAAAAATTAGCTGGGCAAGGTGCACACACCTGCAGTCCCAACAACTCAGGAGGTGGAGGCTGGAGGATTCCTTGAGCCCAGGAGTTTCAGGCTGCAATGAGCTATGATTGGGCCACTGCACTCAATCCTGGGTGACACAGTGAGATCTCATCTCTAAAAATAAATAAACAAACACACAAATAAATAGCCAGGCATGGTGGCACATGCCTATAGTCCCAGCTGAGGCCGAGGCGGGAGGATTGCTTCACCTGGAAAGATCGAGGCTGTAGTGAGCCATGATTGCACCACTGCACTCCAGCCTGGGCAACAGTGTGAGACTTTAAATTAAAAAATAAAAAGGAAAACATGTTGACACTGAAAAAATCATAAGGTTTGAAGAGGGGGTATTGAAAGGATTATCACTATGGGAGCTCTGTGGAAGATGGATTGTAGGAAGGAGACAGAATAGGAAATTACCTGTTTGCAGTAGTCCAGACAAGAGATGATGAACACAGAAGCCAAGGCAGCAGCAGTGGAGTTAATGAGGTAGAAGCCACAGCTCTGGATAACTGATAGGTTGTGGAGAAGGAGGTAGAGACAAGTCTAGGACATTTCCTAGGTTTGTGGACTCAGCAGATGGAGGTGGAATTTATTTATTCATTTATTTATTTTTATTTATTTATCTTTTTGAGACAGAGTCTCGCTCTGTTGCCTAGACTGGAGTGCAGTGGCACGATCTCAGCTCACTGCAACCTCTACCTCCCAAGTTCTGGTGATTCTCCTGCCTTAGCCTCCCAAGTAGCTGGGATTGCAGGTGTCCACCACCACATCCAGCTAATTTTTGTATTTTAAGTGGAGACGAGATTTCACCATGCTGGCCAGGCTGGTCTCGAACTCCTGACCTCTGGTGATCTGCCCGCCTCTGCCTCCCAAAGTGCTGGGATTATATGCATGAGCCACCGTGCTCAACCTTGGGGTGGCATTTATTAAGACAGGGAATATAGGAGGAAGACTAGTTTAAGGAAGAAAAATTCAGTTTGGGGCAGGTGGAGATGTTGTGGTGGGTGGTTAGAAATACATGTCAGGAATTTAGGAGAGAAGTCAAATATTTTAGGAGATACATGTTTGAGAGTCATCTGCTCCGAGGTGGTAATTAACATTCTGAGAGTAGCTGAGATTACCCAGAGAAAGAGGTAAGAGAAGGTGAACAAGGACAGCAAGATCCTGGTAAACACCCTATTTAACAGTTGAGCAGAGAAAGAGGAGTTATTAAAGGGTCTGCATTAGTGTCCCATTGCTGCTGATTAGTGTCCCAGTGCTCCCAATTACCACAAACAGTGGCTTAAAGCAACACAAATTTATTATCTTACAGTTCTGGATGAGAGAAGTCCAAAATGGGTCTCACTAGGCTAAAATCAAGGTGTTGGCAGGGCTGAGTTCTTTTCTAGAGGCTCTAGGGAAGAATCCTTTGCTTTTTCTAGTTTCTACAGGCTGTCTGCATTCCTTGGCTCAAGGTCCCCCTTCCAACCAGTGGTCTTATCACTCCAACCCCTGCTTCCACAGTCACATCTCCTTTTACAACTCTTTTCTCCTGCCTTCCTCTTTCACTTATAAGGACCCCTGTGATTACATTGATACCACCCAGATAATCCACTGTTATCTCCCATCTCAAAATCCTCATTTTTTTTTCTTTTTTTTTTAAGACAGTGTCTCCCTCTGTTGCCCAGGCTGGAGTGCAGCGGCACAGTCTCGGCTCATTGCAACCTCTGCCTCCCTGGCTCAAGCGATTCTCATGTCTCAGCTTCCCAGGTAGCTGGGATTACAAGCCTATGCCAACACACCGGCTAATTTTTGTATTTTTAGTAGAGACAGTTTTCACCATGCTGCCCATGCTGGTCTTGAACTCCTGACCTCAAGTGAACCGCCTGCCTCAGCCTCCCAAAGTGCTGAGATTACAGGCGTGAGCCACCGTGCCTGGCCCAAAATCCTCAATTTAAATGTATCTGCAAAGTCTCTTTTTCCATGTAAGGTAACATTCACAGTTTCTTTTTTTCTTTCTTCTTCTTTTTTTTGTTTTTTGAGAGGGAGTTTTGCTCTTGTTGCCCAGGCTGGAGTGCAATGGCACGGTCTGGGCTCAATACCACCTCTGCCTCCTGGGTTCAAGCGATTCTCCTGCCTCAGCCTCCCTAGTAGCTTGGATTACAGGCATGTGCCACAACACCTGGCTAATTTTGTTTTTGTTGTTGTTGTTGTTGTTGTTGTTTTTGGAGACGGAGTCTCACTCCATCGCACAGGATGGAGTGCAGTGGTGCGATCTCGGCTCACTGCAACCTCTGCCTCCCAGGTTCAAGTGATTCTCCGGCCTCAGCCTCCTGAGTAGCTGAGATTACAGGTGTGCGCCATCACAACTGGCTAATTTTTGTATTTTTAGTAGAGACAGGGTTTCGCCATGTTGGCCAGGCTGGTCTCAAACTCCTGACCTCAGGTGATCCACCCGCCTCGGCCTCCCAAAGTGCTGGGATTACAGGCGTGAGCCACCTCACCCAGCAATAGTCACAGTTTCTTGAGATTAAGATGTGGACATCTTTGAGAAGCTAGTATTCTGCCTACCACAAAGACTAAAAAGGAATAGTTAAAGAGAAACAAAAGTCAAAGGAAAGTCCCTCTGTAACCGAGAGAGTGATATTTCAGAGGTTAAGTGAAGACTTTCAAGAGTTAAAATGAGAATGAAAGATACACTGTTGGCAGGAGTCATTGGCAATCTTTGCCAAAAAGGTTTCGGCAGGGTGGGATGGGCAAAAGGTAAATTACAGTGGATTGAACCCTCAATGGAATGTGAGGAAGTGGAGACTTTTTTTTCTTTTTCTTTTTCTTTTCTTTCTTTTTTTTTTTTTTTTGTGACAGAGTTTTGCTCTTGTTGCCCAGGCCAGAGTGCAATGGCAGGATCTCAGCTCATTGCAACGTCCACCTCCCGGGTTCAAGCGATTCTCCTGCCTCAGCCTCCCGAGTAGCTGGAATTACAGGCATGTACCACCACGCCCAGCTAATTTTGTATTTTTAGTAGAGATGGGGTTTCTCCATGTTGGTCAGGCTGGTCTCGAACTCCTGACCTCAGGTGATCCACCTGTCTTGGCCTCCCAAAGTGCTGGGATTACAGATGTAAGCCACTGCGCCCAGCTGTGGAGACATTTTTAAAACCTTTTTTCTTCCCTGACTACAATTATAATACATGCTGGTGGTAAAAAATAACTCAAACATTTCATATATATGTGCCAAGAAAGTGAAAGCTCCCTATAATCTATGCCCTACAGTTTTGGGGGCTGTTCCTCCATGTTTTACTTCCTAGACACAAACTAACATATATTTAAACAATGAGGTCATTTTATAGATGTTTTTCTTCTTTTTCTAACTTAACAGTTCATATTGGTTATCATATTTCTATACAGTCAGGTTTGCCTCATCCATTTTAGCACTGAATAGTGTTCCGTTGTGTGAATGTGTAATCATTTATAAACAGTTCCCTATTGGTGGACATTAGAGTAGCATTCAGTTTTTTAATCTTATACACCATGGTGCAGTGAACACTCATACATCTATCTCTGCGCACAGATATGAACATTTCTCTAGGAGAGACTTCTAGAAGTAGAATTGCTGACTCGGAGAATATGAACATTTTTATTTTATTTTATTTATTTTTTTGAGATAGAGTTCTGCTCTTGTTACCCAGGCTGGAGTGCAATAGTACAATCTCGGCTCACTGCAACCTCCACCTCCCAGGTTCAAGCGATTCTCGTGCTTCAGCCTCCCGAGTAGCTGGGACTAAAGGCATGCGCCTCCACGCCTGGCTAATTTTTTGTATTTTCAGTAGAGATGAGGCTTCACCATGTTGGCCAGGCTGATCTCGAACTTTTGACCTCAAGTGATCTTCCCACCTCGGCCTCCCAAAGTGCTGGGATTACAAGTGTGAGCCACCACACCCAGCCAAAAATAACTATTAATAGTAAAATGTTCATGCTGGACGTGGTGGCTCATGCCTGTAATCCCAGCACTTTGGGAGGCCAAGGCGGGTGGATCATGAGGTCAGGACTTCAAGACCAGCCTGGCCAAGATGGTGAAACCCCGTCTCTACTAAAAATACAAAAATCAGCTGGGTGTGGTGGCAGGCACCTGTAATCCCAGCTACTCAGTAGGCTGAGGCAGGAGAATCACTTGAACCCAGGAGGCGGAGGTTGCAGTGAGCCGAGATCACGCCATTGCACTTCAGCCTGGATGACAGAGCTAGACTCCATCTCGAAAAAAAAAAAAAAGGTATTTTCTTTTTAAAAAACTATTCAAATAGCTGAACATGGTGGCTCACACCTGTAATCCCAGCATTTTGGGAGGCCAAGGCTGGAGGATCGCTTGAGCCCAGGAGTTTGAGACCATCCTGGGCTACATAGTGAGACCTCGTCTCTATGAAAAATAAAATAATTAGCCAGGCATGGTGGCACACGCTTGTGGTTCCAGATACTCAGGAGGCTGAGGCAGGAGGATAGCTTGAGCCTGGCAGGTTGAGGCTACAGTGAGCCAGTGCACTCCAGCTTGGGCAAGAGAGCAAGATCCTGTCTCAAAAAAAAAAAAAAAAAATTACACAAATGGGCTGGGTGCGGTGGCTCACGCCTATAATCCCAGCACTTTGGGAGGCCAAGGTGGGTGGATCACGAGGTCAGGAGATCGAGACCATCCTGGCTAACATGGTGAAACCCTGTCTCTACTAAAAATACAAAAAATTAGCTGGGCCTGGTGGCACATGCCTGTAATCCCAGCTACTTGGGAGGCTGAGCAGGAGCATAGCTTGAACCTGGGAGGCAGAGGTTGCAGTGAGCCGAGATCATGCCACTGCACTCTAGCCTGGGCAACAGAGCCGGACTCCATCTCAAAAAAAAAAAAGAAAAGAAAAACTTACATAAATAAGTCATCAGTACATTGTCACCGTAAAGATTTAAAGACTCCCCACAAAACTCCATGTACCTCCTCAGAGATAAACATTGTTTCCTATTAACAGTCATTTTTCTGTTTTTATATGCATGCACACACACACACACACACACACATATGCATAAACAGACAACTTTTTTTTTTTTTTTGAGACAGAGTCTCACTCTGTCACCCAGGCTGGAGTACAGTGGCGTGATCTCAGCTCCCTGCAACCTCTGCCTGCCGGCTTCAAGCGATTCTCCCTGTCTCAGCCTCCTGAGTAGCTGGGATTACTGGCGCCCACCACCATGCCCAGCTAATTTTTGTATTTTTAGCAGAGACAGGGTTTCACCATGTTGGCCAGGTTGATCTCGAACTCCTGACCTTAGGTGATCTGCCCACCTCGGCCTCCCAAAGTGCTGGGATTATAGGCATGAGCCATGGCACCCAGCGAAAAATATGTTTTGATAAAATTTGATAACATTTTGATAAAAATTGCCAAAATGCTTTCCAAAAATGACTTATCAAGTCATGCCATAGCTAACAGCAAATGAGAATGCCAATTTATTCATAAACTCATTAGCACTTGGTTTTCTGAATCTCCTTATACTTTGCCAACCTGATAAGCAACAAAAGTTAGCTAATTGTTTTAATTATGGTTCTTGAAATTGTTAGTAATACTGAGCACCTTTTCTATGCATATTGGCCATTTGTATTTTTTCTTCTATCATAGGCTTGTTTGTATTATTTGCGCATTTTTCCTTTTTTGTTTTTTGTTTCTTTCTTTGTTTTGAGATAGTCTTGCTCTGCTACCCATGCTGGAGTACAGTGGTGAGCTCACAGCTCACCACAGCCTCGAACTCCTAGGCTCATGCAATCCTCCCACCTCAGGGTAGCCTGGACTACAGTCACATGCCACCACACCTGGCTAATTTTTTTTTTTTTTTTTTGAGACAGAGTTTCACTCTTGTTGCCCAGGCTGGAGTGCAGTGGCGCAATCTCGGCTCACTGCAACCTCCGCCTCGTGGGTTCAAGTGATTCTTCTGCCTCAGCCTCCCAAGTAGCTGGGATTACAGGTGTCTGCCACCACGCCTTGCTAATTTTTTGTATTTTTAGTAGAGATGGGGTTTCACCATGTTGGCCAGGCTGATCTGAAACTCCTGACCTCATGATCTGCCCGCATCGGCCTCCCAAAATGCTGGGATTACAGGCGTCAGCCATCGCGCCCGGCCTACACCTGGCTAATTTTTATTTTATTTTGTTTTTTATTTTTTGAGACGGAGTCTTGCTCTGTCACCCAGGCTGGAGTGCAGTGGCGCGATCTCGGCTCACTGCAAGCTCCACCTCCTGGGTTCACGCCATTCTCCTGCCTCAGCCTCCCGAGTAGCTGGGACTACAGGTGCCCACCACCACGCCCGGCTAATTTTTTGTATTTTTAGTAGAGACGGGGTTTCACCGTGTTAGCCAGGATGGTCTCGATCTCCTGACCTCGTGATCCGCCCGCCTCGGCCTCCCAAAGTGCTGGGATTACAGGCGTGAGCCACTGACACCTGGCTAATTTTTATATTTTTTGTAGAGATGAGGTTTTGCCATGTTGTCCAGGCTGGTCTCAAACTCTTGGCCTCAAGGGATCACCCGCCTCAGCCTCCCGAAGTGCTGGGACTACAGGAGTGAGCCACTGCACCTAGCCTTGTTTGTTTGTTTTTTGAGATGGGGTCTCACTATGTTGGCCAGGCTGGTCTCGAACTCCTGGGTTTGAGCAATCCTCCTGCCATGTAGCTGGGATTATAGGCGCTACCATGTCCGTCTAGTTTTAAATTTTAATATGATTATATTTATCTATCTTTTTCTTTTGGGCTTCTAGTTTTGTATCCATTCAAAGATTATAAAAACATTTACTAATGTTTTCTTCTAGTACAAATTCTGGCCGGGTGCAGTGGCCTGTAATCCCAGCACTTTGGGAGGTTTGGGGTATGGATGGTCACGTCATGCAGGTAGCGAGCACAGAACCCAGTAGGTAGTTTTTCATGCTGCTCCTCCCTTTCCCCAGCACCATTTATTGAATAATCTATCTTTTCCCCATTTATTTGAAATGACATCACATACTAAATTTCTATGTATACTTGAGTCTATTTGGGGGCTCTCTCTATTCTTTACTATTGAACCTTTTATTCCATTCACTCTGCCTGTATAACACTGTTTACACATGGTTGCTTTATACTGTGATCTGTCTGAATGGGGAGTGAAAGCATCAGGGGTCGAGGGTGAGAGAGGATTATCCTCATTTGTCACCCATCTTTTTTTTGTTGTTGTTGTTTCAACACCATTTATTAAAATTTCACTTCATTCTTTTTTTTTTTTTTTTTTTTTGAGACAGAGTCTTGCACTGTTGCCCGGACTGGAGTGCAATGGCGTGATCTCGATCTTGATCTCAGCCCACTACAACCTCTGCCTCCCAGGTTCAAGCGATTCCCCTGCCTCAGCCTCCCAAGTAGCTGGGGCTACAGGTGCCTGCCACCATGCCCAGCTAATTTTTTTTTGTCACCCATCTTTTTCAGCATTCTCCTGGCTATTCTCTCCAACCTTCCAGATAACTGTTGGCACCATCTTTGCATATCCACACACATTGGAAACATTCACCCTCCATACAGCATGGAGGAAAGGTCCATGGGAGCTGTGACCATGCACCCTGCCCTGTCACTGGCTAGGGCTGGGAGGCTCTGCAGAAACAGGGCAGAAGGCCCCCGGGAATTTGTGGAGCTGGGAGCTGAGAAGAGGCCTCTCTGGGACCCAGAGCTCAGTGCTAACCTGTCTTCTCCACTCCTAGGGTATGAAGGACAGAATCTGGCAAAGATCCTCAAGGATTTAGAGATGAGTAAAGTGGTACATATGGATCGATGGTCTGTGGAGGTGATACCTCAACAAACTGAAGAAAAAAGTGACCCAGTCCCCTTTCAGATCATCAATAACTACTTCTCTATTGGTGTGGTCAGTGGAATGGGGCCTGGGGAGAAGGGAGAAAGGGGGGGCCAAGCAGTCAGAGGCTGGAGGAGAGCAGAAAAGGAAGGGGAGATTAAGTGACCTGTGACACAGGGAAATTGGGAGTGCAGTACAGTGCTGTGAGTTGCAAGGGAAGATCTTGGGACATGTTGTGGGGAGCAGCATGGGGACTTGGGAGAGAGGGGAGACTGGGAGGGAGAGATTGAGCTCTGTACTGACCTTCATATCCTGAACTCTCCAGGATGCCTCTATTGCTCATCGATTCCACATCATGCGAGAGAAATATCCGGAGAAGTTCAACAGCAGGTTAGGGAAAGGAGGGAGCAGTGTGGGCATACACAGTGTCAGGAGCCAGGTTTTGACCAAGTTTGACTCAGATTGCTCAGAAGAGCAGTGGCACCTCTAGGAGATCCCCCAACCAAAGCTACCCTTGTTCCCCATGGGACTAAAGTTAGGAGGTTGATGCCCTTCCCTGTCACTTACCACCCCTGCCAGCACTGTGTAACCTGTCCCTCCCTACTGGGCCTTGTGTTGGGGCTGACACAGAATGAAGAACAAGCTATGGTACTTCGAATTTGCCACATCTGAATCCATCTTCTCAACATGCAAAAAGCTGGAGGAGTCTTTGACAGTTGAGGTGTGTGTAATAAGACTCAATCCTACATCCTTTTCAGCTTCTTAATAGCCAAGTTTCTCCCTCCGTGGCACCCTTAGGAACTTCCCATATTCTTAAACCTATGCTTCTTTGACCTCCCAGCTCTCCTACCCCAATTCTCCAAGTCCTCAAGATACACTAGTCCCTATTTCCATCCTTTGCACACCTCCAAATCCTGCCCTCTCCAGTTTGTCATCTGGTGGAGGGAGTGATCACATCTATGATTATGCCATGAGGTGAGGATCTGTACCCTCCCTAACTGGGACTGTGCCCCCTCCTCTCAGATCTGTGGGAAACCGCTGGATCTGAGCAACCTGTCCCTAGAAGGCATCGCAGTGCTAAACATCCCTAGCATGCATGGTGGCTCCAACCTCTGGGGTGATACCAGGAGACCCCATGGGGATATCTATGGGATCAACCAGGCCTTAGGTGCTACAGCTAAAGTCATCACCGACCCTGATATCCTGAAAACCTGTGTACCAGGTGAGAGGAGCAGCCTTGGGAGCTGAGTGGGCAGGACCAAGGGAAAGTGTGACTCCCTGTGGAGATACCCTGTTTATGTAAAACTTAACTCCCTATTTCGTCCCCAGACCTAAGTGACAAGAGACTGGAAGTGGTCGGGCTGGAGGGTGCAATTGAGATGGGCCAAATCTATACCAAGCTCAAGAATGCCGGACGTCGGCTGGCCAAGTGCTCTGAGATCACCTTCCAGTAAGGAAGACTCCACCAGGGTCCCTGAGGGAAGCTGTGGGGCTGGGCCAGCAGAAGGGTCATGGGAATGGTGGGGAGGGGCTTTACTAGATCTCCCTCAGTGACAAAAGGTCTCAAAGCCAACCTGAGAAGCAGAGTTTTGGTATTCGATTAGTAAGGAAATCACCAATGTTCCTTGGCCTCCTGTAGCACCACAAAAACCCTTCCCATGCAAATTGATGGAGAACCCTGGATGCAGACGCCCTGTACAGTGAGTATTGACGATCCCAGCCAAAAACTAAACCCTTGGGCTCCATGGATCCTAAATCCCCATTCCACAGCTTCTTTACACCCTTCTGATGCCTGAACTTCCCTTGCACATCATTCATCCTAAACCCTGATTTCTCAGCCCCTGGTTTCCCTATCGTGGCCTCTCTAGGAACCTAGCAACCCACCCCAAACCCCACAGATTTCCCTCCAAATCTCTGAAGCCACAGCCCCAAAGCATCAGGTCCTGCCTCTGAATGTGCTCCCTTCCCTTCCAGATCAAGATCACCCACAAGAACCAGATGCCCATGCTCATGGGCCCACCCCCCCGCTCCACCAATTTCTTTGGCTTCTTGAGCTAAGGGGGACACCCTTGGCCTCCAAGCCAGCCTTGAACCCACCTCCCTGTCCCTGGACTGTACTCCCAAGGCTCTGTATATTGCTGCCACATACTCCTGCCAGCTTGGGGGAGTGTTCCTTCACCCTCACAGTATTTATTATCCTGCACCACCTCACTGTTCCCCATGGGCACACACATACACACACCCCAAAACACATACATTGAAAGTGCCTCATCTGAATAAAATGACTTGTGTTTCCCCTTTGGGATCTGCTAAGTAAGTGGTACACTTCCTTCTTTTATACCTTCACTCCTTAAATGACATAGATTCTCCCAAGAAGCAACAGGAAAACCAGCATCAGGCTCTGAGTATTTATTTCAGTTAATAGTAGTCTCCCAGGGAAGACTGGGGGAAATATAGGTGTTTCTGTCAACTCCAGGAAAATCACAGCGTCATATGAGAGTACTCAGACCTGCTGCCCACTGAGGAGTGGGCTGTTCTCACCAATGGGGCAAGAGCAGAAGATGCGGGGTAGACGCAGCCAGTGACTGCTGCTATGTGGCAGCTGGGGGACGGAGAAGTCTTGCTTCATAAGTCTGCGCCTGATATTGGGAGAAGGGGTAAACTGGTTAGCAATGGACGAAGGTAGCTTGTCTGTGCTTCTCCAAAGAAGGGAACACACCCATCTCCCAGTCTGCTTAGCCTTGATCCTAGCTTCCTCCCCTTCTCCTCACCTCCAGGGTTTACCCTGTCTTATTTCTGTGGTAACCTCTGTCCATTCCTCCCTCACCCCGTAAGCTTTCCTGCCTGAGGACCATACCACCCCAGGCCTGAGGGATCTGCCTTTCTTGCAGGTAGAAAACTCAGTTCACCCCAGGCCAGGCACGGTGGCTCACGCCTGTAATCCCAGCACTTTGGGAGGCCAAGGCGGGCAAATCACGAGGTCAGGAGTTTGAGACCAGCCTGGCCAACATGGTGAAACCCTGTCTTTACTAAAAATACAAAAATTAGCCAGGTGTGGTGGCGGGCGCCTGAAATCCCAGCTACTCGGGAAGCTGAAGCAGGAGAATCGCTTGAAACTGGAAGGTGGAGGTTGCAGTGAGCCGAGATTATGCCACTATACTCCAGCCTGGGCAAAAAGGGTGAAACTCTGTCTCAAAAAAAAAAAGAAAACTCAGTTTACCCAAACTACCCCCACTCTTCATATTATTAACAACAGTCATTAATATCAATTATTGCACTCTTGCTTCAGAGCTAGGTGCTTTACTCATTGTTTCTAATCTTTACAACAGCCCCACAGGGCAAGTATTAGTTTACCTACTTTTCAGAGGCTTAGACAGGTTAAGCTACTTCCCCCAGGTCTCACAAGCGAGACTGCAACCCAAGTCTGTCTAACTTACAAGCCTGGGCTCTTTCCTGGACACTATGCTTCCTCAAGGGGAGAGGTGGTTTCTTCTCCCCTTGAAGAAAAGTGAGTAGTGATAATAAGGGATAAGGGGGTCTGAGCTGTGTGATGAGGCCCTTACCTATATATCAGAGATGCAAGGACCACAGCCATCAACACCAGCAAGATGCCCACGAACAGCGGAGCCTGCCCAAGGCCTGCTTCTTGACCTGTGAGAAGAATCCCAGGCACTGCTTCATTCAGTGTCTGCTCCTTGCCAGCTGCCCTCTATCCACTCCCTTCCTCATCTTAGCTGTTGTCCAAGGACCTACCAGGCATGATAAGCTGGGTGCTGACCACTGCCAGGCTGTTGGCATCAGCCAGAGACACATTGAGGCAGTATGTCCCCGAGCCACCCTTCAGTATCTGGTGCAGAACCAGCTGGCAGGCTGGGCTGGGTAGCACAGGCTGGCACAGCCGCTGGGCAGGGGGCTGGCACCCTGGCGATGAGATCTCCATGCAGGCTTCCTTGGGCAGCCTGGAAGAGGTGTCAGCATATACAAGGGGATCTGGGAAGGGACACTAAATGCCAGAGAGCGAAGAAATAGTCAACCCAAGAGTTACCAGCACACTAGTGAGACACTCACCCGCCTTGGCAGGACACAGTCAGCTCAAATGCATCCCCCTCACTGGATGGCACAGCCTGCAGGATCTCGGCACTTTCAATACCCTCTGCAGAGTTGCAAGATTATCAAGTTAGGATTCCTCTACCTGGCCTCCCCAAAAGCCCAGAGACAGGAAAGCCCCAGGGCTGCTCTACCAATCCCATCCCTGTGCTTTCAAATGAGGACTCTGGCATTTGGGTATTCTTCCTATCTAGGTGAGTAATTCCTCCCAAGGTATGCTTCCACTGACCAACACTAGGCAGCACACAGCTGCCTCCATCAGCCCCCAAAGTAGGCAAGACTCACGGACGATGTCCAGGGTGACGGAAAAGGAACCATATCGATAGAGAACACAATCCAGGGGGACTTGTCTCTTCACCAGCCTTAAGGTGGCCGTACCATCCAGCAGGGGGCCCAGGGAACCTGGCAGGACAGGATCAAGGAGGCAAGATCAAGAGACAGATGACTCATCTGGAGGCAGAGGCCAAGCAGGCATTTTTTCAGGTTGAACCAGAGTTACTGGATTCTGGAGTCACAGGCTTGGAATCAGATAAGATCTGGGAAACCTTATTCTATAGATAAGGAAACTGAGGCCCAGAAGAAGAAAATGACTCCTCCAGAGTCACAGTTAGGGGTGGCATTGGAGTTTTAAAAAATCTCAAATGTTTATCACACCCCACACTATGCCAGGTCCTAGGCTAGACATTCAACATATGTTAACTCATTTAAGCATCACTGTTTCATTCCTCCCTTTTTGCTTTGGGATGGGAATCCAGGGTTGGGAAATGGAAGGATCAGGATCTCGGAATCTGGGAAGGATTCTCGTGCATTTATTCTTGAACAGAAAATGAGCTATAAATATTATATAAATGATCACAGTCTGTTCCCTGGTCTTGCCAACCGTTCTCAGCAGTAGAGAAAGCAACAAGCTCTTCCCTCATGGCCTAGGGGAAGACCTTGGTTTCCTGAACTCCAGACCTATTCCATGTCATTAAGAGAGACTGGAGGGCTTTACAGCCAGGCCAGTGAGAGCTCTGAGGGGACCATAGTGCTAAGCAAAGGATTGGGTAACATCTGAGTCCTGGGTAAGACTTACAGAGTAGAGTAGGGTACCCCACCTCCATGAACCTCATTCGCACTGGTACTCTTACCTGTAATACTTTCCGTAGACATGATTGAGCTGGCATCTGGACCCTCAGGCTCAGGGGTAGGTAGCTCTCTAGCTGTGGTCTCCACCCACTCTGTAGTTGTTACCTGTGCAGCTGTGGTTCCAGAAGGCACTACAATTGATACCTCTGCAGGTGTCATACCTATAGCCTCTGGAGTTGACATCTCTGCCAGTGTGGCACCCACGACCTCTGAAACTGGCACCTTCTCAGGTGTCGTAGCTGTGCTCTCTGCAGTTGGCATCTGCACAGGTGTAGTGCTTATGACTTCAGTGGTTGGCACCTGCACAGATGTGGTTCCAGAGGGCTCTGCAGTTGGCACCTGACCAGGTGTAGTACCCACGACTTCTGTAGTAGGCACTTGGCCAGCTGTGGTGTTAGGGCCCTCTGCAGTTGGCCTGTGCCCATCTGTGGTGCCTGGAACTGGGGAGGAGCCACAGGAGGTGAGAGGAATGGCAGCCTGCAGGACCACCTGGGCAGTGACTGGGCCAGGCTCCAGGTAAGTATGAGTGACCACAAGTGCCCGAGAGATCAGGGTTCCACTACTGTCTCCAAAGTCCCAGGTGTAGGAGAGGTCAGCTTCAGCCAGATAGCCACTGGGGTCATGGAGCTGGAGGGCAAAGGTCAGAGGCTGATTTCTCAGGAAGTGCTTGTTCCCTCCATCCAAAGCCCGCAGCTGGGACACGCTCACGGAGAAAGGTACCTGGTCTGGGATTGGAGCCAGAAAAGGTGAGAACCAGGCCTGAGCCACAGCTTCTCCTTTCACAGCCACACCCTCCAACTCCAAGCTGACTGGCTGGCCCTTCACTGGCACTAAGCCTCACATTTCTCTGCCTAGGTCTTCCTGGACCTTCTACTTAATAAGTTTGCACAGCATTTCACCTTTCCCCTTTCCAGTCCATCCAAGCCTCCCTGCCTTCTCTTGCCCTATGACTGGCCTTGCCCCTTCCTAAACCCTTACCAGTAATGGTGAAGGCTGAGCTGGAATGAGCAACAGGCACATAGCTCCGGGATCCCCGGCGATGGTAGACAGTCACTTCCATGGTGTGTGTGCCCAGCATTGCCCTGCCTGTCCCAATGCTCAGCCCAGACACTGGGCCCCCTAGAACTTGCCAGTATTGGCCTGAAGTTTTTGGAATGAAAAGCAAGGAAGAAGAGATTACTGGTCAAAGGGGACTGAGGGACAGGCTTAGAAACAGGGCACTGGAGATAGGAGCTCAGGAGGTATGATTACTTCAGAGGGTGTTTGGAAGGCTGTGATATGGGGGCACAGGGAAGGGGTCCTAATGAGGCATTCCATGGGGTAGGACTACAATTGAGGAAGAGCTGCCAGAAAGAATTATGATAGAGTTGAAGGGGGCTAGGTGCTATGAAAGAGAAAAGATCCAAGAGGAAAATGAAGATGAGAGAAAATCACAGAAGTTAAGGTGGAAGGGGCGGCCAAAAGAAAGGTGATCAGGTAGAAAGAAGTAAACACAAGTGTGGATGACAGGCTGAGAAGGGAGTCCCTCACCCCAGGTCTTCCAGACATAAACAAAGCTTCTCTTCTGAGACCAAGGGCCAGATGGGCAAGGTCCACCATCAGGGAAGATGCAGGCATCGTCAGTTTCCTGGGGATACACTGGCTGTCCTCCCCACACCTGGCTCCCTGAAAAGTAAATACAGAGTCACTCTCAAACCCTGGCATTCTTTTTTATATACCAAAACCCCTAAAATTGCTCCCAGGATATCAGAGAGAGGCTCTGGGAATATTCCCTAGCTAGAAAGTACATTCTCCATGGTATAACCATTTGGGGTGGTAGTTGGGGGTTGAGGGTGTGGAAACCACGTTTTTTTTTTAGAGACAGGGTCTTACTCTGATGCCCAGGCTGGAGTGCAGTGGTGTGATCACAGCTCATTGGAGTGTCAACCTCCCAGGGTCAAGCAATCCTCCCACCTCAGCCTCCCGAGTAGCTGGGACTACAGGTATGCACCACCATACCCAGCTAATTTTATTTTTTTGTAGAGACAGGGTCTTGCTATGTTGCCAGGGCTGGTCTTGAACTCCTGGGCTTAAGCAATCCTCCCGCCTCAGCCTCCTGAAGTGCTGGGTTTACAGGCGTGCACCACCATGCCTGGCCGGAAGCTATAATTTAATTGGCCAGGTGTGGTGGCTCATGGCTGTAAACCCAGCACTTTGGGAAGCTGAGGTGGGAGGACTTGCTTGAGGCAAGGAATTCAAGACCAGCCTGATCAACATAGCAAGACCCTGTCTCTACAAAATACATTTTAAAAAAATTAGCCAGGTGTGGTGGTATGCACCTGTAGTTCCAGCTACTCCAGGGGCTGAGGAAGGAGGATCACTTGAGCCCAGGAGGTTGAGGCTGCAATTAGCTATGATCGCACCACTGTACTCCAGCCTGGGAGAGAGAGAAGGACCCTGACTTTAAAATAAATAAATAAATAAATAAAATAAGAAAAAGAAAATAAATAAAATAAGAAAAAGAAATAAAAAAATAAAATAAGAAAAAGAAAAGAAAAAGAAGATATGTATATATATATACGTATATATACGTATATATACGTATATATATATAGCCACATATCAAAATATTTAGAGTGATTTGCTCTAGCTAGTGGAATAAAAATAGCAGCACTAGGGAGCCAGGTGCAGTGGCTCACACCTGTAATCCTAGCACTTTGGGAGTCTGAAGCGGTTAAATCACCTGAGGTCAGGAGTTCAAGACCAGCCTGGCCAACGTGGTAAAACCCTGTCTCTACTAAAAATACAAAAATTAACCAGGTGCATCGCTTCTCGGCCTTTTGGCTAAGATCAAGTGTAGTGTCTGTTCTTATCAGTTTAATATCTGATATGTTCTCTATTTGGGAACGCTATATTAAACGCATTTTTGGAACTGGGAGATGGAATAGGATCTTGCTCTATCCACTCCACGCATTGACCTGGTATTGCAATACTTCCAGGAACAGTGCACCTGCTCACCATCAGTAATAAAAACAGACTTTAAAAAAAAAATTAGCCAAGTGTGCTGGAGGAAACCTATAATCCTAGCTACCCAGGAGGCTGAGGCAGGAGAATCGCTGGAACCTGCGAGGTGGAGGCTGCAGTGAGCCAAGATCGCACCACTGCACTCCAGCCTGAGTGACACAGCGAGACTCTGTCTCAAAAATAAGTACATAAATAAATAACAGCACCAGATAACATTTATTTAGCCTTTACTGTAGGCTAGAGCAGATACAACAAGTACTTTACACATATTATCACATTGTAATCCTTACAACAATCCTTTTTTCTTTGGAAATGGAAACACAATAAGGTGGGCAGATCACTTGAGCTCAGGAGTTTGAGACCAGCCTGGGTAACATGGTGAAACCCCGTCTCTACTAAAAATACAAAAGAATTAGCCGGGCATGGTGACATGTGCCTGTACCAGCTACTCGGAAGGCTACTCCCAGCTACTCAGGAGGCTGAGGCGGGAGGATCACTGGAACCCAGGAGGCGGAGGTTGCAGTGAGCTGAGATCCTGCCACTGCACTCCAGCCTGAGCGACACAGCTAGACTCTGTCTCAAAAAAAAAAAAAGAAATGGAAACACAAAACAAGTAACTTGCCCAAGGTCACCTATCAAGGACAAATTTAAATATAGGTCTGTTCAACTTCTAGGTCCCCTGAATTCTGCTGTCCTCCACTTTAGGGACTGTAATTTTCTTTTTTCTTTTTGAGACAGGGTCTCACTCTGTCACCCAGGCTGAAGTGCAGTGGCGTGATCATGCAGTCTCGACCTCCCAGGCTCATGATCCTCCCACCTGAGACTCCTGAGTAGCAGGTACTACAGCTGTAATTTTCTTTTCTTTTTGCTGTTTTTTTTTTTTTTTTGAGATGGAGTCTTGCTCTGTCGCCCAGGCTGGAGTACAGTGGCATGATCTCGGCTCACTGCAAGCTCCACCTCCCGGGTTCACGCCATTCTCCTGTCTCAGCCTCCCAAGTAGCTGGGACTACATGCGCCTGCCACCACGCCCGGCTAATTTTTTGTATTTTTTTTTAGTAGAGACGGGGTTTCACCGTGTTAGCCAGGAAGGTCTCGATCTCCTGACCTTGTGATCTGCCCACTTCAGCCTCCTGAAGTGCTGCGATTACAGGCGTGAGCCACTGCGCCTGGCCTTCTCTGTGTTTTTAAATTTTAACTACAGTGAGTATGTACTACACATATAACTTGTTTTAAAAAATAGAGGAGGAGGCCGGGTGCGATGGCTCACACCTGTAATCCCAGAACTTTGTGAGGCCGAGGCAGGCGGATCACAAGGTCAGGAGATGGAGACTATCCTGACTAACACGGTGAAACCCTGTCTCTACTAAAAATAGAAAAAAAAATTAGCCAGGCATGGTGGCGGGCGCCTGTAATCCCAGCTACTCGGGAGGCTGAGGCAGGAGAATGGTGTGAACCCAGGAGGCAGAGCTTGTAGTGAGCCGAGATCGCGCCACTGTACTCAAGCCTGGGCGACAGAGCAAGACTCCGTCTCAAAAAAGAAAAAAAAAAAGTAGAGGAGGAAGGGGCATTCCCTGAGCTCACTGGGCATACCAGGGAACCTGAGCCCTAGGAATAAGGACCTAGAATAGAGAAGTACTCACCATTGATGATGGTATTGTTGACCCAGATAACCTGCCCATCTGGCAATGCCTTTTGGCTTCCAGGGAAGTTCAAGGCAATAGAGAAGGAGGCATTTGCGCCAATCAGTGTAGGCCCATCATTACTGACCTTGAGGGACACTTGACCACCTGGGAAGGAAAGTTACATTAGCTGAGACTCCTGGGCTTCCCCTCCCTGTATACGTTTCCCCTCCTTTTCTTCCCAAGCTACACTCAGTTCAGTTTATCTTGCTTTTTTTCTCACCCCACTCCCACCATGCCCTCCCCTGGAACTTCCAAATTCCTACCTCTCCAGCAGTCAAGTCTCTGGGCTTCTGTCCACTGTGGATACAGCTGCCTGTTCCAGGCTTTGGTTCTGAGTTGCCTTGAGACACCAAGCCAGTCCTGATTTCTGGGTCCTAAAAGGAACGTGCCATGAAGGGCCCTAGGATCCTTTCAGTTCCTTCTCAGGGATAACAATCTATTCATGTCACCCCATTCATTCTCACATTCGAAGTGCTTTTTTTTTTTTTTTTTTTTTTTTGAGATGGCGTTTCGCTCTTGTTGCCCAGGCTGGAGTGCAATGGCGCGATCTCGGCTCATTGCAACCTCTGTCTCCTGGGTTCAAGCGATTCTCCTGCCTCAGCCTCCTGAGTAGCTGGGATTACAGGCATGTGTCACCATGCCAGGCTAATTTTGTATTTTTAGTAGAGATGGGGTTTCTCCATGTTGGTTGGTCTGGTCTCGAACTCCCGACCTTAGGTGATCTGCCCACCTCGGCCTCCCAAAGTGCTGGGATTACAGGCGTGAGCCACTGCGCCTGGCCAAAGTGCATTTTTAAAACTCATTTATTTGGCCGGGTGCGGTGGCTCACACCTGTAATCCCAGCACTTTGGGAGGCTGAGGCGGGTGGATCATGAGGTCAAGAGATAGAGACCATCCTGGCCAACATGGGGAAACCCCGTCTCTACTAAAAATACAAAAATTAGCCGGGCGTGGTGGCGGGCACCTGTAGTTCCAGCTACTCAGTAGGCTGAGGCAGGAGAATTGCTTGAACCTGGGAGGCGGAGGTGGCAGTGAGCCGAGATCATGCCACTGCACTCCAGCCTGGGCTACAGAGCGAGACTCCGTCTCAAAAATAAAATAAAAATTTACTTTTGAACATGATCAAATTTGTGCTTTAGAAAGATCACGATGGCAAGCAGTGAAGAGGATGGATTAGAGGCCGGCAGAGATTGGGGATGGGGACAGGGAAGACAAAATTATTGTAACTGTCCAAGAGAGGTCTGAGAAGAAAAGGATATGCTGGACCTCCATCTGCCCCCACCCAGGTCCGACAGCTATCAACACCTTGCCACATTGGCTTTGTTTATCCTTACTAGTTGTTATTTTTGTTTTCGTTTTGGCTAAAGTATGTAAAAGCAAATCCCAAACATCGTGTTATTTTAACCCTACAAATTTAAAAAATATGAGTATTTTCTTGCATAAGCACAATGTCATTTCATGCTAGACAAAATTATCAAACTCAGTCCACATAAAATTTCATGAATATCTGGAAAAATGTCTTATGATTTTTAAAATCAGGATCCAAAATATAAGCACAGTCTTTTTGTTAAGAGCCTTAGGTGGGTCAGTGTGAACAGACTCTTTCCAGGATACATTAAGGAATATAGTAAAAGAAAAAGACTTGAAACTGCAGCACAGCGAGGAAAGTCAGATCAAGGAGAACTTCCTAGAAATCTGTGAGACTAAACATCTAGGGAGAAAGCGGGGCTGGGATATAATGTATATATTTCAGCACAGCAGAAACTACCCTCACCCCATTTTTCCCTTTCCTGCAGAAACCTCTGTCCCCTCCCCTTCCCTCCCCTCTCCTCTCCTTTCTGTATATAGTTCAGCACAGCAAAAGCTACCCTCACCCCATTTTTCCCTTTCCTGCAGAAACTTCCTTCCCTTTCCTTTCCCTTTTCCTTTCCCCTTTCCTTTCCTTTTGATTCAGGGTTTTGCTGTCTCACCCTGCGTGCAGTGGCACGTTCATCGCTCACTGCAGCCTCAGCCTCAAACTCCTAGGCTGAAGCCATCTTCCTGATTAGCTTCCCAAGTAGCTAGGACCACAGGTGCTCACCACCAGGCCCGGCTAATTTTTTTTTTTTGAGACAGAGTTTCGCTCTTGTTGCCCAGGCTGGAAGGCTGGAGTACAATGGCACGATCTCAGCTTACTACAACCTCCGCCTCCCGGGTTCAAGCGATTTTCCTGCCTCAGCCTCCTGAGTGGCTGGGATTACAGGCATGCGCCACCACGCCCAGCTAATTTTGTATTTTTAGTAGAGACTAGATTTCTCTATGTTGGTCAGGCTGGTCTCAAACTCCCAACTTCAGCTGATCCACCTGCCTTGGCCTCGCAAAGTGCTGGGATTACAGGCGTGAGCCACCAAGCCTGGCCTAGGCCTGGCTAATTTTTTTACTTTTTGTAGAGACAGGGTCTCACTGTGTTGCTCAGGCTGGTCTTGAACTCCTGGGCTCAAGCAATCCTATGGCCACGGCCTCCCAAAGTGCTGGGATTACAGGTGTGAGCCACCACAACCGGCCTCCTTATCTCCTTTCTTTTCTTTTCTTTTTTATTTTTTTGAGACAGAGTCTTGCTCTGTTGCCCAGGCTAGAATGCAGTGGTGTGATCTCTCGGCTCACTGCAACCTCTGCCTCCCAGGTTCAAGCGATTCTTGTGCCTCAGCCTCCCAAGTAGTTGGGATTACAGGTGCGTACCACCATGCCCAGCTAATTTTTGTATTTTTAGTAGAAATGGAGTTTCACCATATTGGCCAGGCTGGTCTGACCTCAAGTGATCCACCCATCTCAGCCTCTCAAAGTGCTAGGATTACAGGCATGAGTTACTGTACCGGGCCTCATCCCCTTTCTTTTCTTTTTTTTTTTTTTTGAGACGGAGACTCGCTCTGTCACCCAGGCTGGAGTGCAGTGGCATGATCTTGGCTCACTGCAACCTCCGCCTTCCGGGTTCAAGTGATTCTCCTGCCTCAGCCTTCTGAGTAGCTGGGACTACAGGCATGTGCCACCATGCCCGGCTAATTTTTGTACTTTTAGTAGAGGCGGGGTTTCACCATATTGGCCAGGCTGGTTTCGAACTCCTGACCTCGTGATCCACCCGCTTCAGCCTCCCAAAGTGCTGGGATTACAGGCGTGAGCCACGGTGCCCGGCCTCATCCCCTTTCTGATGTGTGCTGTAACCCTAGCTGATTCTGCTGGGGGAGGATCTGGAATCATCTATTGAGCATCCCACCACTAGAGCAAGAGAAGTCATAAGGTACCCCATTCTTTCTCCACTTCCAACTCTCAGAGCAGCACGGGACATTCCAGACCCTCTCACCACCCCACCCCCGCCCCTTGCTCCTGTCACGAGGCCCAATCCCCCAGAGCCCTTTCATGTGATGCTCAGCTGAGACCCCTCTGCCTATCTCTCCAGCCCCAGAACAAAAGGTCTGGGCTGTGCTCACCCGTACCCATCCCAAAAGGAGAGGATTGTATCTCCTTAGTATTCTTACCCAATACCACATTCTCTGACTCCCCACTTTAAATCTCCTACCCCAAGAGACGTTTCCTAAAAGAGTCTCCTGCACATTTCACCCCTTTGGAGCCAGTGCTCCAGCTCACTGCCAAGGAAGCCTCAGAATCAGTGCCACAGAGACCTTCTATCCTTCTGCCGCTCCAAGCATATGAGATTATTTTCAGGCTCAATCCCAAATCTCCATGTAGGGAGGGAGCCCAGGTGCCCACATCCTCACTAAATCAAATGAGTGGGAGACGCCTGAAATATTGCCGCTATCTCCCATTAGGAGGACAGAAACCAGAGCAGGGGGAGTTCATCCCCAAGTTCACACCTGCTCGTGTCCACATATCCACACATACCTTTTGTAGCCCCCACAGCCAGCAAAGCACCTATCACAGCCAAATGAAGAAGGCATCTTTTTAGCACCAGATCCATTGTGTTCTTCCTGTTCTTCCCTCCAGCAACCAAAGGCACTGGGGAGACTGGGATAGGCCCCTATATAAGAAAAGGGTGCTCATTTGCATAGCCCTTCCTCTTCTCCCTCAGAGAAGGCCTGGGAGGGGCCGGAGGAGAGGAAAAAGGAAAAACTGACAAACGGATCCTGGTCCCTAGACATTGCTTTCCCATCCTGCTACTCAATGACAGTTTCTGGTTTCACTGGATCACTCTCATCTTGATACACTCCCGGGCAAGAGCTAACTGATAGGCAGCTGCATAACACATACCAGACACAACAGTTTATCATGGGAGAGTGAATTAAACCAGGAACTTCTCAAAAAGACAGAAAAAGAACCCTGCATGCCAAAACAGAGACAGTGTCGGGGTAGGCTATGAGGCAGAGGCAACGACTCCTCTGAGGCCCAGGATTCCTTTGCAAAGAGATTCCTGGCTTCCTGCTTTCCAAAGGAGGCTACTGGGCCAGGTAGAATTTAACCTTAGGTCGATACATATTTTCCCCAGGAGTGGTGAAAATAGTCAGTTAGAAATCAAGAAATCCCTACAGACTAGAGACATAGGTAGGAAACTTGGACCCAAAGCAGGTACTTGGGAAGAGTGTTCAGCCGCCCCACCGGGGAAGAAACTTGTCTAGCCCCCAAGAACCAAACTTGCCTAGGGCGGGGTCATTTGCGGGGAGGAGCGCTGGGCTCGCCCCCCGGCCCTGACGTTGACCAATAGAAAGGCCTGGGGGCGGAGCCAGGGAAACGCGGGAAGCAGGGGCGGGGCCTCTGGTGGCGGTCGGGAACTCGGGGGGAGGCGGCAACATTGTTTCAAGTTGGCCAAATTGACAAGAGCGAGAGGTATACTGCGTTCCATCCCGACCCGGGGCCACGGTACTGGGCCCTGTTTCCCCCTCCTCGGCCCCCGAGAGCCAGGGTCCGCCTTCTGCAGGGTTCCCAGGCCCCCGCTCGAGGGCCGGGCTGACCAGACTCGCTGGCGCTTCATGGAGAACTTCCAAAAGGTGGAAAAGATCGGAGAGGGCACGTACGGAGTTGTGTACAAAGCCAGAAACAAGTTGACGGGAGAAGTGGTGGCGCTTAAGAAAATCCGCCTGGACACGTGAGTGGCCTCTGTACCCGGGAATCCTAACTGGGGACCTCCTTGATTGTCCCCCCCAACCCCCCACGGGCGGGTAGCCGTCCAGGGACCGGAAGAGAGCAGGGAGGGACTTCTTTAGAAGTGGAGAGGTGGGTTGGGGGCCAGTAGAAGGTGGAGAGTATACTTATACTCCCTGGGGAGAGTATAGGGTGGTGTGGAATCCATGGAAAACTTTCTTCCCAAACTGAGCCGGATCGTGACCCCAAATGTGCGACTACAGACTCGGGGAGAGAAAGGAGGTCTCTGAGATGAGGTCCAAGACTCTCCATGGAGTGGAGTTATGTGGGAACCGGCGAGAATCGCCTTTCTGAATGAAGAGCCCTCTTCACTGCCCCACCCTCACCTTAGAATTCTCTCCTCTTTCCAAAGAATGGCAGTTGAACCTCACTGGCCCCTGTGGGGAGGCTGGGGACTACTCCTGCATTCCCCCCCCCCCGCCCCCATTACAGTCTCCCTGCTTCACCTTCACCAGGCGACTTTACTTACCTACCCCTGGGAAAAGAGGAGATAATGACCTTAATATGTCCAAAAGTCACACCCTGACTACCCAAGAATTAGCTCTTACCATCACCCTTTCTCTTCTCTCACTTTCCTAGGGGGTGCTGGGTGGTGTCTCCTTGGGGGAAAGAAATGACTAGGTTGGGGGAAAAGGAATATTTGTAACCATATTCCCATCTCTGCTTTCCCAACCTCTCCAAGTGAGACTGAGGGTGTGCCCAGTACTGCCATCCGAGAGATCTCTCTGCTTAAGGAGCTTAACCATCCTAATATTGTCAAGTAAGTATGTGTCTGAGAGGTGATCCAGCTGGAAAGGAGGATAAGTTCTGTCTGTACAGTGCGGGCATTTCTCTCTCTTGCACCTCCATTTCCTCAAACTTTCCTTCTCTAGGCTGCTGGATGTCATTCACACAGAAAATAAACTCTACCTGGTTTTTGAATTTCTGCACCAAGATCTCAAGAAATTCATGGATGCCTCTGCTCTCACTGGCATTCCTCTTCCCCTCATCAAGGTAATGCTTCTCATAAGCTCCTCCCATCATGGGCATGTCTTGGGGGACTGGTGGCAGGCAATTCAGGGTGATATTTTATGATCTTGGCCTCCTTCTGAGCCCTCATCTCCTATACACGCACACTCCCCTTCATTTTGTGTCTCCTTCCCTGCTCATTATATTCATTAACCCTAGGGTTGGACTGAACAATCAAAGTTGAAACTAGTGAGTCAACCTAGCAACTCAGGTGGGAGGTCAGATGAAACTCAGATAAATGGGATTTGAGAGCACTTGGTAAATTCCTCCAAAAAGCCCTTCCATTTGGTGGAAGAACTAGCTGGTGAGTCTCTATTGTCTATTTTAGGGCTGGATTCTTCACTCCCAGAGCTACTTTCAATCTATTAACAAACATTTGTTCAATGCACAGCATATAGAAAAGGGATGCAAAATTGAGTAAGACTTGGTCCTTATGCTCTCTAGGCTGACAGTCCATTGGGAGAAATAGCTTGTAAATATGTAACTATAATCCAACATAGTAAAGGCTTTAGTAGAGTTTTGGGGGCACAGAGCAAACCCAGTCTGCTCACTAATGGAGAAACACAGTCCTCTCTTTCTCCTTTGTCAGAGCTATCTGTTCCAGCTGCTCCAGGGCCTAGCTTTCTGCCATTCTCATCGGGTCCTCCACCGAGACCTTAAACCTCAGAATCTGCTTATTAACACAGAGGGGGCCATCAAGCTAGCAGACTTTGGACTAGCCAGAGCTTTTGGAGTCCCTGTTCGTACTTACACCCATGAGGTGAGTCCCTTTATGTCTTTTTTCTCTGAGTTTCCCAAGAGGTGTTAACTAGGGTATTCACAAAGTTACTAAAAATATCTGGCTAACAGTTTCTTACTAGGTAGAAATAATCTCTTGACATCCTAAAGAGTCTTAGAGTATGCGTGGAATTCATACTGTGTTGCTAACTGGGCTCACGCCTGTAATCCCAATACTTTGGGAGGTTGAGGTGGGAGGATCACTTGAGCCCAGGAGTTCGAGACTATCATAGGCAACATAGCGAGACCCCATCTCTACAAATCTACAGAAAGAAAAAATTTAGAAATAAAATTATGACCAATTTGTCTCAAGTTTTTCCAGGAAGATCTCAAATTGGGGGTTCAGTCCAGAACTATGGACTGGAAATCAGTGGGAGGGGAAAGATGGAGGGAAGGAAACGGCTTGTTAAGAGGCCAAGAGTAAGCAGAGTAGTGTTGAGGAACTGAGATGTGGGAATTTCCATACCCTATAAACCACCCCGCCCCTCCCTATTCCTGTCCTTCAGGTGGTGACCCTGTGGTACCGAGCTCCTGAAATCCTCCTGGGCTGCAAATATTACTCCACAGCTGTGGACATCTGGAGCCTGGGCTGCATCTTTGCTGAGATGGTATGGAGCCTTGCCCAAGTTCGACCCAGCCCCCTCCCCCTCCTCCCCACATCCAAGAACAACAGAACTGTTTCTTGGCCCAGACCTATGGCCCTTCTATCACAGGGTTCTCTCTCTAAAGTAGCACCAAGGGGAATGGTGGGAAGGGATGCAACTGTTGCCCTGATATCAACCACAATGTTAGGATATCCTCAAACAGCCTTAATACCTAGTATACATCTCTTATCCCTGAAATGAGTTAAAGCATTTCTGCAGCTGTTTTAGCTGTAGTCTGCATATATTTGGGAGAATGATTCCATTTAGTGCCTCTTTTATTTCAGGCCTTCATTTCAAGGCTTGTAGACCTTGTTGTATGGTGCCAGCAATGTAGTGAAGACAACTGTGGTCACTTTACCCACACCCTTCATTTAAACTGCAGATTTAGGCAGGGTGCAGTGGCTCACACCTGTAATCCCAGCACTTTAGGAGGCTGAGGTAGGTGGATTACCTGAGGTCAGGAATTTGAGACCAGCCTGGCCAACATGGTAAAACCCTGTCTCTACTAAAAATACAAAAATTAGCCAGGTGTGGCTACTTGGGATTACACACCTGTAATCCCAGCTACTTGGGAGGCCAAGGCAGGAGAATCGGTTGAACCCGGGAGATGGAGGTTGCAGTGAGCCGAGATTGCACCACTGCACTCCAGCCTGGGTGACAGAACGAGATTCCATCTCAAAAAAAAAAAAAAAAAAAAAAAAAAGATTTAGATCACGTCTCCCTTCAACCTCTGGCTTTTCACACTGAAGGATCCTTGAGGCCTGGCTTTATGTAGAAGCTCCCATCTCCTTTAATACAACAGTGCAGTGCAGTAGGCTGAGTCTTCAAATCAGCAATATGTTTTATTGTCTTTTATCTTGGTTGTAACCAAGAGCTTAAAGACCATTAGCCTATACATATGTAATGTGCATTTATCCCCCAGTGCATTACCTTACAATTGTCCATATTCCTCTCTCAATTCATCAAAAAATATTTGTTAAGCACCTAGTGGGTACCCAGCACCATGCTAGGTGCTATAGGGAACACAGAAGAAATGGAAGACAGAGTCTCTGCCCACTGTGCTCCTATCTAGAAGTGGCTGCATCACAAGGTTGGGGGATGACCGCAGTGTCTACCCCATACCCCTTGAGTGGCTTGGGATACCTTTGCTACATGTCAGTGGCACCCCAGACATTCACCCCCTCCCAGACCCACCCAGCCTTGGAAATCTGCAAAGCCATGGTTGGGGGAAGGAAGGAGGGGGCGAGGAGACAGATGAAGGGACTTCATTGTCTCAGGTTCTGTGTGACTGACCCCATGAAATGCCCTGGGGAGGGAGTCATGGGGCCCCGCTGACCTTTTACTGTCTGTGGGAACTCCTTTGTATAGAGGAGAGTTTTGACTGACGTCAACATGGGTCTTGGTATTTTCTCTTTCCCCATTTTCAGGTGACTCGCCGGGCCCTATTCCCTGGAGATTCTGAGATTGACCAGCTCTTCCGGATCTTTCGGACTCTGGGGACCCCAGATGAGGTGGTGTGGCCAGGAGTTACTTCTATGCCTGATTACAAGCCAAGTTTCCCCAAGTGGGCCCGGCAAGATTTTAGTAAAGTTGTACCTCCCCTGGATGAAGATGGACGGAGCTTGTTATCGGTGAGAGTGGGCACCTGTTTTCCCTCATTCATTTCTCCCAGGGAAGGGCTTTTCCAGGATGAAGGAAGGATGAGACCCTGAAATCTGGGCCTCAGTATTTCATTTCCCTGGTTCCTGCTCTCCCTGTTGGCACACTGATTCAGCTATGGGAGGATGGAAGTGAGAATTCTGCTTTGGGTAGAAGGAGTTCTGGTTTCCTGAACTCCTAAATGGGAACACCTGCTGCCCATTTAGTCCACTATCACATCATTGAAGTCAACATACATCTCTCCCTCTAGCAAATGCTGCACTACGACCCTAACAAGCGGATTTCGGCCAAGGCAGCCCTGGCTCACCCTTTCTTCCAGGATGTGACCAAGCCAGTACCCCATCTTCGACTCTGATAGCCTTCTTGAAGTCCCCAGCCCTAATCTCACCCTCTCCTCCAGTGTGGGCTTGACCTGGCTTGGCCTTGGGCTATTTGGACTCAGGTGGGCCCTCTGATCTTGCCTTAAACACTCACCTTCTAGTCTTGGCCAGCCAACTCTGGGAATACGGGGGTGAAAGGGAGGAACCAGTGAAAATGAAAGGAAGTTTCAGTATTAGATGCACTTAAGTTAGCCTCCACCACCCTTTCCCCCTTCTCTTAGTTATTGCTGAAGAGGGTTGGTATAAAAATTAAAAAAAAAAAAGCCTTCCTACACATTAGATTTGCCGTACCAATCTCTGAATGCCCCATAATTATTATTTCCAGTGTTTGGGATGACCAGGATCCCAAGCCTCCTGCTGTCACAATGTTTATAAAGGCCAAATGATAGTAGGGGCTAAGTTGGAGCTTTTGAGAACCAAGTAAAATAAAACCACTGGGAGGAGTCTATTTTAAAGAATTCGGTTGAAAAAAATAGATCCAATCAGTTTATACCCTAGTTAGTGTTTTGCCTCACCTAACAGGTTGGGAGACTGAAGACTCAGCCCGGGTGGGGCTGCAGAAAAATGATTGGCCCCAGTCCCCTTGTTTGTCCCTTCTACAGGCATGAGGAATCTGGGAGGCCCTGGGACAGCGATTGTGCTTCATTCCAATCTATTGCTTCACCATGGCCTTATGAGGCAGGTGAAAGATGTTTGAATTTTTCTTTTCCTTTTAGTATTCTTAGTTCTTCAGTTGCCAGGGATCCCTGATCCCATTTTCCTCTGAAGTCCACCTCCTACCCCATAGGAGTTAGAAGTTAGGGTTTAGGCATCATTTTGAGAATGCTGACACTTTTTCAGGGCTGTGATGGAGTGAGGGCATGGGTAAAAATATTTCTTTAAAAGAAGGATGAACAATTATATTTATATTTCAGGTTATATCCAATAGTAGAGTTGGCTTTTTTTTTTTTTTGGTCATAGTGGGTGGATTTGTTGCCGTGTGCACCTTGGGATTTTGTAATGACAGTGCTAAAAAAAAAAAAGCATTTTTTGTTGTTGTTGTTTATGATTTGTCTCTGTCACCCTTGTCCTTGAGTGCTCTTGCTATTAACGTTATTTGTAATTTAGTTTGTAGTTCATTAAAAAAATGTGCCTAGTTTTATAGTTCATCTCTTTCCTCCTCTTATTTACTGAAAGAATGGTGGGAGACAGAATATGAATATGTATATGTGATCATTGATTTCAGACCCCTTTTCCTAATCTCTCTGTGCATGGCTGCCCACCCCACCCCATTTTGGCTAGTGCTGACGGTGAACAAAGTGGTTATTATCGTCCCTATTTATGGCTGGGGAAACTGAAGTCTATATACTTCCTACTTCACTTTCTCCACACACCAGCAAACCTCCTTTCCCCCAGCCAACATACCACACACACACCACATACACACAACACACCACATACACACACCACACACACATCATATACACACATATACCACACACACCACGTATACATATACCAAATACACACACACCCCATACACACACACACACTCATGCACATACATAGCGGCAGAAAGAGGGCTCCCGGGGAATTTGCCTTTCGACACTGCATTTCCCAGTAAGCCCGCTGTTTTTCCTTTCTGTTTCATATCACAAACAGAAAAGTTTTCCAAAGATTCTTTTATTTACATTTACATACGATTCTGAAAAAGCGTCTCCAAGCTACCACTTCTTGTAGTTGCCATTGTCTCATTCCACCAAAAAACATCTCAGACCGCCTGCCGGCCACTGTAAATACGTCTGTCCTCTGAAGCCTCACTAAAAGGAGGAAGCGCTGATGTCAGGGTTACTTAAATTCCCAGGCTCCGGATCCCTAGAAGAGGTATTTCCCTTTACGCCCGCTAATTTGTCATAGAAGGCGGGGCACTAGAGCCAGCCCCAGCCAAATCCAGGGGGAGGGGCGAAGGTCAGTAGCGGCCTTCCTAAGGCTTCCTTCAACCCCTCCTTACCTGCCAGTCAAGTCCCGTATTTTCGCAGTACTGGTTAAAGTTTCACTTTGACCCGCCTCCATCACTCACCTGATTAGATGTTTATGAGTCAAAAGGCGGGGTCATGGGGTGTCGAGATTTTATTGGTGGATATATACGCCTGTCGGCAGTGTGCCGCCCCCTGTCTTCAGGAGCTTGCTCTTTAATGGCTCCTTACCTCGTCCATCTTCGAGGTTTCTCCCTCGCTATTGGTTTGTGGCCCCGCCTGTCGAGTCCCTTGCTCGTACTTGTTGGTGACAGCGCCCAAAGAGACTAGCCTTTCTCCAGAGGATTGGTGGATGAGTGCACATATAGCCCACCCTCGAAGGTAGGCGGGTAATCGAGCTATTGGCTGGAGCCCCGCCCCAGGGCGAGGAGGAGAAGGAGGGGCAGGAGGGTTTGGTTGAGCTGCAGCTGTTTGTCTGTTCGACACAGGCTTGGGGCCGACGGGGGAGACGGAGCCCCAGGTACCGAGCTGATGGAGCCCAAAGGGCAGGGGCGGAAGCGCCCGGGAGATGAGAGCAGCCTGGCCTGAGAGCGGAGGCGGGTCTGGTCCTAAGTGAGGGGTTAGAGTGGCCCACCGGAGAGGGGAGAAGGGGGCCGGGCCCCTGCAGGCCTAATGGGGGCGCTGAGGAGGGGACTGGACGGGCTGGGACCCCGAAGTTGGTGAGTCGGGAAGGCGGCTGGGCTGTGGCGGCGGCCAGGCCGAGGGCCGGGCGCTGGAGGCCCAGAGCTTGAGTGAGGGCAGGGGCAGGCCTCATTAAGCAGCGCTGAAGAGGGAGGAGCTGGGGAAAGGGACAGGGCAGCGAGTGAGGTAAGCCCATTTGCCGGGAGGTGAGGAGGGGTCAGACCTGTCGCCCGAGCCCCGGGGGTGACTGGGGCTGGGTCCCTGCAGAGAGGTTCATTGGAAGGGCCTGAGAAGGGTTCTTAGTTGGGTAAGAAGCGTTCTTTTCAGGGAAAGTGCCTATTGTAAAAAGAACTGAGGGTGCTATGGTGTTGAGCTGAGAGAGATTTGGGTTCAGTGAGGGAGAACTGGGGAAAATGAAGAAGGCTGTATTAATCTAGAAGACTAAGGTAGTTGAAGTAATGGAAGCAGGGCCTGGTATCAGTTATGGGAACTTCTGGGAATGCTGAAGGGTGAGCTGGAGGCTCTGGGTCTTGGGAGTACACACTCTTTTGTTCGCTTTAGTGTTTAGATGTGGTAATTTGAAGCTTTTTAAAACTCCCAGGGTAGGGATGAAGATCAAAGTAATTTTTTTTCCCATGACTGTTGGCTGCTCCAAACTCAGCCCCTACACTTTCTCCTGGCCTCATAGCTGGTCTATACTGCAGTCTGTTTCTTAACTTACTGTTTCATGTCCTATGAAAGAGCTAAGAAGTTGGACTGGGGGCATGTTTTGTCCACTTCTTTCCCACTTAATAATGTGGTCTATAGTGAATACCATGTCTCCTAGAACTGAGAATCTATTTCATATCTATTTCATTATCTACGTGGGAAAGGGGCTTAGAGATCCTTAGCCATAAGGAGATCTTCTGATCATAGTTGGTGAAACTTTTGTGGGACTAGACTCGACTTGGGTATTTCCCAGGCAGGTAATGGAGTTAACAGGTCCGAAACTATGAGGTGATATCACTGAGGAAGAGATTTGGGGAAGAGTGAGAAATTCCATTTCAAAAGCTTGGCATCACCGCTTGTTCTTTGTCTACTTCAAAAGCCCAGATTTCTGTACTGTTAGAAAGTTGGGTCAAACTATGAAGTATCTGGGGAAGATGATGAGTAGAGAAAAAGATACGGAGGTGCAGTAGCCCACGCCTGTAATCCCAGCGCTTTGGGAGGCTGAGACAGGAGGATCAGTTGAGCCCAGGAGTTCGAGGGTGCAGTGAGCCATGATCTTGCCACTGCACTCCAGCCTGGGCGACAGAATGAGACCCCGTCTCCAAAAAAAAAAAAAGAAAGAAAGAAAAAGATTGCCAAAGCAGAGGAGTGGAGTACCCTCCTCCCCACATATTTTCAATGGTTTGCTAGCCTTCTTAGTCCCTCATAGATTGGAGCCTACTGGATTTTCCCTTACTGTACTTCCTCCTTTTCCGCTTCTCTACCAATATATTTTATCACTACATTTCTTTCTTTTTTTTTTGAGACGGAGTCTCACTGCAACCTCCACCTCCCAGGTTCAAGAGATTCTCCTGCCTCAGCCTCCCAAGTAGCTGGGACTACAGGTGTGCGCCACCACGCCCAGCTAATTTTTGTATTTTTAGTAGAGACAGGGTTTTACCATGTTGGCCAGGATGGTCTCAATCTCTTGACCTCATGATCCGCCCGCCTCGACCTCCCAAAGTGCTGGGATTACAGGCATGAGCCACCACACTGGCCATCACTACATTTCTTAATTACAAAAGTTAATAGGTACATATTTTAAAATATAGAAGCTGTACAGCAGTTTAAGAAGTATAAATCCTCCCACACATACCTTACTCATATTTCATTTAGGAAGGTCAAGGATCAGAGACAGCAAATCAGACTAATCTTGCTTTGCTTTGGGGGATGTGTCACAAAAGGCAATTCTGTTTTCATGTTCTCATCAAACTCTAGTCTTATTCTTTCTACAGTTTTCCCTTCTGGGATGATACTCTGTTATCTATTGTGTTCCTTTCACAGTTCGTTTTGTCTTCTACCAAGTCCGACAAGCAGAGGGCTGTACTGTGTGTTATTCACCTTGAGTACACACACACACACACCTCCGCCAAGTTGTGTGCTGGGTGTCGTAGGAAGCGCCCAAAGAGATGGAACAGAACTTTATGGGGAGAAAGGATCATTTTGTTTGGGATAATTGTTGGCATCTCTGCTAAAGAAAGGAATTTCAGACCCTTATCTCAAATTCATGGTCTCTGGATGTTCATGGTCTCTGCATGTTCACATTACTTGACTATCCCTTTCTTATCCATGATGATGATGGTTATCCTAAGAGGCCTCTGTATTTTTCTTTTCTTTTCTTCTATTTTTAGAGACAGGGTCTTGCTCTGTCACTCAGGCTGGAGTACAGTGTGTGTCTTTCTGTAGGGATCTGAGAAGCTCCAAGCTTAACTGGATTTGAAGTCGGTTTTCCTCTAAATCTCAGAGTCAGAGTACAGCTGGGGCATTTCATACTACCACCTTATTAATTGAATTTGTCCTTACTAGCTTTAAAAGCCCTCTGTCGGCCGGGCACGGTGGCTCATGCCTGTAATCCCAGCACTTTGGGAAGCTGAGGTGGGTGGATCACGAGGTCAGGAGATCAAGACCATCCTGGCCAACTTGGTGAAACCCTGTCTCTACTAAAAATACAAAAATTAGCCAGGTGTGGTGGTGCGCGCCTCTAGTCCCAGCTACTTGGGAGGCTGAGGCAGGAGAATAGCTTGAACCCAGGAGGCAGAGCTTGCAGTGAGCGGAGATTGCGCCACTGCACTCCAGCCTGGGCGACAGAGCGAGACTCCGTCTCAAAAAAAAAAAAAAAAAAAAAAAAGCCCTCTGTTGTACCCAGCCTTTGTATAGCGCCCATTGGAAACCTCGGTTATTTCCCCCAAGGAACTTTTCTCATCTGCAAGCGAGTCCTAGAGACAGTTGTGTAGGAGTATGTGTGTGTGTTTTTAGATGGAGTTTCACTGTTGTCACCCAGGCTGGAGTGCAATGGCATGATCTCGGTTCACTGCAACGTCTGCCTCCTAGGTTCACGCGATTCTCCTGCCTCAGCCTCCAGAGTAGCTGGGATTACAAGTGTGCACCACCACGACTGGCTAATTTTTGTATTATTAGTAGAGACGGGATTTGACCATGTTGGCCAGGCTGGACTCAAACTCCTGACCTCAGCCTCCCAAAGCGCTGGGATTACAGGAGTGAGCCACCGCATCTGGCCGTGTGTGTGTGTGTGTGTGTGTGTGTGTGTGTGTGTGTGTGTGTGTGTTTTAATCCTAATTTTTCCAACAGTTTTTTGCATCTTAAGAGAGAGTTTAGGAGTAGAATTATCAATAAGGAATTTCATACATAGACCTGGAGTTGCAAAAATATATTTGGAAAAGAGAGCTTCCCATTGCCCTTCAAGTCATACCTCATATCTTTTAAAATTTTTTTCCTGGACAATCTCTACTGCATAACATACCTCATATCTTCTAACTCTTACTTTACCTGGGAGCAAATATTGCTTATTGGTATGAATTTTACTTCTGAGAAGGAGGCATAGGGTAGAAGAAGAAAGCGTATAGTTTGCTCCCTAATCCTAAAGCATTTCAGACTAGAAGGTAAACAAAGTGTGAGACAATGAACTTATAATAAGGAAATGCAGCAGCCCTCTTGGAGGAAGGATACCATAAAACCCTACATGGTATACTCCCACTTCCCACAAGTGTTTTGGGAAAGATTTAGTCATTGACTCAACAGTAACTGAACTGAATAAGGAGCTACCCAGGTGAACAAAGTGTGTGTACATTTCTGGGCAAGGTTGTAGCTTCTGTTCAGGGACACTGGGTACCTTTTCAGAGTGTCTCCTGGTTCTGTGGTGTTATGGCTCCTTTTTTTAAACTTGCGTTTCTTAAGTCAAGAATTAATAGATAGTGGCCCAAAGCTTTTGACCAGTCAACATCAACTGAAAATTCAGCAAACTTTGTTTTTAGCTACAGTTGCCTCAGTGTTTGGGTGAGAGGGCCACATATTGGGTGTGATTAGGCCATCTGAGGCATAGTAACGGGTGACAGGAAAAGCAGTTAGCCCATGCGAGTTGCAATAGTACCTTGTGGGCAAGATCCCAAGGGGGCCCTCCATCCGAGGGAGATCACAGAGGGGCCAGGGAGAGAATTGATTCTCTGAGGCCTATTAAAAACATTCCCAAATGGGGCCGTGTGCAGTGGCACACGCCTGTAATCCCAGCACTTTGGGAGGCTGAGGCGGGTGGATCACGAGGTCAGGAGATTGAGACCATCCTGGCTAACACGGTGAAACCCCGTCTCTACTAAACAAAATACAAAAAATTAGCCGGGCGTGGTGGCGGGCGCCTGTAGTCCCAGCCAAGATCTCGCCACTGCACTCCAGCCTGAGCAACAGAGCGAGACTCCGTCTCAGGGAAAAAAAAAAAAAAACCCAAATGGAATTGAGTAAGATCTGTCCGATGGTACAGAAAGGGAGGAGCTGATTGGGGGAGAGAAGTAGAATTACTTAGCCTTAATTTAGGGAGCATTTAATGAGCACCTACTAGGGATCAGGCAGCATGCTGTGCTCTGAAGATTTTAAGATAACATAAAGAAATTCCCACTTTTAAAGAAGTTCGTAGTTTAGCAGAGCAGACAGACACAATTTATATACTGTGATAATGTGATACATACTATTATAGAAATAGTCTTTTTTTTTTTTTTGAGATGGATTCTTGCTTTGTTGCCCAGGCTGGAGTACAGTGGCGCAATCTGTGCTCACTGCAACCTCCGCCTCCCAGGCTCAAGCAATTCTCATGTCTCAGCCTCCTGGGTAACTGGGATTACAAGCCTGTGCCAACATGCCCAGCTAATTTTTGTATTTTTAGTAGAGACGGGGTTTCACCATATTGGCCAGGCTGGTCTCGAACTCCTGACCTCCAGTGATCCATCTGCCTTGGCCTCTCAAAGTGCTGGGATTACAGGTGTGTGCCACCACGCCTGGCCAGAAATACAGTCTTAATACTGTGGGACACTACGGGCCTCTAGAGACTGATTAATCCTGTGGGGGAGAGGGTGATTATGTAATTTCACTGAAGTAACATTTGAGCTTGGTCTTATGAGATATATAGAATTTTGCTAGGCAGACAAGTAGGGACGGGCATTCCAATCTTACCTAGGTCAATAATAGGGAGTTTGTACTACCATGCTGATAAGAGGTAAGTATGCTTTTTGCCTCTTGGAGAAATATAAGGGAAAGGGTGCGGGATGTGGAAGGAATCTCATTTAATCCAGTGACTCATTGGGTAACACTGGATCAACAAAATTAAGAGCTGAGCCAAGTGGTAGAACTCTCATTTCAAGATTTTGGTGACTTGGGTTTAAACAGAGTTGGAGAGGGAGATGAAGGTATTTACTGGTTTCTGCTCTATCTTCCCTCACATTAATCGCAGGGCCCACCAAATTCTGCAAAAGTTACCACTTGTTTTCCTATTGCCTCCCATTGAATTGCTTCTATTTCAACTCTCCTGGCAGGGGTTGGTCAAAGACCTTTTAGAAAAGAGTAGTGATGAATTAATTCTTCTGTCAGAAGGATATGGGACTGCATCCCAGTTGCCAGGGAAGGCCTGGGTCTTCTTAATTTGTTTTTAGTCCCAAAGCAAGTACTTACCTAAACTGAATAGAGGCAGGAACTCTATCCAGTCTAAGCTCTTGATCCTGTCCTGGTGTTCTCTTTAGAGTTTAGCATTTCCTGCTTCCTTAAGAAGTATAGTGGTATAAAAGAGGCAGGAGTACCTGACTAGGAGTCCTACATTCACTGCTTAGCAGTTGGCTGTATGGTAACACTTGACAAGTTGACTAATTTTATTTTATTTTTTATTTATTTCTTATTGAGACGGAATCTCGCTCTGTTGTCCAGGCTGGAGTGCAGTCGTGTGATCTCGGCTCACTGCTACCTCTGCCTCCCAGGTTCAAGCAATTCTCGTGCCTCAGCCTCCTGAGTAGCTGGGATTACAGGCACGCACCACCACACCCAGCTAATTTTTGTATTTTTAGTAGAGACAGGTTTTCACCATGTTGGCCAGGCTGGTCTTGAACTCCTGACCTCAGGTGATCTGCCCACCTTGCCCTCCCAAAGTGCTAGGATTACAGGTGTAAGCCACCACGCCTAGCCCAAATTGACTAATTTTATGTGTCTCAGTTTCCTCACCTATAAAATACAGAGACTGGACTAAATGACCTCTAGACTGGCTCTGATCTGCCTGACTGACCTTAAGGCTGACAACTGGTACTGGGTTGGACTCCAGTGGCTATATATACCGAGAACTCTGTCTCTGTTGATAGGTGATAGACTTCTGGAGGCTTCATATGTATTTGGTTTAGGGACTCAAAGCTAACAAGTGGAAGGGGGCTTGAGGAATGGAGTCTTACTCTAGCTGGGACTGCTAAGACACTTTTACTGTTATGCCTACTTTGCTGCACTGCTTGGGAGAGCTGCCCACATTAAAGAACATCCTCCATCCCCATCTCCTGCACCTAGTGGGCTAACCCATGGTCAGGCCTCAATCCTCCCTAGTTAATGGGTCATTTTAAAAGCCATTCTTGTGGAGCTGCACTTCTTCTTTTTTTTTTTTTTTTGATGGAGTCTTCCTCTGTTGCCCAGGCTGGAGTGCAGTGGCAAAGTCTCAACCCACTGCAGCCTCTGCCTCCCAGGTTCAAGCAATTCTCCTGCTTCAGCCTCCCAAGTAGCTGGGATTACAGGCGTCAGCCACCACACCTGGCTAATTTTTGTGTTTTTAATAGAGACGGGGTTTCACCATGTTGGCCAGACTGGTGTTGAACTCCTGACCTCAGGTGATCCGCCCACCTCAGCCTCCCAAAGTGCTGGGATTTCAGGCATGAGTCACTGTGCCCAGCAGAGCTGCACTTCTAAGGGAAGTTAAATCTGATTTCTTCTCTTCTGAGCTAAAAAGGTTGAAAGGAAGAAAAACCTGCCCCATCTCCCTTTTTTTTGCCTCAGGTTTGAAGGTAATAATCGTCATACCACTTGACTGGTTTACCAAAAAAAAAAAAAAAAAGTATTTTTGTGGGAAAAAATGAGAATAGGAAATAAATCAATTGAATCTTATATGTATTATTTCATTTCTGTACCACAGAACTTTTGAGAGTCTATTATATTTTTTAAATGATACCCTTATAAACATGATGAGATTAAAGATCAAAGCTTAGATGTGGCTCAACAATTGCTGTGAACAGGGAAGAAGGCAGGACATATTCTTTCTTTTTCAGAGGTGGAATCTCATTATGTTGCCCAGGCTGGTCTCAAACTCCTGGGCTCAAGTGATCCTCCCGCCTTGGCCTCCCAAAATGCTGGGATTACAGGCGTGAATCACCATGTCCAGCCAGAACATACTCTTAAGGCTACATATTAGGGTACGAGGTAGTCTTTTCTAAGTCAGTAGTTACTGATCTCTGAGAATCCAAGGTTGCTTAGTAGCAAGAAAGATTGCTGACCACATCTGGGCTCTGGCTTGACTTCCCATCTCTGAGAGTTAGTGACAAAGACTTTGCAACTCAAGCGTGTCTGCAACTGTTTCCTGTCTTTACACACCCCCAGAGCTCAAGTGATATGTTTAGCCATGAGAATTCAGTCCATTCTAACTCCCACATTTTCCTATATTGTAGAGTAGTAACATTGAGGCTTAATATTCTACCCCTTGGATCACATGCTTTGAAATACATAAAAATGTGAGGGAGTAAGTTGAAAAAACCAGTAACTTTTTCTATTGTTTCTTGAGAGTATAGCATATATATGTCACCTGAAGGAAACTTGATCAGCTTATCAGCTGTCCTTTTTTTTTTTTTATTACGGTGTCACCTGTCTTCTCTTTTATTTATTTTTTATTTTGAGGGACGGAGTCTTGCTCTGTTGCCCAGGCTGGAGTACAGTGGCATAATCTCGGCTCACCGCAACCTCCACCTCCTGGGTTCAAGCGATTCTCCTGCCTCAGCTTCCCAAGTAGCTGGGACTACAGGTGTGTGCTGCCACACCCAGCTAATTTTTGTATTTTTTAGTAGAGACGGGGTTTCACTATATGTTGGCCAGGCTGGTCTCAAACTCCTGACCTCAGGTGATCCGCCTGCCTTGGCCTCCCAAAGTGCTGGGATTACAGGTGTGAGCCACTGCGCCCGGCCTATTTATTTATTTTTTGAGACAAGGTCTCACTTTGTGGCCCATTTGGAATGCAGTGGCATAATCACAGCTCACTGCAGCTTCAACCTCCTGGGCTCAAGTGATCCTCCCACCTCAGTCTCCTGAGTAGCCAGGATGACAGGCATGCGCCACCATGCCTGGCTAAATTTTTTTTTTTTTTTTAATTTTTGTAGAGACAAGGTCTCACTATGTTGCCCACACTTGTATTGAACTCCTGGCCTCAAGCAGTCCTCCCACCTCAGGCTTCCAAAGTGCTGGTATTATAGGTGTGAGCCACCAAGCCTGGCTATGTTTACTCTTTTAAAGTTTACCATTCTGGCCAGGCGCGGTGGCTCACGCCTGTAATCCCAGCACTTTGGGAGGCCGAGGTGGGTGGATCACGAGGTCAGGAGATGGAGACCATCCTGGCCAACGCGATGAAACCCCGTCTCTACTAAAAAATAGAAAAAAATTAGCCGTGCGTGGTGGTGGGCGCCTGTAGTCCCAGCTACTCGGGAGGCTGAGACAGGAGAATGGTGTGAACCCGGGAGGCAGAGCTTGCAGTGAGCTGAGATCGCGCCACTGCACTTCTAGCCTGGGCGACAGAGCCAGACTCTGTCTCAAAATAAATAAATAAATAAAGTTTACCATTCTGCTGGTCTGTCCTCTTTTCCTATGACACAGTGTCTATGAATACCACGTAAATATAAGATGCTTTAGAAGTAATTCATCTTCACAGATGCCTTAAGCAGCAAGTTTCTTAAATGTACACAGAACTTTGGAAGTGAATTCAAATTCTGCTCTTTGCCACTTTCACCAATTCCATTCTCCCACATAGATCCTTATAAATGGGGAAGATCCCAGCACTTTGGGAGGCCAAGGCTGGTGGATCACCTGAGGTCGGGAGTTTGAGATCAGCCTGACCAACATGGAGAAACCCCCTCTCTACTAAAAATACAAAATTAGCCGGGCGTGGTGGTACATGCTTGTAATCCCAGCTACTCGGGAGGCTGAGGCAGGAGAATCACTTGAACCCAGGAGGCGGAGGTTGCGGTGAGCCAAGATCGTGCCATTGCACTCCAGCCTGGGCAACGAGCGAAACTCCGTCTCAAAAAAAAAAGGGGGAAGCTGAGGATCAGAAAAACAAAAGGAATGAGTAGCCTAAGATCACAGTGGGTTGTGGCAAAGCAGAGAACAGAACTCGGACTTGCCTGATTCCAAAAACTTTACCAACTCTGCAGGACTGCCTCTGTCTAGGCTGGCTCTCCTCACTTTCGTGATAGCTCTATAACTTTAATGGCAGGGTTGGAGAATTCTCTGATCCCTGGAAAGCCCATCATTTGGTCCTCATCTGAATTTCATCCAGAAGTGCTTGAGTAGTAACTGTAACTATAGATTGTCCAGAAATTAAACTTATTTCCATCCCCACTAACCCATCTTTCAGTGTCAGGCCTCTCCAAAGCAGTGTTTATAAAACTTTTTGTTTTTTAATGATAACTCATAGTTATAAAAAATGAATAAATACTTAAACTGATTACATAGGGAGACCCCATCTCTACACAAAATAGGAAAAATTAGCCAGGTGTGGTGGAGGATCACTGGAGCCCAGGAGTTGGAGCCTACAATGAGCTATGATCACTCCACTGCACTGCAGCCTGGGCACCAGAAGAGTGAGACTCTCTCTAAAAATGGAAAATAAATTTTAAAATGTTATAATTAAAGATACTCATTTAAATTGAATAAATTTAGCTTTATGAAAAATTTGCTGTATCATCTTTATTTTGATCCTTTCGTCATAGGCCATTGAAAACTTAATCATAAAATGGTACATGTATATCTGAATTTTTAAGACTGACTGACCAAGGGGACTACAGAATACCCAGTAGAATCGAAGTAATTGTCATGTTCCTCTATATTAATCTAGTCTACTTTGGGACCTTGAATTCTCACCTCTCATTCTTTTGCTAACTTCCTCTTTACCCTTTAGTTCTGTCTCTCTCTTTTTTTTTTTTTTTGTCAGAGATAGGGTCTTGTTCTGTCGCCCAGGCTGGAGTGCAGTGGTGCAATCAGCTCACTACAACCTTCAACTCCTGGGCTCGAGTGATTCTCCCACCACAGCCTCTGGAGTAGCTGGGATTACAGGCACATACCACCATGCCCAGCTAATTTTTTAAAATATTTTCTAGAGACTCAGTCTTGCTGTGTTGCCTAGGCTGGTCTCAAACTCCTCACCTCAAGCAAGCCTTCCCCTTTTATCTCCCAAACCCCTGGGATTACAGGCATGGGCTGCTCTGCCAGGCCTGTTTTTTCTCTGTACCACTTTCATATTGTGGCTGCTTCCCCGCCCCCTGTCTCCCCCCTACCCACCCCAGGTGGTGTCTTGCTCTGTTACCCAGGCTGGAGTGCGGTGGCACGATCTTGGGTTTAAGCAGTTCTCCTGCCTCAGCCTCCCGAGTAGGATTACAAACGCCGGCCACCAACCACACCCGGCTAATTTTTTTTTTTTTTTTTTTTTTTTTAGACTGAGTCTCGCTGTTGCTCTGTCACCAGGCTGGAGTACAGTGGTGCAATCTCAGCTCACTGCAACCTCTGCCTCACAGGTTTAAGCAATTCACCTGCCTCAACCTCCCAAGTAGCTGGGACTACAGGCACGCACCACCACGCCCAGCTAATTTTTGTATTTTTAGTAGAGTCAGGGTTTCACCATGTTTGCCAGGCTGGTCTAACTCCTGACCTCCTGATCTGCCCGCTTTGGCCTCCCAAAGTGCTGGGATTACAGGCGTGAGCCACTGTGCCCGCCTTTTTTTTTTTTTGAGACCGAGTCTCGCTCTGTCACCCAGGCTGGAGCACAGTGGCGCATCAGCTCAGTGCACCCTCTACCTTCTGGGTTTAAGCGATTCTCCTGCCTCAGCCTCTGGAGTAGCTGGGATTACAGGTATGCACCACCACACCCAGCTAATTTTTTTTGTATTTTTAGTGGAGATGGGGTTTCACCATGTTGGCCAGGCAGGTCTCGAACTTCTGACCTCAGGTGATCCACCTCAGCCTCCCAAAGTGCTGGGATTATAGGTATGAGCCACTGCACCCAGCCTGTGGCTGCTTTTTTAGGAATATATTGATAACAACTAATATTGAGATATATTTTAATAGCTATTAGCACTATGCTAAACACATCTTTCACTTATTTGTAGCTATGAGGATGGTATTTTTTCCATTTTACAAAGGTAGAAGGTAAGGCTTAGAGAGGTAGAGAAATTCTCTTTATATCATATTAGTAATGATTAGTAGCTTAATATTTATTTAGCACTTAGTATCTATCAAATACTTAAAATACTTAAGTTATTTATATGCATTATCTCATTTAATCCTACAACACCCTTATGAAGTAGGTGCTTATAAGCCTATTATCTCATTTTACAGATGAGGAAATTAACGCACACATATATTTAGTGACTTGCTCAAGGTTCATAGCTAGTAAGTAGAGCAGAAAAACAAACCCGGAGAATTGAACTCCAGAGCCTTTATTCCTCTGCATTGCCTCCTGTATGATTTTCTGTCTTTACGATCTAGTAAGTGGGATTACTGAAATTTTTTAACCCCAGTTTAACTCCAGACCCACTAATTGTGGTGACAAAATAATGATGTTTCCCCACATATGCCACAGAGTATGATGTCTGTGAAGTCACTAGGATCTGCTTTGGAAAAGCGAAAGAGTAATTTGAACAAGCAAAGTACAACTCTCAAGCAATGCTTAGGTTTGGGAGAGAGGTTTTTGCATGCTTTGCCCACACTAACTCCCCTTTGAATTTCATAGCTCCTTTCCGCTCAGAGTCAGGATGATGAAATGTATTCAGATTTAGACAATTAGAATCTCAAAGTCCCAACTCTTCTCTCTGTTCCCTGCCCCACCAGCAGCTTTCTTAGCCCTCTTAGAAGATAGAGGAGTTGATTCAGTGTATTTTTTGATCAAATATTGATCGCTTGCAGACTTATCCCCTATACCATCCTCTGGAGACTCCTGCATGTCTTTAGAAGGTATACCTTTCTCTGCCTCTAATTTGGAGGGCTACAGCTGTTAGGCCCCTTTGGTTTGGAGGGTAATCTAATCCTTAGGCACCAGCAAGACAGCTGCTAGTTGAGAGTAGGTCAAGCTTACTGATTCTTGATAGGCTTTCAGATTTGGAAAGATGGCAGAAACAAAGTGAAAAAAGAGTTGTTAATGAAACAAAGAGTTGATAATGAATGTGATCTGTTGGTTGTATTTCTCTCTCTTTACCTTCAACCAAAAATGAGAAAGGATAGATTTTCTGGCAATGGACCCTGGTTAGATCTTTAGAAATGTCTTATCAGGGAAACCAGTCATATATAAAGGATAGAGCAACAGCTACCCTTCTGCCCTTAGGAGTGGTGACACTTATCCCACACCCCTAGAGTGAATCTCTCATTTTGACAAAGAGCTAAGGAAAAATGAAAAGAAGGCCAGGCACAGTGGCTCACACCTGTAATATCAGCACTTTGGGAGGCCAAGGCGGGCAGATCACCTGAGGTCAGGACTTCTTAGAGTAGCCTGACCAACATGGAGAAACTCTGTCTCTACTAAAAATACAAAATTAGCCAGGCGTGGTGGCGCATGCCTGTAATCCCAGCTACTCGGGAGACTGAGGTGGAAGAATTGCTTGAACCCGGGAGGCAGAGGTTGTGGTGAGCCAAGATTGTGCCATTGCACTCTAGCCTGGGCAACAAGAGTGACGTCTCAAAAAGGAAAAGGAAAAGAAGAGCACAGCACCAGGATGCCAAGGAGATACTGGGGATCTGGGGTACCTGTGGGTGGATCTGGATATTCTTCAGGCCAACTAAAGGTTGATCACTTTGTGTGACTCAAACAAAAAACCTTGACGACCTGGTGGGGAATTACTGGGGAATTAAAAACTCTCAGTTTTCGGTCTCTCTATTTCAGCTCCCTTGGCAGTTAGAGATTATGTGGTAGGGCAGACTCCAGAAGCAGTTCTTATTTTGCTCTTCCCAACTCTTACCACTGAGGATCAGCTAGCTGCCTGGGACCTTCTCAGAGGTATAACCTGTCAATAGCAGATGACTGCAAGAGCTAAGTCCTCATAGAAGCAAGGAGATGAAGAGATTCTATCCTTCTCTGAAAAGCGATTGCAGCTTCAATGGACGTATGTCTAATTTTATTCACTTTTTTTTCTTGCAGGAGTGTTGAAGCCTGGAAATCCCCTCCCCTTCCCCCTCCCCCCTTTACAGCATCCCCCTCCCTCCACCCTTTCCCACTCTGATAATCTGGCCATGACTAGCAGAAGCACAGCTAGGCCCAATGGGCAACCCCAGGCCAGCAAAATTTGCCAGTTCAAATTGGTCCTGCTGGGAGAATCTGCAGTGGGAAAGTCAAGCCTGGTATTACGTTTTGTCAAAGGGCAGTTCCATGAGTACCAGGAGAGCACCATTGGAGGTGAGTGGCTTGGGGTAATAGGAGATTGAATGTTTGGTAAGGGTTTTTTTTTTTTTTTAGATGGAGTCTTGCTCTGTTACCCAGGCTGGAGTGCAGTGGTGCAATCTTGGCTCACTGCGACCTCTGTCTCCCAGGTTCAAGCGATTCTCATGCCTCAGCCTCCCAAGTAACTGGGATTACAGATGCACACCATGGCGCCTGGCTAATTTTTGTATTTTTAGCGGAGAGGGGGTTTCACCATCATGTTGGCCAGGTTGGTCTCAAACTCCTGACCTCAGGTGATCTGCCTGCCTCAGCCTCCCAAAGTGCTGGGATTACAGGCGTGAGTCATCGCGCCTGGCCGGTAAGGCTTTTGAAAAGAGATATAAGACCTGATTATGGAGCTGGCCCTCTTAGTCCCATTCTTTTCCCCAGAAATGGAAACCCTTTATAAAAACAGAGGCCAGGCCCAGTGGCCCACCACTTTGGGAGGCCAAGGTGGGCGGATCACCTGAGGTCAGGAGTTCGAGACCAGCCTGCCCAACATGGCGAAATCCTGTCTCTACTAAAAATACAAAAAATTAGCCGGGCGTGGTGGCAGGCGCCTGTAATCCCAGCTACTCGGGAGGCTAAGGCAGGAGAATCACTTGAACCCGGGAGGCGGAGGTTGTAGTGAGCTGAGATCACACCACTGCACTCCACCCTGGGAGACAAGAGCGAAACTCCATCTCCAAAAAAAATAAATAAATAAAAATCTAGTAAAATAGGCTGGGCATGGTGGCTCACACCTGTAATCCCAGCATTTGGGAGGCCGAGGCAGGCGGATCACTTGAGGCCAGGAGTTCGAGACCAGCCTGGCCAGCATGGTGAAACCCCCATCTCTACTAAAAATACAAAAATTAGCTGGTTGTGGTTGGCACGTGCCTGTAATTCCAGCTACTCAGGAGGCTGAGGTAGGAGAACTGCTTGAACCCAGGAGATGGAGGTTGCAGTGAGCCAAGATTGCGCTATTGCACTCCAGCCTGGGTGACTAGAGCGAAAATCTGTCTCAAAAAAACAAAACAACAACAACAACAAAGATTAGCCAGGCATGGTGGCACACGCTTGTAATCCCAGCTACTTGGCAGGCTGAGGCAGGAGACTCGCTTGAACCCACGAGGCGGAGGTTGCAGTGAGCCAAAATCATGCCAGTGCATTTTATCCTAGGTGAAGGAGCGAGACTGTTTCAAAAAAAGAAAAAATCTGGTAAAATAGAGGCTGGAACTAATGCAAAATACAAAGGGTGTCTGTCTTTCTCATCTTTGCTACCTTTTCCCCACTACTACCCCAAAATAGGGTGCTAATTCAATAAAGGATCTTTTGTGAGAACTTCATATTATTCCTTCCCGTTGTTATTTTTATTTATTTATTTATTTATTTTTGAGACGGAGTCTCATTCTGTTGCCCAGACTAGAGTGCACTGGTGCAATCTTGGCTCATTGCAACTTCTGCCTCCCAGGTTCAAGTGATTCTCGTGCCTCAGCCTCCTGAGCAGTGGAGATTACAGGCACGCACCACCATGCCCAGCTAATTTTTGTATTTTTAATAGAGACAGGGTTTCACCGTGTTGGCCAGGTTGGTCTCGAACTCCTGACTTCAAGTGATCCACCCGCCTCGGCCTCCCAAAGTGCTGGGATTACAAGCGTGAGCCACCGTGCCTAGCCTCTTTCCCCTTTTTATTAGTCATCTTGGAAATGTATTCCTGGACCTGCAGCAGATTATATGAAAAAGTAACAGCCAAATAATATTGATAATGATGGGACTTGCCATCAGGCTTTAAAATCTTTTAATTCTTTTTTTTTTTTTTTTTTTTTGGATACTGAGTCTCACCCTGTTGCCCAGGCTGGAGTGCAGTGGTGCAGTGGTTGCCCACTGCAACTTCCGCTTCCCCAGTTCAAGCACTTCTGCTGCCTCAGCCTCCCAAGTAGCTGGAATTACAGGCGTCCATCACCACGCCTGGTTAACTTTTGTGTTTTTAGTAGAGGCGGGGTTTCACTATGTTGGTCAGGCTGGTCTCGAACTCCTGACCTCAAGCCATCCACCTGCCTTGGCCTCCCAAAGTGCTGGGATTACAGGCGTGAGCCACTGTGCCCAGCCAATCCTCTAATTAATTCTTTTGTTTGTTTGCATTTGTTTGTTTGTTTTTTGAGACGGAGTTCCGCTCTTGTTGCCCAGGCTGAAGTGCAGTGGCACCATCTTGGCTCACAGCAACCTCCACCTCCCAAGTTCAAGGGATTCTCCAGCCTCAGCCTCCCGAGTAGCTGTGATTACAGGTGCCCACCACCACGCCTGGCTAATTTTTGTATTTTTAGTAGAGACGGGTTTTGCCATGTTGGCCAGACTGGTCTCGAACTCCTGACCTCAGGTGATCCACCCGCCTCCACCCCCGCCTCCCAAAGTGCTGGGATTACAGGCGTGAGCCACCGTGCCCAGCCCAATCTTCTAATTAATTCTTGATGTGACTTTTATCTGAAGCTGTTTTCTCTGTCATTTGTTATTCTCCTATTTTGGTTAGAAGGATGACTCGTATAAGTGCCAGTTCTTCTATCCCTCTTAGTTTATGATGTACCCCCATTCCTTAGCCAGCGACATCTCTGGCAGGAAGGACATAGCCAAGGGCAGTCTTAATCCTGGTTCCAAGACTTACATGTAAGGAGAACTCAAAACCTTTTCCTGTAGCTGACTACCCTGGGTGGTGACTGGTCTTAGTGTAGGGCAGTTATATTTTGAAGGGGGGTGGGATGTTCCCATTCATCCTCCCACTTACAGCATCTTCCCCTCCATTCTCTCATCCATAGCGGCCTTCCTCACCCAGTCCGTTTGTCTAGATGACACAACAGTCAAGTTTGAGATCTGGGACACAGCTGGGCAGGAGCGATATCACAGCTTAGCCCCCATGTACTACAGGGGTGCCCAAGCTGCAATCGTGGTTTACGACATTACTAATCAGGTAAGTGAGCTAAGAAGACTGTCGTTGTTGGCCAGGCATGGTGGCTCACGCCTGTAATCCCAACACTTTAGGAGGCCAAGGCGGGAGGATCATGAGGTCAAGAGATTGAGACCATCCTAGCCAACATGGTGAAACCCCGTCTCTACTAAAATTACAAAAATTAGTTGGGCGTGGTGGTGTGCGCCTGTAGTCCCAGCTACTCGGGAGGCAGGAGAATCGCTTGAACCCAGGAGGCGGAGGTTGCAGTGAGCCGAGATCGAGCCACTGCACTCTAGCCTGGGCAACAGAGCAAAACTCCGCCTCAAAAAAAAAAAAAAGACTGTCCTTGCTTATATTTAGAGGAGTTAGTTTGGGGCAGAGGGTAGGGGGGCAGAAAACGGGTTCTTGAAATAGCAAACGAGTACAAATTATGCTTCCAAGTGCTAAGAAGACAGATAATGAATTATCAGAGACCTGTGGTTTCACTGAGGGAAGACCACCTAGAAGAGGTGAATTTTGAGACTTTTTGAATTTTGAATTTTAAAAGGTGATGGATATGGATTGGCAGTCATTCCAGCCTACTCATTCTCTTCATGTTTTCCTAGGAAACCTTTGCCCGAGCAAAGACATGGGTGAAAGAACTACAGCGACAGGCCAGTCCTAGCATCGTTATTGCGCTGGCAGGGAACAAAGCTGACCTGGCCAACAAGCGTATGGTGGAGTATGAAGTAAGATGGCCCGTGGAGTTCCTCTCTAACACTTCCTCTGTTCCTGGGACCTCTTTTTTTCCAAACCAGCCCTCTCTGAAAATGTCAACTGAGGACATTCATTGTCTCATTCCCCAGTTCTACACCAAGTTAAATACAGCAACACTGTGACCCTAATGACAGCCAGGAGATTTTCAGAGGAGTCAGGAGAAAACTCCAGAGCAGAGGGTTAGGGAAGTACCAGCTGTGGGGGTACCAGTGTGAAAACAGGAAGGAGGGAGCAATTAAATTTGTGGTAAGGGACTATTCAAGTGTCAGAACCCAAAAGCCTCCAACTAACTTACCCTCTCCCCTATAATTAAGCTTTCTGACATTTGTGTGTTGGACTGAGTGGACATGGGGTCATCTTGAGGGAGTTGTCATTAAATTATGCATCTAGGCTAGCTGGCTGGAAGGGGTATTAATTAAGCGGAGGGAACCTAGGATTTTGCCTAGCTGTTGTGCTGCATGAGAGTGGAAAGGCAATACTCATTCCCACCCTATGTTCTGAGCACTAATACACCCCACTCCTTGCAGGAGGCCCAGGCATATGCAGATGACAACAGCTTATTGTTCATGGAGACTTCAGCCAAGACGGCTATGAACGTGAATGATCTCTTTCTGGCAATAGGTAAGGTCAGAACATCCTGAGGTCTTCCTTTTTCCCTCGTTTATAGGCAAAATTATAGCTAACCCAAATCAAGGATAGGTGTGAGTATCTCCTTTTGCAAAAACTTTAGGTATGGAAATACCTTAACTTTCTGTTGTGACCTCCATCCTTGGCTGCAGCTTTAGCTCCCTTGTCTTCAGTGTGTAAGTTTGCCGGCTAGGCGTGGTGGCTAACACCTGTAATCCCAGCATTTTGGGAGGCCGAGGTGGGCGGATCACGAGGTCAAGAGATCGAGACCATCCTGGCCAATGTGGTGAAACCCCGTCTCTACTAAAAATACAAAAATTAGCTGGGCGTAGTGGCACACACCTGTAGTCCCAGCTACTTGGGAGGCTGAGCCAGGAGAATCACTTGAACCCGGGAGGTGGAGGTTGCAGTGAGCTGAGATTGTGCCACTGCACTCCATCCTGGCAACAGAGCGAGACTCCATCTCAAAAAAAAAAAAAAAAAAAAAAAAGATTGCAAATAGTCAACCCTCCCATCTTCAGAACATTCTTTTAATCTCTCAAATTCTCCCTTTTCCCCAACTCAGTAGCCGTTTTTGGGGGGTGGAGGCAGAGGGGTAGGGAGGTAAAGTCTGCCATACTTTGTTCTCTTCTCTTTTTATCTCTAGCTAAGAAGCTGCCAAAGAGTGAACCCCAGAATCTGGGAGGTGCAGCAGGCCGAAGCCGGGGTGTGGATCTCCATGAACAGTCCCAGCAGAACAAGAGCCAGTGTTGTAGCAACTGAGGGGGTGGCTAGCAGCAAACAAGTATGGAGCTAGCACAAAAGCTAAGAAATAACCTCCATCCCTACCCCTCAGCACACAGTCCCTACGGTAACAGCACACTGAGCCCTGGCTCCCAAGGGCTGCCTCCTGACAGCTCCGTCATGGCACTTTTTAACGCTTCAGCAACCAACACCAGGCAGCTGTTGCCACTGGCCTCCTACCCCCTACTCTGGGGCTTGGGGGTCAACTCCCCCCAGGACTTACCTTCCAAAACAAACTTTCTTCACTTTGTATTATAGGTACAAGACAGCGACTTACTTATCTTTTCTCCTCCTCCCTAGTGTTCATCCCCATTTTTTCAGAAAACACTTCTGACTCCTGTCCCTTCCCCTTCTGCTTTTGGTCAATCCCTGTTCTTGAGCCTCTTTTCTCCTCTCCCCAGGATGCAGAAAGTGGTGAACCCAGGAGCTGAGGAAGGAGGTTTCCAGTTCATATACATTAAGGGCCCTGGGGGAGAATAAAGCTCAGAGCAGGAGGGAGTAAGGAAACATTTCCTTTTTGTTTTTATTTGGTTGGAGTTTCTCATATTTGAAAACATTGTGGTATCCATGAGTTGGCCTTGTGGAGGGTGTTCCTAGGTAGAGGTGAGAATGGGGAGGCAAGCTCTCAGGCACCAGGCAGGAGGTGCCTTGTAAGCTAACTGGGCGGAGGTGGAGGTGCAGTGTCATCTGTGGCTCTGTAACTCCTCAAAGGCCCAGTTTCCCCTCACGCAGCCTCTTGGGTAGCGTTTCCCCTATTGTGGGGATTGGACCCCAGAGTCTTCCAAAGAATCTTCACTGGTTGCCTGCATCTTTGGCTCTGCTGTGATCTGATTGGAGGAGGGACAGTTTCTGGTACCCATCCTCTGATTTATACATATGCATTTTTTCCCCTCTGGCCTTTAGATGGCCTCAGCCCCAGCCACCATATACCCCTGCAGTTTGCACTTTAATTGATGGTAGTTCAGTTGGGGTACTTGTTTTATGGAAGTTTTGATTGATTTACTTGCCCTCCCACCTTCTTTTTAATTCAATGAAATCTGAGGTTAATACGAGGTTCGAGGAGAGGTTATAGATAAAACTACCAGTGGCAGCTACTCAAGTCCTATCTCCACTGTTAGCTTCCTCCCACTCTAATTCTTAACCTATATTCTTGCCAAGCTAGCTATTGAGTATAGGTTTGCCTTTCCTGGAGAATTAACTGAGCAACTGGGGAGTGTCTCAGGATAGCACAGGCCAAGGTAGGGGAGTAAAAAGGAGGTCAGGCAAAAGGGAGGAGTTTTCTATCCTTTCCCAGGTTTCACACTCGATTTGATATCCATTACCATGTCTTTTCTACTTCCTTGTAAATAGGTATGATCTTTATTCCCACTGTACAGTCTGTTCTATCCTCTGCCTCCCATCAGGCCCTGTTTCTTTGCTCCTTTGTTAATATCTTGAATTTAGTCCCTCCATCCTTAATCCCCCCATCCCTCCCCATCATGCAACCAGTGGTTTAATCCATGTACCAATAGGGGCTAGTACCACAGAGGCCTCCTGTGGTGCCCTCATATCATACCACCTGTTCCTGTGGAGAGGGAATGACCGGCACTGAAGGTACCTTACAACTGGCTCATATTATCAGAGGACCTTGGTCCTTTCGAAATCTCTAGTCTCTTTTCATATCCCTCATCAGGTGTTTTAAGATGTCTCTGAGAAGCCATCAAGGCAAAAGAGAACTTTTAAGTTGCTTGTTCCAGTCTGGAGTTTTGGGAAAGAAAGAAAGAAAGGAAAGGTCACAGTGACCTAGGATTGGAACCTTCCTGCCCTTTTGGCTTGCAGACTGCCTTCTATCCCAGAACAGCTGAGAAATCTATGAAGCTGAGATTCTGAAGGACCCAGCTTAGGTTCTTCCACTTAGGCCTCAATTCCCTTCCTTTTCCAGGGGCAGCCTTAGTTCCCATGGCCCTGAAACACACATTTCCCCCTTCCTTTCCCAGAAGCCACTGGCCCCCCAAAGCACCCAGTGCATCCTTTTTACAAGTGGAAGAACTAGGATGGCTTTCTAAAGTCTCCTAGAAATGAAGTTCTTTCTCTGTGCAGCTTTACTCCTTGGAGCAGGAGTGAAGATGTTTCATTGTCTTGGGGCTGGGAAACCACTTCCCCAGGCTTCTCCCTCCCCCACCGCCATAGGAACAGGATTTGGCCTTAGCTTCTGGGCCTATCGGCTGCCTTCCCTCTACTTCCTACCACCTCCTCTGCCTTCCTTTGTGCTCTATTGGGCTTGGGGATCTTAGTTTTTTTTTTTTATTTCCCAGCTCATTTTTTTCTTCTGGTCGGTTTTTTTAAGGAGGGGTGTTGTGGTTTTTTGTTTTTGTTTTGCTTCTAAGAAAGCATTTGCCTTTATTCGTCTCCCAGCATAACAATCGTGGTAACAGAATGCGACTGCTGATTTACCGATGTATTTAATGTAAGTAAAAAAAGGAAAAAAAGAAAAGGACATTGGAGTGTTGCTTTTTTTAATTTTTATTATTATTATTATTATTATTATTATTATTATTATTTTTGCTATTTGTTTGTCAGGTACTAGGAATTTGGAAGAAAGGATACTCAGTAATGTTTTACTGAATCAGAAACACACCTTTCCCTGCATCTTGATACGTCCTTATTTCCTTTAATCTTTTCTTAAACATCTAGTTTAGAAAATAGCTCTTCTATTGCTATTTAATCACCCCTCTTCTAAGGCCACTAGATTGTTCATCAAATCAAACCCTATTATATCTTTTTAGGCCCTCTTAACAGAATGTATATGTGTAGGGTGTGGTCTATGGATCTTTGGGCCCACTGTTGAGATTGGAGGGAGGGATGCTATTTGAAGTAGTATACAAAAATGTATGTGCATATTTTTTTTTTTTTTGAGACGGAGTCTCTGTTGCTAGGCTGGAGTACAGTGGCACGATCTTGGCCCACAGCAATCTCCGCCTCCCAAGTTCAAGTGATTCTCCTGCCTCAGCCTCCTGAGTAGCTAGGATTACAGGCACGCACCAACACACCCAGCTAATTTTTGTATTTTTAGTAGAGACGGGGTTTCACCATGTTGGTCAGGCTGGTCTCGAACTCCTGACCTCGTGATCCACCCACCTCGGCCTCCCAAAGTGCTGGGATTACGGGCGTGAGCCACTGCGCCCGGCCATATGTGCATATTTCTAGGATCCATTTCTATGTGTTTCTCAAAGGGGTCCATGACCCAAAGGTTGAAAAACATCACTGAATTAGTTTTTTTGGTTCATCTTGTAGCTTCCCCCTCAACGGGGAAATTTCCCCTGGATTTGCTCTTGACTCCTGGTGTACTTCAAACCCTTCAGTCCATCACAGTCTAAAGGTCGAGGGAAGGGGAATGAAATAGGATTATGTGTGGTTGCAGGAGGCTTTAAATTCCAAAGAATCTGAAGGTGGATAGGAAAGAGGACTGGTCCCAGACAAATCTGACATTCTAGGCCTGTCTCTGTCAACTTCCCAGCTGTGGCCTTGATCAAGTTAGTTAGTGCTTTCTGCCTTGTTTCTTCATCTGTAAAATAAAAGCTGAAGATTGAGGTCAATTATGTAAACTATGTGTGTAACACAAAAGTAGATGACACTATTAGGAAGGAGGCTTTTAGATAGTCCCTAACTGACTTCTCTGTATCTGGCTGAGACTTTTTTTTTTTTAGGTTGAAGCTCGCTCTCTCTCTCTCTCTCCCCCCCCCCTCTCCTTCTTTCTCTCTCTCTCTCTCTATATATATATAAATATATATTTATATATATTTATATATTTTTTTATATATATATATTTTTTAACAACTGGTAGGATAGGTTGGGCATCAGCCTTCTTCAATGATTTGATTGTATACAGATTGAAATCCTTTCCATTTCCAAACACTTAAGAGCCAAAGCCAACTTTTCACTGTCGGTTCCCTTACCTTATATCTCTTGGTAATACCCCCCACCCCCGTTCCCTGATTCCTGGTAAAAGCTCTAGTTGGAGAGCCGAAAGGAAAGGAAAGGAAGTGATCTTTCAAAATTAAAGGTGAACACCTTCACTTAAACTGATTAAAATTGCAGCTACACCGTCCGGCCTCTAGAGGGCAGTGTAAGGATACATTTGTCCAGGTTCGGGACTAGGTTTGATAAATTTTGTCCTGCATCAAATGACAAAAGGGTAATAGAAAATGTATTATATTTATGCCCCTTACTTTGAGATAAGAGACTACCACCTTCATACTTCGGGGTGTTAAGCTGCCATTGCTCTTAAGGGGCAGTTTGTTTTTTAAGACATGGGGTCTTGCTCTGTTGTCCAGGCTGGAGTGCAGTGCCGCGATCTTGGCTCAGTGCAACCTGGAACTCCTGGGCTTAAGCGATCCTCTTGCCTCAGCCTCCCGAGTACTGGGACTACAGGCATGTGCCACCAAGGGGCGATTATTATTATTTTTTTTTTCTACGCAAAATAAAAGATGGCTATTCAGTGGTGGTGTTTCATTTTTGTTTGGGGAGAAATTCGACTAGCCCAAGGAATCTCAAATTCTTGGAACCACTATTTTAGGCATTTCTGTTGTCATTCCTGGAATACGAGAATTAAGCGATTGACTTTGCTTTCCCTAAAAGATAAACAGGGTAGTTGTAGTTGCAACAGGGTAGATAGAGGTAGGTCTACCCCGGGTTTAAAGTGGAGATCACAGCCGGGAAAAACCGGACTGGATCCCGAGGCCTCCTCCAGGGAGGGGCGGCAGGGGTGTCTCAAAATCTCCCACCTGTCAGCCCAACTTTTGGATTCCTCGTCACCTTCCACACTGCCCGAGCTCCGGACATACAGCCCCGGTGTACGAGGGTCCCATTCTTTGCACACCAGGGGTATAATGGACTCCGGACTGTTGGCGAGAGTGACAGCAAAAAGAGCCAGCCTCTTCTCCGAGGCTTCTTAGCAACCTGCCTGTCTCGGCTCCAGGAGGCGGGTTCCAGCCAATGGCTGAGCCACCCGCTTCCAGCCAATGGCTGAGGGATGAGCTGAGGGGAGTGAGAGGTCCCTTACTGCACCCGGACATAACGGCGCTGGCACCGCCCCTTCTCGATAACTCGCAGAGCTGGGCTGGTAAAATTGCAGTGCTAAGAACACTGGACCCGGTAAGGAGACTGGGGGTGGTAAAGAAGCTGGGGAGGAAGGGCTGCTGAGCTGGGCAGCGGAGGGGGCCTTGGTGTTCAGCTGTGCTCCGAACCTCAAGGGCAACAAAACTATCAGTACCTGCCTCCACTCCCTCTGTTTGGGTGCTCTTGAGATCGCGGGGTGTTGCCGCAAGACCCTTTTGTGCCTGGATGCCGGACGTATCTTCCTACCTAACGTGCCCATGGGGAGTGAGGGGTCATCACCTGCACCAACGGGTGGCATTTCTGTATTACAGCAAAAGGCTGTCCCTCCCAAACCTGGGATTCTGGGCTCAGAGTTCACCTGCGAGTCAGCCCTACCTGCACTGCTCTGGTCTAGTACAAACAGGCTGCTGGCATTGAGGTAGATGGCAGAGAGAGTAATGGTCCCATGGCCTAGGGGCAAGGTGAAGACTGCTCCTATTCCCATCTCTAGGTTTCTTTGCCTCCCTACCCGTGACCCACCCACCCCGACACATTGGTCTCCAGCATCTCATCAGCAGTTTAGACATTTCTCACCCCTCCTCACTTTGGCCCTGCTGGGTCAGTGCTCTCTGTTCAGCAATTTGAGGAAGAAACTTGCAGGGTAGAGAGCAGAAAAATTACCTTCCTTCTCCAGCATGCCCCTGACACTCTGGCCATTAACTCCTCAATTTGCTGAGCTCACTACAGTGGCATAGACAAGATTGAGGTGGTCCGGGACCCTGGGTTGGGGTCCAGTTCCCAGCTGGGTTCAATTTTTTTAGGGTGAATGGAGGGAGAGTTGGGGACTGAAAAGCCTTCAAAGACAATGTTATTACAGCAGTCTCCCCTTATCCAAGGTTTCCTTTTCCTGAGTTTCAGTTAGCTATGGTCAACCGCTTGGAAAATAAGTGAACACAGTACAATAAGATATTTTGAGGCTGGGAGTGGTGGCTCATGCCTGTAATAATCCCAGGACTTTGTGAGACCAAGTTTGAAGGATCACTTGAACCCAGGAGTTTGAGACCAGCCTGGGCAACATAGTAAGACCTCATCTCTACGAAAAAAAAAAAAAAAAGCCATGCATGGTGGCACACGCCTGTGGTCCCAGCTACTCAAGAGGTTGAGGCAGGAGGATGGCTTGAGCCCAGAAGTTTGATGCTATAGTGAGCTGAGATCACGCCACTGCACTCCAGCCTGGGCAACAGAGCAAGACCCTGTCAGGGGCAGGGGGAGGGGAGGGGAAGCCGGACAGTGGCTCATGCCTGTAATCCAAGCACTTTGGGGGCTGAAGCAGCAAGAGGCCAGGAGTTCAAGACCAGCCTTGACAACATAGACTCCCATGTCTACAGAAAAATTAGCCAGGCTTGGTGACACACACTTGTAGTCCCAGCTACTGGGGAGGCTAAGGCAGGAGGATGGCTTGAGCCCAGGAGGTTGAAGCTGCAGTGAGGCATGATTGACACTCGCTCCATCATCCAGGCTTTTTTTTTTTTTTTTTTTTTTTGAGACAAGGTCTTGCCCTGTTGCCCAGGCTGGAGTACGGTGGCGCCATCATGATTCATTGCAGTCTCGACCTCCTGGGCTCAAGCCATCCTCTCATCTCAGAACTCCTCTCCCCACCACCCCAGTAGCTGAGACTACAGACAGGCACCACCATGCCCAGCTAACTTGTTTTTTTTTTTCTAGAGACACAGTCTCACTATGTTGCCCAAGCTGGTCTTGAACTCCTGGAGTCAAGGGATCCTCCTTCCTTGGCCTCCCAAAATGTTGGGATTATAGGCATGAGCCACCATGACTGGCCAAAAAAAAAGTATATTTTGAGAGAGAGACCACATTCATATAACTTTTGTTTTTGTTTTTGTTTCGAGACAAGGTCTCACTGTCTGTTGCCCAAGCTGAAGTGCAGTGGCACAGTCAGCTCACTGTAACCTCAAACTCCTGGGCTTAGATCTTCTCATCTCAGCCTCCAGAGTAGATGGGACCACATGTGCACTCCACCATGCCCAACTAACTTTTTATTTTTTGTAGGGACGGAGTCTCCAACTCCTGGCCTCTAGCAGTCCTCCTGTGTAGGTCTCCCAAAGTGCTAGTATGTCCAGAATTGGTGGGTTCTTGGTCTCACTGACTTCAAGAATGAAGCCGCGGACCCTCGCGGTGAGTGTTACAGTTCTTAAAGGCGGCGTGTCCGGAGTTTGTTCCTTCTGATGTTCAGATGTGTTCGGAGTTTCTTCCTTCTGGTGGGTTCGTGGTCTTGCTGGCTCAGGAGTGAAGCTGAAGACCTTCACAGTGAGTGTTACAGCTCATAAAGGCAGTGTGGACCCAAAGAGTGAGCAGCAGCAAGATTTATTGCAAAGAGGGAAAGAACAAAGCTTCCACAGTGTGGAAGGGGACCCGATCGGGTTGCCACTGCTGGCTCGGGCAGCCTGCTTTTATTCTCTTATCTGGCGCCACCCACATCCTGCTGATGGGTAGAGCCGAGTGGTCTGTTTTGACAGGGCGCTGATTGGTGCCTTTATAATCCCTGAGCTAGACACAAAGGTTCTCCACCTCCCCACCAGATTAGCTAGATACAGAGTGTCCATTGATGTATTCACAATCCCTGAGCTAGACATAAAGGTTCTCCAAGGCCCCACCAGAGTAGCTAGATACAGAGTGTAGATTGGTGCATTCACAAATCCTGAGCTAGACACAGGGTGCTGATTGGTGTGTTTACAAACCTTGAGCTAGATACAGAGTGCCGATTGGTGTATTTACAATCCCTGACCTAGACATAAAGGTTCTCCACGTCCCCACCGGACTCAGCAGCCCAGCTGGCTTCACCCAGTGGATCCCGCACCGCGCTGCAGGTGGAGCTGCCTGCCAGTCCCGCGCCGTGTGCCCGCACTCCTCAGCCCTTGGGTGGTTGATGGGACTGGGTGCCGTGGAGCAGGGGGCGGTGCTCGTCGGGGAGGCTTAGGCCCCACAGGAGCCCACGGGGGGCGGGGGGGCTGAGGTCCCGAGCCCTGCCCCGCGGGGAGGCAGCCAAGGCCCGGCGAGAAATCGAGCGCAGCGCCGGTGGGCCAGCACTGCTGGGGGACCCAGTACACCCTCCGCAGCTGCTGGCCCGGGTGCTAAGTTCCTCATTGCCCGCAGCCGGCAGGGCTGGCTGGCTGCTCCGAGTGCGGAGCCCGCCAAGCCTACGCCCACCCGGAACTCCAGCTGGCCCGCAAGCTCCGCGCGCAGCCCCGGTTCCCGCTCGCGCCTCAGCCTCCACACCTCCCTACAAGCTGAGGGAGCCGGCTCCGGCCTTGGCCAGCCCAGAAAGGGGCTCCCACAGTGCAGCGGCGGGCTGAAGGGCTCCTCAAGTGCCGCCAAAGTGGGAGCCCAGGCAGAGGAGGCGCCGAGAGCGAGCAAGGGCTGTGAGGACGGCCAGCACGCTGTCACCTCTCACTAGGATTATAAGGGTGAGCCACCACACCCAGCTCTTTTATTACAGTATAATGTTATAATTTTTTTCTTTTTCTTTTCTTTTTTTTTTTTTTTTTTTTTTTGAGACGTTTGAGATGGAGTCTCGCTCTGTCGCCCAGGCTGGAGTGCAGTGGCGCGATCTCGGCTCACTGCAATCTCCGCCTCCTGGGTTCATGCCATTCTCCTGTCTCCCGAGTAGCAGGGACTACAGGCGCCCGCCGCCACGCCTGGCTAATTTTTTTTTTTTTTTTCTATTTTTAGTAGAGACGAGGTTTCGCCAGTGTTAGCCAGGATGGTTTCGATCTCCTGACATCGTGATCTGCCCGTCTCAGCCTCCCAAAGTGCTGGGTTACAGGCGTGAGCCACTGCGCCGGGCTAATTTTTCTATTTTGTTATTGTTGTTAATCTCTTTTTTTTTTTTTTTTGAGATGGAGTCTCTCTCTGTTGCCCAGGCTGGAGAGCAGTGGCGTTATCTCAGCTCACTGCAACCCCACCTCCCAGGTTCAAGTGATTCTCCTGCCTCAGCCTCCCGAGTAGCTGGGGTTACAGGCACGTGTCACCATGCCCGGCTTATTTTTGTATTTTTTGTAGAGACGGGGTTTCCCCATTTTGGCCAGGCTGGTCTCAAACTCCTGACCTCAGGTGATTTACCCTCCTCAGCCTCTCAAAGTGCTGGGATTACAGACGTGAGCCACTGCGCCGGCCATTGTTGTTAATCTCTTACTGTGGGTAATTTAATAATTAAACTATAAGAGGTATGTATGTATGGGGGAAAAACAGTAATATAGGGTTTGGTACAATCTGTGGTTTCAAACATCTACTGGGGGTCGTAGAACATATCCCCAGTAGATAAGGGGGTACTACTGTACTTGTTGACTCTTCATGTTAGCTCTGCTAGGCAGATGTTATTTCAGAGATGAGCAAGCAAGTTCAGAATGGCTTGGAATCTTGCTCAGGACATCGGACTGGTTAATGAATAACAAGATCCAGTTTCACAAACCCAAGGCATTTTGCCCCCAGAATCTGGGCTTCTTCACCCATTTAGGCTGTCACTACTTTTTTTTTCACTTTTTTTTATCCCTGTTTAAGTCAGTCTGACCCACAGTTGTCCTCTGCTGACTTCAGAAATAATAATCTGGCCAGTAGACATTCGGTTTCGGTCCTTTAGGCCCTTCGCCTCAGGCATTGTTCTCTATGGTGGACAAAGTTCAGAATGGAAGATGGGAGAAAGGTGATTCTGATTCTAGAAGCACCCATCCCTCCTACCCCATTCCCCACCCGCATTACCTGCCATCCTGTCAGCACAGTCTGTCTCTGAAGTGCTCCAAGTTTTCTCTAAGGGCCCATTTGGACTCCCACTCTCAAGACTCCTCATTTGCCCAGAAAGCTCCTTGCTGACCTTCTCTGTGACTTCCTCTCACCCATTCCCTTAGGCCTCCTTAATATCCCCTCCCAGGGTCTCCCTATCTTGATCCCAGAATCTTCCTTCTACAGGTCTGCTACAATGCTGCTGCTGCACAGAGCTGTGGTCCTCAGGCTCAAACAGGCCTGCAGGTAGGCCAGCCCATCCCAGGACGCCTCCTAGCCCCTATCTGCCACCCTTAGTGTCTTTTACAATGTCATACCTTGCAAATAAGACCGTTGAGAGAGTGTGTCCAGGGAGGACAGAGAAAGCAAGACCCACTCTTCCCATCTATCCCTGGAGAAACTAAGTTCCAACTTAAGGAACCAATGGCCAACCAGGGAGAAAGAAGTAGACCCCAAGCCTTCACTGGCCCTTTCACATGACCATACATGCTACTAAGACCTCTCTCTCTTCCAGACTCAAGTCAATCCCCTCAAGGATCTGCATTCAGGCCTGCTCCATAAATGATTCATTTCAGCCCCAGCGCCCCAGCCTCACCTTCTCTGGTGATAACTCCAGCACCCAGGGATGGAGAGTCATGGGGACCCTATTAGGTCTCGGTGCAGTGTTGGCCTATCAGGACCATCGGTGTAGGGTAAGTAGGGAAGGTGCTTCATTGTCAGAACAGACTGGGCACAGTGGCTCACGCCTGTTATCCCAGCACTATAGGAGGCCAAGGTGGGTGGGTCACTTGAGGTCAGGAGTTTGAGACCAGCCTGGGCAACATGGCAAAACCCCATCTCTAGTAAAAATACAAAAATTAGCCAGGTGTGGTGGTGCACGCCTGTAGTCTCAGCTACTTGAGAGGCTGAGACACGAGAATCACTTAAACCAGGAGGCTAAGTCTGCAGTGAGCCAAGATCAAGATTGGGCCACTGCTCTCCAGCCTGGGTGACAGAGTGAGACTCCATCTCAAAAAAAAAAAAAAAAAAAAAATTGTCAGAATAAAGGAATCAGTCCTAGTAAACTCCACCGGCAACCCAGGGGCTGTGACTCGTGTTCTTGCAGTTACCAGAGTTCACAGTGACACAGTCTTCATGCACAGTGGAGATGAAATCTGCTAATCTGCTACCTTCGCTTCCCAGTGGCCAACAACACTGTGGGTTGGGTCAGGGTGAGCTAGAGTGATTACTTCTTTTTTTTTTTTTTTTTTGGAGACCGAGTTTCACTCTTGTTGCCCGGGCTGGAGTGCAATGGCATGATCTCAGCTCACGGCAACCTCCACCTCCCGGGTTCAAGTGATTCTCCTGCCTCAGCCTCCCGAGTAGCTGGGATTACAGGCATGCACCACCATGCCCAGCTAATTTTATATTTTTAGTAGAGACGGGGCTTCTCCATGTTGGTCAAGCTGGTCTGGAACTCCCGACCTTAGGTGATCCACCCTCCTCGGCCTCCCAAAGTGCTGGGATTACAGTCGTGAGTCACCACGCCTGGCCAAGTGATTTCTTCTTAATAGTCTCTTCCCTTTTATCTTACTCTTTCCCTGCTGACAGGCTGCTCAGGAGTCAACACACATATACACTAAGGAGGAAGTGAGTTCCCACACCAGCCCTGAGACTGGGATCTGGGTGACTCTGGGCTCTGAGGTCTTTGATGTCACAGAATTTGTGGACTTACATCCAGGGGGCCCTTCAAAGCTGATGCTAGCAGCTGGGGGTCCCCTAGAGCCCTTCTGGGCCCTCTATGCTGTTCACAACCAGTCCCATGTGCGTGAGTTACTGGCTCAGTACAAGATTGGGGAGCTGAACCCTGAAGACAAGGTAGCCCCCACCGTAGAGACCTCTGACCCTTATGCTGATGATCCTGTACGTCACCCAGCCCTGAAGGTCAACAGCCAGCGGCCCTTTAATGCAGAACCCCCCCCTGAGCTGCTGACAGAAAACTACATCACACCCAACCCTATCTTCTTCACCCGGAACCATCTGCCTGTACCTAACCTGGATCCAGACACCTATCGCTTACACGTAGTAGGAGCACCTGGGGGTCAGTCACTGTCTCTTTCCCTGGATGACTTGCACAACTTTCCCAAGTACGAGATCACAGTCACTCTGCAGTGTGCCGGCAACCGGCGCTCTGAGATGACCCAGGTCAAAGAAGTAAAAGGTCTGGAGTGGAGAACAGGAGCCATCAGCACTGCACGCTGGGCTGGGGCACGGCTCTGTGATGTGTTAGCCCAGGCTGGCCACCAACTCTGTGAAACTGAGGCCCACGTCTGCTTTGAGGGACTGGACTCAGACCCTACTGGGACTGCCTATGGAGCATCCATCCCTCTGGCTCGGGCCATGGACCCTGAAGCTGAGGTCCTGCTAGCATATGAGATGAATGGGCAGCCTCTGCCACGTGACCACGGTTTCCCTGTGCGTGTGGTGGTGCCTGGAGTGGTGGGTGCCCGCCATGTCAAATGGCTGGGCAGAGTGAGTGTGCAGCCAGAGGAAAGTTACAGCCACTGGCAACGGCGGGATTACAAAGGCTTCTCTCCATCTGTGGACTGGGACACTGTAGATTTTGACTCTGCTCCATCCATTCAGGAACTTCCTGTCCAGTCGGCCATCACAGAGCCCCGGGATGGAGAGACTGTAGAATCAGGGGAGGTGACCATCAAGGGCTATGCATGGAGTGGTGGTGGCAGGGCTGTGATCCGGGTGGATGTGTCTCTGGATGGGGGCCTAACCTGGCAGGTGGCTAAGCTGGATGGAGAGGAACAGCGCCCCAGGAAGGCCTGGGCATGGCGTCTGTGGCAGTTGAAAGCCCCTGTGCCAGCTGGACAAAAGGAACTGAACATTGTTTGTAAGGCTGTGGATGATGGTTACAATGTGCAGCCAGACACCGTGGCCCCAATCTGGAACCTGCGAGGTGTTCTCAGCAATGCCTGGCATCGTGTCCATGTCTATGTCTCCCCATGAGCATGGAAAGGAGCCACCTCCACCCCTTTCCCCACCCATTAGCCTCACTGCTTCAGAAAAATCTTTCCCACCTCTCAACTTCTTGGATCACAACTCTGGCCTTCCTAAGCCATACCCAAGTACATAGCACATTTCACCCAAGGACCCTCCCTCTTTGGACACTATGTTACATACCCCTCTTGGCCTTTGAACCTGTGCCAGGAAGTGTGAGCTGTTACAGCAAGGGGCTGGAAGTGAGACAAGTAATTCTGGAGACAAGCACTATTTTCTCTTCCTACCCCACCTCCATTTCTAATGCCTACTGCCATCAAGGCCTTGTTTTGCTTTTTTTTTTTGGATTCTTCAGATAAATGTGTGTGGCATGTGTAAGAAAAGTGTATATACTATTTTATACTACCTCTCCAGGTTGCCAGAGAGTTGTGAGGAGAGCAAGGGGCACAACCATCTTCCTTTATAGTTCTACTTTTCTAATAAATAGTCTGTTTAAGATCATAACTATTGGGCCTGGGGAGTGAGCCTATTGCAGGAGGGAGGATGCATTTGTACTGGGATGTATAATGAGATTAGTCCAAAACAAACAAAACTGGGGAGGAAGACAGAGAGGAAGTAGGCTTGTAGGTTAAGAAGTAGGGCTTCCGGCTGAGCACAGTGGCTCACACCTGTAATCCCAGCACTTTGGGAGTCCGAGGCAGGTGGATCACTTGAGGTCAGGAGTTCGAGACCAGCCTGGCCAACATGGCAAAACCCCGTCTCTACCAAAAACACAAAAATTAGCCGGGTGTGGTGGCGTGGCGGGTGCCTGTAATCCCAGCTACTTGGGAGGCTGAGGCAGGAGAATCGCTTGAGAGGCGGAGGTTGCAGTGAGCCGAGATCACACCCACTACACCCCAGCCTGGGTGACAGAGCGAGATTCTGTCTCAAAAAAAAGGGCTTCCTTCTCTGAGGTCTGGCAGTATCTGCAGGGACACCTAGGTGATTGACCTCAGGATACCATGAAGAGAGGAGAGGTGACAAAAACATGTACCCTCCAACTCCTCTCCCCAACAATTCCAGTGCACTTGGCAGGAAAGGCAAAGGGTGCTAGGAGTTTAAAATCAATATTGTCTTAGGAGGCTGTGAAAGCAAAATAAATCTTGAGGCCCCAGAATCACTAAGCTAAAGGGAAAAGTCAAGCTGGGAACTGATTAGGGTAAACCTGCCTCCCATTCAAAGTCATCCCTCTGCTCACTGAGATAAATGCATATCTGATTGCCTTCTTTGAGAGGAATACAACCATTTGCCTCTTTTTTTTTTTTTGTAGAGACAGAGTCTTGCTCTGTCACCCAGGCTGGAGTGCAGGAGTGCGGTGGCACGATCTCCGCTCACTGCAACCTCCGCCTCCGGAGTTCAAGCAATTCTGTCTCAGCCTCCCAGGTAGCTGGGACTACAGGCGCACACCGCCACGCCCGGCTAATTTCTTTTGTATTTTAGTAGAGATAGGTTTCACCATGTTGCCCAGACTGGTCTTGAACTCCTCAGCTCAAGCAATCCGTCTGCCTCGGCCTCCCAAAGTGCTAAGTGCTAGGATTACAGGCGTGAGCCACCAAGCCCGGCTTTTTTTTTTTTTTTTTTGAGATGAAGTCTCACTCTGTTGCTCAGGCTGGAGTGCAGTGGCGCGATCTCGGCTCGCTGCAACCTCCGCCTCCCGGGTTCAAGCGATTCTCCTGCCTCAGCCTCCCAAGTAGCTGGGACTACAGGTGCGCGCCACCACACCTGGCTAATTTTTTATTTTTAGTAGAGATGGGGTTTCACCATGTTGGCCAGGCTGGTCTTGAACTCCTGACCTCAGGTGATCCGCCCGCCTCGGCCTCCCAAAGTGCTGGGATTACAGGCGTGAACCACTGCAACCGGCCCCATTTACCTCTTATCTACCTATGACCTGGAAGCCTCCTCCCAGCTTTGAGCTGTCCTGCCTTTACATATATTGATTAATGTCTCTTGTCTCCCTAAAATGTATAACACCAAGCTGTGCTCCAATCACCTAGGGCACATGTCGTCAGGACCTCCTGAGGCTGCGTTACGGGCGTGCGTCCTTAACTTTGGCAAAATAAACTTCCTAAACTGAGACCTGTCTCAGATTTTTGGGATTCACAAGGTACAGAGGGAAAACTTGGCTCTAGGGCCTGACGTGCCAGGCCACATAGGCCGTCCAGCGTGTGCTTAGATTGCAAACTGGGTGCAGATTAAAGGCTAGTTTTTGGGTTACCTTCGGCAGGCGATGGCGCCTTTCGGACTTGAATCTTTCGGCGCTCGGCTACTCTCCCCTAGCTCCTCTCCCATTTTCCCCCAGCAGTCTCCCGGGCTTGGGGACGCTCGGTGTTCGGCCTTGCCGCCTGTCGCCTGGTAGTGGGACCGGAAGTTGTTAGGGGGAGGGGGACGGCTGTGATGGGGGGGGATATTTGGGGGGGCAGGTCCCTTCTCAGGTGAAGCTGCTGATGGAGATGGAGCCGCCGCCACCGCCGCCTCTGAGCGCCCGGGTCCTGGCTCCGGCCTGGCGACTGCCGCCGCCTCAGTGACCCCACTCCCCCCGCACTGGGCCGCCCGGGCCAGAGTGGGGGACCCCCGCCCCCTCGCCTCCCTCTCCCCCAACACCGTCCCCTCTCCCCAACCCCTCACAGCCTGCGCGCGCGCGGAGACGCCTCAGGTGAGTGAGGGGCGGGGCTTGGTGGGGGTAAAGCGGGGGCGGGGCCTCGGTAGCCGGGGGCGGGGCCTGAGGGGTTCGGACGTGAAGGAACGGGGAGACGTGGGCGGGGGAAGGGGCCCCGCTGAGAGAGGGTCGCGGGTTGGGCTGGGGCCGGAGGGGTGGAAGGTGGCCGGGGGAGTTTGGCCCGAGGCCCTAGTATTAAGAGTGAGGTAGCAGGGACTCGGGGGTCCTAAAAAGGCGGGAGACAGATCAAGGCAGGGGGCTGAGGACAGGCAGGAGCTGCCAGGCGCGGGGCTCCTCCGTGGGGATGTGGCTTGGGTATACAGCAGAAGGACAGCGAGGAGAGAGGAGCAGCAAAGAGGGTATCTGAACAAAAAAAGCGAGGGACCCTGGTGTTGGGTCGAGGAATGCTGAAGACAGCAGTCTGGGGATAAAGACGTAGGCCTAGGTGAGATCTGGGAGGCAATGAGCATATTGGGAGAAACATGTAGAGAAGAAACTTAGGATGGAGTGAGAAGTGCACAGTGTAGGGTGAGAGGTGTAGGGAACTTGGGAAGCAAGGCTGGGAAGGAAGAGATTCACTGCCTAAGAGCCCTAAGAAAGAAATGCAACAGAGGAATCCCCAGGGCAGACATCCAGATGGGAGCTGCAAACTTGGGAAGCAGGCTGCCTGCTCCTGTATACCAAAACAGCCCTCCCTGTACCTCCTCACACAAACCCCATCCCGTTATTTTCTTACCCCATGGCTGCTAGAGTTGTAGGTTCTCACTTTTCAAATTTTCTATATTATTTCTGTGCTTTAAAAAAAATTATGATTAGTCCTGTCTGGGAACAGTGGAATGTTTAATGGAACGTGGACCTTTCTATATGCTTATGAACTATTGTACCCCAATCCCCCTCCAAGGTCAAGAACTTACGAACTCTGCTTCCAGGAAATTTTTTTTTTTTTTTTTTTGAGACGGAGTTTCACTCTTGTTGCCCAGGCTGGAGTGCAATGGCACGACCTCTGCTCACTGCAACCTCCATCTCCCAGGTTCAAGCGATTCTCCTGCCTCAGCCTCTCAAGTAGCTGGGATTACAGGCGCCCACCACCACCCCTGGCTAATTTTTTGTATTTTTAGTAGAGATGGGTTTCACCATGTTGGCCAGGCTGGTCTCGAACTCCTGACCTCAGGTGATCCACCCGCCTCGGCCTCCCAAAGTGCTAGGATTACAGGCATGAGCCACCGTGCCTGGCCAGAAAATTTTTTGCATAACTTATTTCACCCCATTCCCTTCTTTCATGAACAAAACTGTCTATTGTTGTTACTCTTATCAACCCTTGCTTATATGTCTCATAGTTCCTACTGTGCCTGTCTCCCCAGCCTGTGCCCTTGAAGCATCAATGGTGGGCATGGTATGTTCCTGACATGCTCACATGTCAGCTTTAGATGTTCCAACGTCATGGTCAACCAGATGACCATTGAAGCCTGTCTCCCCTTACTGATACTTGCTCACTTTGCCTGGGTGAAGATACATGTTCATATCCTTAAAGAAGCATGAAAATGTTATCTGACTACCTAGAATGTTTCCACTTAAGATAACTCAGATTCTGAGGACAAGGCCAGATAAAAGGCCAAATCAGACAACCTTTGAAAGCATAGTGTTTCGTTTGGTTGGGGTGTATGGTAATCCCTCACCTCCCCATGGACCTGCCAGTAGGTCCGTGAATCTTGCTCTATGGTTTGCAGGAGGACTTCAGCTTTCCCTACTAACAGCCTAAAGCCAGAGAATCCAGACAGACCCTTGGGTCATGAGAACAGTCAGATGAGTAGCTCCTGAGATAAAAATAAAATCTTAAAAGAAGAAAATAGCTTTACCATTGGGAAGCAAGAGAAGTTTCACTGGAGCTTCTGGGGTGGGCTTCAGAATGGTGAGAGCTGCCCTCATTTTGGCAGCTTCAGAATTATACCTTGCCCTGGTCAATAGAAGTTGATGTCTCAAACACAAAATATAATGTCTTTGTTGCCCACTGAGTGCAGTTAGTTGAATTGTAGCTTCTGGGCAATCCCCTTCCTCTGAGTAGGTTAAGGGTAAGGCATATTTCAGGACTTGGCTCAGAAATAAGTCCTGACTTTTTTCCAGTGAAAATGCAACTGAAAGTCTCTTTATGTCCTCTTAGTTTGAAATCTGCAGCTTGAACTTCCCAGCATGGGAGAAACTTATCCCACCTTTCACCGTACCCCCCGCCCCCACACACACAGCAGTATCCACAAAGGAATTATTTTTTTCCCCAACTGGCCATCTCTCTCTCTCTCTCTCTCTCTCTCTCTCTCTCTGTCCACACACACACACCAAAGAAAAAGAAAGATAGGTATTTCTAGCCTCGTTTTACTCTGTAGGAACAAATAAGAGTGTGGGACCCTGTGAGTGTGGACAATGCCACAGGCAGAGGGACTCCCTTTCTTTACTGGTCTGTTGACTCTGCTGAAGAAAGCTTTGAATTCCAGGCTTTGATTTGCTTCCTCTTCTTAGAAGAGTTATGGACTCTGTTCTGGAAACAGAGAGATAGGTTCAAAGTTTATCAGACAAAAGCATCTAAGAAAGGGTAGTGCTGATATGAATGACCTGGTCCAGCTGTGGGTAGGATCCACACTGTAGGCTCTGATGCAATACATATGCTGGGGTAGTCCTCGAGCTAAGAGGCCGTTTCTACTTTAGAGACTTAATGACCATCTAGTTTGGTCTTTTCCTCAGGTCCATTATCTCTGAAAAGAGACATAGGAGGAAGAGGATTATTTATCCTCCCATCCATAAGCCTGTGTTTCCAGTTCAAGGATTTAGGTCAGCAAGATGCAGACCCAAAAACCGTTCATTTAATAACCCAAGAAGGAAGGCAAGCAGGGTGGCCCAAATCTTCCAACTGGGGCAAGATTTAATATAGTGTTCCAGTGGAAAGAACCTTCTAATGGTAACTTGGGCTCTACATGTCCTAATTCTGTTGTTAATGAGATTGGTGACTCTGGGCTTAGTTTCTTCTGTTAAAAACTAGGAAATTGTAGATCATCTCTCAACTCCATTTCAGCTCCAGGATTTCTCAGTTCCTGGAGTACCCCTGCCCTAGACCCTCCACATGAAGAAGAGAGGCTTACCAAATTGGATTATCAGAGCAAGACTATTAGCAGAGGAGCCTGAAAACATCTTTCTGGCCCAAACAACAGTGAACTTTTTTGATCAGCATGTATTAGGGACTTTTGGGCACAATTGCAATCAAAGGCAATTGTTCCTGTCTCTTCTACATTTCTTTGTACTGTACCCTAGTCAGAATAGTTCATTGAGACTTCCCTGTAATTTCAAACTTCACTTGAGAGCGCTAACCCTGTTTGGGTATCTTTGGCTTTAAAACTGATTATTATAAAACTCAAATTGAATTTCCCTGCTCTACTTTCTCCACCCCTGCCCAAACATACCACTGAACAGCAGTGATTTTGTGAGGCCTTTCTATAAACAGAGAGCTATACTTGGGGGTACACCCAAAAACCCCGAAAAGTATCATCTCCTATGTATCATATCTAGTGATTTAAAGTGTTTAGTTTGGCCCTTTCCCTTAGTTCCTTATGTCCTGAAATGAGACATGGGAGGGATAGGATTGTTTCTTCTCCCACTCATAAACCTTAGCCTTCTCTCTCTTCTGCAGTCTACATGGGGAGGACAGAGAAGCGCAAAGAACAAGAGAAAAGATGCATCCATCTGAGATCTAAAAGGAGACAATGAGGTGATATTTTCCCCCTGCCCAGGTGTTGTGTTTTCAGCTCTTACCCCTTTTTATTTTAGAGACTGGCCATTCCTAGGATGACCTGGGAATTCATCCCCTCTGCACTGCTCCCCAAGCACTTGGATAATGAAGCTGAGCTGTCTTCAACTGTATTATATGTAGACAGAAGGTCACCATCTACAGCCTGGTGAAAAATGAGTCAGACCTTTCCACTGTAAAGACAAACACATGGGCTGAGCTAAGGTTGGTGGGTTTCCTTCAGAGAGCACTAGGTTGACCCTAAAGATAATTTCAGAGCTGCAAATTGCTTGATGTCTAGGTCTTTTTCCTGGAAAGGGGCTTGCAGACAACGGCTAATTCCATACCTTTCCCTGGCTCCTTTGCGTCTTCTCCCTCCTCAATTATGCAAAGCTTTGATAGAGAGCAGAGCCAGCTATGTGATTCCAACATATTTTTGCTCAGATTTCATTCAGTTCAGGAAGGCACAGACAGTAGAGGATGATGGTGTGGGTTTGCTCTACTTGTAGCACCTGAATGGCTCATACCCAAGGCACATGGGAAGTTCTGTCTTGTTAATAAATACTGCTCTCCACCGCAGAACCCAGGTACTAAGAGAAAGTGGAGAAAATTTTTCTACTTCTGCCTGTTATAGTTTGGGAATAATAACAAAAACATGGTATGGATCCTTGCCATTCTCTCTACCTTCACCCTCTTTCCCAACAGTATTCTTCTCGTGACCTTTTACCCCCTAGGCCACATTAAGCATGTGTTAAATGACTTTGTTTTTTTTTTTGAGACAGAGTTTCGTTCTTGTTGCCCAGTCTGGAGTGCAATGGCCCGATCTCCGCTCACTGCAACCTCCGCCTCCTGGGTTCAAGCAATTCTCCTGCCTCAGCCTCCTGAATAGCTGGGATTACAGGCATGAACCACCACCCCTGGCTAATTTTGTATTCTTAGCAGAGATGGGGTTTCTCCATTTGGTCAGGCTGGTCTCAAACTCCTGACCTCAGGTGATCCGCCCACCTTGGCCTCCCAAAGTGCTGGGATTACAGGCGTGAGCCACCACACCTGGCCTAAATTACTTTTTTTTTTTTAGGGTCTCACTGTGTTGCCCAGGCTGGCCTAGAACTCCTGGCCTCAAGCAGTCCTCTTGCCTTGGCCTCCCAAAGTGCTGGGATTACAGGTATGGGCCACCATGCCCGGCCTAAATTCCAATTTTGAAGTGTCACTGGATTAAACAGGATTCTTTAGAGTATTTGAAGAGTTTTAATCACTAGTGATGTCCATCTTATTTCAGGCTTTCAGAGACACCACACAGAGAAAACCTGACTTACTCACATTTTTGTCATCAATACTTAGAGCCGTGAGAATGTTTCTGGGGAAAGGGGGGTGGTAGGTGATACCTGACCTCCTCTTGGAAATCAGACTCTGGATTGGCCCTCACTGCTGCCTGTCAGGGAGCCTGGTGGGAAATCTTCTGTCTAGAAAGGATGCCCATTCCTGTTCAAATGTGTTATAATGTTGATGCGAGAAAGCCAGGGCCATGGAGGAATCTTGTTTATGCCAAGTGGATTCAAGCAAATGGGGAAGAGCTAGGCACAGTGGCACATGAACCTGTAGTCCCAACTACTCATTAGGCTGAGGAAGGAGGATTGCTTGAGGCCAAGAGTTTGAGGCTGTAGTGTGCTGTGATTGTGCCCATGAACAGCCACTGCACTCCAGCCCAGACAACATAGTGAGATCCCGTCTCTAGTAAATATAATAAATAAATAAGAACAGGGAAGAAAATTTGTGTCTCCAGAGGTTACACTGACCCGTGTTTCCTCCCTCCTCACAGAGATATTCCTTTTGAATTGGAACACTGATTGTTTCTGGTTGCTTTGTATTCAGCTCAGAGCTGAATTTACAGTACATGTGTGCCTACCCGCCATCACTGAGTGACAGTTATGTCGCTTTATTTATTTATTTATTTATTTATTTATTTATTTATTTTGTGACAGAGTCTCACTCTGTTACCCAGGCTGGAGTGCAATGGCATGATCTCGGCTCACTCCAACCTCTGCCTCCGGGGTTCAAATGATTCTTATGCCTCAGCCTCCCAAGCAGCTGGGACTACAGGCACGTACCACCAAGCCCAGCTAATTTTTGTATTTTTAGTAGAGATGGGGTTTCACCATGTTGGCCAAGCTGATCTTGAACTCCTGACCTCAAGTGATCTGCCTGCCTCAGCCTCCCAGAGTGCTGGGATTACAGGTGTGAGCCACTGCCCCCAGCCGACAGTTATGTTGCTTTAAAGCTAATCTCCTTCCAAGATCTTTGATACAAAACTGTCTAATGTAACTAACTTCCCTCTCCTTATACCTCCTCCTCCTGCAATGTGTCTCCAGTTGGCACTGCCTAATTTGACCCAGTTCCTCTAAGGAAAGGCTAAGATCTGCCTGGCTGGTTAGGCAGGGGAGGAGGTGCTTTAAGGGGTAGAGAGTGGGAAGGCTGGGCGGGATGTGCTGCAGGGAGACTTGAGCAAAGAGTAAAGTACATCTACTGATTTGCTCCTGGTTTGCACAGAAAACCAGGACTGAGAACAGCAGAGTTTTCAATCCATTGCCCTCTCACTTCCAGGGTTACCAACTTGGTATTAAAACCAGCTGGAGAGCCGGGCGCAGTGGCTCACGCCTGTAATCCCAACACTTTGGGAGGCCGAGGCGGGCAGATTACCTGAGGTCAGGAGTTCGAGAGCAGCCTGGCCAACATGGCAAAACCCCGTCTCTACTAAAAATACAAAAATTAGCCAGGTGTGGTGGCGCACGCCTGTAATCCTAGCTACTCAGGAGGCTGAGGCAGGAGAATCCCTTGAACCCGGGATGCAGAGGTTGCAGTGAGCTGAGATCGTGCCACTGCACTCCAGCCTGAGTGACAGATCGAGACTCCGTCTCAAAAAAAAAGAAACAAACAAACAAAAACCCAGCTGGAGGCAGCTAAGTACAGCTAAGTACTGATTTTGCCCAAGATGTGTCACAGAGCACATGTTAAAAGCAGTTAAGCAGGAAAGCTCAGCTTATTGTTAGAAAGAAAGTCCAACTCAAAAAACAACTCCTTCAGACCTTTCTGGAAATTGTTTTGGGGCCATCTGGGCAAAAGTCCAAGAATGAGATACACTTCCTAAGCCAGTGCTTCCTGAATGCTATGCTTCACCTGTTCTACCCACCTAGTGCTTGTCTAGCCCTTCATTCACACACGCATTAGGCATGCTGCATGTACACAAACACACACACACAAAATAATATGAGCATATTTCTTCCTGTAGAGCCAGCTCGACTTGTTCTTCCTTTTTAAGTAACAGACCCCACTCCCACAGGGATCACACCAAAGGAAAAGATGACTTACCTGATGTTAGAACCAGGGAAAAGAATTAGCCGAGTGTGGTGGTCCATGCCAGTAGTCCCGGCTACTCAGAAGTCTGAGGCAGGAGAACTGCTTGAACCTGGGAGCCAAACTCGTGCCACTGCACTCCAGCCTGGGCAACACAGCGAGACTCCATCTCAAAAAAAAAAAAAAAAAAAAAAGGAAAAGCAAGAAAACCCATGAAGGCCTTGAGTAGCCTGGCTTTTGAAAGGTTTAATAGAAAGAGGACACCTCAGAGAGGCAGGCAACTTGTGTTCTTGTTCTTGTTCTATTCTCACCATGAACCTTGGGACAAGTAACTTCACTGCTCTCTCAGCCTCAGTTTCTCTCAGTTTCTCCAAGCAGAAAACAGGAAAATCCTGCTCACTCCTGTCTCTCCTGCATGGGGAGGTGTGTGAAGGAAGTTTCAAGTGGCACTTTGTGGGCTTGTTTTGTTTTGTTTGAGATAGAGTCTTGCTCTTGTCACCCAGGCTGGAGTGCAATGGCACGATCTCGGCTCACTGCAACCTCCGTCTCCCGGGTTCAAGCAATTCTCCTGCCTCAGCCTCCTGAGTAGCTGGGATTACAGGCGCACCCCATCATGCCCGGCTAATTTTTGTATTTTTAGTAGAGATGGGGTTTTGCCATGTTGGCCAGGCTGGTCTCGAACTCCTGACCTCGTGACCCACCCACCTCAGCCTCCCAAAGTTCTGGAATTACAGGCGTGAGCTACCACGCCCGGCTTCAAGTGGCACTTTGAACTTTGCATTCTTTTTCTTTTTTTTTTTTTGAAATGGAGTCTCCCTTTGTTGCCCAGGCTGGAGTGCAGTGGCGTGATCTCTGCTCACTGCAACCTACACCTCCCTGGTTCAAGCAATTCTGCCTCAGCCTCCCGAGTAGCTGGGATTATAGGTGTGTACCACCACGCCCAGCTAATTTTTTTGTATTTTTAGTAGAGATGGGGTTTCACCACGTTGGCCAGGCTGGTCTCGAACTCCTGACCTCAGGTGATCCACCCACCTCGCCCTCTCAAAGAGTGAGATTACAGGCGTGAGCCACCAGGCCCAGCCTGAGCTTTCCATTCATTTTGAAAAACACCAAAGGGAAATTATGAATCTAATGATTTGGAAATGAAAAGGCCCCTCAATACCAGACTGCCCTCCTTTATCTTTTGATCTCTATCTCAAGTTTTGTGGCTAGTTCCAGAGAGTATGAGTTCTGTAACAACTGTGGACTTGGGCTCTTCTAATGATTGTTCCTAAGGGACCCTTCAAGGAACCACTTATTATTGTGGCTTGTTCTAGTGGTCCAGTCCCAAAGTTCAGTCCATCCCAGGAAGGATGTCAAGAAAAGAGGGTTAATAAACTTAGAGAATTTTTTTCTCCATGCCCTGGCTTCCTAGGGAAATAGGGTTGATACTAGGAATCTCTCTGACAAAATGTAAGAGAGAATTGCTTTGTGAAGTGAAGGTAAGCCCATGTTTCAGGTTTTCTCATGAGCCTTTAAAAGGAGTCTCTCAACTCCAGACAAGAACTGGGTAGGGGGGCAGGAAAACAGATACTTTCCTCTGTGTGACTTCCTTCACCCCCTTACCCCCACCCCTACCTCTCTCAATATACCATTACAAGCAAACCAAATCTTTATCCATCTGCCTCAGTGAGATCCTTCAAAAAGACCAAGAATCCCCACAGCAGCTCAGACTGTTCCCTTGCCCCATTCTTGCTTCTGCCTCTGCCTCAGGGCATTTAGTTTTCATCACATGAGTGGGGAATGCAATTTTCTTTTTTTGTGACCGGGTCTCACTCTGTCACCCAGGCTGGAGTGCAGTGGCAGGATCTCGGTGCACCGCAACCTCCACCTCCCAGGCTCAAGCGATTCTCCTGCCTCAGCCTCCCAAGTACGTGGGATTACAGGCTCGCGCCACTACCACCCAGCTAATTTTGTTTTGTTTTGTTTTTTTAAGAGACGGAGTTTTGCTCTTGTTGCCCAGGCTGGAGTGCAATGGCGTGATCTTGGGTCACCGCAACCTCCACCTCCCGGGTTCAGGTGATTCTCCTGCCTCAACCTCCCGAGTAGCTGGGATTACAGGCATGTGCCACCACACCTGGCTAATTTTTTTTTTTATTTTTAGTAGAGATGGGGTTTCTCCATGTTGGCCAGGCTGGTCTCGAACTCCTGACCTGAGGTGATCTGCCCGCCTCGGCCTCCCAAAGTACTGGGATTACAGGTGTGAACCAGTGTGCCCGGTCATAATTTTGTATTTTTAGTGGAGACGCGGTTTCACCATGTTGGCCAGGCTGGTCTTGAACTCCTGATTTCAAATGATCCACCCACCTCAGCCTCCCAAAGTGCTGGAATTACAGGTGTGAGCCACCATGCCAGCCGCAATTTTGGAGGTATGTAAATTTCCACCAGATAGATTTTTTTTTTTCTCTCCTCCCACAGGCTCCTAAAGAGATAATTCATTGCAACAAATTATCACTTTTAAGTGTTCTCAGCTCCTGATTGTTTAATACTCTACTGCCAATTACTGCTTGCCTTCCCTCAAATAGACATTAACCTTCATTTTAAATTCAGACTCCCCCCCGTCCTTTTTTAAAATAAGCGTGGCAGAGTAATTGATGAGAGGGTGGGGATAACCATTTACAGGTTTAACTTGTTTATTACACCTTCAGTAGAGGACTTATCACTGAACCCTGAGTGGGCTGCTCTCCTCCATCTTCTACTTTTCCTGTCACCCTCCCTCACACCACATACTCCAAGACAGAATCCCTTGAATGACTGAACCCAGCTTCTTCTTATTACTACCCCCATCTTTAACTGAGGTATAGAGCCTCTAAGGGGCTGTTTCTTTGCCTCCTCAGGGCTGAGGTGTAACCTCCACCTACATACACGGTCTAATCTCAAAATCAAGGACCACTCTGGATTAAGATAGTGTTTCCACCTCAGAGGCTGGGGAGGCCTGCAGAAGTTGTAAATTGGAGGAAATATTGGGGTTTGTAAATCAGGGTACGTTGTCTTTCACCAGGACAAAGTGTAAGGTTTTTCTTGGAGACAGGGTCTCGATCGGTTACCAAGGCTGGAGTGCAGTGGTAAGATCACAGCTCACTGCAGCCTCGACCTCCAGGCTCAAGTGATCCTCCCACCTCAGCCTCCTGAATAGCTAGGACTACAGGCACATGCCACGATGCCTAATTTATTTTTATATTTTGTAGAGATGAGATCTCCCTATATTGCCCAGGCTGGTCTCAAACTCCTGGGCTCTAGCGATCCTCCCACCTTCTTTCCAAAGCACTAGGATTACAGGCGTTGAGCCACAGTGCCTGGCTAAGGTTTTTCTTCTTTAGGATAGTATCAGACCGTGCTTAAGTGCTCCTTTAGGTTTCTTGCTAACTCAAGAATGTTAAAGAAAAGCCTCCTCCCTTCCCAGAGCTATCTTCTAATAGCAGCTATTTTCTCTTTCAGCAGAATCTCTTTAAAATGGACGTAGAAGACTGCAATGGCCGCTCCTATATGTCTGGTATGCCTTCTGTGTGTTCTATTTGTTAGGGGTTGGAAGCAGACACTCTCCTGTAGAGCAGAGCAGAGAGCCTTCAGCCTAGGCACACAGCCTCTAAATGTCCTAGTCACACAGCTAACACTCATGCTTGGTGGCCCTTGGTAGTGTGCAATTATTTTGGTGATCTTACATTCCCTAAATAGTAATTCTCTTTTCCAGACTTCTTGGGGGATAGAGGAAGGGAATAGGAGGGGAATATGAGCAGACATCATTAGAAGAATAATTTGAAGCAAATAGATGGAAACAAGATGTGGTTCTTTCTCCTTTGCTCTGAAGTCACTAGCCAAACATGAAATCCTGTTCTATCCAGATAGGGTGGCACAAGGTTTCAAAGCTCAAAGGCCTACAAGGGCCAGGTGGTCATGTGAATGAGTGAAGTAAGGTTAGGATAATAAGCAGAAAAGAACGGTGGGGGCTGTCATGAAGTGGAGAACATATGTCCCACTTAAAGGGACAGCAGCTTTCAGTGTCCACTAGAACTTGTCATGCAGGAATGTGTATCTAGTGTGGCCAAAACTTCTAAATTTTTAAGAGAAACCAGAAATCCAAATTTTTATATGAAATGTCTCCATTTTAAAATAATGACTCAAGGCTGGGCATGGTGGCTCACGCCTGTAATCCCAGCACTTTGGGAGACAGGCAGATAACCTGAGGTCAGGAGTTCGAGACCAGCCTGGGCAACATGGTGAAACCCCCTGTCTACTAAAAATACAAAAATTAGGCCAGGCACGTGGCTCACGCCTGTAATCCCAGCACTTTGGGAGGCCAAGGTGGGCAGATCACGAAGTCAAGAGATCGGGACCATCCTGGCCAACATGGTGAAGCCTCGCCTCTACTAAAAATACAAAAATTAGCTGGGCGTGGTGGTTCACGCCTGTAGTCCCAGCTACTCAGGAGGCTGAGGCAGGAGAACCCAGGAGGTGGAGGTTGCAGTGAGCCGAGATCATGCCACTGCACTCCAGCCTGGTGACAGAGTGAGACTCCGTCTCAAAAAAAAAAAAAAAAAGAAATAATAGAAATCAAAATTGGGTTTTGATGTGATGAGTATCCCTATCAGAAACCCAAGCACCATTGTGGAAATGACCTATAGCTTATTTTTTACTCTAAAGTAGGACCAATGAAGGAATTATTGGCATGCACTAAAGGAGATAGCAAGATGGGTCAGACACACATATGAGAGTCATTGGCAACACCCGGGTAATGTAAGGTAAGATGTTGACTCTGACCCCTTTCTTGTTTAAGGAGGGAAGGAGTTGGAATGGGTAAAGGCATTCAATACCTGCCACATGCTTGACAGAATGACAGGGATCAGGTAGAGTCATTTAATTGGAAGAGACTTTATTAGAACAAAAGTCATGGCCTTGTGAGGAGCGAGCCAGTCTTCCTACCTCCTGCTCAGTTAAGCCTATTCAGAAAACCACTACTGAGCAACAAGTACACTTGGGACCCTGCTTTAGTGCTGGGGAACACTCGGATGGATAAAATCCAGTCCCTGCCATAAAGCAGGCAAATGAGAAATTACAAATCCCATGGAGCTCTCTTCAAACCTGTTTATGGAGAATATTGGATACTCATGGAGGTGATTTGCTTCACCGTGCTATGAAACCAAGTTTTCCCTGCTTTCAGCAGATTGGCATTTCCTGGATAAGAAGTGGCCTCTGCACAGGATGGTTTTTGAATGGAAGTGGAGGCCAGGAACTCCTCCTCTGTACTTTGAGAATTCTAGTTGTCAGCAGCTACCTTAGAAAGGGAAAAGGGAAAGTCAAAGTAGGGCTACCATTAGCCCTGAAAAGTACCCCTCTTAGGACTGGGCATAGCTGTGCTCATCACTGACCCATCTCTCCTGGAAGAGTCATATGGAAGCAGAGGGAAAGGCTGCAACAGGCAGCCCTCCCGAAGCACACTGTGGGCCTCCACAGGCCATCATAGTTCTTCTGCTCCACGCCAGGTGACCTTCCTTCATCAGGCCACTTGATGAAAAGGGTATCTCTCCTGTTCTTCCAAGAGATTTGAATTCCTCACAGAATGTGGTTCAGAAAATCCATCTTACCCTTTTCTCTTTTTAAAGGTACAGATCATTCCCTTCTGGGGCAGGGAAAAGGGGGAGATAAGCAGGAGTCTATTAATTTACGGCACAGATAACCACCCCCTCCATTTTCCTATCTTTCAAGGGAAACAGAGTTGCTGAAACCCAGCTCCTGCCATTAATTGACTGAGCAGGGCTTGCCCCAAGTTTTCTGAGACTGTGAAATGTTTAAGAGAACTTTAGTAGAAAGGGATTCAGGGGTAGGCAGCCCGAAGTTTCACAGCCCCTCCCACCCCCAAATTCTTGGAATCAGAAAATGTAGTCTTCCAAAGTAGGTCAGTTTGTCAGTGAGCAGCTCCTCTGAAAGGGAAGGGAGCAAAGGCCTTGTCCTGATAGAGGGCGGATTCATCCAGGGCTTTCGGCTGCTGGGGCCCCAGGGGCACAGGAGGGAGGGGAAGTGGGGAGACCGTACCAGCCTTTTTGCCTGGGATCTGAAAGGTCTCAGGGCCACAGAGCAACACTAGCCTGACACCAGACTCTGCTGGGCCCTCTCACTGCTGGAAAGGAGGAGGCTGTCAGTCCCCAGATCTAGAGAGCAACCTTCCTCCTGGAGGAGGAGGGAAAGAGTTTGGTGGGGGAGGGGCTTTCTGCCTATCTGAGAGCCTTGAAGCTGTCCGTGTCCTGGGCCCCATGACCTCTGGGGCCTTGGCTTCCCCAGCTGGCAGAGGATTGGGCCTTCCCTGGGGCCCCCCCTTTCTCCCTCCCACCCGCAGGCCCATCCATCTCTCTCTCTCTCTCTCTTGCACACACTCTTGCCTCTCTCAGGCATTTGTTGTGCAGTTCCTCTTTGTCTACTGGGCACGAGGGGCAACGGCATCTGCCTTTCCTTCCCTGTGCACACACCCACCACCCACCCCCTTCACTGTCTTGGAAAAGGGATGCTGTAACCTAGCATCTCCCCCACTATATACACATATACATTCTCTCCAGCCCCCTCCCCAAGCACATCCAAGCGTGCTCTCCCCTCTCCTCCTCTCTCTCCCTCTCTCCCTCTCTCTCTCTCACACACACACACACATACACACACACTCAACACACATACACCCTGGGCTGAGCTGCTCTTGCTGGCTGCAGCCGTGGGCCTCTGCTCACCGTGCCGCTGCTGCTGCCTGCGAAATGACGGCGGTTCCCCTCACTTCCAGGAATCCACGCTTCCTGGAAGGTGAGTGGCTGGGCTCACCCCTGCCTGCCACTGAGACGCAGACATGCATACACCACCCGCACTCCCTCGCCGTTTCCAAGGCGGCGGCCGCGTTCGCACCCCAGGGTCTCACCGGCAAGGGAAGGATAATGTAAGTTCAGGCAGAAGGCGGCTAGTGGAGGGAGGAAGGGGGGTGCTGGGGCTAGGGAGCCAATTCAGTAACTACTCCCAAGCCTGAGGAGATGGAGAGGATGGGGGCCGTGTGTGTGTGTGTGTGTGTGTGTGTGTGTGTGTGTGTGTGTGTGTGTGTGTGTGTGTGTGTGTGTGTGTGTGTGTGTGTGTGTGTGTGTGTGTGTGTGTGTGTGTGTGTAGCGGGGGAGGGGGCGTTCCTCCTTATACTTGTGGAGGATGGGAAAGGGTGTTTGGTGTTGCTAAGCAAAGACGGCGACTTGGACAGTGGGAGCCTATGGTGACATCTTGATTAGGCCTTGGGGATAGACGTAGAGCTGCCTGGGGTGAAATGCTGAGACAGGCCTGGGTGGGAAGGGGTAGTGGAGAAAATCAAGGTAATGAAGAGGAGCCTTGGCAAGCAGATGCCTCAGCCTGGAACAGAGATCTGAGGGGCCTCAACCTCCTCCCCACAAAAGAGCTGAGGATGGGCGTCTTTCTTTGCTCTTGTACCCACTATTCCCTGCTAGCAGGCTAGGATCCTGCCATCCTGGAGCCCATGGTCAAGAAAGGGAAAGCAGTTATGATGAGGTGCCTTGCAGAGAAGTGTGGAGGTTCTCCACGTTCTCCAAGCTCATGGCTATTCCCTAGATGTAGCCACTATTTAAAGGTCTCAAGGAAAGGCAGCAGGAGTGGAGGGCTAGCCTCCTTTAACATATGAAACACCTTTAGCTTGTGGCCTGTTTCCCAGTTCCTTTCTCTCCCTCCTGCTTTTCAGCCTTTACCTACCTCCCAGTTCCTCCGATGTGAACCTCATGATTTGGCTTTGCCCTCTGGGGGTTCAGCCAATCTATGATGACTTTGAGCAAGAAAATTTCTCAGAGACCTAAGAGCAGCCTTAATTCTTGGCTTTGACAGTCTGGGATTTCTTGGGAGTCCCAGACTTTTGAAATTCCCTCACTGGGGTTTCTGGGGCTGAGAGAGGAACTGTTAAACTTCCTAAATATTACTCTAATCCCCTTCACCCATGAGCTAGAATTCAAAATCCTTGGTGCCCAAGAAAGCCTTTCTGACTCCTGAAACAGATTCATTATACGTATATATTAGCCCCATGAAAGTAGACTTGAGCCTGTTTTTCCCCTTACCTTAATCTTAGGGAGGGCAACAGCATCAAAGAGCCTCTTGAATTACTGGTGTGACTCCTGCTTCTCTTCCTGTTTCTGGGCCTTAATTGGGAAAGCCACAAAGGATGCTTTCCCCTCAGTGTTTCTAAGTGTACTTTTAAATATATTTTCCTCCACATAGCAAGTCCCTGGCCTCAAGAGGCAGCCTCAGCCGAATAAGCTGGGACCAGTGATGGATTTCCAACAAGTTCACTCATCCTTTTAGGGTCAAGGCCTCAAAGCCAATTGCCCTGTTCTTCCCTGATGAGTAACATCAAGTGATTTAGGGCAATTCAGCACTAATAAACGGAATAAGAAGATACCCTTTTCAGCCCTTCTAACCCTAGTAAACCCTACACTTAGTTGAAAGGATATATTTAAAACTGGCTCTGAGTCTACAAGTCTCAACCCACAATCCTGAGATGCTCACTTCATGATATGTGTGTGGTTCTGATTTCGGGCAACATTTTTAGGTAACCATGGCTCACCTAAAGAGCCCCAGCTGGGAAAACTCAGATTCAAGCCATAAGGCTTTTTCTATAGATAGTGAACAAATTTCCTCAGGCTTTGACGGGATAGAATGGGGAAAATGGGACTTTAGGAGAGAATATGAATGGGAAATGGTCCCAAAGTCCTGAGTGGTTGTTTTCTTCCCACTGACCAAAGCTGGAGAGGGATCCCTCAGGAGGGTGTGTTCCGGATTTCTTGCCTCAGGCCCAAGACTCCAACCATTTTATAATGGAATCTTTATTTTGTGAAAGTAAGTATGTGCATAGCTGGGCAATTGGGTAAAGTACTAATAGGTGGACTTCAGGGATGAATTTTAGGCTTCCTCTCTCTTTCTTGCACTCTCCCTTGCTTTCTCTCTCTCTCTTCCATATTTAGGCCTGTGTGCACACATCCATGCATGTTCATGTTAGCAGATAATGTAGAAGGCTACCAGTATGTTTATCCCAATAGGTATGTTCTCTTTATATGTATCTACATATGTGCTGTGTCTCTGTGTGTGTTTATCCACATGTATTTTTATTTCACCTATATATTTGTGTAGAAGATTGCGGGGAGGAGGGATTTTTTTAAAAAATACATTCATATCTTTCTTTAGGTATGTTATCTGATTTTGAAAAACATTATGAAAGCCTCAAAAAGCATTTTTACAAAGCAATTTATCAGAAAATTAAAACAAATATAATGAGAATAAGTTGATCACTTAACTGTCAATGAATATCAAATAGTAAACACGTGATTGGAATCAGATCAGTAGGAGACTTTCTAGAGTAATCAAATTTTTGCTGAATTTAGAAAGTCTAAGGTGCCCAATTCTTCCCTACTAAGATTGTTACCCCCAATTGGCTGTGTAGGTGCTGGTTAAGGACATGGACACTTACTGTCTATGATCCCAGTTCCACACTAGCAGCTATGTAACCTTAGACAACTAACATAACCTCTTTTGTACCTCAGTTGCCTCATCTGAAAAAATCATGATATTGGCACGTACTTCATATAGTTGTTGTGAAGATTAAATGAAATTATTCAATTCAAGTGCACAGAATAAAGCCTGGCACATAGTAAGTACTCAATTAATATTATTGGCTGCTATGATGATTACTAATATTATCATTAGATTCAAGGACAATTCCAGGTACCTTTCCTGCAGATCCTGCACCGGCTGGGGGCTCCAGAGAGGAACAGTAGGGAAGAATGTCTGTCCTGAACATCTGTCCCTTCTGCAGCCCCCATTTTCCTCTCCGCCCTGGCGCACCCAGCCCCAGCCCTGCTTCCTGTGGACGTCAGGTAGTGATGCTCTTCCCCTCAGGCCTAGATAAAGGTAGGGTAGGCAAGGCCCAGCCACTGAGCTCACAGAAGGCAGCACCAGGCATCCAGACTGGCGGGGGCGCAAGGTATGGTGCCCAGCATACAACACTGCCTTGTACATGGCTATGAAGGAAATGTTTGTGAAATTTAACTGAATTTTTTTAAAAGATTAGGCAATGGACAGTAGATAACTCCAGCTCCAGCTTTACCTGCCTTCTTGTTCTCTCCTCCAAGGTAGCGGGGACTCATCTCTGGAGAAGGAGTTCCTCGGGGCCCCAGTGGGGCCCTCGGTGAGCACCCCCAACAGCCAGCACTCTTCTCCCAGCCGCTCACTCAGTGGTAAGTGTAACCTCCTACCACCTCCTGGCAGTAGGCACCCCCTGTTGCATTTGGCCTTCAATTCACCTTCCACTGGCAACCATTTCCCCATCGTCACCTCCTGCTGGTCTCCTGCTTAGTCTCTAAGAGCAATAAGGAGCCCAGTGTCTAGGGTTTTTCTGGCTTCTGAAAGGAGAGTGAATAGTCAGTCACTGGCAGACTAGGGTGGAATTAAAAGAGGTATAGGTGGGATTAAAGATTTCAAAGAGAAATTATGGAGTTAGAGAAGCAGGTAGATAGAAATGGTCATCAGGTGGAGTTAGATAGGAAATAGAGAGTAGAAGGACCTCCCCATCTCCCCACAGCCCATTCTCCTACCCAGACAGGGTCCCCATGGCTGCTCCTCCCCAGCTGGCCCTAGATCTGTGACATTCTCTAAATGGTTGGAGTAGCCAGGAATGTAGGTCGGAGCTAGAGCCAAAGCCTTCTCCTCAATGGTTCCTCCTTCCTTTATCCCTCCTGCCCTGCCTCAGAGTTTTATGGAGGTGGAGGGGGTAGAGGGATTCAATCTAATGGGGTGGGAGGGAACTGTAAGCATGTCTGTCTTCCAGGTTTGCTCTCTTTGGCCTGTTGTCCCCCTTCAGTCTTCCTAGATCTGTTTTCCCGCCACTGTTAACTTGCTGGCTTCCTGCCCAGGGCCAAGTCAGACATCTTTCTTAATGACAAGAGAGTAGAGAAAAAAGCTCCCCTTAGTTGCCTCCTCTCCTCAGTGACAGAAGACATCCTATGTACCCCCAACTTTTTTCTTTTTGAGATGGAGTCTTGCTCTGTTGCCCAGGGCTGGACTGCAGTGGTGTGATCTCGGCTTACTGCAACCTCTGCCTCCCAAGTTCAAGCGATTCTCCTGCCTCAGCCTCCGAAGTAGCTGGGATTACAGGCGTACACCACCATGCCCAGCTAATTTTTGTATTTTTAGTAAAGACAGGGTTTCACCATGTTGGCCAGGGTGGTCTCAAACTCCTGACCTCAAAAGAATCCACCCGCCTTGGTCTCCCAAAGTGCTGGGATTACAGGCGTGAGCCACCACACCCGGCCCAACTTTTTTCTCTTGAAGCCTATTTGCCTGGTGGGTGGGAGAAAAGGTTGTCTCAGTTTCCAGTAGGATTCTGATATCAGCAGCAGGGATACTAGGGTGTTAGTTCCATTTAAGGCTTGAATGTCTCAGGGCCTAAAGACCCTCTTAAACTTTAAGAGTGCCATTCTGGGCCGGGTGCAGTGGCTCACACCTGTAATCTCAGCACTCTGGGAGGCCAAGGCGGGCATATCACCTGAGGTTGGGAGTTCGAGGCCATCCTGACCAACATGGAGAAACCCTGTCTGTTCTAAAAATACCAAATTAGCTGGGTATGGTGGTACATGCCTGTAATCCCAGCAACTCAGGAGGCTGAGGCAGGAGAATCACTTGAATCTGGGAGGCAGAGGTTGCGGCGAGCCAAGCTCATGCCATTGCACTCCAGCCTGGGCAACAAGAGCGAAATTCCATCTCAAAAAAAAAAAGAGTGCCATTCTGGCCTAGGAGCAGCTTCCCCCTTTGCCTCTCTCTATTCTAAACACCATCCCACCCCTCAGCCAACTCCATCAAGGTGGAGATGTACAGCGATGAGGAGTCAAGCAGACTGCTGGGGCCAGATGAGCGGCTCCTGGAAAAGGACGACAGCGTGATTGTGGAAGATTCATTGTCTGAGCCCTTGGGCTACTGTGATGGGAGTGGGCCAGAGCCTCACTCCCCTGGGGGCATCCGGCTGCCCAATGGCAAGCTTAAGTGTGACGTCTGCGGCATGGTCTGTATTGGACCCAACGTGCTCATGGTGCACAAGCGCAGTCACACTGGTAAGTAAGCCAGAGGGGCTCTGGGAGGAGCTCCCAGGGTGGGGTTGAGAGGCAGGGGCAGTGCTGGGACAACAGCAGGTACGGGGCTGGAGGAGGCCATGCAGGGAGTGGGTAGCCTCAGAAAGGGAAGGGTCTCACCCAGCACATTTTCCAGCTGACAAAACGAGGCAGGGTGGGGGTGGGTACAGAATTTGAATTCCCCTCAATACCTGTAGTTTCCTGGCACTTTCCTCAACTGCTGTTATAAAGAAAAGCTGATATTTTTCTCAGTATATGAGGGAGGGGAAAGTGTAGACTCAAGAATGAGCCAATGGTCCAATAGGGGTAAGACTCCCGGGTATTCTTTGAGCCCTCCCATCTAATAATTAAAAAACAACAACAACAACAACAACAACAAACAGAAAACAAAAGCCTTCTCTTCTCAGCTTCCTCAGGCCTTGGGCTCCTGCGGCAGAGTGGGCCCTGTGGGGCTCAGTTTTTGGTAACAGTCTTTTGGCCTTGTGTTCCAGGCCCCTCTCCCTGCCACACACCTCTAATCCATACCTTCCCCAGGGTAAGACCCCAGGGATCCCCAAGGGATCTTCATAATTCAGGGTTTGTGTGCATTGCACTTCTGCCCATCAGCAATGTGTTCAGAGCACCTTCCCTTGGGCAAGGTAGGGCAGAGGGTGGGGTGATAGGTTCAACCTTCAAAGTTCCTCACATGCAGTCCTCTGGGATTTGTTCTTTCACTTGCAGGTGAAAGGCCCTTCCATTGCAACCAGTGTGGTGCCTCCTTCACCCAGAAGGGGAACCTGCTGCGCCACATCAAGCTGCACTCTGGGGAGAAGCCCTTTAAATGTCCCTTCTGCAACTATGCCTGCCGCCGGCGTGATGCACTCACTGGTCACCTCCGCACACACTCAGGTCAGTGACTCTCCAGTGGGAGGAGGGAATGAGGCTCCAACACACCCAGTATGTAGAGCTCAGTGACTTCTCTTGTATTTGGGGAGTTCCAGCGTCTGTCATTGAGGAGGGGGGAGCATTTACAGAGCAGATAGGGCCCCCTGCCTCTCTCACCCATCCCCTGGGCAGCAAGGCTTCATGGGAAATTTGGGAGACACGTTGATGGGGTATTTTACATCCACCATATGGATGTAAAATCCATCTACTTGGAGCAAAAGGAATAGGGGCAATGTTCTTGGCTGTTAACAGTTACCCTTGGCCGGGCGCGGGGGCTCACGCCTATAATCCCAGCACTTTGTGAGGGCGAGATGGGCGGATCACGAGGTCAGATCGAGACCATCCTGGCCAACATGGTGAAACCCCGTCTCTACTAAAAATACAAAAAAAAAAAAAAAATTAGCCAGGCGTGGTGGCGGGCGCCTGTAGTCCCAGCTACTTGGGAGGCTGAGGCTGGAGAATGGCGTGAACCCGGGAGGCGGAGCTTGCAGTGAGCCGAGATCACGCCATTGCACTCTAGCCTGGGCGACTGAGCGAGACTCCGTCTCAGAAAAAAAAAAAACCAGTCACCCTTCCCTGACTTTTGTTTGCTTGTTTTTTGTTTTTTCAAGACGGTGTCTCACACTGTTGCCCAGGCTGGAGTGTAGTGGCGCAATTTTGGCTCACTGCAGCCTTGATCTCCTGAGCTCAAGCCATCCTCCCACCTCAGCTTCCTGAGTAGGTGGAAGGATGCCGCCACACCCAGCTAATTTTTGTATTTTTTCGTAGAGACAGGATCTCCCTATGCTGCCTAGGCTTGTCTTGAACTCTTGATCTCAAGCAATCAGCCCGCCTCAGCCTCCCGGAAGTACTGGGATTATAGGCGTGGTGTCAGCCACTGTGCCTGGCCTTCCCTGACTTTTGTATTTTAGATTGTTGATGCCACAATCCATGCCCTATTACCCCCAACATCTAAGCCCCTGGGAGATCCCTCCTCTCACTCCCATCTGCCCCAGGCCCCACACCTGTCATCATCTTCACCCTCCTTCCTCCCACACCACCAGAGGTCTTGAGCAACCAGTCTGTCCTCTCCTTTACTTCCTTCTGGCTCCTGGAAATACCCATGGGCCTCTCAAATTGCAAAAAAGGGAGCCTAGGACTTCCAAATAGGAAAAGAGTATCCTATTTCTGTTCCCTATCCCAAGAGGTTGTCACCTTCCCAGAGGCAAGAGAAAGTCCAGAGGGTGCCTAGAGATCAATGTTTGGAACAGTGCTGGGAAACTGGATTAACAAGGTTTTCTAGCCCAGTCAAGACTGTTTGAATCAGTATCTGTCTGAATCAGCTGGACAGATAGCACTTTTTAGGCATTTTACTAAGCTTTAGGCTTTTGGCTTGGACTTGGGAAGAGGCCAGGAGCTGAGCTGGCAGGAAGGAGGGAGCTCAAGATTGGGAAAAGGCAGGAAGAAAGGAAGGGGGAAAGAATTAGTAGGGTCTGTCGTTGGAAACTTTCCTGGCTATTTTTCTCTTCTTAAACTCTCCTGAGCCAGGATTTAAAGGGACAGAGCAATCATTTCATCACCCTCTACTTTCTCCATCCACTTACCTTGTTCCAGGTTCTCCCACCTTGTAATTGGGACCTCTTTATCTCTATGTATGTGGAGAAACAGGGAGAAAGATCATCGTTGATACATGCTTTATATCTACAGAGCATTTCACTTGTGTTTCTTCATGTGATCCTCATAACAATTCCAAGGTAGATGTGATTATCCCCATTTTGTTGACAAGGAAACTGAAGCTGTTGGGGGGAAAAATGAGTTGTGGGTCACATAGCTATTCTTCAGCCTAGCTGGAACCCCATCAAGGTCCAGTGCCAGAAATATGTACTCCTTTTTCTCAGAAAAGGGGCTGCTCCCCCTGCTGGTTTGGAACAAGGATGGCTTGGCCCCTAGAATTCTTACCAACTACACAGTGAGGTGAACTGGGTAGATCTTGGATGTTGATCTGTAGATTATTAGCAACAGAAGCAGACACAGATATACTGTCAGGTCCCATCTCTGTGAAGTGCTTTCTGTTGCAACCCCTATTATAAGAAAAAAGAGACTGGATGCATGTTCTCACTCATGTGGGAGCTAAAAAAGTTGATCTCATAGAAGCATGGAGTAGGCTGGGCGCAGTGGCTCACGTCTATCATCCCAGCACTTTGGGAAGCCAAGGCGGGTGGATCGCTTGAGCCCAGGAGTTTGAGACCAGCCAGAGCAATATGGTGAGACTTCGTCTCTACTACAAAAAAAAAAAAAAAAAAAAGCCAGGTGTGGTGGCACACACCTGTAGTCCCAGCTACTCAGGAGGCTGAGACGGGGAGGATCACTTGAACCTGGGAGGTCAAGACTTCAGTGACCTGTGATCATGTCATTGCACTCCAGTCTGGGTGACAGTGAGACCCCATCTTGGGGGAAAAAAAAAAAAAGCCAGGCACGGTGGCTCATGCCTATAATCCCAGCACTTTTGGAGGCCAAGGCAGGTGGATCACCTGAGGTCAGGAGTTCAAGACCAGCCTGACCAACATGGAGAAACCCTGTTTCTACCAAAAATACAAAATTAGCCAAGCGTGGTGGCGCATGCCTGTAATCCCTGCTACTTGGGAGGCTGAGACAGGAGAACTGCTTGAGCCCAGGAGGCAGAGGTTGCAGTGAGCCAAGATCGCGCCATTGCACTCCAGCCTGGACAACAAGGGTGAAACTCCGTCTCAAAAAAAAAAAGTAGAGAGTAGAACAGTGGTTACCAGAGGCTGACTGAGAAGGGTTGGGAGTAGGTGGACAGCGAGAGGCTGGTTAATGGGTACAAGATTACAGTTAGATAGGAGGAATAAGCTGTAGTGTTCTGCAGCATAGTAGAATGACTGTAGTTAACAATAATTTACTGTATATTTCAAAATCGCTAGAAGAGATTATTTTGAATGTTCCCAATACAAAGAAATGATAAATGTTTGCCGGGCGCAGTGGCTCACGCCTGTCATCCTAGCACTTTGGGAGCCTGAGGCAGATGGATCCTGAGGTCAGGAGATCGAGACCATCCTGGGTAACACGGTGAAACCCCGTCTCTACTAAAAATACAAAAAATTAGCTGGGCATGGTGGCGGGCGCCTGTAGTCCCAGCTACTGGGAGGCTGAGGCAGGAGAATCACTTGAACCCAGGAGGTGGAGGTTGCAGTGAGCCGAGATAGTGCCACTGCACTCCAGCCTGGGCAAAAGAGTAAGACTCTGTCTCCAAAAAAAAGAAAAAAAGATAAATGTTTGAGGTGACAGATATGCCAGTTACCCCAACTTGATCATTACATGTTGTATACATGTATGAAAATATCATATGTATCTCATAAACATGTATAATTATTATGTATCAATTATCAATTAAAATTTGAAAAAAAAGAAAGCGGTTGGAGGATCATTCCTCTCCCAGATGTTAAACTGTTTCCCCAAGGGTCTTTGGGTGGATAGGGACCATGGTGTTCATTTCATCCCTAAAATACAAGAGTTTACAGAGCCTGAGTAAAATCCAGTAGATTGATTTAGTCAAGGCCCAGCTTTGGCATGGCAAGGTTAGGGGTGAATAGTAATTACCAGCTTCCTAGAGATACCTTCTCCTGTCTCCCTGCTCAATAGCAGCAAGATACATCAAATATACAATACGTTGTTTCTCTCCACTTTTTTCTCTCCTCTCACAAATATCTCTTAAGAGTTATCTTTAAATGAAGTACCACTCTGTTTTCCAATTTTTTTTCTTCGGTAGAAACAAGATCTTTATAACCTGTTCTTTATTACAAGCACATAAACAAACAAACCCAAATTTGGTGTTCTCTTTTTTTTACTCTATTTTCTTCTCTGTTCTTTTATTCTTTTTCTCTTTTCAGAATTACTCTATCAGTGATGGGCTTTCTAGACCTCTCGGTATCTCAGCGTAGAGAGACAGAGAGACAAAATAATCAGTAAACCAGGCTAGGGCTGGAGGTCAAAATACAAGTAAAGGTCAATGAAAACTGCCCCCTCCCCACATTGGCAGATCTAAGGGCTCTCATTTCTGTCATGCCAGCCCACCAGTTTCCCCCAAACCAAAGCAGATAGTTCATAAAAAGCAAAAAATCCCCTTGTCTGATAAACAGCACTTACATCCGCCTGCCAAATGGAAAGGTTAAACCACAGTCTGGGCCCCAGACTCTGAGATCCTGCAGTGGGGCCTGCCTGTCTGCTAGGGATGATGCCCTACAAAGTCCCTGGGTCCTCACTTCCTTTGAACAGCAATTTGGCCATCTTGAACAAACCCACCACCAGTCTGAAGCCACATGCCCTAGGATTCCCTTGCCCCCGTAACTGCACATTATCCTTCATCATCAAATATGGTTCATCTGTCCACGGTTGCAGTTGAAGTTGGGGAATGAAAGACAAGCAGAACTCAATTTAGCAACATCTTTTCCTCCCCATGCCAGTGTATACTTGCTCTTGGCTGAATCTGCAGAGCCAGGGCACAGTGAGAAATAGCTCTGATGCCATCTTTCTGCTCTCCTCCACAGTCTCCTCTCCCACAGTGGGCAAACCCTACAAGTGTAACTACTGTGGCCGGAGCTACAAACAGCAGAGTACCCTGGAGGAGCACAAGGAGCGGTGCCATAACTACCTACAGAGTCTCAGCACTGAAGCCCAAGCTTTGGCTGGCCAACCAGGTAGGGCTATTGATGTACTACTGGGGAGTTAAAAGGGGATGGTGAGAGGGAATGCTGGACAAGGGTGACTCCAGTATCTCCCGCACTGAGGGATGAAGTCTGTGGAACAGGGGATGGTTACCCCAGTAAATCTGCCAAACACCCCATTATAGGTACCCCAGTTGGTGGAAAGCCTTGTCTGTGGTGGGTGCTTTAGGGAGATCGACAGGTAGGGGAAGTTTGGGTCTATATCCTTGGCCTAACGGGAGAGAGAGAACACAAGAAGTATAAAACCAAGGGCCAGATGTGTATGATTGTCCCCAAATGATCTGAAATTTTGTTGGAGTGAGCTTTAGGTAGGATAAACAGAGCCCAGTTTCCCAGGCATCTGGTATGTCCTTCCTTGGCTACTGACCTGCTGGTTTTCTCCAGGCAAAGGCTGTGGGGCCAGTGCTACCCCTACTCAACTGCTACTACCTGTCTCCACCTTCTTCCCACCAGGTGACGAAATACGTGACCTGGAGATGGTGCCAGACTCCATGCTGCACTCATCCTCTGAGCGGCCAACTTTCATCGATCGTCTGGCCAATAGCCTCACCAAACGCAAGCGTTCCACACCCCAGAAGTTTGTAGGTAAGAATCCAGTTGGAAAGAGATATCAGCTTTAAGCCACAGCTCAAATAAATCTGAGCTGTGTGGTCTGGAGATTTGGTTTAGGGAAAGAAAGCAGTCTGGTGGGCTGGGCGCAGTGGCTCACGTCTGTAATCCCAGCACTTTGGGAGGCCAAGGCGGGCGGATCAAGAGGTCAGGAAATCAAGACCATCCTGGTTAACACGGTGAAACCCCATCTCTACTAAAAATACAAAAAATTAGCCGGGTGTGGTGGCGGGCACCTGTAGTACCAGCTACTCGGGAGGCAGAGGCAGGAGAATGGTGTGAACCCGGGAGGCGGAGCTTGCAGTGAGCCGAGATCGCGCCACTGCACTCCATCCAGCCTGGGCGACAGAGCAAGACTCCGTCTCAAAAGAAAAAAAAAAAAGGAAAGAAAGAAAGCAGTCTGGTGGCCTCTGATACTGAAAATCTATCCTTAGGACAGGAGGAAACTAAAGAGGGAGGATGTACTCAAAGAGAGTGGAGAAGGGTTGGCACTGAAGACTTTTGTGGTGGTTGCAAGGGACAGGGTCGAGGCATTGGGCTGTCTCAGTTTTTTGTTTGTTTGTTTGTTTTTGAGACGGAGTCTTGCTTTGTCGCCCAGGCTAGAATGCAGTGGCACGATCTCGGCTCACTGCAACCTCTGTCTCCCAGGTTCACGCCATTCTCCTGCCTCAGCCTCCCTAGTAGCTGTGACTACAGACACCTGCCACCATGCCTGGCTAATTTTTTTTTTGTATTTTTAGTAGAGACGGGGTTTCTCTGTGTTAGCCAGGATGGTCTTAATCTCCTGACTTTGTGATCCGCCCGCCTCAGCCTCTCAAAGTGCTGGGATTACAGGCGTGAGCCACCGCGCCCGGCCCGGGCTATCTCAGCTTTTAAGAATAACAAGAACTTCAGTCTGTGTGGGCCCTTAGAGAGTCAGAGAGAGGAAATAAGTATGTGGTTCCTCCCCAGCACTAGTCATTAGCTCTCTAAGGACCTAGAGCTTTATGGAGAGTAATAAAATGAAGTATTAAAAATCAATGGGCTGGGATTGAGTCCTTCTCTAAGATTATAGCCTAGAGTCAAGGAGCAGTCCCACAAAGGACCTGACCCTGCGAAAGTAAATGCCACGTAGTAAATAATGTTACACCCAGCCCCACAAGTAAGAAAACAAAGAAGTAATCCTGAGGAGAGTGTAGGAATTCTCCAAACCCAGCCCTGCTGAGTTCCTCTTCTCCACAGGCGAAAAGCAGATGCGCTTCAGCCTCTCAGACCTCCCCTATGACGTGAACTCGGGTGGCTATGAAAAGGATGTGGAGTTGGTGGCACACCACAGCCTAGAGCCTGGCTTTGGAAGTTCCCTGGCCTTTGTGGGTGCAGAGCATCTGCGTCCCCTCCGCCTTCCACCCACCAATTGCATCTCAGAACTCACGCCTGTCATCAGCTCTGTCTACACCCAGATGCAGCCCCTCCCTGGTCGACTGGAGCTTCCAGGATCCCGAGAAGCAGGTGAGGGACCTGAGGACCTGGCTGATGGAGGTCCCCTCCTCTACCGGCCCCGAGGCCCCCTGACTGACCCTGGGGCATCCCCCAGCAATGGCTGCCAGGACTCCACAGACACAGAAAGCAACCACGAAGATCGGGTTGCAGGGGTGGTATCCCTCCCTCAGGGTCCCCCACCCCAGCCACCTCCCACCATTGTGGTGGGCCGGCACAGTCCTGCCTACGCCAAAGAGGACCCCAAGCCACAGGAGGGGTTATTGCGGGGCACCCCAGGCCCCTCCAAGGAAGTGCTTCGGGTGGTGGGCGAGAGTGGTGAGCCTGTGAAGGCCTTCAAGTGTGAGCACTGCCGTATCCTCTTCCTGGACCACGTCATGTTCACTATCCATATGGGCTGCCATGGCTTCAGAGACCCTTTTGAGTGCAACATCTGTGGTTATCACAGCCAGGACCGGTACGAATTCTCTTCCCACATTGTCCGGGGGGAGCATAAGGTGGGCTAGCAACCTCTTCCTCTCCCCTCAGTCCACCACTCCACTGCCCTGCCTACAGGCATTGATCCCTGTCCCCACCATTTCCCAAGGAGTTTTGCTTTGTAGCCCTCACTACTGGCCACCTGACCTCACACCTGACCCTGACCCCTCCGCACCTATTCTCTTCCTCTATCCTGACCGATTTAAGCATTGTGATGAAACAGATCTTTCGCTTATGTTTTTCCTTTTTATCTTCTCTCATCCCAGCATACTGAGTTATTTATTAATTAGTTGATTTATTTTTGCCTTTTTAAATTTTAACTTAGTCACTTGCCATTCCCCCACCCTCCTGTCCACAGCTCCTTTCCACTTTAGGCCAATTTTTCTCTCTTAGATCTTCCAGCAGCCCCAGGGGTAGGAAGCTCCTCTTAGTACTAAGAGACTTCAAGCTTCTTGCTTTAAGTCCTCACCCTTTACATTATCTAATTCTTCAGTTTTGATGCTGATACCTCCCCGCGGCCCTACCTTAGCTCTGTGGCATTATATCTCCTCTCTGGGACTCTTTAACCTGGTACTCCATACCTCTTGTGCCCTCTCACTTTAGGCAGCTTGCACTATTCTTGAATGAATGAAGAATTATTTCCTCATTTGGAAGTAGGAGGGACTGAAGAAATTCTCCCCAGGCACTGTGGGACTGAGAGTCCTATTCCCCATATTCCCCTAGTAATATGAGTTCTCAAAGCCTACATTCAGGATCTCCCTCTAGGATGTGATAGATCTGGTCCCTCTCCTTGAACTACCCCTCCACACGCTCTAGTCCCTTCAACCTACCGGTCTATTAAGTGGTGGCTTTTCTCTCCTTGGATTGCCCCAATTTTATATTCTCAGGGGCCAAGGCTAGGTCTGCAACCCTCTGTCTCTGACACATTGGGAGCCACAGGTGCCTAATTGGGAACCAGGGCATGGGAAAGGAGTGGGTCAAAATTCTTCTCTTTCTCCTCCACCTCTCAAACTTCTTCACTATAGTGACCTTCCTAGGCTCTCAGGGGCTCCTTCACTCCCCATCCTATGAGACACTAGTGGGTTGCTGCCTGATGACAAGGGGTTGTTTCAGCCCCTCAGTCATGCTGCCTTCTGCTGCTCCCTCCCAGCAGGATTCACCCTCTCATTCCCGGGCTTCTGGGCCCTGTTCTTAGGATCAGTGGCAGGGAGAAACGGGTATCTCTTTTCTCTCTTCTAATTTTCAGTATAACCAAAAATTATCCCAGCATGAGCATGGGCACATGCCCTTCACCCCATTCCACCCTTGTTCCAGCAAGACTGGGATGGGTACAACTGAACTGGGGTCATCCTTTACTACCCCCCCCTTCTACACTCAGCTCCCAGACACAGGGTAGGAGGGGGTACTGCTGGCTACTGCAGAGACCCCTGGCTATTTGAGTAACCTAGGATTAGTGAGAAGGGGCAGAAGGAGATACAACTCCACTGCAAGTGGAGGTTTCTTTCTACAAGAGTTTTCTGCCCAAGGCCACAGCCATCCCACTCTCTGCTTCCTTGAGATTCAAACCAAAGGCTGTTTTTCTATGTTTAAAGGAAAAAAAAAAAGTAAAAACCAAACACAACACCTCACAAGTTGTAACTCTTGGTCCTTCTCTCTCTCCTTTTCTCTTCCCTTCCTTCCCCTTCCATCTTTCTTTCCACATGTCCTTTCCTTATTGGCTCTTTTACCTCCTACTTTTCTTACTCCCTATCAGGGATATTTTGGGGGGGGATGGTAAAGGGTGGGCTAAGGAACAGACCCTGGGATTAGGGCCTTAAGGGCTCTGAGAGGAGTCTACCTTGCCTTCTTCTGGGAAGGGAGACCCTAAAAAACTTTCTCCTCTTTGTCCTCCTTTTTCTCCCCCACTCTGAGGTTTCCCTAAGAGAACCAGATTGGCAGGGAGAAGCATTGTGGGGTGATTGTTCCTCCTTGACAATGTAGCAATAAATAGATGCTGCCAAGGGCAGAAAATGGGGAGGTTAGCTCAGAGCAGAGTGGTCTCTAGAGAAAGGAAGAATCCTCAACAGCACCCTGGGGTGCTAGCTCCTTTTTAGAATGTCAGCAGAGCTGAGATTAATATCTGGGCTTTTCCTGAACTATTCTGGTTATTGAGCCCTTCCTGTTAGACCTACCCCCTCCCACCTCTTCTGTGTCTACTGTGTATTTGGTGACACTTCATAAGGACTAGTCCCTTCTGGGGTATCAGAGCCTTAGGGTGCCCCCATCCCCTTCCCCAGTCAACTGTGGCACCTGTAACCTCCCGGAACATGAAGGACTATGCTCTGAGGCTATACTCTGTGCCCATGAGAGCAGAGACTGGAAAGGCAAGACCAGGTGCTAAGGAGGGGAGAGGGGGCATCCTGTCTCTCTCCAGACCATCACTGCACTTTAACCAGGGTCTTAGGTACAAAATCCTACTTTTCAGAGCCTTCCAGCTCTGGAACCTCAAACATCCTCATGCTCTCTCCCAGCTCCTTTTGCATAAAAAAAAAAAGTAAAGAAAAAGAAAAAAAAATACACACACACTGAAACCCACATGGAGAAAAGAGGTGTTTCCTTTTATATTGCTATTCAAAATCAATACCACAAACAAAATATTTCTAAGTAGACACTTTTCCAGACCTTTGTTTTTTTGTGTCAGTGTCCAAGCTGCAGATAGGATTTTGTAATACTTCTGGCAGCTTCTTTCCTTGTGTACATTATATATATATATATATATATATATATATATTTTTAATCAGAAGTTATGAAGAACAAAAAGAAAAAATAAACACAGAAGCAAGTGCAATACCACCTCTCTTCTCCCTCTCTCCTAGGGTTTCCTTTGTAGCCTATGTTTGGTGTCTCTTTTGACCTTTACCCCTTCACCTCCTCCTCTCTTCTTCTGATTCCCCTCCCCTCCTTTTTTAAAGAGTTTTTCTCCTTTCTCAAGGGGAGTTAAACTAGCTTTTGAGACTTATTGCAAAGCATTTTGTATATGTAATATATTGTAAGTAAATATTTGTGTAACGGAGATATACTACTGTAAGTTTTGTACTGTACTGGCTGAAAGTCTGTTATAAATAAACATGAGTAATTTAACACCTCTGGTTGTTTTTGCAGACTTCCTTTGCCTTGCTTTTCTACTAAGAGGGAGGGGTCCTCCTTGCAGTATGTTATACCAACTACTGAACAGTTTAGGAGGTGAACAAAAACGAAGAATTTTCAGCCTAGACTGGGAAATGGAGGAGATTTTCCTACCAGGAAGGAGTGCCTTCAGGATAGGAGAGAAAGTCTGACTTGCCTGCCTACCCAAAGTAGAAATTAATCAAACATTTGTTGAGTACCTACTGTGCACAAAACACATTCTATACCCAGGGTGAAATAATGTGAATGATGACAATCATAGGGTCTACCACTGCTTGAGCATCTCATAAATGCTAAGTACTCATTGAATTGTAGAAACACCTACAAAAGGATGATCACAATTATTGGTGAAAAAATAAAAGCCCAAGAGAATAAATACCTTGTCCAAGGCTCATCAGCCAGTAAGTGACAGAACCAGAATTTGAACCCAGGGGTGTGTGATCCAAAGCATGTGCTCATCCCTTTATGCCAGGGAATGCAGCCAGTGAAACCCCTAAGCTAGAAAAATCCAAAGTAGGAACATCAATTTGTTTCTGTCTTAAATAGTAACTATTTTCTGTTCTCTTCACTCTGAACTTTTTTCTGTTCTCTTCCATCTACCTCATTGCTATTCCATATAGTAATGTCCGCCTTCTGTTTTCCACGAGATTACAGTGAAGTGAAAATTAGAGACACTCCTATCTAGAGTCTATTATTTTCCATGTCCCATTGAAACTGGCAAATTCAAAGTCAAAACAGACAGGAAAGCTGGGAGTGGTGTAGGACACCTGTCATCCCAGCTACTTGGGAGGATCACTTGAGCCTAGGAGTTTGAGAACAGCCTCAGCAACACAGGGCAACACCATCTCTACAAGAAATTTTAAAATTAGCTAGGCATGGTGGTGCATGCCTGTAGTCCCAGCTACTCGGAAAGCTGAGATGGCAGGATCACTTGAGCCCAGGAGGTCGAGCCTGCACTGAACTGTGATCATGCCACTGCAGCCTCCAGACCCATCTTAAAAAAGAAAAAAAGTGCTGGGCACAGTGGCTCATGCCTGTAATCCTAGCACTCTGGGAGGCTGAGGCAGGCGGATCACGAGGTCAGAAGATCAAGACCATCTGGCCAACATGGTGAAACTCCGTCTCTACTGAAATACAAAAAATTAGCCGGGCATGGTGGTGCGTGCCTGTAGTGCCAGCTACCTGGGAGGCTGAGGCAGGAGAATCGCTTGAACCCAGGAGGAGGAGGTTACAGTGAGGCAAGATTGCACCACTGCACTCCAGCCTGGGTAACAGAGCAAGACTCCATCTCAAAAAAAAAAAAAAAAAAGGCTGGGCGCAGTGGCTCACGCCTATAATCCCAGCACTTTGGGAGGCTGAGGCGGATGGATCACAAGGTCAAGAGATCGAGACCGTCCTGGTCAACATGGTGAAACCCTGTCTCTACTAAAAATACAAAAATTAGCTGGGCATGGTGGCGCCCACCTGTAGTCCCACCTACTCGGGAGGCTGAGGCAGGAGAATCGCTTGAACCCAGGAGGCAGAGGTTGCTGTGAGCTGAGATGGCGCCACTGCACTCCAGCCTGGGTGACAGAGCAAGAGTCTGTCTCAAAAATAAAAATAAAAAAAGAAAGAAAAAGAAAAAAGAAAGTAAGAAAACAGATTTTAGCCCCAAGAAGTAGGTTAAAGGTTAAAAGAAACCATGATGGGTTGCTGGAGGGAAGGTGAATCTGGTGTGTTCAAACTCTAGAGTGAGTCATGAATGAACAATGGTTTCCATCTGTACCATCCTGGGTCTGAATGCTAGGAGGCCCCTTTGCCACCCTAGTGTCTTCAACTTTGGAGACAACTGGGTGGTTGGCTCTGTGGACAGCCATTCCTGCTCAACGCTGAAGCTTGTTTTGTTTTTTTTTTTTTGAGACAGAGTTTCGCTCTATTGCCCAGACTGTAGCACAGTACTCGGCTCACTGCAACTTCTGCCTCCCGGGTGCAAGCAATTCTCCTGTCTCAGTCTCCCGAGTAGCTGGGATTACAGGTGTGCGCCACCAGGCCTAATTTTTGTATTTTTAGTAGAGGTGGGATGTCACCATGTTGACCAGGCTGGTCTTGAACTCCTGACCTGAGGTGATCCGCCTGCCTTGGCCTCCCAAAGTGTTGGGATTACAGGCGTGAGCCACTGCACCCAGCCTAAGGCTTAAGTCTTTCTGATGGCTCTTCAGAGGTAAATGGAGCTTACACATAATCTTTCAATTAAGGGTCAGATTCACTAATGAGTGGTGAAATAATTTTCTTGGGTTTTGATCAGCATTTATTAAAATAAAACAGAGAACAGAAAGATTAAGTAAAAATAAAATAAAGAATAGAACATACCTGCACACCTATGACAAGAGTAAGTATCGTTTCATGAAGCTTGTGTTTCAGTTTTGCATGTGCATGTAATCGTGTTTGTGTGTGTACTGGGTACCAATGTAAAATGTATTCGTGCTACGGATCTGGGTGAAAAACGTTTAAGTCATTAGTCCAGGCTATTCCTCCATCCATTTTTTAGGTGATATACAGCATAGTACAGCAGAGCCAGAATACCTACTGCACCTCAGTTCTTCAATCTTTTTTTTTTAAATTGATTTATTTATTTTTGAGACAGAGTTTCGATCTTGTTACCCAGGCTAGAGTGCAGTGGTGCGATCTCGGCTCACTGGAACCTCCGCCTCCCAGGTTCAAGATTCTCCTGTCTTAGCCTCCTGAGTACCTGGGATTACAGGCGCCCACCACCAGGCCGGGCTAAATTCTTCAATCTTTAAAGTGAGGATAATAATGGTAGCTACCTATAGGCTTGCTCAAAGTTAAATGAGTTAATATTTATAAAGGCGCTTACCACAGTGCCAGGCACTGTGCCAGAGATAAAAAGATGAATGAGAAATAGCCCCAGCCTCAATGCACTTCATTGTGGGATTTTCTCCATATTGGAAGGAGGGATTCACAAAATGCTTGTTTGCTCTCAGGCCTTCCTCTTCGTAATCCTACACCTACCTAGTAGCAGGACTGTCAGAGAAATGAGCCCAGGGCGTCCCCCGGTGGCGCAAAGCCGCCTTCGGTCTAAGGACTTTGGGCCGGGGAGGGAGGGAGCCTCTTGGCTTCGCACTACAATTCCCACCAAGCATCTCTCCCTCTCTGGCCTCTAATAACGAGTGCGCCTTGTGGTGCAGCGTCGGGCAACTTCCACGCCTAGCGTCACGTAAACCGGAAAAGTGCATCCTCCAGAATTGCTTCCGAGTCAGCGCGGCGCAAGGCTTGCTGGGAGACACATAACCTCGATTTTCTTCCGCCAGCCGGCTAAATAGTCCCATGTACACCTTGTTCCATGGATAAATAAACACTAGGAACGCATTTCCACCCTAGATTTCAGCAGAAATGCTGAATATAAAGGAATATTTGAGTAAAGTGAGTTGCCGTTCTTGAAGCCCGTCTCCTAAGGATTCTCCCGGTGTGCGCGTAGGGATCTCATGCTATATAAGAGGGCCCTGCCAAGCACCGCCTTCTTTCTCCGGTCCGTGCTTCCAAGATGGTGAGTCGTGTTGCGTGGTGAGGGTGGGGGTTCGGATGCAGACTCTGGGATTGTGGGGATTTGAGAGCCTGGAGCACGGCTGAGGAGTGGACCGAGTGTACATTTCATTTGCTCTGGGGGTCGGCGGGATTTGCGGGGAAACAGGAGATCCAAGTGGCGCCTTCCTGGAGCCTGCCGGTGCGGCTTGTGGCCGGAAAGGGGCTGAGGCTGAGTGAGTTGCGCCGTCTTCCTAATATGTTTCCCATCCTGTCGCAGACAAAGAAAAGAAGGAACAACGGTCGTGCCAAAAAGGGCCGCGGCCACGTGCAGCCTATTCGCTGCACTAACTGTGCCCGATGCGTGCCCAAGGACAAGGCCATTAAGAAATTCGTCATTCGAAACATAGTGGAGGCCGCAGCAGTCAGGGACATTTCTGAAGCGAGCGTCTTCGATGGTAAGTGGGTCACCGGCGCGAACTGCGTGAGGATCCCGGTACCTTAAAGCCTTCGCCCAACCTCGCCCTTCTGCAGGCTCTGTTCATTGGAACCTCTCAAGCAATTTTCACGTATTTAAGGTTGTTGCTGGTAGAAGAGAATTCTTTTGTTTGCCGTTTTGATTCTTTTCTGGGCAGAGGGTGACTTTGTGATAGAGTGCACAGCCTTTACTCTGAGGTAAAGGTTTTCCTGTTTCGGTTTATGAGATTCCAAAAACTAGAAACTTGGTAAACTTGACAATTCTTGTACTATTGATGATTTGAGTACTTGTGAAAATATACAAGTGAGGAAGAATGTCTTCAACGTTTCGAGAATGGAGGCCGTCTAGTTTGGTGTGCAAGGATGATGTTTGGAGCAATAAGAACGTCGCTTTTTTTCCTTACCTTTATAGAAAGAGCAAGGTTCAGGGTAGGCATTAGGGTGGGTGTAGCTGTAGAAGGAACTGTATTATTGATTTATTGCATCTAGAGTGTCAGTCTGGTCCTTGTGGTGTCAAGATGAACTCACGTGGGATGTTAATTCACTTGTAAAACTGAGGGTTATACATACGTGCTCAGGTATTGGGCTGAACAGGTGCTTTGGGGGTGCTTTTATGTGCCTGACAGGCATTTAAATAGGTTTACTTTTAATTGACGTAAACATGTAAGATGCTATTCATTCATGTAACAAAAAAGCAAGGTAGGTGTATAATACCAGTATGACTCTATTTTCTATTCCTTAGCCTATGTGCTTCCCAAGCTGTATGTGAAGCTACATTACTGTGTGAGTTGTGCAATTCACAGCAAAGTAGTCAGGAATCGATCTCGTGAAGCCCGCAAGGACCGAACACCCCCACCCCGATTTAGACCTGCGGTGAGTATTTTAAAAGGAGAATGGAAGCCAGGGGAGTGATGGTTAAAAAAATTTCATCCTGGCGGGTCACTGTGTCCTATACCTGTAACCTCAACACTTTGGGAGGCTGGGACAAGAAGATTGCTAGAAACCAGCAGTTCAAGACCCCATCTTTTCAAAAAATATTGAGAAGGAAGCCAAGCTGATAGTGTGAACCTATAGTCTGGCTGCTCGAGAGGCTGAGGCAGGAGGATCACTTGAGTCCAGGAGTTTGAGGTTGCAGTGAGCTATGATTATACCACTTGCGCTCCAGCCAGGGCAAAAGTGAGACCTTGTCTCTTAAAAAAAAAAAAAAAAAAAAGTTGCATCCTCTTGTGGTGCAGGGGGTATCAAATTAAGGTCTCTGCCTCAGGTTAAACTGTAAGGCAGGTGAGACCCACACCTGAACATGCTTAGAGACACTGCAAAGCAGTGTTAGAATCAGAATTGGTTTTTAGGATGCAGAGTAGTGTTCTCCCTCTACCTCTACCAGCTTCCCGTGCGTTTGTAGCCTGAATACATGAGTTAGTGAGAGGTTGGTGGTCAAGTTCTTTGGGGAAAGGGAGTCTTGGATCCATGGGTTTTAATTTACTCTTGTTTCTTTGTCTTTCAGGGTGCTGCCCCACGTCCCCCACCAAAGCCTATGTAAGGAGCTGAGTTCTTAAAGACTGAAGACAGACTATTCTCTGGAGAAAAATAAAATGGAAATTGTACTTAATATTGCATGTTAAGTGTATCTGTGCCAGATAGGGTGGGGATTTTATGTGTTAGACCAAGTGTGAAGTGACACATACTATTTTCATGGGGAAGAAAGCTTATTCATGTAATTTAATTTAGCTTATTCATGTAATTTAATTTTTTTCTTTTTCTTTTTTTTTTTTTTTTTTTTTTTGAGACGGAGTCTCTTGTCGCCCAGGTTGAAGTGCAGTGGTGTGAGCTCACTGCACCCTCCGTCTCCCAGGTTCAAGTGATTCTCCTGCCTCAGCTTCCTGAGTAGCTGGGATTACAGGTGTCTGCCACCACGCCCGGCTAATTTTTGTTTTTTTGGTAGAGACGGGGTTTCACTATGTTGTCCAGGCTGGTCTTGAACTTCTGACCTCAGTTAATCCACCGGCCTTGGCCTCCCAAAGTGCTGGGATTACAGGCTTGAGCCACCTCGCCTAGCTATTTATGTAAATTAAACCTTAATTATGGTCTTATCGTTGGCCTCACAATTTGCATAGCTGTGTGAAAGGGAGATTAGGCATCTGTGAATTTTGGATTTAACCACATCAAGTTTCAGTTGGCATCCTAAAAATGGGTAAACATTAGGAGAATGAGGAAAAGCTATTAGTTGAGTGAGGAGCACATTGGGAAGTGACCTAAACCATCCTAAATCAAACATTTAGTTGTTTGATTCTGTCTCCATGGATTCTACTTTCAAGAACCTAGCTGGTAAGAATTGACTTAGTTTTTCGTCTTGGTAATCCCAAACTTTGTTGTTTTTGAGATGGAGTCTCTGTTACCCAGGCTGGAGTGCAATAACCCGATCTCGGCTCACTGCAACCTCCGCCTCCCAGGTTCAAGTAGGTTCTCCTGCCTCAGCCTACCAGTAGCTGGGATTACAGGCGCCCGCCACCATTCCCGGCTAATTTTTGTATTTTTAGTAGAGATGGGGTTTCACCATGTTGGCCAGGCTGGTCTCGAACTCCTGATCTCAAGGGATCAGCCCGCCTCAGCCTCCCAAAGTGCTGGGATTATAGGCATGAGCCACCGTGCCTGGCCAGGAATCTGCATTTTAATAGTGTCCCAAGTGATTCTGATGCAAGTGGTCTGTGGACTATACTGCAGAGCAGTTGGTGAAGGGAATGTTGACTTTAGAGGATTTTATTGATGATGAATCCTGGGTTCCAGAAAGCTGTGAAAGGGTTCCAGGAGATGGGGAAGAGTGCAAATGGGGTCAGAAAGGATTGCATGAGAGCCAGAATCTGAGAGAAGGTGGAATGAGCTAGAGGCCTGGGCTTCTGGTGGTGACTGCACAAACAGGTGCAACTGAGCCATGGTAAACATCATGCTCTCAAGCGAAGCGTGCAGTGTGACCTGGAGTCCCAACTCCCTATTTACAGGTCCAGGGACCCTGACTTCACAGCTGCCTCCCAAGGCTATTTTCCTAACCTTTTCTCTCTACTCTCTTAGATCAGTGTTGCACTCATCATTTCTGAAATACGAGAATGTGTGGGAAGACAGCAAGGTGAGATAGGCCCAGAAACATTGGGAGGGGTGTGGGGAGCACTAGGAGAGGAGGAGATCGATTGGGGTGGGGAGGAGGAATACAGTCTCCCTCTCGCATCCTTGGACCCCAGAAAGAAGTTCTGAAGACACATTCTTTTTTCTAGTATAATGCACTATTTACCCTGATCCAGGCACTCTGAATGAAAGGTGACTTCCGGATCAGGCGCCCTGGCTCACAGCTGTAATCCCAACGCTTTGGGAGGCTGAGGCAGGTGGATCACCTAAGGTCAGGAGTTTGAGACCAGCCTAACCAACACGGGGAAAACCCATCTCTATTAAAAAATACAAAATTAGCCGGGCGTGATGGCACGCACCTATAATCCCAGCTACTTGGGAAGCTGAGGCAGGAGAATAGTTTGAACCTGGAAGCGGAGGTTGCAGTGAGCCAAGATGGTGCCACTGCACTCCAGCCTGGTGAAAGTGCGAAATTCTTTCTGAAAAAAAGAAAAAGAAAATTAGGTGACTTCCTCAGGCTACAGTTGAAGATGATGTCATGAGTAGTAAGCCAGGCCTCATTGATGTTAGTACCTCGGGATGACCATAGAGGGCAGTGTCGTGCAGGAGTTAAGAGCCCAGCTTCGGAGTCTGACAGACCTAAGTTTGAATCCTTCCTTCGCTCTTTGGTAGCTTTGTGTGTAGCTTTGGGTAAGTTACTCTATCTAAACCTCCAAAAATTCATTTAAAAACACTTCACAAGAACATTTTGAGAACTAAATGAAATAATCTTTGCAAAGGACTTTGTAAAGAACCTGCCAGATAGGCCGGGAGCGGTGGCTCACGCCTGTAATCCCAGCACTTTGGGAGTCCGAAGTGGGCGGATCACGAGGTCAGGAGATTTGAGACCACCCTGGCTAACACGGCGAAACCCCATCTCTACTAAAAAATACAAAAAAAAATTAGCCAGGCGTGGTGGCGGGTGCTTGTAGTCCCAGCTACTCGGGAGGCTGAGGCAGGAGAATGGTGTGAACCCGGGAGGCGGAGCTTGCAGTAAGCCGAGATCACACCACTGCACTCCAGCCTGGGTGACAGAGCGAGACTTCTTCTCAAAAAAAAAAAAGAACCTGCCAGATAATGCAACATTACAAATGGCAGTGGTTACTATTTTTGGCTCAGTCTTACTCTGTAAGTCTTTGAAAAAATCAATGTTTTTTTGCAGATTTATTGAGGGTAATTGAAGTATAATACATTGTAGGTATTTAAAGTGTACAATTTGAAAAGTTTCTTGTTTGTTTGTTTTTTTGAGACAGACTCGCTCTGTCGCCCAGGTTGGAGTGCAATGGCGCCATCTCGGCTCACTACAACCTCCGCTTCCCGAATTCAAACAATTATACTGCCTCTGCCTCCCGAGTAGCTGGGATTACAGTCATGTGCCACCAGGCCCACTAATTTTTGTATTTTTAGTAGAGACAGGGCTTCACCATGTTGTCCAGGCTGGTCTCGAACTCCTGACCCCACGATCGGCCTGCCTCTGCCTCCCAAAGTGCTGGGGATTACAGGCATGAGCCACTGTGCCTGGCTGAAGTTTTGACATATACCCAAGTGTATACCCATGAAACCATCACCATACTCAAGATAATTAACATATACATCACCCCAGAAGTTGCCTCTTGCTCCTTTGTAATCTCACCATCCTGCCACTCCCAGCACTGTCCCCAGGCAACCACTGACCTGCTTTCTGCAACTATAGATTAGTTTGCATTTCTAGAATTGTAGAATTGTACATAAATGGAATCCCGCAGTATATATGTGTGTATACTAAAAACATATAAATTAGCCGGGCATGGTGGCAGGCGCCCGTAATCCCAGCTACTCGGGAGGCTGAGGCAGGAGAATTGCCGGAATCCGGGAGGTGGAGGTTGCAGTGAGTCCAGATCGCACCACTGCATTCCAGCCTGGGTGACAGAGTGAGACTCAAAAAAAAAAAACAATGCTGCAAACATTTGTGTACAAAGTCTGTGTGGACATATGCTTTCTTTTCTCTTATGTAAATAGAGTCATGTGTCCTAAAGAACAGGGATATGTTCTGAGAAATTAATCCTTAGGCAGTTTTGTCATATGAACATCTTAGAGTGTACTTACGCCTAGATGGTATAGTCTACTACACACCAAGGCCATATGGTAGAGTCTATTACTCCCAGGCTACCAACCTGTGCAGCATGCTACTGTACTCAACGCTGTAGGCAATTGTAACATAATGGTATTTGTGTATCTAACCATATCTAAACATAGAAAAGATACAGTAGGCCAGGCACGGTGGCTCATGCTGGTAATCCTAACATTTGGGAGGCTGAGGCGGGCTGATTTCTTGAGACCAGGAGTTTGAGACCAGCCTGGCCAACATGGTGAAACCCTGTCTCTACTAAAAATACAGAAATTAGCCAGGCGTGGTGGCAGGTGTCTGTAGTCCCAGCTACTTGTGCGGCTGAGGCAGGAGAATCGCTTTAACCCTGGAGGTGAAGGTTACAGTGAGCCAAGATCGCGCCATTGCACTCCAGCCTGGGCAACAAAGCAAGACTCCATCTTGAGAAAAGAAAGAGGGAGGGAGGGAGGAAAGAAGGAAGGAAGGAAACGAACAGTAAAAATATGGCATAAAAGATTAAAAATGGGCCGGGCTCAGTGGTTCACGCCTGTAATCCTAGCACTCTGGGAGGCTGAGGCGGGTGGATCATGAGGTCAGGAGTTCAAGACCAGCCTGGCCAACATGGTGAAATCCCATCTCTACTAAAATTAGCCGGGTGTGGTGGCGAGTGCCTGTAATCCCAGCTACTCGGGAGGCTGAGGCAAAGAATTGCTTGAACCCGGGAGGTGGAGGTTGCACTGAGCCGAGATCATGCTACTGCACTCCAGCCTGGGCAACAAAGCGAGACTCTGTCTCAAAAAATATAAATAAATAAATGGGGCCGGGCACGATGGCTCATGCCTGTAATCCCAGCATTTTCGGAGGCTGAGGCGGGTGGATCACCTGAGGTCAGGAGTTCAACACCAGCCTGGCCAAGCTGGCGAAATCCCGTCTCTACAAAAAATACAAAAATTAGCTGGGTGTGGTAGTGGGCGCCTGTAATCCCAGCTACTTGGGAGGCTGAGGCAGGAGAATCACTTGAACCCAGGAGGCAGAGGTTGCAGTGAGCCGAGATCACGCTATTGCACTCCAGCCTGGGTGACAGAGTGAGACTCTGTCTCAAAAAATAAATAAATAAATAAATGGGCCGGGCGCAGTGGCTTATGCCTGTAATCCCAGCACTTTGGGAGGCTGAGACAGGTGAATCACGAGGTCAGGAGTTTGAGACCAGCCTGGCCAACATGGTGAAACCCCGTCTCTCCTAAAAATACAAAAAATTAGCTAGGCATAGTGGCAGGCGGCTGTAAGCCCAGCTACTCCGGAGGCTGAGGCAGGAGAATTGCTTGAACCCAGGAGGCGGAGGTTGCAGTGAGCCAGGATCACACCACAGCACTCCAGCCCGGGCGACAGAGTGAGACTCCATCTCAAAAAAAAAAAAAAAAAAAAGATTAAAAATGGTACACCTGCATGGGGTGCTTACCATAAATGGAGTTTGCCAGACTGGCTGCTGCTCTGGGTGAGTCTGTGAGTAGTGAGTGAATGTGAAGGCCTAGGATATAACTGTATACACCATTGACTTTATAAAGACTGTACACTTAGGCTACATTAAATTAATTAATTAATTTATTTATTTGTTTTATTTTTTATTTTTGAGATGGAATCTTGCTCTGTCGCCCAGGCTGGAGTGCAGTGGCGCGATCTCGGCTCACTGCAACCTTCATCTCCTGGGTTCAAGCGATTCTCCTGCATCAGCCTCCTGGAGTAGCTGGGATTACAGGAGTGTGCCACCATGCCCAGCTAATTTTTGTATTTTTAGTAGAGACGGGGTTTCACCATGTTGGTCAGGCTGGTCTCAAACTCCTGACCTCGTGATCCGCCTGCCTCGGCCTCCCAAAGTGCTGGGATTACAGGCGTGAGCCACCATGCTCAGCAAATTTGTTTTAAATATTTTCTCTTCAATAATAAATTAACCTTAGCTTACTTTTTTTTTTTTTTTTTTTTTTTGGAGACAGGGTCTTACTCTTGTCACCCATACTGGAGTGCTGTGGCACAATCATGGGTCATTGCAGCTTCTACCTCCCAGGCTTAATTGGATCTTCCTGCCTTAGCCTCCTGAGTACTGGGACTACAGGCATGCTCCATCATGCCTGGCTAATTTTTCTTTTCTTTCCTTGTTTTTATTTATTTATTTTTTTTGTAGACATGAGATTTCACTCAACTAGCAGGGGAGGCTTGTCTTGAACTTCTGGGCTCAAGCAATCCTCCCACCTTGGCCTCTGAAAGTGCTGGGATTACAGGCACGAGCCACTGCCTCTGGCACCAGGTTACTGTAATTATTTTACTTTATAAACTTATTAACTGTTTTACCTTTTTGACTCTTTTGTAATAACGGTTTAAAACACAAACACTTTGTACAGCTGTACAAAAATCTTTCTTTATATCTTTATAAGTTTTTTTCTATTTTAAAAATTCTTGATCTTTTTACTTAAAATTTTTTTTGGTCGGGTGCAGTGGCTCACACCTGTAATCCCAGCACTTTGGGAGGCTGAGGCAGGCAGATCACGAGGTCAAGAGATTGAGACCATCCTGGCCAACATGGTGAAACCCCGTCTCTACTAAAAATACAAAAATTAGCTGGGCATGGTGGTGTGTGCCTATAGTCCCAGCTACTGGGGAGGCTGAGGTAGAAAAATCACTTGAACCTGGGAGGCAGAGGTTGCAGTGAGCCGAGATCCTGCCACTGCTCTCCAGCCTGGCAACAGAGCAAGACTCTGTCTCAAAAAAAAAAAAAAATATATTAAAAACTAAGACATGCGCCAGGCGCAGTGCCTCACACCTGTAATCCCAGTACTTTGGGACACCAAGGTGGGTGGATTGCTTGAGGCCAGGAGTTCGAGAGCAGCCTGGGCAACATGGTGAAACCCCGTGCCTACTAAAATACAAAAAAATAGCCAGGCATAGTGGCACGCACCTGTCATCTCAGCTACTCAGGAGGCTGAAGCACAATAATTGCTTGAACCCAGGAGGCAGAGGTTCCAGTGAGCTGAGATGGCGCAACTGCACTCCAGCCTGGGTGACAAAGTGAAACTCTGTCTCAAAAAATAAAAAATAAAAATAAAAACTAAGACATGGCCAGGCACGGTAGCTCACGCCTATAATCCCAGCACTTTGGGAAAGCCAGGATGGGAGGACTGCTTGAGTCCAGGAGTTCAAGACCAGCCTGGGCAACATGGTGAAACCCCTGTCTCTACAAAAAATTTTAAAAAAAAAATTAGCCAGGTATGGCTAATTAGCGTGTGCCTCTCTCGTCCCAGCTACTCGGAAGGGTAAGGTGACAGGATCGCTTGAGCCCAGAGGCAGACATTACGGTGAGCTGAGATCACACCAGTGCACTCCAGCCTGGGCAACAGAGCAAGACCATTTCTCAAAAAAAAAAAAAAAAGAAAAGAGGCCAGGCACGGTGGCTCACGCCTGTAATCCCAGCACTTTGGGAGGCCGAGGAGGGCGGATCACGAGGTCAGGAGATCGAGACCATCCTGGCTAACACAGTGAAACCCCGTCTCTACTAAAAATACAAAAAAATTAGCCAGGTGTGGTGGTGGGCGCCTGTAGTCCCAGCTACTCGGGAGGCTGAGGCAGGAGAATGGCGTGAACCCAGGAGGCGGAGCTTTCAGTGAGCCGAGATTGTGCCACTGCACTGTAGCCTGGGTGACAGAGCGAGACTCTGTCTCAAAAAAAAAAAGGAAAAGAAAACGAAGACATGAACACACACATTAGCCTAGGCCTACCCAGGGACAGCATCATCAATCCACCCGCCTGGGCCTCCCACCTCCACATCTTGTCCCACTGGAAGATCTTCAGGGGCAATAACACTCACCTTTTGTGATAACATGCCTTTTTCTGGAATACCTCCTAAAGACCTGCCTGAGGCTGTTTCACAGTTAACTGGTTTCTTTTTTTTTTTTGAGACGGAGTTTTGTTCTTGTCGTCCAGGCTGGAGTGCAATGGCACAATCTCAACTCGCTGCAACCTCTATCTCCTGGCTTCAAGCGATTCTCCTGCCTTGGCCTTCCAAGTAGCTGGGACTACAGGTGTGCGCCACCATGCCCAGCTAATTTTTTGTATTTTTAGTAGAGATGGGGGTTTTACCATGTTGGCCAGGCTGGTCTTGAACTCCTGACCTCAGGTGATCCACCCACCTCGGCCTCCTGAGGTGCTGGGGTTACAGGTATGAGTCACTGTGCCTGACCAACTTGTTTCTTTTAAGCAGAAAGAGTACACTCTAAAATAACGATAAAAATAAATACGTAAACCAGGCTGGGCATGGTGGCTCACACCTGTAATCCCAGTACTTTGGGAAGCTGAGGCGGGTGGATCACGAGGTCAGGAGTTCAAGGCCAGCCTAGCCAAGATGGTGAAACCCCGTCTCTACTAAAAATACAAAAAATTAGCCGGGCATGGTGGCAGGCACCTGTAATCCCAGCTACTCAGGAGGCTGAGGTAGAGAATTGCTTGAATCCAGGAGGCAGAGGTTTCAGTCAGCAGAGATCTCACCACTGCACTCCAGCCTGGGCGACAGATTGAGACTCCATCTCGAAAAAAATAAACAACTAACATCAGTCACTTTCTTGGGATAGTCCCTCCTGTCCAGGAAGTTAACTCAGGAGACCAAACTATAAAACTAAGACTTGTTTCATCAGCACAGGATTAGGGCTGGAGTAGTAAATTGCTCCTCTACTCTAGGGACAGTTTTATCTAGGAAAGATAATCATTGCTGTATAAACACAACACACTCTCTATGACTCTATAAACAAGATACACTTCTAGTAATCTTTCTTTTTTGTTTTTGTTTCTTGGGGGTTTTTTATTGAGATGGAGTCTCACTCTTGCCAGACTGAAGAGCAGTGGCACCATCTCAGCTCACTGCAACCTCTGCCTCCTGGGTTCAAGCGATTCTTCTTGCCTTAGCCTCCCAAGTAGTTGGGATTACAGGCATGTGCCACCATGCCCAGCTAATTTTCTAGTAATCTTTCTTTTTTTTTTTTTTTTTTTTTTGAGACAGAGTCTTGCTCTGTCACCAGGCCTGAGTGCAGTGGCGCGATCTTGGCTCACTGCAACCTCCGCCTCCCGGGTTCAAGCCGTTCTCCTGCCTCAGCCTCCTGAGTAGCTGGGATTACAGGCACCCACCACCACGCCCAGCTAATTTTTTTTTTTTTTTTTTGAGACAGAGTCTCACTCTGTCGCCCAGGCTGGAGTGTAGTTGCGTGATCTCGGCTCACTGCAACCTCCGCCTCCCAGGTTCAAGCAATCCTCTGCCTCAGCCTCCCAAGTAGCTGGGATTACAGGCATCCATCACCACACCCAGCTAATTTTTGTATTTTTAGTAGAGAAGGGGTTTCACCATGTTGGCCAGGCTGGTCTTGAACTCCTGACCTTGTGACCCACCTGCCTCAGCCTCCCAAAGTGCTGAGATTACAGGTGTGAACCACCGTGCCCAGCCTAATTTTTATATTTTTAATAGAGACAGGGTTTCACCATGTTGGCCAGGATGGTCTCGATCTCCTGACCTCGTGATCCGCCCCCCCTCGGCCTCCCAAAGTGCTGGGATTACAGGCGTGAGCCACCGCGCCCGGCCGTTTTCTAGTAATCTTTCTAAATTCTCCTCTTAAAAAACAATTACAGCATGTAATCCCAGCACTGTGGGAGGCCGAGGCAAGCGGATCAGGAGGTCAGGAGATTGAGACCATCCTGGCTAACATGGTGAAACCCCATCTCTACTAAACATACAAACAATTAGCCGGACATGGTGGCATGTGCCTGTAGTCCCAGCTACTCAGGAGGCTGAGGCAGGAGAATCACTTGAACCCGGGGGCGGAGGTTGCGATGAGCTGAGATCACGCCACTGCACTCCAGCCTGGGCGACAGAGCGAGACTCCATCTAAAAAATAAAAAAAATAAAAAAATTATATGCGCATTTGCTATGTTTGTGCATGGAATATTTCCAGAATGATTCTCAAGAAACTATTAACAGTTGTTACCTCCAGGGAAAAGAACTGGGTGACTGAAGGACAAATGGAAGAGAGATTTCTTTTTCAGTGCTGTGGTACTAGTCCAAGCCACCATTATCTCTCACCTAGATTATATTGGGGCCTCCTACCTGGCCTTCTTGCCTCTATTCTTGTCCACCACAGTTCTTTTACCACACAGCAACAAGACTGATTGTTTTAGTTTAGTTTAGTTTTTGAAACAGAGTCTCACTCTATCACCCAGGCTGGAATGCAGTGGCGCAATCTTGGCTCACAGCAACCTCCACCTCCCAGGTTCAGCGATTCCCCTGCCTTAGCCTCCAAGTAGCTGGGATTACAGGCATGCACCACCACACCCGGCTAATTTATGCATTTTTAGTAGAGATGGGGTTTCGCCATGTTGGCCAGGCTGGTCTTGAACTCCTGACCTCAAGTGATCCATCCGCCTCTGCCTCTCAAAGTGCTGGGATTACAGGCGTGAGCCACCACGCCCAGCCAAGGCTGATTATTTTAAAAAGCAAACCACTGCCAGGTGCAGTGGCTCACACCTGTAATGCCAGTGCTGCAGGAGGATCCCTTAAGCCCAGGAGTCCCAGACCAGTCTGATCAATATGGTGAAATCTCGTCTCTACAAAAAAAATTTTAAAACTTAGCCAGGTGTGGTGGTGTATGACTGTAGTCCCAGCTATTGGGGAGGCTGAGGTGGGAGGATCCCTTGAGCCTGGGAGATCGAGGCTGCAGTGAGCCAAGATAGTGCCACTGCACTCCAGTCTGGGCAACAGAGCAAGACCCTGACTCTTAAAAAAAAAAAAAAAAAAAGGTCTGGGAGTGGTGCCTCACGCCTGTAATCCCAGAACTTTGGGAGGCCAAGGCGGTAGATCATGAGGTCAGGAGTTTGAGACCAGCCTGGCCAACATGGTGAAACCCCATCTCTACTACTAAAAATGCAAAAATTAGCCAGGTGTGGTGGCACACGCCTGTAGTCCCAGCTACTCAGGAGGCTGAGGCAGGAGAATCACTTGAACCCGGGAGGCGGAGGTTGTGGTGAGCCAAGATAGCACCACCGCCCTCCAGCCTGGGCAACAGAGCTAGACTCCGTCTCAAAAAAAAAAAAAAAAAAAAAACGGCCAGGTGCGGTGGCTCACGCCTGTAATCCAAACACTTTGGGAGGCCAAGGCCAGTGCGGTGGATCATGAGGTCAAGAGATCGAGACCATCCTGGACAACATGGTGAAACCCCATCTCTACTAAAAATACAGAAATTAGCCAGGTGTGGTGGCACTTGTCTGTAATCCCAGCTACTTAGGATGCTGAGGCAAGAGAATCGCTTGAACCCAGGAGGTGGAGGTTGCAGTGAGCCGAGATCAAGCCACTGTACTCCAGCCTGGGCGACAGAGCAAGACTGTCTCAAAAAACAAAAACAACAACAAAAAAAATACAAAAATACAATCTCATCACTCCCCCACTTAAATTCTTAAGCTTCTCTCTGTAATTAAAATGTACACTCCTTACTGTGGTATATATGCCCCTGCATGGTCTGGCCCCTCCCTTCCTCTCTAACCACCTGCTCTGCCATGGCCTCCCCATGATTCTCTCTGTTCCACCACACTGGCCTCCTTTCTGTTCCTCAGACCCTCCAAGCTCATTCTTCCTTCAGACCTTGTCTCCTCGCTAGTTGCTCTGCCAGGAATGCTCTTCTTTCAGGTCAACACAAAACTGGCTCCTTCTTATTTAAAGCTTGGTGCAAATGACACTGCCTCAGAGAACCCCCTTCTTGACCACTCTGTCTAAATTAGCTCCTCCAGGTGCACAGCAGTGGTCACTTTCCCAGTACCTTGTTTCGTTTTCTTCACGCCACTTACTACTGAAGTTATTTCCTGAGTTGTTCATTGGCTGTCTGCACTCTCTAGAATGTAAGCCCCTTGAAGGCAGAAACTTGTCTCTTGTTCTCCTGTGTCCTCAGTGTTTGAAGCAACACATAACACTGAATGAATGAATGCATGCATGCATGTATGGGGGCGCATGGGAAGGATGCAGGTGGCAGGCGGTTGTATTCGTTTCCTCTCGGTGCTGTAACAAATTACCACAAACTCAGTTTTATTATTATTATTATTTATTTTATTTTGATTTTTTTGAGACAGAGTTTCGCTCTTTTTGCCCAGGCTGGAGTGCAATGGCACGATCTCGGCTCACTGCAACCTCTGCCTCCCGGGTTCAAGTGATTCTCCTGCCTCAGCCTCCCAAGTAGCTGGGATTACAGGCGCACGCCACCACACACGGCTAATTTTTTGTATTTTTTTAGTGGAGACGGGGTTTCACCATGTTGTCCAGGATGGTCTCGATCTCTTGACCTCGTGATCCACCCGCCTCGGCCTCCCAAAGTGCTGGGATTACAGGCGTAAGCCACCGCGCCCAGCCAGTTTTATTATCTCATAGTTCTAGAGGTCAGAATCTGAAATGGGCCTTACAGGACTACAAGGTGTTGGTGAAGCTGGGTTCCTTCTGGACGCCCTAGGGGAGAATCTATTTCCTTCCCTTTTCAGCTTCTAGAGGCTGCCCGAATTCCTTGGCTGAGCTTGCCGTGAGCCAAGATCGCACCATTGCACTCCAGCCTGGGCAACAAGTGCAAAATTCTGTCTCAAAAAAAAAAAAATTGATCTGGGTGCACCAATTTTACTAGTCCCTGGATGTTTCAAAAATAAATCAGATGCAGGCCAGGTGGCTCATGCCTGTAATTCCAACACTTTGGGAGGCCGAGGCAGAGGATTACTTGAGGACAGGAGTTTGAGATCAGCCTGGGCAACATAGCAAGACCCTCTTTCTTTCTCTCTTTCTTTCTTTTTTTTTTTTTTTTTTTGAGACGGAGTCTGGCTCTGTCGCCCAGTCTGGAGTGCAGTGGCACCATCTCAGCTCACTGCAAACTCCGTCTCCCAGGTTCATGCCATTCTCCTGCTTCAGCCTCCCGAGTAGCTGGGACTACAGGCGCCCTCTGCCATGCCTGGCTAATTTTTTGTATTTTTAGTAGAGACGGGGGTTTCACCATGTTAGCCAGGATGGTCTCGATCTCCTGACCTTGTGATCCACCCGCCTCGGCCTCTCAAAGTGCTGGGATTACAGGCGTGAGCCACCACGCCCGGCCTCTTGCTTTCTTGCTTTCCTCTCTCTTTCTTCCTTCCCTCTCTTTCTTTTCTTTTCCTTTTCTTTAATTTTCCTTTTCTTTTCTTTCTTTTTTGAGACAGAGTCTCACTCTCTTGCCCAGGCTGGAGTGCAGTGGCACACTCTCAGCTCACTGCAACCTCCATCTCCCAGGTTCAAGCAATTCTCTTGCCTCAGCATCCTGAGTAGCTGGGATTACAGGTACCTGCCACCAAGCCCAACTAATTTTTATATTTTTAGTAGAGACAGGGTTCACCATCTTGGCCAGGCTGGTCTCGAACTCCTGACCTTAGGTGATCCGCCTGCCTTGGCCTCAACTTAGACCTTAGCATCACCAAAAACTGTACCATCTTAGGAATTTCAACCCCAAATCTCCAATAATCTCCTTTTAGCTCACTTACTCAACCATGCCACCTCAACAATTTGTGTCCTTCACGTTCACGCCAATCCATTGGTCTTACCATTTCCCCAGCATCCAGCAGTCTCCACATATTCTTCAAGAATCTTGGTTTCTTTAATGAGAAATGATAATTAGAGTTGGGCATAGTGGCTCACACCTGTAATCCCTGTGACTTGGAAGACTGAGGCAAGATGATCACTTGAGTCCAGGAGTTTGAGACCAGACTGGGGAACAATAGTGCCCAATGGTCTCTACAAAAATAAAAAACTTGGCTGGGGGGCCAGGTGTGGTGGCTCACACCTGTAATCCCAGCAATTTGGGAGGCTGAGGAGGGTGGTTCACCTGAGGTCAGGAGTTTGAGATCAACCTAGCTAACATGGTGAAACCCCATCTCTACTGAAAATACAAAAATTATCTGGGCGTGGTGACAGGTGCCTGTAATGCCAGCTACTTGGGAGGCCAAGGCAGGAGAATCACTTGAACCTGGGAGGTGGAGGTCGCGGTGAGCTGAGATCATGCTGTTGCACTCCAGCCTGGGGGACAATAGCGAAACTCCATCTCAAAAAAATAAAAAATGAAAAAAAACTTGGCTGGGTACTGTGGTATGTACCCATAGTTCCAGCTACTTGGGAGGATGAGGCAGGAGGATTGCTGCAGTAAGCTATGATTGGGTCACTGCACTCCTGCCTGAACAACAGAGTGAGACTCAACTGTAAAAGAAAAAAAAAGGTCATTAGAGACTACCATCTCTGCACCAGGATGCTCATTACTATTGAAGATGCTCATTACTATTGGGTTTGTCAAATTTGGGACTATGAAACTACAAAAAGTCTGTGTTTTCTTCCTTCCATCAAGAGTCATGGTTCTTATGGACACAGAAATGGGAGAATTAGAACATTCCAGAATTCCTCATTTGTTTTATCCTACACAATACATTAAACAGTCTCAGAATAACTAGTAGTACTACCTTCATCATTATGATTACTAAGAACATATTTAAACTTTTTTTGTAAATGCTATTCCCTTTCTCCTATTTTTTACGGTTATAATGTCTACATTATCAGATCATATGGCCATTACATACTATACTCTCTCTTTTACCTTCATTTAATCTCATTTCCATGAGTAACTAATATACAGTACTGACTCAGCCCTTATGTTGACATCTGTCTAGTTGTCTGAAGTGCACTCTCTAGTGGATTTCTCAGGAAGGGGTCATGGGAACAATAATCCCTGAGTCCCTACATATTGATAACAATTTGTCTGTGCCCATTATCGTTGAAGATTAGTTTTATTTTGGCTCACCTGTTCTTCCTTTTTATTTATTTATTTATTTATTTATTATTATTTTTTGAGATGGAGTCCCGCTCTGTTGCCCAGGCTGGAGTGCAGTGGTGCGATCTTGGCTCACTGCAAACTCCGCTTCCCGGTTTCAAGCGATTCTCCCGCCTCAGCCACCCAAGTAGCTGGGATTACAGGCACACGCCACCACACCTGGCTATTTCATATATACATATTTTTTAGTAGAGATGGGATTTCGCCATGTTGGCCAAGCTGGTCTCCAACTCCTGACCTCAGGTGATCCGCCCACCTCAGCCTCCCAAAATGCTGGGATTACAGGTGTTGAGTCACCACACCCAGCTTGTTATTCCTTAAATATTTAAAATATGTCAGCTAGGTGCGGTGGCTCATGCCCATAATCCCAGCACTTTGGGAGGCCAAGGCAGGCGAATCACTTTGAGATCAGGAGTTTGAGACCAGCCTGGCCAACGTGGTGAAACCCCATCTCTACCAAAAAAAAAAAAAAAAAACCCACAAAAACTAGCCAGATGTGGTGGCAGTTGCCTGCAATCTTTTTCAAATTACAACATTTGTCATTTTGGACAAATGAGATCACTTAATCACTTTGGATCACTTGAGGTCAGGAGTTCAAGATCAGCCTGATCAACATGGCGAAACCCCATCTCTACTAAAAATGCATAAATTAGCCGGGTGTGGTGGTGCATGCCTGTAATCCCAGCTACTCGGGAGGCTGAGGCATGAGAATCACTTGAATCTGGGAGGTGGAGGTTGCAGTGAGCCAAGATTGCGCCACAGCACTTCAGCCTGGGCAACAGAGATGGTCTCAAAAAAAATTATTTATTTCTTCATTTATTTATTTATTTTAGAGATGAGGTCTCACTCTATTGCCCTCGCTGGAGTACAGGTGCAATCCACAGCGCCTAGCTTCTTTCATGTCTCTTTTTTTTTTTTTTTTTTTTTGAGACGGAGTCTTGCTCTGAAATGCTGGAGTGCAGTGGCATCATCTCAACTCACTGCAACCTCCACCTCCCAGGTTCAAGTGATTCTCCTGCCTCAGCCTCCCGAGTGGCTAGGACTACAGGTGCACGCTGCCATGCCTGGCTAATTTTTGTATTTTTAGTAGAGATGGGGTTTTGCCATGTTGGCCAGGCTGGTCTCAAACTGCTGTAATTCGCCTGCCTCAGACTCCCAAAGTTCTGGGATTACAGGCATGAGCCATAGCACTCGACTTCATATCACTTTCTTAATGTCTTTTAGCTCATTTAAAAATAAAATGTTATGATTTTCATCTGTTTTGTGAGCATCTCTCTGGCGTGAATCTTTTTCTGTCCTCATTATCTATCTGTTTTCTTTTTCTTTTTTTTTTTAACCTACCTATTCTCAATTCTCTTTTCTTCTTTTTTTTTTTTAACCTTTTTTTTTTTTTTTTTTGAGACCAAGTCTCACTCTTGTCCCCCAGGCTGGAGTGTAATAGCACGATCTCGGCTCACTGCAACCTACGTCTCCCGGGTTCAAGCCATTCTCCTGCCTCAGCCTCCCGAGTAGCTGGGGTTACAGGCGCCTGCCACCATGCCTGGCTAAGTTTTGTATTTTTAGTAGAGACGGGGTTTCACCATGTTGGCCAGGCTGGTCTCAAACTCCTGACCTCAGGTGATCCGCCCACCTCGGCTTCCCAAAGTGCTGGGATTACAGGCGTGAGCCACTGCGCCCGGCCTCAATTCTCTTTTTTCTTATAGTAACTTTGTGTGGAATTTAACACGATACTCTTCTGTTGCTCACATTTATATAAATTTAATTTTTCTGAAGGATTTCTTCAGATGGCTTTCCTACCTAGACTGAGCTCCTTCTTCTGTCTGTCGTTTTCTGGTAGTGTTCAAAAACATGATGTCTTGCTCTCTGAGGCTCTCTACCTCTACCCCACTTTTGTCCAAACCTTCTCTTTCTTTGTCTCTATTGTCCATGTCCTACTAAGTTTTTGCGTGTGTGTTTTTTTTTTTTTTAAGACAGTGTCTCATTCTGTCTCCCAGGCTCACTGCAGCTTTCGCCTCCCAGGTTCAAGCAATTCTCCTGCCTCAGCCTCTTGAGTAGCTGGGATTACAGGTGTCCAACATCACGCCTGGCTAATTTTTGTATTTTTTGCAGAGATGGAATTTCGCCATGTTGGCCAGGCTGGTTTCAAACTCCTGACCTCAAGTGATCTGCCCTCCTTGGCCTCCCAACGTACTAGGATTATAGGTGTTAGCCACTGCACCCAGCCCATGTCCTACTAAGTTGTTTTGTTTTGTTTTGTTTAGATGGAGTCTCGCTTAGCTGCCCAGGCTGGAGTGCAGTGGTGCGATCTTGACTCACTGCAGCCTTGAATTCCCAAGCTCAGGTGATCTTCCCACATCGGCCTCCCAAGTAGCTGGGACTACAGGCGTGAGCCACTGTGCCCGGCAAGGAGGGATTATTAACTGAGTCACTCGAAGAACAATGAAAGGACACAGAGATGTTTAGTTGGAGAAAAGAAATGTAAGGGGAGCCACACATGGTGTCATGTACCTGTAGTCCCAGCTACCCAGGAGGCTGAAGCAGATGGAGGGGGAATCCCTTGAGTTCAGGAGTTCGAGGTCAGCTTGGGCAACATAGCAAGACACCGTCTCTAAAAATTAAAAATAAAAATATTTTAAAGGCTGGGCACAGTGGCTTACACCTGTAATCCCACTACTTTGGGAGGCCAAGGCAGGCAGATCCTCTTGAGCCCAAGAGTCTGAGAACAGCCTTGGCAACATAGGGAAACCCTATCTCTACAAAACATCTAAAAATTAGCCAAGCATGGTGGAGCACGTCCGTAGTCCCACCTACTCAAGAAGCTGAAGTGGGAGGATCACTTGAGTCTAGGAGGTTGAGGCTGCAGTGAGCTGTGATTGTGCCACTGTACCCCAGCCTAGGTGACAGAGCAAGACCTTGTCTCAAAATAAAATAAAATAAAACAAAATTAAAATAAATTAAAAAGAAAACTAAAGGGGAAAAGAGAGACATTTTCAAAGGTCTGAAGTGTTGTTATATACAAGAGGGATTAACCAGAGGTTAGAATTAGACTTGCTTGGTAGAAGTTATAGAGAAACACAACTGGTCTAAAATTTTTCTTCCTTCCTCCTTCTTTCCTTTCCAATCATTTTATTTTTGATCACATAAAACATGAACAAAATATAAAAAGTACAAAAGAATGTAAAGTCTTGCATTCAGTTCCTCTTCCTAGAGCCAGTTTCTTGTGTATCCTTCAAGATACGTTTTAAGCATATATAAACATGTTTTTATTTTTGAAAAAGAATTTAATATGCTTTTAGATAATGAATATATTTCTTATTCTTGTAGCAGCAGTCTTGCAATGACTGTCTCAGGCATTTCCTGTCCTGGAGCTATTCAGGGGAAATAGACAAGAAATCATCTGAGGTATTTTTTTTTCTCTCTTGCAATTTATTTGTTGAAAAAACTGGATTGTACCTCCTTCCCTGTTCCAGGTGAAAAAGAAGAAAAAAAGAAAAAAAATTGGATTGTTGTCCTATAGAATTTCCTGCATTCTGGATTTTGCTGATCGTGTGGCATCTTTCCTCTGTCCTATGGATTTTTTGTAAATTGGTATTGGATTGAAAGTTTTGATCAAATTCAGATTTGATTATTTTGGTAAGACTACTTCATAGACAGTGGCGAGTTCTTTTTTTTTTTTTTTTTTTTTTGAGATGGAGTCTTGCTCTGTCACCCAGGCTAGAGTGCAATGGCACGATCTTGGCTCACTGCAATATCCACCTCCTGGGCTCAAGTCATTCTCCTGCCTCAGCCTCCTGAGTAGCTGGGATTACAGGTGCCTGCCACCATGGCTGGCTATTTTTTGTATTTTTAGTAGAGATGAGGTTTCAGCATGTTGACCAGGCTGGTCTCGAACTCCTGACCTCATGATCCGCCCACCTCGGCCTCCCAAAGCGCTGGGATTACGAACGTGAGTCACTGTGCCCAGCCAGTGAGTTCTTCCATCAGGAGACACATAATATCTGGTATCTCTTTTTGTGATGGTCACAACTCCGGATGCTCAAAGCCTAAATCTATAAACTCATCAGAAGTGGACAAATGGTTGGCTGGTTGGGGTGGCTCACACCTGTAATCCCAGCACTTTGGGAGGCCCAGGCGGATGGATCACCTGAGGCCAGGAGTTCAAGACCAGCCTGGGAAAAAAAGTGAGACCCACATCTTTATAAAAAATAAAAAATTCAGCCTGTTTGTCGCAGCTACTTGGAAGGCTGAGATGGGAGGATCACTTCAGTCCAGGAGGTCTAGGCTGCAGCAAGCTGTGATTTTACAAAAATTAAAAAATTTAGGCCAGGCGTGGTGACTCACGCCTGTAATCCCAGCACTTTGGGAGGCCGAGGCGGGCGGATCACAAGGTCAGGAGATCGAGACCATCCTGGCTAACAAGGTGAAACCCCATCTCTACTAAAAATACAGAAAATTAGCCGGACGTGGTAGCAGGCGCCTGTAGTCCCAGCTACTCTGGAGGCTGAAGCAGGAGAATGGCGTGAACCTGGGAGGCAGAGCTTGCAGTGAGCCGAGATCGTACCACTGCACTCCAGCCTGGGCGACAGACCAAGACTCCGTCTAAAAAAAAAAAAAAAAATTTAGCCAGGTGTGGCGATGCACGCCTGTTGTTGGAAGGCTGAGATGGGAGCATCACTTGAGTCTGGGAGGTCTAGGCTGCAGCCAGCTGTGATTGCACCACTGCAGAGAATGGGAGATAAGGAAGTAGAAGTAGCAAATATGGACCAGTGGTCTCCAAAATGAGGACCACCTACATTAGGAGGTGTGTGAGAAAATCCATTATTAGGATGGGAGAAGAAAATATTAGATGTTCAATTTATATGTATCTAATAAATGTTTACTAATATTTAATTTGTGGACTGACAAGGATGTCCTCAACCAACACAAAAGAACTGTAGTCACATCCTAAAATATGGCACAAGAGGGGCCTGGCGTGGTGGCTCATGCCTGTAATCCCAGCACTTCGGGAGGCTGAGGCGGGAGGATCACCTGAGGTCGGAAGTTTGAGACCAGCCTGGCCAGCATGGTGAAACCCCATGTCTACTAAAAATTCAAAAATTAGCCGGGTGTGGTGGCAGGCACCTGTAATCCCAGCTACTGGGGAAGCTGAGGCGAGAGAATCGCTTGAACCTGGGAGACAGAGGTTGCAGTGAGCCAAGATTGCGCCATTGCACTCCAGCCTAGGCAACAGAGCGAAACTCGACCTAAAAAAAAAAAAAAAAAGAAAGAAAGAAAGAAAAGTGGCACAAGAGGCCGGGCGCGGTGGCTCACGCCTGTAATCCCAGCACTTTGGGAGGCCAAGGTGGGCAGATCACCTGAGGTCGGAAGTTTGAGATCTGCCTAACATGGAGAAACCCCGTCTCTACTAAAAACACAAAAATTAGGATGTGATGGCGCATGCCTGTAATCCCAGCTGCTCAGGAGGCTGAGGCAGGAGAATCTCTTGAACCTGGGAGGTGGAGGTTGTGGTGAGCTGACATCACGCCAAAAAAAAATATATATATATGGCACAAGAAGTATGCTGAGGAAATAGGCGGATGGTGGTATTCTCTCATTACTCTCTTTTGTTTTTCTTCTATTTCTTTTATCTCTGCTTTAGTCTTTATTATTTCCTTCCTTCTACCACTTTTGAGTTTAGTTTGCTCTTCTTTTTCTAGTTTGAGATATAAAGTTGGATTATTGATTTGAGATATTTCTTCTTTATTTGTTTTATTTATTTTTATTATTATTATTATTATTATTATTATTGAGACGGAGTTTCGCTCTTGTTGCCCAGTCTGGAGTGCAATGGCATGATCTCGGCTCACCACAACCTCCGCCTCCCAGGTTGAAGCTATTCTCCTGCCTCAACCTCCCGAGTAGCTGGGATTACAGACATGTGCCACCATGCCCGGCTAATTTTTTGTTGTTGTTGTTTGTTTTTTGTGACAGAGTTTCCCTCTTGTTACCCAGTCTGGAGTGCAACGGCGTGATCTCGGCTCACTACAACCTCTGCCTCCCGGGCTCAAGCGATTCTCCTGTCTCAGCCTCCCAAGCAGCTGGGATTACAGACATGTGCCACCAGGCCCGGCTAATTTTTTGTTGTTGTTATTTGTTTTTCGAGACAGAGTTTCCCTCTTGTTACCCATTCTGGAGTGCAACGGTGTGATCTCAGCCCACCACAACCTCTGCCTCCCGGGCTCAAGCGATTCTCCCCTCTCAGCCTCCCAAGCAGCTGGGATTACAGACATGTGCCACCAGGCCCGGCTAATTTTGTATTTTTAGTAGAGATGGGGTTTCTCCATTTTGGTCAGGCTGGTCTTGAACTCCCGACCTCAGGTGATCCGCCCGCCTCAGCCTCCCAAAGTGCTGGGATTACAGACGTGAGCCACCGCGCCTGGCCTATTTCTTCTTTTGGAAAGTTGGCATTTACAGCTACAAATTTTCCTCTGAGCACTGCTTCTCCTGCATCCAGTAAGTTTTGATATGTTGTGATTTCATTTGCATTCATCTCAAAGTATTTTCTAATATTCTTTGTGATTTCTTCTTTGACCTACTGGCTTTCAACAGATTGAAAACACAAAACCAAAAGCTTGGTTATTTGAAAAAAATAAAATAAAATTAGCAAACACTTAGCTAAGAAAAAAGAACACAAATAATTAAAATCAGAAATAAAAATGAGGCTGGGCATGGTGGCTCACACCTGTAATCCCAGCACTTTGGGAGGCCAAGGGGGGTGGATCACAAGGTCAAGAGATTGAGACCATCCTGGCCAACATTGTGAAACCCTGTCTCTACTAAAAATACGAAAATTAGCCGGGCGTGGTGGTGCGTGCCTGTAATCTCAGCTACTCAGGAGGCTGAGGCAGGAAAATCGCTAGAACCTGGGAGGCGGAGGTTGCAGTGGGCCAGGATTACACCACTGCACTCCAGCCTGGCAACAGAGTGAGACTCTGTCTCAAAAAAAAAGAAAGAAAAATGAAGCCTGGGCATGGTGGCTCACGCCTGTAATCCTAACAATTTGGGAGGTGAAGGCAGGAGGATCATTTGAGCTCAGGAGTTGGAGTTCAGCCTGCACAACACAGTGAGACCTTGTCTCTATACTATAAAAATAAAAAATAGGCCAGGTGCGGTGGCTCATGCCTGTAATCCCAGAACTTTGGGAGGCCAAGGCGGGTGGATTCCAGCTACTGGGGAGGCTGAGGCAGGAGAATCGCTTGAACCTGGGAGGCAGAGGTTTCGGTGAGCCATGGTCACACCATTGCACTCCAGCCTGGGCAACAAGAGTGAAAATCCGTCTCAAAAATAAAATAAATAAATAAAATAAAAAATAATAAAAATAAATAAATAAAAATGAAGACATTACTACCAACCATACAGAAATAGAAGGGACTATAGGAAAACACTATGAGTATTCAAACGAAACCCTGGTTTCAACACTCCAGTATGCCCTCACCTAGTGCCATGGGGGTGATGCTGCCACCCCAGTGGCTCTGGACGGTGAAGCATCAAGCCAAAAAGGATTATTTTCTTTTTCTTTTCTTTTTCTTTTTTTTTTTTTTTGAGGCAGAGTCTTGCTCTGTTGCCCAGGCTGGAGTGCAGTGGCACGATCTCGGCTCATTGCAAGCTCCGTCTCCCGGGTTCTGCCATTCTCCTGCCTCAGCCTCCCGAGTAGCTGGGACTAAAGGTGCCCGCCACCATGCCCGGCTGATTTTTTTGTATTTTTTTTAGTAGAGACAGGGTTTCACCGTGTTAGCCAGGATGGCCTCAATCTCCTGACCTCGTGATCCACCCATCTCGGCTTCCCAAAGTGCTGGGATTACAGGCGTGAGCCACCGCGCCCGGCCAAGAGGATTATTCTCAAGGCTTTCGGCTTTCGATCTAATGGAGTTTGCCTTGCTCAATTTTTTGTTTGTTTGTTTGAGACAGTCTCACTCTGTCACTCAGGCTGGAATGCAGTCGTGTGATCTCAGCTCACTGCAACCTCCTCCTCCTGGGTTCAAGCGATTCCCCTGCCTCACCCTCCCGAGTAGCTGGGATTACAGGCACCCACCACCACCCATGACTAATTTTTTGTATTTTTAGTACAGACGGAGTTTCACCATCTTGGCCAGGCTGGTCTTGAACTCCTGACCTCGTGATCCACCCGCCTCAGCCTCCCAAAGTGCTGGGATTACAGGCATGAGCCACTGTGCTCGGCCTGCCTTGCTCAGTTTTTTTACTTGCATGGAACTCATCACCTTCTTCTTTCTGATTTCTACCTTTTGGAATGAGCATATCTAACTCATGGCTGTTTCACCAGTGTATTTTGGAAGCACATAGTCTGGTTTCATAGATTCACAGCTAGAGGGAAATTTTACCTCAGTATGAATCATTTCTAGAGTCTCACCCATACCTGATCTGATTTAGATATTTAAATGAGACTTTCGACTTGGAACTGATGCTGAAATGGTTTTAGCCTTTAGAGAGTGTTGGGGGGTTATAGAGTGAATGTATTTTGCATGCCAGAGGTACATGAATTTGGAGGGGGCAGACAGAAAAATGATATGGAGTGAATTGTGTTCCCCAAAATTCATACGCTGAAGTCCTAACTCCCAGTGTGACTGTATTTGGAGATAGGGCCTTTAAGTGATTAATTAAGGTTAAATGGGTCATAAGGGTGGGACCCTAATGCAAGAGGACTGTTGTCTATAAGAAGAGGAAGGGACTCCAGAGCTCTCTCCATGTGTGTGCAGAGAAAAGGCCATGTAAGGACATACAGAGAAGCTGCCATCTGCAAGCTGAGGAGAGAGGTCTCACAAAAACCCAATCCTATCAGCACCTAAATTTTGAACTTCCAGCCTCTAGAACTGTGAGAAAATAAACTTCTTTTGTTTAAGCCACCCAGTCTGTGATATTTTGTTACATCAACCTGAGTAGACTAAAATACTATATATAGGAAATACTATATATAGGAAATTCCAAAGAATTTACAAGAAAGCTATTAAAGTTAAATGAATTCAGCAAAGTTGCTGTTATGAGATCACCACATGAAGATATATCAACCTAAAAGGAAGAAGCCAAGGCAAAATTAATGTTTGTTTTTTGTTTTTGTTTTTGTTTTTTTTTTGAGACAGAGTTAGGCTTTTGTTGCCCAGGCTGGAGTGCAATGGCTTGATCACAGCTCACTGCAACATCTGCCTCCTGCGTTCAAGGGATTCTCCTGCCTCAGCCCCTGAGTAGCTGGGATTACAAGCATGGGCCACCATGCCCGGCTAATTTTTTTGTATTTTTAGTAGAGACGGGGTTTCTCCATGTTGGTCAGGCTGGTCTCAAACTCCCGACCTCAGGTGATCTGCCCACCTTGGCCTCCCAAAGTGCTGGGATTACAGGCGTGACCACCGTACCCGGCCAAAATTAATGTGTAAGTAGAGAGTTTGTTTGGGCCAATCTTGAAGATTACAACCTAGGAGCACAGGTTCAAGTCGTCCTGAATATATACGCTGATTAGCAGCAGTTACAAGTGGATTTTTTTCTTTTCAAAAAATTTTTTAGAGAGAGTATCTCACTGGCCAGGCGCGGTGGCTCACGCCTGTAATCCCAGCACTTTGGGAGGCCGAGGCGGGCGGATCACGAGGTCAGGAGATCAAGACCATCCTGGCTAACACAGTGAAACCCCATCTCTACGAAAAATACAAAAAAAAAATTAGCCGGGTGTGGTGGCAGGAGCCTGTAGTCCCAGCTACTTGGGAGGCTGAGGCAAGAGAATGGCGTGAACCTGGGAGGCGGAGCTTGCAGTGAGCCGAGATCGTGCCACTGCACTCCAGCCTGGGCGACAGAGCGAGACGCCATCTCAAAAGAAAAAAAAAAAAAAGAGTATCTCACTATGTTGCCCAGGCTGGTTTTGAATGCTTAGCTTCAAGTGATCCTCCTGCATTGGCCTCACAAAGTGCTAGGATTACAGGCATGAGCCACCCTGCCCAGCAAGCAAGCAGTTTCAAGAGATGAATACATAGCTCAAATGGGGGGAGTAGGACATGATTGTTGTCTTTTTTTTTTTTTTTTTTTGAGATGGAGTCTCACTCTGTAGCCCAGGCTGGAGTACAGTGGTGCTATCTCGGCTCACTGTGAGCTCTGCCTCCCGGGTTCAAGCAATTCACCCTGCCTCAGTCTCCTGAGTAGCTGGGATCACAGGTGCCTGCCACCAGGCCTGGCTAGTTTCTTTGTATTTTTTAGTACAGACGGGATTTGATCATGTTGGCCAGGCTGGTCTTGAACTCCTGACCTCAGGTGATCTGCCCACCTCGGCCTCCCAAAGTGCTAGGATTACGCCCAGTCTATTGTCTCATTTTTTTTTTTTTTTTTGAGACGGAGTTTCACTCTGTCGCCCAGGCTGGAGTGCAGTGGCGGGATCTCGGCTCACTGCAACCTCCACCCTCTGGGTTCAAACGATTCTCCTTCCTCAGCCTCCTGAGTAGCTGAGACTACAAGCGCCTGCCACCGCGCCCAGCCAATTTTTTGTATTTTTAGTAGAGACGAGGTTTCACCATCTTGGCCAGGCTGGTCTTGAACTCCTGATCTCGTGATCCACCCACCTTGGCCTCCCAAAGTGCTGGGATTACAGGTGTCAGCCACCACACCCGGTCTATTGTCTCATTTTAATGTATCTCAGGGCCTCATAATTAAAAGTACTGGCATTCCTCAGATAAAAGTTATTTTCTTTTATATCATTTCTCTCTCTCTTTTTTTTTTTTTTTTTTTTTGAGACAGAGTCTTGCTCTGTTGCCCAGGCTGGTTTCAAACTGCTAAGTTCAAGCAATCCTCCCACCTCAGCCTCCCAAAGTTCTCGGATTACAGGTATGAGCCACCATGTCCCAACCATAAACCACTTTTTGAGAAGAATCAAAGTAAAACAATAATTGTCTGTGGATGACGAAAGACTTTTGGCTTGACTATTCTAGCCAAGGTTAATGACACAATTGATAAATAATATTTCTGTAGCATATAACAATTTAACATAATAACCATAATTATTATTGATAACATTTATTAAGACATATCAAAATTTTAGGAATTTCAGACAATTTTGAAACGTATATTAATAACATATTTGTACAAATATAACCCAAAGAAAGTTAAACACCTTCAAATTCATATGGAATTAACCAGGGATCCAGAAAGGCCAAAACAACCCTGAAAAAGAACAAAGTTGGGTAACTCACACTTCCCAATTTCAAAACTTACTACAAAGCTACAGTAATCAAAATAATGTGTAACTAGCATATAAATAGACATATAGACCAACAAAATAGAATTGAGAGTCCAGAAATAAACCCATATGTCTATGGCCAATTAATTTTCAACAAGCGTACCAGGACCACTCAATGGGGAAAGGATAGTCTCTTCAACAAGTGGTGCTGCAACAACCGGACATCCACGTGCAAGGGAAGGAAGCTGGGCCCCCGTTCACACCATATATAAAATTAACTCAAAATGGACCAAAGAGTTAAACCATAAAACTTAGGAGAAAACGTAGAGGTAAATCTTCATGACTTTGAATTTGGCAGTTAATTTTTTATTTTCTTTCCCTTTTTTTTTTTTTTTTGTCACTCCAGCTTTCTTTCAATTGGCAGTTGATTCACTCTTTGTTTTTTCTTTGAGACAGAGTCTCGCTCTGTCGCCTGAGCTGGAGTACAGTGGTGCAATTTCAGCTCATCGCAACCTCCACCTCCTGGGTTCAAGCGATTCTCATGCCTCAACCTCCTGAGTAGCTGGAACTACAGGCGCATGCCACCACACCCGGCTAATTTTGTATATATTTGGTAGAGACAGGGTTTCACCATGTTGGCCAGGCTGATCTAGAACTCCTGACTTCAGGTGATCTGCCTGCCTCGGCTTCCCAAAGTGCTTACAGGCATGAGCTAACGTGCCCGGCTTCATTCTTAAATATGACACCAAAAGTATAAGCAGCAAAAGAAAAAAATAGATAAATCGGATTTCATCAAAATTAAAAACTTAACCAGGCATGATGGCATGTACCTGTAGTCTCAGCTACTCAAGAATCTGAGACAGGAAGATCACTTGAGCCCATTAAGTTCAGGCCAGCCTGGACAAAAACAAAATTTCTTTATAAATTAAAAAGGCCAGGAGCAGTGGCTCACGCCTGTAATTCCAGCACTTTGGGAGGCTGAGGCAGGAGGCTTACTTGAGCCGAGTTTGAAACCAGCCTGGGCAACACAGTGAGATACCATCACTAAAAAAATAAAATAATAATAGTAATAATAAATACAAATTAAAAAAAAAATTATCCAGGCATGGTGGTGGGTGTCTGTAGTCCCAGCTATTCAGGAGGCTGAGATGGGATGATCACCTGGGCACAGGAGTTTGAGGTTACAGTGAACTGTGATCAGGCCACTGCACTCCAGCCTGGGCAACAAGACCCTGTCTCAAAAGAAAGAAAGAAAACAGGTATTCAAACAAGTATAAATACTTGTGCAAAATGTTTACTGTAGCACCATTCACAATAGCCAAAAGGTGGAAACAACCCAAATGTCCCTCTACGGACGAATGGATAAACAATTTGCAGTAGCCAGGTGCTCATGGCTATAATCCCAGCACTTTGTGAGGCCGAGGCAGTGGGATTGCTTGAAGCCAGGAGTTCAAGACCAGCCTAGGCAGCAAAGTAAGACCACACCGCTACCAAAAAAAAAAAAAAAAAAAAAAAAAAAAAAAAGGCCGGGCGCAGTGGCTCACGGCTATAATCCCAGCACTGTGGGAGGCTGAGGCGGGCAGATCACCAGGTCAAGAGACCAAGACTATCCTGGCCAACGGGGTGAAACCCCATTTCTACTAAAAATACAAAAATCAGCTGGGCATGGTGGCATGCACCAGTAGTCCCAGCTACTCGGGAGGCTGAGGCAGGAGAATTGCTTGAACCTAGGAGGTGGAGGTTGCAGTGAGCCGAAGTTGGGCCACTGCACTCCAGCCTGGTGACAGAGCAAGACTTTGTCTCAAAGAAAAAAAAATTAGCTGGGCATGCTGACATGTGCCTGTAGTGCCAGATACTTGAGAAGCTAAGGCAGGAGGATCGCTTGAGCCCAGGAGTTCAAGGCTGCAGTGAGCTGTGATTGCACCACTGCATTCCATCCTGGGTGACAGAGCAAGATCCCATCTTTAAAAAAAAAAAAAAAAAAAAAAAAGCACAATTTGTGGAATCCAATGGAATGTTATTCAGTCATAAAAAGGAATGAAGTACTAACTCATGCTACAACATAGATCAACCTTGAAAACATGCTAAGTTGAAAGAAGTCAGACATAAAAGATTACATATTGTATCATTCCATTTATGTAAATTATCCAAAATAGGTAAATCCATAGAAATAGAAAGACGTGTTTGCCAGAGGCTAGAAATAGGGGGAGATAGGGAGGAACTGTCTAATGGATATAGGGTTTTATTTGGGATGACAAAAATGTTTTGAGCTGTGCAGTGGCTCATGCCTGTAATCCCAGCACTTTGAGAGGCTGAGGTGAGCGGATCACCTGAGGTCAGGAGTTTGAGACCAGCCCGGCCAATGTGGTGAAAACCTGTCTCTATTAAAAATAGAAAAATTAGCTGGGCATGGTGGCACCTCAAGCCTATGTCAGCTCTCTTGCCCTCTATCATAAAACAATATGAACAGATCTGACCAGCTAAAGGTCTCTCAAAACATCACTATATTGATCTGCTACATTGATAATATCATGCAAATTGGACTGGTTGAGCAGGAAATGGCAAGTATGTCAGATGCCTTGGTAAGACGCTTATCCTCCAGAAGGTGGGATATTAACTAACTTTAATTCAGAGTTCTTTTCAGGATTAACTGAAGTGTTTTTGGGGTGATGGGGGCAGGCGGAGACTGAGTCTCGCTCTCTCACCCAGGCTGGAGTGCAGTGGTGGAATTTCAGCTCACTGCAACCTCCACCTTCCGGATTCAAGTGATTCTCCTGCCTCAGCCTCCCAAGTAACTGGGATTACAGGTGTGTGCCACCATGCCTGGCTAATTTTTGTATTTTTGGTAGAGACAGGGTTCCACCATGTTGGCCAGGGTGGTCTCAAACTCCTGACCTCAAGTGATTCACTCTCCTCAGCCTCCCAGAGTGCTGGGATTACAGGCCTGAGTCACCGCACTGGCCTTCTTTTTTTTTTTTTTTTTTTTTTTTTGATACGGGGTCTCACTTTGTCACCCAGGCTGGAGTGCATGGTGCAGTCACAGCTCACTGCAGCCTCAACTTTCTGGGATCAAGCTATCCTCCCACTTAGCCTCTTGAGTAGCTGGGACCACAGGTCCCCACCACCATGCCTGGCTGCTGGTGGGGTGTCGACTCTGCAGCCCAACTTCTCCTTCTGTCCAGTCCTGCTTCTTCCTTTCTTTTCCTGCAAGTATTGATCCCAAGTGCACTCACTCATAAGCTTCCCACACTCTAGTTTCCACCTTAGAATTGGCTTCCGTGGAAACTAGAGTGTGGTAAAGCTTTGCTTTACCAGGCAAAAATAACCCAAAAGTGACGGGAGTTGTTGTTTTTTTTTTTTTTTTTTTTGAGACGGAATCTCGCACTGTCGCCCAGGCTGGAATGCAGTGGCACGATCTCCACTTACTGCAACCTCCGCCTCCCAAGTTCAAGTGATTCTCCTGCCTCAGCCTCCCAAGTAGCTGGGATTACAGGCACCCGCCACCATGCCTGGCTGTTTTTTTGTATTTTTAGTGAGGACGGGGCTCCACTATGTTGGCCATGCTTGTCTTGAACTCCTGACCTTGCGATCCGCCTGCCTCAGCCTCCCAAAGTCCTGTGATTAGAGGCGTGAGCCACCGCGCCCGGCCTAAGATGAAATTTTAATATGTGACAAAATTCAAGAGAAAAAGTTCGGGAGAAAAGAGAAAGTGTTACATAATGGTAGAATAAACAAGAAAGCAAGAAAATATAACCACTGCAAATGTACTTGCCAATATAGATTCAGAATGTACAAATACCTCTTCTAAATCTTCTTGTAAACAAGAAAAAAGAAACACAATATATATTGATGTGTCAGGCATGTGCCATAGGCTTTATATTTGTTTGTTTGTTTGCTTGTTTGTTTGTTTGTTTTTTGAGACAGAGTCTCACTCTGTCGCCCAAGCTGGAGTACAGTGATGCGATCTCAGCTCACTGCAACCTCCGCCTCCCAGGTTCAAGCGATTCTCCTGCCTCAGCCTCACGAGTAGCTGGGACTACAGGCATGTACCGCAATGTCCGGTTAATGTTTTTGTATTTTTGGTAGAGACAGGGTTTCACCGCATTAGTCAGGCTGGTTGCAAACTCCTGACCTCGAATGATCTGCCCGCCTCGGCCTCCCAAAGGGCTGGGATTACAGGCGTGAGCCACCGTGCCCGGCCAGCCTATTTGTTTTTTAAGACAGAGTCTAGCTCTGTTGCCCAGGTTGGAGTGCAGTGGCACAATCTCAGCTCACAGCAACCTCCACTTCCCGGGTTCAAATGATTCTCCTGCCTCAACCTGAGTAGCTGGAATTACAGGCATGCACCACCATGCCGGGCTAATTTTTGTATTCTTAGTGGAAACAGGGTTTCGCCATGTTGGCCAGGCTAGTCTCAAAGTTGTGACCTCAGGTCATCCACCAGCCTTGGCCTCTCAAAGTGCTGGGATTACAGGTGTGAACCATTGCACCCGGCTGGCTTTATGTGTATTAACTCATAATCTTTATTACAATCCTATGAGAAACTACTATTATTCTCCACAATTTATAGTTATAGATTTTGTCAAATAAAAATTGACAAATCTAGGAAAGAAAAAATATATATTGGACGTGGTGGCTAATGCTTGTAATCCTAGCACTTTTGGGAGTCTGAGGCGGGAGGATCACTTGAAGCTGGGAGTTCAAGACCACCCTGGGCAACATGATACGGTGACACACCCCCCAAGTACCCCCCACCCCCCGTCTCCTACCCTCGTCTCTACAAAAAAATCTGAAAAATTATCTGGGCATGGTGGCATATGCCTAGCTACTCTGGAGGATAAGGTGGGAGGATTCCTTGAGCCCAGAAGTTCTTGGCTGTGAGAGCTATGATTTCACCACTGCACCCCAGCCTGGGTGACAGAGCATGATTCTGTCTCAAAAACAGGCCGAGTGCGGTGGCTCGCAGCTGTAATGACAACACTATGGGAGGCCAAAACAGGCAGATTGCTTCAGCTCCGGGGTTCGAGACCAGCCTGGGCAACATGGCGAAACCCCATCTCTACAAAAAAAAGGCTAGGCGCGATGGCTCACGCTTGTAATCCCAGCACTTTGGGAGGCTGAGGCGGGTGGATCACCTGAGGTCAGGAGTTCAAGACCAGCCTGGCCAACATGGTGAAACCCTGTCTCTACTAAAAATACAAAAAAATTAGCCAGGTGTGGTGATGAGTGCCTGTAATTCCAGCTACTTGGGAGGCTGAGGCAGGAAAATCACTTGAACCCAGGAGGCAGAGGTTGCAGTGAGCTGAGATCACACCATTGCACTCCAGCCTGGGCAAAAAGAGCGAAACTCCGTCTCAAAAAAAAGCAAACAAACAAAAAATGAAAAATTAGCTGGTCATGGTTGTGCCCACCTGTGGTCCCAGCTACTCAGGAGGCTGAGGTAGGAGGATCTCCTGAGTCCAGGAAGTCAAAGTTGCAGTGAGCCATCATTGTGCCACCACTGCTACCTAGCCTGGGCGACAGAATGAGACCCTGCCTCAAAAAAAAAACAAAAAAAAGTATTATATTGTATATTTTTACCATTTTTTTCTATGCTAATGTATTTTTTAAATTTAGGTTTTATTTAGGTTCAGGGGTACATTTTTATTTTAGGTTTAGGGGTACATGTGCAGGTTTGTTAGTAAGTAAATTGTGTGTCATGGGGTTTGGTGTACAGATTATTAAATGTAGTAGTAAGCCTTCCTTTGTAACTTGGTACATAGCCGTTTTTTGTAAATGTTTTACATGTGCCAGAAAAAGTATATTATCTGTTTGTTAGATGTAGAAACCTCCATATATCATAGATTGAGCTTATTAATTGCATTATCCAGAATTTATAAATCTCTGCTTGTCTGCTTGATCTATCAGTTTCTTTCTTTTCTTTTCTTTTTTGAAACAAAGTCTCATTTTGTCACCCAGGCTGGAATACAGAGGCACAATCTCGGCTCACTGCAACCTCCACCTCCCGGGTTCAAGCGATTCTCCTGACTCAGCCTCCCAAGTAGCTGGGATTACAGGCGTGTGCCACCATGTCTGGCCAATTTTTGTATTGTTAGTAGAGACGGGGTTTTGCCATGTTGGCCGGGCTGTTCTCCAACTCCTGATCTCAGGTGATCCACTCACCACGGCCTCCCAAAGTGGCTTACAGGCGTGAACGGCTGTGCCCAGCCAGTTTCTTTTTTTCTTTTCATTTTTTTAATGTATACATTCTGCTTATGTATGATCTATCAGTTTCTAAGAGAACTATGTAGATATTTCCAGTTTCAGTAGTCTTTTTCTTTTCTTTCTTTCTTTTTTTTTTTTTTTTGAAACTAGGCCCGGCCGGGCGCGGTGGCTCACGCCTGTAATCCCAGCACTCTGGGAGGCCAAAGCGGGTGGATCACGAGGTCAGGAGATCGAGACCATCCTGGCTAACATGGTGAAACCCCGTCTCTACTAAAAAATACAAAAAATTAGCTGGGCGTGGTGGCCGGTGCCTGTAGTCCCAGCTACTCGGGAGGCTGAGGCAGGAGAATCACTTGAACCTGGGAGGCGGAGGTTGCAGTGAGCCAAGACAGCCTGGGCGACAGAGCGAGACTCCATCTCAAAAAATAAAAATAAAAAAAAAAGAAACTAGGCCTCACTCTGTCACCCAGCTGGAGTGCAGTGTCAGGTTCACTGAAGCCTCTGCCTCCCTAGCTCAAGCTGTCCTCCCAGCCTCAGTCTCCCAAGTAATGGGGACCACAGGTGCACACCACCATGCCCAGCCAATTTTTTGTATTTTTGTAAATACAAAACATTTGTATTTCACAATGTTACCCAGGCTAATTAAGAATTTTTGTTCAATAAACAATATTATTGACTGAGTTAATGATAAAAGATTGGAGATACTTACAATGTCTAATATCAAAGAGGGACTAATATCTGAAATATATAATAAACTATTGAAAATCAACATAAAAAATATGGGAAACTCTATACAAAAGTGGACAAAGAAAAATAAATAGGTAATGCATAATTCCTTACCAAAAGTAAGGAAAAATGTGAGCAAATGCTCAAACATATTAATAATTAAAATTGCCACTTTTTTTTTTTTCGAGACAGAGTCTTGCTCTGTCACCCAGGCTAGAGTGCAATGGAGTGATCTCGGCTCACTGCAGCCTCCGCCTCCTGGGTTCAAGCGATTCTCCTGCCTCAGCTTCCCAAGTAACTGGGATTACAGGTGTGCGGCACCATGCCCGGCTAATTTTTATATTTTTAGAGAGATCGGTTTCACCATGTTGGCCAGGCTGGTCTTGAACTCCTGACCTTGTGATCCATCCTCCTCAGCCTCCTAAAATGCTGGCATTACAGGCGTGAGCTACCGCACCCGGCCCATTTTATTTTATTATTTATTTATTTATTTATTTTTTGGAGACAGTCTTACTCTGTTGCCCAGGCTGAGGTACAGTGGCATGATCTCGGCTCACTGTAACCTCAGCCTCTGTGCTTAAGCGATTCTCATGAATCAGCCTCCCGTGTAGCTGGGATTAAAGGCGCCCAGCCAGGCGCAGTGGCTCACGCCTGTAATTCCAGCACTTTGGGAGGCCGAGGCAGGTGGATCACGAGGTTAGGAGATCGAGACCATCCTGGTTAACATGGTGAAACTCTGTCTCTACTAAAAATACAAAAAATTAGCTGGGCGTGGTGGCAGGCACCTGTAGTCTCAGCTACTCGGGAGGCTGAGGCAGGAGAATGGTGTGAACCCGGAAGGCAGAGCGTGCCGTGAGCCAAGATCGCACCACTGCTCTCCAGCCTGGGCGACAGAGCGAGACTCTGACTCAAAAAAAAAAAAAAAAAAAAAAAAAGACACCCTGACCAACATGGTGAAACCTTGTCTCCACTGAAAAATACAAAAACTAGCCGGGCGTGGTGGCAGGCGCCTGTAATCCCAGATACTCAGGAGGATGAGGCAGGAGGAATTGCTTGAACCTGGGAGGTAGAGGTTACAGTGAGCCGTGATGGTGCCATTGCATTCCATCAAGCCTGGGTGACAGAGCGAGACTCCGTCTCAAAAAATAAATAAATAAATAAATAAGGCGCCTGCCCAACTAATTTTTGTATTTTCAGTAGAGACGGGGTTTCACCATGTTGGCCAGGCTGGTCTTGAACTCCTGACCTCAGGTGATCCAGTTGCCTCGGATGCTAGGATTACTGGCATGAGCCACCATGCCTGGCTGAAATACCATTTTAAGCTCAAGACAAATTGGAAAATTGGAAACTTCAATGATGTCAAGTATTGGCAAGGAAGTTGGAATGTAGAAATCCCACTATTGGTGGTGGGAGGGAAAAGACATTCCGGAGAGTGTAGAGCTCTGTATGTACAAGAAATTATAGTACAACCAATTCAGGCATGTAGGAGCATATTTATTGCAGTATCTCTTGTGGCAGCAGGAAGTTGGAGGCAATCTAAGGTTTTGTCACTGGGGTAGCAAAGTGTAGGGATCCACAAAATAGAACATCTTGCGGCAGTTAAGAGCAATGAGCCGCCGGGCGCGGTGGCTCATGCCTGTAATCCCAGTATTTTGGGAGGCCGAAGCGGGCGGATCAAAAGTTCAGGCGATCAAGACCGTCCTGGCTAACATGGTGAAACCCTGTCTCTACTAAAAATACAAAAAATTAGCCGGGCGTGGTGGCAGGCGCCTGTAGTCCCAGCTACTCAGGAGGCTGAGGCAGGAGAATGGCGTGAACCCGGGAGGCGGAGCTTGCAGTGAGCCGAGATCGCGCCACTGCACTCCAGCCTGAGCGACAGTGCGAGACTCTGTCTCAAAAATCAAAACACAAAAATACAAAAATTAGCCAGGTGTGGTGGATTGCGCCTAAAGTCCCAGCTACTTGGGAGGCTGAGGCGGGAGGACTGCTTGAGCCCAGGAGACAGAGGTTGCAGTGAGCTGAGATCACACCATTGCACTCCAACCCAGGTGACAGAGTGAGACCCTGTCTCAAAAAACAAACAAGGACCGGGCGCAGTGGCTCATGCCTGTAATCCTAGCACTTTGGAAGGCCAAGGTGGGTGGCCTGCTTGAGCTCAGGAGTTCAAAACCAGCCTGGCAAACATGGTGAAACCCTGTCTCTACTAAAAATACAAAAATTAGGCAGGCTGCTGGGCTCAGTGGCTCACGCCTGTAATCCCAGCACTTTGGGAGGCCGAGGCAGGCAGATCACCTGAGGTCAGGAGTTCGAGACCAGCCTGACCAATATGGTGAAACCCTGTCTCTACTAAAAATACAAAAATTAGCCGGGCATGGTGGCGCACGCCTGTAGCCCCAGCTACTTGGAAGGCTGAGGCAGGAGAATCGCTTGAACTCAGCAGTGAACTGAGATCGGGCCACTGCACTCCAGCCTGCGTGACAGAAACAGAACGAGATTCCACCTCAAAAAAAAAAAAAAAAAAAAAAAGCAACAGACCAGAAGACCATGAGGTCAAAGAATGTTTTGTTTTGGTTTTTGTTTTGAGATGGAGTCTCACTCTGTCGCCCAGGCTGGAGTGCACTGATGTGATCTCAGCTCACTGCAAACTCCACCTCCCGGGTTCAAGCGATTCTCCTGCCTCAGTCTCCTAAGTAGCTGGGATTACAGGTGTCCACCACCATGCCCAGCTAATTTTTCTATTTTTAGTAGAGACAGGGTTTCACTATGTTGGCTAGGCTGGTCTCGAACTCCTGGATTCAAGTGATCTGCCCACCTCAGCCTCCCAAAATGCTGGGATTACAGGCATGAGCCACCGCGCCCAGCCGAATGTTTTGTTTTTTTTAAGATGGAAGATATCCCAGCACGTTGGCAGGCTGAGGCAGGTGGATCATGAGGTCAGGAATTCGAGACCAACCTGGCCAAGATGGCAAAACCCCGTCTCTACTAAAAATACAAAAATTAGCCAGCTATGGTGGCTCAAGCCTGTAGTCCCAGCTACTGGGGAGGATGAGGCAGGAGAATCATTTGAACCCGGGAGGCAGAGGTTGCAGTAAGCGGAGATCAAGCCACTGCACTCCAGCCTGGGTGACAGAGTGAGACTTCTTCTCAAAAAAAAAAAAAAGGAAGATTTCGTCTCAAAAAAAAAAAAAAAAAAGATGGAGGGTATTACAGCATGTTTGTATGCTAATGTGAATGATCCAGTAAAGAGAAAAATTGATAGTAGGCTGAGCGCAGTGGCTCACGCCTGTAATCCCAGCACTTTGGGAGGCTGAGGCAGGCAGATTACCTGAGGTCAGGCGTTCGAGATCAGCCTGACCAACAACGTGAAACCCCGTCTCTACTAAAAATACAAAAATTAGCTGGGTGTGGTGGAGCACTCCTGTAATCCCAGCTACTCAGGAGGCTGAGGCAGGAGAATCGCTTGAACCTAGGAGGCGGAGGTTGCAGTGAGCCAAGATTGTTCCACTTCACTCCAGCCTGGGCAACAGAGCGAAACTCCATCTCAAACGACAACAACAACAACAAAAATCAATAGTAGAGGAGAAAGGGGATACTGCCAGAAAAACAGTCCTTAAGGCAAGAAGGAATGAACTCTGGTGTAGAACTAGAATGTTGGGGTAGGGGATGGAAATGAAGGAGTAACAGTTGGCTTTATTTTATTTTATTTTTGAGACAGGGTCTCACTCTGTTACCCAGGCTGGAGTGCAGTGGCATGATCCTAGCTCACTGCAGCCTCAAACTCCTGGGCTCAAGTGATCCTCCCACCTCAGCCTCGAGGGCATACACCATCGTGGGCTGGCTAACATTTTGTTTGTAGAGATGGAAATCTCACTATGTTACCCAGGCTGTTCTCAAACTCCTGACTTCAAGCCATCCTCCCATCATGGCCTCCCAAAGTGCTGAGGTTACAGGCTTGAACTACTGCACACGACCAGTTGGCTTTAAATAGAAGCAAGGAGAATTCATTGTAACAGATGAAAGTTAGAGCATATAGATGAGGATGGACGTAAATTGATCAAATTAGTTGTAGAAAGATAAGGATGTTTCCTTTTTTCTTTTTTTTTTTTTTGAAACGGAGTTTTGCTCTTGTTGCTTAGGCTGGAGTGCAATGGGGTGATCTCGGCTCACTGCAACCTCCAACTCCCGAGTTCAAGCCATTCTCCTGCCTCAGCTTCCTGAGTAGCTGGGATTACAGGCGCCTGCCACCACGCCTGGCTAATTTTTGTATTTTTAGTAGAGACGGGGTTTCACTGTGTTGACCAGGCTGGTCTCGAACTCCTGACCTTGGGCAATCCACCCACCTCGGCCTCCCAAAGTGCTGGGATTACAGATGTGAGCCACCAGGCCTGGCCTTACCTAGGATTTCTTTATTATTTTTGTATGATGTAGAGATGGGGAGTCTGGCTATATTGGCTAAGCTGGTCTTGAACTCCTGGCCTCTGCAATCCTCCCACCTCAGTTTGTCCAAATTGTTTGGATTTCAGGCATGAACCACCATACCTGGCCTTACCTAGGATTTCTTATTGTTCTATTGAGACTGGTGATCTGCCCACCTTGGCCTCCCAAAGTGCTGAGATTACAGGCATGAGCCACCGCACCGGGCCCAGGATGTTTTCTTTTACTTTTATTTTCACAGTAAAATAATAGCCAAAGTCATAAGCTAAGAGTTAGGAAAGATAAAGGGATGCTGGAAAACTGCAGAGATTGTTCATAAATAAAGCCTCCCTTCTTTCATTTATTCAGTCAGGACAGCACCCAACAGAGGTGGCCGGTTACCTGGCAGCTTTATCTACTGTGTATATCCCAGATGCTTAGCATGATGTGACCCTAAGTGTTGAAGAATCCATCGCATCTTGGGATCTAGCTGAGAGGGAAGGGTTGGGGTTGGGAAAATAGCAATAGATACAGCTAGCATTCATTGAATGCTTCTTAAAGGTTGAGCACAGTAATTCAGAGCTCCACCTGACTTTTCTCATTGAATCCAAACAACAGTCAGCCAGATGCAGTGGCTCACGCCTGTAATCCCAGCACTTTGGGAGGCTGAGGCAAGTGGATCACCTGAGGTCAGGGGTTCAAGACCAGCCTGGCCAAAATGGTGAAACCCCATCTCTACTAAAAATACAAAAATTAGCCAGGCGTGGTGGCAGGCGCCTGTAATCCCAGCTACTCGGGAGGCTGAGGCAGGAGAATCGCTTGAACCCAAGAAGTGGAGGTTGCAGTGAGCCGAGATCACCCCATTGCACTCCAGTCTGGGCAACAAGAGCAAAACTCTGTCTCAGGAAAAAAAAAAAGTCCAAAAAATAGTCTTATAAGTAGATACAACAGTTTATAAACAAGGAAACCAAGGAAGGTTTTTCTCCTTCAGAACTCGGACCCTGAATACCAGGTTGAGCTGGAGCTGAGTGACTAATAAAATGAAAGGCCCTTTAATGTGGGGGAGGGTAGGTAGGAGTGGAGATCCTTAAGTGGTATCAGCACTGTTATCTGATGGGAGTGTGAATCTGAACACATGAAGCTCCAGTCTCAGTAGAACAGTAAGAAATCCTAAGTAAGGCCATGCATGGTGGTTAAACCTGAAATCCTAACAATTTGGGTAAACTGAGGTGGAAGGATTGCAGAGGCCAGGAGTTCAAGACCAGCTTGGGCAACATAGCCAGACACCCTCCCCCCAACCCCCGAATCTCCACATCATACAAAAATAATAAAGAAATCCTAGGTAAGGCTAGGCGGTAAGGCCAGGCGCGGTGGCTCACGCCTGTAATCCCAGCACTTTGGGAGGCCGAGGTGGGTGGATCGCCCAAGGTCAGGAGTTCAAGACCAGCCTGGTCAACATAGTGAAACCCTGTCTCTACTAAAAATACAAAAATTAGCCAGGTATTATGGCAGGCACCTGTAATCCCAGCTACTCAGGAGGCTGAGGCAGGAGAATCGCTTGAACCCAAGAGGCAGAGGTTGCAGTGAGCCAAGATCAAGCTGCCCACTCCAGCCTGGGCAACAAAAGTGAAACTCAGAAGAATGCCTTGAACCCAGGAGGCAGAGGTTGCAGTGAGCTGAGATCACACCATTGCACTCTAGCCTGGGCAACAGAGCGAGACTCCATCTCAAAAACAAACAAACAAACAAAGTAGCCAGACATTTTGGTGCCCACCTGTAGACTCAGTTACTAGGGAGGCTGAAGTGGGAGAATCACCTGAGCCTGGGAGGTTGAGACTGCTGTGAGCCATGATTGCACCACTGCACTCCAGCCTGGGTGACAGAGGGAGATCCTGTCTCAAAAAAACGAAAAAAAGCCAGGCGCGGTGGCTCACACCTGTAATCCCAGCACTTTGAGAGGCTGAGGTGGGTGGATCACCTGAGTTCAAGAATTGGAGACTAGTCTGGCCATCATAGTGAAACCCCATCTCTACTAAAAATACAAAAAATTAGCCGGGCCTGGTGGCGCACGCCTGTAGCCCCAGCTACTTGGAAGGCTGAGGCAGGAGAATCGCTTGAACTCAGCAGTGAACTGAGATCGGTCCACTGCACTCCAGCCTGGGTGACAGAAACAGAACGAGATTCCGTCTCAAAAAAAAAAAAAAAAAAGCAACAGACCAGAAGGCCATGAGGTCAAACAAAACAATGTTTTGTTTTTGTTTTTGTTTTGAAATGGCGTCTCACTCTGTCACCCAAGCTGGAGTGCAGTGATGCGATCTCAGCTCACTGCAACCTCCGCCTCCCGGGTTCAAGCGATTCTCCTGCCTCAGTCTCCTAAGTAGCTGGGATTACAGGTGCCCACCATCATGCCCAGCTAATTTTTCTATTTTTAGTAGAGACAGTGTTTCACTATGTTGACTAGGCTGGTCTCGAACTCCTGACCTCAAGTGATCTGCCCGCCTCGGCCTCCCAAAGTGCTGGGATTACAGGCATGAGCCATTACGCCCAGCCGAATGTTTTGTTTTTTAAGATAGAAGATATCCCAGCACTTTGGCAGGCTGAAGCAGGTGGGTCATTCCAGCTTGGGCAACAAGAGCAAAACGCTGTCTCAAAAAAAAAAAAAGAAAAGAAAAGAAAAAAAAAAAGAGAAAGAAATCCTAGGTAAAAGTCTGAGCCCCACCTCCCAATCACCTGATCACCTCAACCACTGTCACCAGGTGGATGACCTTGGAGAGGTCACACACTTCTAGTTCCGTAAAATGGAGAGTTGTATTGCCTAAATCATATAATTTTTATGTTAAGTGACACATTCTCTAAGGCACTAAGTTTGAGGACATACTTTGTAAATGAAATGATATATGGAAATATCTGTATATGTTAATGGTTTTGTTGTTGCTATTATTATTATGACTGCTATGCACGTGGTCTGGAGAAAGCCAACCTCCCCAAAGCAGAGATTCTCCAACAGAGAACAGGCCCTCTAGGTTGCACATCAACAGGGAGCATGTTTAAGGAATGTTAGCCGGTAGTCTTTGCTAGGTGTGAGGGGTGAAATTTTTCTTTATTAAGGCTTTATCAACAGTTTTCGAAGTCTTTAGGCTTGAAGTTCTGGAGAAAATAACTAGGCTCTCCGGGCGAGATCCCGAATACCAGTTTAAGGGATTTGAAACGCAAGGCCGTCTGAGACTCCACTGCCACGGTCGGGCACCAGGCGGCGCGGGTCGGATCCGTCCCAGGACTAGCAGGGCTTTGGGCAGCAACCCGCAGCGAGCCCGACCGCCTCTGGCCAAGTCCGGGCAGCTGGTGGGGGAGGTTCCAGAGGTCCACGCCATTCGTGGACGCAGTCTCTAGTGTCCTCTCCGCGTCCCACTTCACTGCCCCATCCCCTTTCCTGCGAGAGCCTGGACTTGGAAGGCACCTGGGAGGGTGTAAGCGCCTTGGTGTGTGCCCATCTGGGTCCCCAGAAGAGCGGCGGGAACTGCGGCCGCCCGGACGGTGCGGCCAGACTCCAGTGTGGAAGGGGAGGCAGCTGTTCTCCCAGGCGGCCGTGGGGGGCAGCAGAGGGGACGGCGACAGGTGCGGGAGCCCCTCCCGGGGTAGAAGTGGAAAGGCGGGCTCCGGGGTCTGTTCCCAGGCTGGAAACCACCCCCGCCCCCCATCGAAATCCCCGGGAGAGGCCCGGCCGGCGCCGGGTCTGGAGGAGGAAGCGGCCAGAGACAGTGCAATTTCACGCGGCCTCTGTGGCTCGGGTTCCTGGGCTGGGTGGATGAGTTATGGGGTTTCGAGTCTGGGAGAGACTGAGGTGGCCTGGACGTGAGGCAAAAAACACCCTCCCCCTCAAAAACACACAGAGAGAAATATTCACATTCTGAGAGAAAATCCACCAAGTGAACCAACCGGCTAGGGGAGTTGAGTGATTTGGTTAATGGGCGAGGCCAACTTTCAGGGGGCAGGGCTTTGGAGCGCTTTCCACTCCCTCATTCATTACCCTTCCCTGGATCTGGGGGCTTTTGGAATCTCGACCTCCCCTTGGCCTATCTCCTGCAGAAAAATTAGGGTGAGCCCCATCCTCGATCTGCTCCGCCAAGTTGCGGGACCGCGGGGCGTGGCACGCTGGGGGCAGGCGGTCCGAGGCTCCGCAATCCCTACTCCAGCCTCGCGCGGGAGGGGGCGCGGCCGTGACTCACCCCCTTCCCTCTGCGTTCCTCCCTCCCTCTCTCTCTCTCTCTCACACACACACACACACACACCCCTCCCCTGCCAACCCGCCCCAGACTCCGGCTCCGGCTCCGATTGCAATTTGCAACCTCCGCTGCCGCCGCCGCAGCAGCCACCAGTTCGCCTGCGGTTCAGGTGCCTCTTGCCTCGATGTCCTAGTCTAGGGGCCCCCGGGCCGGACTCTGCTGGGCTCCCTTCACCCTCTGCGGAGTCATGAGGGCGAACGACGCTCTGCAGGTGCTGGGCTTGCTTTTCAGCCTGGCCCGGGGCTCCGAGGTGGGCAACTCTCAGGCAGGTAAGTGGCGCGAGAGCACCGGCGGGCTCGGCAACTGGGAGCCCGAACCCAGTGCGCGCAGCCTCGGAGGGCATGGGCACGGTCTCAGGCGGCGCGGGGGAGTGGGTGCTGCCCCCGGTTTGCCAGGGCCACCTGGGAGAGGGGCGGTCAGGCTCGGGTTATCGGTGTGGTCCGGCCGAGGGCGGCATTCCTGGACCCTCACGCCCCCCTTCCCCAGAGAGTCGCCGACCCTCTAATTGGTCTCCCCAGAAGAGGCTGAGCCGAAACAGTAGTTCACACTTCTGCGGGGCCCTGCAGGGAACGGAGCAGGAACCCTCATTCTGTAAACAGGAGGTGCTTGGAGGTGGGGGCCTTGGCGGAAGGGTCTCGGTTTGCTCGTCAACCCCCTGCCCCCCCGCCCGCGCCTATTTTAGCTACCCCTAGTTTCGTTGTTTTGCCGACAGGGCGGAGCTACAGAAGGTTGGAGGGGGTTGTTGTTCTCTGGTGTTGGAAAAACAGGAGCGGCACCTCCTCTTCCGTGAGTGAGCCTGCCCTGGGGAGGTCTGAGATTAACCAGAGGGCCAAGTTCAGGTGACATCAGGCAGGAGGCCCAACAAAGGCTGGCGCCCCCTTTCCTCAGTATAGCAGAGCTTAAGCAACATCTCTTTGTCAAGACCCAGGTCAACGCAACTCATATTTATTGAGCATCTACTACACACAAGGCCCTGGGCCAGGAGCCGAAGGGGCAAGGATGTCCAGCCTCTTGTCTTTTTTCTCCCCAACCTGAGGATCAAGAGGGCACCTCTGCTACTTTCTAAGCCTCCTGCCTTGGGGAATCCTTCCTGGGCTCAGCTTGTGCCCCCCACCCCCATTTTGCTTATTGTCTGACACTGTCTCTAGGACCCTAGACAGAGCCCCAGATTGCTCTTCTCCAGTCCTCCCTCGACTCCCATGCTATCTGAGCCCACCCCTTTGGGGTGTCTCTGGGACCGTGGACACCTGAGGATTGAAGTTCTGTGGATCTCCTCCCCTCCCCTCAGATCTCAGCTTGGGGTTTGGCACAGCCAGGGCCCCTTCCCCAGTGTGGGAGTGGAAGAAACCACCTGTGCTTCCCTCACAGTTGCTGGGCCTAAATTTAGATCCTGGGATTTTTAGATGTGAACACTCCCAGCTGGTGGAGGGGGGTGGTCTGGAGACTGGCGTAGGAGGGAGCAGTGGAGTGACTGTATAACTGTCCCATCCAGACTCCTGCAATCTTCACCCAGAAACCCAGGAGTACCAGATTCTGGCCACCCTCCCTGGGAGGCAGGAGGCAGGCATGGTTGGGTCTCTTTACCCTTTATCTGGGTCCTGCAGCCTCTGGGCATCCGGCCCTGTCTCAGTCCTTCTATAGCCCCTTTGTCCTGGCTGTGATGGGGGTGGGGGATGTTGGAGGGGAGGCCTCTGGTTGAGGAGGGGCTGGAGATTCTGGCTCTATCCCACCCCTAGTGCTCTCTACCAAAGGAAGGCCTGTGACACTGCCCCTCCCTATGCTCCCGGTCCCTGGGTACAGCAGGGATTTTTATGATTCCCCTCCCCTGCCCTGCTCCCCAAGCTGCCTAGCTCCTCCCCAGAGGTGTTGTTTGTGCTCCCTTCCTGCCCAGGCCCTTTGCCCCTTGTTTGTGTAATATGGACTTTACCCTCAGGGTAGCAGGGAACTGGGCTACCTCTAACACTGTTGCCTTCCAAGCACAGACACAAAGTCTGCACAAACACTTATGGGCACGTGGGATAGATGGGGCCACCTGAAATACTTCCTGCAAGGAAACCCAACTATAGATTCCTGGGCCAGCAGCACCAACGTGTACGTGTTCGTGTGTATGTTGTGTGTGTATGTGTGTGCCCACACTACTACTTCCCTGTGCAGAAAGCTTGCCTCCTCCCTTATCTGGGGAGAAGTGTTGGCACTATAACTTGGGAAAGGGGGTATCCTGCCAGGAAGGGGATTGGGGTGGAGCTGTTCCAGAAATGACTAACCTTCCTAGTCTCTTTCATTTCAGCCCAAGGACCCTGGAGTTCCCAACTCCTCTGGAACTAGCTCTCTTTGCTGGGACTAGCCAACCTTCATGGGGAGTGATAAGGAGCCCTCCAAGGTCAAGAAGTCAGACTAGGGGTGTATGTTATAGGAGGGATTGGGGCCTCACCAGTCTCCCTCCCTCCATTCCCACTGTTGCCTCCCACTGAGCTACCACCGCCTCAGGGAAGGGTGGCTGGAACAGGTGGTATCTACCCCCTACTCCCCACCATGGTCTTTCACTGAACCAGAGGAAAGAGACTGGGGTAGGGCTTCAGAGTCCAGGACTTCCCATAGCCCATTGTCCACCACATTTGCAAAGAGTGAACTCCCAAGGCTGACATGCCACGTACCTCTAGTCTAGGCTCTCCCCTAGTGGGTGAGGATTGCCATGGTGAAAGGCTTTTTCATGAACCTCTTCTAACAGTGAAATTGGGTGGAGGCTCGGTGTGGGGCATCTGCTACTATTTCTCTCCAGGTTCCTCTCTATTTGCTGAAAAATACTCTAGGGCTGGAAAGTGATGCTGAGGTTGCTAGAGTGTGTTGGGATGGGGGAGAGAGTGAGAAGGAAAGCCTGAGTTTAGGAAGGCGGGGAGGCAACTAGCTCCTTATCTTCCAACTTTAAAGACAAAGCTCCCATTGACCCCCCCCACCCCCGCCCCACCACTGCCAGAGCTCCCCCCTCTACTGAGGTCATTTGTCTGAGCCCAAGGCTTGAGGATGGAGGGGAGTGCTGCTGAGGACGGGGTGTCTAGGGACAGGGTGGGGCAGCCCCCCTCCTGGATAGAATCGCCTCATTGTGGGCTGGACTGTGGCCCCAGGCACTGCCCCCACCCTCTGCCCCCATCCCACCCTCAGTAGACACAATAGGGGCTGTGTACTAGCCCCAAAGAGATATTTATTCCAGGACCTAGAGAGAGGCAGGATGAGGGTAGAGAAGTGAGTGCTCTAGTTGGACGGGGAGAGGAGGATAATCAAAGTTGCGCCTTTTCCTAACTTCTCTTTTCTAGGGAGGGAAACAAATTCCCTGTCTTCCTTGTCAATTAACCCCTTAGTACCCAAAAGAAGCACAGAGGGGTCCCAGGTAGAAAAAGGAAATCTTTTCACCTTCCCATTCATGGAATGGTAAGGGGATTCTGAGAAGAGAGAAAGCTCTCAGGCCACTACAGCTTCTGCCTACCGCTTGTGGGAGGGTTGGAGGCAAATGCCATCTGATCCTGTCTAATGTAACTGGAAGAGGGCAACCAAGGGGATGATCCTGGGGGATGGCAGATGGGCTGAGAATTTGTGTCCAGCCCTCAGCCACTCTTCCCTCTGCTTTGAACAGTGTGTCCTGGGACTCTGAATGGCCTGAGTGTGACCGGCGATGCTGAGAACCAATACCAGACACTGTACAAGCTCTACGAGAGGTGTGAGGTGGTGATGGGGAACCTCGAGATTGTGCTCACGGGACACAATGCCGACCTCTCCTTCCTGCAGGTTAGTGTGCCCACCCTCCTTCCTCAACCTGCTCCTCTTTATTCTCCCCTAGAACCTTCCTGCCCTCGTCAGGGCTACCTTCTGCTGGAGTTCACCCTTCCTAAGACTCAGGAGTTCCTAAGATTCAAAACCGTGTATTTATGGGGACAGTGGCTGTCATTTGGGACCTATGGTCTCACTGTTGTAGCCAGGGATATATAGGGGGCAGGGGCAGGGGCAGGTGGTGTTCTGTGGTAGTGCAAGGTCAGCAGGGACTAGTGCAGAGAGACACCTGAGGACCAAGAGGGTACCTGGGGAGATGGGGAAGGGGCCCTCCTGGTATGAGGCACTTTGAGGAGAAAGCTGCCTGTCTTCACTCCCAGAAGTGACACAGTAGTGTGACACAGTCTACTCCCTACTCCCAAATAGGAATTAGCAAGAGTTAAGGCCAGGTGCAGTGGCTCATGCCTGTAATACCAGCACTTTGGGAGGCCAAGGAAGGCAGATCACTTGAGGTCAGGAGTTCAAGACCAGCCTGGGCAACATGGTGAAACCCTGTCTCTACAAAAATACAAAAATTAGCTGGGTATGGTGGCATGCACCTGTAGTCCCAGCTACTTGGAGGGCTGAGGTGGGAGGATTGCTTGAGCCCAGAAGTTTGACGCTGCAGTGAGCGAGATCGTGCCACTCGTGACAGAGTGAGACCTCTGTCTCACCAAAAAAAAAAAAAAGGCCAAATGCAGATCACCTGAGGTCAGGAGTTCGAGACCAGCCTGACCAACATGGAAAAACCCCGTTTCTACTAAAAATACAAAATTAGCCAGGTGTAGTGGCACATGCCTGTAATCCCAGCTACTTGGGAGGCTGTGGCAGGAGAATTGCTTGAACCCGGGAGGTGGAGGTTGTGGTGAGCCGAGATCGCACTATGGCACTCCAGCCTGGGCAACAAGAGCGAAACTCCATCTCAAATTTTAAAAAAAAGAAAAAAAGAAAGGAAAGAAAGAAGAATTAAAAGAGTTAAAGAGTCTTTAATGCTTGAAGGAGGAGAGGGGATTGAGATTATTTTGCCCTGTTGTCTCTCTCATTGACATAATCTGCTCTGTCACAGTGGATTCGAGAAGTGACAGGCTATGTCCTCGTGGCCATGAATGAATTCTCTACTCTACCATTGCCCAACCTCCGCGTGGTGCGAGGGACCCAGGTCTACGATGGGAAGTTTGCCATCTTTGTCATGTTGAACTATAACACCAACTCCAGCCACGCTCTGCGCCAGCTCCGCTTGACTCAGCTCACCGGTCAGTTCCTGATGGTTCCTTCTGGCCTCACCCCTCAGCCAGCCCAAGACTGGTACCTCCTTGATGATGACCCAAGACTGCTCACTCTAAGTGCCTCTTCCAAGGTGCCTGTCACCTTGGCCACTGTCTAAAGGTCCATTGCTCCCTAAGCAATAGAGGGCCCCCAGTAGGGGGAGCTAGGGGCATCTGCTCCAGGGAAAGGATCCCTGTGTCCTTGTGGGGCTGGAGTCAGAGCTGGATCTGTTACCCATTTCTCTAACTTCAAAGTACAGTGTACCGGAGGCCAGGCGTGATGGTTCACACCTGTAATCCCAGCATTTTGGGAGGCCAAGGAGGGCAGATCACTTGAGATCAGGAGTTTGAGACCAGCCTGGCCAACATGGCAAAACCCTGTCTCTACTAAAAATACCAAAAAAAAAAAAAAAAATTAGCTGGCTATAGTGGTGCGCACCTGTAATCCCAGCTGCTCATGAGGCTGAGGCAAGAGACTCGCTTGAACTTGGGAGGTGAAGGTTGCAGTGAGCCGAGATTGCACCACTGCACTCTAGCATAAGTGACAGTGAGATTCTGTCTCAAAGAAAAAAAGGCCGGGCGCAGTGGCTCACGCCTGTAATCCCAGCACTTTGGGAGGCCGAGGCGGGTGGATCACAAGGTCAGGAGATCGAGACCATCCTGGCTAACGTGGTGAAACGCCATCTCTACTAAAAATACAAAAAATTAGCTGGGTGTGGTGACGGGCGCCTGTAGTCCCAGCTACTCGGGAGGCTGAGGCAGGAGAATGGCGTGAACCTGGGAGGTGGAGCTTGCAGTGAGCCGAGATCGCACCACTGCACTCCAGCCTGGGCGACAGCGAGACTCCGAAAAAAAAAAACAAAACAAAGTACAGTATACCTGGATGTCCCTCCTTCCCTAGGAATTCTACCTTTACTCTCCTAAACCAAACCCCTATGAGCTGGAGGAATATAGGGGTTAAAAACCACCTGTCCATCTTCTGCTTCTCCCTGTCCCAGTCAGTTGGAAAACATACGGGCAGGGCTTGGGGGACGGGATGTTGAGTCAGAAATCTTCTCTCCCTCTCTCCCTTCCCCTCCCCCACTAGCTAAACCGGATCTGGACAGATGACTGAGGAGGCAGGAGTTTCTTTTGGCCTGACTCCTCATCTTATAAAGGGAGTCTTCTCTGCAGCTTGGATTTAATTGGAACTGTCTGCCTCATTCTCCCACTCCTGAGTCTCAGGTGTCCTTTTGGATGGGTGGAGAGGTAAGGAAGAGGTGTTCTGCTGCGGCCCTTAACCCTGTCACTTCTTTCCCTACCTCAGAGATTCTGTCAGGGGGTGTTTATATTGAGAAGAACGATAAGCTTTGTCACATGGACACAATTGACTGGAGGGACATCGTGAGGGACCGAGACGCTGAGATAGTGGTGAAGGACAATGGCAAAAGCTGTAAGTGGCCGTGATCAAGATTGCTCCCCAGTCCCACCAAACCAGAGTGACTCCCTTCTTTCCATCATCCTTACATTCCTGATCTGAACCCGCCTCCCTACTGAACAAACACCTCAGGTCCCTGATTCAGCAGCCCACCAGGAGGGGCCAGTCTCCTGGAATCTAAACCACAGAGGAGGTGTTTCAAGAAAAGGAGCAGGCCGAGCATGGTGGCTCATGCCTATAATCCTGGCACTTTGGGAAGCCAAGGTGGGAGGATCACTTGAGCCCAGGAGTCCAAGACCAGCCGGGGTAACATAGCAAAAAATCTACAAAAAATTTTAAAAATCAGACAGGCGTAGTGGCTCGCACCTGTAATCCCAGCTACTCAGGAGGCTGAGGCAGAGGATTGCTTGAGCCCAGGAGGCTGCTGTTGCAGTGAGCTGTGATTGTGCCATTGTACTCTAGCTTGGGCAACAGAGTGAGACCCTGTCTCAAAAAAAAAAAAAAAAAAAAAAAAAAAAAAAAAAAAAAAAATCCCTGGGTACTAAGCAGGGAAGCCAGATCTTTAGACTTCACATCTATTACTCGTTCCACTAGAATATACTCCCTTTTCCTTGGAGCCCATCTTCCCCTGACCATTCACATGCATATATTCCTGCATATATTCAGTTTGTCCAGGAGGAACTAAGTTCCTGGGTTGGGACTGGCACTAAGGTTGGCATTTGCCCCAGTCCCTCCCCTTCAGCTGCCCAGTGGGTGGTGTGGAGGTGTGGCCCCGCCCCTTGTTGACAGGTTCACTTGAGCCCAGCCCTGCTCTCCAAGGGCAGGGAGGGACACAGCCCTGGCTTTTTGCTTCCCGGGATTGAGGTGCCTGTGTGCTGACATCATACCCTGTTGATTCAAACAAGCCTTTCTTAGCCCTGATGGCCCCTTGTGTTGCCTTCCTTCCCAACCAGGTCCCCCCTGTCATGAGGTTTGCAAGGGGCGATGCTGGGGTTCTGGACCAGAAGACTGCCAGACATGTGGGTTTGAAATTCCCTCCAAAAACTTCACTCATACGCTTTCATATCCCTTCCTCCCCAAGCCTGGGTCAACACTGTGGGGGTGGCATGAGCAGTGGCCTCAGAATTCAGTCCTAAGAGCCCTAACAGCCATGCTTTCTCTTCTTCCATAGTGACCAAGACCATCTGTGCTCCACAGTGTAATGGTCACTGCTTTGGGCCCAACCCCAACCAGTGCTGCCATGATGAGTGTGCCGGGGGCTGCTCAGGCCCTCAGGACACAGACTGCTTTGTATGTACCCTTTCCATTGCCTGGGTTCTGAAATTCAATTGTGGCCTTTGAGGAGGAGGTGGGGGTACACAGGTAACATAAATCTGATGAGTCTCCTTTTTTCCCAGGCCTGCCGGCACTTCAATGACAGTGGAGCCTGTGTACCTCGCTGTCCACAGCCTCTTGTCTACAACAAGCTAACTTTCCAGCTGGAACCCAATCCCCACACCAAGTATCAGTATGGAGGAGTTTGTGTAGCCAGCTGTCCCCGTAAGTGTCTGAGGGGAAGGCACAATGATCAACAATAGTAGATCCAAGATTTTAGACAAAACTGTGGAAGGGAAAAAGAATCCAGTTGGTGATAAATAGGGAGATTGGTGAATGGTTATGATCATCTAACCACTCCAGTGAGTGACCCTTAAGTCCAGTCCTCTCATGACTTCAGCTATCACCCTTACTTCTGCTCTTTGTAGCAACAAATAGTGAAGAGACTTTCGAATCTACAGGGCAGCACTTAAGGGATCTAGGGTGGCTGATGGGGACAAATCCAGTGCAGAGCTGGAGGGAGCCTAGGCCCAGAGCAAGGGTTCCATTTGTAGCTGGTGGTGTTCCTCCCTCATCTCTAATGGTGTCCTCCTCCTCTTCCCTAGATAACTTTGTGGTGGATCAAACATCCTGTGTCAGGGCCTGTCCTCCTGACAAGATGGAAGTAGATAAAAATGGGCTCAAGATGTGTGAGCCTTGTGGGGGACTATGTCCCAAAGGTGGGTAGTAGATGGTAAGAAGTTGTAAAGAGACAGCCTTTCCTCTGAGCCTGCGCAGACCACCCCCACTGAACCTCTCTTACATTTGCAGCCTGTGAGGGGACAGGCTCTGGGAGCCGCTTCCAGACTGTGGACTCGAGCAACATTGATGGATTTGTGAACTGCACCAAGATCCTGGGCAACCTGGACTTTCTGATCACCGGCCTCAATGGGTTAGAGATCCTGCCTTCCCTCCTTAGACCCCAGCCCACGCACCCCTCACAGTTCATTTCATTGGCCAAAACTTTCCTATGTGGAGCTGACTAGGAATCAAAGTCATAAAATTCTAGCCTGTTACAAAGGACCTGAAAGAATGCTTAACACATCCTCCATCCAGGCCTTGGGTCCCCTCAGGAACATCTTTGAGCAATTCAATATCGCCCTGCCAAGCAACAAGGGACAGGAACAACATATCCTCCTTCTTAAAGTTTTCTTTTTTATTCTTTTTTCTTTTTTGAGATAGGGTCTCGCTCTGTCACCTAGGCTGGAGTGCAGTGGCGTGATCTCAACTTACTGTAGCCTCGACCTCCTGGGCTCAAGTGATCCTCCCACCTCAGCCTGGGGCTATAGGCACACACCATCATACTTGACTAATTTTTTTGTACTTTTTTGTAGAGACAGGGTCTTGCTATGTTGCCCAGGGTGATCTCGAACTCCTGTGCTCAAGCGATCCTCCCATCTTGGCCTCCCAAAGTGCTGGGGATCACAGCACCCAACCTCCTTCTTAAAGTTTTCTAAAAGTTCTACCTTAGATTTGGATAAAAATCTGTCTCCAGGCCGGGCCTGGTGGCTCATGCCTATAATCCCAGCACTTTGGGAGGCTGAGGCAGGCGGATTACGAGGTCAGATTGAGACCATCCTGGCTAACACGGTGAAATGCCATCTCTACTAAAAATACAAAAATTAGCTGGGTGTGGTGGCACACACGCCTGTAATCCCAGCTACTTGGGAGGCTGAGGCACGAGAATCACTTGAACCCAGGAGGCGGAAATTGCAGTGAACCGAGATTACACCACCGCACTCCAGTCTGGTGACAGAGTGAGACTCTGTCTCAAAAAAAAAAAAAAAGAAAAGAAAAGAAAATTCTGTCTCCCCATGACTTTTAGCTGTTTTCACTCATTCTGCTCCTTGGAGCAACAGAGAACAAAGAGACTTTCTAGTCTATAGGACAGCATTTAAAATTGTGTGTGTGTGTGTGTGTGTGTAAAAACCACTATGACCACCTGTTTTTTTTTCCTTTAATTTTTTATTTTGACATAATTTTAGATCTACACTCAAGTTGCAAGAATGGTATAAAATTCCCCATATACTTTTTTTTTTTTTTTTTTTAAAGACAAAGTCTCACTTTGTTCCCCAGGCTAGAGTGCAGTGGTGCAATCTTGGCTCACTGCAACCTCCGCCTCCTCTGCCTCCCGGGTTCAAGCAATTCTCCTGCCTCAGTCTCCTGAGTAGCTGGAATTATAGGTGTGTGCCATCATGCCTGGCTAATTTTTGTATTTTTAGTAGAGACAGGGTTTCACCATGTAGGCCAGGCTGGTCTCGAACTCCTGACCTCAAGTGATCCACCCGCCCCAGCTTCCCAAAGTGTTGGGATTACAAGTGTGAGCCACCACGTCTGGCCCCCCATATACTCTTTTACCCAGGTCCTCCAAATGTTAACATACCACATATGGCCGGGCATAGTGGCTCATGCCTGTAATCCCAGCACTTTGGGAGGCCGAGGCAGGTGGATCACTAGGTGTGGATCACAAGGTCAAGAGATTGAGACCATCCTGGCCAACATGGTGAAACCTCATCTCTACTAAAAATACAAAAATTAGTTGGACGTGGTGGTGCACGCCTGTAGTCCCAGTTACTCAGGAGGCTGAGGCAGGAGAATCGCTTGAACCCGGGAGGCGGAGTTTGCAGTGAACCGAGATCGCGTCACTGCACTCCAGCCTGATGAAAGAGCGAGACTCTGTCTCCTGCCAAAAAAAATCACATACGCTTTATCACTTCTCTCTCTGTCTCTACACACACACACACACACACACACACACACACATACACACACAACATATGCTATTGTTTTTCTGGACCACTTGAGGGTAAATTTTCACACATGGTTCTTTCTTATCCCTGTTATATTTCAGTGTATATTCCTTAAAAATAATGTTTTCTTACATAACCACAGCATAGTTGTTTGAATCAGAAAATTAACATTAACACAAAATATTGTCTAAGCTACAGACCTTATTCAGATTTCACTAATTGTCCTCCTAAGGTTTGGGATCATACATTACATTCAGTTATCGTGGCTCTTCAATCTCCTTTATAACAGCTCCTCAGGTTTTGTTTATCTTTCATGATATTCTTGATGAGTATAGGTTAGGTAATGGGCAGCATGTTCTTCAGTTTGGATTAGTTTGATGTGTCCTCATGATTAGATTCAAGTTTTTGTAGTTTTTTTTTTTGAGACAACGTCTGGCTCTATTGCCCAGGCTGGAATGCAGTGGCATGATCTCGGCTCACTGCAACCTCTGCCTCCCATGCTCAAGCAATCCTCCCACCTCAGCCCCGAGTAGCTGGGATTACAGGTGCATGCCACCATGCTTGGCTAATTTTATATATATATAAATATAAATATTATATATAAATGTATATTCTAAATATAAATATTATATATAAATATATATACTATACATAAATATAGAAATATATATTCTAAATGTAAATATTATATATAAATATATATTATAAATATAAATATATATAAATATATATCATACATAAATATATATTATCAATATAAATATATATAATATATAAATATATTCTATATTATATATATTATATATTGATAATATATATAATATATGTAATATATATAATATAATATATATAATATATAAATATTATATATACAATATATAAATATATTATATATTATTAATATATATTTATATATGTGTATATATATATATTCTGAGACGGAGTTTCGCTCTTGTTGCCCAGGCTGGAGTGCAGTGGCATGATCTCAGCTCAACGCAACCTCCACCTCTCAGGTTCAAGCCATTCTCTATAGAGACAGGGTTGCACCATGTTGTCCAGGATGGTCTCGAACTCATGAGCTCAAGCGATCCTCCTGTCTCAGCCTCCCAAAGTACTGGGATTATAGGCATGCGCTGCTGCCAGGCTGGAGTTTGATAAGAACACCACAGAGGCTGTGAGCTCAGGGCATCCTATTGAGGATGTACGTGATGTTGGTTTGTCGCAGCACTCACAATGATGTCTCTGGTCACTTAGTTAAGGTGATATCTGTCAGGTTTTTCTACTGTAAAGTTACTGTTTTTCCATTCACGATTAATGAATGTCTTGGGATAATTGCCTGAATCAATTATTGTTATGATAGTTGCCAAATGATAATTTTCTAATTCCATTATTCCTTCTGCATTTGTTTGTTGGCATTCTACTGTTAGGAAGTCTTTCCAGCTGAGCACAGTGGCTTATGCCTGTAATCTCAGCACTTTGGGAGCCAGTGGGAAAATTGCTTGAGCCCAGGAGTTCAAGGTTACAGTGAGCTATGATGACACTACTGCACTCCAGCCAGTGCTCTCTGCACAACAGAGTGAGACCCTGTCTCTTTAAAAAAAAAAAAAAAAAAAAAGGCCAGGTGTGGTGGCTCACACCTGTAATTCCAGCACTTTGGGAGGCCGAGGCAGGCGGATCACGAGGTTAGGAGTTCGAGACCAGCCTGGCCAACATGGTGAAACCCCATCTCTACTAAAAATACAAAAAATTAGCCGGGCATGGTGGTGTGCTCCTGTATTCTCAGCTACTCAGGAGGCTGAGGCAGGAGAATCACTTGAACCCAGGAGGTGGAGGTTGCAGTGAGCCGAGATTGCTGCCACTGTACTCCAGCCTGGGCGATAAAGCAAGACTCTGTCTCAAAAAAAAAAAAGAAAAAGAAAAAGAAAAAGAGTCTTCCTTTCCTATTTATTTACTCTTATGGATACTTATTTTATTCTAGTCAATGGTTATAATCCTTTACAATCATTATTTATTTTAGCCAGCCCTTCCAAGTTGGCTCCTGTGTTCTTTGGACTGTACCCTTAATTCTTTGAGTCTTTTCTTGTTTGCACAAGATGCTCTGGGCTTATATTATATTTCCCCCATCCCAGCCATTTCTCCAAGGAATGTTTCCTTTTAGTGGAGAATGATATTTAGAAACCAAATTCTGAGGCTGGGTGTGCTCATTGCCATTGAGTTATACCTTTACCTTATTGACTGGTTTCTACTGTTCTACTCAGAGACCCCTGGCACAAGATCCCTGCCCTGGACCCAGAGAAGCTCAATGTCTTCCAGACAGTACGGGAGATCACAGGTGAGTGGCAGAGTTTCCCCTTTCTAGAAGAATAGGTGAACCACTGGCATAAATTGCGGTATAACTACTTGAGAAAATCACGTCCCAAGTTACAGGGGAGGAGCCAGGAGAACCCAAGAAAGAAGAAGGCTCCCTGCCCATATGCCTCTCTCCAACCCCTCAGGTTACCTGAACATCCAGTCCTGGCCGCCCCACATGCACAACTTCAGTGTTTTTTCCAACTTGACAACCATTGGAGGCAGAAGCCTCTACAAGTGAGTAAAGGATATGGAGGAAGTGGCATGTTCAGGCAATGAAGCCTGTGTCATAGGCATTCTTTAGTAAAATACAAGGCACTGTCTCATACAGCAGTGCCTCAAAACCAAAGGGTTTCAGAGTTTCATGAGGAAAAGGCAAAAGGAGGGGGATTCCCTCTCAGTGGATCTGACTAGCACTGAGCAAATTTCTTGACTAACATGAATCCTTTGAATAGTTAATGTTCCCTTAGTAGTCTCTCCTCTCATCCTGTCTCCTTATTCTCAGCCGGGGCTTCTCATTGTTGATCATGAAGAACTTGAATGTCACATCTCTGGGCTTCCGATCCCTGAAGGAAATTAGTGCTGGGCGTATCTATATAAGTGCCAATAGGCAGCTATGCTACCACCACTCTTTGAACTGGACCAAGGTGCTTCGGGGGCCTACGGAAGAGCGACTAGACATCAAGCATAATCGGCCACGCAGAGACTGCGGTGAGGGAAAGGGTCTGCTGGGTGGTGAGAATAGGGAGTCAGGGAAGAGAGGGCTGAAAGGACTATTCTGCCCTAGACGTGGGAGTAGGGTTGAGGGATGGAACCAAGGAGAAGGGGGCTGTGAGGCTGGAAGCAGTAATGAGGAAGAATAATGAAGAGAGGGCTTGCTGGGAGTCCTCAGACTCCTCTCCTAACCCACCCCTTCCTTTCCAGTGGCAGAGGGCAAAGTGTGTGACCCACTGTGCTCCTCTGGGGGATGCTGGGGCCCGGGCCCTGGTCAGTGCTTGTCCTGTCGAAACTACAGCCGAGGAGGTGTCTGTGTGACCCACTGCAACTTTCTGAATGGGTACAGTAAGGGGAGCCAGTCAAGGATGGGTGGGGGTGGGGCCCTGCAGTGGAACTGTTCAGGTGGCATATAATAAAAGTCTTTAGACAGCTTTCTGCATGTGCCTTGGTGGGAGTGAGGTAGGAAACCTATGGTTGTGAGATCGGGGCATGAAGGTCAGGACTTGGAAGTGACCGCCCTCCCTTTATTCCCCACTACAGGGAGCCTCGAGAATTTGCCCATGAGGCCGAATGCTTCTCCTGCCACCCGGAATGCCAACCCATGGAGGGCACTGCCACATGCAATGGCTCGGTATAGTAGTAGCACCAGGATCTCCAAGGGAGACAGAGAAGGGGCAATACTGGGAGCATCTGGGGAATGATATAGCTAAGGATAGCACAGAGAGGCCAGATAATGCTAGGGCCTGCAGATAGAAGATCCTGAATGTCTGGGTTGGTCTTTGCTGGGAGGTATGGAATTGACCTCGGGATCTGATTCTTCCTGACCTTCTCTCTTCCACTCAGGGCTCTGATACTTGTGCTCAATGTGCCCATTTTCGAGATGGGCCCCACTGTGTGAGCAGCTGCCCCCATGGAGTCCTAGGTGCCAAGGGCCCAATCTACAAGTACCCAGATGTTCAGAATGAATGTCGGCCCTGCCATGAGAACTGCACCCAGGGGTCAGTGATGGGATAATAAGGAGAGGGGGTCAGGTGGAAGGGTAGGAGCACAGAACTAGGGTGAGAGAAGCAGAAAGAAGAGAGAGGCTGTGATTTAAGAATCACTCCCAGCTGGCCGGGCGCAGTGGCTCACACCTGTAATCCCAGCACTTTGGGAGGCCGAGGCGGGTGGATCACCTGAGGTCGCGAGTTCGAGACCAGCCTGACCAATATGGAGAAACCCCGTCTGTACTAAAAATTTAAAATTAGCCGGGCATGGTGGTGCATGCCTGTAATCCCAGCTACACGGGAGGCTGGGGCAGGAGAATTTCTTGAACCCAGGAGGCGGAGGTTGTGGTGAGCTGAGATTGAATCATTGTACTCCAGCCTGGGCAACAAGAGCGAAACTCCGTCTCAAAAAAAAAAAAAGAATCACTCCCAGCTGTGTAGCGAAAGATTGGAGAAACGGAAAATCAGTAACAGCACAAAATTACACCACAGTTTTGGGAACCTGGAATAACCTCAGTTCAAGGGAGTTTCACAGAAGAGGGGCTTGGGGAGAGCTAGTGAGCTGGAGGTGGAGGCCATGTCTTGGGATCAGCTTTGGGCTCCAGGATGGGATGCCACGGTAAGTTCTGAAACAAGCTTTTTTATGTTAGGCTGTTGAAATTGAGCCTCTGTTGTCCAAGCTCTCATTTAAGGTGGTGACTTTCTTCCCTAGGTGTAAAGGACCAGAGCTTCAAGACTGTTTAGGACAAACACTGGTGCTCATCGGGTATGATGGGGTTGGAGATTCTGGAAACTGGGGATATTTGGGAGTTGGGAGAGAGGTGGTTACCTGGAGAGAAGAGGGAGGCTGTCTTCATTCTGGCCTTTTATGTATGCAGTCCACTATCACTGGACACTTGGGACTCAAGAATGCAGGCTTCTGGACTTCCCTTCCTAAAATTAACTTTCAGTAGTCTAAGACTGGTCCAGATTTAGTTTGGTCCCTTCAGTGCTTAAGGATATATATGTGAATGTTAATTTCTTGCCCCAGATCAGCATCATACCTTCAGCACAAGTATAGTTGACATTTGTAAGGAAGATGCAAACCCAGGATAATGTTGGGTTTCTATATATCCCATAGCAAAACCCATCTGACAATGGCTTTGACAGTGATAGCAGGATTGGTAGTGATTTTCATGATGCTGGGTGGCACTTTTCTCTACTGGCGTGGGCGCCGGATTCAGAATAAAAGGGCTATGAGGCGATACTTGGAACGGGGTGAGGTGAGTACTTAGCTTACTTTTGTTTTTTCTTTTCTTTCTTTTTTGCATGCCCTGGAAGTCTCTTTATAGCTTAATTTTGAGTGGTACCCTGTGCACCCAGGGGTCAGTGATGGGATAAATGTCACTCCCCCCCTCTTTCCCCAGAGATTTGATCCCTTTCTTCAAGGAAGTAGTGTGGTCCCCTAGAAAGAACACTGGTCAGAGAAATGGGAGGCATGCATTCTAGTCCTGATTTTGCCATTAATTTGCCACATGACTTTGAAGAAGTTACTTATCTTCTCTGTGCCTCAGTTTATGCATCTATACAGAAGAAATAACATTTATCCTTCCAGGATGGCTGTAAGGGTAAAGGGGGATGATGTATGTGAAAGTGCTTTGGAAAGCACAGAGCACTGTATAAAAGGTACTCAAGGTGGTAATAGTATTACCAACTCTCCCTAGCTGTCCCCTTCCCCACTTCGTGCTCCTCCATCAAAGGGAAAACCCAACCCCTTCGATTCCTGATCTCATGAGCACAAATAACTTCCTCAGTTCTCAGGGTCTGTACCTCAATATGCCTATAATGCATTCCAGGACTAACGATGCTTCCTCTTCCTGCCCTTTCAGCTCTGCCGCTTTCGGCATTCACCTATGGGGAGGGGGTTGGATTGGGACATGGGAATGGCCTTTCCTGAGTACCTCCTTCCCATTTGCTCCTCAGAGCATAGAGCCTCTGGACCCCAGTGAGAAGGCTAACAAAGTCTTGGCCAGAATCTTCAAAGAGACAGAGCTAAAGAAGCTTAAAGTGCTTGGCTCGGGTGTCTTTGGAACTGTGCACAAAGTGAGTGACCCATAGGAATTCTGGAGAGGTGGGGAAGGCATCTAGGGCAAAGGGGTGAAAGATTTTTGCATAGGATTGACCTAGGGAGAATGACCTTATGCCGACTCCACCCCAAACTTCCCAGGGAGTGTGGATCCCTGAGGGTGAATCAATCAAGATTCCAGTCTGCATTAAAGTCATTGAGGACAAGAGTGGACGGCAGAGTTTTCAAGCTGTGACAGATGTAAGTGAAGGAAATTCTGTATGCCGCTAGGAGAGAGGACAATATTAGATACAATCATATAGAAGCAGGGTCCTGTGCTTCTCAGCAGCTACTATGTTAGCCAGAATGTTGGGGGTGGGGGGCCTGGGCTGGCTGTGCACATACTGAGTGTATGTGAACCTGTTGGTTTCCTAGATAATACATTTTGTGTCTTTTAGCATATGCTGGCCATTGGCAGCCTGGACCATGCCCACATTGTACGGCTGCTGGGACTATGCCCAGGGTCATCTCTGCAGCTTGTCACTCAATACTTGCCTCTGGGTTCTCTGCTGGATCATGTGAGACAACACCGGGGGGCACTGGGGCCACAGCTGCTGCTCAACTGGGGAGTACAAATTGCCAAGGTGAGAGAAGCCTGGAGGAATTCTGTGATAAGAACTGCTTGGCTGGGGACCAGCCAGGAAGAAGTGGGAAGGTTGAAGTTCTGAGAGGTGGGATCCCCAACCCCCGGGCTGCAGATTGGTACCAGTCCATGGCCGGTTAGGAACCGTGCCACACAGCAAGTGAGTGGCAGGCGAGCGCGTGAAGCTTCATCTGTATTTACAGCCAGTCCCCATCACTTGCATTACCCCCCAAGCTCCGCCTCCTGTCAGACCAGGGGCAGCATTAGATTCTCTTAGGAGCTTGACCTCTATTGTGAACTGTGCATGTGAAGGATCTAGGTTGTGCACTCCTTATGAGAATCTACCTAATGCCTGATGATCTGAGGTGGAACAATTTCATCCCAAAACCAACCCTCCCCTTCCCCTGGAAAAACTGTCTTCCACAAAACCGGTCCCTAGTGCCAAAAAAGGCTGGGGACCACTGCTGAGAGGTACCTTCAAGATGTGGGGGAATTCCAGATCTCAGTGACTGATTCCCCCAACCTTAAGAATACTTTCTTCCCCTATACCTACAGGGAATGTACTACCTTGAGGAACATGGTATGGTGCATAGAAACCTGGCTGCCCGAAACGTGCTACTCAAGTCACCCAGTCAGGTTCAGGTGGCAGATTTTGGTGTGGCTGACCTGCTGCCTCCTGATGATAAGCAGCTGCTATACAGTGAGGCCAAGGTGAGGAGACACAAAGGGTAAGGAGGCGGGGGTGGAGTGAAGCATGGGGATAGGGAGCAGCCAGTGGTCTCTTCCAGAGGCAAGCAGATGCTTCATGGTAAGTTCAAGGACAGAAGGCTGCAGATGCCAGATATTTTAGTTCAGAGAGCAACAAAGAAAATAATGATCAAGAACTTGGGACTGGCCGGGCGCAGTGGCTCACGCCTGTAATCCCAGCACTTTGGGAGGCTGAGGCGGGTGGATCACAAGGTCAGGAGATCAAGACCATCCTGGCTAGCACGGTGAAACCCCATCTCTACTAAAAATACAAAAAAAAAAATTAGCCCCACATGGCAGCGTGCACCTGTAGTCCCAGCTACTCGGGAGGCTGAGGCAGGAGAATGGCATGAACCTGGGAGGCAGAGCTTGCAGTGGGCCGAGATGGCACCACTGCACTCCAGCCTGGGCAACAGAGCGAGATTCTGTCTCAAAAAAAAAAAAAAAAAAAAAAAGAACTTGGGACTTGGAAATGCTAAGAAAACTTGTGGAAATAAACTTGTGATACCTCTATCTTTAATCCGCAGACTCCAATTAAGTGGATGGCCCTTGAGAGTATCCACTTTGGGAAATACACACACCAGAGTGATGTCTGGAGCTATGGTCAGTGCATCTGGATGCCCTCTCTACCATCACTGGCCCCAATTTCAAATTTACCTTTTGAGACCCCCTCTTAGAATCTCTAAGCACTTCAGATTTTTGTGTCAGATCAGGTTCTGCCTTCCCTTCACTTCATGCCCATGTCTACTATTTTGCCAGTGACTAGTCCATGTCTTCCTGCACCAGGTGTGACAGTTTGGGAGTTGATGACCTTCGGGGCAGAGCCCTATGCAGGGCTGCGATTGGCTGAAGTACCAGACCTGCTAGAGAAGGGGGAGCGGTTGGCACAGCCACAGATCTGCACAATTGATGTCTACATGGTGATGGTCAAGTGTGAGTTACCTGCTGAGCCCAACCATTTTCTTTTTCTTTTTTTTTTTTTTTGAGACAGTCTCACTCTTGTCAGCCAGGCTGGAGTGCGATGGTGCAATCTCGGCTCACTACAACCTCCGCCTCTCGGGTTCAAGCGATTCTCCTGCTTCAGCCTCCAGAGTAGCTGGGATTACAGGCACCCACCACCACACCTGGCTAATTGTTATATTTTTAGTAGAGAAGGGGTTTCACCATGTTGGCCAGGCTGGTCTCAAACTCCTGACCTCAGGTGATCCGTCTGCCTCAGCTTCCCAAAGTGCTGGGATTACAGGTGTGAGCCATCGTGCTCGGCCTGACTGCAGCCATTTTCTGACTTCCCTCTGTACTCCTCTTACGGCTCTATTCCTTTTTTTTTTTTTTTTTATGGAGTCTCGCTCTGTTGCCCATACTGGAGTGCAGTGGCGTGACCTTGGCTCACCGTGACCTCCATGTTCCAGGTTTAAGCAGTTCTTCTGTCTCAGCCTCCCAGATAGCTGGGATTTTAGGCGTGCACCGCCACACCCAGCTAATTTTTTTTGTCTTTTTAGTAGAGATGGGGTTTCACTATGTTGGCCAGGCTGGTCTCAAAGTCCCGACCTCAGGTGATCCACCCGCCTCGGCCTCCCAAAGTGCTGGGATTATAGGTGTGAGCCACCGCGCCCGGCCATGGAATGTATTCTCTTTTATGTCTCTACCTCCTACATCTTATCTCCAGGTTGGATGATTGATGAGAACATTCGCCCAACCTTTAAAGAACTAGCCAATGAGTTCACCAGGATGGCCAGAGACCCACCACGGTATCTGGTCATAAAGGTGAGTAGGGAGTAGGAGGTGCTAAGGAAATTTAGAAAAAGGAGGAATTGGCTGGAACCAGGATTCCCCCTAACAATCACCTATCGATATAGAGAGAGAGTGGGCCTGGAATAGCCCCTGGGCCAGAGCCCCATGGTCTGACAAACAAGAAGCTAGAGGAAGTAGAGCTGGAGCCAGAACTAGACCTAGACCTAGACTTGGAAGCAGAGGAGGACAACCTGGCAACCACCACACTGGGCTCCGCCCTCAGCCTACCAGTTGGAACACTTAATCGGCCACGTGGGGTAAGACACCTTCTAATTACCCAACACTGCACCCTGAGCCCTCACAAACCCTACAGATACCCAGATTAACTACTCAAAGGCCCCCATGCTGAATGTAGATTTCTCCCTTCATCTTAACCTTTTCCTTATTTTTTCATCCTAGAGCCAGAGCCTTTTAAGTCCATCATCTGGATACATGCCCATGAACCAGGGTAATCTTGGGGAGTCTTGCCAGGTAAGTTCTGTTGCTGAGAGGCTGGGTTGTAGGATCAGATTGATAGGAGTAGTATGGAAGACATTAGAAACCTTTGAGGTTTAATCAGTGTCCTGCAAAAAAGAAGGCAGTGAGGGCCAGAAGAGATGGCTCACGCCTGTAATCCCAGCACTTTGGGAGGCCAGAGAGAGTGGATCACCTGAGGTTAGGAGTTTGAGACCAGCCTGGCCAACATGGTGAAACCCCGTCTCTACCCAAAATACAAAAATTAGCTGGGTGTGGTGGTGCACACCTGTAATCCCAGCTACTCAGGAGGCTGAGACAGGAGAATCACTTGAACCTGGGAGGCAGAGGTTGCAGTGAGCTGAGATCGTACCACTGCACTCCAGCCTGGGTGACAAAGCAAGACCCTGTCTCTTAAAAGAAAAAAAATAAAAGGCCAGGTGCGGTGGCTCACGCCTGTAATCCCAGCACTTTGGGAGGCCGAGGTGGGTGGATCATGAGGTCAGGAGTTCAAGACCAGCCTGGCCAACATGGCAAAACCCTGTCTCTACTAAAAATACAAAAACTAGCCGCACATGGTGGCAGGTGCCTGTAATCCCAGCTACTCGGGAGGCTGAGGCAGGAGAATCACTTGAACAGGGAAGCAGAGACTGCAGTGAGCCAAGATAATGCCACTGCACTCCAGCCTGGGTGACAAGAACAAGACTCCACCTCAAAAAAAAAAAAAAGGGCAGTGAACAACTCAATTTCCTTCTAAACAAATCTCTCTTCTTTCCTCATCATGTAAATCTCCTTGCATTATTTTCTGTTTATTTTCTTCCTTAGGAGTCTACAGTTTCTGGGAGCAATGAACAGTGCCCCCGTCCAGTCTCTCTATACCCAATGCCACGCGGATGCCTGGCATCAGAGTCATCAGAGGGCCATGTAACACACTCTGAGGCTGAGCTCCAGGAGAAAGTGTCAATGTGTAGGAGCCGGAGCAGGAGCCGGAGCCCACGGCCACGCGGAGATAGCGCCTACCATTCCCAGCGCCACAGTCTGCTTACTCCTGTTACCCCACTCTCCCCACCAGGGTTAGAGGAAGAGGATGTCAACGGTTATGTCATGCCAGATACACACCTCAAAGGTGCCTGACTCTTCCTAGGGCTTTCCTCAATTCTTCCTTGAATCCTTTCCCCAGGCTCCTCTTGTTTTTTCTTCTCTGATCATATGCCTCTCTGACCTATTAATTTTTTCAAACCTTCCCCTACCCCCATGAAGTTCTTCACATACTTAGCCTTTCTTCTCAACCCCCAGGTACTCCCTCCTCCCGGGAAGGCACCCTTTCTTCGGTGGGTCTCAGTTCTGTCCTGGGTACTGAAGAAGAAGATGAAGATGAGGAGTATGAATACATGAACCGGAGGAGAAGGCACAGTCCACCTCATCCCCCTAGGCCAAGTTCCCTTGAGGAGCTGGGTTATGAGTACATGGATGTGGGGTCAGACCTCAGTGCCTCTCTGGGCAGCACACAGAGTTGCCCACTCCACCCTGTACCCATCATGCCCAATGCAGGCACAACTCCAGATGAAGACTATGAATATATGAATCGGCAACGAGGTGGAGGTGGTCCTGGGGGTGATTATGCAGCCATGGGGGCCTGCCCAGCATCTGAGCAAGGGTATGAAGAGATGAGAGCTTTTCAGGGGCCTGGACATCAGGCCCCCCATGTCCATTATGCCCGCCTAAAAACTCTACGTAGCTTAGAGGCTACAGACTCTGCCTTTGATAACCCTGATTACTGGCATAGCAGGCTTTTCCCCAAGGCTAATGCCCAGAGAACGTAACTCCTGCTCCCTGTGGCACTCAGGGAGCATTTAATGGCAGCTAGTGCCTTTAGAGGGTACCCTCTTCTCCCTATTCCCTCTTTCTCCCAGGTCCCAGCCCCTTTTCCCTAGTCCCAGACAATTCCATTCAATCTTTGGAGGCTTTTAAACATTTTGACACAAAATTCTTATGGTATGTAGCCAGCTGTGCACTTTCTTCTGTTTCCCAACCCCAGGAAAGGTTTTCCTTATTTTGTGTGCTTTCCCAGTCCCATTCCTCAGCTTCTTCACAGGCACTCCTGGAGATATGAAGGATTACTCTCCATATCCCTTCCTCTCAGGCTCTGACTACTTGGAACTAGGCTCTTATGTGTGCCTTTGTTTCCCATCAGACTGTCAAGAAGAGGAAAGGGAGGAAACCTAGCAGAGGAAAGTGTAATTTTGGTTTATGACTCTTAACCCCCTAGAAAGACAGAAGCTTAAAATCTGTGAAGAAAGAGGTTAGGAGTAGATATTGATTACTATTATAATAATTCAGCACTTAACTATGAGCCAGGCATCATACTAAACTTCACCTACATTATCTCACTTAGTCCTTTATCATCCTTACAACAATTCTGTGACATACATATTATCTCATTTTACAAAAAGGGAAGTCGGGCATGGTTGCTCATGCCTGTAATCTCAGCACTTTGGGAGGCTGAGGCAGAAGGATTACCTGAGGCAAGGAGTTTGAGACCAGCCTAGCCAACATAGTAAGACCCCCATCTCTTTAAAAACAAAACAAACAAACAAACAAAAACTTTAGAACTGGGTGCAGTGGCTCATGCCTGTAATCCCAGCCAGCACTTTGGGAGGCTGAGATGGGAAGATCACTTGAGCCCAGAATTAGAGACAAGCCTATGGAAACATAGCAAGACACCGTCTCTACAGGGGAAAAAAAAAAAAAAAGAAAGAAACTGAGCCTTAAAGAGATGAAATAAATTAAGCAGTAGGTCCAGGATGCAAAATCCTCCCAATTCCTCTGCATGCGCTCTTATTGTAAGGTGCCAAGAAAAACTGATTTAAGTCACAGCCCTTGTTTAAGGGGCACCGTTTCTTGTTTTTGCACTGAATCAAGTCTAACCCCAACAGCCACATCCTCCTATACCTATACATCTCATCTCAGGAAGTGGTGGTGGCGGTAGTCAGAAGGAAAAATAACTGGACATCTTTGTGTAAACCATAATCCACATGTGCCGTAAATGATCTTCACTCCTTATCCGAGGGCAAATTCACAAGGATCCCCAAGATCCACTTTTAGAAGCCATTCTCATCCAGCAATGAGAAGCTTCCAGGTAGGACAGAAAGAAGATCCAGCTTCAGCTTCACACCTCTGTCCCCTTGGATGGGGAACTGAGGGAAAACGTCTGTTGTATCACTGAAGTTTTTTGTTTTGTTTTTATACGTGTCTGAATAAAAATGCCAAAGTTTTTTTTCAGCTTCCTGTCTGTCAAATGAAAACATTTCGTATGTTAGATAAGAGATCTGCTCCTCAGCAGTGGATACTCACCTTTCTGTCTTCTGACAGTGCTACTCTGTCCCATGAAGCTTTCTCTAGTCCTACTATTACTTCTATTTCTTTAGAACAAGCATAGCGCATAGTCCTTTTCATTAAGGGTTTTAGTAGGAATCTACAAGGCAACCAATTGGGAATAACAAAAAGAACCCACGTGCTTGAGGACTTATAAAAAGCCCTATACGTGTCTGGTCTCCTTCAGAGGCCAAACACTGAAACCTCCAGATGCTTCTGAATTCATTATCTTAGAAAAGTCACCAAATCTTTTTATTTTTTCACGGTAGGAACTCTCAACAAACATGTCTTTCTGAACACTTCCCTTAGGTGCTCCATCCAGGTGCCTGTTATTGGAACAATAAGGTCATGTTACTTCATTAGGAGTCCGGCCTAGTCTAGATTGCGAGGCCTTTAAATGGATGATCCCTCCGGTGTCTGGCTGCCCAGTTAGTCCATGTTCCCCGCACCCTTGGTCTTCTTCCACCTGTCTGCCCCTCCCTGTTCTCCCAGCTTCGGAGGACGACTGGACCGGCTGGGCGGGTTTCGCCAGCCGACCCAGGGATCCGAAGAAGGGCGCACCCAGCCTCCCCGCCCTAGGTGTAGACACTGCCCACCCGCTGCGGTTCCACTCTACTCCACCCCTGCCCGCGCGACTCTAAACCCATTTCCCCGCCGTAGCTCCGCCCCTCTTCCCTCAGCCCGCCCCTCTCTGTTACTGGCTCTCGCTCAGCGTTCTCGGTGGAAGTGGTTTTTCCGGGAGATACCACGCTTCCCCTCAAGCTCCCCAACGGCTCCGCCTTCCCGCCGGAGCCTGACCCTTCCCAGCGTGCCCGGCGATTCCGGCGTGCGAGGCCCTTGGAGGGCAAGGCCCCAGGGCCTGGTTTAGGAGCGCGAGAGGCAGGCTGGGAATTGTAGTTCGAAAGCCCTCGAGAGCGGCTAGAGGCTGGCGGTGGAGAGGACTAGTTGTCCCAGCGTGCCCTGCGCCTCAGCCCGCGCGCTCGCAGCTTCTCGCTCTCGCCTGCCTGCCCGCTCCCTTGCTTGCTCGCGCTTTGGCTCGCCCTCTCCTCGAGGATCGAGGGGACTCTGACCACAGCCTGTGGCTGGGAAGGGAGACAGAGGCGGCGGCGGCTCAGGGGAAACGAGGCTGCAGTGGTGGTAGTAGGAAGATGTCGGGCGAGGACGAGCAGCAGGAGCAAACTATCGCTGAGGACCTGGTCGTGACCAAGTATAAGATGGGGGGCGACATCGCCAACAGTGAGTGCGGCCTCGGGGGTCGGGGGAATCAAGGCTGATAGGGAAGGGTAACAGGCTGGCCCCGAAGGGGCTGGAGCGGAGGGGTCATGCGGACTGAGCTACTGAGGGGCCCGCACCGGTCCGCTGGGGACGGCGTGGTGGGAAGACCCGGTGTCGCGCCTGGGACCTGAGCGGCCAGGCCCAGGCTGAAGTCTATGGAGGTGCGGGTCGGCGACCGGGATGAGCGCAGAGAGGGGACTCTGGCAGGCTCCGACCCGAGGCCGTTTGTTAGGCAGCAAGACGTGTTTTCTCTTGTTCCTATCCTTCATTCCCGATTTCTGCTTCCTCTGATTCTGGCAGCGGCGAGGCCACCTCGAAAAGGAAGCGCCCAGCTATTGGCGACAGAAGCGCCCCTCTGTTTTTGTAGCGTCTCCGGGGCGTCAGGAGCCAAGCCGGCACGTGTTGCTGGGTCCCCTTGCGGATGGCTGGCCCCCTTCTTCCTTCACTACTGTCCCTGACACCAGCTTCCCCACCACGTGCTTTGCTGGAGCCTTTCCTTCTTTACTTCAGCTCTTACCCTGGTGGGAGCCCCCTTCTACCCTTGGGCCAGCTAAGGGGACCGTTGGAGAGCACTCCTGGAGCTTCTAATACAAGTCTTGGAGATATATATGGCTTTTCTTGAAGTTACTCATTACTACCACCTTTCCAATCTGCAGATATCCTTAGTTAGCATTCACATTTGTTTTTCTCAGCGACTTGACAACTCAAATGTTTTGGAGTCTCTGTCTTATGCCAACTAGGCAAGCTTGTGAACATTACTGGAAAAGGGAGGACTGATTTTAGGATTTTCACAAGTCATCCTTATTCCAGGTGTGCTGTGGGTGAAAATCTGAGTTTTACCAGCTTTCGAAGAATCACCAAAACTGAGATATCAAAAATCAAGCCTGTGCTTTATATCACAGTGGACATTTAGTATCGTACCCTGGTTTTTGGTGCCTTTTAGTATTTGAGATACTAGTGGTTTGAATCAGAAAGTCTCTTTCTTACAGTTTATAACTTTGGCCTCATATTTCTTTTAGATAAGCCATGATCCCCCGAAATGAAACCCAGGGACCTTAGATTAAGTTCCCTTGGCTTATGCACTTGTTTATGAGGAAATAAGTCTATATAGATTGAGATTCCTAACACCTAATTAGAGTGTCTGAGAAAGGAATGCGGTAACATTTAACAGTGCATCGGCTTTGAGTCAGCAATTCTGTCTACCTTCTTGTCCCTGATGCCTATAAATTTCATCTAGTCTTTGCGTGTATGTGGGGATACCATGGCAAGAACCCTCTGAAGTTCATAACTCTGTCCTATCACACCAAAGGTAGCGTCTTTGGAAAGCCCGAGGCCTTGCCTAGGGAGATGGATTGTATATACCCAGTTGTCACATAATGTAAGGAAGAGAAGGGAATGTTGACCTTTCAGCCTCAGGGCAATGGCACTAGGGAGTGTTATAGAAACTCTTAAATTCAACTTCCAGGTATTCCTTGGGTGGTAACTAGACAATGAATACATACAAGGCTGACATGATGGGATTCTGTCCTCAGGGGTACTTCGGTCCTTGGTGGAAGCATCTAGCTCAGGTGTGTCGGTGTTGAGCCTGTGTGAGAAAGGTGATGCCATGATTATGGAAGAAACAGGGAAAATCTTCAAGAAAGAAAAGGAAATGAAGAAAGGTAAAAAAAAAAAAAAAAAATCCCTCACTAATTTCCCATTTGACCGTTACTTGATCCTATATGTTTTTATTTTTTTCACTGTAATGATGCAGTCCCCACCCCAGCTCTGGCTGAGGTATTTGGAAATTTGGAATGGCAAGTGGGATATAAGCAGTTTCCTACCTAATCCAAACTGATGAAACTTAAGCAAGACCCTGAAAAAATCCTTCTACATTTCTGAAGGGCACTAGGGCTCCTGGGAGACAGCAAGGCAGTAGGCTGATGATTCTTTCTTTACAGGTATTGCTTTTCCCACCAGCATTTCGGTAAATAACTGTGTATGTCACTTCTCCCCTTTGAAGAGCGACCAGGATTATATTCTCAAGGAAGGTGACTTGGTAAAAATGTAAGGTTAAACCGCTTTAAAGCATTTTTCTTTTTTTAAAGCATTTACAAAATGCCAGTTCCTAATGCAGTACTCTGATCTTGCCTTTCAGTGACCTTGGGGTCCATGTGGATGGCTTCATTGCTAATGTAGCTCATACTTTTGTGGTTGATGTAGCTCAGGTAGGTGGCCTGCTTTTGATCTCTGTTCAGCCTTGGGGGTGGAGGGAATGCACTGCCATTTGCTTCGTATCCCCACCCCCAATCACCACGTAAGTTGAGAGAGTCTCTAGAGAAGCAAAAGGAGAAAGGTTTTTGTTGTTGTTGTTGTTTTTACCGTCCTGTTCATTGGCTGGTCTTTGCATATGGGCTCACAGATATTAACCAGATAGCCAGCTGAGTTAACAGACTTTCCAGCAAGATAGTGATTGCATGTCCTTATCTACAGGGGACCCAAGTAACAGGGAGGAAAGCAGATGTTATTAAGGCAGCTCACCTTTGTGCTGAAGCTGCCCTACGCCTGGTCAAACCTGGAAATCAGGTAAGCTATTTTATCCAATTCCAAAGCTCGGTTGAACCAAAGATGCATTAGGCACCTATAGCTACTCTCTATGAAACTACCAATCTCCCCTACAGACCCCTTATAAAACAGCTTTTTAAAATTAGCTATATTTAGCTGGGCACAGTGACTCACATCTGTAATCCCATCACTTTGGGGGGCCAAGGTAGGAGGATAGCTTGAGGCTGGGAGTTCAAGACCAGCCTGGGAAACATGGTGAAACCCCATTTCTACAAAAAATACAAAAATTAGCTGGGCGTGGTAACGTGCCTGTATTCCCAGCTTCCAGGGAGGCTGAGGTGGGAGAATCACCTGAGCCTGGGAGATTGAGGCTGTGGTGAGCTATGATCATGCCACTGCACTCCAGCCTGGGCAACAATGAAACCCTGTCTCACAAAAGAAAAAGGAAAAATAAGCATTTGCTGTCCCCACAAAACAGATTAGAATGCCAGGTAAAGAAGGATGAACACTGGACTTAACATTATAGGCATGTGGTGGCACATGCTTGTAATCCCAGCACTTTGGGAGGCCAAGGTAGAAGGATTGCTTGAACCCAGGAGTTTGAGACCAGCTTGGGAACCATGGCGAGACCCGTCTCTACAAAAAGAAAAAAGAAAACCCAGGTTTATGACCAAGTTATTTCACTTAACAGTCATTTAACCTGGGGCAAATCATTTAACCTGAGACTCAGTTTCCTTGTCTTCTAGATTGGGATATCCATCTGCCCTGTTCACTTGCAAAATTTATTGAATTAGACCATCTTTGTGAAAGCACTGGGTAAAATGATATGCAGATACAGCTGGTCCTCAGCTTGATGCTACATTCAGTAGAAGCTATACTTTGAGTACCCGTACAACCATTCTGTTTTTCATTTTCCATATAGTATTCAGTAAATTGCATGAGATACTCCACACTATTATAAAATAGGCATGTGTTAGATAATTCTGCCCAACTGTAGGATAATGTTTTTTAAGTGCTTTGAGCACATTTAACATAGGCTAGGCTATGATGTTAGGTAGGTTTGGTGTATTAAATGCATTTTTGACTTAGTGATATTTTCAACTTATGAGTTTTTTGGAGATGTAACCCCATTGCAAGTTGAGTAGCATCTGTATAAAGTATTTTTAGATTGTAGGGATAATCAAGCTATGAAATGAAAAACCAGTGAATGAGAATCATTGGGACTTCATGGAGCATATTAGAATGCTCAGTTCTGCCAGGTGCGGTGGCTCATGCCTGTAATCCCAGTACTTTGGGAGGCTGAGGTGGGCGGATCACGAGGTCAGGAGATCGAGACCATCCTGGCCAACATGGTGAAACCCCGTCTCTTCTAAAAATACAAAAATTAGCTGGGCATGGTGTTGCGTGCCTGTAATCCCAGCTACTCAGGAGGCTGAAGCAGGAGAATAGCTTGAACCCGGGAGGCAGAGATTGCAGTGAGCCAAGATCACGCCACTGCACTCCAGCCTGGCGACAAAGCCAGACTCCATCTCAAAAAAAAAAGAACGCTCAGTTCTTTTATGCGTCTTATTCTCATTGTAGAGAACTTATTAGCTCCTGATATCTCACCTTTCATTTGATGTTGTACTTCTAGAACACACAAGTGACAGAAGCCTGGAACAAAGTCGCCCACTCATTTAACTGCACGCCAATAGAAGGTGAGAACAGGTAACAGGGTTGAGGGTCTAAGAATGAGTGGCTTTGCCAGGTGCGGTGGCTCACGCCTGTAATCCCAGCACTTTGGAAGGCTGAGGTGGGTGGATCACCTGAGGTCAGGAGTTTGAGACCAGCCTGGCCAACATGGTGAAACCCCGTCTCTACTAAAAATATAAAAATTAGCTGGGCATGGTGGTGGGTGCCTGTAATCCCAGCTACTTGGGAGGCTAAGGCGAGATAATCGCTTGAACCCGGGAGGAGGAGGTTGCAGTGAGCCAGGATTGCGCCATTGCACTCCAGTCTGGGCAATAAGAGCGAAACTCCCTCTCAAAAAAAAAAAAAAGAATGAGTGGCTTTGCAGAATTGAGGCTTTTGCTCCCTTGAAGATCTATCCTGGCTACAGTCCAGTCTAAGCCAGAAATCTCAGAGCCCTGTGTTTCCATAACCAGGTAGTTTTCTCACTGCCTACCCCTTCAAACTACTGAAGTGGGTGGATTTGGAAACCTTTTGGGGTACTGGATAGCTTGTTCCATAGGTTGTGTCCTGTCTACAGGTATGTTGTCACACCAGTTGAAGCAGCATGTCATCGATGGAGAAAAAACCATTATCCAGAATCCCACAGACCAGCAGAAGTAGGTGCCAACCCTACTTAGCACCTTCTACCACACAAGACTAGGCATCAGGTTTTTTTCTATACTCGTAACTGAATCTTGTCTGCCCTCTACTCCATGTTTTCAGGAGTGACCTGATGCTCTTAATATTCCCTTTCTCTAGGCCGGGCGCGGTGGCTCACGCCTGTAATCCCAGCACTTTGGGAGGCTGAGGCGGGTGGATTACCTGAGGTCACGAGTTCGGAACCAGCCTGACCAACATGGCGAAACCCTGTCTCTACTAAAAACTACAAAAATGAGCCAGGCGTGGTGGTTTGCACCTATAGTCCTAGCTACTTGGGAGGCTGAGGCAGGAGAGTTGCTTGAACCCGGGAGGTGGAGGTTGCAATGAGCTGAGATTGTGCCACTGCACTCCAGCCTGGGTGACAGAATGAGACTCTGTGTTAAAAAAAAAAAAAAAAAAAAAATTCCCTTTCTCTCTATTCCTTTTAGGAAGGACCATGAAAAAGCTGAATTTGAGGTACATGAAGTATATGCTGTGGATGTTCTCGTCAGCTCAGGAGAGGGCAAGGTGAGGAGAGTACCAGAGTTGGCAAAGAGGGGTGACTGAGAATGTTCACCAGACCAAATGTTACTTAAATTACTCTTTCAGGCCAAGGATGCAGGACAGAGAACCACTATTTACAAACGAGACCCCTCTAAACAGTATGGACTGAAAATGAAAACTTCACGTGCCTTCTTCAGTGAGGTGGAAAGGCGTTTTGATGCCATGCCGTTTACTTTAAGGTACTACACTTAGCAATGATAGTACTTGGAACCAGTCTGACTCACAGACCATACACCCAGGAACACTTTTTCCTCTCCCTTCCTGCCTAGACTTGTAGCGTGCACGTGCTCAGTCCCTCCCTCTCTCTCCCCATCTCCTTCTCACTGAAGGTAATGTAAAAGAGCAATCCTAAGCATGATTTCTGCCTGAGGGTAGGAGCTATTTTAAAATATGAGCAAAATGGTAAGACTTGATGGGGAGTTAAAGATACCTCTGAATATCATCTTCCCTGCCAGAGCATTTGAAGATGAGAAGAAGGCTCGGATGGGTGTGGTGGAGTGCGCCAAACATGAACTGCTGCAACCATTTAATGTTCTCTATGAGAAGGAGGGTGAGTTCTAAAAAGAGCTTCACTTTGGATTCCCTGATTATATGATATCCTTCCTGTAAATTCAGAAGAGCTAAGTATGACAAAGGAACTTTTTATCAAAACACATCTTCATTTTTGCCATAGGTGAATTTGTTGCCCAGTTTAAATTTACAGTTCTGCTCATGCCCAATGGCCCCATGCGGATAACCAGTGGTCCCTTCGAGCCTGACCTCTACAAGTCTGAGATGGAGGTCCAGGATGCAGAGCTAAAGGTTAGTATGGAATAGAAGGTGGTGAGTATGTACATGGTATCCTGCCTGGGAGTGAGGGCTAAATGCCAGCAAAGTCCTGAAAAGAGCTACAGTACTGAAAGTAACCCTTTATTTTTAATTTCCTCCACATTCCTCAAAATTTTTTTTCCTTCTTCCTGTTTTCCAGGCCCTCCTCCAGAGTTCTGCAAGTCGAAAAACCCAGAAAAAGAAAAAAAAGAAGGTGTGTTATTATGATCATCCCTCTCTGGCAGGGTGAACCTGATCCCTCTTTCTCCCACTGTGTTAAGTTGTAGTGGAATACGGATTTTTATACAGATGCTCCTCAACTTATATGATAGAACTTTGTCCCAGTAAATCCATCATAAATTGAAAATATCGTAAGTCAAAATGGATTTAAAAAAATATATATATTTTTTTTAAGAGACAGAGTCTCAAACTCCTGGCCTTGAACAGTCCTTCCACCTCAGCCTCCCAAACTGTTGGGATTACAGGCATGAGCTGCCATGCCCAGCCTTGTTTTGGCTGGGCACAGTGGCTCACGCCTGTAATCCCAGCACTTTGGGAGGCCAAGGCGGACGGATCACCTGAGGTCTGGAGTTTGAGATCAGCCTGACCAACACAGAGAGAAACCCCATCTCTACTAAAAATACAAAATTAGCTGGGTATGGTGGCACATGCTTGTAATCCCAGCTACTCGGGAGGCTGAGGCAGGAGAATTGTTTGAATCTGGGAGGCAGAGGTTGCATTGGGCCGAGATCGCACTGTTGCACTCCAGCCTCGGCAACAGGAGCGAAACTCTGTCTCAAAAAAAGAGATGATCTCACTGTGTCACCCAGGCTGACGTGTAGTGGCATGATCATAGCTCACTGTATCCTCAAACTCCTCCTGGGTTCAAGCGATTGTCCTGTCTTGACCTGCTGAGTAGCCACCACCATGCCTGGCTCAAAATGGCTTTGATATACCTTAACCTACCATGAACCTCAGAGCTTAGCCTGGCCTACCTTGAATGTGCTCAAAACATTTATTGAACAAATTATCATGTATTGAAATATCCATATTGCTTTCACACCATTGTGAAGTTGAAAAATCACAAGTTGGCCATTGTAAGTCAGAGACCTGTGTGTCTTTATTTCAGCTGTGACCCACAGGATTGAGATAACTTTATGGCTGGGTGTGGTGGTTCACACATATAATCCCAACAGTTTGGGAGGCCTAGGCAGGAGCATCACTTGAGCCCAGGAGTTCAAGATCAGCCCGGGCAACATGGTAAAACCTCATCTCTACAAAAAATACAAAAAAATCGTATGTTGTGGCATGTGCCTATAGTCCCAGCTACCTGGGAGGCTGAGGTGGGAGGATCACCTGAACCCAGGGAAGTTGTACCACTGCACTCCAGCCTGGGTGACAGAGTGAGACTGTCTCAGAAAAAAAAAATACTTTTATCTCTGGTCCTAGACACCCCCAAGTAGTTAGAAACTGACACGTCTTCTCCCTCTCCTTTCCTTGCATATAGGCCTCCAAGACTGCAGAGAATGCCACCAGTGGGGAAACATTAGAAGAAAATGAAGCTGGGGACTGAGGTGGGTCCCATCTCCCCAGCTTGCTGCTCCTGCCTCATCCCCTTCCCACCAAACCCCAGACTCTGTGAAGTGCAGTTCTTCTTCTCCACCTAGGAACGCCAGCAGAGCGGGGGGATCTCCCTGCCCCCACCCCAGTTCCCCAACCCACTCCCTTCCAACAACAACCAGCTCCAACTGACTCTGGTCTTGGGAGGCGAGGCTTCCCAACCACGGAAGACTACTTTAAATGAAAAAAAGAAATTGAATAATAAAATCAGGAGTCAAAATTCATCGTCTTCAAGCCCCTCTTTCTAGCCTTTTCTACTACTCTCTGCTTGGTCAAGGTTTGTGCCCTACTACAGAACAGGGCTAAATTAGCCACCACCACTGAAAACTCAGCCGAATTTTTTTATACCACTCTGATGTCAGCATTTTTCCATCTGTTTGGGGCTTTTTCCTCTTTTTTCCATTCTCCCCAAATATTTTATCTGGCTTCAAAATTAAGAGGATTATTTTTCAGATTGTTTTTATTCAGTGTGGCCGATTCCTCATCTGATTCAGGCTGTCCAGTCAGGCCCCTCCCATTTTAGGAGCTGGAGCCTTCATTTATGAAGAGATTCTCATCTATGAAATGGATCCTCATTTGTAAATCTTTTTTCTTCCATTTTCACAAAGCTGTAAAGAAATAATCCATCTCAACCTTACCCTTTTCTCTGGAGTCAGTGGGGTCTTTCCTCGCTCCATCTTACACAAACCTGAGCTGGAAGCTCAGCTGGTTTTGTTCCCTGTTTGAAATATTGTGATCTCCCTCCCTTGAAAGAAAAACCAAGAACCAGAGGATAGACTGACTGAAGACACAACTCCTGGCTTTCTGAAGCTATGGACTTGGATTGGATTGCTGGGGGTTTGTAGAGAAAGGTGACAAATTTCAGTACCTCTGGCATGCTGTCCCAGGAAACTAGGGCTCCCAGTAACTTATGAGGTTTTTAAACACATTGAAAATTACATGACATTAAAATAAATTTGGATTTGCTCATAATGATGTGCTTTGTATGCTGCTCTTATTTGATGGAGGTGGGGAGAATGTCAGTTGAAGTGGTATTGGAACTGTTCCTCCACAGTGCCATGCTCTACCTTCCCAAAATGAGGAATGTCTTGACTTGCAGAAGACACAAATCCTAGAATCTTTGATGATATAGTAAGTTACCTGCTGGAGTTGGGTGGTGTAATTTTCTAAGTAGAAACAGTCCTTACTGCTAAGATTTGTTTGGGGCTAGGACACTTAATGTGTACTGCAAAAACAGCACTGCAAGTGTTTATCTTGAATTCAAGAAGCCAGGAAGAATGTCTGGTACACTAGTTTTCAGGGCCAGACTAAGGTCAGATGGGTAATTAGTTTATCTTACTACATGTCAGGAATTGCTAAACTAGAGATAATACAAGTGAACAGAACTGAACACAGGTCAAATGTGTAATGATGTGTATCTGCCATTAAAATAGAGTAGTTTCAGTGCCCTAAAAATCCTCTGTGTTTTGCCTGTTCATCTCTCTCTCCTTGCTTACGCATTTGTCCAAAGGCAAAGAATGTAGAATGCCAAGAGTGAACCCTAGTGTAAACAAAACTATGGATTTGGGGTGATAATGGTATATCAACGTAGGTTCTATTGTTAACAAATGTACCACTCTGGCAGGGTGGAGTGATGTTTATAAAGGGGGAGGCTATATGTGTGGGAAATGTCTATACCTTTCTCAATTTTGCTGTGAACCTAAAACTGTTCTAAAAAATTAAGTCTATTAAAAAAAAGAAAGAAAAAACAGCCAAGTGCAGTGGCTCATGCCTGTAATCCAGCACTTTGGGAGGCTGAGGCAGGCAGATCACCTGAGGTCAGGAGATCAAGACCAGCCTGGCCAACATGGTGAAACCCCATCTCTACTAAAAATACAAAAAGCCAGGCTTAGTGGCGGGCACCTGTAATCCCAGCTACTTGGGAGACTGAGGCAGGAGAATCTCTTGAACCCAGGAGGCGGAGGTTGCAGTGAGCCAAGATCGCGCCACTGCACTCCAGCCTGGGTGACAAGAGTGAGATTCCGTATTAAAAGCAAGCAAACAAAACAAAATTTCCCTCAAAGAGCTTATAGACTAGTTGGCAATCGTTAGTTGAAATCTTGGTGGAATTGATACAAAATAATTCTGCTAGGATTTTTTTTTTGTTTCAAAAAAATTGTCATATATATTTGGGTGGTGACAATACTACAACTACTTAGAAGGAACCTAATTTTAAAAATGTTTTTCAGGGATTGAAAGTGAAATGCTATCCTGGAATATAATAAAGAGAAACCACAAAAAAAGAGGGATTGTAACAATCACATACAAAATGTTACAGTATTTTAAACTATAAGATGAAGTCTCTATAGGGAAAGGGTTCTTTTTCATCCCCCATTAACTCAAAAGTTTCCTGTAGCCAAATCTTAGGGGATCCGGTTGTTTTCCAGTGCTTCTCACCTGAGCATACAATCAAACTGGGAAGTTCTTTATCTTAACACCAAATGTCATACTTTCCCTAGATTTAGCTAATTTTCTCCCTATGTCCGTTGGTTCGCTCTTCACCCCTAGAGAATCACTGCATAAGTCACTGCAGCCTTGACTTCCTGGGCTCGAGATTCCCCCACCTCAGCCTCCCAAAGTGCTGGGATTACAGGCATGAGCCACCGTGCCCAGCCCGCTGACGTATTTTCTGAACAAATGATGCATTGTAGCCAGGAATCTCTAGTGATATTTTGTTTCAGGCATCGTGGGGAAAGACTATAATCAGCTATTTTATTCTTGAAATTTAGGAAAAATAATTGCTCTGTCTTAAAACAGTGAGAGAATATTTTTTGAAGTATGGCAGCTTTTCCGAATCCCCACTTTATATCTTCCTATGTTCTGAAATCTTAGGACCTTCGATGGTTCCGGAATCGAATCACCCTGCAGCAATTTATTTTAGAAAATAAAGCAAACCGGCTGGGCGCGGTGGCTCATGCTTGTAATCCCAGCACTTTGCGAGGCCGAGGCGGGCGGATCGCTTGAGCTCAGGAGTTCGAGACCAGCCTGGGCAACACGGCGAAACCTCGTCTCTACTAAAAATACAAAAATTAGCCAAGTGGCGCGCGCCTGTTGTCCCAGCTGCTCGGGAAGCTGTGGAGGGAGAATCGCTTGAACTCAGGAGACGGAAATTGCGGTGAGCCGAGATCGCGTCACTGCACTCCAGCCTGGGTGACACAGTGAGATCCTGTCTCAAAAAAGAAAAAAATAAAGAAAGAAAAGAAGGCAAACCAGTAAAACAAGAATTTCTGTACAGTCCGCGCCTATCCATAGCAAAATGGAGGACTTCTCCAGGGAACTGCAACTCCCAAAAAGCAATGCGAGGGAAGGTGGAGGTCGCTATTTTTTCCCCGTCTGCACCTCTAGGTCCAATATTGGAAATAGGTGCTGACGTTTAAATAACACAGCGTCCTCATACTAAATCTGGGGGGGAATTGGTAACTCGAAAACCAAATACTCGGTCTTCCGAGAGAACTAACTCAACCTACTCCTCTACAAGAAGGTCCGAAACCATTGTTACGCCCATTGGGTAGCCCCGCCCTTGGTGGGGGAAGGGCGCGAAAGCGGAAGTGACGACACCCGGCGCTCCGTTAAATAGCCGTAGACGGAACTTCGGCTTTCTCTCGGCTTTAGCGCCATTTTCTTGGGTAAGTGTTTTTGGTTCCTGTGCTCGGATTCCGTGTACAATCCATAGACATCTGACCTCGGCACTTACCATCATCACAGCAAACTAACTGTAGCCTTTCTGTCTTTCCTTGTAGAAACCTCTGCGCCATGAGAGCCAAGGTGAGCGGTTCCTGGTAGTAAGCTTGGGAACGTAGGAGTTGGCGAGTAGTAGGGGGGAGACTAAGGCAAGTCCGCCATACCTCCTGAACTACTGGGTTTCAAGGGTGCCCAAGAACTGGTGGGAGAGAAAAGGTAGTTTGTGAGAGAGCTAGCGGTTAAGTGCTATGGGTACAGAGGGTGGGATTAGAAAAGGGTGGAATTCTGATTTTATGTTGGGAGGGTGTCCAAGTTACTGATGTAGTTGTTCCGACCAATCTTTCATACTTCTTGGTTAAGAATCTGTACGGTTCTAAAGAGTGCACTTCATATTCCTCCTAAGCCTACTAATAAGCTTCATCTCTTCTTTTTTTAAAAAAATTATCTGCTGCTTGTGATCGGTTGCTAGTGGAGGAAGAAGCGAATGCGCAGGTATGTTGAGACTTTGCTAGCCCAGGAGGAGGGAAGTTCCTTGGACAAAACTTAGGAGAAACATTTGGTTTGGAAATCTTAAAAGATCTTTAGAAGGAAAACGTTTGAGTGTTTTCTTCCTAGAGCCAAGGATTGAACAGAACAGAGGACGATAGAACCGTAGTGCTTGTTCATTTTACCACCTCATTCTTTATATGGACGTTTGATTTAATGTGGGAGGGAAAGACAACTCTGGTTTGAGGATAGGTGTATTCCATTCCTGTGTCTGCTTTTCAGGCTGAAGCGCAAAAGAAGAAAGATGAGGCAGAGGTCCAAGTAAACCGCTAGCTTGTTGCACCGTGGAGGCCACAGGAGCAGAAACATGGAATGCCAGACGCTGGGGATGCTGGTACAAGTTGTGGGACTGCATGCTACTCTACTGTCTAGAGCTTGTCTCAATGGATCTAGAACTTCATCGCCCTCTGATCGCCGATCACCTCTGAGACCCACCTTGCTCATAAACAAAATGCCCATGTTGGTCCTCTGCCCTGGACCTGTGACATTCTGGACTATTTCTGTGTTTATTTGTGGCCGAGTGTAACAACCATATAATAAATCACCTCTTCCGCTGTTTTAGCTGAAGAATTAAATCGTCTTGTCTATTATGTTTTTTATGGTTCCATCGGGTGGGGGTTTTCTGTCATTACAGTTTGCCCTGTCAGTACCTGTGCTATGGAGGGTATCAAAGCTATAAAGGCAACAGCCTGGGTTATGTGGTGTGGTTTGCATCTCGCTGGAGTTGGATGGGATATGGTACATCTCTGGAGGCAGGTTTTAGGTTTCGCGGGTTATTTGGGGCCAATACTGGTACCGCCCCTTTCCAGGAGGCCTGCCTTGGCGACTACCGCTTCGTAGACCACGTCGTCCCTTTGGGTTGGGTTGCCATGGTGACACGCAAAGCGTGCTGGGAACTTCCTGCGGCATGTCGCACGCGTACTTCGTACACCACAGAGTATAGTTCCGGGTCTGGGGGCTAGAGCGTCACTTCTTCCGCAGGAAGCGGAAGAGCGATCGGGTAGGCGGCTCTTTGTCGAAGCTAGAGGACCGGCAGGCGGCAGCAGCAACTACGGCGGCGGCGGCAGGTGAGGGAGGCGGGAGACTTAGGTGGAGGCCGCGCCCGGAGGGGAGGAGTCGGGGCCGGCCCAGCGGCTGGGCTCGGCCGGGCCACACAAGGCCCCCCAGAACCGAGCTGGCTCGTCCTCACACCCCAGGGCAGTGCCCCTTTTCTGAGTGACCCCGCATCGCGAGCAAACGCCAGCTTCGTGACGTCACAACCCTGCCCATCCCCTCAGCTTGATGACACCTGGAGCTCCAGCTCCCCGCTTCACTTCGCGCGCCCTTAGTGTCCCATTCACGTAGCCCACGGCTGAGCGCCGGCGGCACTGCACGGAACCTGCCAAGCTAGAAGACTTGCTGCGGGAAAACTCCTAGGACTTCTTTCGCAAACTCTAGGGTGTTGGGAAGCGTCACAATCACTGCCTTCAAGTCTAATCGGCCATCCCAATGCACTGTCAGACGCTGCCCTTTTAAGGTTCCTCACTAGCTATTACTAACTCCAACCCTTAGCCGGGCTCTGACCCTCACATCCTCTTTCATCTTGAGGCAGGGCGCCCCGCACTCTTTGTTCACTCAGGGCTGGTTTTCCAACCCATCCTCCCAGTCCCTCCGAATTAGTTTTATCTCTTACTCTTCTTACTGGCAACTTCTCCCTTGGAGAGGTGAAGTTCAATTTGAACCCTGAGGAAATCCTGACGTTCCCGAAGCTTTGCCGTTTTGTCAGATTTCTTTCCTGTGACAACCACCCCATAGTCCTCCACTCTTACTCCTTCTTCCACCCAAGTCTCTGTTTTTCTTCCTGCTCAGAACCCAGCAGTGATGTGGAGGTGGAGACCCACAGGAGCCCCGGACTTCACCTGAGCTACCTCAGGTATCAATTCTGGGAGAGTTGGGTGGGGAGGAGCATCATAACATTATCTGCTGCTGGTGCGACTTGCAACGTGAGCCAGGCTTGGATAGATGGCATTTGTACTTCACCCGGTCATTCCCCTTTACTAAAAGTTTGTATCTTCTTTTACCACTTCTTTCCTTGATTGCTTCTATTCTAGGACTACCTCTCTTTAGAGGAGGAGGACCCTCTTACAGATTCTCTTGTAACTCTGGCCTCTGGTTTGGTTAGTTCATTTTAGGGAGATCTGAAGGCAAAGTCACAGCAGTGGGGTGGGGGTGGGTCAAGGCCAAAGTAATCAGGAAAGATTCCCTTATGCTCAAAGGGAACAATATGAAGTTTTCCTATTTCAGCAGCAGGGGGAGCCTGAACACCGCATAGGAAAGGTTTGGGAGGTCAGACACGTGGTAGCAGGGACTCCAGGTCTTACTGGGGGTGGAGAGAGGGGAGGGCTAGAACCAGGGCAGTGGACTGACATTCCAAAGCTCTCTTGGGAAATAGGAGACTTAAAAAGCTTTTATGGAGTCTATAAATAAAGAGGATCTTTATGGGTTGAGGAATGGTGTGGTTGGATGTCAGTGGGATCTTCACATAGGGGAGTAGGAAGGGGGTGGGGAATGGGGAAAGGTCACTTGTTCCTGTGAAATTAACTCCTTCCCACTTGACCTTATCACAAATGGTTTGTCCTGGGAAATCTAGAAGTGGAGACTCTAACTTAGAACTCCTACCCTGAAATAGAGGGGGCTGACCTCTCTGCGGTTGACAGTGATGACGGCTGGGAGGGAATACTAAAATATGACAGGTTTTGAGACTCCCCTCAAGCTGGTGACACCAGTCTCTTCACCCAGGATTTCTTGGCTTCTAGAGATTTGATGTGTACACAGCCCTCACCTGAGGAAAAGGAAAAGGGGTTAAGGAAGTTTTGTTACCAGTGTCCCATCTTCTACAGCCCTAGTAGCTCAGTAGCCCATCTTGGGCACTATTTCCAGTCCTCCCAGACTATTCAGATACTGACTGCAGTTTTAATTTCACTTCCACAACTTTAATAAGGTCAGCTCAGAAGGAAAGATGAAATCCAACACTATTTTTTCCCTGCTCCCTCCTGGGCCTATCATCATTAGTGAAATAAGGTGGCTTCACCCCAACTCCTTCCCTCCTCCGTTAGCCAGGCAAGTGTGAATCATTCTGACCCAGACCATGTGCACAAAAGCCTGGGAGGGACTTTTGATGAGTCAGACATTTCAGCCAGAATTCTTATCCCTTAGATTCTCCATCTCTAAAGCCATTGCCCCTCTGGGCTGCCTGCTTTATAGTCAGGAAGAGTGGGATCTCCCTGGAGGACTCCTGTTTGATACAGTTCTCCTCTTTTGTAGTGGTCACCAAGAGTGGCAAGATAAAGAAAACCCTGAGTTGGGCGGGACCAGGATGCCTGACCGGGACAGCTATGCCAACGGTACCGGGAGCAGCGGTGGAGGCCCTGGAGGCGGTGGCAGCGAGGAGGGCAATGGCGCAGGGGCAGGGAGTGGCGGGGCCAGCTCAGATGCCATCTGTAGAGACTTCTTGAGGAATGTGTGCAAGCGCGGCAAGCGTTGCCGATATCGCCACCCAGACATGAGCGAGGTGTCCAACTTGGGGGTGAGCAAAAACGAGTTCATCTTCTGCCATGACTTCCAGAACAAGGAGTGTAGCCGCCCAAATTGCCGTTTCATCCATGGCTCCAAGGAAGATGAGGACGGCTATAAGAAGACAGGAGAGCTTCCCCCACGGCTGAGGCAGAAAGTAGCAGCTGGCCTTGGCCTTTCACCGGCTGACCTACCAAATGGCAAGGAGGAGGTCCCTATCTGCCGTGACTTTCTCAAGGGTGACTGTCAGAGAGGAGCCAAGTGCAAGTTCCGTCACCTGCAACGGGATTTTGAGTTTGATGGTCGGGGTGGAGGAGGCACTGGTGGGGGCTCAACAGGCTCAGTCCTCCCAGGACGACGTCATGATCTCTATGATATCTATGACCTTCCTGACAGGGGCTTTGAGGACCATGAGCCAGGCCCAAAACGCCGGCGAGGTGGATGCTGCCCCCCTGATGGCCCTCATTTTGAGTCATATGAATATAGCTTGGCTCCACCGCGAGGGGTGGAGTGCAGACTGCTAGAGGAGGAGAATGCCATGCTCAGGAAGCGGGTAGAGGAGTTAAAGAAGCAGGTCAGTAACCTGCTGGCCACCAATGAGGTATTACTGGAACAAAATGCTCAGTTCCGCAATCAGGCCAAGGTCATAACCCTGAGCTCCACTGCACCAGCGACTGAGCAGACTCTGGCCCCCACTGTGGGCACTGTTGCCACTTTTAACCATGGCATTGCCCAGACTCACACTACTCTCAGCAGCCAAGCTCTACAGCCTCGTCCAGTGTCCCAGCAAGAACTGGTGGCCCCTGCTGGAGCTCCAGCTGCTCCCCCAACTAATGCTGCACCTCCTGCTGCTCCACCACCCCCACCCCCACACTTGACCCCAGAGATCACGCCACTGTCAGCTGCCCTGGCTCAAACAATTGCCCAGGGAATGGCACCCCCACCTGTCTCCATGGCTCCTGTGGCTGTATCTGTGGCTCCTGTGGCCCCTGTGGCTGTATCGATGGCCCAACCCTTGGCAGGAATCACAATGAGCCACACCACCACTCCCATGGTGACTTACCCTATCGCTTCCCAGAGCATGCGCATCACGGCCATGCCACACTGATGGGGCTAATGGACACTCCCCTGGTATAGCCTCGCAGGGCTGGGGTCAGGGGGCCCTTGTCCACTCACCTAGCCTTCCCCAGCCCTGTCTGAAGGGCTCCTTTGAGAACTAGGACAAGAGACTACAAGGAGTATGTCCTGAGGAGGGGTTGGGATGGTGTCTTTTCTCTCACCTCCCTTTTATGAGGGTCCTCTTGTCCATCTTCAAGCCTCACAGTGGGGGCTTGCAGAGGAGTGCAGACTGAAGCCAGCAGAGAGGAAGGACTGACTGAGGGGCTGTGTCCTTTTATGGGAATTCGGGAACATCCCTCGTCTTGTCCTGTCTTCTGCACAGCACAGGTTCCAGCACTGGTTTTGGAAGAAAAAAATACCCTGCCCACAGAGAAAGCCAGGAAAGATTGGGAAGTGGGTGGTCAGGAGAGAAGGCCTGATAGGAGCCTTCAGACAATTTGGGTCCTGGTTGGTTGGGTTGGACAGTAACAGGAATTGCTTCTGGGCCCTAGGAAGGCTGGGACCATAGTGCTCCAGCCCAAAGTCTAGGGGAGCATTCATTACCCTAGTTTGACCTGAAAATCCATAGGGCAGGGCCCACTACTTTCCAAAGAAATAAAAGAACAATTATTTTTAACAAATGGAGGCAGTGAAAACTTGCTTAGATATTCCGTGTGGAAGATGGGAGCAGTAAATAGATCTCATGCCAAAATGGGATAAAGACCCCAGCCTCACATAGCCTTGGTAAGATGGACAGAAGCCAGTGAAGAAGGATAGGGACCCAGAACAAGACCAAATGGGGCTTTGGGGAAGGCACTTTATGGGGTAAAAGCTTTGGAGCCACCTAGTCTAGTTTAAAAATAGTGCCATCTGTTTCTGGTCTCTGTCTGTATGTGCTATTCCCAGGTTGCCTTAGTAACCAGGGCTCCTAGGGTCATTTAGCAGGGCAGGCAGTAAGGAGAGTGTATTTGCTGAGAAATGGGGATGGGATGTTACATAGTTGACAGATCCTTATTCAAACAGCAGGACAGGTGGAGTTGATGGCAATTGCCGCTCAGTTGATGGCAGTTAATGTCCCTCCTACCCCACCTCTTCAGTGGCCAGTTCCTTAAGCCTTCAAGGCTTGGGGGGTCTGGGAAAAGAGAGTCCTTCTAGGGATACAAGCCTCAGGGTCCATTCCTTTCCTCTGTCCCCACATAGGACCAGAAGTTTTAAATCTACTTAAGTGAGTAAGGCCAGGGGCCCCAGTAGTCAAACCTCAGTTCCTCCTCAGCTCACGGCTGATGTAGGGAAAACAACTCAGGTGTCTAGTCTAATGGGACAGTAGATTTGGGGGTAGAGAGTGATCCTGGATTGTGTTCCCCCTCATCATGTCTCCTGCTACCTCTTGCTCTCTTGTCTGGTTGATCACTCAGGTCACATCTGGCACTGGAGATGGTGGGCTAGGTCAAGGCCAGTCATTAAAAAAAAAAAAGCCTAAAGACTAAAAGTGGGCTAACATTGTGGATTTTAGAAACAACACATTGATAAGCTTAATGTTTTTTGGGACACGATTTTTTTTGTTTGTTTTTTTTGAGATGGAATCTTGCTCAGTCACCAGACCGGAGTGCAGTGGTGCAATCTCGGTTCACTGCAACCTGCGCCTCCTGGGTTCAAGCGATTCTGTTGCCTCAGCCTCCCGAGTAGCTGGGACTACAGGCGCCCGCCACCACGCCCGGCTAATTTTTTTATTTTAGTAGAGACGGGGTTTCATCGTGTTGGCCAGAATGGTCTCGATCTCTCGTGATCCGCCTGCCTCAGCCTCCCAAAGTGCTGGGATTACAGGCGTGAACCACCGTGCCTGGCAATTCTAGACTATTAAAAGAGATGGTTTAAGAGCATTTAGAGAAGAATGTAACCATAGATACCAACATGAATTCTCAGTCAAATCCTGACTGACTTTATTTCCTCCTTGCCAAGTTATCTTCAAAGAGGTAGATTTGGGAAACTTTAGACATTGTATGTCTTGTATGTATTTACTCCAGCTGAAGACCACCAAGAATACACCTGGTAATTGAGCAAGTTGGGTTTAATGCTCACTGCAGTGAGGGGGAGGGCTTACCGTTGGGGATAACGTGGTGTGTCTCAGCATGAGGGTGTTAGGAACAACTTAGAGAACTTAGACTTTGGTTAACTGATTTTGGGGAAGATTCAAGAAAGTGGGTGTTCTTTTGGATTGGGTGCTGTTAAGGGAATCCAGGATAATTGGGTAGCTTGTCTAGAAGAAGGGCAGACAAGTGAACCTAAGCGCAGTCAATGATGAAGTCACTCACTAGCTGGGAAAGGGGATGTTTGCTGTTTTGTGGTTTGCACACTGACCTTGTTTTGTGCTTAAACAAAATTGTGTAGTGATTTTGTTTTTTGTCTCACTTCATCACAGTCACTGAGTGACCTTGTCTGATGCTGGTGTTTTGTGAGATTGTTTGTGTCCAAGAGAACTCATTGGCTACCTGTAAGCAGCAGGTCAGCCCTAACAGCTCTGAAGCCTGGCTGTGTCAGGCCAATTCCCAGATTACAGGAGCTGCTTTCCTCTCTCTCACCTTCTAAGTCATCACAGATAAGAGGAAAATTACGGGTCAGTTAATAGTAGCATTTTTTCCATGCAAATGGCTCTGGTCAAAAAATAATGAGAAAAAAATAGTAGCATTTGGTAGAATCAAACTGAACACTTAGTGTTGGTTAGTGCATTTATGTTAGAGAAATCTCTGTTCTCTAGTGATAAGCCCAAGGGCTATGTTTTATTATAAAAAGAAAAAACCCAACTTGGGTAAACATATAAAAAACCCATTTATCAACAGTAACACAGGAAGAGCTAAATAATATTCAAAGTGTCTGTAACTTGGATTGACTAAAACACTGGAGCACTCTCACACTAAAAAATTGCTTAGATCTTGAACTAGTCTGAGGAACAATGTTAGAGATCTATTTTAGCAATAATTCACATGAGAACAAACTGGGACTTCCAGTTGGCTGCAAAAAAATAGAATCTTAGCCCTCAAGATGTCCATTTATAAATATTTATTAAGAGCCTGCTATGTTCTAGGCATCTTTCTAGGAGCTCCATAAGGGTAGTAGAACCTTGGTAATAGATTACAAATACAGCAGTTCTATGTTCTGCCTAAGTGTAACCACTTAGTAGTGTGTTGTTCTAAATGTAATTTTTAAAGAGGGCCATTGACAAACCAATGTGTTGCTGGAAAAAAGAAAAGGCTGGCAAGAGAAAGCTTCAAATAGAAGTCTTCAAATATTTGAAGGGCTGCACAGTGGAGGAAGATCCTGTTTGCTACACAGGAAATAAGGGATTTCTAGAATAATGGCTTTTTTTTTTTTTTTTTTTTTTTGAGACAGAGTCTAGCTGTGTGGCCCAGGCTTCAGTGCAGTGGCGCGATCTCTGCTCACTGCAAGCTCCGCCTCCAGGGTTTACGCCATTCTCCTGCCTCAGCCTCCAGAGTAGCTGGGACTATAGGTGCCCACCACCACGCCCGGCTAATTTTCTTTTTGTATTTTTAGTAGAGACAGGCTTTCACCGTGTTAGCCAGGACGGTCTCGATCTCCTGACCTCGTGATCCGCCCACCTCGGCCTCCCAAAGTGCTGGGATTACAGGCGTGAGCCACCGCGCCTGGCTTGGCAGTAACTTTTGAGGAATAAAGAATACAGAAGGAATTTCCTCAAATCTTGTTGCCCTTCCCATCTTTGTGAGCTGAGATCAGAGTACCGTTATCTCACTCTCTGCCCCTTGGAGGTGATTATGGTTTACATATAAATGCAGATTGCAAGTCCAGGAAGTTTACTCTCTCTCCTCCTGTAGGCCTCATCCTGTAAGACACTTCCTCTAACAAATGGCCACCCCTTCCTGTTGTCCACTTACTGCTTATCACCACCAGGTGGCACCTGGGCAGCAGAATTGTCAGTGGGCGGGGACCCAGCCTGTTTACTTGTGTTGGTAACTGCATTGCAGCTGCTGATCCTGTGGCTCCTGGGCCCCAGCTGGGACAAGAACTTCCTGAGGATGAAGTTTTATCCCCTATATAATTTCTGATGATCTGGATGAGGTGAGGAAGGGAGAAGTTTGGAAAAGAACCTCCATAGGTCACCCTCTCCATTCCCCCATTCTCAGGAACCTCCTCGCCTACTCCAGTGCTTGGCAAATTTCAGTTTATAGAGAGGTTTCTCTCTAAGTTTCATCCATGTTCCTTCTGTAGTTCTGCTTTATCAGTTGGTGAGCAGATCACTCATAATTCCTCTAAGTTCCTTGTTTCCCTTTTCTACCTGCTCACCTCTGGGAATATGGAGGATATAAGAGACAGAATATTGTTTCTTAAATAGTTCTGCAAACTGAATGAAGCAGTGGAGATACTGCTAGCCCTAGGGAAGTAGAAAAAAGGAAGTGAATAAATTTAAGGGATAGAGGCTGGGCAGGGACAGGTTTTAAGCAGTTTTGGTAAACACAGGCTGATGAAATCTATGCCCTGCAGAACCAGATAAAATTTATCAGCTACAGGCATCATCCTGTAAGACACTTCCTCTAAGAAATGGCTAGTTTCTCCCCAATGATCAACCCCAGTTCTTCTGCTGCATCTAACAGATTTACATAATATGCCCCATATATACTGCATTAAAAGGTAATCATCTTATGACCAACACTTCCCTCATCAACTTCCAATTAGTCTAGTACCTAGATCCTAGGACAACACTCCACCTCTAAGGCCAGTTAACTAGTAACAATAGTCATCGGTGTACCCTGCACTTTTTCCTTCCTAAACCTACACCGTACACTGTGGGACTGCATTAGTTCTGCACCTGACTGTATGGCAAACCTTCCTTCTAACTCGGGCAAATGTGAAAGGGAATTGTCTTTCCCTTACTCTTGATCCCTCATTTTAGTGTCCTAGAAGTTCTTCAGGGTCAGAAAATTCTTGGAAAATGTAATAATTTGCGCTGCCTCCCTCCCTGTTGGAGTCAACTAGTCTTACATCCATCCTCTAAGATAGAGATGACTTACTAACTCTTGGAAATTTCCAAAAAGAAATAAAGCCTCACTTTCTATTCACTCTGCTTTTTTCCCCCCTTTCCCTGAAGGCTGGATTATCTCAACTCTGTAATTTTCTGACTCTCCAGTTTTCTCCAGGGTCAGTCGTTACACCACACAAACAAGGTAGGGGATTGGGGACGGGATAGACAGGGTTAGTCTTCAAACACTTTCATTCCAAATACGATCGTATCCTTTCCTTTTGTAAGGGCAGGCAGGAAAAAGTTGAAGGGTAAGGAATGTGCTTAGAGTATGAAAACTAGAGAAAGTCGGTAAAAGAACATATATATATATATATATATATATCCCAGACCAAATCCTGCCAAACCGTCCGAATGAGTAGAGGGAAATCCTGAAGCTCCACAACCCCTCAACTTCGCAACTTGGGCTTTCTCCAAAACCAAGAAATTGGCGGTGCGGCTCTGCATGACGTCATACCACAGGCACTCCAATCCCACGTGGGGGAGCTCTTGGTCCCGCCTCTCCTGAAATGGTGCACCACGCCTCCTCCTCTTTATTACCAATCGAATGCCGCCCCTGAGCCCCTTTCTTCCTTTTCCCGCCATCTCAGACCTCCCATCTTGGCCTTCGGGCCCAATCAGGGAGGCCCTACCTATCCGAAACCCGGTCCCTTCCCCGCGGAAGAGGGGTGGAGTTTCAACCTTTTAACTCCACCTTGGTCTGTGCAGCGCGGACCAACCCAAATCGCCAGAAAGGAGGGGCGTGGCTTGAAGTCCCCTCCTCCATCCCGGGGATCACGTTTTGCCGGGGGGAGCTGATCGCAAGACTAGGCAACCTCCAGCCAGTCCCTGGGTCGGGCGGATCCTCCCAGAGGTGGCACAATGGAGCGATCTCCAGGAGAGGGCCCCAGCCCCAGCCCCACGGACCAGCCCTCTGCTCCCTCCGACCCCACTGGCCAGCCCCCCGCTGCTCACGCAAAGCCAGACCCAGGTTCTGGGGGCCAACCTGCTGGCCCTGGCGCGGCGGGTGAGGCCCTGGCGGTGCTGACTTCATTCGGGAAGCGGTTGCTGGTGCTGATACCTGTGTATTTGGCCGGGGCAGTGGGACTCAGCGTGGGTTTCGTGCTCTTCGGCCTCGCCCTCTACCTGGGCTGGCGCCGGGTCCGCGACGAGAAAGAACGGAGCCTTCGAGCAGCGAGGCAGCTACTGGACGATGAGGAGCAGCTCACGGCGAAAACTCTTTATATGAGTCATCGAGAGCTACCTGCCTGGGTGAGCGACCACCCTCGGTCCTCTGTGCAGCATAGCCCCCTTCCACCCCTTCCATCTGGGGCTCCTTATGCCTAGAGTCAGCTCCCTGCCTTGGGACACTGGGCCCCAGACTTTCCCCTCTCTCCCCGCTAGCCGCCTGCCTGCTGGACGCGCTACTCTTGGGACCGACTGCTCACTCTCCCCACCCACCCTTTCGCATGCCCAGACTGGATCCTTCCACAGAATCAGGACTTCTTCCTCTACTTGGGCAACAGCAGTAATAACATCTGGGGACCCCGTCTCAGCCGAAGCTCTCCCTCCTAGCCAAGCCATCTTGAACGTCCCTCTTGCTTTTGGTGCCACTCGCGCCTTTGCTGCTCCTGGAAATCCTGGTCCCGTTACCTCTCAAAGGTTTCCCTAGTCTTTCTCAGCCTCCTCGAGACTTTTTACCTACTTAAAGCCATACGGTTCTCTCTTTTCTCGCTTTTATCCCCGGGTACCCGCTAGGACCCAGCCCCGGCCCCTGGACGACCCTCGGGCAGCCACCTTCAAGCCACCAGCCGCCAGACTGCAGCGCGGCAGAGGCGGCTGCTGGACGGAGGGCGGGCTACGGGAGGAGGTGGTGCGGCTGCTGCAGTGCCCGCGGCCCGCACTCCCCCCCACCCCTCGGCCGGCCACACCCTTTTCCGGACTGTGGGCTGCCCTTGTACCGTTGGGGCAGAGACCCTTATTTCTGCGGCGGCCGCGTCTCCTGTGCTGAGGCGGATGCCTTCTCTCTAGTCTTGCAGAGGCGAAGCCCGTTACCCGGCCCCTCCCAGCAGAGGTGCCAGTCTAGGGGGAGAATGGCAGCAGAGAGGAATCAAAATTGACACTAGGCAGACACAGCCAAGCTTCCCAGGCCCTGGACTGGAAAGGGGAGGAGAAAGAGGGCGAAATGGCCCTAGGGGACCTGTAGCCTAGGCAGCAAGTGTTTGTCTCCTCATCATCATCATGGAAACTAATCTTCCTACCCCCAATACAAAGCGCAGGTGTCCTTTCCCTTAAAAGGAGTCACACAAAGAAAGATAGAGGAAAACACACACACACCCCAAAAAACCCACAAAGCCAGGCCTAATTAGGTCTTCTGGCCCCTCCCTGACTCAAGGAAGGACTTGCTTCCCTCTTCACCTTCCTACTCTAGAAGCCCCGTCTGAGGGGAGTTGAAAGGCTGGAAAAGGGGACTTTTTTTTTTTTTTGAGACGGAGTCTCGCTCTGTTGCCAAGCTGGAGTGCAGTGGCCCGAACTCGGCACACTGCAACCTCTGCCTCTTCAAGCGATTCTCCTGCCTCAGCCTCCTGGGTAGCTGGGATTACAGGCATGCGCCACCACACCCGGCTAATTTTGTATTTTTAGTAGAGACAGGGTTTCACCATGCTGGTCAGGCTAGTGTCGAACTCCTGACCTCGTGATCCGCCGGCCTCGCCTCCCAAAGTGCTGGGATTACAGATGTGAGCCACCGCGGCCAGCCTGGAACCAGGAATTTTTAAATCCCAGGATTCCCTCAAACTCCAATTTGACCGGACCTCCCCCTCCAGAAAGAATGTGCCCTTCTCCTCCTCCCGCTCCTCTCTCAGCAGCTGTCATTTCACCACGTCCCTGAGCTATCCACAGGGCAACAGTGTGACCTCTACCCTGTCAGCTCCCCTTATTAGAGAGACCTCAGCCCCCAAACTCTGTGAGGAATGAACCTTTGGGGCATCCCAGCCACTCACCCACCCTGGGTGTGAGGAGTCTGTCACACTTACACACTCCCTCTCCTCTGCGGCACACCACCAGCATCTTAGTAGGAAACTAGAGGCGAGGGTGTGCACGTCACTGTCTCTGCCTTCCCCACCTCCAGGTCAGCTTCCCAGACGTGGAAAAGGCTGAGTGGCTCAATAAGGTGAGGATTGATTTGATTTTTAGTCTTCAAATCTTTAGGGGAGAATGGGAATTTGTTTCTTCTTGCCAGACCCACCCTCAACCCTCAGTGCTCTCCATGGGGAGGATTCTGGAGGAACTTGCCTTGAGAGGGAAGACTGGACTCTCCTCTGACCCTCTCTCTTTCATCCCAGATTGTGGCCCAGGTCTGGCCCTTCCTGGGCCAGTATATGGAGAAGCTTCTGGCTGAAACTGTGGCTCCGGCTGTTAGGGGATCTAACCCCCATCTGCAAACATTTACATTTACACGAGTGGAACTGGGTGAAAAGGTATGTGTGGAGAAGGGAAAGTGAGGAGGTGGGCTAGGGAGGGTGAGTGGCCCGGAGTAGACTGAGGTACTTCTCCCTTTCCCTCCCCTCTCTCAGGAATTTCTCTCTCCCTAGCCATTGCGCATCATTGGAGTCAAGGTTCACCCAGGTCAGAGAAAAGAGCAGATCCTGCTGGACTTGAACATCAGGTAATACCACTCACCACTCTTACTGCTTCCCCTTCAATGTGTCCTGGTCAGTCCAGGCTACTTCACTCCCCTTCCCCGCAACTTCAGCCAAGGACTAACTCTCTTGGTTCTCTTCTTTACCAATCCCCAGCTATGTAGGTGATGTGCAGATTGATGTGGAAGTGAAGAAATATTTTTGCAAAGCAGGAGTCAAGGGCATGCAGGTAGGCCAGATGTCAGGGGCCACATAATAGGGAATGTTTGTCCTGCGTTTCATGGGATATGGGGAAGTGTGAGGTTGGAAAGACCAAGGCTGACAAAGTCTGGGAGGACAGAAGAGGGACTTTTCTGGGGAAAGGCTTTGATTTTCTCTTCTTGCCTCAGCTACATGGCGTTTTGCGGGTGATACTGGAGCCACTCATTGGGGACCTTCCCATCGTGGGGGCTGTGTCAATGTTCTTCATCCGACGCCCGGTAAGGGAAAACAATGAAGGGGTATGGGGAATCAGGAGAAACAGAGGACTGGGAGGATGAGGGCAGCCAGTGAAGGGGAATGAGAAGGGAATTGACAAGAAGGCCAAGGGGTTCTGGCAACTGTTTGATGGGTATGACCACACCCCAAAGGATCTGTCCTGACCCCTGCTCTTTCCCTCCAGACCCTAGACATCAACTGGACAGGGATGACCAACCTGCTGGATATCCCAGGACTTAGGTATCAAGGACTTATTGAGCACCTGCTGAGTGTTCCAGCGCTGGGTTGGGGGTTTAAGGGACACAGAGCAGTCAGAGATGCTGCTTATGTCCTCTAGGAGCCTCAACTTCAGTTGGGGAGCGAAGACAAATACTCCTGGAAAGTTTGATACTGTGATTTTTCTTCGGGTTGGGGGAGCAGGTAGGGAATGAAGAGGGCTGAAGACTGCAAAAGGCAATGGGGATGGCAGTGAAGAAGGGAGAGAGCAGTAGGTGGGGAATTAGGGTAGGAGAGTAGCACAAAGGATTTTCACAAAAGGACTTTCTTACAGCTTTAGGTCTCTCTTGGGTGTGGGAAACATAGTTGGGGTTAGGAGAAAATTGGAAGTTGAGGCCATACCCACTCCTTTCTACTCCCCCATTCAGCTCACTCTCTGACACCATGATCATGGACTCCATTGCTGCCTTCCTCGTGTTGCCCAATCGATTACTGGTGCCCCTTGTGCCTGACCTTCAAGATGTGGCTCAGTTGCGTTCCCCTCTGCCCAGGGTATGGCCTTTCCCCCACTAGATAGATCCTTCTCTCAGGAACCCCTTGCTGGGTCCTTAGTTTCTCACCATCTGATTCCTTCCTCCAGGGCATTATTCGAATTCACCTGCTGGCTGCTCGAGGGCTGACTTCCAAGGACAAATATGTGAAGGGCCTGATTGAGGGCAAGTCAGACCCATATGCACTTGTGCGTTTGGGTACCCAGACATTCTGCAGTCGTGTCATTGATGAAGAACTCAACCCACAGTGGGGAGAGACTTATGAGGTGGGAGAGTTGAGCAGCTCTGTGAAATGGGGAAGCCCCAGGAGGTTGTGAGAGAAGATGCTGATTGGATGATCCTCACAGCTGCAGCCCCATGAGACACTCAGCCTTCTGTGTTCCCCAGGTGATGGTACACGAGGTCCCAGGGCAGGAGATTGAAGTGGAGGTGTTCGACAAGGATCCAGATAAAGATGACTTTCTGGGCAGGTGAGACTCTGCCTGTTAGGATTCTAAAGCCCATGCTGGCCGGGCACGGTGGCTCACACCTGTAATCCCAGCACTTTGGGAGGCTGAGGCGGGTAGATCACGAGGTCAGGAGATTGAGACCATCCTGGCTAACACGGTGAAACACCGTCTCTACTAAAAATACAAAAATCAGCCGGGCGTGGTGGCGGGCGCCTGTACTCCCAGCTACTCGGGAGGCTGAGGCAGGAGAATGGTGGGTGGACCCGAGAGGAGGAGCTTGCAGTGAGCCGAGATCATGCCACTGCACTCCAGCCTGGGCGACAGAGCGAGACTCCGTCTCTAAAGAAAAAAAATAAAAATAAAAAAAATAAAGCCCATGCTACCGAGGTTCTGGAGGTAATTATACTCACTTTCTGGGCCTGGGAATCATGTATCATTTTCCTTCCTAACCTCCCCACCCCCAGCCCCTACCATGCACATACTCAGGCATGCAGGTGAGTGTCTTCTGAGAGGAAGAAGGGAGTCTGAGATCTGCCATTGATTTCTGGGTGGGTGAGTGGAGGGCCACTGACATGCTGCTAATTACAACACTCCCCTTTTCTTCCTTTCACTACCCTCTCCCCTCCCCACCCCCAGAATGAAGCTAGATGTAGGGAAGGTGTTACAGGCTGGCGTTCTGGATGATGTAAGTTGGGAGAAGAGGAAGGTGGGGGCTGATCTCACCCTTTGGGTAGACGGTAGTTGCTACATTGGTAGGGAAGTAGTTGAGCAGGTATCTGATTTCTACTACATCTCAATTTCCTCTAGTGGTTCCCTCTACAAGGTGGGCAAGGCCAAGTTCACTTGAGGCTAGAATGGCTGTCACTTTTGTCAGATGCAGAGAAACTGGAGCAGGTAAGCCACATGGGAAATAGGAAGCTGGCAGGGGAGAAATAGGTAGCTACAAGTGTAGGGGACTTGGAACGGTGACCAAGATCTGACTACTGCCACCCCTCCCCAGGTTCTACAGTGGAATCAGGGAGTCTCCTCTCGACCAGAGCCCCCGTCAGCTGCCATCTTAGTTGTCTACCTGGATCGGGCGCAGGATCTTCCTGTGAGTTTGGCTGGGTGAACAGGAGCCCTGGATGTAGCATTCCCCAACCCTGCCTTGCTGAGGATGCAAATGTGCCTGCCTGCTTTGCTCCAGAAGTATCAGCATGTAACACAAGGGTCCCAGGGAGGGGATCAGATCCATCTCAGGGAAAGGATTCTGATGCGATCCCACCTTCCTTCACCAAAACCAAAACCAAATCCCCCAAGATGGTGACCTCTGAATTGTACCCACCACAGCTGAAGAAGGGGAACAAGGAACCCAACCCTATGGTACAACTATCAATTCAGGATGTGACTCAGGAGAGCAAGGTGAGGGCCAGGACATCATTGTGGGTGGCCAGGTAGGACAGGGAGAGGCCTATTCTTGGGATGGTTTCCCCTTTAGAATGCCTGTTACGTGCAGGGGTTTTTTGCAGAAACAGGAGTGGTGCTGTGGTATACACCCTTAATCCCTCCTCTACATCTCCAGGCTGTCTACAGTACCAACTGCCCAGTGTGGGAGGAAGCGTTCCGGTTCTTCCTACAAGACCCTCAAAGCCAGGAGCTCGATGTGCAAGTGAGATAATCACCTCTTCATCCCTCCTGAATACCCTATTCTGTCTTCCCAGATCTATACCATTTCTCCTCTCCTTCTTTTCCCTTGATTCCTATTTTTAATCCATCTACCTAGACTCCCCACCTCCCTGAATCTCTCTCCACTGTTCCCCAACTGTCACTCCAGAATAATTTTTTTTTTTTTTTGAGATGGAGTCTCGCTCTGTTGCCCAGGCTGGGGTGCAGTGGTGCAATCTCGACTTACCGAAACCTCCACCTCCTAGGTTCAAGCAATTCTCCTGCCTCAGCCTCCCGAGTAGCTGGGATTACAGGCACGCACCACCATGCCCGGCTAATTTTTGTATTTTTAATAGAGATGGGGTTTCACCATGCTGGCCAGGCTGGTCTCGAACTCCTGACCTCAGGTGATCCGCCTGCCTCAGCCTCCCAAAGTGCTGGGATTATAGGCATGAGCCACTGCACCTGGCCTTAGTTCATATGTACTTGTTCTTGAATGATTTTATATATGTGTGTCTTGTCTATGAAACTGGCCAGTAAGCATTGTGAAAGCAGATACTATGTTTCGTGCTTTTTCTATGACCTTTAAAATGCTGAATGTTAACAATTTTATTGAGGCATAATTTACATACCATAAAATCACTCATTTTAGGTATACAATTCCCAATTATAAAAAATTATTCTGAGGCTGGGCACGGTACCTAAAATGAGTGATTTTATGGTATGTAAATTATGCCTCAATAAAATTGCTAACATTCAGCATTTTTTTTTTTTTTTGAGACAGAGTTTCACTTTTGTTGCCCAGGCTGGAGTGCAATGGCGTGATCTCGGCTCACTGCAACCTCCACCTCCTGGGTTCAAGTGATTCTCCTGCCTCAGCCTCCTGAGTAGCTGGGATTACAGGGATGTGCCACCATGCCTGGCTAATTTTTTTTGTATTTTTAGTAGAGACGGGGTTTCTCCATGTTGGTCAGGCTGGTCTCGAACTCCCGACCTCAGGTGATCCGCCCATCTCAGCCTCCGAAAGTGCCTGGATTACAGGCATGAGCCACTGTGCCCGGCCCAACATTCAGCATTTTAAAGGTCATAGAAAAAGCACAAAACATAGTATCTGCCTTCACAATGCTTACTGGCCAGTTTCAGTTTCATAGACAAGACACACATACATAAAATCATTCAAGAACAAGTACATATGAACTAAGGCCAGGCATGGTGGCTCACACCTGTAATCCCAGCACTTTGGGAGGCCAAGGCAGGTGGATCACCTGAGGTCAGGAGTTTGAGAACAGACTGGTCAGCATGGTGAAACCCCATCTCTACTAAAAATACAAAAATTAGCCAGGCATGGTGGCGCACGCCTGTAATCCCAGCTACTTGGGAGGCTGAGGTAGAATTGCTTGAGCCCGGGAGGCGGTGGTTGCAGTGAGCCAAGATAGCGCCACTGCACTCCAGCCTGGGTGACAGAGTGAGACTCCGTCTCAAAAAAAATAAAAAATCAAAAATTAGCCGGGTGTGGTGGCATGTGCCAGTAATCCCAGCTACTTGGGAGGCTGAGGCAGGAGAATCATTTGAACCTGGGAGGTAGAAGTTGTAGTGAGCTGATTTCACGCCACTACACTCTCACCTGGGCGACAGAGTAAGACTCTGTCTCAAAAAAAAAAAAGAACAGAAGAACAGCAACAATTACATATGAATTGTGGGAGTAAAATATCCATAGCATAGGACTAAGGAGGGTCAGAGAAAGGGATAGGCTGGAGTAACTAGGGAGATTTTGTGAAGCAAGAAGTAGGATTTTAATTGCGTCTTGAAGGATGAGTAGGATTTAAATAGGCTGAGGGAAGAGAATGAGGACTTTCCAAATAGTGGGAGCAGAATGAACAAAGGTGGAAGGGGCCATGGATTGGGCAGAGGACTATAAAAGACGGCTGTGGCCGAGGCAGGCGAATTGCCTGAGCTCAGGAGTTTGAGACCAGCCTGGGCAACACCGTGAAACCCCGTCTCTACTAAAAAATACAAAAACTTAGCTGGGCGTGACAGCATGCGCCTGTAGTCCCAGCTATTTGGGAGGCTGAGGTAGGAGAATGGGTTGAACCCAGGAGGTCGAAGTTGCAGTGAGCCAAGATGGCGCCACTGCACTCCAGCATGGGCGACAGAGTGAGACTCTGACTCAAAAAAAAAAAAAAAAAAAGATGGCCCTGAGTAGAGCAGGAGGTTTGTGATTGGCACAGAGACGAATGAAGCTGGAGCCATGTTATCATTTTCACAGTATGCCTCCCTTTCCCCTAATCCCTTCACTACAGTCCTTCCTCCTGTGCCTGTAGGTGAAGGATGATTCCAGGGCCCTGACTTTAGGAGCACTGACACTGCCTCTGGCCCGCCTGCTGACTGCCCCAGAACTCATCCTGGACCAGTGGTTCCAGCTCAGCAGCTCTGGCCCAAACTCCAGACTCTACATGAAACTAGTCATGAGGGTATGGAAATAGAGGAGGTACTGAGGTGGGGAAAGTCCTGTTGATTCTTTGGTATTAAGAATAAGGAAAGGGAGCCTCCTAAGATTAAAAGAGCTAATACATGTAGAAGTGCCAAGCAGGCACAAAAACATATTGATCTGACTGGTGGAAGGAATGGCTTATGAGTTGAGGGGGTGCGGAGGGAACGCTGTAAAGATGAGCCCAGCCAGGGCAGCACCTAGTTCCCCTGTCACAGCCCCTCCTCTACCCCACCCCACATGCCTTGCCTGCTGGTGGCGAGCTGCACTTCTTTGATTCAGCATTATGCTACCCTTCCTAGATCCTGTACTTGGATTCATCAGAAATATGCTTCCCCACTGTGCCTGGTTGTCCTGGTGCTTGGGACGTGGACAGTGAGAATCCCCAGAGAGGCAGCAGTGTGGATGCCCCACCTCGACCCTGTCACACGACTCCTGATAGCCAGTTTGGGACCGAGGTGAGTCTATATCTGGAAAGGACTAGGGTCTGTTTGCCCCGCTAAGTGTGCAAAGCCTATTTCAGGGCAGATTCTGACAGGTCTCTCTCCCTTTGCCATCTGGCACCCCCCTGTCCCTTTTGCAGCATGTGCTTCGGATCCATGTATTAGAGGCCCAGGACCTGATTGCCAAAGACCGTTTCTTGGGGGGACTGGTGAAGGGCAAGTCAGACCCCTATGTCAAACTAAAGCTGGCAGGACGAAGCTTCCGGAGCCATGTTGTTCGGGAAGATCTCAATCCCCGCTGGAATGAGGTTTTTGAGGTCAGAATTGAGTGGCTGTGACTCCTGGTTCTGCCCCATTTTTCCCCCAATCCCAAAAGTGGTCCAGAAACCTCTGAGGTTCAGTTGACTGGGGGGGTCCAGTCATTTGCAAAGGAAAAGGAGAGAATCTTCTTTCATCTGCACTGTTTTCTCCCACTAGGTGATTGTCACATCAGTTCCAGGCCAGGAGCTAGAGGTTGAAGTCTTTGACAAGGACTTGGACAAGGATGATTTTCTGGGCAGGTGAGAGCATAGGAGTCTAGGTGAAAAAGAGGCTGGGGCTCTTTAGGCCATGGAGTCTGGCCTCCTTGGTTCTCACCATCTAGCTTTTGTCTTAATCTTTCTCTTCAACAGGTGTAAAGTGAGTCTCACCACAGTCTTAAACAGTGGCTTCCTTGATGAGGTAAGCATGGAATTAAGGGTCAACAACCCCTCCTGATCCTGCCCAAGCTTCATTCTCATAGTTCTCCTGTCTGCATATCCCCAAGTCTTCACCCTGCCTACTTCCACAGTGGCTGACCCTGGAGGATGTCCCATCTGGCCGCCTGCACTTGCGCCTGGAGCGTCTCACCCCCCGTCCCACTGCTGCTGAGTTAGAGGAGGTAGGGCAGGAGACTGGAGGAAGGAAGGGACCCAAGGTGGGGCAGGATGAGCTCTTCTCTTAGCGTTCAAGGCACATGCCAGAACCCAAGGTGTCAGTTACCACTCCCCAGCCCCGTGTGCCCCTCCACAGGTGCTGCAGGTGAATAGTTTGATCCAGACTCAGAAAAGTGCGGAGCTGGCGGCGGCCCTGCTATCCATCTATATGGAGCGGGCAGAGGACCTGCCGGTGAGATCCCGCTCCCCACGCCCAATAACTTCCTGGCCCTTCTTCCACTTCCCTCCGGTTTGGATGGTCCTGGAGTATTTAGAATAAGAAAAATGGCCCCTCTTCCTGAGGGTGGTGCAGGGGTGGGAAAAATTGTCTGTTCAAGGCCACAGGGGTAGTGGCTGCCAAGTAATAATGGAGACATGGCTGCTGGCTGTGGATATAATCTGTGAGGGGATCTGCCTAACTAGGTCCAAATTTAAGACTAACACAGTATTGTCTTTCTAGCTGCGAAAAGGCACCAAGCACCCCAGCCCTTATGCTACTCTCACTGTGGGAGATACTTCTCATAAAACCAAGGTATGAACAAATGCTGCAGGGTAAAAATGGGAGGGACAAGAGAAATAAGAGTATCAGCCACTGATCATAAGCCCTCATCTCCACCAGACTGTTTCGCAAACTTCAGCCCCTGTCTGGGATGAGAGTGCCTCCTTTCTCATCAGGAAACCACACACTGAGAACCTAGAGTTGCAGGTACTGTAAATTCATTCTTCAAATATTTAGCAGATTTCTGCCATGGCAAGGCAGGAAACCAGGCACAGAGCATTCAGAGATGAGATAAAAGATTGGCTTTTTTTTTTTTTTTGAGACAGAGTCTTGCTCTGTCGCCCAGGCTAGAGTGCAGTGGCGCTATCTTGGCTCACTGCAAGCTCCGCCTCCTGGGTTCACACCATTCTCCTGCCTCAGCCTCCCAGGTAGCTGGGACTACAGGCACCCGCCACCATGCCTGGCTAATTTTTGCATTTTTTTTTAGTAGAGATGGAGTTTCACCATGTTAGCCAGGCTGGTCTCGAACTCCTGACCTCAGGTGATCCGCCCACCTCGGCCTCCCAAAGTGCTGGAAATACAGGTGTGAGCCACTGCAACCGGCCAAAAGATTGACTTCTTATCTTTATGGAGCTCACACTCTGTTTTGGGAGAAAAATAACCAGATGAAACTTCCAGAATGGTAACTGAGGTAAAAGGCACTGTGGGGAAGAAAGGAAGGGTTCAGGCTGGGGAAAGGCTGGAGATAGAAAGGCATCCTTAGATGACCCCTGAGCTTGAGGGTAGATTCTTTTTTTTTTGAGACTAGAGTCTCGCTCTTATTGCCCAGGCTAGAGTGTAGTGGCACAATCTCAGCTCACTGCAACCTCAGCCTTCCAGGTTCAAGCGATTCTCCTGCCTCAGCCTCCTGCGTACCTGGGATTACATGCGCGTGCCACCACGCCCAGCCAATTTTTAGTAGAGACGGGGTTTTGCCATGTTGGCCAGGCTGGTCTTGAACTCCTGACCTCACGTTATCCATCCACCTCAGCCTCCCAAAGTGCTGGGATTACAGGTGTGAGCCACCGCACCCGGCCTTTTTTGTTTTTAGACAGGGTCTTACTCTGTCGCCCAGGCTGGAGTGCAGTGGTGCAATCAGGGCTCACTACAGCCTCAACTCTTGGGCTCTAGCAATCCTCCTACCTCAGCTGGGATAACAGGTGCACACTACCACACCTAGCTAATTTTTGTATTTTTTTGTGGAGATGACGTTTTGCCATGTCATCCAGGCTGGTCTCGAACTCCTGGACTCAAGCATTCTGCCCGCCTCGGCATCCCAAAGTGCTGGGATTACAAGTGTGAGAACCGTGCCCCAGCCTAAGGGTAGATTTACTGGTTCTTTTGGACCAAGAAAAGAAGAGCAGGAAAACTCTTTAGGCTGAGAAAAAAAATGGAGGAGAGAGAAAGCATATTTATTATAGATCAGAGAGGCAGGCAGAGCAAGATCATAGGGGCTGTTGAATAGTATGCTAGAAATACAGATTTTATCCTAAGGCTTAGGGAAGCCTTTGTTTATTTTATTTATTATTTTTTTGAAACAGAGTCTGGCTCTGTTGCCCAGGCTGGAGTACAGTGATACGATCTCAGCTCACTGCAACCTCCCTCCTGGGTTCAATCGATTCTCCTGCCTCAGCCTCCCAAGTAGATGGGATAATAGGTGCCCGCCACCACGCCCAGCTAATTTTTGTATTTTTAAGAGAGATGGGGTTTCACCATGTTGGTCAGCCTGGTCTCTAAGTCCTGACCTCAAGTGATCCACTGCCTCGGCCTCCCAAAGTGCTGGAATTAGAGGCGTGAGCCACCGCACCCAGCTAGGGAAGCCTTTAATGAGAGGTCACAAATCCAGATTTGCATTTTGGGAAGATCATAGGGATAAGAGGGTAAAGAATGGACTGGAGAGGGACAACACTGGGGGCAGGGAGATCAGTGAGGAGACTGTTAGAGCAGTCAAAGCAGGGCACGACTAAAGCCTGATGGGATTTGAAGATTGCTGTGATATGGAGCAGGTGGAGGAGCAAGGAACAGCCTAGACACTAACTCTGGGGTTTTTGGCACAGGGTGGCTAGATGGATAAGGGTGCCGTTGCTGACTTAGGGAGTGCACAGAGAGGGAATTTTGGAATTTGAGATCTCTGCAGGACATCCAAGGGAAGACATGCAGAAAACAAATCTATTGCCCATGAGGTGTTCCTCCCTTGCCCTCTTATTGGAACATCATGAGCAAGCAACCACTTACAAGTGTAGTCATGGGTGAGATCTCTTAGGCAGCGTGGAGAGTGAGGACGAGACAAAAGATGGCCATGAGCCATCTTACAGGTGTGAGCCACTGTGCCTGGCTGAAATTAATAGAATTTAAAATAATGTAACAATGCTAGCAGAGTAGAAAGGAGGTACAAATGAACTCAGTTCTTCATCTTTTCTAGCAGGGAATCAATAGATACTACAAGCATATTAGAATTCCGTGAGAACAAGGAAAACAGGAGAGTTTTAAAGGCCGTTACATTTGGAATATGGCAACAGGAGTAGGATGAGCAAGAAACATTTACTTTTAGTTCTGTTTTTACTGTTGTTTTCTGTACTCTGCAGCTATTACTGGTATAATTTCTGAAAGCTAGGTTGGGCGCGGTGGCTCACGCCTGTAATCCCAGCACTTTGGGAGGCCAAGGCGGGCAGATCACAAGGTCAGGAGATCGAGACTATCCTGGCTAACACAGTGAAACCCCATCTCTATTAAAAATACAAAAAATTAGCCGGGTGTGGTGGCGGGCGCCTGTAGTCCCAGCTACTCGGGAGGCTGAGGCAGGAGAATGGCGTGAACCCGGGAGGCGGAGCTTGCAGTGAGCCGAGATCGCGCCGCTGCACTCCAGCCTGGGCGACAGAGCGAGACTCTGTCTCAAAAATAATAATAATAATTTCTGAAAGTTTATGAGGTAAAGATGGTCCACTCTACTCTGGTTAAGAAAGGAAGGACAGGCCAGGCACAGTGGCTCACACCTGTAATCCTAGCAATTTGGGAGGCCAAGGTGGGTGGATCACCTCAGGTTGGGAGTTTGAGACCAGCCTGACCAACATGGAGAAACCCCAGCTCTACTAAAAATACAAAATCAGCTGGGCATGGTGGCAGGTGCCTGTAATCCCAGCTACTCAGGAGGTTGAGGCAGGAGAATCACTTGAACCTGGGAGGCGGAGGTTGCGGTGAGACCAGATCACGCCATGCACTCCAGCCTGCGCAACAAGAGCGAAACTCTGTCTCAAAAAAGAAAAAAAAAAAGGAAGGAAGGACAGAGGGAGGGACTAGCAACTGTTACCATTGCTTCCCTGCCTTTCTCAAAGGGAAATCTCACCAAACCACCTATGAGTCCAAGCGTTTGGACCTTTAACACCAGGATTAACTCATTTGTTGATGCATTCGCCTCTTGATCATGGTCCTGTTGCCCCACAGGTTCGGGGTGAGGGCACTGGCGTGCTGGGCTCATTATCCCTGCCCCTCTCAGAGCTCCTCGTGGCTGACCAGCTATGCTTGGACCGCTGGTTTACACTCAACAGTGGTCAGGGGCAGGTGCTACTGAGAGCACAGCTAGGGGTGAGTGACAGGAGATGGTGGGCAGGATGAGAGGGAGGAGGGGAGGGCCTTCACAGCTGAGGGACACCCAGGAGGGTGGGAACAGAGGGCCGTGTCCTTAGAGTGAGGGAACTGAGAGAACTCTGCCCAGCTCACAGCTTTCTTGCCCCTAGATCCTGGTGTCCCAGCACTCGGGAGTGGAAGCTCATAGCCACAGCTACAGCCACAGCTCCTCATCTCTGAGTGAAGAACCAGAGCTCTCGGGGGGACCCCCTCACATCACCTCTTCAGCCCCAGAGCTCCGGCAGCGCCTAACACATGTTGACAGGTAAAGGGCTGGGACAGGAAGGTGGGACGCAGTCAGAAATAAGAAGTATTACAGGTTCACTAGGCTCTAGCTTTCCCCAGACCTACTGATATTTCTCCACAGTTCCCTTGAGGCTCCAGCCGGGCCTCTGGGCCAGGTGAAACTGACTGTGTGGTACTACAGTGAAGAACGAAAGCTGGTCAGCATTGTTCATGGTTGCCGGTGAGACCCCATCCCTCCTGTCCTCCAGATCGCCTCCATCCCTTCCCTCAGGTTACCGTATCACCTACATCCTCCTGTTGTAGGGCCCTTCGACAGAATGGACGCGATCCTCCTGATCCCTATGTGTCACTGTTGCTGCTGCCAGACAAGAACCGAGGCACCAAGAGGAAGACCTCACAGAAGAAGAGGACCCTGAGTCCTGAATTTAACGAACGGTCAGTCAGTGGGCATTCAGGTGGAGAGATGGCAGGCTTGGAAAGGACTCCTGGCCCCTAACACCCAGTCCTACCCCAGGTTTGAGTGGGAACTCCCCCTTGATGAGGCCCAGAGACGAAAGCTGGATGTCTCTGTCAAGTCTAATCCCTCCTTCATGTCGAGAGAGCGTGAGCTGCTGGGGAAGGTAAGAGGGCAGGATGGCAGGGCAGGGGTGAGGGCTGGAAGCTGCTGGTACCAAGGTTATAGTCCCTGTGAGGAAGGAAGTACCCCACGTGATCCTTTAGAGGTGACTCTTTCACCTCTGCAATGGTTTGGGACGAGTATGTGATGAAGGAACATGGTCTTTGGAGATTTCAAAACAGCATCATCAGAATGAGATCCTGTCTCAAAAAATAAAAAAATAACATCTTTCCCCCATCATCCTCCAACACAGGTGCAGCTGGACCTAGCTGAGACAGACCTTTCCCAGGGTGTAGCCCGGTGGTGAGTGTCTGCGTGGGTGGGGGATGGTCTGGATATTTCAGTGGGAGAAATTCCAATCACAGGAAAGGAAAAAAAGATACAATCTCAGCAGAGAACCATTGATTCTATCAAGTAGAGAAGCCCTTGGATCGTGTCTCATTTATAAATAAGACGACACAAGAGTCATCTTTCTACATGAGCCCTCTTGTTTTCACAGGTATGACCTGATGGACGACAAGGACAAGGGCAGCTCCTAGGAGCTGGCGAGTCCCAGCCTGACTCTGCTCTGTCTTCCTGCCTTCGTCTTGCTCCATCACCGCCTCAATGTGATGAGCCTAAAGCTATGGTCCAAGGGCAGAGCCTGTGCCCTTCAGCCCTTTCACCTAACAGGCCCATATTCGGGCCTTTGCCTGACCAAAGAGAAGAACTGTATGTTCCCTTTACTGCACGGCCTTTATCCTTCTGGGCCCCTAGGGCGGGGACCTGAGCTGGCTGTTTCCTGCTCTGCCTGCACATTGTTCTCCCTTCCTCCCAACTCCTCAGGGCCTTCTGTATCTGTGCCTGGCCACTGGCAGCACTAGCAGTGGTATTAGCTTATGCCAAATACAGCTTTGGAAGGATCTTTTTTTCTTTAACTAGATGGTCACCTTCTTCCCTGCCACACATGGGTGGGAAGGTGGACAGGCTAACCTCTCCAGCTGTGAGCCTCTTAGACTACTGCATGTAGCAAATGTTCAGCAGCTCAGGCCCCCATATCCAGTTCTGTCCCCACTTTCCTCAACCCTGTCCTGAAAATTCTACTGCTCTGATGGCTGGGGTCAGTCTCTTGTCACTTTGGAAACTGGGGACACTTGGATTCTACTCAAGCCTCCAAGTAGTGGCATATCAGTCTTGGAGCTCCTAGCTGGTGATACGGAGAGGGCTTTGGGGGACTTGGGACAGCAGGGCCAATTTTTTTGCCCAAGTGCCTAGGCTGCTAACTCACTGACTAGAACTTAATCTGGTACTCTTTAGTTTTGCACCAACTCTGCCAAGCCACTGTATCTTACATTAAACATCATACTCAAACTAGCTGTGGTTCTTTTCCTTAAGGATAGGGAATCAATCTACCCATCTGATGTTTATTCCTACTGTCAAAAGCCTTTATCTAATTCGTGAATCACGTCAGTTTAATTAATGATCAAAGCCTACTAAGGTTGCAGCCACCAAGAATGTTGAGGATGGTCAAGAGACCTGTGTAAAGTAGCTGCTGTTGCATTTCAGGTGAGACTCATTTCCAGTCACAGTGATGAACTCTGTTACCCATCCAACTTGTCTGCTGACCACTGTAGGCTTTCCAGGGAAGGGATTCCTAAACCTGGTAAACCTGGGAGCTCTGTGCCACTGCACAGGCTCCTGGTGTCTCTGTGCCACCAGGGCATGCTCAGCTACATTCAAAAGGGCTTCAGGCCCATCTAACAGGAGCTGAGAAATACACCCATTCCTATCATCTTGAACTCTGCTCCTTGCAGGGAGTTTCCTGGAATGCAAGCTAGAGAAGCTGTGCTCCATCTGTTCTGCCAATTGAAAGGAGAGAGATGGACAGAGTGAACTACTGAAAACAGGGTCACTGGCATAGGAACTTGGGGATTTCATAACTGCCTCAGGGAGACTTTACTATCTTCTCTTGAAAAATATAAACCTTAGGATGCTGCCCACTGGGAGAAGAGGGAAGACAGGGGAAAGGATTCCTGCTCAGCTCCACAAGTTGTCGAAATTTGCTTAATTAGCAAAAACTGAATTTAAACTCCACACTGTCCACAAACTCAGCCTCTATATTTTCAGCGACCCTTTTGTATTCACTGCTGGTTCCTCTACCATCTCCACTTCCTTCTCATCAATGTAAGAGGACCCCAAGCCTTGGCTTTGAGCAAGAAGGTCTTATTTATTTGCTCCATTCCCCAACTCCAGCTCTAAAAATCACAGGCAGAAAAACTCCAAAAACAGAGCAGAGAAAATTTTTAAGGTCTCTCGTCAAATTTCTAGATATTGGCCGTGCACAGTGCCTCACACCTGTAATCCCAGCACTTTGGAAGGCCGAGGCAGGTGGATCACAAGGTCAGGAGATTGAGACCATCCTAGCTAACACGGTGAAACCCCATCTCTACTAAAAATACAAAAAAATTAGCTGGGCGTGGTGGCAGGTGCCTGTAGTCCCAGCTACGGGGGAGGCTGAGGCAGGAGAATCACTTGAACCAGGGAAGCGGAGGTTGCAGTGAGCCGAGATGGCGCCACTGCACTCTAGCCTGGGCGACAGAGCGAGACTCCATCTCAAAAAAAAAAAAAAAATTCTAGATACTAGCTGGGCATGCAACCCAAGGCCTGTTGTTCTAGCTGGCTTCAGATAATACAACCTAGGATTTTGTAATGTGTGATTTTAAGAAAACATTCTTGAGCTAGTTTATCACTTCAAGTAATTATATTTCCAGAAAACTAGAGGACATGGCACAAATTCTTCCGTCCCAGAAGGGTCCCTACTCTTTCCTAACCTTTTTGAGTTCAATATATATAAGGGAAGAGGTACTACTCTACATATTAAATACAAGATGATGGCTAAGTGTGATAGCTCATGCCTGTAATGCCAACACTTGGGGAGGCTGGCTGAGGCAGAGGATCCAGAGAAAACCCCCACCCTTAAAAAAAAATTAGCCAGGCTTGGTGGTATGCACCTGTAGTCCCAGCTACCCAGGAGTCTGAGGCAGGAGCATCGTTTGAGCCCAGGAGTTCAATGTAATAGTGAGCTAGGCTCGTGCCACCACTCTACTCCACCCTGGGTGACAGAGTGAGACCTTGTCTTCAAAAAAAAGAAAAAAAAAAAAACTAAGATGATGACAACCAGAAAAAAAAAAAACAACGAAATACATACAAGATGAGACACAAAACACAATTGCACATTTATATATGAAGATGGAACACATTTTAAGGGTCATTAGTCACATGAATTAAATATACTTCTGTCATTTCTCAAACAACTGACTTTTGACACACATACACAATGCATACCTTTTCCGGAGAAAGACATGACTGCATATGGTTACGCTATCACTGATGTTTGCAAATACTATCCTCTTGGAATGTTTTTATTGGACCAAACAACGTGCTGTAGTTAACTAGGTGTGGCAACACAGTTGTCTACCCAACAGCCATTTCCCCTCTTCCCTACATACAGAATCCCAGAATGTCCCTGGTGGCAGTATGCCAGCCCCAGGAAATTAATCAAGATCCCTTTTGCTGAATAATCACTTTCCCTTGCAAGTTGAAATTACCCTGACCCAGTTTTGAAATTACCCAACAAGATGTTAGAGGAAGTCAGTTAGGGACTGTAGCATCTAAAGAAGAAAGCCCTCATTGCCCCTTCCTTTCTGCGTAGGTTATTGGTATGAGGATATTATGTCTGGAACTGCAGCAGCCTTTTTTTTTTTTTTTGAGACAGAGTTTTGCTCTTCTCATGCAAGCTGGAATGCAATGGCGTGGTCTCGGCTTGCAGCAACCTCTGCCTTCGGGGTTCAAACAATTTTCCTGCCTCAGCCTCCTGAGTAGCTGGGATTACAGGCACCTGCCACCATACCCAGCTAATTTTTGTATTTTGACACAGGGTTTTCATCACGTTGGCCAGGCTGGTCTCAAACTCCTGACCTCAAATGAGCCGCCCGCCTCAGCCTCCCAAAGTGCTGGGATTACAGGCATGAGCCACTGTGCCAGGCCAGCAGCAGCTTTTTTTTTTTTTTGAGACGGAGTCTCATTCTGTTGCCTAGGCTGGAGTGCAATGGTGTGATCTTGGCTCACTGCAACCTCCACCTCGCGGATTCAAGTGATTCTCCTGCCTCAGCCTCCTGAATAGCTGGGACTACAAGTGCCCGCCACCACACCGGGCTAATTTTTGTATTTTCAGTAGAGACGGCGTTTCACCATGTTGTCCAGGCTGGTCTCGAACTGACCTCAGGTGATCCGCCTGCCTCGGCCTCCCAAAGTGCTGAGATTACAGACATGAGCCACTGTGCCTGGCCACTGAGATATTTATATACATCTCACATTATTTCCTTAAGGTAAGTGGGGCCAGGCGCTGTGGTTTACACCTGTAATTCCAACACTATAATCCCAGCACTTTGGGAGGCGGAGGCCAGCAGATCACGAGGTCAGGAGTTCAAGACCAGCCTGGCCAACATAATGAAACCCCGTTTGTACTAAAAAGACAAAAATTGCCCGGCACGGTGGCTCACACCTCTAATCCCAGCACTTTGGGAGGCCGAGGCGGGCAGATCACGAGGTCAAGAGATCGAGACCATCCTGGCTAACAAAGTGAAACCCCATCTCTACTAAAAAATACAAAAAATTAGCTGGGCGTGGGACGCCTGTAGTCCCAGCTACTTGGGAGGCTGAGGCAGGAGAATGCCATGAACCCGGGAGGCGGAGCTTGCAGTGAGCCGACATCGAGCCACTGCACTCCAGCCAGGGTGACAGAGTGAGACTCCTTCTCAAAAATAAATAAATAAATAAATTTAAAATAAAATAAAAATAAAAATACAAAAATTAGCCGGGCATGGTGGCAGGTGCCTGTAGTCCCAGCTAGTTGGGAGGCTGAGGCAGGAGAATCGCTTGAACCCAGGAATGCTGGGATTACAGGCGTGAGCCACCATGCCCGGCCAACTTCTATATTTTAATGACTTTTAATACGTTCTTCCAAGCTGCATTCTAAGGAGGTTATATCCATCTTCTATATTCCCACCAGCATTATGTGAAAATGTGTTTTCCTATATTCTCTCCAACCCTGAATTTTTTTTTTTTTTGAGATAGAGTCTCGCTCTGTCGCCCAGGCTGGAGTCCAGTGGCTCGATCTCGGCTCACTGCAACCTCCAACTCCCAGATTCAAGTGATTCTCCTGCCTCAGCCTCCCGAGTAGCTGGGATTACAGGCTTGTGCCACCACACCCGGCTAATTTTTTGTACTTTCAGTAGAGATGGGGTTTCACCGTGTTAGCCAGGATGGTCTCGATCTCCTGACCTTGTGATCCACCCGCTTCAGCCTCCCAAAGTGCTGAGATTACACGCGTGAGCCACCGCGCCCGGCCTCCAACACTGAATATTATAATTTTTAAAAATCTTGCTGGGTCAGGCACAGTTGCTCACGCCTGTAATCCCAGCACTTTGGGAGGCCGAGGCGGGCGAATCACGAGGTCAGGAGATTGAGACCATCCTGGCTAACACGGTGAAACCCCGTCTCTACTAAAAATACAAAAAATTAGCCAGGCATGGTGGTAGGCACCTGTAGTCCCAGCTACTTGGGAGGCTAAAGCAGGAGAATGGCGTGAAACCGGGAGGCGGAGCTTGCAGTGAGCCGAGATCGCACCACTGCACTCCAGCCTGGGCGACAGCGAGACCCTGTCTCAAAAAAAAAAAAAAAATCTTGCCAATTGATGGGTACCATTTTGCCTAGTTTTATAGATTTTCCTGCCTCTCTCACTGTCAGACTAACCTGTCATTTAACTTGTCATTTCTGGCCAGGCACAGTGGCTGGTGCCTGTAATCGCAGCACTTTGGGAGGCCGAGGCGGGCAGATCGTGAGGTCAGAAGTTCCAGAGCAGCCTGACCAACACGGTGAAACCCTGGCTCCACTAAAAATAGAAAAATTAGCCAGGCGTGGTGGCACATGCCTGTAATCCTAGCTACTCAGGAGGCTGAGGCAGGAGAATCGCTTGATCCCGGGAGGCGGAGGTTGCAGTGAGCCAAGATTGCGCCACTGCACTCCAGCTTGGGTGACAGAGCAAGACTCCGTCTCAAAAAAAATAAATAAATAAAAATAACTGTCATTTCTTGTTGGTGTCAGTAAGACTCTTCTCCAGCACCAATCCCCTATCTGTCAATTTTCATTTCTAATCTTGGGCTAGAATCCCCTAAGATGAATGGAGCATTTCACTAGGTAAGTACTACTAGAAATAGTACCAGATTTCCCTAAAGAATTAAAAACCTAAAGCCGGGCGTGGTAGCTCATGCCTGTAATCCCAGCACTTTGGGAGGCCAAGGCGGGTGGATCACGAGGTCAGGAGATCGAGACCATGCTGGCTAACACAGTGAAACCCCGTCTCTACTAAAAATACAAAAAAAATCAGCCAGGCCTGGTGGTGGGCGCCTGTAGTCCCAGCTACTAGGGAGGCTGAGGCAGGAGAATGGCGTGAACCCAGAAGGCGGAGCTTGCAGTGAGACAAGATCATACCACTGCACTCCAGCCTGGGCGACAGAGCGAGATTCCATCTCAAAAAAAACAAAACAAAACAAAATAAAAAAGGGCTGGGTGCCATGGCTCAAGCCTGTAATCCCAACACTTTGGGAGGCCGAGGCGGGTGGATCACAAGGTCAGGAGATCGAGACCATCCTGGCTAACACGGTGAAACCCGGTCTCTCCTAAAAATACAAAAAATTAGCCAGGCATGGTGGCGGGCACCTGTAGTCCCAGCTACTTGTGAGGCTGAGGCAGGAGAATGGCGTGAACCCGGAAGGCGGAGCTTGCAGTGAGCCGAGATGGTGCCACTGCACTGGACAACAGAGCAAGACTCCGTCTCAAAAAAAAAAAAAAAAACAAAAAACTAAAACTGGCCCAGCGTGGTGGCTCACACCTGTAATCCCAGTACTTTGGCAGGCTGATGCAGACGGATCACCTGAGGTCAGGAGTTCAAGATCAGCGTGACCAACATGGTGAAACCCTGTTCCTACTAAAAATACAAAAATTAGCCGGGCGTCATGGCGGGCGCCTATAATCTCAGCTACTTGAGAAGCAGAGGTAGAAGAATCACTTGAACCGGGGAGGCGGAGGTTGCAGTGAGCCGAGATCGCGCCACTGCACTCCAGCCTAGACCACAGAGTGAGACTGTCTCAAAACAAAAACAAAAACAAAAAACTTAAAACCAAAAGGAGTAGAGAGATCAGGCAAGTAGAATAACTATAACAAGGCAGGCGCAGTGGCTCACGCCTGTAATCCCAGCACTTTGGGAGCCTGAAGCTGGTGGATCATCTGAGGTCAGGAGTTTGATACCAGCCTGACCAACATGGCAAAACCCCGTCTATACTAAAAATACAAAAAAATTAGGCCAGGTGAGGTGGCTCACGCCTGTAATCCCAACACTTTGGGAAGCCGAGGTGGGTAGATCACAAGGTCAGGAGATCGAGACCAGCCTGGCCAATATGGTGAAACCCCGTCTCTACTAAAAATACAAAAAAAAAAAAAAAAAAAAATTAGGCCGAGCGCGGTGGCTCACGCCTGTAATCCCAGGACTTTGGGAGGCTGAGGCGGGCGGATCATGAGGTCAGGAGATCGAGACCATCCTGGCTAACACGGTGAAACCCCATCTCTACTAAAAATACAAAAAATTAGCAGGGCGTGGTGGCAGGTGCCTGTAGTCCCAGCTACTTGGGAGGCTGAGGCAGGAGAATGGCGTGAACCTGGGAGGCGGAGCTTGCAGTGAGCCAAGATAGCGCCACTGCACTGCGGCCTGGGCGAAAGAGCGAGACTCCGTCTCAAAAAAAAAAAAAAAAAAAAAAAAAAAATTAGCTGGGCATGGTGGCACATGCCTGTAATCCCAGCTACTCGAGAGGCTGAGGAAGGAGAACTGCTTGAACCCAGGAGGCGGAGGTTGCTGTGAGCCAAGATTGCGCCACTATACTCCAGTCTGGGCAACAGAGCAAAACTCCATGTCAAAAATATAATAATAATAATAATAATAATAATAATAATAAATTAGCCGGGCGTGGTGGTGCTGGGATTGCACCACTGCACTCCAGCCTGGGTGACAAGAGTGAGACTCTGTCTCAAAAAACAAACAAACAAAAAAAAACTATAACAACTAAATATAAGAAATAGCCAGGTACAGTGGCGCATGAATTTGAGGTTGCAGTGAGCTATGATTGTGCCACTGTATCCAGAGCCTGGGCAACAGAGCAAGCCCCTGTTTCTCAGGGGGGAGGAAAGGAAATGTATACAGAGGCCGGGCGCAATGGCTCACGCCTATAATTCCAGCACTTTGGGAGGCCAAGGCGGTGGCTCACCTGAGGTCAGGAGTTCAAGACCAGCCTGGCCAACATGGCTAAACCTTATCCCTACTAACAATACAAAAAAAAATTAGCCAGGTATGGTGGCACACACCTGTAATCCCAGCTACTTGGGAGGCTGAGACATGAGAATCACTTGAACCCAGGAGGTGGAGGTTGCAGTGAGCTGAGATGCACCACAGCACTCCAGCCTGGGCGACAGAGCAAGACTCTTATCTCCCAAACAAAACACAAAAAGGAATGTATACTGAATAAACGCGCTTGAAGAGAGCAGCTAAAGGGCCCTAATACAATCTCCTTCTGCTTCTCTTCCTCTCAACCTTTTCCACTGTGCTCTCTGGCAGCCTATTTCCACATAACACTTCCCACCCATTCCATCTTTTTTTTGTTTTTGAGGGGGGTACAGAATTTCACTCTTGTTGCCCAGGCTGGAGTGAAATGGCATGATCTCGGCTCACCGCAACCTCCGCCTCCCGGGTTCAAGCGATTCTCCTGCCTCAGCCTTCCTGAGTAGCTGGGATTATAGGCATACACCACTGCGCCTGGCTAATTTTGTATTTTTAGTAGAGACGGGGTTTCTCCATGTTAGGCTTGTCTCGAACTCCCGACCTCAGATGATCCATCAGCCCACCTCGGCCTCCCAAAGTGCTGGGATTCATGAGCCACTGCGCTCAGCCTTTCTTTTTTTTTTTAGATGGAGTCACCCTCTGTTGCTCAGGCTGGAGTGCAGTGGCACAATCTCAGCTCACTGCAACCTCTGCCTCCTGGGATTCTCATGCCTCAGCCTCCCAAGTAGCTGAGATTACAGGCGTCTGCCACCACGCCCGGCTAATTTTTGTATTTTTAGTAGAGACAGGGTTTCACCATGTTGGCCACGCTGGTCTCAAACTCCTGACCTCAGGTGATCCACCTTCCTTGGCCTCCCAAAGTGTTGGGATTACAGGAATGAGCCACTGCGCCCGGCCTGCTTTTTTAAAAAAATTTTTTAAGGACAGGGTCTCACTCTGTTGCCCAGGCTGGAGGGCAGTGGCACAAACGTGGCTCACTGCAGCCTTGACCTACTGGGCCCAAGTGCTCCTCCCACCTCAGGCTCCTCAACAGCTGGGATCAGAGGCACACGTGCCACCATGCCTGGCTAATTTTTGAATTTTGTTTGTAGAGTTGGGATCTCTTGCTATGTTGCCATGGCTGGTCTTGAACTTCTGGGCTCAAGTGATCTTCCTACTTTGGACTCCCAAAGTGCTGGGAATGTTGATGTCTGATTAACCCCAGTTTTGGGAATGCCTCTAAGATTTCTATTTTATCTACTGTTCCTTGTGTAAGAGCATGTACTTACCATAATTTCTCCTTAGATCAAAACAATCTTGATCATAAGCCCTGGCCTTACTGAGTATTCTTGCCTTTCCCCGCAGGGTAGACTTCAATTGTCCTAGAGGTTCCTTCTCTGTGGTAAGTCCTGGGGTCAGGACTTACTCCAGGGGATAATGTCCTGGGGATCTACCATTGTGTCTCACCACTACCCAAGACACAGACATGGCTTCTGTTCACAAATTCCTATTAAATATTTCTAAGAAACTGGATTTGTCAGCCTCCTTCCTCAACCTCTTAGCTTCCTTGGACTTTGGGGGTAAGTGTGCATAGACCTGTGCACTGCAGAACAACTCCCCAGTGGCTTTCCATATTCTTTCAATCTAATGGGCCACTCTGGACAGCTGAACATGTGGAGGTTCCTGGAAGACGGCATGCCTAGGGAAGGCAAGCAAGCTCCGGACTCACCTCCCTCCCTGCCCACAAAATGCAATCTCTAAGAATATACAGGCCAATCAAGGCAGGTCACACCTATAATCCCAGAACTTTGGGAGGCACCTGAGATGGGAAGATCACTTGAGCTCAGGAGTTTGAGACTGGGTAACTCAGTGAGACCTCATTTCTAGAAAAAAACAAAATCAAAGAAAAATAAGAATATACAAATCACATGCTAAGCGGGGAGGGGAGAGAGGAGAGACAGGCATTTCTCACAGATAATTCACATATATAATCACCCTATGCCCAGTTAAGACCATGTTTCGTCCAGTTTATGTTATTTATGATCAAGACAGGGATGGCACAGAAAATGAAGGATAGCCTTCCAATCTCTCCAAGGGTCTTAATGTTTTTTCCCTGTACTACTTCTCTATAGAAAATGCTAGAAAGTCAGATGATGCCATAACCATTCATACTTGGCAAAATGCCAAAAGTGGGAAAAGGAAAGAAAAAAAAATTACAAGAGCCATATTTTGAAATCAATGTCTGCAAAAGTGATGAAAGTCACACAAAGGCATCTATAATGTGGCCCTTTCCCAGTCTTATAACCACTTAAAAATGTATTCCTTCTTCCTCTCCGTCTCTTCACAACACCTATTGATCCTTACTTCATTTATGTAAAATGGGGAAAATATCAGCGACCTCATACCTTGGGAAGATTAAAGGAAAGTTATTTAACAAAAACCTATACAGCACTTATGCTGTGCCAGGCCTAGTTTATTTTACACTTTTTTTTTTTTTTTTTGAGATGGAGTCTCACTCTGTCACCCAGGCTGGAGTGCAGTGGTGCGATCTCGGCTCACTGCAACCTCCCAGGTTCAAGTGATTCTCCTACCTCAGCCTCCCAAGTAGCTGAGATTACAGGCGCCCACCACCATGCCGGGCTATTTATTTTTTTTTTTTTTCGTATTTTTAGTAGTGACAGGGTTTCATCATGTCGGCCAGGCTGGTCTCGAACTCCTGACCTCAGGTGACCCGCCTGCCTCGCCTCCCAAAGTGCTGGGAGGCGTGAGCCACCAAGCCCGGCCCTATTTTACCAATAATAACACTTCGAATCCTCCTAAGAGCCCTATGAGGTAGGTACCATTATCATTATTTTACAGATGAGGAACTGAGGCCCAGGAGAGATAACTAAACCTGCTGAGAGTCACTAACCAGGACCTGGTAGAACCAGGATTTAAATCTGAGCAGGCTCGTCTGAACCCCATGCACTTGAGCACCCTCTGAGATAATTTAGCCCCTTCACCGGTACCAGATCTATGGCGGCCTCCAGAAATGGTTGCTAACTTACTATTATCGTTATTTCTGTCGTACAATTCATTTCTACCTTTCCAATAAACTTTCCCCAACCAGTGAACCTCACTTACTGCCCATAAAGTTCACCTGTGCCTCACCACCCTACCCTCGCCCGAGTTTTCTGCTCTGATCTAATCCTCATACGCCTGTGCAGCACCAGCTTCCAACACCAGGTGCACCGCCAGGGTATTTACTGATACAGTGAGTGAAGGTGGCCCGGCCGGGCTGGTTCCCATCCTCTGATCAACGCCTAGGGGAACCAGTGAACTCCAATGCTGACCATAATTGTCTCAGAAAGTAGGGCTGGAAAGCCCAGCTCTCCACTCAGAGACCTGTGAAGACCGAGGAGGATGGCGCATATGCAGCCGCAGGATGGTAATCTCGATCAGAGAAGGCTGGGGCAGGTGACTGGGCTTAATTGCAAATTTTAACATTTACTTCAGCAACCAGATCATTAAAAACAAACTACTCTGAGGCCTCTTTTTTTCCTGCCAAACCGCGAGAGGAAGCGAAAGAGAGTGCAGCGGCTCTCCCCGGGGCGGTTAAGTGCTTCCAACTATGTGACCTCCACGCTGCCTGCTGCAGCCTCAACCTTTCCCCAGGTTGTGAGTTCTTTCAGCAGTAGGTCCAGGAAAACAGTCGCCGCGCCCCCTCCGCCTCCCGAGACTAGGCGCCCGCCAGGGCTAAGTAGGAGGGATACCCCAGGGGCCCCGCAGGGTTTTAGGGTTGGGGTGGATTGGAAATTGTTCATTGCCTTTCAGTTCCGGGACATAAAGCGCGCTGGAAGGACACTGAGTCACCAACCACCGCCATGGGCCGGAAGCCACCGCCCTCGCGTCAGCTGTAATCTAGAGCGCGGCGCATCCCGTGAGCCCGTGGGGGACTACGACTCCCGGCATGCTCCGCGGCCATCGGAATTAACCCTTCAGGGCTGGGGGCCGCGCTATGCCCCGCCCCCTCCCCAGCCCCGGACACGGACCCCGCAGGGTGAGTTTTTGGGGGCTGAGGAGAGCCACTTTCTTTAAGATTCAGTGGGGGGTGCGTGAGTATGTGTGTGTGTGAGTGTGTGTGTGTATGTGTGTCTGTGTGTCGTGTGTGTGTGATGTATTTTGTAAAAATGGGACAATTTGCAGTCATGAGATTCAGACGCTGTTTTGCGAATGGGAGACCCAGCATCAATCCCGGGGCCTAAGTGGAATCACTGCTATCTTCCTCAGAATGCTACCTAAATCCTTTCCTAATTTCCCCCAGAACAAAATTAGCCCGCAACCCCTCCCCACTCCCAAACGCCCCCCAACTTGGACTCTCTCCCAGCGCCCCCGGCAGGGTTTGTGACCTGGCGCCTGAGTCAGGATTTTTATTATACCCCTGGTTGTGGGGTGAATACTCATGGAGGCCATAGGAGCACCCACATCCTCTTGGATTAGGGAATTTAAGCTGTCTCCCAGAGCCTGCCCTTCTCCTCAGGTGCCACCACAGGGTCCCCACAGGTTCAGCAAGCACCCTACCTTTTGTTTGTCTTGAATGACCCTGAGCTTGTGGAAGAAGGTTCCTTCCATGGAAGAATGGGTAGCAGATGTTAAACCTGATCTTTGCCCCCACTCCTGCCCCTAAAACAACACTGGGCACAGGAGACAATGAGGGATGTCATACTCCTGTTTTTATGACTATTCTTCCTTTATACTGTGAATAGTTCCAGTTCTTGGCTGGGTGGGGGCTCAGGAACTACAAGTATTAGGGATCATTAGACTCTAAGGTTAACTACCCCTGCTCTTTACAAAGCCATGGTCAGAAGGGAGTGGAGGGGCTGGGCAGATGGGCTTCTTGTTTTTGTCATTGCTCCCAGACCACACTTTAACTTGTTCCAGTTCACACAAGCCTCCCTGACTGCTACCCCTCACCCCACCCTTCAAGAAGACTAAAGCTGCTGGATCACCTGCTTTGCCTCACCACCCCCATCTCAGTGCCACTGGCAAGCATCCTTTCCTCACCCTGGAGGTTAACTACCTCATTCTGGGCAGTCTCTGGCTTCCTCCCCTACCCCTAAAGGAAACATTGTTCTTTTCTGGTCAGCCTTTGGGGATAAGGGGACAGAGGGAAGAAGACCTTGGGGCATGAGTCCTGAACCATAGGAGGCCAGGGGAGTGAGGGCAGGCGGTTATATCTCTCCTCTACCTCACCCTTGCCACAGCCAACTGGCTCCCTGCCCCTGCCCCCGCCCCTTGACATCCCAGACTCCCTGGCTATTTAAACAGAGATGGGTGCCCCCATCCGCACACTGTCCTTTGGCCACCGGACATCATGCCTCCCAAGAAGGATGTTCCCGTGAAGAAACCAGCAGGGCCCTCCATCTCCAAACCTGCTGCTAAGCCAGCAGCAGCAGGGGCTCCTCCAGCCAAGACCAAAGCTGAGCCAGCTGTCCCCCAGGCCCCTCAGAAAACCCAGGAGCCTCCAGTCGATCTCTCCAAAGTGGTGGTGAGTCTCTGGAAAGTGAAGATAGAATTGGAGGGGGTGGTTTGAGGGTGGGATACAGCCTAGGGGATTAGGGGGTATCTAGACGGTAGGGAATCAATGAGCCCTGGAATGAGATTGGGGCTTTCCCTTAGTCCCCCATTTGGAAGCATCCAGTCTTATGACTCTGCTGTTGTCTTTGCTGTTCTCTCCCTCTAACCTATAATCATGTGTGTACAGCACATACACACTCACTTACCCCCTGCTGGAGGCAGGGACTCTTAGATGGGGAACATCTGGGTTCTGAGGACAGTTTCAAGGTGAAGGGAAGAGAGCTGTTGCCTGCCCCTGGCTGGTGGTTCAACTCAAAAGGCCTGCAGCTCTGAACTCCAGGAGGGGAGGCTGAAGAGGACAGACTTGTTAGACAATCACAGCTGGGGGCCAGGGGTAAATTTAGCCTTTGTTCAGCCCCCAGTTATGTGAGGGATGCAGGGCTCAGGGCAATGGAGGGAGGGAAACAGGTGGCATGGGATTAACCCTGTTCCCAGGAAACCCTCCCCACTGTAATTCCTCTTCTTGGGATTCTCCCAAGGCCCAGAGCTGGGAATGGGACTGAGGTGGCTGGGCTTCCAGCCTGGTCCCTTTGGGCCCCTCCTCAGAAGTGGCTGCCAGTTGGTTGGGAGGAGTGTGGGAGAGGGATTGAATAAACTGTCATCTCTCCCCACCTGCTTTTTTCTTCCACAGATCGAGTTTAACAAGGACCAGCTGGAGGGTGAGGAGAAGCTGGTCTAAGCCCACTGTCCCATCCCCAATCCCCTGGTCAGATTCTCTTTCTATTCCCCTAACCCCAGTCCTGACCTTGAAACCTCCCATACTAGTCCTCTTTTCCTCCCTTGTTCTGTTCACATAGTTTCTGAAATTCCTTCTGTCTGGGGGTGATGGGAACCCTAGTCAGTGTCTACACTGATCCTTCCTTATACTTTAGAGTTCAAGGAGGCCTTCGAGTTGTTTGACCGAGTGGGGGATGGCAAGATCCTGTACAGCCAGTGTGGGGACGTGATGAGGGCCCTGGGCCAGAACCCCACCAACGCCGAGGTGCTCAAGGTCCTGGGGAACCCCAAGAGTGATGGTGAGGGGACCCTTGGGAACAATTTGGGTTTTTAGTTTTCAAAAGTTGGATGTTGGTAACAAAAAGAATGAGGTAGATCTCAGGACTTCAAAAGCTGTCAAACACAGAAGCAGGAAAATATCCTAAATGCTGTGAATAGGATGAAAGCATTGTGGTAGGGTTGGGAGCTGGGTCCTATGTGATACTACAGTGACCTCTCCTTTACCTCTCTCCAACCTCCAGAGCTGAAGTCCCGGCGTGTGGACTTTGAGACTTTCCTGCCCATGCTCCAGGCAGTGGCCAAGAACCGAGGCCAAGGCACATATGAGGACTACTTGGAGGGGCTTCGTGTGTTTGACAAGGAGGGGAACGGCAAAGTCATGGGAGCAGAGCTCAGACATGTTCTCACCACCCTCGGTGAGGCAGGCAAGGGGGACCAGAATTCCTTTAGAGTGGAGAGGGGGATGGGGTGGGCCAGAAAAAAGACTGGCCAGATAAGCAGAGCCAGCAGGAGGATTACTATCCTGCAGGTGGTCGGCAGGAGACTGAGAAGGTCAGAGCTATGGGGGTACATCTGAAGGACTCGCTCTTCCAGAGGCTAAAGTGCCTTCCGGAAGGCAGAGGAAAAGGGATGAGGCGGGAAACCTGAATTTTCATTTTGGAAGAGACGTGTGGGTTGTGTGTTTTGGTATGTCTCGTAACCTCCTGGGATTGTTTCCTTGTGGGTCAATACTTTTCACCAGTACTAGGGTGAAATAGAAAGCAAGAGGCATCCATGACCAGGGGAGGATTCCCTTGAGGACTGAGGCTATGGGAAGTCTCCGGGGTGGGAGAAGAAGAGGTACCACTCTAAAGAGCGTGTCCTGGCTGGGTACGGTGGCTCATGCCTGTAATCCCAGCATTTTGGGAGATCAAGGCGGGCGGATCACCTGAACTCAGGAGTTCAAGACCGGCCTGGCCAACATGGTAAAACCTCATCTCTATTAGTAATATAAAAATTAGGCGGGCATGGTGGCACGCACCTATAGTCCCAGCTACCCAGGAGGCTGAGGCAGGAGAATCGCTGGAACCCGGGAGTCTGAGGTTGCAGTGAGCCGAGATCACACCACTGCACTCTAGCCTGGGGGACAGAGGAATATTCTGTCTCAAAAGGCCAGACACAGTGGCTCAAGCCTGTAATCCCAGCACTTTGGGAAGCCAAGGCAGGCGGATCACTTGAGGTCAGGAGTTCGAGACCAGCCTGGCCAACATAGTGAAACCTCATCTCTACTAAAAACAAAAATTAGCCAGGCATGATGGCGGGTGCCTGTAATCCCAGCTACTCAGTAGGCTAAGGCAGGAGAATCGCTTTAACCCGGGAGGTGGAGGTTGCAGTGAGCCGAGACCGTGCCACTGTACTCCAGCCTGGGCGAAAGAGCAAGACTCAGTTTCAAAAAAAGCAAAACAGCATAGGCTGGCCGCGAGCAGTGGCCCACTCCTGTAATCCTAGCACTTTGGGAGGCCAAGGCAGGAGGATCGCTTGAGCCCAGGAGTTCGAGACCAGCCTGGGCAACATAGTGAGATTCTATCTCTATTAAAAAAAAAAAAAGTACAAGGCCAGGTGTGGTGGCTCACACCTGTAATCTCAGCATTTTGGGAGGCCGAGATGGGCAGATCATTTGAGCTCAGGAGTTCGAGACCAGCCTGAGCAACATGGCAAAACCATGTCTCTACAAAAAAATTAAAAAATTAGCCAGATGTGGTGGTGCACAGTTGTAGTCCCAGCTACTTCAAAGCCTGATGTGAATCACTGGAGCCCAGGAGGTGGAAGTTGCAGTGAGCCATGATGATGTCACTGCACTCCAGCCTGGGTGACAGAGGGAGACCCTATCTCAAAAAAAAAAAAAAAAAAAAAAGTACAATTGTTATGTTTATATTGTTGTTTACAAAAATATATGGAAAAAGCCAGGCGCGGTGGCTCACGCCTGTAATCCTAGCACATTGGGAGGCTGAGGCAGGTGTATGACTTGAGGTCAAGAGTTTGAGAGCAGCCTGCCCAACATGGCGAAACCTCGTCTCTACCAAAAATACAAAAAATTAGCCGGACGCCTGTAATCCCAGCTACTCGGGAGGGTGAGGCAGGAGAATCGCTTGAACACGGGAGGCGGAGGTTGCAGTGAGCCGAGATCGCTCCACTGCACTCCAGCCTGGGCGACAAGAGCGAAACTCCGTCTCAAAAAAAAAAGGGAAAGCGTGGCCTGGGTGAGTGAAGGAGGGAAAAGAGGGCCTCAGACGTTGTGTCTGGGATTCAGGAGAGAAGATGACTGAGGAGGAGGTGGAGACTGTTCTGGCAGGACATGAGGACAGCAACGGCTGCATCAACTACGAGGGTGAGGGGACAAAAAAGCGGGAGCGGGGCCGAGGGAGGAGGGCAGCCAGGCGTCTTGCCGCGTGTGGGCGGGGGCACCCCTGGATTACCTAGAGTCAGATGTATTATCCAAAGGCCTGCTTCTGAAGCCCCTCTTGCCTCCTCTCTCTGCAGCCTTCTTGAAACACATCCTAAGCGTCTGAGTGCTGCAGGTAGGGCCCTCCCACCCCTTCGCCGCGCCTTACGAGGCAAGTCTCCCGCTCTTCTCTCAGCCAGCATAGAAAAGCAGCGGAGTTCATTCTGCTGTCCGGTTGCTGCACAGGCTCCAGCACTTCGCAACTTTGGTTTTTTTCCACAGATCCAGTGGGGTCCGGACACTGGGCCCCGCAGGCGGAAACACGTTCCAGCCACCAGGAGGCCACCTATTGTTTCAAAATAAAGACTGGGTTCCTCTCGGTTTCAGACTGCTATTTTTTTCATGGTTGGGGGAGCAGCGGGAGACGGGGAGGGTGCTAGGAGGAGAGGGCGGGAAAAGAGGGCTCTCTCCTCTTCCAATCTGATCTTCCTGCTGTTGGGAGGTGCAGATTCATTGTGCCCCCGCCCACGCCCCCCCCACCTCCCCCCCACCTCCGAGCGGTTCTGTGCCTAGGTGACGCTGGAGAAAGGAACAGCGGACCCCGCCCAAGTCATTACTAATGTAGCAATCATCTGCATAAACCCAGGCCACGGTTCCTATTGGCTGAGTCCGCTGAGGGTGACGTCATCGGGACGTACTAAGACTAGGGTTGGGCCGAGAGTCGCAGCCATTACTGCAGGAAAAGGTCCCGCAGAGCTGAGCAGTCAAGATGGTGGGGCCCAGGTCCTGGGAGATGGGCAGGATTGGGGACGAGAGGCGGGAAGAGACGGGTGGGGGGCGAGGAGAAGGCAGGGGTAGGAGGCAAAGGGAACCTGAGGACCCGAAAGGTTGGAGGTGGGGTTGGAAAGCCTGGGGCCCTGCGGGGAAGCGAGTCTGCAGCCTGAAACAGGAGTTTGTGGGTCAGAGTTTGTGGGGCTGGGATAGAAACTCGGGGGATTGGCGTTCAGATGCTGACCACTTCCCTCTTCTCTGAGCAGTGTGACTTCACCGAAGACCAGACCGCAGGTAGGTTATCTCTGATCCTTACCGAGGTCACCCTTAGGGAGAGGGACACCCCCCCCCCCAGCACCTATCCTGTAATCTTAATCTGTCATCTCTTTAGCACCCCCATGAGATTACCCCCTGGATTATTTTCTCTTTTTCTGGATCCTCCATTTTCTTTTCTCACTTTCTTCCTCCCTCCCCTTCCACTCTAGATCTGAGTCCCAAGCACTGGGTGAGTTTTAGGTGGTGTGGGTATGTGAAAAAACTTGGTCACCTAATGCCTGCTGTGTGTGGGGTCTGGGGAGGGTGTATAAAGCTGCCTGCTTTCCTTTGTCCTTTAATCAGCTACTTCTGCCTCTTTTCTCCTCCTGTGATAACTGTCCCCGCCCTCCCAGCTTGCAGTTGTGAAGATTGTAGAGCGGTGACCTGATATTCTGTGTAGATGGGGACAAGACAGGGGAGTTTGCTAAGGATATGACTGTAGCTATACTCTCTGGAAGTTCTCTTTGTACTGGAGGGATGCGAAGTGGCAGGTTGGGATGACCCTAGTCCCAGGCTGCTGCTCCCACTTCCTTATAAGGACAGGACTGAGACTGGGCGGTGGCGAATTCCTGCCCTGAGAAGTGTAGCAGCAGTAGATTGGCAGGCCTGCTGCAGGCAGAGGGGGTGTATAAATGGATGTTACCAGGCTGCCAGAGGGGGAGGAAGGCTCTATATAGGACACCTGAGTTGGGAGGAAGAGAAATAGAGCCCTCTTAAGTAGACTTTGGTGTACAGTTTGGTGCAGATATCTGGTTTCCTCAGCATGATCAAAGTTGAATGGGCAGCAGAGCTCTGAGGTAGGGTTTGGATTAACCCTCAAATCCTGTGTTGACATTCATCTGAATCCTCAGAGTTCAAGGAGGCCTTCCAGCTGTTTGACCGAACAGGTGATGGCAAGATCCTGTACAGCCAGTGTGGGGATGTGATGAGGGCCCTGGGCCAGAACCCTACCAACGCCGAGGTGCTCAAGGTCCTGGGGAACCCCAAGAGTGATGGTGAGGGGCCTAAAGAACAACTCCTAAGTGTGGTCATGGGCCCACAGTTCTTCAGCTAAGAGCTTCCCTTTATCTTCATAGGCCCCAAACTCGGCAAGTCTGGATTAGCAAATCCCATGGATTTCTTTGCTTTTAGGGGGGAGTCATCTGTCATCTCTCTGTTCAGTTGAGGTCTCTATAATCCCCTGTCCTGAGAACTTGTGTTACTTCTCTGGCCTGACACTTCCACCTCCTTTATGGCAGAGATGAATGTGAAGGTGCTGGACTTTGAGCACTTTCTGCCCATGCTGCAGACAGTGGCCAAGAACAAGGACCAGGGCACCTATGAGGATTATGTCGAAGGACTTCGGGTGTTTGACAAGGAAGGAAATGGCACCGTCATGGGTGCTGAAATCCGGCATGTTCTTGTCACACTGGGTAAGGTTCTGTGTCCTTGTCCTTGAGCTGAGATGGCACCCTGAGATACCTCACTTATCACCCAATTCCAAAAATGCTTTCTTTCCCCCTGCAGGTGAGAAGATGACAGAGGAAGAAGTAGAGATGCTAGTGGCAGGGCACGAGGACAGCAATGGTTGTATCAACTATGAAGGTAAGAGGTAAACTGCGCTTTCTCAGAGGAAGCAGCCATATGGGGCAGGTCAAGTATAGTGTCTGGGGCTTTCCCTATCCCTGGACTTGGGCTCCAAAAAGAGCCAGGAGGCAAGGTGCAGGGCCCTGCCTAGCCCAGCCCAGGAGTGGGAGGTCAGGGTGGTATAACAGGAAAGGAAGGGGTAGTATTGTAGAGGGTGGGAAGGAATGAGAAGTGAAATAATGGAATGTCTGTCCCCACTGCCTGACCCCTCACCCCATGTCTGTGTCTTGTCTTCACCATGAATGTCTCTTCCTTCCTGCAGCGTTTGTGAGGCATATCCTGTCGGGGTGACGGGCCCATGGGGCGGGTACGGCTCCTCCCAGCCTCTCCTCTAGTTGATCTCCCCAGTGTTTCTTTTTTCCCCAACCTGTGCTCTTTATCCCCTGCCCTTACCCTACTACCATCTGACTTCCTCCTGGCATGTTTCTGCATGGAGCTGACTAGGGAGGGGAGGGATTCCTCAAAGAGGAAGACAACCTGGGGGTACGGTACCTCCTTACCTCTAGAATGGGCCCTGAGGTTTTACTTATAGGGCCCTGGGTGCTGGCGTCTGGGAACTCTCACCAGCCTGTATACCAGTCTTGCTTTAGGGTGACCTTCTGGCCCTGGAGCATGGGTAGCTGGCATAGAGGGGTATGGGTTGCCTGCCCCATTCTGCTGCTATAGCTGAACAGTCCTTTCCCCTTCCCTCGCTGGGCAGCTTGGAGGTACCCTAACCCAAAACTCTGTCCTCTCCTCCCGCCAGTGGCTGACAGTAGCTGTAGGTGTAGTGGAGAACTTTTCTGCCTCTGCTGTGTTCTTGCTGCTCAGGGTTGGGTGGGGGACTAACAGCTGGTGGGAGGGGAGCTAGGGGCAGGGAGAACTGGTCAGACTCAAGGTGGCTCCTCTGCAAACTGACCCCAGGGTTGGTTGCTGTGGGCATGTTCCCACCTATGCTACCTTTGCAGTCTGGTAGTCCCCTGGCCCTTGGCGTACCCCTCCACAGCCCTGTTCCCTGGCTCATCCCACCTTTCCTTTCCACAGAGCTCGTCCGCATGGTGCTGAATGGCTGAGGACCTTCCCAGTCTCCCCAGAGTCCGTGCCTTTCCCTGTGTGAATTTTGTATCTAGCCTGAAGTTTCCCTAGGCTTTCTTGTTTCAGCAACTTTCCCATCTTGTCTCTCTTGGATGATGTTTGCCGTCAGCATTCACCAAATAAACTTGCTCTCTGGGCCCTCGGTTCGGTTCTGCTTTCTTTCCTGAACAGGGTAAAGGGGAAGAAGGTGAGGTGGTGATGATTTCTGCCCTGAGGCAGAGTCCAAGGTCAATGGTGCAGGGGTTGAGGAAAGCTGGGCAAGGCCCTGTACTAGCCGTCTGGGCTTCATTTAAAAACTGCTGGCCCCATTCATCCATCTTACACAAGCTACCTCTTGGGAGATTAGGAAAGCCATAGATCCCAGTAGGACCAAGGCTGGCCATCCCTGTTCCGTTCCATATCAGGCTGTCTTCTCCTAGCCTTCCAGCTCCTTAAATCTGGCCCCCGCCCTCCCAAGCTCCCAATAAGGCCTTTTGTGGGGAAGCCTGTGGAGTGTTTATTGGAGCTAAAGCCAGACCATTATTAGCACTGCCTAAGCCTGTCCATCACCTCAGCAGGGCGAAGGGCCAATTATAACAAAAGTAGGTAAGGGGCTTGCCTCCTCCCTAATAAGGGAAGGAGTGAAACCACTACTTCTGAAGGGACAGAGATACAAAATTCCATGTTGTGGGAATGTCCTTCCAAGTCTTAAACAGCTTTTAGGGCAGGTGAGATTCTCTGCTCCTATACCAGCACATAGTCTTGACAGTTGTGCTGCCGTTGGTGTTTTGTGGGGAGGCGCAGTGTCTGTAGGCCGTGGTGGCTTGCAGAGTGTCTCTCCGGCCCAGGTAAACGCTGCTGCGAAGGACTCCAGGAAAGCTGCTCCCATCCCAATCCCCCTGCCTGACAGCCACAGGTAAGAACACAGAATGCACCCACAAGATGGAACTGAAAGCAAATTAATTTATAAAAAAAAAAAAAAAGAAAAAAGAAAAAAAGAGAAAATTTACAGAAAACTTTGAACAGAAGAAAGGTGCTAAGACGCAGAGGGAGAGAAACATGGGGACATGAGGAACAAAGGGCCTGGTGGGAGGAACCAAGAAGAACCAGTGCAGAGCCTGGAGTCACACCTGCCTTCCGGTCACGGGGGAAAAGCTGGGACGTGGAGCAGGAATGCAGGAAGCAGAGTTGAGCTACGAGCCAAGGGTTGGTCCAACCCAAGGTTGGGCACCCTCTTCCACTGCTCCCAAATCCCTGCATCCTCATCTGGGGAGCCCCCAGCTATCAGCTGAAGTTCTCACAGTCTTGGTGGGAGAGGGAGGAGGCTAAGGGGTGACCCACCAAGTCATAATATGGAGGTGCTTAAGTGCTTTAAAAAACAATTTCAGGTTTTAAAACTTCACATCCTCTTATAGCTCCCCTCTCTGCGCCTTCCAGGAGTCCATGGATACAGCCCAGGGAAGGAAGGAGAACAGCCCTCAGTGCCCTTTCTTCTCCTATTACCTACCACAGAAATCCCCAAAATTAGGTTTTCCCCACCAAATACACATATGCTGACATCAACTAAGCAGGTGACTTTTAAAAACAAAACTGACATTCAGAGGGAAAGGAATCATTGGCTGAGCTGGGGTGGCCTAAAACAGCAACAATGAGGAAGCCGCAGGAGGGATTATTAGTAGAATGAACTCGAATAAGCTCGGCGTAGGGTGGGGGAGGGGAGTTGGGGCCTTGACTTAAGTCACTAAAAAGGGGCTTGGGGAGAGATGGAATCTGCACCCTGTTCTATCCCCAGAGCTCTCCCTGGAATCTTTATTCCCCTTTCCTAAAACTCACTCCCCCTCAAAAAATGTAAAAATTGGTTATTTTTTAGTGGGTAGAAGGGAGCTCCAATGTGGCTTTTTAAAATCTATTTTTTTTTTTTTAATCCATAGAAAATGCAGTAGTTTGGAGGGAGGTGTACCCTTAGAAGTGGTTAATAGAACCTTGTATAAACACCTTTCACCAGCCCTTCCTTTAGGGCAGCATTCCCATCCTATCGTCTCTCCCAGACATTAGAAACATCTTTTAAACAGAAGTCCTTGAATAATCTGATATAAAAATGCATGCCTCTGTTAGGCATGGTGAGGGCTTTGGAGGGGCGGAAGGAGCTTTCCTTACGTAGTGATGAACTCTCCAGGCTGGGGAGGGTCCCAGTGGTGGGGGAAGGGCTGTTCCTGGAACCGTGATCTCCACAGGGGGTGAGGGGGAGAGATGTCTGGCTGGCTCCTCACTGTGGAGGTGGCACAGGGGTGACCGTGCCTGGGCTCGGGGCTGTGGGGTCTGGAGGCAGGGGGGTGCCTGGGTCTGTGAAGAAAAGGAAGATGAATCAGTTAGAGTACGCAGGAGAGATGGCTCCAGACCCAGACCACCACAGACAGACAGAACGAACCAGGCATGGCATGCAGTGGCTGGGTGGATGAATGAGGTACCCACAATGTTCAACTTCTGTTCCCAACACTCTCTTCTACCTCATACTGAGAAAAACTGGTTGAAAAGAGACTCTCTATATGGGGCATTTGAACGTGATAGGAATAAGCAAAGGGATGCCACTCAATCATCATGCAAACAGCTGCTTTTCAAGTTCACAACTGAGATGCTCTCTGCCACAGGACTGCTCCATGACCCACCAGTGAAAGGCCCCAACATCATCCCAAAGGTGGCAGCTGCCAGGCTGGGGAATGGTGGAGGACAGCCAGAGAGGCCCTTCCTCCTGTATTCTAATTTTACCAGAGTGTTCAAAAAGGATTGTGGAAACTCTAATACCTGACCTCTTCCCCACCTGCCCGCTCACCCTCCCTCCACGTGGACCCCTCTCCCTCACCCTTCTCCCCTCTTGGCCCCTTCTCACCTGGCAGTGGGCTGGCACTGGGCAGGAGGTTGCCCTGAACAGCTGCCACAATGGCAGGGCTTTGGGCTGCGGCGGATCCGAGCCCCGGCCCGAGAGGCAAGGAAGATGGCATGGTGGTGGTCGCCGGCAGGTTAGGATGTAGAGGGTTCGCCATGGACACAGGCAGGTTAGGTGGGGGGAGAGTGCCCGGGGCAAACGGGAGATGGTGGTGATGCCCATGCAGGTTAGGAGGAGGGGGGAGGTTAATACTGATGGAGTCAGCTAGACTACCAAATGGGATGATGGATGGAGCAGGAGGAGGAGGAGGAGGCGGCATGCCAAAAGGCAAACCCAAAGGAGCATTACCCGCCACGCCTGGGTGCCCGCTGCCTGGCACTGCCCCTGGCATCATTGAGGGAGGAGTTTGTTGGTTGGGGAACGGTGAGGGGCCTGAGAATAAAGATGAGAGATGGAGAAAATTAGGTATAAAATTTTGCTTAACAACTCACCTTTTCTATTTTTTTTTTAGACGGAGTCTCGCTCTGTCACCAGGCTGGAGTGCAGTGGCACGATCTTAGCTCACTGCAACCTCCGCCTCCCGGGTTTAAGCAATCTCCTGCCTCAGCCTCCTGAGTAGCTGGTACTACATGTACGCACCACCATGCCCAGCTAATTTTTGTATTTTTAGTAGAGACGGGGTTTCACCATGTTGGCCAGGATGGTCTCGATCTCTTGACCTCGTGATCCACCCACTTTGGCCTCCCAAAGAATAACTCACTTTTACAAACAAGCATAATCTAGCCATTCCTTGACACCATCTTCCCTTTTTCTGACACTAGAGTAAGTGAATAAAATTCCAAAGCTCTAGAGTTTGGGGAAGGATTCCTGCTGATTTAGGGGCCTAAGAAAGACGGGCCCATCTATAGAAATTGAGGCTAACCTCATCTCCAGACTCATCTTGTATCCCCTTCGAGGAAAACTGGGACATTCACCTGGATTCCTCTAGCCAACAAAAGTTCTGGAACATAACACTTACCATGGGGTCCAGGGGGGGGAACCCCTGGTGGGACTGCCCCAGGCTGGGGGGCTCCAGCTGGTTGCTGCTGCTGTGGCCCTGCAGTTGACCCTCCCTGCCCAATCTGTTCAGAAGGGCCCAAGCTTCCTGGAGGGGCCCCACTGCCAGCAGGAGCAGGGACTACAGAGGCTGGAGCCACAGCCAAGCCATGGACTGCAGGTGGCCCAGCAGCCCCTGTTGGGGGGATAGGCTGGGAGCCTGGGGGCAGGGCTGGTGGTGGCTGCTGCTGCTGTTGGTGCATCTGTTGGAAGTGCTGCTGCCGAGCCCTCATCTCTGCATACTTCAGCTGTTCCATGTGGAAGGCTTGTCTGTCGGCCAGGAGCTGCTGCCTCTGATACTCCAGCTGCCAGTGCCAATTGAGTATTGTTATCCAATTTTCAGCAGATCCCAAAGGCAAATGCCTTGAACCCTGCTTTGTCTTCTTCTGAAAGATCCCGCCTCTCAATCAGAAGGTTCCCAAAATCTACATCTTGCGCTTGTGCTTCCTCTGTCCTCCCCACCCCACTTTGTGCAAATTCCCATGACCTTTATGTCTCCTGGGTGCCCACATGGTTTCTTATTGCAATGACTTTAACCTGGCCCAAGCTCACTTCAGCTACAAGGCTCTGAACTTGCCATTACCTTGATTTGGAAAATGCTTCCAGTTCCTTTTGTCAATTCAAGTTCTTTTCTTACTTCAAAATTCACTAAAAACTCACTGTTCTTAGGAAGCTATCCCAGATCAATTCATTTGCCTCTGAGCTTTAGCTTTATTCTATGATCTCAGGACTTAGAAACTTGATGTGCAATCTCTTTATTTTTTTGAGACTGAGTCTCACTCTGTCGCCCAGGCTGGAGTACAGTAGCGTGATAGCTCACTGCAACCTCCGCCTCCCCAGTTCAAGCAATTCTCCTGCTTCAGCCTCCCGAGTAGCTGGGATTACAGGTGCGGCCAGCATGCCGGGCTAATTTTTTGTATTTTTTTGTTCTTTAGTAGAGACGGGGTTTCACCATGTTAGCCAGGATGGTCTTGATCTCCTGACCTCGTGATCCGCCCGCCTCAGCCTCCCAAAATGCTGGAATTACAGGTGTGAGCCACCACGCCCGGCTGATGTGCAATCTCTTAATGTGAATTTGTCAGATACTGTAAACCTTAACTGTTTCTGATGTCTCCATATTGTATATTCATTTGATGTCTCCCATTAAACCTTAAGTTCTCTGAGGTCCCTATCTTCTATTTCTTTTTCTTCTTTTTTTTTTGAGATAGGGTCTCACTGTGTCACCCAGGCTGGAGTGCAATGGTGCAAACATGGCTCAGTGCAGCCTTGACCTCCTGAGCTCAAATGATCCTCCCACCTCAGCTTCCTGAGTAGCTGAGACCACAGGCTCGCGCCACCATGCCCGGCTAATTTGTTTATTTTTAAAAAATTTTTGGGCTGGGCACAGTGGCTCATGCCTTTAATTCCAGCGCTTTGGGAGGCTGAGGCGGGCGGATCACCTGAGGTCAGGAGTTTGAGACCAGCCCGGCCAACACAGTGAAACCCTGTCTCTACTAAAAATACAAAAATTAGCTGGGCATGGTGGCATGTGCCTGTAATCCCAGCTACTCGGGAGGTGAGGCAGGAGAATCGCTTGAACCCAGGAGGCGGAGGTTGCAGTGAGCTGTGATTGCACCACTGCACTCCAGCCTGGGCGAAAGAGTGAGACTCCATCTCAAAAAAAAAAAAAAAAAAAAAAAAAAAAAAAAAAAAAAGCGTGATGACTCACACCTGTAATCCAGCACTTTGGGAAGCAGAGATGGGCCGATCACCTGAGATCGGGAGTTCAAAGACCAGCCTGACCAACATGGAAAAACCCCATCTCTACTAAAAATACAAAATTAGCTGGGCATGGTGGCACATGCCTGTAATCCCAGCTACTAGGGAGGTGGAGGCAGGAGAATCGCTTGAACCCAGGAGGCGGAGGTTGCGGTAAGCAAAGATCACGCCATTGCACTCCAGCCTGGGCAACAAGAGTGAAACTCTGTCTCAAATAAATAAATAAATAAAATAAATTGTTGAGACAGGGATCTCACTATGTTACCCAGGCTGGTCTTGAACTCCTAGGCTCAAGTGATCGTTCTGCCTCAGCCTACCAAAGTACTAGGATTATAAATGTGGGCCACTGTGCCCAGTCCCTATCGTCTATTTCTTTTTATGTCCTCCAAAGACAAAATGGTTCAACACTGTGTCTGTCCCATTCCCTTTCCAAGTTCACCTCCTGGATCTGAGGCCCTTACCCTCTCTCATCATCCCTTATGCCCATTCACTCAATCACTATTTGAGTCTACTATGGGCCAAGCACTGTTCAAGGACCTGGAGATGCAGCAATCAAAACAACCAACTAGAGTCCCTGCCTCATGGAGCTGACCTTCTGTGGGACTTCAGTCCCCATACTTCACTTGTGAGACCACTTAACTGTCCAACTGGATGCCCTACTCCTGCCCTGTTCCTGCCCTGCTCTGCTTTGAAGCCCTCTAAGTCTCAGGCTTTCCCCACTGTTGCTTATCTCTCTTTCACTGAAACAAACACACACACACACACACACACACACACACACACACACACCCCTCTGATTTTAAACTGAGGCACAGTGCAGCAGGGTTCCAGGGCTCCTGCTACTCACTGCTTCTCGCTCCCGGTCCATGATAGTCTCCAGCTCCTCAAAGTGCCGAAGTTTGATCTCCAACTTTTTCATCTGGGTCTCCACCAGCAGGGCCACCAAAGATTTGATCTTCCTTTCCTCAACAGCGGCCAAATGCTAGGGAAGGAGGGGTGAGACAGCACATCAGTGGGAGGACCCAACTGAAGACAATACAGAAGAAAGGTAGGGTGGATGCTGGCAGGTATAAGAACAAACTTGCTGTGGTCACAACCCATGGTGAAAGGGCTTGACTTTTTTTGTGCTGGGATTATAAGCGTGAGCCACTGTGTCTTTTCTCTCTTTTTTTTTTTTTTGAGACAGTCTCACTCTGTTGCCCAGGCTGGAGTGCAGTGGCATGATCTCAGCTCACTGTAACCTCCACCTCCTGGGTTCAAGCAATTCTCGTGCCTTTCCCTCCCCAGTAGCTGGGATTACAGACATGCACTACCACGCAGACTAATTTCTGTGTTTTTAGTGGAGATGGGGTTGGCCAGGCTGGTCTCCAACTTCCAACTGCAGGTGATCCAACCGCCTCAGCCTCCCAAAGTCCTGGGATTACACGTGTGAGCCACTGCGCCCAGCCTTTTTAAAAAATTAAATTATTTTGGCCAGGTGCAGTGGCTCATGTCTGTAATCCCAGCGCTTTGGGAGGCTGAGGCGAGCAGATCACTTGAGTCCAGGAGTTTGAGACCAGCCTGGGGCAACAGGGTGAAACTCCATCTCTACTAAAAATACAAAAATTAACTGGGCATGGTGGCACGTGCCTGTAATCCCAGCTACTCAGGAGGCTGAGGTGGGAGAATTGCTTGAACCTGGGAGGTGGAGGTTGCAGTGAGCCGAGATTGTGCCACTGCACTCCAGCCTGGGCAACAGAGTGAGACTCCATCTCAAAAAATAAATAAATAAATAAATAAAAGAACATGGAGGCTGGGCACGGTGGCTCACGCCTGTAATTCCAGCAGTTTGGGAGGCCAAAGCAGGTGGATCACCTGAGGTCAGGAGTTCAACACCAGCCTGGCCAACATGGTGAAACCCCGTCTCTACTAAAAATACAAAGAGTTAGCCAGGCGTGGTGGTGCACACCTGTAGTCCCAGCTACTTGGGAGGCTGAGGCAGGAGAATCACTTGAACTTGGGAGGTGGAGGCTGCAGTGAGCCGAGATCTGACAGAGCAAGACTCCGTCTCAAAAGAAGAACATGGAGATAGTGTGGCAAAGGGTAACACGGAGTCAAATACTGACAGGGTTGAAAACAGGCCCAATGGTGATATATTTTTTAAAGCTTAGAGAAGGGATGACTAACTTTACCTCTTCCTGAGATAAAGATAAAAAATAAACAGGTCAGCATTATTTAAGGTGTGAGTGAGGAAAGATTTCCTCTAAGTGAGACGAGACTAGAGAAGTGGACATTTTCTTCCCTGAGGTCTTCAAGGTCTGGCCTCACCTTGGCTTTCACTGCGGCGGCGGCCAGGGCGGCAGCAGCAGCGGTGGAGAGGTTGCCCTCGCCAATGTCCCGCTCCACCTTTGTCTTCCTTTCCCCCTCAGACTCCACCACTTCCTTCAGCACTTCCTCCTGCCCTTCCTTTGGCTCCTTCTCCTTCTCAGGATCGACTGGGCCAGGACAAGGGTTGAGTTAGCCCCACAGCTTCACCTCTCTTTCCTGCACCCCCACCTACCCTTGTGGGAGGCTCACCTATTGGGTCTCCATCACTCTTCTCGGACTCCTTCTCACTGTCACCTTCTTTCCCTTTCTCCTCATCCTTCTTGGGAGCCTCGCTGGTTTTCTCTTTTGCTTCCTCCTCTATAGCACCCCCTCCTTCTCGGGGTTCCTGAAATTCCAGTGATAGAAAAGGAGAGTTATCAGGGATTAGGGTGATTAGTTCTCACACAGAGGGGCCAGATGGGGAACTAAATTTATTCCTCTTACTTTGGAGGTGATCTGATTCTAGGAGACAACCCCGTCCAAAACCAGCCCTTGCCCACCTAAGCTGAACAAGGCCAACTCCCCCATCACCACAGTGCTGCACGCAGCCCCTGCAGCTCCCAGAAATCCCTCTATACCTTGGGCTCCTTCTTCTCATCTGTGGCCTGGCCTTCCACCCGAGCCTCGTCATTCCCGCTCTCCTCTGGGCCCATGAGAAAAGAAAGAAAACAGGAAATGTCTAATACACAGTTGTCTGTGTTTAACACTTTTCTTTTTTTTAGAGACAGGGTCTTGCTGTGTTGCCCAGGTTGGTCTCAAACTCCTGGGCCCACACAATCCTCCCACCTCAGCCTCCTGAGCAGCTTGGACTATGGGTGTGAGCCGTTGCACCCAGCTTCTCCATAACACCTGTTTTTTTTTTTTCTTTTTTTTGGTGACAGGGTCTCATTCTGTCGCCCAGGCTGGAGTGCAGTAGCACAATCATGGCTCACTGCAGCCTCGACTTCCCGGGCTCAAGTGATTCTCTCACCTTAGCCTCCTGTGTATCTGGGGCTGCAGGCGCATGCCACCATGCCTGACTAACTTTTTTGGTATTTTTTGTAGAGACGGGATTTTGCCATGTTGCCCAGACTGGTCTCAAATGATCTGCCCACCTCAACCTCCCAAAGTACTGGGATTACAGGCATGAGCCACTGCGCCCAGCCTTCACAAGACTTTTCTTTTCTTTTTTTTTTTTTTGAGAGAAGAAGTCTTGCTCTGTTGCCCAGGCTTGAGTGCAGTGGCTTGATCTTGGCTCACTGCAACCTCTGACACCTGGGTTTAAGCGATTCTCCTGCCTCAGCCTCTGAAGTAGCTGGGATTACAGGCGCATGCCACCACGCCCAGCTAATTTTTGTATATTTAGTAGAGACGGGGTTTCAGCATCTTGGCCAGGCTGGTCTTGAACTCCTGACCTCGTGATCCACCCACCTTGGCCTCCCAAAGTGCTGAGATTACAGGCGTGAGCCACCGCGCCCGGCCTTCACAAGACTTTTCTAATAGCCCCTTCTACAAGCAAAGATTTTTCTACCCAAAATCTTCATGAGAGGACCAGTAGGGCTCCAGAGCCCCTGAGGTAAACTCATGGGGAAAATTAAAACCTTACCAATTTTCTCATTCATGTTGTGCTCTAATGCCAACTTGAGGCAGAAATGGCACAGGAGGCCAGGTGGCTCTGGATCTTGTGAAAGGCAAGAAATCTGGGAACCTGCCTGGCCTTACCAATCCGTTCAGGCTCATCAGAGGTGGTTCCCGCAATGCCACTACTTTCCAGACCGAAGGCAGGGTCCGCCTTGCCTGTTACTTTGGCTGCTTCTTCCACTTTTCGAACATGGGCCTCCACCAAGGCCGTGGGTACCTCTTCCTTCATTTTGGAGAACTCCTCTGCAAGACCCAGAAAGGATGAGGCTGGGAGCAGCACAGGGGAACAGTTCTGGCAATCCCTGCAAAAGCTTACTCATAAGCCCATGTCTTCATCTAAGCTAGTATGACGCCTAGACAGGTGCCCGAGCTGAGGCCCGCAAAGACAAGGCCAGCAGGGCAGCCAAACTTGAGAGGATTCACAGTCTGAGTAACCAGCCCTTCAAAAGCAAACTAAGAAGGCCAGGTGGAACCGCCCACCCCCATTACCTAGGGCTGACTTTGCAGCAGCAGAGGCGACTCGGGGATCGACGACAGAGGCCAGGAAGGCAACAGTGCTCATAACAGGGTTGCCCGACTGACTGAAGGGGATGGGTTGGTAGGCCAGGGGGCCTAGGGAGGCCTCTGAGTCCTCCAGGTATGGGTCTTCAATGGGAAGACGAAGAAAATGCAAGATGCACTCGTCCTGTGTGCGGCTTCCCACATGCTCGGACACTTTGTTCCAGTCATCTTTGTACATTTCCAGTGCCTGGTGGTAGTGGTGGAGACATAACTCCGCTTACTTAGCCACTTTTCTTGAAGGCTGACTCCCCCCATCCTACTAAGGGCAGCTGGTTTCAAAGTTCTCTATGTTCTGGTATTTGTGTACTCTGCTAGGTCCAAGGGGGATCTTGAAGTAGCACTAAGAAAGGATATGAAGTTAATGAAATGGCCCAAATCCCCAGCCTGGAGCTGGTCCTGGAGCTCACTGGAGCCTTAACCTCCTAGGCTCAAGCAATCCTCCCACTTAGCCTCCTGAGTAGCTGGGACCACAGGTGTGTGCCACCACACCTGGCTAATTTTTAAAATTTTTCGTAGAGACGGAGTCTCACTATGTTGTCCAGGCTCATCTCGAACTCCTGGACTCAAGTGATCCTCCTGCCTTGGCCTCCCAAAGTGCTGGGATTACAGGCGTGAGCCTCTACACGGAGCCCACTTCTGTTTTCAGAGAAAAACTCTCTTTTCTTTGCCCCAATTACCTCCAGGAGAAGCAGGGTTTCCTGTTCTGTCCACTCACGAGTGGCACTGGCTGCAGCTTTGCTCTGCAGGGGAAACACAGGCAGGTGAGAAGAGAGGAGCCTGTGACCTCTCAGGAGCGAACATTCTCTACCCCTAAAGTCGGCCTCCTACCTTGGAGGGAACATTCTTTTTTGTGTACATGTCTGTGCGCAGCCCAAAGTTTTGCATGTCTGTTGGTTTCTCTTTGCCTTTGTCAGGAAAGTTGAGCATTTGTTGGGAAGCAGAGGTCTGCTATTTGTGGAGGGAAAGAAACAGGTGAGTACAAGTGACCACTGGGAGCCAGGGGCTGACAGAGAGAAAAAACAGAGGAGCTTCTTTCCCAAAGCCAGGGACACCCCTGGGTGGGACTTCCTCCCTTACTGCTGTAGTTCCTCTGCTCTCATGTCTCTTCTTCCCGGGCAGGGGCCCCCCAATAAAGGGGAAAATGAGCAGCCCAGCAGGGTCTGCACCCCACCTACCAGCTCTGGCTTGCCCTTAGCCGTCTCTGGCACCAGGTCATCCAGCTCTTTGCCCTTTCGCCCAGCCTTGGTATCAGCATCAACCTGGCGGCCCTGGGGGACAGAGCTTGGCGTCATGGAGGCTGGGCAGGAAATGACCAGGCCAAGGCCCTGGAGGCCTCAAGACCAAATGCTGGGCGGCCCGCAAGCTCTGGGGGCACTCATGCCACTGTTCCATGTTCCCTTCATGATTAATAAGACATGTCGTTGGCATGATATCCATACATATTCACATTATCTTTACAGGTTCTCTTAGGAGCTGGACAATTAGGTTCTAATCCTAGATTTGGTACTCTGTGACCTTGGGCAAGCCACATAACCTTCTTCCTAATTTTTGTAATGGATGAAGTGGAAATGGAAAAAAAAATGAAGATGATAATTATGAGGCAAAAATGAAAAAATGTGGCAAAGATGACAAAGTTTAAAAATTTCATGCAAGTTAATTTTAAGCCATTTTTCTCTATCTATTGACTCCCCTACATTAGCCAGTCTGCTCCTTGAGTAAAAGGATAATCTCTTCTCCCTCAGCAATTACAGCCTTAGGTACAAGGGCTGAGAGAAGATGCTAAACACACGGGGCTGATTCCTGTGACCCTTTGCATCCCATGGAAAAGGAAGAAGCCTCAAAACACTCCTGAACCATTACCCCAAAACCAGGAAAAGAAAAGTTCAAAGAAGCCCAATCTTCCCAACCCGCCCTGTCCCCATAGCACCTCACCCTACCTGAGGTGTCTTGGGCTGCAGAGGCACCAGCCCTGATGGTGTGTCAGCCAAGACATGGAAGTGAGAGGTAGGCGGAGGCCCCATTGGGGTTGGTCGACTCTCAGCATCCACCTGGTAGTTAATAAGACCCCACTGTTCTAGGAAGGCATGGACCCTGTGCAGAGAGAGGCAAAGACAGGGTCACACGGATAGCCAGAAAGGTGCACAAGGAAGAGGAAAAGTGGGGGGTAGAAGGGGCATAAACCCCCTCCCCACCCAACCCTGGCCTTTTCCTCTGTTCACTGTACTCCTTAGGAAATCTCACCTACTCCAGTTGTTCATTTATCACCTAAATGCCAGTGACACCCAAGTCTACATCTCCAGCCTGGGCCAATCTCTATATCCACCTACCTACTCAACATTTCTTCCTGAATAGCTAGTAAAACTGAACCAGTTTCTTTCTCTCTTTCTTTTTTTGCCTAAGAGAGACTGAAGTGTAGTGGTGTGATCACCGCTCACCGCAGCCTCCACCTCCAGGGTGCAGGTGATCCTCCCACCTCAGCCTCCTGAGTCACTAAGACCACAGGCACGTGCCCCCACGCCTAGCTAATTTTTTTGCGTTTTCTGTAGAGATGGGGTTTCGCCATTTTGTCCAGGCTGGTCTCAAACTTCTGGGCTCCAGCGATCCTCCCACCTTGGTCTCCCAAAATGTTTGGATTATAGGCATGAGCCACCACACCTGGCCTGAACCAGTATCTTTCAATTACAGACGTGCTCCTTCTTTGTCCTATATTCTACACTTCAGAGAATGCCATTGCTAATCCCTCAAGTCATTCATTCCCCAAATCTGTACTTCACCTTTCTCTAGAGGTGCTTTTTTCTGCCCGCTCCTCTATGTTCCTTGCTGGCATCTCTACTGTTGCCAAAACACATCCATAGGCAGGCATCCTCATGTACCCCCTTCCCCTCAGCCACAAGACCCACCTCATGATGGCACAGACATCACCCGCTAGGTTTCGGCGGCAGGCGGTAGAGGTAAGATACTCTTGGGGGTTCAGTCGGTAAGTGTCAATCATAAAGTTTCGATAGGCCAGGTAGCTTAGAAGAAAGAGAGAGAAAGAAGAAAAAAGAAAAATAAATGTTTGTTAAAGGGCTAAAGGAAAAAATGGTAAGAGAGCTAATGACTTCTCCTGCATGATAAAGATGGAAAAAAGTAGATTATTTGACTCAACATGCTGAGTGCCTGCTATGTGCTAGATGAAAGGGTTTCAAATGTCTTACTTTTCCTTGATGGGGTTTTCTTTAAATGAATTATCTCCTTGGCTATACTTATGGATATTTCATACTTTTTTTTTTTTTGAGATGGAGTGTCCCTCTTGCTGCCCAGGCTGGAATGCAATGGCACGATCTTGGCTCACGGCAACTTCCGCCTCCTGGGTTCAAGCGATTCTCCTGCCTCAGCCTCCTCAGTAGCTCTGATTACAGGCATGTGCCACCACAGCCGGCTAATTTTCTATTTTTAGTAGAGACAGGGTTTCTCCATGTCAGTCAGGCTGGTCTCAAACTCCTGACCTCAGGTGAGCCTCCTGCCTCAGCCTCCCAAAGTGCTGGGATTACAGGCATGAGCCACTGCACCTGGCCATTTTATACAATTTTTAAACAAGGAATTAGAAGTTAAGAAAAAGTACTCATTTCCAAACTCAGATGTTAAAAGGAAGTCCTTACTCATGCATATAGCTAGTCAGCATACCATGGTAAAAAACATATGTTTTGAAGTTGAAAAGATCTAAGTTCAAATCCCAGTTCTACCATGAGGACCTTGGCAATTTACTTGGAATTTTGAAACCTCAGTTTCCTCATCTGTAAAATGGAATGTCTGTTGAGAGGTCTATAAAGTACTAGTACAGTGCCTGGCACATTGTAGGGGCTCAAAAAAATGGCAGCTATCATGTGGTACAGTGTAAAGTTTCAGATCATGGGCCAGATTAAAGGATTCAGATCCTGGTTTTATTTACTAGCTCTGTGACTTTATGCAGGTAACTTGACTCCTCTATACCCTATCTGTCAACTGAAGATGATATCTACCTCTAAGGTTGATGTAAAAATTAAATTACTCAATGTATGTTGGACATTTAGTATAGTGCCTGGGAGATACTAAGCTCTCAATAGACATAGGCAATGATCATGATTTACTATTTTTTTTTTTTTCTGAGATGAAGTTTCACTCTTGTTGCCCAGGCTGGAGTACAATGATGCGCTCTTGGCTCACTACAACCTCCACCTCCCGGGCTCAAGTGATTCTCCTGCCTCAGCCTCCCAAGTAGCTGGGATTACAGGTGCGTGCCTCCATACCCAGCTAATTTTTGTATTTTTAGTAGAGACGGGGTTTCACCATGTTGGCCTCGCTAGTCTCGAACTCCTGACCTCGTGATCTGCCCGCCTGGGCCTCCCAAAGTGCTGCAGTTACAGGCGTGAGCCACCACGCCTAGCCCATTTACTATTTTATACCAAGAGTTCAGTTCCTACTCCAACCCTGCCTGCATGTCATGTTGAATTCATTTCACCTGAACACTACTTTCACACATACTGCTTTCTCCAGGAAGAGAAGGAAGAGAGAACCATAGCAAGCTATGAGGAAAAAACATGGAGGGACCCCCAGAGAGGGGAAGCTGTGGAATAGCTGGGAAGAAAACTTGTTCAGTTCTCAGTCTCACCCACCTCATCAATGTGGTTATCTTGAAGTATTCCTAACCAAAGAAGATTGCCACGTCTTATCCAAAGCCAAGCAGGTTTGGCCTGAGGCAAAATCTTTTTTTTTTTTTTGAGATGGAGTCTTGCTCTGTCGCCCAGGCTGGAGTGCAGTGGCGCGATCTCGGCTCACTGCAAACTCTGTCTCCCAGGTTCACGCCATTCTCCTGCCTCAGCCTCCTGAGTAGCTGGAACTACAGGCGCCTGCCACCATACCCAGCTAATTTTTTTTTTTTTTTTGAGACGGAGTCTCGCTCTGTCGCCCCAGCTGGAGTGCAGTGGCGTGATCTCGGCTCACTGCAACCTCTACCTCTCAGGTTCAAGTGATTCTCCTGCCTCAGCCTCCAGACTAGCTGGGACTACAGATGCATGCCACCACGCCCGGCTAATTTTATTTGTTTTTTTTTGGTTTTTTTGAGACGGAGTTTCACTCTTGTTGCCCAGGCTGGAGTGCAACGGCGCAATCTTGGCTCACCGCAACCTCCGCCTCCCAGTTTCAAGCGATTCTCCTGCCTCAGCCTCCCTAGTAGTTGGGATTACAGGCATGTGCCACCATGCCCGGCTAGTTTTGTATTTTTAGTAGAGACGGGGTTTCTCCATGTTGGTCAGGCTGAGCTCGAACTCCTGACCTCAGGTGATCAGCCCGCCTCGGCCTCCCGAATTGCTGGGATTACAGGCATGAGCCACCGCACCTGGTCTTTTTTGGTGTTTTTAGTAGAGACGGGGTTTCACCATGTTAGCCAGCATGGTCTCGATTTCCTGAGCTTGTGATCCGCCCACCTCGGCCTCCCAAAGTGCTGGGATTACAGGTGTGAGCCACCACGCCCAGCCTTGTTCATTAATTTTTTTAGATATGGGGTCTTGCCATGTCAGCCAGGCTGGAGAGCAGTGGCATGATCATGGCTCACTGCAGCCTCAAACTCCTGGGCTCAAGCAATCTTCCCATTTCAGCTTCCCAAGTAGCTGGGACCACAGGTATGCCCCACCACGCCCAGCTAATTTTTTTTTCACTTCTTTAGAGATGTGAGTCTTGCTATGTTGCTCATGCTATTCTTGAACTCCTGGCCTCAAGGAATCCTTCTGTCTCAGTGACCCAAGTAGCTGGGATGACTTAGAGTCGTGAGCCACCATGGCTCCTACACTTCTTTCCCAGAGAGCCCTCTCCATCCCTTAATTTATATAAACTGGTCTTCTATTAGTTCCTTCTCTTGTTTTTCTATCAAAACCTACTCTCAGGAACCAGCCTGGTAATAGTAATTTACACTTTAATCAAAGCTTTTGTGCTAGGAATATCTGCAGTACAGACAATATCAGTCATATGGATTTAAAGGCTCTATACCCTGTTAAACAGAATTTGAGGCACTGGAGTAGGTACTTGTTACGTATAGAACATGCTTAATATCACCCTTGGGCAAATCCTAAAGAACATGTGTCTACATGCTAGGCCAGGGCTGCCTAAAGGCAGATATTGTGCCTTTGTAAGCCTAGCATAGTGCCTGGCTCATGGAAGATGCTCAAGAAATGTTTGCTAAACTGAATGTTACTGGATCAGGAAGGGTGAATGTGGGGACAGGAGGGAGAAGGAGAATCATGAGATGAGATTTCCTTACATCTCTGGAGTCTTGGACTTGTTCTTGCCGTTGAAGAACTCGGGGAGAGCCCTCCGCTCAATGGCATGAACGCTGCAAGAAAAGCAGAGTGGTTTCAGAAGAAGGCATTGGTGAAGGGATGGGGGCCCTAAAGAGAGGAAGAGCCTAGAAGGCAAAGAAGGAAAAGAGCTCAAAATTGCTGAAGTTAGAAGCTTGGGGAGAACATCCCACAGGCTGTAAGACTCAAAAGGACACCAGGAGCTCCCCTAAAACTAAAGTGTACTCTGGTCTATCTGGGTGAGGAAAAAATAACCTATTTGGAGGAGGCAGGGAGAAGAACAGCCTGTTGACCCCTGGAGGCAGGGAAATAAGGACTCAGTGAGAAGTTGGGGACAACCATACCTATTGTAGTCAAACCAGGCAGCGTAGCTGGGAATGATGATGTGGTGGGTCTGTTCAGTCACGTTGTCCTCATGCAGGTCTGGATTCTTGGTCTGCTCTCCCTTGTTCCCCGTACTGTTCTCATCCTCATCCTACGAGTATGGAGGCTGCTGGACACTCAGCATTCCTGTTTCCTTCCTAGCAACCCTCTGCTTCTCCCACACCCCAGGAATGTGGACACTAAAGATGGGTGATGGGACTGAGCAGTCATGGGCCCCAGGACTCTGAAAGGGTCAGAGTTTTGAACCAAGCTAGAATTAGTCTACGGTGGGTAAAGTCTGGGCAGTGAAAAGTTTGGGCAGAATGAACTTTATAATCACAAATCAGAATCACATAGAGAGGTAGGGCCTCTCTAAACTGGCTCCACCTTGCCCGTCGTCTCCATGCTTTCATCTTCCTGTTCATCTGAAAGAGAAAGACCAAGATGTAAGGCTGGAGCCTCCTGAGGGGCAAGAAAGCCCTACCAAAAGCCCATCAGGCTAGCGAAAAGGGGGCAGCTGAGCCCTCCCCTTCCCTTGGCTCTGACTGCCTTGCCCAAGAGGCTCCTGTCTTACCCAGGTCAGTCATGGTGCCGCCTTTGACTGGGGCCGACTCTGAGTCTTTCTTTGTGTTGACTGCAAAAACAGAGAGTCATTTTATCAGACAGATTTTGCCTAATTCAAGCCTTCAATTTAATAGTTCCAGAGATCCTACTTTCTCCAAAAATTGTCTCCACCTGATTGCAAAATATAGTAATTCTCTCCGGTCACAATTATTCTAGGGCTTCAAACTTCTTGCTACTTTCCCCACTTCTCCAACCAAAAATTAATTTAACTTATTTCTCTGTGTACATTCATAAATGATTCTTGTCTTTCACAGGCCTCTGTCTCCATCTATGTATCTGTAAGCTTTTAACGGTCTGATACTGAATCTGACCAAATCACTCTGTGGAGGAATGGTTAAGTGTTAAACATTTTTGAAAGCAGAGAATACTTTCCTCAACTGAATTCATATGCATATGCTCAGGAGCAAACATAGAGAGGAGAGCTGATTGATGAGGAGGTAGAAGCCAGAACTCTTCTTGGTGGCACCCCTAATCCTACCCCTGAAATACACTTCTGGAATACCTGGGGTGAGTCTATAGAATACAGACTGTAAACCAGTATTGGTGGAGCAATGTCTCCAAGGTGGGGTTCTAACATAGGACGCAAAAGATGATCCACTGCAACTCAGGGAGAGAATACAGAACTTCTCTTCATGTTTTGTTTTGTTTTGTTTTCTTGAGATGGAGTCTCGCTCCGTCGCCCAGGCAGGAGTGCAGTGGCGCAATCTCAGCTCACTGCAACCTCCGCCTCCCGGGTTCAAGTGATTCTCCTGCCTCAGTCTCCCAAGTACCTAGGATTACAGGTGCCCACCACCACGCCTGGCTAATTTTTGTATTTTTAGTAAAGACGGGGTTTCACCGTGTTAGCCAGCATGGTCTTGATCTCTTGACCTCGTGATCTGCCTGCCTCGGCCTCCCAAAGTGCTGGGATTACAGGCGTAAGCCACCATGCCCGGATTCTTCATGTTTGTTTTTATCATTCTTTACATTTTTCAATTTTTTAGATATGTTTGTGTTTTAAAACGTTCCCACAGTAGTGGCTTAACAGTACATGTACATAATTAATGCATATATACATATTTTTTTTCTTTTTCTTCTTTTTTTTTTTGAGATGGAGTCTCACCCTGTAGCCAGGCTGGAGCACAGTGGTGTGATCTCAGCTCACTGCAAGCTCTGCCTCCCAGGTTCACGCCATTCTCCTGCCTCAGCCTCCAGACTAGCTGGGACTACAGATGCATGCCACCACGCTCAGCTAATTTTTTGTATTTTTGGTAGAGACGGGGTTTCACCATGTCAGCCAGGATGGTCTCGATCTCCTGACCTCGTGATCCGCCCACCTCGGCCTCCCAAAGTGCTGGGATTACAGGCCTGAGCCACCGTGCCTGGCCCTTTTTTTTTTGAGATGGAGTTTTGCTTTTGTCACCCAGGCTGGAGTGCAGTGGCGCAAACTCGGCTCCCTGCAACCTCTACCTCCCGGGTTCAAGCAATTCTCCTGCCTCGGTCTCCCAAGTAGCTGGGATTACAGGTGCCCACCACCATGCCCAGCTAATTTTTGTATTTTTAGTAGAGATGGGGTTTCATCATGTTGGCCAGGCTGGTCTCGAATTCCTGACCTCAGGTGATCCGCCCGCCTTGGCCTCCCAAAATGCTGGGATTACAGTCATAAGCCACCGTGCCTGGCCATGCTCAAATATATTATACTGTCAGAAACACGTAATCAAAGAGTTTGGAGACAACTACTCTCAGGCACAAAGCACAGTCCACAACTCAGATATGAATATAAAGTTAGAGGATTTTCCAGGGTAATGACTATAATTCCAATAACCAGCTAAATTTAAGGAAAAGATCCTGTAGACTGGGAGGTGGACCTGAGAAATCAGCTCACTCGGGGTTTGGCAAAGGAGAGTGAAGACGGGGAGTGGGGGTGGATCCCAGGAGCTCAGCCTGGCCTGTACCTGTTTTGGGAAGCGTCACCTCTTCTACATTGGGGACTGGTGATGGCTCGTCCATGTCCTTTGTCAGGTCTTCTTGCTCCTCTTCTCTGTGGCCACGCTTTGACTTAGTGTAAGGTGTTGAGGGACTGGGAAGGAAAGAGTGAAAGAGAACCCAGTCATCCTTGGACAAGGAGTCCCTGGAAGTTGAAGTTCAAGGGAAGGGAAGTGACAGAGAATTCCAAAGGTAGAGCTAAGTACAAACAGAAACCAGTAATCACAGAGTAATGGGAAGTGGCAAAGGCTTTTCATTTGATAAAGCTCTCTTTAAATTTACTAGTGGGGCCAGAACCAGAACTAACAACTGAGCAGCTAAAGATCTCCTCATCTTCCCTCTCAGGACACCTGCAGTATTATGGCACACCCAGGTCAGGGCCAGGTGGTTATAGGAAGGGATTTGTCTTTCCTTCCTTCAACATGATGTGGAGAGAATGGTGAACATGGGGGCAGGCTAGGGGCTGGCACACCCTTTCTTAGCATTTTTCTTCTTCGCTTCTGGGGTTGGTGAAGGAGAGGGAGAGCGCTTCCTCTTCTTATAGTTTCCCCCCTTCTTGTCCCGTCGATCTGAATCCGGGCTGTTCACCTATAGGATGGAGAATTAGGACAAATGTCAGCCTACAACCCCCATTGAAGATTTGTTCTGAGACTTATGCTAAGGGCGCCAGGAAAAAAGAACAGGATTTGTCACCTCATCTGTCAGTGTCTTGGCTGAAATCTTCTTTCGGCGGGAGACAGGGTTTTTGTCATCATTTACTTCGTAGTCTTCCTCATTCATCCATTCATTGAAGGTGTCGGTGTCCAGGATCCACTTTGCATGAACCTAAAGTACAAAGGCAGATCACGCTGCAGAGAAGCTGGAAGCCACAGCTCTGTCTGGGGACCCTTAACAGAAAAAGCCCAAGGACACACAAGCCTCTGTTTCACTTCCAAAGGGTAGACTGGTCCTGGCATTCTTTTTGGGGAAGAGGAGATACAAGAAAAGCTCACCTTCCTAGGTTTCTCAGGAGTTGGAGCATCTTCCACAGATGCTTCAATTTCACTTGCTGGGATCCATGTGTCATAACTGCCATGGGAAGTTGAGCACACAGTAGAATCAATGGGATAGAATTGTGGAAAAGTAAAGTGCAGATCTTTTACCCTTTCCATTTACAGAAAGTATTGGGTTCTTGGCTTATTTTTTTTGTATTCTATTCATTATAAAGTAGTAAAAGCACATTATGAAACATTTCAAAAATAGAGAACAAAAAGAATCACCCTTACGTAACTACTCTTGATACTTGTTTATCTGTTTTTCCTCCTCAGTAATTTTTTTTTTTTTTTTAATACGGAGTCTTGCTCTCGCTCTGTCGCCCAGCTTGGAGTGCAGTGGCGCCATCTCGGCTCACTGCAATCTCCGCCTCCCGGGTTCAAGCGATTCTCCTGCCTCAGCCTCCCGAGTGGCTGGGATTACAGGTGCCTGCCACCGTGCCCGGCTAATTTTTATATTTTTAGTAGAGATGGGGTTTCACCATCTTGACCAGGCTGGTCTCAAACTCCTGACCTCGTGATCCACCCACCTCGGCCTCTCAAAGTGCTGGGATTACAGGCGTGAGACACCGCGTCCACCTGGGGTTTTTGTTTTTGTTAAGACAGGGTCTCACTTTGCTGCCTAGGCTGGTCTTGAACTTCCAGGCTTTAGTGATCCTCCTGCCTTGGCTTCCCAAAGTGCTAGTATTATAGGAGTGAGCTACTGTGCCTGGTCCACAATTTTATTTTTACATAATCATAACCATACTAAATGATGTTTTTACATAATCATAACCATACTAGATGATATTTTACACACTTTTTTTTCTTTTTTTGAGACAGGGTCTTGCTCTATTGCCCAGGTTGAAGTGCAGTGGTGCAATCATGGCACAATGCAGACTCAACTTCCTGGGCTCAAGCAATCCTCCCACCTCAGCCCCCTAAGTAGCTAGGACTACAGGTGCGTGCCACCATGCCCAGCTAATTTCTGTATTTTTTTTTTTTTTTGTAAAGACAGGGTTTCACCGTGTTGCCTAGGCTGGTCTCAAACTCCTGGGCTCAAGCAATCTGCCTGCCTCAGCCTCCCCAAGTGCTGGGATTATAGGCATTAGCTACTGCACCCAGCCTACCTGCTATTTTTTGTTTTGTTTTGTTTTGTTGAGACAGAGTCTCGCTCTGTCGTCCAGGCCAGAGCATAGTGGTGTGATCTTGACTCACTGCAACCTCTGCTGCCCCGGTTCAAGCGATTATCCTGCTTCTCAGCCTCCCAAGTAGCTAAAACTACAGGCGTGTGCCACCACACCCTGCTAATTTTTTTTTTTTTTTTTGTATTTTTAATAGAGATGGGGTTTCAGCATGTTGGCCAGGCTGGTCTCGAACTCCTAACCTCAAGTGATCCGCCTGCCTTGGCCTCCCAAAGTGCTGGGACTACAGGCGTGAGCCACCATGCCAGGCCTACATGCTACTTTTTGCAATTATTAACAATATTCACTTATAAATTATGCATGTTATATCACTTTAAAGACTGCATAATAATCCACTGAGTAGATAAACAAATTTACTGAAACATTTTCCTACTGTTAGACATTTAGATTGTTTCTAACATTTACTTATCAAAAATGATGCTGGCATAATCAAATCACATATAAAGCCTCAATCTTTTTAGCCCAAGGCTTGTCCAGTAAGTCCAAACCTCCCCCAAGACAGAGGTTCACTTACTAGGTGAGAGGAAAACAAATTAAGTGATCTAAAAATAACTCTGAAAGAGTGGCCTCTTGCTCTGCTAGATGTTCTAGGGCTTCTGGGTCTGGCTCTTATACTTAAACCTGCCCCAGGAACCCATCCTCACCTGTCAGGATAGTAGCCCCAGTGCAGAAGAACCTGCTTATCCCTCTTCATGACTGGTCGTACCCATTCCTCTGGGGATAGAGGAAGAGAAGGGAGAGATATAAGCTAAAGGGGGACACAGAAAAATACTGTACAAAAGCCCTAACTAATGCACTCTCCTGTTGTAGCAGGGGACTTGGTAATAGGAACTTAAGGTGGTAGGAGGATTCAAGATTGAAAGAAGAGGAGGAGCCCAGGTACTGAATGGTGATCTTAGTCCTCTGCCTCCTAGTCCAAACCATCCACTCAAGTGGCCAGGAAAACCCAGGTCTCACCTTCTTCTAGATTCCCCGGGACAGGATACACAACATGGGAGGCATTGTTCTTATCCTCAGTGACTGTTCCCTGGATGGTACAAGGAGAAGCAGGTAAATTATGGTCCCCTCTGAATTACTCAAGGTTTAGCCACAGAGCTGCCTTCCTAACCATATTTTGCTTGTAATAGTATTAAAGTTAGTTTGCATTCTCTAAGCACACACCAGCTAAGTGGCAGAGGGAAACAGCTGGGATTGTGCTAATAATGGAGAAAAGTCAAAGAATTAAAAATTGCTACAAATAATCTTCTGAACAGATAATCTACAGATGGGAAATTTAAAGTCAACTGTACATCCTTATCAATGACATCTGTTCATTATTATAAAGTTCCAAAGAGCAGGGATTTCATTTATCTGAGATCAAGCAATCTCTAGCTCAGTAGAAGTGGATACTATTTTTCCCCAGGCCAACATAGTCTCTAGAACAGTAATGCAAATCTGTCAGGACTGAAAAATGGGAGAAGCAGACAGAAAAAGACAGATTCAAGGCTTTAACTCAAGTCTTTTTCCAAGTAGACAGAGCCACCTCTGAAGCAGAAAACATGGTAATTCGGGGCTGCTGCTTGGTATAGAAAACACTGGGAAAACAGTCATGGAGTTTCTGAAACCTCTCCTCACCAGACCATTTACCTGGTGTCTCTTGATAATGTCCTTTAATTTCCCTAGTAGTTTGGGCTCAATTTCTGGGCACAGAAAAATGTTAGGTCGAGACAGGCAATTATTCTGTGGAGAGAAGAAATAGACAGAATTAGATTATAGGAAAGGGGTATTTTAGATTCTCACTGAGGGAAGGGAGATAAATAGGGGATATGCCTGTTACCTGCACCAAGGACTTCTCAATGGTCATAAACATTTCCACATTGCGGTCCATGCGTGATGGATTCTGGAAATCGTAACGCCGCCTTGTGAAGAGGCAATAATCTAGTGAGTGGTATAGCTCAGGTCTGCAGATGAGGTGAGGGCATGTGACTTTTTTGTTTGTTTTTTGAGATGGAGTCTTGCCTGTCACCCAGGCTGGAGTGCAGTGGCGCGATCCCGGCTCACTGCAACCTCTGCCTCCCAGGTTCAAGCAATTCTCCTGTCTCAGCCTCCCCAGTAGCTGGGACTATAGGCACACACCACCTCACGTGACTAATTTTTGTATTTTTAGTAGAGACGAGGTTTCACCATATTGGTCAAGCTGGTCTCGAACTCCTGACCTCAGGTGATCCACCTGCCTCGGCCTCCCAAAGTGCTGGGATTAGAGGCATGAGCCACCACACCCGGCCTTTTTTTTTTTTTGAGAGGGAGTCTCGCTCTGTTGCCTAGGCTGGAGTGCACTGGCGCGATCTTGGCCAGCTGCAACCTCTGCCTCCTGTGTGCAAGCCATTCTCCTGCCTCAGCCTCCCAAGTAGCTGAGATTACAGGTGCCCGCCACCACGCCCGGCTAATTTTTGTATTTTAGTAGAGATGCGGTTTCGCCAAGTTGGCCAGGCTGATCTCAAACTCCTGACCTCAAATGATCCACCCACCTCGGCCTCCCAAAGTGCTGGGATTACAGGCGTGAGCCACTGCGCCCAGCCATGACTTCTTAATATGGGAAATTAGGAGGTAAGCTTGCTCACAGCTATTGCCAAAAATCACCTGGGATCTGAGGTTCACTGATCTCAACTCCATGAATCACTCTCTGTGCTTACTCCAAAGGGACAAAAAAAGGTTTGAGATGCCAACCTAAGAATCCCTTTTCCTCTACAAAACACACACTGATACTCACACACTCACTCTTGGAGACTGTTTTGGCTCTGACTCCCAACCATTTTTCTGACCTAGTAAGTCAGGTCTACTGACCTAGCAAAATAAAGAGACTCACAAGAATTTCTACCCCAGAAAGATCCCAGGGAATCAAAAAGGGGGATTTCCTCTAAACTAAATGTAAGAATAATAGAGAGAATCATCTCACCATCCCTGGTCACTCTTGAATTTGTAGGCAGCTGCAAGAATGTGGCACAGGGAGCCTCCCGCTTTGAAATCTAGGAAACATTTGATCTACAAAATCAAGATACGGAAGAAGCATGTCAGGGTTCCACTGCAAATTCTCTCATCACTTAATAATCTAATAATCCTTTCACAAAATCCCATGCTGAACTCATCTCCCTCTTTTTTTTTTTTTTTTTTTTTTTGAGACGGAGTTTTACTCTTGTTGCCCAGGCTGGAGTGCAATGGTGCGATCTTGGCTCACCGCAACCTCTGCCTCCCAGGTTCAAGCAATTCTCCTGTCTCAGCCTCCCGAGTAGCTGGCATTACAGGCATGAGCCACCACACCCGGCTAATTTTATATTTTTAGTAGAGACGGGGTTTCTCCATGTTGGTCAGGCTGGTCTCCAACTCCAGACCTCAGGTGATCTGCCCGCCTCGGCCTCCCAAAGTGCTGGCATTACAGGCATGAGCCACCACGCCCAGCCTCAAAGCTGAAATTCCTTAACCCTTGTGCCATTGCATCATGTGGCCTGGAAGAGGGGAGTGAAACAAACCAATATACAGAAAGCACCACCTTGTGCTAACACTTTACTGTATTACCTCAGGTACCATTATAGAAACTCTACAAGGTAGGTTTACTAATCCCATGTAGAGATGAAGGAACCAAGACTCATAAATGTTGCCCAAGATCACAGAGCCATCCAGTGGCAAAGCCAGGATTTGAACATGAGCCCGTGCAAATCCAAATCTCAAGTCCCCTTTTAACCATGCCATGAGAGACTTGTGGACTGATCCCAGGTACTCTGAAATAATTTGTTGCACAAAATATTACTAAGAAAAAAAGAATGGTAAACTGGAGACTAGGCCAAGCCAATAATTCCCTGACCAGGGATAGGGATGGTGGAAAATAACCCAAATTTCAAAAATTACAAAATTCACAAATCTTTTTTTAAAATACAACTCTCCAGTTTGGAGGATTCACCACCACCACCCCCCACCCACCCTGCTACTTCTGCACTCACCGGCAGTTTAGTGAGCGGTGCATTGCTGACATGTTTGCCAAAAACTTCTTCCTGAAATTGTAGCAACTGTACAACCAGGCTAGACAGGGACTTGTTGGTGGGTGGTTCAGCTTGTATATACTAAGGAAAAAGAGGAAAAGGAAAGAAAAATAGATCTCAGATAAATTGTCCACTATCTCCCATATTTCTCCCCCAGGGGCTCTGGAAGCATGTGGAGCAAAGAAAATAGTGCCTTTCTCCCCATTTAGTCTCTATAAAGAAAATGGCAGAAGGGAGGCCCTGGACACTCCAACCAGGAAGCCGAAATTCTGCTGCCACCAGCTCACGTGGCCAGTGTTGGGGGGAACAGGGAAGCTTACTACTCTTCCTCAGTTATACTCTGAAATTGGAGTTGCAGGACCCTATTATCTTGGCACCTCATCTTTAACCAACAGCACTGAGAGTTGTAAAATTCTGGAGGTTTATAGAGTTCAGGTCATGGAAGCAATACCTGGGGGCTCTAAGAGAGACATTTCTTAGGGGAACTCTGTGTAAAGCCATGATTCCCCCTATAATGTAGCCTAACAAGAAAAGGTACAAGAAAGTGAAGGAGGGCAAGCTGACTGAGAGAGTGAGCTTGTGCATTCTGCTTCTGAAGACTGGGTATAAACGTCTTTATAGGCCCTCCTAGACAGGAAGGGCCATCCACTACCCAGCCTGATGGAGAAGAGCAAGACAACATCTACCCTGTCCGAGGAAACTGTATCTGAGACAAGTAACCCTGGCCCTACTTCTATGTTTCCACACTCTGCTACCTAGTAGCATCCTAGCCTTCCATTCTAATTTGAACCTGAGCCAGGAGACTTTCTTTTTACTTTTTGACCCGTTTTCTCCCCACTCATCACAAAGAAGACAGTGCCTCTCAGTGAGAGGTGAAAAGAGATAGATCTGTGAAGGGAAAGGTAAATGACAAAGAGCTAAGAGCATGGAAGCTGAACCAGGTCACAGTTGTCAATTCCCCCAAGGCCGGAGGCTAAGCCCCTAGCCTGACCTCCCTGCAAAAGGTCAAAGGTAGAAGCCTGGGGATAAGAGCCCCTCACAGGCGTAGAGACATGCCATAGAAATAGCAGCTATTTGTCAGGATTCTGACACCCAGAGAGACCCCAAGGGCAGGGCCAGGCTCACAACCAGGATCAGTAGGAAGTTCTCCTAAGCCACTAAGCACACTTCTGACGAGCTGCAAAGCCGGCAGGAAGAACTGGGGAGCTGAAAGAAAGCCATAAAGAGAACCCCTCTCTGAGGGTAGTGAGAAAAAGAGGCAGACCATTTCCAGAGAAAACCAGGCCTAGAGACAAAGACGACACCAGGAAGAGGTTTGGTAGAAAAGACAGGTAAGGATTCTTGAACCTTTTGTTCACCACCTTATGATCTCCAGTTATGGGGTTTGGGGGTGAGGGGCTAGAGATAGAAAGCTCACCCTAACCTCTCGACCCCAAACCCAGGGTACTGCAAAGCTAGGTTGCAGGGTGACTTCATTGTAAAATCGAGGAAAGGTTTCGGAATGGGCCCCTACCCAGGAACTCCTATACGCCGGCTCCCTGAGAGATTCTGTTGCCCCTTAGATGAAGGTGGGGGGATGAGCGGCGGAGACAGGTGATCCCTGGGTGGGGACCTTTTACAGGCTGATGAGCAGCCAACGGCTTGCTCTGTGACTGTTTACCCTCCTGCTTTCCATTCTCTCTCTCTCTGAACACACACAAAGCACCGGAGAGGCCTCAGCCCCGCTGGTACCTGGCTCCGTGGGGAGCTCTGGCGGGCACGCTCCGGGTTGCGGGGGAGCCCAGTGGGCACCCGGTCCACACCCGGCCGGCCGCCTCTCCCAGAAAAGCCAGGAGGGCGATGGCTGAGGGGAAGGTGGGCTAATGGCACCGGGGCCCGCCGGGCAGTAGAGAAAAACAAGGGGCAGAGGGCGCAGCAGTGGGGGCGGGGGCTGGGCTCGGAGGCTGGGGGTGCGGGGAGAGGGAGGCTGGGGGAGGGGCGCGGGAGCGCGGGAGGGCGCGCGGGGGGCTGCTCCGGAGGCCGCGGGGGAGGGGCCGGGGCGCCTGGAGGGTGGGCAGGATCCCGGGGCTGCAGGGCCGCGGTCCCTTTGTCCCGCCCCCGGTCCCCGCGCGGCCCGGCCCGGTCCGCGTACCTTCTTATAGTTCTTGCCGAGCCACAGCCGCACGTTGTCGAACTGGGTCACGGTGTCCGCGGCCTCGTAGTACTTCACGTTGGGGCCGCCGTCCTTCTTCCGCACCGCCATCTTCTCCGGCTCGGGCCCCGCCGCCGCCCGCCCCACTCAGCTCAGCTCCCGCCTCCTCCGCCTCCTCCTCCGCCCGCCTCCCGCCGCCTCCCGCCGCCGCGGCCGCCGCCTCCCGCCGCCTGGGCCGGCCCCGGTCCGCGCTGCGCCCCCTGCCGGCAGGCCGGGCGCGGCGGCGGAGCTCCAGGCGCGGGCCGACCCTGGCGGCCTCCCCGGCAGCGGCGGCGGGAGCCTCCGGGGAGAAGGACGCTTCCTGGAGGGGGCGCCATTCTCTTGAGGTCGCTCTTACCAGACGCGAAGCCCTTTCCCTCTTTTTGCCTCAGCTCGGAAGTGTCACCTCGCTATCCCACCCCAGGCGGCCGCCAGTCGCTGGAGCAGCCCCAACCCGTAGACCCGAGTGGCCCTCACCTTGCGCATTCCTAACCCGACAGAGCCCCTCGTCCCCCCAAACCCCAAACGCCTTTCCCCAAGAAGTTCCTTCCTTCCGTCCATTCACAGCAGCTCCCCATTTAAACTTCTCAGAGTCTCCCTCACCCCTCGCGCCTTGTCCACCCAGCACCCCCCTCACTTGTTAACCCAAAAGTCCCCTAGTCGCCACCCTGGCGGCCCAGTGCCTTCCCTCAACTGCTTCCTCCGCAGGCCTCGCTGTCGCCTCCTAAGTAGGTGTGAGCTCCTACTCGAGACCCCGACTCTTCGCTAGGCAGGAGACCCTCCCTCCCTGGGTCACCCGGTCCATCCGACTCTTTTTCTTTGGATGGCGTAGATAGGAGGTAAGGAACCGAGGGGTGGGGAGTCCTCAGGTGTGTGTGTGTGTATGGGGGCCGGTACCCTGCTTCCGGTTCCCGCACGCATTCCCGGATTGCAGTGCGGACCCCTTCTGTAAGTGCGCGGCAAAGTGCGGTTTTGGAAGTCACGGTGGCCGAGTGGTTAAGGCGTTGGACTCGAAATCCAATGGGGTTTCCCCGCACAGGTTCGAATCCTGTTCGTGACGGTTTTTTTTTTTTTTTTTTTTCCTTTCTTATTAAAAGGGAGTCTCGCTCTGTTGTTCAGGCTGGAGTGCAGTGGCGCGATCTCGGCTCACTGCAACCTCCGCTTCCCGGGTTCAAGCAATTCTCCTGCTTTAGCTTCCCGAGTAGCTGGAACCACAGGCATGCGCCACCACACCTTGCTAATTTTTGTATTTTTAGTAGAGACGGGGGTTCACCATATTGGCCAGGCTGGTCTCAAACTCCTGACCTCAGGTTATCTGCCCGCCTCGGCTTCCCAAAGTGCTGGGATTACAGGCGTGAGCACCGCGCCTGGCCTGACGGCGACTTTTTTAACCCCTTTCACAACACATAAAGGTAACCCCAGTTCTCACACGTGTCTTTCGTGCACTTTCTCTCTCCAAAAGGGAAGCCGCCAAAAGGTCTTAACCCCTGGATTTGGGAGGATGGGAGTGATCTTGGGAAGTTTAATTATGCACGACTGTATTGGCTGCTAGACTGTGAGGCATGTTCAGAATTTTGTAACTTCAGGCTTGCTGGGAGAGCTTTGGCACTGTCTCATTCTTCTGAGGGCATAGGGAAGGATTTGGTTGAAGGGTTACATTTTGGGAATGTGAGTGGCTGTTTTGCAATATTAGTCAAACCTAGAGTTTCCTCTAAATTTCATGACCAGAAGTCACACCTTGTAGGTCTGATTACACCGAAGACCCAGGAAACAGGATTCTCTCATCTGGATTTCCTTGAGGTGTACAGGGCTAGAAGGGAGTAGCCTATTGAAACATCATTGCAGATCCAGCTAGAGCCAAGGTGTGGGAAGATAATTCTCACTTTTTATTGAGTGCTTATTATGTGCCAGGTACTGTTTTAAATTATGTGTATTAACCAAGCAAGGAAATTAATTTCATCTTTAACCTTTAACCCTCCTATACTCATCTCACCCCATTTTTCCTATCCCCTAATTTCTGATTGTGGGGAGGATCTAGGCTGCTTGTTGAGGATTTTGTTGTTTGTTTTGGGGGGTTGTTTTTGAGACAGGGTCCTGCTCTGTCGCCCAGGCTGGAGTGCAGTGATGCGATCTCAGTTCAGGGCAACCTCAAACTCCCAGGCCCAAGCAATCCTCCCTTCTCAGTAGCTGGGACTACAGGCATGCACCACCACGCCCAGCTAACTTTCTGTATTTTTAGTAGAGACGGGGTTCCGGGATTTCGCCATGTTGCCCACACTGGTCTCAAACTCCTGGACTCAAGCAATCTGCCTGCCTCAGCCTCCCAAAGTGGTGGGATTACAGGTGTGAGCCACTGTGCCTGGCCAAGGATGTTCTTTTTGTATTTCTTGCACAGCCTCTTGTCCAAAAGGAATCCCAAAGGGCAGGGGGCTCTAGGGTAATACATAGAGCTTTCTACACATTTATACCTTAGAGTTTCCCACCTTCATACCACTGCTCAGGCTGTTATTTCCAGCATGACCCTCACATTGCCTCCCTGTCCCTCACCATTAACACTTTCCAAAATCCTTTAGGCCCATCCTCTTTGATGCTCTTGATCACTCCAGCTACCTGTCAGTCTACCAGCACCACCATTCACTAAATTGCATGCAAGGACTTCTCCCTTGATATGCTAACATAAAAATAAAATAAAAACGGGTGGGTGTGGTGGCTCACGCCTGTAATCCCGGCACTTTGGGAGGCTGAGGCAGGCGGATCACGAGGTCAGGAGTTCAAGACCAGCCTGGCCAATGTAGTGAAACCCCATCTCTACTAAAAATACAAAAATTAGCTGGGTGTGGTGGCGGGCGCCTGTAATCCCAGCTACTTGGGAGGCTGAGGCAGGAGAATCGCTTGAACCCAAGAGGCAGAGGTTGCAGTGAGCCAAGATTGTGCCACTGCACTCCAGCTTGGGCGATGCAGCGAGACTCTGTCTCAAATAAAATAAAATAAAAATAAATAGAAACATGTTCCATTTATTTTACCTTCTAAATAGATATGTCTCAAATATGCTCACTTTTCTCAGGGGTGAGTGCAGGCTGAGCTAGAGCCTTCATTTGGAAGGTAGTGGTATTTGTGAGCACCATACGAGGTAATATATAGAAAGTTGCACTAAAGCATCCACGCTACAGTCCGGGACCTTAAACCCTTCTATGGCTGCTTTCTGTGTTGCAGGATATGACCCCTTTTCTCTCACCACTCTTCCATATTCACTATATTCTGTCCACTGGCATTCTTTTAGTTCTTCCTGGTAGTTATTTAGCCTTGCTCATGGTGTTCTCTGCCTGGAATAATCTTTCTCTTCCACACTTTCTACTCATTCTCCACCTAAATGTTGGTTCTCCTGTGGATTTGTTGCCTACCACATCCTATGCTCTCAACTTATTATGTGAAGTCTTTCTTCCCCTGTGGCATATAAACACATTAAACACAGATAAGCCAGTCCGTTTTTAAATTGTTTTGCATAAATGGGTGTTTTTTACAGTAGTTACGTGTACATGTTTCAATCTTTAGACTGGTATATAAGCTTCTTGAGAGTTAGGGCTGTGTATTTTATTTATTTGTATCTTCTCTACAAGGCCTTATAGATGTGATCAGCTATGTGTTGAATGAATTTATAAAATCTCATAGGCTCATGATTCTCCTTCCTACCAAATCCCAATTTGCACAGGTTCTCATATTTAAATATCTGGCGAGCCAAGACCAGAACTGACCAGCAGAGGGCAACCAACAACTATGTTGTGAAGGGAAGAAGGCTCCATGGTTTACAAAATGGAGGATCTGGACCAAGAAGGGAAATATGGCAGAGGGAGTTTGCTACTTGAAGTTCATCCCTTTTACTCTCAGATGCTTCTCTTGTAACTTTTGTGGGTGAGAGGCCAAGGCTTCAAACCTTCATATACAATAGATCATTTTAAATTTCCACCATCCCCATGTACCCACCCCATCTCCCCAATTCCTTCACCCTTCCTCTTCCACTCCAACAAATCCTATCTATTCTTTTACCTTTCTTTACCTTGCATGATCTGGCCCCCTCTCTCTCACCATTCTTACATATTTACATATCACCCACTGGCATTCTTTAGTTCCTGCTACAGTATGTGGCCCTGCATATTTTCCCTGAAGTAATCTTCTCCTCTTAGGCCTGTAGTCCCACTCATTTAAACCTCCTAAGGAACCTTCCATAAATATCCTTCCATAACACCTTCAAATTCCTCTACTCCACTGGATCAATCCTTCATGAATTCAGAACAAACAAAACCCCACCTTCATTTGACACTTTCAAATTTCCACATTGTTTTCTACTTCCTTTTATTTTCGAATAAAATGTATACCTCTCTGCCTCCAGTTCTATGCTATCAGATACCCTGTCATCTGGTTTCTGCCTCCTGAAGTGTTTTGGTTGTTTTTATTTTTTTTTGAGACAGAGTCTTGCTCTCTCGCCTAGGCTGGAGTGCAGTGGCACAAGCTTGGCTCACTGCAACCACCACCTCCCAGGTTCAAGCAATTTCTCCTGCCTCAGCCTCCCGAGTAGCTGGTATTACAGGTCCCTGTCACCATGCGCCTGGCTAATTTTTTTTTTTTTTTTTTTTTTTTGTATTTTTAGTAGGGACGGGGTTTTGCTATGTTGACCAGGCTGGTTTTGAACTCCTGACCTCAAGTGATCCACCTGCCTGAGCCTCCCAAAGTGCTGAGATTACAGGTGTGAGCCACCGCGCCCGGCCTCCTGAAGTTTTTTAGACGTTAATAGAAACCACTGGACAAATTTAATAATCTCTTCTCAATCTCCATCCTTTCTGTGTTTGAAACAACATTGATTTCTTACTGGCCTTCAGAAACACTTCTTGTTTTTCTCCTTCTCAGTATACTGCTTCTCCACCTCATTTGCTTTCTTCTTCCTCCTGTGGAATTCCACCAAAGCTTCATTCTCCTCCCAAGACAAAATCTCAGAGCCACCTTTCCAGGTATGTCCTCAGCTAAACCATGGTCCTTTATCTCCAGCTGCTTACATCTCTGCACAGCTGACCTAGTGTCACCTAATATGCAAACAAATCTTCTCTTCCTCTCCCACAATCATCGTTCTGAACTTTTCGCACTTTTGTTGATACCACTATTCACTCAATTCCTTCATTTCCAGCTCTAAGAATTAATTATCTGAAATTTTGTTTTCTCCCAAGCCCATCACACTGATTCATCAGTTGCTTCCCCAAGCACATCATCTTAATTCATGCCTGTTACAATGGCTTTCAAGGTGCCCTAGTTTCACCACACTGAAATCCACCCTATATTAGTGTGATTACACTGCTTTCATCACATTATTCCCCTGTCCAGGAACCTTAGTTCCCCATCTAAACAAACACATGATCCTATTATCAACATACCCTGCCTAAATTGCCCGTTTTTCTTACCCTTACATCTTTCCACTAAGATAGCTTCCATGTAATCTGGCTGGTCATCTCCATGTGACAGCCCAACCCCTGCCATCCCTCATGAAGTTCCTTCTCTTTACTAACTAGGTAGTCTCACCATATAATGATCTTTTCAGCAATAAATTCTTAGATCTTAAAAGTATTATTATTTTGCCTGGACACGGTGGCTCACGCCTGTAATTCCAGCACTTTGGGAGGCCGAGGCAGGTGGATCACCCAAGGTCAGAGTTTGAGACCAGCCTGGCCAACATGGTGAAACCCCATCTCTACTAAAAATAAAAAAATTATCCAGGCATAGTGGCGCATGCCTGTAATCCTAGCTACTCGGGAGGCTGAGGCACGAGAATCGCTTGAACCCCGGAGGCGGAGGTTTCAGTGAGCCATGATCACACCACTGCACTCCAGCCTGGGCGACAGAGTGAGACTTTGTCTCAAAAAAAAATTAGTCTCACTCTGTCGCCCAGGCTGGAGTGCAGTGGCGCAATCACGGCTCACTGTATAACCTCTGCTTCCCAGGGTCAAGGGATTCTCCTGCCTCAGCCTCCTGAGTAGCTAGGATTATAGGCGCATGCCACCACACCGGCTTATTTTTGCATAGTAGAGACGGGGTTTTATCATGTTGCCAGGCTGGTCATGAACTCCTGACCTCAGGTGATCCGCTCGCCTCGGCTTCCCAAAGTGCTGGGATTACAGGCATGAGCCACCGGGCCTGGACTTAAAATTATTTTTATGTAACTAACTTTTTTTTTTGTTTGAGACAGAGTCTCACTCTGTCTCCAGGCTGGAGTGCCGTGGTGCAATCTCGGCTCACTGCAACCTCCGCCTCCTGGATTCAAGTGATTCTCCTGTCTCAGCCTCCGGAGTAGCTGGGACTACAGGCACATGCCACCACGCCCAGCTAATTTTTGTATTTTTAGTAGAGATGAGGTTTTACCATGTTGGCCAGGATGGTCTCGCTCTCTTGACCTCGTGATCCACCTGCGTCGGCCTCCCAAAGTGCTGGGATTACAGGCATGAGCCACCGCGCCTGGCTGGTAATGTTTTTTTTTTTTTTTTGAGACGGAGTCTTGCTCTGTCGCCCAGGCTGGAGTGCAGTGGCACGATCTCGGCTCACTGCACCCTCCACCTCCCGGGTTCACGCCATTCTCCTGCCTCAGCCTCCCCAGCAGCTGGGACTACAGGCGCATGCCGCCATGCCCGGCTAATTTTTTTGTATTTTTAGTAGAGACGGGGTTTCACCGTGTTAGCCAGGATGGTCTCAATCTCCTGACCTTGTGATCCGCCCGCCTCGGCCTCCCAAAGTGCTGGGATTACAGGCATGAGCCACCGCGCCCGGCCGATAATGTTTTTTAAAGCTAAAGCTGGGGAAGAACTATATAGAAGATTTGAGATAGGGTCTTGCTCTGTTGCCAAGGCTGGAGTGTGGTGGCACAATCTTGGCTCACTGTGACCTCCATCTCCCGGGCTCATGCGATCATCCCACCTCAGTCTCCCCAGTAGCTGGGGACTACAGGCATGCACCACCACACCCAATGAACTTTTAAATTTTTTATAAAGACACAGTTTCACCATATTGCCCGACACAGTTTCACCATATTGCCCAACCTGGTCTTGAACTCTTGGGCTCAAGCAATCCACCCACCTTGGCCTCCCAAAGTGCTGGGATTACAGGCACGAACCACTGCACCCAGCAATAACTTAGTATTATCTTTTCAAGTTGTTGACTTGTTCCAAATTCTAAGAGGCTTGGGTCTCTGCAGTTTTTGTGTTTTTTTTTTTGAGACAGAGTTTTGCTCTTGTTGCCCAGGCCAGAGTGCAATGGCGCGATCTTGGCTCACCACAACCTCTGCCTCCCATGTTCAAGCGATTCTCCTGCCTCAGCCTCCTGAGTAGCTGGGATTACAGGCATGTGCCACCACACCTGGCTAATTTTGTATTTTTAGTAGAGATGGGGTTTCTCCATGTTGGTCAGGCTGGTCTTGAACTCCCGACCTCAAGTGATCTGCTCGCCTTGGCCTCCCAAAGTGCTGGGATTACAGGCATGAGCCACCGTGCCCAGTGGGTCTCTGCAGTTTATCCAGTAAAGCAAATCATTTTAAGACTTGGGCAGAAATGACCTCATCCTACACTTGCATCAAGGATGCTCTCATGGCACAAAACATTTCCGGAACTCCTTCACAGCTAGTTTATGAGCCACATTTAAGTGATTCATTACTTCAAAATTACTTTTAAAAAATTAGCCAACCTTATTATGCATCTATTTGCCAGATTTTGTTCCAGATTTTATCTGGAATTCCTCATTCCAGATAGCTAAGAAGTCCCACTCTTAGCCTTCTTCCTGTTCTTAAGTGTTTGCATGCATTCCTAGCATTTCTTGATCTCCTCTGGGCAGATAACTACTCTATACACATCTTTAGCCCTAGTTTCTTGTTTTGTTTTGTTTTGAGACAGAGTCTCACTCTTGTTGCCCAGGCTGGAGTGGAATGGTGGTGATCTCATCTCACTGCAACCTCTGCCTTCTGGGTTCAAGTGATTCTCCTGCCTCAGCCTCCCAAGTCGCTGGGATTATAGGCATGCACCACCACACCCAGCTAATTTTTATTATTTTTAGTAGAGACAGGGTTTCGCCATGTTGGCCAGGCTGGTCTCGAACTCCTGGCCTCAGGTGATCCACCCACCTCGGCCTCCCAAAGTGCTGGGATTACAGGTGTGAGCCATCGCACCCGGCCCCTAGCTTCTTGTTCTTAAGCTCCAGACCATGTTTCCATTTCCTGGCTAAACACATCTATGTGGGGGCACTCCCAACCCAGTGTTCCCCAGATGAACTCATTTCTTCACCCCCAAAACCTGCTCATCCTCTTCTACTCCCTATTTAGGTTAATGATACCATGTTCTCATCCACAGTCTGGAAATCTCCATCTTTATCTGTGACTCATTTTTGGTTACTTGTCCATGTTTTTTGTTTGTTTTTTTTGAGACGGAATCTCACTCTGTCACCCAGGCTGAAGTAGAATGGCGCGATCTCGGCTCACTGCAACCTCCGCCTCCCAGGTTCAAGCAATTCTGCCTCAGCCTCCCAAGTAGCTGGGATTACAGGCGTGCACAAGCACGCCCAGCTAATATTTGTATTTTTAGTAGAGACGGGGTTTCACCATATTGGCCAGGCTGGTCTCAAACTCCTCACCTCAGGTGATCCACCCGCCTCGGCGTCCCAAAATGCCAAGATTACAGGCATGACCCACGGCACCTGGCCTGTTGTTGTTTTTTTAAGAGATGGGTCTTACTCTGTTGGCTCACCATAGCCTCTGGGCTCAAGCAATCCTCCTGCCTCAGTCTTCCAAGTAGCTAGTACTACAGTCATGCACTACCATGCCCAGCAATAGTGTCTTTTTATTAAAAGTTGTTAGGATGACTAAATTAATGTTTAATGTTTACAATAGTGCCTCACAGTAAATAATCTGGCCATTACATTTATTTATTGCCAGTGTCCAATCCTGTTTAGAACTTAGCCCTGATGATTCCTTTACGAAGCCTTCCTTCCCACATTCCACAAGATATGTAGTTGGCCCCTTTCCTCCTCATTGTCCCATTGTACTTAGTCCCTATCTATTAGCAACATACTACTCTGTATTTCCCATTATTTGTTGTTCTAGTGTGTGTCACCTACAATGCTGCAAGTTCCTTTAAAGTCTATTCTTATTTTTTTTCTGAGACAGGGTCTCACTCTTGACACCCAGGCTAGAGTGCAGCAGCACAAACACAGCTCACTGCAGCCTCAATCTCCCAGGCTCAAGAGATCCTCCCACCTTAGCCTCCCAAGTAGCTGGGACCACAGGCATATGCCACCATGCCATTTTTTTTTTTTTCCATAGAGACAGGGTCTTGCCATGTTGCCCAAGCTGTTCTCAAACTCCTGGGCTCAAGGAATCCTCCCACCTTGGACCCCAAAGTGCTGAGATTACAGGCATGAGGCACTGGCCCCTTTAAAGTCTTATTTCTCAATTATTTATATATCTTAAATGCTTGGTACTATGTCTAACACATGACAGGTACACCATAAATGTTGGCTGAATCTTATCACTTACTAAAACCTGTCAATTTTTCTTCCCAAATGTCATTCTCTCTTTCCTTCAGTATTTCAAGCCCTTATCCTCTGCTTCATTGAATTACTACAAAGCTTACTAACACTGCCGACGCCAGTTTCTTACATTCTTCCCATTCTTGCATTCTTTCCAGAGTAACGGGTTAGAAGTCATTCCTCTTCTCAGAAACTTACCGGTAAAGTCCAAATTCCCTAGCATGCATTCAAGGCCTTCCAATAATTGGCCCCAAATTACTTCTAGTCTTATTTTCCATTATTTTCCTTCATTATTCACCTTCCAATAAACTCTATGCTCCAGATTACATTAGTCTCTGCCTTCTTCAACATTTTCTTCACCCTTTTTTTTTTTGAGACAGTTTCACTCCTGTTGCTCAGGCTGGAGTGCAATAGTGCAATCTCGGCTCACCTCAACCTCTGCCTCCCAGGTTCAAGTGATTCTCCTGCCTTAGCCTTCCGAGTAGCTGGGATTACAGGTATGCACCACCATGCCCAGCTAATTTTTTTTGTATTTTTAGTAGAGACAGGGTTTCTCCATATTGGTCAGGCTGGTCTCGAACTCCTGACCTCAGGTGATCCGCCCGCCTCAGCCTCCCAAAATGCTAGGATTACAGGTGTGAGCCACTGCACCCAGCCCTCTTGTTTTTATTCATGCTGGGATCTCAACTTAAAAGAAAGTGCAAATTGGTGGACCTTACTTTTTGTTTTTTGCCCAGAAGCATTTTAAGCAGATGAGGTCTCAGGGCAGGGAGGTGGCAGTGAGCCAACATCACGCCACTGCACTCCAGCCTGGGTAACAGAGCGGGACCCTGCCTCAAAAAAAGGAGACGGGATCTCAGTCTCTTACCCAGGCTGGAGTGCAGTGGTACAATCACAGCTCCCTGTATCCTTCAACTCCTGGGCTCAAGGGATCCTGCCACCTCAGCCTCTCAAGCAGCTGGGACTACAGGCACATGCCACCACACTTGGCTAATTTTTAAAAAATTCTTCTTGTAGAGACGAAGTCTCACTGTATTTTGCAGGCTGGTCTTGAACTCTTGGGCTCAAATGGTCCTCCCACCTCAGCCTCCCAAAGTGCTAGGATTACAGGCATGAGCCACTGTGCCTGGCCCACAAGCTTTTTTTCTTTTTTTTTTTAATTTGAGCCAGCATTTAAAAGCTGTGAAATTTAGCATAGCCAGGCACGGTGGCTCACACCTGTAATCCCAGCACTTTGGGAGGCCGAGGCGGGTGGACCACCTGAGGTCAGGAGTTTGAGACCAGCCTGGCCAAAGTGGTGAAACCCCGTCTTGACTAAAAATACAAAAAACTAGCCGGGCATGGTGGCAGGTGCCTGTAATCCCAGCTACTCAGGAGGCTGAGGCAGGAGAATCACCTGAACCAGGGAGGCGGAGGTTGCAGTGAGCACCATTGCACTCCAGCCTGGGCAACAAGAGCAAAACTCGGTCTCAAAAAAACAAAAAAAAGATCAGGCTAATGGTGGGGCAATAGGGCATATCTCCTAATGTTACAAAATGAAGAACATTTCTCTCCTGTGATGTCTTCTATCCCCAGAACTGTTTAACTTGAATCTCTCAAAGCCCTAATTTTGTTTAGTAAAACAGGGGCTAGGCCAGGCGCAGTGGCTCATGCCTGTAATCCAAGTACTTTGGGAGGCCAAGGTGGGTGGATCAGTTGAGGTCAGGAGTTCAAGACCAGCCTGCCCAACATAGTAAAACCTCGTCTCTACTAAAAATACAAAAATTAGCCGGGCGTGGTGGCATGTGCCTGTAGTCCCAGCTACTTGGGAGGCTGATGAGGCAAGAGAATCACTTGAACCCAGGAGGTGGAGATTGCAGTGAGCTGAGATCGTGCCACTGCACTCCTGCCTGAGGGACAAAGCGAGACCCCATCTGAAAAGAAAAAAAGCAGTCAATCAAGTTCAAACGACCATTCTCCAGAAAACTGGCTCAATCTTTTCTTTTCTTTTTGAGACGGAGTTTTGCTCTGTCGCCCAGGCTGGAGTGCAGTGGCAAGATCTTGGCTCACTGCAAGCTCCACCTCCTGGGTTCACGCAATTCTCCTGCCTCAGCCTCCCGAGTAGCTGGGACTACAGGCGCCCGCCACCACACCCAGCTAATTTTTAAAAATATTTTTAGTAGAGACGGGGTTTCACCGTGTTAGCCAGGATGGTCTCGATCTCATGACCTTGTGATCCGCCCGCCTCGGCCTCCCAAAGTGCTGGGATTACAGGCGTGCGCCACCACGCCCGGCCAATCTTTTCAACAAATTAGGGTTACACAAAAAAAAGGTTTCATGAACCCAGATAAAGAGGGTAAAAGAGAAATAACCTGATGTAATTCATGGTCCTGGATTGGACCCAGGTTTAGACAAAAATTAGCTACAAAAGGACTTTTCAGACAGGTGCAATGGCTCACACTTGTAATCCCAACACTTTGGGAGGCTGAGGTGGGCAGATCACTTGAGCTCAGGAGTTTGAGACCAACCTGGGCAACATGTTGAAACCCTGTCTCTACAAAATATACAAAAAACAAATCAGCTGGGCATGGTGGTGCACATCTGTGGTCCCAGCTGCTTGGGAGGCTGAGATGGGAGGACTGCTTGAGCTCAGCAGGAGGTCGAGGCTATAGTGAGCTGTAGTGAGTCGTGATTGTGCCACTGCACTCTAGCCTAGGTGACAGAGTGAGATCCTGTGTCAAAAAAAAAAAAAGACTTTTCTTGGGACAATTAGGGTAATGTAAACATGGATTTGTATTAGATTATTCATTATACATTGTTAATTGTAAACACTTGTTATTTAGGTAATGTCAAAAGTATTTTTATTTTTCCAATGTATATACTGAAGTAAAAAATTAAGACAATGAGGCCAGGTGCAGTGGCTCACACTTGTAATCCCAGCACTTTGGGAGGCCAAGGCAGGTGGATTCCTTGAGCTCAGGAGTTTGAGACCAGCCTCAGCAACATGGTGAAACCCCGTCTCCATAAAAAATACAAAAAATTAGCCTGGTGTGGTGGCGCGTGCCTGTGGTCCCAGCTACCTAAGAGGCTGAGGTAGGAGGATCACTTGAGCCCAGGAGGTGGAGGTTGCAGTGAGCCAAAATTACGTCATTGCACTCCAGCCTCAGCTACAGAGCCAGACCCTATCTCAAAAAAAAAAAAAAAGACAAATTAAGACTGTATCAAAGTCACTGAAAGAGATGAAACAAAAAAAATTTTAATAGTATTAAAACAGATTAAGACAATGCCAGGTGCAGTAGCCCCAGCTACTCCAGAAGCTGAAGTGGGAAGACCACTAGAGCCCAGGAGTTTGAGGCTACAGTGAGCTATATGATGGTGCCACTGCACTCCAGTCTGGGTGACAGTGTTCTTTCTACTCCCTCCTTCCCCCAGTTCTCCTGACTTTAAAAGTTTAGAACAGGTTGGCAAATTTTTTTTCTGTAAAAGACCAAGTATTTTAGGCTTTGTTCCAGCTACTTAACCCTGCTGTTGTAATGTGAAAGTAGCCACAGACAATATATAAACAAGTGGGCATAACTGTATTCCAATAAAGTTTTTTACAAAAGCAGGCAATGGGGTTGTAACCTGTAGTTTGCTCACCTCTGACCTAGAACAAGTAACACTTCCTGAAAAGCCTTTCCTGATACCCATCAGAATCAGGAGCTTTATCATCCTTGGCTCACATATTACTAGTAAATCCACTTAGCACATTTATGATCCCTTATTATATATTCATCTCCATTAGGGACTGAGTTCTTTGCAGGTAGGTGCCATTTTGCTACATAAGCCTCCTCGTGTTCACTCTAGTGAGTATCTCGCAGGGCAGACATTCAATGAATATTTGTTTCTAAAAATCGAATCTACCGTAAAAGGACAATATGACACCATTCATAACATTCACAAGAATGAGCAGCAAGTTCTAAAAGTAATTTTAAAGGAGTTTAAGGGGGGAAAAGCACTGCTAATGTCACTAGGATACATACATTGCCTCTTATGCTCTATACTGTGACATGCTTATCAGTATTTTATAATCATACTTTGTGTGCATAGAAGCGTAGACTCAGTCAGCACAGAAATGCCTTTTTTTTCAAGCCGCTAGAGTATCTAGAGTACTATTAGGTTTACATCAGGTGCATGATAAATGCTCAACAAATTTAAAACACACTTCTGGGAGGGGGAAAAGATATCCCTTTTTCTTTTTGAGACAGGCTCTTGCTCTGTCACCAGGCTGGAGTGCAGTGGCATGATCCCAGCTCACTGTAACCTCCACCTCCCAGGTTCAAGCGATTCTTGTGCCTCAGCCTTCCAAGGAGCTGGGATCATGGGGTGTCCCACCATGCCTGGCTATCCTTTTTCTTATGACAGGGAAAGGTAGCAGCAAATACTTATGAAGACTTTTTTTTTTTTTTGAGACGGAGTCTTGCTCTGTCGCCCAGGCTGGAGTGCAGTGGCGTGATCTCAGCTCACTGCAAGCTCCACCTCCCAGGTTCACACCATTCTCCTGTCTCAGCCTCCTGAGTAGCTGGGAGGACAGGCGCCTGCCCGGCTAATTTTTTTTATATTTTTAGTAGAGACAGGGTTTCACCATGTTAGCCAGGATGGTCTCGATCTCCTGACCTGTGATCCACCCACCTCGGCCTCCCAAAGTGCTGGGATTACAGGCGTGAGCCACCGTGCCCGGCCTATGAAGACTATTTTTGTGTGTGTGTGTGTGTGTGAGACGGAGCCTCGCTCTGTCGTCCAGGCTGGAATGCAGTGGCCCAATCTCTGCTCACTGCAAGCTCCACCTCCTGGGTTCACGCCATTCTCCTGCCTCAGCCTCCTAAGTAGCTGGGACTATAGGCACCCACCACCACGCCCGGATAATTTTTTGTATTTTTAGTAGAGACGGGGTTTCACCGTGTTAGCCAGGATGGTCTCGAACTCCTGACCTTGTGATCCACCCACCTCGGCCTCCCAAAGTGCTGGGATTACAGGCGTGAGCCACCGTGCCCGGCTATGAAGACTATTTTTATAAGTAAATAATTATGAAACCTCTGCAAGTACATTTCCCTCCTCACATTTACATTCTTAGTTAGGAAACACTGGTGTGGGGTGGAGACTTCTCTGCCTGCAAAGGAATTCTAGATTCTAAAGCAAAGTTGCTTGTGGGACAAAGGAAAAATATATATACATATCTTCTGTAGAAATTATCCCAAAAACTCAGGACCACTCAGGGAAGACATGGAATTTAGGATAAAGGCAGACCCTGGGAAGCACACAGTTCAGATCACTAGAGAGAGCTTTGGCTGCTACAGAACAGGAGATAAGAGGGAAGAATGCAGGAGGGTACACGGGAAAGCAGCTGTGAAGTGCACACTACTCCCAGACATCCTCCTGAAAGAGAAGTTAGCGCTAAGATAAGGGTAGGTAACAAAGTAAGGAAGAAGGGGAATTAAGGTGAGAGAAAGGCAAAAGCAGAGGGGAAACCTTCCCAAGAAAAGGAGTAATGCTGAAGAATTTAGAGAGTTAAGTAAAAGGTTTATTATTAGTGCAGTCAACACCATGGAACAGCACATACAACACAACCAGCAACCTGCAGAGACACTAGTGCAAAGGGTAGGGAAGCCTTTCACTGAGCTTCCTGGCTCCGTCTGAGGGTAAGGACAGGACAGTATGAGCCTTGGTAAGGCAGGTAGGGGAAAGGGGAGTGGAAGAAATGTAGTAACCAGAATAAGTATAGCAGCGTTTTCAAATTCCTGAGCACAATGTCCCGGAGCTGGAACCCTACTCCCCTCAAGCTTTCCACCCCAATCCCAGTGGAGCCATGATCCAACTACCCAGACCTGCAGCAAGCTAGCCTGGAATAAAATTCTGAGAGGAAGCCATTACATGGTGGGGAGGAGCCTTTCTATCTCCAACCACACTCCCACCTCCATATTAAAATAATCACACCTATTATCTCTCCCCTTCTCTTACTCTGCCAGTCACTCTAGGGATCAAGGTATGCCCCAGGTAACCTGAAAAGAAACTGAAGTCCCCAGGGGGGGTGTGGGTGAGACATGGCACAGCCTGTACTTAGAGATAAAATTTCTGATTTGCATGGTGAAGCTTAGAACCCAGCTATACAGCTCCAAGGAAACTTGGGGAAGGTGGGGTTGCCTTTAAAATGAATACTCTAAATCCAGAGTTTTATGATGAGGCCCTGGAAGGGCTAGGAGGAAATTTTTCCAGAGGGCACAAGGCATCGATGCTGGACTGTCATATCCTTCACAGGAAGAGAGGAAGCTCCTCATTTCAGTTGGGGTTACAGAGGTTTGGGGCAGATATCATAAGTTCAGCCAAGGACTCCCTTGGCTCTTCCTATATTAAAGCCAAAGGTTGTGCTGAAAAGGAAAAAATACAAAACACACCCCCATCCCTGTCCCACCCTATCCAGAATCCCCACAATAGGAACATCAAAAGAAAAGTTTCAAGTTTGATTTTTTTTTCTTTTTTCCTTTCTTAAAAAAAAAAAAAAAAAAGGAAGTAAATAAATTAAATTGCCAACAATGTGGCTGAGATAGCCATGATCAGGCCATTCTTAAAAAAAAGGGGGAGGGACAGTAGATGGAGTTTGTGAAATATAAACAAACAATGCCAAAGAAAATTATCAAAGTAACTAACTACAGTCACAGGGCTAGAGAGGGGTCTATGGAACAACTATGGCCTGTGCCACAAGAGGCAGTGCCAACCATATTTTAGCAAAAGCTAGGAGTAGCTTCTTGCTAAACACATCAACCCCAACAGACTAACCCCTACCCTAAACCCTGGCATTCCCTAATTATGAAAACTTGTAGGAAAGAAGAGCTCATCTGGAAATTTTCAGTATCCCAACCTGCATACTGGTAGACCCAGTGGGTGCCTGCACCTTTAAGGTGGGCTGAACAGGGATACTGCTTGGCACAGAGGTCCAGTCTTTCCCTAAGGGCCATCAGTGATGGCCAATTACCGGCCTCACTACTTATTTCTAGAGATTTGGCTCCACCCTTACCATTTCTTTAGGATGTCTGCTGCTTAGAGTCAACAGGCCTGCCTGCTGATTCCCTGGTTTTGGAGGAGAGGGACGATTAGAGATTCCTTACTCTGTCCTGATCCTCCAGGGAAATTGAATCTCTTTGTGCTTTCTGAAAATAACTGGAACCAGGGACCCTAAGCAGGAAAATGGATGGAGGTGGGGGCTTTCCCACCCAGACTGATAATTTATAGACATTTTAGGGGAATATGGCAAAGAGAGGAAATCTGGGTTTCCCACCTGAAAGGCTGAGCAAACTACCCAAAGGCCCTTCAGTGCCAGAAGGGCAGGGAGATGTGTGGCTCAGGTATAAGCCACCGTATTAAGAATGGTGGGTAGGACTCAGGTCCCACCTGCTGGAGTGATGGGATTTTCTGATTTCCATCTCTTCCTGATAGCCAGTCGAGTTCTCCTATATCTCTTCCACACCATGCGCAAATATCATGACAAGGCCTGGCTCTTGCACCATGTCATCCCCCATATGCTGGTTCTCACAGGCCATCACGACAACAGCCTGCTTGCCAGGGATGCGCTTGGCCACGTAGTTCTCATAGTAGCGTCGGTTCATCTGTCTAGTCTCTAGTGTGGCCAGACCCTGGGGCCAGCTACGCTCATGGGCATTTTCAATCAGCTCGTTGACAATAGAAGCAGGACAGCCACTCTCCACCAGGGAGCGCTTGATTACAGCCTGGAGCACAGCATCAGGAGTCGAGATCATCCCTCCCCAGCGGGTCACTCTTGCTGGCTGAAGGGAGTTCACCCACCTGTGTGGAGGTGGTTAAAGATGGTCATTCCAGCTCATCTCCTTTCTCTGTATTGGCTTTTTCTGCTAATAGAAATAACTACCCACTCTGCACTCAGCTTACCTATTCTTCCTTCTTTCCTTCCATCACTGGCTCAGAAACCCCAAATCTTTCCCCAGTTGGTCCCAATTGAGTCACCACACGTTACTCACCAGATTAAATTCCACAAATCTGCACTCTGTCTGTTACTTTTCTTTGAAATTCCAATACTTAGCACATATAGCGCCTAACACAGTTAGTGCTCTATGTTTAGTGAATAAAACAATTATTCCTCTATCCTATGTCCCACTCAGCACTATTCGCCCTATATATATTGATTCACACTTACAGTTTAGTCTATGAACTGTATAGGACTCCAGAACTGAAAGAGATCTTAGACTTCACTTGTATACTTCGCTTGTTTTTGCTGCATTTTAGAGATCACTTTCCTGGACTTGCACTCTGCCTCCTCTTCTCTGGGTTGTAAGCTACCTGAAGACAGGGATGATATCTTCTATTTCTTTTTGGCCCTCCTAGCACTCCACAGCCTTTAATACAGGGCTTTGTACATGGGTACTCACCTAATTCTGGATAAAGTGCATCCTTGGGCAGGCTTTCCCTTCTATCCACCCAAACGCATAAGACATCCTGTAGTGGAGCTAAGGGTTATCCTCTTCTCCTCTGCCCCTGTCCTTAATGCCAATATCTGAGAAGCAGTGACCCCCAGCCCAGCTCTCCAATGCCCTCCTTCTGCTACTCTCCTGCTCTTCCTCCTTTCAGGCCTTGTTGTCAGGACGTGAAATCACTCCACGTCCTGAGTGACACTCACTCTAGGATCTCGTTGTATTCAATTGTCTCCTCCAGGTTCTGAAGGTTGGGGTTGACACTGCGGATTGCACGCATGTATGCCTTTAGCAGCTGGATGTCTCGCTTCTGTTGTGGGGAAGAAGAACAGGAATAAAGGTTAAGGCAGACAGCAGAAAAAAGACAAAAGTTTAACCAAGAATGAGGGCAACTGAGAGATCTGAAGAACAACCAGTTTGTAAGCTTCAGGAAGACAGGGATAAGACTGTCTCACTCACAGCTGTCTCCTTAGTACTTACAAATGTGCCTTCACAGAGGAGGCATCTGATAACTGTTAGGTGAATTAATGCTATGAATGGGATGAAGAAAAGTCAAGGAGAGCTCCAATCTGATTCCCTGCTAAGCCACAGGCAGAATATCCACTCATCTAGGCTCACAAGTGTAAGCACTGGTCTGTGTGTTCACAACTGGTTTTTATTACCCACAGGCAGGCAGTTATCTGCATATGAGGGATATGTTCTCCCCCGTGTCTTGGGGCCTACCTGCTCCGCCAGCTGGTGTTTGTGTTCAGCCGACGTCTTCTCCAGCTCTGCGATGCGTGTCTGCTGCTGCTGTACCACTGAGCGCAGGTGCTTAATGCAGTTATGGTTGGGCAGCTCATCTTTGGGCATCTCCAGACTGCAGACCAGGGTGGGGAAAGAGCAGAAAAGGGGTGATCACTGGGACATGTATGCAAATGGCCTATTCTGTGGCAGATGACTGCTAAGTAGATTTTGTCCTACCCAAAATTTCGAACATTCATTTCAGGCCTCCCTCTTGTTTTTCCCTTCACTTTCTTCATCCGAGCTTCCTACTTGCCCCTTTGCTGTCTATTTTCCTTAAATTTCTTTCCCCAATCAAGACACAGTGTTTTATCTATTTTTTAAATTTATTTTATTTTTTATTTTTATTTTTGTTTTCGACACGGAGTTTCGCTCTTGTTGTCCAAACTGGAGTGCAATGGAACGATCTCAGCTCAGCGCAACCTCTGCCTCCCAGGTTCAAGTGATTCTCCTGCCTCAGCCTCCCGAGTAGCTGGGATTACAGGCGCATGCCACCATGGCCGGCTAACTTTTTGTATTTTTAGTAGAAACGGGGTTTCTCCACGTTAGCCAGGCTGGTCTCAAACTCCTGGCCTCATGTGATCCACCCCCCTTGGCCTCCCAAAGTGCTGGGATTACAGGCGTGAGCCACTGCGCCTGGCCCCTTATTTTACTTTTTTGTTTTTTTTTTTTTTGAGACCGAGTTTCACTCTTGTCGCCCAGGCTGGAGTACAATGGCACGGTCTCAGCTCACTGCAACCTCTGCCTCATGGGTTCAAGTAATTCTTGTGCCTCAGCCTCCCAAGTAGCTGGGATTACAGATGCCCGCCACCACGCCTGGCTAAATTTATATTTTTAGTAGAGATGGGGTTTCACCATGTTGGCCACACTGGTCTTGAACTCCTGACCACAGGTGATCCGCCCGCTTCGTCCTCCCAAAGTGCTGAGATTACAGGCGTGAGCCACTGCACGGGGCCTATTTATTTATTTTGACACACTGTTTTTATCTACTGCACAGCTCTCCTTTTCCTCCTACAGATTCTGCCTGTGCACTTATTCCTTCAGAGAAGCCCTATATTCACAACCCCAGCTATCAACATTCTTTTCATTTTTTAGTTAGGGGGAACAGAGTCTCATTCTGTCGCCCAGGCTGGAGTGCAATGAGGCGATCTCGGCTCACTACAACCTCTACCTCTGGTTTTAAGCGATTCTCATGCCTCAGCCTCCCGAGTAGCTGGGATTACAGGCGTGCACCACTACACTTGGCTAATTTTTTTTTTTTTTTTTGAGACAGAGTCTCGCTCTGTTGCCCAGGCTGGAGTGCAGTGGCCCAATCTCTGCTCACTGCAAGCTCCGCCTCCCAGGTTCATGCCATTCTCCTGCCTCAGCCTCCCAAGTAGCTGGGACTACAGGCGCCCGCCACCACGTCTGGCTAATTTTTTGTATTTTTAGTAGAGACGGGGTTTCAATGTGTTAGCCAGGATGGTCTCAATCTCCTGACCTCGTGAGCCACCCGCCTTGGCATCCCAAAGTGCTGGGATTACAGGCGTGAGCCACCGCACCCGGCCCCACACCTGGCTAATTTTTGTATTTTTAGTAGAGACAAGGTTTTGCCATGTTGGCCAGATTGGTCTTGAACTCCTGGCCTGAAGTGACCTGCCCACTTTGGCCTCCCAAAGTGCTAGGATTACAGGTGTGAGCTAACACGCCCCTCAGCTATCAACATTTAGTCAAATATTTCATAACCCACAGAAATAAAAAAATAGGGCACGAGGAAATATGAGAAGGCTGGCAATTATAGCAGTCAACCTGACAAACAGAAAGTGGTATTGGACTGAAAGGGAAGAATAGAGTCAATCAACCTTTAATGTTATTACACAAATTTACTAAATTGCTGTGCCCCTTCTTTTGTTAAAGCAAGAGCAAAATGATTATAGTTGGAAAAGCAGCAAGAAAGTAAGATCACAGAGCAGGAAGCCAAGGAGGCTAAGAATACTCCTTGCCAACATGCCAAAGAGACCTCCTCAGCTAGTGAGGAGGGCAACCAGAGACAGGGGCATAAATGAGATGGCCCTTATCCATGTGGGGCAGAAGGGAACAAATCTCACCCACAGCCCTGTTCACAGGTCACAGGCCGCTTCGGGTTGTGCTCACAGTCGCTGAGATGAGACATGAGGTTGTCAAGCCGGACAACGGCACTACAGCCAAACACGGCGTTGTCACAGGCAATCTGCAGCTTTGACAACATGTTCCGCATGATCCGAGGTACTGGGCGCAGATGGGCGACCGTCACAACACTACGGTCCACTGGACATGTCTGTTGCTGAGAGAACCACTGGGTGATGCAGGCGTTGCAGAAAGCATGTTCACAATGAGGTGCCTAGAAGAGAGAACAAGGCAAAAGGGGCACAAGGGAATTAGCAGGAGCTAAGAGCCTGGATATGATAACTCTACAAAGCCAATCAAGCCTTTGAGCAGCTTCTATGACAAAAGGTCCGTTGGGTCACAGCAAAGTATAGATCTACTACGGGCAAGGCATTTTAGGGGACAGGCTCAAGATATGTTTCCTGCTGGGCACGGTGGCTCATGCCTGTAATCCCAGCACTTTGGGAGGCTAAGGCAGGCACACTGCTTGACCTCAGGAGTTTGAGACCATCCCAGACAACATGACAAAACCCCATCTCTACAAAAATTACAAAAATTAGCCAGGCGTAGGCCGGGCACAGTGGCTCACACCTGTAATCTCAGCACTTTGGGAGGCCGAGGCAGGCAGATCATGAGGTCAGGAGTTCAAGACCAGCCTGACCAACATGGTGAAACCCTGTCTCTACTAAAAATACAAAAATTAGCCAGGGGTGGTGGTGCATGCCTGTAATCACAGCTACTCAGGAGGCTAAGGCAGGAGAATAGCTTGAACCCAGGAGGTGGAGGTTGCAGTGAGCCAAGATCGCACCACTGCACTCCAGCCTGGGCAACAGAGTGAGACTCCATCTCAAATAAATAAATAAATAAATAAAGCCGGGCCTGGTGGCACGTGCCTATAGTCCCAGCTAGCCAGGAGGCTGAGGTGGGAGGATGGAGGATGGCTTGAGCCCAGAAGGCGGAGGTTGCAGTGAACCAAGACTGCACCACTGCACTCCAGCCTGGGTGACAGAGCCAGGACCTGTTTCAAAATAAATAAATAAATATATATATATATTCCCTGTGCTCAAGATTAAAAATGAGTTGTGAAACAAGACAAACAAGTAAAAAATTATATAACAATAAGAGATACAAATGATATTCTAGGACAATAGGACAGATGACACAAGGCAGCCAATTATTAACTGCCATCTGGATTGCATACACAAAAATTGCCAAAAATGTCCAGAGGAGGGTGAGGTCTTTTCAGGCTAGCTCAATCATGGCAGGTATTTATGAAGAGGACAGAATTTGATATGGGTCTTGAAGGATAATTCAGATGATAGATTTAGAGAGGAGGAGGACATATTTACTGGCAAAAATTCAATGTAAGAAAGCTAGGCCGGGCATGGTGGCTCACGCCTGTAATCCCAGCACTTTGGGAGGCTGAGGCGGGTGGATCATGAGGTCAGGAGATCGAGACCATCCTGGCTAACACAGTGAAACCCCGTCTCTACTAAAAATACAAAAAATTAACCAGGCATGGTGGCGGGTGCCTGTAGTCCCAGCTACTTAGGAGGCTGAGGCAGGAGAATGGCGTGAACCCGGGAGGCGGAGCTTGCAGTGAGCCAAGATCATGCCACTGTACTCCAGCCTAGTCTAAAGTGTGAGACTCCATCTCAAAAAAACAAAACAAAACAAAAAGAAAGCTAAATAAGGCTGGGCACAGTGGCTCATGCCTGTAATCCCAGCACTTTGGGAGGCTGAGGCAGGCAGATCACTTGAGATCAGCAGTTCAAGACCAGACTGGCCAACAAGGTGAAACACAGATATATTCATATATACATATGTATACACAAATACATATATATGCAGACATCTATTCATATTTGCTTGTATCTGCCTTAAGACACACTGGAAGGATGCCAAATAAACTAATAAAAATAGTTATCTGTAGGGGAATTAGGTGCACAGTAATAAGGATAGAAGTGAGAATTCTCGCTGTATACCTTTTGATTTCTGAACTATGTTCATTTTTCACCTATTCAAAAAATAAATAATTATGATGTGGGGAAATCAGCATCCCTAGCAGGAGCCTTCTAACCTTAGAAATGTGTCTGGGAACCTGGCATCATGAGGGTTGCCTGCTCTGCTCCTCAGAAGGTAAAGCCCACAGGTAGATGGGTGGCTTCTGACTAGACTGTCACCAACTACGACTCACCTTTCCATAAGTGACTTGCCTAAAATGATAGTGCCAGAAAACAGACAAGGCCCTGCCAGGGTGAGGAGGGAACCTGACACACCCTGTGACCTCTTGACACTACTACTTGATGACTTGCTCCACACCCATCTAATATGCCTCTAATGGCAGCAGACTGCAAAGGCCTAGAAAGAAGACAGATCCAGAGCTGGTTGCCATTGGAATGCAGTCTGAATTTTATTCAGCTCAAGGCATCAGTACTCCTTTTGGAGTACCGGGAGAAAAAATAAACTCAAAGGCTCAAGGGGAGCCCCTGGGAGTTAGATGAGCAGTGAATGAGGGAAGGGCCATGAAACCTCATTGCCTAGTGCCCTGGTTTGGAAAATGTGATAATCTCTAGATAGCCAGGAAAGAGAAAGGATTAATTGGTATTTACAGAATGAGGGCAATAAGGATCCCGGAGGATGCTGTCCCATGAATACAACTCTTAAGGATTCACCTCACTCATTGTACTTGCCTGGTAATCGTGAGCTTCTCCTCATACTTGCCCCAGGATGATACAACTGACTCTGGTCTGGCAAGGCTGGCAGAGAAATGACCTATTGAAGGTGGCAGCTTTCACATCAAAATGCAGAGTGCATGGCTGCATCAAAAGCTGGTCTTTTCAGTAGATCCCAGGAAAAAAATAGGTCAGTACATACAGTTCCCCACTTCCTATTTGTTTTTTGTTTTTTTTGAGATGGAGTCTCACTCTGTCGCCCAGGCTGGAGTGCAGTGGCGCAATCTTGGCTCACTGCAACCTCCTACTCCCGGGTTCAAGCGATTCTCCTGTCTAGCCTCCTGAGTAGCTGGGACTACAGGTGTGTGCCACCATGCCCAGCTAATTTTTGTATTTTTAGTAGAGACGAGGTTTCACCATGTTGGCCAGGATGGCTCTTGACCTCGTGATCCACCCATCTTGGCCTCCCAAAGTGCTGGGATTACAGGTGTGAGCCACTGCGCCCAGCCTTCCTATTTGTTAGACAGTAGGCAGGCAGAAGAGGCCTGCAGGGAGACCGGCTGATTACCTGAAGCACTACATCATAAAAATGCAGAGAGAACTTATTAGGAGAGTCCAGAAGTTCAATCATGGACAGGAAGATGGAACCTAATAAGTGCTCCTGTAGAGGAAAGGAAGCTACCCAGCTACTATCACAAGACAGAAACAGGCAGCTGACTGTTTTACGGAGAAATCTTTCAGAGTGACCTCAGAAAAAAATCTGAACCACTGGATCTCTGTGGCATCCACCTCTAGATTGATTCTGGAAGGCCTTATTCTTGTAGCCACCATTACTCCTTTGACCTAAATCTCTATTGGGTGAGGGTGGAGAGAAGAACACAGTGACTTCCCCATGGGTCCCGCTGCTCATGAATATTTTCTACTAGTTCCACTGCTACCTGTTGCCCCACCAATCCTGCCATCAGACCAACTCACCTGTACTGGCTCCTCCAAGACTCCACTGCAAATAGGGCAGATAAGATCTTCGTCAACATCCCCCTGGAAACGGGTTACATCATACCCCATGTCTCATCACTGAAACCCAGGTCCTGAAACGACAACAGGAAAAAGAGGCCAGTTCAGAAGAAGCCTACAAATAGGTGACAAACATAAACTCATTGCCAAGATCCATTCATTTATCCAACAAATATTTATTGGGAGTCTACTATGCAGCAGTCATTTGGCTCGGTGGAAGCTGACTCAAGAAATTTAATTCTGGCCAGGCGCAGTGGCTCACACCTGTAATCCCAACACTTTGGGAGGCTGAGGCAGGCGGATCACCTGAGGTCAGGAGTTCAAGACCAGCCTGGCCAACATGGTGAAACCGTGTCTCTACTAAAAATATAAAAATTAGCCGGTTGTGGTATGTGCACCTGTAATCCCAGCTACTCGGGAGGCTGAGGCAGAAGAAGCATTTGAACCCAGGAGGCAGAGGTTGCAGTGAGCCGAGATCGCGCCACTGCACTCCAGCCTGGGGAACAGAGCGAGCCTCAGTCTCAAAAAAAAAAAAAAAAAAAATTAATTCTAAGGCCTGGCACAGTGTCTCACGCCTGTAATCCCAGCACTTTGGGAGGCCGGGACAGGCAGATGACCTGAGGTCAGGAGTTCAAGACCAGCCTGGCCAACATGATGAAAACCCAGCTCTACTAAAAATACAAAAATTAGCTGGGCGTGGTGATGTACATCTGTAATCCCAGCTACTTGGAAGGCTGAGGCACAAGAATCACTTGAACCTGGGAGGCAGAGGTTGCAGTGAGCCGAGATTGCACCACAGCTCTCTAGCCTAGGCGACAGAGTAAGACTCTGTTTAAAAAAAAAAAAAAAAAAGAAATGCAATTCTAATGGGGGAAGACATTATATAAGCACACATTTAAAATATAAAGTGATAAATACTCAGAGTAGACACAGGACCTTATGAGGACAAGAGACATGAATACCTAACCCAGGCTGAAAGCAGAAGGTGGTTTTGACAAGTTTTCCGGGACTGGGTGTCACCAGAAATGTGTCGTGTAGGGCAAGAGTCAGCTAAATGTTGGGGGAGCAGGGCATTAGGGTGTTATGCACATAAAATAGCACGTCCAAATGCCCAGAAGAGGGCATATGATAGGTTCAGAGAATTTCAAGCGATTCAAGAAAAGGCTGACCTGAGAGGTGGGAGGGAGGGCCTGTCAAGAGACAAGGCTGGAGAGGCAAGCAAGGGCCATGCTGTGAAAAGTCTGTGAGGAGTTTGGACTTTATTCTGAAGGGTATGAGAGAGCCACTGAAGGACTTAAAAAAGAATGTGATAATAGTTCCATTTTAGAATCAGTATGTTAACAGGGGAGAAACTGGAGACCGGAAGAACATCTAAGTCAAGACAGTGACGGTAAGAGTCTGAACTTAGGTGGTGGTGGTGATGGGGATAAAGAAGAGAAGAAGAGAGGGCCGGGCATGGTGGCTCACGCCTGTAATCCCAGCACTTTGGGAGGCTGAGGCAGACAGATCATGAGGTCAAGAGATCAACACCATCCTGGCCAACATGGCGAAACCCCGTCTCTACTACAAATACAAAAATTGGCCGGGCGTGGTGGTGCGCACCTGTAGTCCCAGCTACTCGGGAGGCTGAGGCAGGAGAATCGCCTGAACCCAGGAGGTGGAGGTTGCAGTGAGCCGAGATTGCGCCACTGCATTCTAGCCCGGTGACAGAGCACGACTCTGTCTCAAAAAAAAAAAGAAGAGAGAAGTCCAAAAGAGCAAGGACTCAAACAGCAGCAATGGCGCCATGCCCCTTCTTTGGGCTCCCAAAGGTCAAACCCAAAGAAGAGGTCAGTAAACAACTGGCCGGGCACAGTGGCTCACGCCTGTAATCCCAGCACTTTGGGAGGCTGAGGCAGGCGGATCACAAGATCAGGAGATTGAGACCATGCTCGCTAACACGGTGAAACCTCGTCTCTACTAAAAATACAAAAAATTAGCTGGGCGTGGTGGTGGGTGCCTGTAGTCCCAGCTACTCGGGAGGCTGAGGCAGGAGAATGGCGTGAACCCAGGAGGCGGAGCTTGCAGTGAGTGGAGATTGTGCCACTGCACTTCAGCCTGGGTGACAGAGCAAGACACCGTCTAAAAATAAATAAATAAAAATAAAATAAAAAAAAAACTGTCAAGGGGTTAGAGAACTTACAGGAGGGAAGATAACTGTCGAAAGCTATGAACAGACAAATCAGATAAAGAAAACAAAGAATTGCTGGGATGTGGGATGGTGGACACCATAGTAAAGCAGTTCCATGGAGTTGGGAGTTGTGGAGGGTAGTTTTAGTGTAGCACTGAAAGTGAAGCCAGACTTCAGTGGCACAAAGTGAACAAGAGGTGAGATGGAGAGACAGGGACCAAAGACACAACTCTGTCAAAAGCTTGATTTTTTGGTGGGGGAGCATTCTCAAGGAGTTTACTTGGGCAGACTCAGGGTAAGGGTCCTGCACCTAGAAGAAGGTGCTGGCCCTCATGGTGGTGAAGTGTTAGCTTGTGCTAGGACCTTGTGGGGCCACAGGAAAAATATGGAATGCTTCACAAATTTTCATGTCATCCTTGCACAGGGGCCCTGCTAATCTCTTTATCATTCCAATTTTAGTATATGTGATGCTGAAGCCAGCACTCAAAAGCCTAATTTCAAAGGAAGGGAAACCAAACTAGCTAGAGGGGGAAAGGAAACTGAGGAAGTGGGTTGTGTGGGGGTGTTTTTCCTTATGGTGAGAAAGGCTTAAGTGTCTTTATGTACCGAGAGGAAAGTACAGGGGAAAAGGGAAAGATAAAGACAGGAGAGAATCTGGTCACTGAGGTAGCAGCAGGGAGATCTGGAATTATCTTAAACAAAAACAAGATGATTCTAAAGCAGGAAGGAAGGGAAAATGGTAAACAGACGTCAGAGGTCCAGAGACAGGTTTTCAAAAAATAATACTGATAAACTTGTAAAAATCAGGCCAGGTGCAGTGGCTCACACCTCTAATCCCAGCACTTTGAGAGGCTGAGGTGGGCGGATCACCTGAGGTCAGGAGTTCCAGACCAGCCTGGCCAACATTGTGACAACCTGTCTCTACTAAAAATACAAAAATTAGCCAGGAGTGGTGCCATGCCTGAGACAGGAGGCTCAGGGAGGCTGAGACAGGAGAATCACTTGAACCCAGGAGGCGGAGGTTGCAGTGAGCTGAGATTGCACGACTGCACTCCAACCTGGGGGACAGAGTGAGACTCTGACTCAAAAAACAACAGCTGGACATGGTGGCTCACGCCTGTAATCCCAGCACTTTGGGAGGCTGAGGTAGGCGGATTACCTGAGGTCGGGAGTTTGAGACCAGCCTGACCAACATGGAGAAACCCTGTCTACTAAAATTAATCCCGGCTACTCGGGAGGCTGAGGCAGGAGAATCGCTTGAACCCGGGAGGCAGAGGTTGCAGTGAGCCGAGATTATGCCATTGCACTCCAGCCTGGGCAACAAGAGTGAAATTCTGTCTCAAAAAAAAAAAAAAGGCCAGGCGCAGTGGCTCACGCCTGTAATCCCAGCACTTCGGGAGGCTGGGGCAGGCAGATTACTTGAGATCAGGCGTTTGAGACCAGCCTGGCCAACATGATGAAATCCCATCTCTACTAAAAATACCAAAATTAGCCAGGTGTGGTGGCACACACCTGTAATCCCAGCTACTCAGGAGGCTGAGGGAAGAGAATTGCTTGAGCCCGGGAGGCAGAGGTTTCAGTGAGCCGAGATCGCACCACTGCACTCCAGCCTGGCCCACAGAGTGAGACTCTGTCTCAAAAAAAAAAAAAAAAAAAAAAGATAATTGGGTGCCTAGAGTTCTACATGTGGACTGACCAATATGGACACAACTTTTGTTCCCTACTTCAATTAATGCAACCTCAGACTGCTTAGTGCTATTGTAGATGACAGCTACTGCTATTTTCATAGTCCAGACAAATACAAAGGGCTGGGAAGAAGGGAAAGGGGCAAGAGAAAAGGTCAAGAAGAGGAGTTGGCTGAGATAGCTACTACCTGAGAGCAAAAATATCCCCAAATATCTACAATTCATCCATTGAACTGCTGACTTTATAATATTTACCTCAATGAAATAAATTGTAATTTGTTTTCTCGACAATAGCTATAAAATTAATCAGAGAAAAAAATCCTTGCTGCCCTTAAAATGCACCAGGTATGGAAAAATTCCAAGATATACTGCTAAAAGAAAAAAGCTAAGATACAGAATAGTATATGTAAAGTACACTACCACAGATACAAAAAACAATATGTATGTGTGTATGCTTACATGTGCATGGAACTCTCCAGAAGGATAAACAGAAAACTGCCAACAGTGTTTGCTGCTAAGGTGGAGGTACAAAGAAACAAAGATAGGAGGGAATTTTTAATTTCTCTAATTATCCCTTTGTACCTTTGAAAAAGCTTCTCTGTGTGTGTGTGTATTCACTATTCAAATAAGTAAACAAATCTATAATTACACTAAACTGTGAAAGACAGATTTAAGGTTAAAACAAAAAATAAGAAAATCCACTTAGGCCGGGTGTGGTAGTTCACCCCTGTGATCCCAGCACTTTGAGAGGCCAAGGTGGGTGGATCACCTGAGGTCAGGAGTTCGGGACCAGCCTGACCAAGATGGTGAAACCCCGTCTCTACTAAAAATACAAAAATTAGCCAGGCATGGTGGCGGGCACCTGTAATCCCAGCTACTCGAGAGGCTGAGGCAGGAGAATTGCTTGAACCTGAAAGGCGGAGGTTGCAGTGAGCCAAGATCGTGCCATTGCACTCCAGCCTGGGCAACAGAGCGAGACTTGTCTCAAAAAAAAAAAAAAAAAAAAAAAAAAAATCTACTTTATGTTTCATACACTATAAGTGTCATATATGTCATATAACACATACACATATAACATGTCATGTACTGACACACATATAACATGTCTGGGAAAAAATGTACTCTTGCCAGAAAATGTTGATCAAACTAACTCATAACAAGAACCACAAACTGTCCTAAAAAAGCATATACCCTTCTACCTAGCAATCTTACTTCCAGGAACTTATCCTAAGGAAATAAACAAGGGTGCAAAAAGAATTGTACTAAACTGTTTAAGCATTGTCATAGCAAAAAATCTATCCAGTAGAATTCCTTACATCCATAAAATGCAATATCATGTCACATTAATATGACCTAGATATATTTATTTCATATTATTTATTTAAATTATTTGTGCTGGGTACAGTGGCTCACACCTATAATCCCAGCACTTTGGGGGGCCAAGGCAGGAAGATCACTTGAGGCCAGAAGCTAGAGGCTACAGTGAGCTATGATTGCGTCACTCCACTCCAGCCTGGGTGACAGAGTGAGATCCTGCCTCTAAATAAATTGTTTTAATATATTTATTATATAGAAATAATAATTTATTTATATTTATAGATATTATATATGCTATCATGCTGTTTTTTTTTTTAAGAGATAGGGTCTCATTCTGTTGCCCAGGCTAGAGTACAGTGGTACAATCACAGCTCACTGCAGCCTTGATTCTACATATACAATTAAATAATAACGAAGCCAGCATTTATTGAGCATTACTATATGGCAGACAGTATTTTAAACATTTTTTGCCTATTAACTCATCTAATCCTTACAACAGCTCTAGAAGGTTGGGACTATAATTATTCACATTTTACAGATGAGTAACAGAGGTGCAAAGGTTAAAAAGCTTTTCCAGAATCATACAGCTAACAAGTGGTAGAGCCAGATTCAAACCCAGACAGACTGGCTGCAAAGCCCAAGCTTTTAACCACTTGGCTAAATTGCCTCTCAAACTGAAATACACAAGTGGCAAAAAGAGTATGTATAGTATAGACCCATTTTAATAAAAATAACTTGGCCAGGCGCGGGGGCTCAAGCTTGTAATCCCAGCACTTTGGGAGGCCGAGGCCAGATGGATCACCTGAAGTCAGGAGTTCGAGATCAACCTGGCCAACGTGGTGAAACACCATCTGTACTAAAAATACAAAAAAATTAGCTGGGTGTGGTGGCATGCACCTGTTAACTCCAGCTACTCGGGAGGCTGAGGCAGGAGAATTGCTTGCACCTGGGAGGCGGAGGTTGCAGTGAGCCAAGATTGTGCCAGTGCACTCCAGCCTGGGTGACAGAGGGAGACTCCGTCTCAAAAAAAAAAAAAAAAAAAAAAAAAAAAAACTTAACAAAGGAAAATAAATGTAGTGTATACGTTTTAAAAATGTAGGGCCGAGGCTGGGTGTGGTGGCTCACGCCTGTAATCCAAACACTTTGGGGGCAAAGGCGGACAGATCACCTGAGGTCAGGAGTTCAAGACTAGCCTGGCCAACATAGTGAAACCCCATCTCTACTAAAAATACAAAAATTAGCCGGACATGGTGGCACATGCCTGTAATCCAAGCTACTCAGGAGGCCGAGGCAGGAGAATTGCTTGAACCAGGGAGGTGGAGATTGCAGTGAGCCAAGATCCTGCCATTGCACTCCAGCCTGGGGGACAAGAGTGAGACTTCATCTCCAAAAAAAAAAAAATCTAGGGCCAGGTGCGGTGGCTCATGCCTGAAATACCAGCACTTTGGGAGGCTGAGGTGGGTGGATCACAAAGTCAAGAGTTCGAGACCAGCCTGGCCAACATAGTGAAAACCCATCTCTACTAAAAAAAAAAAAAATTAGCTGCGCACGGTGGCATGCGCCTGTAGTCCCAGCTACTCGGGAGGCTGAGGCAGGAGAACTGCTTGAACTCGGGAGGCAGAGGTTGCGGTGAGCCGAGATTGCACCACTCCACTCCAGCCTGGGCAACAGAACGAGACTCCATCTCAAAAAAAAAAAAAAAAAAAAAAAAAAATTCTAGGGCCAGACGTGGTGGCTCATGCCTGTAATCCTAGCACTTTGGGAGGCCGAGGGGGGCAGATCACCTGAGGTCGGGAGTTCAAGACCAGCCTGACCAACATGGAGAAACCCCATCTCTACTAAAAAAATACAAAATTAGCCAGGTGTGGTGGCACATGCCTATAATCCAAGCTACTCGAGAGGCTGAGGCAGAAGAATCGCTTGAACCTGGGAGGCAGAGGTTGTGGTGAGCCGAGATAGCGCCACTGCACTCCAGCCTGGGCCACAAGAACAAAACTCCGTCTCAAAAAAAAAACCTAGATGCAGGCTGAGTGAGGTGGTGCATGCCTGTAATCCCAGCACTTTGGGAGGCCAAGGTGGGTGGATCACCTGAGGTCAGGAGTTCGAGACCGGTCTGACCAACATGGTGAAACCCCGTCTCCACTAAATATAAAAAATTAGCTGGGCATGGTGGCGCATGCCTGTAATCTCAGCTACTTGGGAGGCTAAGGCGGGAGAATTGCTTGAACTCGGGAGGTGGAGGTTGCAGTGAGCCGAGATCTTGCCATTGCACTCCAGTTTGGGTAACAAGAGCGAAACTCCGTCTCAAAAATAAAAAAATCTAGATGCGGAGATTATACTTTCAATCTAGGTCATATATTTCCACAAGATTTAATTTTTTTTTTTTGAGACAGGGTCTCACTCTGTCACCCTGGCTGGAATGCAGTGGTACCATCACAGCTCACTGCAGTCTTGACCTTGGAGGCTCAAGCAATTCTCCTGACTCAGTCTCCTGAGTCGCTAGGCCCACAGGTGCTGCCAACCACACCCAGCTAATTTTTTACATTTAGTAGAGACAAGGTTTCACTATGTTGCACAGGCTGGTCTGGAACTCTTGGGTGGGAGGATTGCTTGAATGCAGGAGGTTGAGGCTTCAGTGAGCCATGCTGGTGCCACTGCCCTCCAGGCTGGGTGACATAGTGAGACCCTGTCTCTGCAAATAAAACAGTTATCCTTGGAATAAGGAGCAACAATTAAAATAACATTAATCTAGGCCAGGCCCGGTGGCTCATGCCTGTAATCCTAGCACTTTGGGAGGCCGAGGCGGGCAGATCACTTGAGGTCAGGTGTTCAAGACCAGCCTGGCCAACATGGTGAAACCCCATCTCTACTAAAAATACAAAAATTAGCCAGGCATGGTGGCGGGCACCTGTAATCCCCACTACTCTGGAGGCTAAAGCAGGAGAATTGCTTGAACCCAGGAGGCAGAGAATGCAGTGAGTCGAGATTGCACCATTACACTCCAGCCTCGGTGATAGAGTGAGACTCTGTCTCAAAAACAAAACAAAAAATTAAACTCTTCTCCTTGTTGCTATGAGGTAATGTAGAAAATAGGCCTAGAGGCTGGGCGCGGTGGCTCACGCCTGTAATCCCAGCACTTTGGGAGGCCAAGGCGGGCGGATCATGAGGTCAGGAGAAAGAGACCATCCTGGCAAACACAGTGAAACCGTGTCTCTACTAAAAATACAAAAAATTAGCCAGGCATGGTGGCGGGCGCCTGTAGTCCCAGCTACTCGAGAGGCTGAGGCAGGAGAATGGCGTGAACCCAGGAGGCAGAGGTTGCAGTGAGCCGAGATCACGCCACTGTACTCCAGCCTGGGTGACAGAGAGAGACTCTGTCTCAAGAAAAGAAAAGAAAATAGGCCTAGAGCCGGCCGAGCACGGTGGCTCACGCCTGTAATCCCAGCACTTTGGGAGGCTGAGGTGGGAGGATCACAAGGTCAGGAGATGGAGATCATCCTGGCTAACACGGTGAAACCTCGTCTCTACTAAAAATACAAAAAATTAGCCGGGCATGGTGGTGGGCGCCTGTAGTCCCAGCTACTCAGGAGGCTGAGGCAGGAGAATGGCGTGAACCCGGGAGGCGGAGCTTGCAGTGAGCAGAGATCGCAACACGGCACTCCAGCCTGGGCAACAGAACGAGATTCCATCTCAAAAACAAAAAAAAAAGAAAATAAGAAAATAAGCCTAGAGCTTGTACTGTGCTTAATCGTATATTTTTTCTTTCTTTCTTTTTTTTTTCTTTTAAAGACAGGATCTCATGCTGTCACCCAGGCTGGAGTGCAGTGGCACAATCACGGCTCACTGCCGCCTCAATCTCCGAGGCTCAAACGACCCTCCCACCTCAGCTTCTTGAGCAGCTGGGACTACAGGTGTGCGCCACCATACCAGCTGGTGTATTTTTTTTTTTTTTAAATAGAAATGGGGTCTCGCCACGTTGCCCAGGCTGGTCTTGAATTACTGGGCTCAAGCAATCCTCCTACCTCAGCCTCCCAAAAGTACTAGGATTACATATGTGAGCTACTGTGTCCAGCCATCTTTTCATTTTAAAGCAATGCTAATAATATTGTCTTGAGGAGGAACACAAATTCTTAAAATTTTTCCTAATGGGATTTCAGGAGATCCCATGTCCCCCAGAATAAACAGCAAAGAACTTGCCTGAGTTGGTACAGAGATGGCCACAGGGTATGGGAACCTGCCAGCCAAATTAGGAGCTGTAAGGTTCCCACCATAAAGTCAGCATTTACAAAACTGCAGAGATGCTAAGCAATGTTATTCCTAAATCTAAACCCCTCTTTATCTTTCTGGAGGTTCTGCTTTATTCACCTTTCTATAACTGTACTCTTTCAGGGATTTGGCCTTAAGAATTAAGGGGAAATTTAGATTTCTAATCTGGTTAGGGTATTTCCTATTTGTCATCTACGGGAAACTAGTGTTTTTTTTTTTTTTTTTTTTTTGAGGTGGAGTCTCGCTTTGTCACCCAGGTTGGAGTGCAGTGGTGCGATCTCCACTCACTGCAAGCTCCACCTCCCAGGTTCATGCCATTCTCCTGCCTCAGCCTCCCAAGTAGCTAGGACTACAGGCACCCGCCACTACGCCTGGCTAATTTTTTTTAATATTTTCAGTAGAGATGGGATTTCACCGTGTTAGCCAGAATGGTCTCGATCTCCTGACCTCGTGATCCACCCGCCTCGGGCTCCCAAAGTGCTGGGATTACAGGCGTGAGCCACCGTGCTCAGCCAGGAAACCAGTGTTGACATGGTTATATGCAACCTTGGAAGTTAGCTCTAGACTAGGCTGCCTTGCACTGCCACCAGGCAGACAATCTAAATCTGTCAGGTTAGGTTTACTTGACTATTCCTTCTAATCTCTGGGACTCTTAACACTGCCATGGGTTGTCATAGGGAAAGGTTATCATTCCAGGGGGGATGCCTCAAAAGAATTCAGCTGCTCACTGCCCTGGGGCAGAAGCCCTTAGTAAAACTGAAACCACAGGGACCTCAAGAGTCATAGCCAGTGACCACAGCCACTGGAAGCAGTTTCCTGGATATTCTCTTTGGGTGTAGGAAAGCAAAAGGCCTTAGAAGGTTTTACTTAAACCTGGGGAGCTGAACTGAAGTAGCACTGAAGTGTCCCTTGAGGCCTTACAAGAGTTCTGCCAACCTCCCTTATCTGACCATACTAAACCCAAAATGAAAACTGCATTCCCAGTCTCCTATTCCACAGGCCAAATCCAAAACAGGTAACTATGCTACTTTACCTCCTCAGTGTTATACTGGGATATCTCTCTATTCCCGGTCAGCATTATAATAGAATAATTTTTATGAAGGAATACAAGAGCCTTATCAGACTCCTTTCTATGCCCTTTTAACTTACTGTTGTGGTTGTTTTCTCTGGTCTCCCACTAGAGAAAGCTAGGAATTCACATTTTTCCTGAAGGACATTTATCTTCACTTATTCAGGATTTCTTTAACCCATAAGCATAGATGAAACCATGCACATTCATTCATGCACACATGCTTAGAGAACCATTAGAGAAGTCATTCTAACCCATGATTTACATTTTGGGTAACTGGGCATTCTGCCACCAATTTTGTGGCAAAAACATAAGGGCAAAAGTCAGGTATAAGTATGCAGTCTCCCATCTACCATTCTCTCTCCTCTATGCCCTGAATACAACAAAGGTGCAGATGTCTGAGGATTCTCCAGCTCTGATCACTACAATTAAACACATAGGGAAAGGGCCCCATAACCTGCCCTGATCTAAGGAAACAGATGACTCCTGGAAACTTCAATATGGTAAAAAAAAATTAGCTGGCAAAGGATCTCACAGGTGTCCCTAAAACATTTCATCGTATCTCCCTGTCTCCCAATAAATAGTTCTGGAAAAAAAAAAAAAAAAAAAAAAAAAAAAAACAACTGTGTTAGGAATCCAGAAACCCGAGTCCTAGTTCTAGCTTTATCACTAACCAAATGAATGACCTTGGACAACTTATTTAGCCTCTCTGGGTCTCGGTTCCCTATGTGAAATGAAGCATCCTGGGCTACATAAGTTCTAAGGTGCTCTATAAGTTCTATGATTCTAAGGTTCTGAGATTGAGCATATAAAACAAAAATAGGCCCGGCGTGGTGGCTCACACCTGTAATCCCAGCACTTTGGGAGGTTGAGGTAGGTGGATCATGAGATCAAGAGATCGAGACCATCCTGGCCAACATGGTGAAACCCCGTCTCTAATAAAAATACAAGAAATTAGCTGGGTGTGATGGCACGTGCCTATAGTCCCAGCTACTCGGGAGGCTGAGGCAGGAGAATCGCTTGAACTCAGGAGGTGGAAACTGCAGTGAGCCATGATTGCACCACTGCACTCCAGCCTGGCGACAGAGCGAAACTCCATCTCAAAAAAAAAGGAAAAAGAAAGATAAATTAATGGGTAATTATGTTATAAAAGGTATCCTGGCTTTAACGCTAACTGACCTTGCTGTCTCCAGGCAGCTCTTGACTTTTTAAGTGAAGGGAAGTGATCTTTTTTACTTAAGCAATAGAACCCTTAGACTGAAATCACTTCCCCTCTTCGGAACTCAGTTTCCTCACTTGCGAGATGAGTGGTTCTAAGGTTCTGTCTAATTCCAGAATGCCGTGGATCATACTGGATTAACCACATGGGGATTTTAAAGTTAGGCCTCTTTAGTTTTAATTTATTCAATTTACAAAAGAATCCAGAACGACAGAATTCTTCAAGAACTCATCTAATGTCTAAACAGAGGCCTGCCAGGCATCAAAGGCCAGCAATGACCTGGTCACCAGCTCCAAGCACTATTTGTGTGGTTACCCCAAACTTCATCATCCTAAATACATAATCTCCTTGTCAGTAGAGACATAAAGAAGAAATACACGGCCAGGCGCAGTGGCTTACGCCTGTAATCCCAGCACTTTGGGAGGCCAAGGCAGTCAGATCACCTGAGGTCAGGAGTTCGAGACCAGCCTGACCAACATGGTGAAACCCCATCTCTACCAAAAACACAAAAATTAGCTGTAATCCCAGCTACTTGGGAGGGTGAGGCAGGAGAATTGCTTGAACCCAGGAGGTGAAGATTGCAGTGAGCTGAGATCATGCCACTGCACTCCAGCCTAGGCGACAGAGCAAGACTCTGTCTCAAAAAAAAAAAAAGAAGAAACACATAATCCTTGTCCTCAAACTAAGGTGTAGGCTTGAGCCCAATGAGTACATAGGAAAAAAAACACATAAAAACACATAAACGTATTAAGCAAATTATTAACAAGTAAAAGTTAATAATTTATGTAAGTTGTAAATATACAAAAAAGAACAAATGGTACGGATTAATCACAGAAAGCTTTCTGCAGAAAGAAGTTTTAAGAACTGGGCTTTCAAGGGCAGAAGGAATCCCGAGTGACAGAGAAGAGGGTTGAGGCCTGGAATGGGACTCTGAATCAAAGCTCTTTACCTTCCAAGTGTTGGGGGGCAGGTTCCCTGTTCACAAGGCTCCAACCCCCTGATGCCTCCACTCAGTGCCACTGAAGAGATTCTCCCAGTAACCCATCTTGTTGGCTATTCTCCGACTGAGTCTTCCTTCCCAGTGACAAGCTCCATCGCCCAGGGGATGAATGTGATGTCACAATCAGGAGTACTCTAGTAATAGGAACAAGCAAGAGAAAGGAGAGTCAGGAGAACTACCTCCACTTGGCAAGGAGACTGGACAGATGGATCTGGCAGTTGGTTGGGGAGGATGAGACAACTCCATTAAGCACTACAGTTTTCAGTGCTAGGCAAATAAGACTACCTTCTAAGGAGGGAGCTCACCAGCTAAGGAAGCACACACACAGGGTCCAGTAGATTTGAACATAGCTGGGAGGGGGAAAGAAAAGGACAAGAGAGGTCGGGCACGGTGGCTCACGCCTGTAATCCCAGCTCTTAGGGAGGCCGAGGCGGGTGGATCACAAGGTCAGGTGATCAAGACCATCCTGGCTAACACGGTGAAACCCCGTCTCTACTAAAAATACAAAAAATTAGCCAGGCGAGGTGGCGGACGCCTGTAGTCCCAGCTACTTGGGAGGCTGAGGCAGGAGAATGGCGTGAACCTGGGAGCTGCAGCTTGCAGTGAGCCAAGATGGCGCCATCGCACTCCACCCTGGGTGACACAGCGAGACTCCGTCTCAAAAAAAAGAAAAGGACAAGAGGAAAACTAGAGAAGAGGATTTGTTGGAGATTTAAGATTCTTTTATTCAGTGCATATAACTACCAGTAATAATGATTCCAAATCTGTGACTACAAAATGCATAGATCCAGCTGGGTGCAATGGCTCACGCCTGTGATCCCAGCACTTTGGGAGGCTGAGGCGGGTGGATTACCTGAGGTCAGGAGTTGGAGATGAGCCTGGCCAACATGGTGAAACCCCATCTCTACTAAAAATATAAAAATTAGCCGGGCATGGTGGCGGGTGCCTGTAATCCCAGCTACTCAGGAGGCTGAGGCAGGAAGAATTGCTTGAACCCAGGAGGTGGAGGTTGCAGTGAGCCGAGATCATGCCACTGCACTCCAGCCTAGGCAACAGAGCAAGACTCTGACTCAAAAAAAAAAAAAGCAAAATGCATAGATCCATAATACATTATGTGTACAGGATGATGCTTTAAGGCAGAGGTCTCCAAATCCCCAGATGGACAAGTACCAGACTGTGGCCTATTAGGAACCAGGTCGTACAGCAGGAGGTGAGCAGGAAACAAGTGAGCATTAAGGCCTGAGCTCCATCTCCTGTCAGATCAGCAGCGGCATTTGATTCTCATTGGAGCACGAACCCTATTGTGAACTGCCCATGCGAGGGATCTAGGTTGCCCACTCCCTATGAGAATCTAACGCCTGATGATCTGAAGTGGTGGAGTTCCTTCCCAAAACCATCCCCTCGCCCACTGTCTGTGGAAAAACTATCTTCCACAAAAAGGCTGGGGATGCTGCTTTGATGTTTCCAAAGTGCTTTCACATAAATTATTATTATTATTTTGAGATAGAGTCTTGCTCTGTCACCTAGGCTGGAGTGCAATGGCGCAATCTTGGCTCACTACAGCCTCGGCCTCCCGAGTTCAAGTGATTCTGCTACCTCAGCCTCCAGAGTAGCTGGGATTACAGGCATCCACCACCATGCCCGGCTAATTTTTGTATTTTTAGTAGAGATGGGGTTTCACCATGTTAGCCAGGCTGGTCTCGAACTCCTGACCTCAGGTGATCCACCTGCCTCAGCCTCCCAAAATGCTGGGATTACAAGTGTGGGCCACCGCGCCTGGCCCACATAAATTATTATTATTATTTTTTGAGACAGGGTCTTGCTCTATTGCCCAGGCTGGAGTACAGTTGCATGATCATAGCTCACTACAGCCTTGCCTTCCCAGGCTCCAGCAATCCTCCCACCTCAGTCTCCCAAATAGCTGGGACCACAGGCACACACCACCATGCCTGGCTAATTTTTGTGTTTTTGGTAGAGACAGGGTTTTGCCATGTTGCCCAGGCTGGTCTTGAACTCCTGGGCAGGCTCCAGCAATCCTCCCACCTCAGCCTCCCAAAGTGCTGGGATTACAGGCACCAGCCACTGTGCCCACCCCCAAATCTACACATTTAAACAAGTCAAGTAACCCTGCTGTAGTTTTTCTGTTTCTTCAACTGTCAAGTAGGGAAAATGATACCTGCCTTACATATTGATATAAGGTATATATATAATATATATATGCTATTTTTTTTTGCGACAAAGTGTTGCTCTGTCGCCAGGCTGGAGTACAGTGGCACGATCTTGGCTCACTGCAACCTCTGCCTCCTGGGTTCAAGCGATTCTCCTGCCTCATCCTCCCAAGTAGCTGGGACTACAGGCATGTGCCACCATGCTGAGCTAATTTTTGTATTTTTAGTAGAGACGGGGTTTCACCATGTTGGTCAGGATGGTCTCAATCTCCTGACCTTGTGATCCGCCTGCCTCGGCCTCCCAAACTGCTGGGATTATAGGCATGAGCCACCATGCTTGGCATATTTTTTCTTTTTTTTTTTTTTTTTTGAGATGGAGTCTTGCTCTGTCGCTCAGGATGGAGTGCAGTGAGGCGATCTCCTTGGCTCACTCCAACCTCCACCTCCCAGGTTCAAACAATTCTCCTGCCTCAGCCTCCTGAGTAGCTGGGATCACAGGCATGTGTCACCATGCCAGGCTAATTTTTATTTATTTATTATTTATTATTTTTTATTTTTTTTTGAGACGGAGTCTGGCTCTGTCGCCCAGGCTGGAGTGCAGTGGCGCGATCTCGGCTCACTGCAAGCTCCGCCTCCCAGGTTCACGCCATTCTCCTGCTCCAGCCTCCCAAGTAGCTGGGGACTACAGGCGCCCGCCAGGACACGCAGCTAATTTTTTTTGTATTTTTAGTAGAGACGGGGTTTCACCGCGTTAGCCAGGATGTTCTCGATCTCCTGACCTCGTGATCTGCCTGCCTCGGCCTCCCAAAGTGCTGGGATTACAGGCGTGAGCCACCGCACCCAGCCAATTTTTATATTTTAGTAGAGACGGGGTTTCAACATGTTGGCCAGGCTGGTCTCAAACTGGCCTCATGTGATCCACCACCTTTGGCCTCCCAAAGTGCTGGGATTACAGGCATGAGCCACTGCGCCCAGCATAATATAAGGTGTATATATGTGTGTGTGTATACACATATATATATACACACACACACGCACGCACACCCCTTATATATATTATCTGCAAATCAAATGAAATAATAAATATGAAAGGAGGCTGGACGCAGTGGCTCACATCCGTAATCCCAGCACTTTGGGAGGCCGAAGTGGGTGGATCACCTGAGTCCAAGAGTTTGAGACCAGCCTGGGCAACATAGTGAAACCTTGTCTCTACAAAAAATACAAAAATTAGCCGGGCACGATGGCGTGAGTGCCTGTAGTCCCGGCTACTGAGGAGGCTGAAAGGGGAAGATCAACTGAGCCGAGGAGGCAGAGGTTGCAGTGAGCAGAGTTCACAGCACTGCACTCCGGCCTGGGTGACATAGGTGACACAGTGAGACCCTGTCTCAAAAATAAATAAATAAATAAATATGAAAGGATACTGAATACTGTTATCCTCATGTAAGATTATTTGTAGTAACAGAATACAAAATAAGGCTGGGTGCAGTGGCTCATGCCTGTAATCCTAGCACTTTGGGAGGCCGAGGTGGACCAATCACCTGAGGTCAGGGTTTTTTTTTTTTTTTTAGGGGGGTATGGGGTGACAGAGTCTCGCTCTGTTGCCCAGGCTGGAGTTCAGTGGTGGAATCTCAGCTCACTGCAACCTCTGCCTACCAGGTTCAAGCAATTCTCCTGCCTCAGCTTCCCAAGTAGCTGGGACTACAGGTGCATGCAGCCATGCTCGGCTAATTTTTTATATTTTTAGTAGAGACGGGGTTTCACTGTGTTGCCCAGGCTGGTCTCGAACTCTTGAGCTCAGGCAATCTGCCCACCTCAGCCTCCCAAAGTGCTAGGATTACAGGCGTGAGCCACCGCGCCCGGCTGAGGTCAGAAGTTTGAGACCAGCCTGGCCAACATGGTGAAAACCTATCTCAACTAAAAATACAAAAAAGTAGCCAGGCATGGTGGCAGGTGCCTGTAATCCCAGCCATTTAAGAGGCTGAGGCAGGAGAATCGCTTGAACCCAGAAGAAGGAGGTTGCAGTGAGCCGAGATTGTGCCACTGCACTCCAGCCTGGGCGACAGAGTGAGACTCCGTTTCAAAAAAAAAAAAAAAAAAAAAAAAGAATGCAAAATAAATTTAGAGTACTGAGAGTCGGAGAGGAAACGCTTGAAAGAAGCTTGTTACTTCTTTTTACTAGAAGGCAGGCCTAGCCACAGGTCGGTCGGCTTAACATTGCGCATCACTCACATTCCCTACTAGTCCACTACATTCTTATTTGGGGCAAAACTATCAGCCAACAACACTATAGGCTCTTGCCCTATTGTCAGACTCTAAAACCCCTGTATAGAAAGGGATAACACTATCACCGGCCAGTCCCCAAGAACAGTGGCCTCAGTAACAGCCCCACTTGCTGTTAGGTGAAATGAAGTTTCTGAATGGGGAAGCAGTCTGTCAATCCCTCAAGCAAAACGCCTTCACCCCTCCTGGCTTTCTGCTCTTCCTCTGGCCCCCTCCTCCCCACTCCCCAATTTCCCAAAGTCCTGAGTTAGGGAAGGCCTTCCAGTGTGTGGTGTGTGAACCCCGCCAGAGAGCCAGGCTGCAAACCAAGCGCAGGGATGTGAAGAATGTGAGATTCCTTCATGGAGGGCTGGGAGGGGGTGAGGAGCGGGGAAGGAATGAGAGGACAAGGCTGCCAAAGACAAGGCATGGGAGAGGAGCCAAGCTATGGCGCTTCGAGGGCGGGGGTTCAGGTTCCACCGCCCCTGCCCAGGCTGGCCCCCGGAATGCTCCCTTCCTCCCCTTCTGGCCCGTCAATCATTGCCCATTTAAACATGACGCTGTTCCCCCAGGTCTGCAGGTGCCGGTCCTCCAGCTAGCCCCGGCCCCCTCCCGCACTTCTCAAAGCTCCCCTATTCCAATGGACCTTCCCCAACAACCCAATCTCCAGAGCCCCCTTCTCACCTCCCGACTCCTCGCCAGTGCTGCTCCCTTCTCACATTTTTATCTCTACCACCATCCCTCCTCCTGAACCCCAGTATTTCAACCCCCCGCCCCAATACCCCTGGGACATCACCTCCTCCCCTCCCACACCCTCTTTTAGGTGGAAGATCGCGCAGGCGCAGTACGCACCGCCCTGGAAGCGGCCTGGAGTCTCCGCAACCTGACCCAGTCGGAGCTGAGGCCGCAGCGGCCACAGTACTGCCCCGGTGCTGGGTCCCAGCCTCTCCCGGGAAGGGAAGGGAAAGGGGAAGGAGGGGAAAGAAGACTCCGACCACTCGTCGCCGTCTCAGACGGATCCTTTGCCCCGCCCACCGCTGCTACGCAACCCGGCGGAAGCTCGTCACCAAACCCCGCCTCTTTGTTTAATTCAGCCCCTACACCAGCAGCCACGAGCGGCCTACGAGGAGGGAGGAAGGCTGGCCAGGCCTCCACTGTAGACAGGAAGTCTAGTCTACAGTCTATATAGTCCCAGCCAGGACTATATAGCCATTTGGGAGGGAGAACTCTATGTTCTTCCCGGCAAAAACGTGTGGGCCTGGCCGGCTACGCTTCGCTTTGGAGGGGTGCAGGTGACTTGTGTCTTAGAGCTGACGCAGATTGGTACGAGATCATTGCGGAGAGGCAGGCCTGCAGCGTGACCTGCTGCGGGTCCGGCCCCTCTCCCTTTTCCAGAGCCCTGGTCAGCATCCCAGAGCTTCGTAACCCCTTGACTCCTGTCATGGGAATGGATATTGCAGTTAACAAGGCGGCCGCGGAGTGCTCAACGAGTTGTCTGCCTCTCCCAGGCGCTCTCCTGCCGTATCCACGATGGCTTCCCTAACACTTGTGGAGTTCCCTGAAACACCTAAGAGGAAGGAAGGGAGAAAAAATTTCCCTCTTCCTGAGTTGGGGTTTGATTTCCTTAGCTTACAACACCGTGGTGTTGGGGATGTGGGCGGTAGAGAACCTGGGATCCAAGGGAAGTCAATGTGGAGCCTAAAGAGCTCCGTGAGCAGATAAGGGATTAATTAAGCAAACCAAGGCATTACAATTACATGACTTCCTAGACTAATCTGGTATTAAATAGTATGGCATTTATTGTGAACATTGGCTAAGCAAATGCTAATGCACATTATTAATACACACACACACGTAATCTTTATGTAATTTGTTTATACACAACAATACAGAGCTAGCTACCTTTTGTGGACAATTTGACAGGTCCCAAAAGGAACTAAAGTTTCAGGCCTCCTTTCTGCTGTCCTCTAGCGGGACTCTGAGATAAGTAAGGTAAGAGTAGTATGGCCGGGCGCGGTGGTTCACGCCTTTAATCCCAACACTTTAGGAGGCCGAGGCGGGTGGATCACGAGGTCAGGAGTTTGAGACCAGACTGGCCAACATGGTGAAACCCCGTCTCTACTAAAATACAAAAAAAGTAGCCGGGCGTGGTGGCGGGCGCCTGTAATCCCAGCTACTTGGGAGGCTGAGACAGGAGAATCGCTTGAACCCAGGAGGCAGAGGTTGCATTGCAGTGAGCCGAGATCGCGCCACTGCACTCCAACCTGGGCGACAGAGCAAGACTCCTTTGCCGGGGTGGGGCGGTGGGGCGGGGCGGGGAAGAGTAGTATGGCCAGGTGCAGCGGCTCACGCCTGTAATCCTAGCACTTTGGGAGGACGAGGTGGGCGGATCGCTTGAGGTCAGGAGTCCCCAGACCAGCCTGGGAAACATGGCGAAACTCTGTCTCTACAAAAAAAATACAGAAATTAGCCGAGGATGGTAGTGCCAGCTACTAGGGAGGCTGTGGTGGGAGGTTGCAGTAAGCCAAGATTGCACCACTACACTCCAGCCTGGGTTACACAGCGAGACCCTGTTTAAAAAAAAAAAAAAAAAAAAAAAAAAAAAAAAAAAAAAAGGCGGACTAACAGATGTTTCTCTTTGTCGCAGGTTCCATTTCTTCCAAGAAGAGTGAGCCTGCCTTTTGTCTCTGGTGTAAATGCCACTTTTCCCAGAGACCTTTCCCAGACACTTTCCCAGCTTGCTGGGTAGTGCATTTAAAGATGAGAACCCCAAATCAGGAACAAAGATAAGGGTTAGAGCAATAAAAAGGGAGGAAACCGTGTGTGCCTACTGTGTGCAAGGCACTTTTTAAAATATCACTTCTGTTTTCTCGTAAGATAGAATTACATATTTTTTGTCTTTTTTTCCCTTTTTGTGGAGAATGGGGTCTCGTTATATTGCCCAGGCAGGTCTGGAACTCCTGGACTCATGCTATCCTCCAGCCTATGCCTCCCTACGTGCTGGGATTACAGGCGTGAGCCTCCGCGCCTAGCGCAATTGGAATTACGTATGTTTAAATAGTCGAGAAAAGAATGAAGCATTGAGCCAGGATTCAAACTTTTGTCCTCCAGATTCCGAAGCCCTTGCTCCTTTTACCATTGTGTCACTGTTTGGAAAGAAACGTCTTAGAACCTAAGTGCATTCTCCCTAGCCAAGTTAAGGAAAATTGGGGGCCCTGTGCGTCTTCTCGTGGTGGATTTTTCCCCCTGCAGAGCCAACTATCTCCAAGGTTCCTTTAATACCTGAAATTCGCCCCCTTCGCGGCGCACGAGTCTCTGATCCCGATTGGCTGGGCAGGGCAGGCGGCGGGACGTAGGGCGCGCCCGGGCGGTGCTGATTGGCCGGAGGAGGCCAGCCGGGGGAAACTTCCGGGAATGTCCGCACTCCCGCGTTCCACCGGGCAGCATCCGGCGACAGCGGAGCCTGTGGCTCCCCCTGCGGGCTGCTCAGCGGCGTGCACAGTCCTGCCGGCCGGCTGGCTGGGTGGGTGGTGGGCTGCGGGTAGGGGAGGGGATGGACCGAGTCCCGGGTTGTCGGGATGAGGGTTCGGGAAGGTCTGGCCAGTAAGATTCTACTCCCTGGCTGTGCACCGGGTTCCCTACCCCTGTCTACGTCGGCTCCGCCACTTCACGGCTTGAGACTAAAAGAGCATCCCGGCAGGGGGCCTTCCAGCCCCAAAGCAGCCTGTCCAGAGACCCCCAAATTCTGATCCTGAAGTTGGAGGCCCCGGGGATGTTCTTTTTTAATCTTTTAGAAGGGTTAGAGGGGTTGAGGCTGCCTGACCCCAGCCTAATGGGGTAGGTAGGCCTTGGGAAGTGGAGCATGGGGGCAAAGGATCCAAGCATTGAGCCTTCATCCTCTGTTCCCCATTCAGTGGGGTGCCGAGGCTTGGGCAGCATGACGACGGAGACCTTTGTGAAGGATATCAAGCCTGGGCTCAAGAATCTGAACCTTATCTTCATTGTGCTGGAGACAGGTGTCTATACTGGGGTGGCGAGTTCGCGGGATGGGGGTGGGGGGCAGGAGGGGAAGAACGCTGTCTGCGTTCTTAACTTGCTATGGGGATGGCAAGGCAAGCTGCAAGACACTCCTCACTCCCAATCTCTCTCTTCGACCCTGGGACAGAAAGTTGCAGTCAGGTATAGGGTAGATAGAACTCTTGTCAGATCTAGACCTCCTATGACACGCGGCCCTCTTTCCACTCAGGGCCCTCTCCATGGTGCTGGCCCCTGAACTCCCACCTCCACCCTCCACCACCCCTTCCACAATCCCAACCCCTTATGCCCCAGGGATTTGGGCTTTCCCCTGTTTGTACACCTTTTCCCTCATTCCACCAATATCCACATCTCATGCTTCTGACAGCTACCACCCCATTTATTTGACCATCCTCCCACCTCGATGTATCTGTTCCGTTCAGGCCGAGTGACCAAGACAAAGGACGGGCATGAGGTTCGGACCTGCAAAGTGGCGGACAAAACAGGCAGCATCAATATCTCTGTCTGGGATGATGTCGGCAATCTGATCCAGCCTGGGGACATTATCCGGCTCACCAAAGGGTAAGCCACCTGGTGACTTCTGGCCTTCCAAAGGCAACAACAATCAAGAGTGGGGTTAACAGTCCCTATAACACTTCTGAGTACTCTGAATTTTGCTTTTTTTGCCTCCCATAGGTACGCTTCAGTTTTCAAAGGTTGTCTGACACTATATACTGGCCGTGGGGGTGATCTGCAGAAGATTGGAGAGTAAGTGCTGTCTTGGGGATTGGGATGAAGCAGCACCAGGGCAAAGGGGTTTGCAAGGAGGCAGCATAGGGTGTGCAGTCCAAGCCTCATTTCTGGACTTTTTCTGTTTGTTTGTTTGTTTTGAGAAACAGTCTCTGTCACTCAGGCTGGAGTATAGTGGCATGATCTCGGCTCACTGTAGCCTTGACCTCCCGGGGTCAGGTGATCCTCCCACATCAGCCTCCCAAGTAGCTGAGACTACAGGCGTGCTTCACCACACCCAGCTAATTTTTTTGTATTTTTTATAGGGATGGGGTTTCGCCATGTTGCCCAGGCTGGTCCCAACCTCCTGGGCTGAAGTGATCCTCCCGCTTCTGCCTCCCAAAGTGCTAGGATTACAGGTGTGAGTGACCACACCCAACCTATCTGGACTTTTCTGAGGCCTCCAGCAGTGGCCCAGAGGATGAATCCAAGGCTTTAGCTACTTTCTCCCCTTGCAGATTCTGTATGGTTTATTCTGAGGTTCCTAACTTCAGTGAGCCAAACCCAGAGTACAGCACCCAGCAGGCACCCAACAAGGCGGTGAGTCCTGTGGCCACAATGGTGGGAAAGGAGGGCAGATCAAGACAAGAAGCATGGGAGGGAGCAGGATCTGAATATGTAATCTGTGCCTTCAGGTGCAGAACGACAGCAACCCTTCAGCTTCCCAGCCTACCACTGGACCCCCTGCTGCCTCTCCAGGTAAATCTGTTCCCTTCCATCCACTGGTCCTCCTAGCTCTCCCACTCTCCTCAGCCTAGAAAGATGCATTTCCCTCATTCCTTTTCCAAATCTCTCTTTTCTCAGTGTATCCTCCTTCAGGCAATTCTCCCAGACCCCTCTTTTTTTTTTTTTTTTGAGATGAAGTCTTGCTCTTGTCAACCAGGCTGGAGTGCAATGGCATGATCTCGGCTCACTGCAACCTCCGCCTCCCAGGTTCAAGTGATTCTCCTGCCTCAGCCTCCCAAGTAACTAGGATTACAGGCACCTGCCACCATGTCCAGCTAATTTTTTTTTTTTTTTTTTGAGATGGAGTCTCTGTCACCCAGGCTGGAGTACAATGGCGTGACCTCGGCTCACTTCAACCTCTGCCTCCCGGGTTTAAGCAATTCTCCTGCCTCTGCCTCCTGAGTAGCTGGGATTACAGGCATCCGCCATCATGCCTGGCTAGTTTTTATATTTTTGTAGAGATGGGGTTTCACCATGTTGGCCAGGCTGGTTTTGAACTCCTGACCTCAGGTGATCTGCCCGCCTCGGCCTCCCAAAGTGCTGGGATTATAGGCGTGAGCCACCGCACCCAGCCATGGGCTGCAGATATCTTAGTCCAGTGGAGTCCAGTGGAGCAGCAGGGTTCAGTAGAGATATGGTTTAAGAACTAGGCTGACCAGGCGCAGTGGCTCACGCCTGTAATCTCAGCACTTTGGGAGGCCAAGGCCAGCAGACCACCTGAGGTCAGGAGTTCAAGACCAGCCATGGCCAACGTGACGAAACCCCATCTCTATTAAAAATATAAAAATTAGCTAGATGTGGTGGCAGGAGCCTGTAATCCCAGCTACTTGGAAGGCCGAGGCAGAAGAATGGCTTGAACCTGGGAAGCGGAGGTTGCAGTGAGCTGAGATCATGCCACTGCACTCCAGCCTTCGCGACAGTGAGACTCTTTCTCAAAAAAAAAAAAAAAAAAAAAAAAAAGAACCGCTAGGCTATAACTTCCATGCCATTTAGGGTTCATAGTCCCTACTGTGTGCAAGAAGCAAACCTCTGCCTTCATATAACAAATGTTTCTAGAGCACCTACTATTTGCCACGGAATAAAACACACTACCTGCCTTTAGGGGCTTGTGGTTTATACAGGAGAGAGATAATGATTATAATATGCCATGGTTAAGTTCAATGACAGTGGTATGTCCAGAGTTATGAGAGCTGAAACAAATCATCCCACGCACCTGGCTTCAAACATTGAAAATATAAGCCAGACGCAGTGGTGCACACCCATCATTCTAGCTACTTGGGAGGCTGAGGCAGGAGCATTGCTTGAGCAAGGAGTTTGAGGCTGCAGTGAGCTATGATCACACCACTACACTCCAGCCTGAGTGACAAAGTGAGACCTCATCTCTAAAACAGTAAAAATTAAAAGATAAATATTTATATACACAAAAATGTGACTTGTTATTATCTTTGGTGGGTAAGATTATATGTAATAATCTTTTCACTAGCCAGGCGAAGTGGCTCACGCCTGTAATCCCAGCACTTTGGGAGGCCAAGGTGGGTGGATCACCTGAGGCTGAGAGTTCAAGACCAGCCTGACCAACACAGAGAAACTCCATCTCTACTACAAATACAAAATTAGCCGGGCGTGGTGGCTCATGCCTGTAATCCAAGCTACTCAGGAGGCTGAGGCAGGAGAATTGCTTGAACCTGGGAGGCGGATGTTGTAGTGAGCTGGGATCGCTCCATTGCACTCCAGCCTGGGCAACAAGAGTGAAACTCCGTCTCAAAAAAAAAAAAAATTAATCTTTTCACTGATGCTTATCTATATTTTCTAAAATGAACATTATCATTATGGTACACGCATACACACCTTTTTTTTTAAGTGCCTCATATTTTAATGCAGAGACTTCAGGCCCTTCCCCTTGCCATGCTTCTCCAGTTTTATAATCACTTTTGGTAAAGGGGCCTTTTTTTTTTTTAATTGAGAAGGAGTCTCGCACTGTCGCCCGGGCTAGAGTGCAATGGTGCAATCTCGGCTCACTGCAACCTCCGCCTCCCAGGTTTAGGCGACTTTCCTACCTCAGCCTCCTAGGTTTAGGCGACTTTCCTACCTCAGCCTCCTGAGTAGCTGGGATTACAGGCGCCTGCCACCACACCCAGCTAATTTTTTTGTATTTTTAGTAGAGACGGGGTTTCACTATGTTGGCCAGGCTGGTCTCGAATGCCTGACCTCGTGATCCACCCGCGTCAGCCTCCCACAGTACTGAGATTACAGGTGTGAGCCACCGCTCCTGGCCCAGTAAAGGGGCATTTTTGTCAGAGGTCCCTGAGCCTAGAACTAAACAGCTAATTCTAGGTCTGATTCCCAATAATAGTGAGATAACTACAAGAGAAAAATACCGTACCGAGGTTCATGTAGCAACTTCCTAAATGATCATGTGAGTCTTCTCTGGAGTTCCATTCATACTCGCAGCCCACAGTCTTTTGCATTTGGTCCAGTTGGCATTAAGATGCAGTTGTGCATGGTGAAGACTGTGCCACTCTTTGGGGCATGGAGGCAGCCCTTGGGATGGACCCCTCTCCTGTGTTAACTAATTCCTTTGTTTCTTCTCCTCCCATAATTAGCCTCTGAGAACCAGAATGGGAATGGACTGAGTGCCCCACCAGGTCCTGGTGGTGGCCCACATCCCCCTCATACTCCCTCCCACCCACCCAGCACCCGAATCACTCGAAGCCAGCCCAACCACACACCTGCAGGCCCGCCTGGCCCTTCCAGCAACCCTGTTAGTAACGGCAAAGAAACCCGGAGGAGCAGCAAGAGATAGCATGACACTCTTTCTTCCTGCCACCAACCACATCCCAAGTGTCTCCTGGAGAGCAAGATAGCCTTCCACTGGCTGGCTGGTGTAGCAGTATTTTAGCCACTGAACTTCAGTGGAGGGTGGTGAGCAGTGTCCTTATCCACCCTAATCTCATACTCCCTCATTGTCCAGCTGAACTACCTGTCCCCTGGGAGTCAGGACCCTCTACCTGCTCTCTTTCCTCTTTAGAAATGGCAGTTACCGGCTGGGCGCAGTGGCTCACGCCTGTAACCCAGCACTTTGGGAGGCCGAGGTGGGCGGATCACCTGAGGTCGGGAGTTCAAGACCAGCCTGACCAACATGGAGAAACCCTGTCTCTACTAAAAATACAGAATTAGCCAGGCATGGTGGCCGTATGCCTGTAATCCCAGCTACTTAGGAGGCTGAGGCAGGAGAATCTCTTGAACCCGGGAGGCGGAGGTTGAGGTGAGCCGAAATTGCACCATTGCACTCCAGCCTGGGCAATAAGAGCGAAACTCCATCTCAAAAAAAAAAAAAAAAAAAAAAGAAAGAAATGGCAGTTACCATCTGTTTCTTCTGTGTGAGACATGGGAGTCTAACTGAAGTCTCTCCTTCTTAATAAATGTTACCACTCTACTCTGTGTTGGACTCCTTTGCTTTTTGTGGGAAAAGGAAGAGGTTAGCAACTAGGCATTTGGGAAGGTGGGGTGTCCCTAGAAGGTGGAAGAAAGATAGGTTACAGGTAAGGAGGCCCAGGCAAAGCAGACCTGCCCCTTTAAGGTAGTGTCCCTCCCCTACCCCCTCCCTGCAGGTGACCCTTGCCCGCCTGTGTGCCTGCCCCCCCAGCTGGAACCAAGAAGGCTGTGTCCCCCTTCCTCTGGGTGTCCTTGTCTCCTGCTATCAGGTAATGCCAACCTCAACCCCCTGGACCAGTCACCCCGATCAGCCTTTGCTTGCCTGATTTTAGGCCAGGTCAGACATCAGAGGAGAGCCCAGATCCTTGTTTCCTCTCCCCCCGCAGGTCTTCCCCTTTCTTGGTCATCGATCTCTAGAGCTCTGGCTCTTTCTCTTCTTGGGGTGAGAAATTACTAAGAACAGTTTATTTCCCATGCATGCATGTGGGCTTGCCACTGATCTGCCTTTTCCCCCCTCCTCCCCAGGTTAGGGACACCTGGGTCCAGTCTTCCCAAGGAATATGGGGATGGGGGTTGGAGATGAAGTTTAGTGCTAGACTGTAAGGTAGGTGGGGTGGAAGTACATGCGGGAAAGGGCTAAAATGGTACTAACTGTGTTAAGGATGGGGTGAATTATTTAAGAGGAAAAAGACTAGGCCCAGGTCCTCCTTAGCCATGTGGCTTTCCCAGGGCAGAGGGTGGCCCCTCCCTACTCAGGGGCCCAGCAGAGACTGACCTTTGACCCCCACCCCAGAGACCAGTGAACCATTAACTCCTCTCTTATGTGAGCCTTCACACACTGGCCCCACCCCTGACCCCGCCCCAAGGCAGGTGGGCTAGGAGGGGGTGCGTGTCCATCTCAGCCTTCTATGTGACGTGGCCTCCGATCCACCTGGACACCTGGAGGCTAAGCCTGGATTCCCCTCTCCCTGACTCAGGAACTGCTTAACGTCCACAGCAAGGCCTAATAGGGGACCTGAGGTGACAGCTCTCATGTTGCCAGTAGGGGTGAGGCCCTGGGGATTGAGGGGGGATAAAGAGGTGGGGCAAAGTTGAGGGGTAGGGTTTAGGGGACAAGGAATGGACGGTCAGCTCTGGATGAATTATGAGGAGAGCTCCGAATCAGGGAGGTGCTCCAGGAACTGGCAAACAAGAGGCTGCTCCCGCAGGAGGCAGTGTGAAGGGAGAAAGAAGGCTGCAGTAGGGGCTGCTGCTGGACTCGGTGGGGAGCAGGTACAAGGAGCTCTGGCTCCCCCATGGACCTGAGCTGGAGAGCAGAGCAGCAGCTCTAGCCCATTCCTCATTCTTCCAGGGCACAGTCCTCAGGATGTTTCGGGGAGAATAGAAGCCAGAACCTCAGCCCCTAAGCCATTCCCCTCACCAGTGATGGGGTCCCCAGTGAGTCATCTGCTGGCCGGCTTCTGTGTGTGGGTCGTCTTGGGCTGGGTAGGGGGCTCAGTCCCCAACCTGGGCCCTGCTGAGCAGGAGCAGAACCATTACCTGGCCCAGCTGTTTGGCCTGTACGGAGAGAATGGGACGCTGACTGCAGGGGGCTTGGCGCGGCTTCTCCACAGCCTGGGGCTAGGCCGAGTTCAGGGACTTCGCCTGGGACAGCATGGGCCTCTGACTGGACGGGCTGCACCCCCAGCTGCAGACAATTCCACGCACAGGTACTGACCCGTTCCTCCACTCCACAGGGCCACATCCCCCAGGTCCTCTCAGTGCTTGCCCCCAGTTGCCTCGTTCTGGCTTCCTCACGAGATCCCTGGAGTTACAAATTCTTCAGAACCCAGCTCCTTGGTATCTCTTCAAAACCTCTCATGCTTCTATTGCCTTCTCTCTCTTTTCTTGAGACTGGGGGTCTCACTTTGTCACCCAGACTAAAGTGCTGTGACACATTCATGGCTCGCTGCAACCTCTGCTTCCCAGGCTGAAGCCATCCTCCCACCTCAGCCTCCTGAGCAGCTGGGACCACAGGCACACACCACCACACCCGGCTAATTTTTAAAATTTTTTACAGAGACAAAGGTTTCGCCGTGTTGCCCAGGCTGGTCTCAAACTCCTGGGCTCAGCTCAGCGATCTGCCTGCCTCAGCTTCCCAAAGGGCTGGGACTATAGATGTGAACTACCACCCTAGCCCTCCATCGCCTTCTAATTCTCTCCTCCAAATCTCTAAGCCCTTAAATTTCTTGCTCTTAGTATCACTGTTCAGTGTCTCTGGGCTGATTTGGCTCCAAATTCATAGCCCTTTCTTTTTTCTTTTTCTTTTTTTTTTTTTTTTGAGACGGAGTCTCGCTCTGTGGCCCAGGCTGGAGTACAGTGGTGTGATCTTGGCTCACTGTAACCTCTGCCTCCCAGGTTCAAGCGATTCTCCTGCCTCAGCCTCCTGAGTAGCTGGGATTACAGGCACACACCACCACGACTGGCTAATTTTTGTAATTTTAGTAGAGACGGGGTTTCACCATATTGGTCAGGCTGGTCTCGAACTTCCAACCTCAGGTGATCCACCCACCTCAGCCTCCCAAAGTGCTGGGATTACAGGCATGAGCCACCGTGCCCAGCCATTCGTAGCCTTTTTGATTGTCCTCCCTTTTTTCTGTCCCCCCCAGTTGCAGAAAATGGAGAACTCACAGATCTTCCTAAGAATGACGTTCAATGGTTTCTGGGTCCCAGGATCTCCAGTCAGTGGCTAGTCCCCCCATTCCCCCTAAAATCCCTGGGAGCCTCTCAAAGCGGGTTGATAGAGAACACAAGGGAGGCTGACTTGCTGTCTCATCCATTCCAGGCCACAGAACCCTGAGCTGAGTGTGGATGTCTGGGCAGGGATGCCTCTGGGTCCCTCAGGGTGGGGTGACCTGGAAGAGTCAAAGGCCCCTCACCTACCCCGTGGGCCAGCCCCCTCGGGCCTGGACCTCTTTCACAGGCTTCTGCTGCTGGACCACTCATTGGCTGACCACCTGAATGAGGATGTGAGTCTGATGGTCTCTAGAGGGGAAGGAGCCATGGGATTAGATGGCCTGAAATGTTTAAATAATCAGTAGTTTTTTGTTTTTGTTTTGTTTTGTTTTTAAATCCCAATGTGGGCCAGGCATGGTGGCTCACGCCTGTAATCCCAACACTTTGGGAGGCCGAGGTGGGTGGATCACCTAAGGTCAGGAGTTCGAGACCAGCCTGGCCAACATGGTGAAACCCCATCTCTACTAAAAAATACAAAAATTAGCCGGATGTGGTAACGGGTGTGTGTAATCCTAGCTACTCGGGAGGCTGAGGTGAGAAAATCGCTTGAACCCGGGAGGCAGAGTTTGCAGTGAGCCGAGATGGCGCCATTTGCACTCCAGCCTGGGCAACAAGAGGGAAACTCTGTCTCAAAAAAAAAAAAAAAATAGCTGGGTGTGGTGGCACATGCCTGTAATCCCACTTACTCAGAAGGCTGAGGCAGGAGAATCACTTGAACCCAGGAGGCAGAGATTGCAGTAAGCCGAGATCGCACCACTGCACTCCAGCCTGGGTAACAGAGCGAGACTCTGTCTCAAAAATAAAAATAAAAATAATTAAAAAATAAAAAAATATATCCCATTGTGGTCTTAGGGGATGTTATTTCAATAGTGAACTATGTTCCCTCTGGGATCAGAGCAGGTGAGCCTATATCCAGAGCTCCAAGACTCAGTTTAGGGGAATAGATGGCAAAGCAGAGAATCTAGAGAAGCAGCCCAGGGTAGGATCTGGATGGTCACCTGGAGAGGAAACCTGCAGGGAACGGATGGCTGTCTTCATCCAGAAAGACAGAGAATATGTTCCACTTATACCAGAGGGCAGACAAAGCTGCCTAACCCTGATGGAAGTCCAGTGAGTGCCCATTGCAGGAAGCATTCAAGGTGAGGCTGGATGAACATCGACAGGGCTGTTGAGAGGGAGGTTAGATGGCATTTCAGGGTCTTTTCCCTTTTAAGATTCTGGCATGGAGAGCTCTAGTTTTCCAACCAGCTTCATATATCAAATCAACAAAATGATTGAAATGATCAGAGTTTGCAGGGAAAATGATGACAATGCTCACTAGCACCCAGTTTGCATAGAATTGAATACCTGCATTGGACTGAATATTCACTATTAATACACATTGATTATAAGTATCCTTGGCCTCAGTCCCCAAGGTACCTGCCAGTAGGAGCAAAGGGGACCCTGGGAGAGACCCAGGAGTCTATGCAATGGAAGGACAGGTGTTAAATATCATTTTTTTTTTTTTTTTTTTTTGAGGCAGAGTCTGACTCTGTCACTCAGGCTGGAGTGCAATGGCGCGATCTCGGCTCACTGCAACCTCCACCTCCTGGGTTAAAGCAATTCTCCTGCCTCAGCCTCCCGAGTAGCTGGGATTATAGGTGTTCACTACCATCCCCAGGTAATTTTTTTTTTTTTTTTTTTTGAGATGGAGTCTCACTCTGTCGCCCAGGCTGGAGTACACTGGCGCAATCTCTGCTCACTGCAACCTCTTCCTCCTGGGTTCAAGCGATTCTCCTGTCTCAGCCTCCTGAGTAGCTGGGATCACAGGCGCACGCCACCATGCCCAGCTAATTTTTTGTATTTTAGTAGAGACAGGGTTTCACCATGTTGCCCAGGCTGGTCTCGAACTCCTGAGCTCAGGCAATCTATCCACCTCAGCCTCCCAAAGTGCTGGGATTACAGGCGTGAGCCACCGCACCCGGCTCATCCCCAGCTAATTTTTGTATTTTTAGTAGAGACAGGGTTTCACTATGTTGGCCAGGTTGGTCTCGAACTCCTGACCTCAGATGATCCACCCGCCTGGGCCTCTCAAGGGCTGGGATTATAGGTGTGAGCCACTGCACCTGGCCAGGTGTTAAAGATCTGAGTCATAGTTCCTGGTGATTCTCCAATGTATGACCCTCAACTCCCCAGTGTCTGAACGGCTCCCAGCTGCTGGTCAATTTTGGCTTGAGCCCCGCTGCTCCTCTGACCCCTCGTCAGTTTGCTCTGCTGTGCCCAGCCCTGCTTTATCAGATCGACAGCCGCGTCTGCATCGGAGCTCCGGCCCCTGCACCCTCAGGGGATCTACTATCTGGTCAGCAAGTAGGAATGGGTGGGGGGCACCCTGAATCCTGGAAGTGGGGCCCATGCCAAGGAAGGAGGCTCACTGGGGTCCTGCCTCTCCTTGTAGTGTTCTCTCTGCCCCACCTTATGTGTGGGACCCTCCTCCTGCCCTGCCCTAACTTCAGCCCCTGATTCTCCCCAGCCCTGCTTCAGAGTGCCCTGGCAGTCCTGTTGCTCAGCCTCCCTTCTCCCCTATCCCTGGGGCTGCTGCGGCTCCTGGGACCTCGTCTACTGCGGCCCTTGCTGGGCTTCCTGGGGGCCCTGGCCGTGGGCACTCTTTGTGGGGATGCACTGCTACACCTGCTACCGCATGTATGTGAAGCCCCTTCCTTGTACCCCTGGCCTCCATGGATCTAAGGTGTCCCCAGCCATAGGACATCCCCTCCCCCTTTCCATCAGCTTCCACATCCTACTCCCGGATCCTGGCTTCAGCCCACGGCTGCCTTCTAGTACAGCATATGAGCAAAGGCTTGCCACCACCCATGCAAGGGGATATTGTTGGGTATAGGGGCTTCCAGGGTCTGCCCTGACCTTCTCTCTGTCAGGCACAAGAAGGGCTGCACACAGGACCTGGCGGAGTACCAGAGAAGGACCTGGGCCCGGGGCTGTCAGTGCTCGGAGGCCTCTTCCTGCTCTTTGTGCTGGAGAACATGCTGGGGCTTTTGCGGCACCGAGGGCTCAGGCCAGTGAGTGATACCCTTTTCTCTTTCTTCTGCTGAGACCAGAGTCCCAGTCAAGAATTGGGCAGTGGCTCACGCCTGTAATCCCAGCACTTTGGGAGGCCAAGGCGGGCAGATCACAAGGTCAGGAGTTCGAGACCAGCCTGAACAACATGGTGAAACCCTGTCTCTACTAAAAATACAAAAATTAGCTGGGCGTGGTGGTGTGTGCCTGTAATCTCAGCTACTCAGGAGGCTGAGGCAGGAGAATCTCCTGACTTGGGAGGTGGAGGTTGCAGTGAGCCGAGATGGCACCATTGCACTCCAGCCCGGGTGACAGAGCGAGACTTCATCTCAAAAACAACAACAACAAGAAAACTGGGCCAAAAAGCCAAGAGATGAGGAGCAGTGTGTGCTCCTGGATCTCTGACATTTGCCTGGTGTGCAGGACCTGTTGGCTAACAGGGAGTGGGTAGGGGCTCCTTAAGCACAGACCCAGGACTTCTGGCCAAATGGCATCCTATTCTGAGCTCAAGTCAACAAGAAACAGAGGGGAGGTGCCAACTTGGGAAGAAGGTAGAGGCCAAAGAACATCCCAGGTGCCACAGGTGGAACCAGGTGTTCATCTTCCCAGCTTGCGGCCTGGCTTCCCCTTAGTCCCTGGCTCTGCTGCCTCCTCCACCAGGAGGGATGCCCTCCTATTTCAGAGATGCTGCAGGCGAAAACAAAGGAATCTCGAAACACGAAACTTGGACCCGGAGAATGGCAGTGGGATGGCCCTTCAGCCCCTACAGGCAGCTCCAGGTGACTAGAGGAGAAAATTCGAAGAGTAGGTTCCAAGCTCACAGTCCTTACTTGCAGCCACCAACACTGCCCTGTGCTTCTTCCCGCAGAGCCAGGGGCTCAGGGCCAGAGGGAGCAGAACAGCCAGCACCCACCAGCCCTGGCCCCTCCTGGGCACCAAGGCCACAGTCATGGGCACCAGGCTGGCGCTATCACATGGATGGTCCTCCTGGGAGATGGTCTACACAACCTCACTGATGGGCTGGCCATAGGTGTGAGGGGTGGGAACGGAGGGAAGCAGGTCCGAGGGGAGGCCAGGGCTCCTAGTTATCAGCTGGGGCTAGGAGAGGGCCATCAGGAAGATGGGGAGAGGACGGGAGGACCACGGAACACAGGAACCTGCTTCTGAGGAGACTCTTCTTCTGGACTGACAACTTCCGACTCTGCTGGCCCCAGGTGCTGCCTTCTCTGATGGCTTCTCCAGTGGCCTCAGTACCACCTTAGCGGTCTTCTGCCATGAGCTGCCCCACGAACTGGGTAGGAATGGCAGGAGCAGGGTGGGGTAGACTCCAGAAAGGAGATAGCTCCAAGGGGTAGAGCTTGGAGGCTGGTGGGTGGCATGGATGAGGGGCACCCCAGCTTACTCCCTCCCATCCTGTCCTCTGTCTCCAATAGGTGACTTTGCCATGCTGCTCCAGTCAGGGCTGTCCTTTCGGCGGCTGCTGCTGCTGAGCCTCGTGTCTGGAGCCCTGGGATTGGGGGGTGCAGTCCTGGGGGTGGGGCTCAGCCTGGGCCCTGTCCCCCTCACTCCCTGGGTGTTTGGGGTCACTGCTGGGGTCTTCCTCTATGTGGCCCTTGTGGACATGGTGAGAGATGTCGGGTAGAGCAGAGAAATCAAGGGCAGTGGGGAGGCGGGAGTGGAGAAGGAGGTAGCAGTCCCTCCGCCTCTACCATTAGCTCCTGGAAGGGCGTCAGACCACAGGCCCGCAAAAGTCTGAGAAACAAGGGACTTGAGGTGTTTGGGTGGGGGCTGCTGATGCTTTCTGACACCCTTCCTCTGGTGTTCAGAGGTCAGGGGCAAGGCCAGAATCCTGACATCCTCTTTTTCTTTCAGCTACCAGCCCTGCTTCGTCCTCCGGAGCCCCTGCCTACGCCCCATGTGCTCCTGCAGGGGCTGGGGCTGCTGCTGGGGGGTGGCCTCATGCTTGCCATAGCCCTGCTGGAGGAGCGGCTACTGCCCGTGACCACTGAGGGCTGACCGGGCCAGTGGAAAGGGGTTGGGTTGCCCTTCCTTCCCCCCAGGCACAGGAATGGAGGCGGGACACAGGGCCAGTAGGAGCAATAGGATTTTAATAAACAGAACCCATCCCAAAGCCATGACTACGACAGTTGTACTTGCACCAAAACAGCATAGAAAACCAGAGTGTGGTGGGAGGACCTGAAGCCGGTTGGGGGAGGATGTGAGTAGGGGCCTGGAGGGTGCAGGGTCATTAATCTGCGGGGAGAACATTGTGCTTTAGCCCAGGGAGGGGAGGGGTGGGGCAAATGCACCGAGGTCCCCACTTTTTCCTGCTGCCCTTGGCACCCTGGGGATGCAGGCATCTGGGCACATCTGCCCCTTATTGCTGCCCACCAGCGTTAAACGCCCCCGATCCCAACACTAGCACCACAGGTGGTTCCGGGGCAGGGAGAGGCAGGAATGGGAAAATTGCTTAGAGAAAGATTCCACTAGAATCCAGTGAATTGTGCTCAGTTCTCTTTACTTCCTACAACCGAGTACATGGGTCACAGGGTGGAGGGTGCAACAGGACATGGAACATGCCCCTCCGTGCCCCCCAACACACACCTGCACACAGGATGGTGGTGTCTGCAGCATCACAGGTCATGCAGGGCATGGGGAAGGGGAGGTTCACACACACATAGATGCCCACAGCGGGTACCAGACAGAGAACACCCCTGAATATACACAGCTGTACATGGGGAACCCCCAGGTCCCCACCCCAACCCTCTCCCCTGTCTTGCTGTCCCCTGCAGGGGAACTATATTGCTTTGAGAGAGCCACCTCAGGGGCTGCTCTGCCAGGCACCCTCCCCTCCCACCCACTCCCATTTTGGCACATCTGCAAGACACACAGCAGCGAGAGTAGGCACCCTCCCTTCCCAGGCTTCTGTGGCCTGGAGCTGGGGAAGGGGGTAGGAGACTTCATCCTCCATCCTCCCCTAACCCTTCCCAAACCCCTGCCAAACCCACTCCAGCCAGAACCCACCCCCACCCCCAAAACACACATACAAAGCTGAGCTATCCAGGAACACAAGGGAAACAAGGAGATTGTCCAGGGTGGGAGCGGAGGCAGCGGGGGAAGAAGACTGGAAGCAGAGACCTCCCCCCTTGTGGGGGGCAGACTGGCACAACAGCTACTTTAGTGCAATTGGAGAGGGTGCCCAGAGTGAGGGGTGGAGAAGGGAGGGAAGGCGCTCCCCAACTTCCCTGGGGGCAAAGTCAGGCTTCCAGATTCCCCAGGGAAAGGGCCTAGCAGGAGTGGGTGAGGGCCAAGGTGGATCCTCTGGTCACCCGCCACCCTCTGCCCTCCCAAATGCAGTGACAGTGTCCCCCTCACACCTAAGTGGGCAACAGCAGCCTTGGAGTCAGTACCTTCAAGTAATTCAAAGAGCAGACCCTCCCCACCCCAGCTTCACCCCATCTCTGGGATTTGGTCGCTTCTCTAGGGGTTGGGTTGGGAGGAGGGAGCCCCCAAGGCAGACCCTTCCCTCTCTACCTCCCGCTTCCCAGACCACTGGGCTTGGTCCTCAAAGATTCCTCACCTCCGCCCTTGCCCAACCTGGGTCAAGGCTGCAGAAGGCTGGAGCCACCATAATTAGAGGGGAAGGGGCTGCTTTGTTCCTTTTCCCTCCTTCTTAAAAGGTAGGGTTCAAACTAGGCGGGATGGGGGCCCATACTGGTTTGCCCCAGGAGTAGGGTTTCTGGGCTAGGGTCTGTAAGGCTATTTTCCTTTGCGGTGGGAAGGGGAGGTAGGGGATGAACACTGGGTATGGGAAGTGGGTGAGAAATGGCTGAGAGGGAAGGAGTAAGGGGCCTCCCCGCTAGAGCAGTCACTGGAGTCATTTAGACAAAAACACTCATGTGCATAAGATACACAGTGCGCAAACTCAGCCCTGCCAGCCCGGCCCCAATCCCACCTCTCAGGACCCCTTCCAAGACCCTGGAGGAGGTTTTGGGGATACAGCTGTAGAACCGTTCACTCTGGCCCCATCCACCCCACCCCCAGCCTCTTCTCCCCTTCTAAGTCCAGGGAGTAAGAAGGTGCTCGGGTGGGCAGACAGTGGTGGAAACAGTATTGAGTTTTCCTTTGGTTACATATTGAAGGCAAAGGTGAGCTGGACTTACAGTCAAAACGGATAAGGGTGAGGAAGGAAGAGGGGCCATGGCTGGGGTTGGAGAGGGAGGTAGGCCCTCCTCAGCCCCTCCACCCCAAGAAACACATCTACGTGGGGTGGCAGTCCCTCAGTCTCGTCTCTCCCACCCCCCACAGCACCAAACAAAAGGAGAAGCCCCCTCCCCCAGGGGCTGCTCCCCACCCCAACCTGGGCTGTACATTCAGTGGTTTTCAGCAGTCCTATGGCTCAGGGGGCCACGGAGCGGGGGAGGTGGCCCGTCAGTCTCAGTGGACAGTGGCAGTGACCCGGGTCTGCTGGTCCTTCCTGGGACCCACAGTTTGTGCCATTCGTTTTTCTGAAGGATAGTATATGACCCTACCAGAGCCACCGCCCAATCAGAAATAGCTCCCCAAAAATCAGAAACTAAAAACTGGCTCTTTCCATCTCACCCTCTGATTCACACGTCTGTTTCCCTGTCTCCTATGTCGCCCTTGCTCTGTTTCCTTTGCTGGGACCTGGGGCTGCTCCCAGGGTCCTCGCTTAAAATAGGCCTTTTCACAAAAGTGCTTATTACTTGAAGCAAGTGCTTTAGAGCTGCGGTGGGGAGAGGGGGGAGGGGGAGGGCAAAGGGAAGGCGCTGTTCCCTCCCTGCCCTCCCCCATGAAGACTGGGGGGCATTCTGCCTGTTTTACTTCTCCACACCCGTTTAAGTCAAAGAGGTTTAAAAAAAATCTTAACATTAAAATAAATATGCAGTGGCCATGAGAATGGTCAAAATGCTTCAAAAAACACTAGGGCTGGGGAGCCCAGGGTGGGGCGTGGGGTTTCCTTTGGCATAAGGAGAGGAGGCTGCTTGTCCCTCAGGCTTCCTCACAGCCACATATGGAGGGACAGAGGACTCCCCACCACCTCCCAGCACCACTGACAGTGCGCTGAGGGCAGCAGGGAGCAGACAGCCCCCAGAAATCTCATCTAGCAAGACAACGGGGCTCCTGACACTCAGATGCTTCCCGCCATTGCCAAACGTCACGAAAGGAGAACACGACTCACACCCCGCAAGTTCTCTCTGGAGGACCCATCTCCTCACTCCCCTTGCCCCCCACCACCTAATTCCCAGCACCAAGATGAGAGGGAGGGGGTGGAATGGGAAGATTTCAGGAGAGAGAATTGAAGGGAAGGCAAGCTTTGCAGAGCCAGCAGGGTTGGGGATGGGGGCTGCAGCCCTTAAGAGAGGTCACATTGATTGTCATATAGGGGAGGACACGGTGTGGAGGGAGGTGGGCAAGAGGGGCATCACAAGGCCCTTTGGCTTTGAAAATAAAAATAAAAACTAAAAGCTGCACAATCCTTCTCATCAATAATGGTCATTTGGAAGCCTTGAAATGATTTAGGAACTGAGGGTTGGGAGAAGCAAGACACAGAGAGACAGGGGATCAAAAGGGACCATGAAAAGATAAGGACTTGGACAAAACCCCAGGCTTCTGGAAACCAGCATGAGGTATGGTTAAAGGTATCCGTTGGGGAGGGAGGGGGTCCCTGGGACGCCCCCCTCCCCTCAGCCCACCCTTGACAAGGGTGGCAAGACATTCAGGGTATACAACTAAAAGATGGGTAAGACTGTGAATAAAGCAAACTTGGGTAGGGGAGGGAGGCTGAAGGATCCCCCCTCAGGGGGAGACCCTGTACTGTGTAAACGAAGCCTGTCCAGTTCTCAGGGGACAATACTGATGGCAGCCAAACTGGGCAAGGATGCACTGTGGGGGCGGAGGGGGCATGACCTCTATTCAAGTTCTGTGTCTTGGCCCCTGGCTGAGGTATTGAGTGTGAGGAAGGGAACGCTGGGCTGCAGGAGTGGGTCCAACTGTCCAGGAGGCTGCACTAGGAGATGGGTGGACAGAGCACTTAAAGGGACCAGGGCCAAATTCAATGCTACATTTAGAGAGAAAACTGCCCCCTCTTCACTCCAGCCCAGTTTGGCTTTTGGGGTGCGACTTTTAGAAATCTTATCAGTGCAGCCCCTAGCTCAATCCCATCTTTCCTCCCTGCTGGGAAGGCAGGGACCAAGCCCCAGTACCTATTCATCTCTCTCTAGGTCAGAGCTTCTTCCTCACACTGGAGGGGAAGCCTGGGTCCCGAGTAGCCACGGTCCCTTGTCGGCCCTGCCCCTCCTACCATCTTTGGCTTCAGATCAGGAGTGACTGGGGCAGTGGGTACTCTTGGACATAATGGAAGGTGGAGGCAGATAGGGAGCACAGATAAACTATGGGCTTGGGGGCACAGGAGGAAGAACATGGTCCCTCCCTCCCTCCGTATACATGCAAACACATGCCTGAAACACAATGGACATACTAGGGCTGTGGTTTTGAAATGGGCAGGAAATTAATTTGTTTCTTCCCCTAAAGGATAAAACGCTTACTTAAAAATTCATGACAAGCCTCAAAGTTCAAGGAAAGGAGAGCCAGGGCAGGAATGACCACAGGCTCTGCCCTCCCAAAAGAAGACAAAAGAAAGAAGCAAGGTTAAAGTGCGTGGTTAGGGGCCAGGCTAGGAGTGGGACGGAAGGGGGAGGGGCAGGCTGTGGGGGCAGAACCAGCCCTTGATTTGCATATGAGGAGCCAGGGGAGAGTGCAGGATTGGGGCCCAGGTACAGTAGTTGCTGCTTCAAGTGTTTTGCATTTGAACTTTAGGGGTGATAGGGTACAGAAGTAGGGAAAAAGCTCCAGGCCCCAGTGCTAAATATCCTCCCCCCTCATCCTCTAGCTGCCCCTGAAGGGGGAGGGGGACACCCCCAGAGTGCTCACACAGTACCAGAAATTAAGGCTTCTCACTGCTGCGGGGATGGAGGGACCGGCCGAGCAGGGAGGCAGTGATGGGTATGGAAGAAGAAGGGATCTGCCTGGCAGTAGGGGCAGGGGAGAAGGGGGACACAGAGAGGAGTCCCCAGGGAAGAGTCGGGGGAGCTGGCAGCAGAAAGAGGGAATCAAGAGATGGAGTCAAAGAGTGGGGGAGCCAGGCATTTAGCAATCATTTTGGGACACTTGGCAGAAGGGGTCGCCCTGGGGGTACCAAGGGCCTGGGGTGCTCCCTGTCAGTCCCAGACCCCTGCCAGGCCAAGATGGTGTGGCAAAGGGGTGAGCAGCTGCTCCCCAGGGCTTCCTTCCCCTCCGCTCCCTCCACCCAGTCGTGTTCTCCTTTAAAGTGCCCTAAATGTTTAGACTTTTTCTAAATAAATAGAATTAGATATCAAGCCACCGGCGGGAGAGGGACACTGGAGGGGGCTACTCAGAGTAGCAGCCATCTAACCCAATGGCGCCGGGCCGCTCCTGGCTGTAGGGGCAGGAGGCCCCATGGGGCAGGGCGCCGCAGCCACCCACCGTCTTGGCGGCTGCAATGCTGCAGTTCTTGAGCAGGCTGAAGCTGAAAGGACTGACGGCGTCCTTGGGTGGGAAAGGCTTCATGGTGGAAAGGATCAAGGCCAGGCAGTCTGCCACATCTTTGTTGGGGGCACAGGCCAGTGCTGGGGTGTGACCTGCAGGGCCAAGGGGGAGAACTGAGGCATAGAGTCCTGTATCCTAGCCAGCCTCCCCCAAGCCGTGAAGTCTCTTCTCTGTGGAGGGAGCCAAGGCAGGCAGGTACCCAGCAGGGGCAGAATCCAAGGGTGACAAGGGCCCAGGAAGGCTGACAGGCAGATTCTCTAAGTACGGGTTAAAGGGCGGGCATGGGAGTCAAAGCCTAGGGTGTGGAGTCCTCCTGACCCTGCAGGCTCCCCTCTGAGACTCCAGAGTACTGGTGTGGGCTCCCTGCTCTGAAGAGTTCCCTTGGGAAGAAAATCCCATGTATAGCAAGATTAAGAAGTCACCTCCTGAAGAATGTCCCTGACCCCAAACCCAAGAGAGGCAGGGGGCCCCAGACCCCACCCACCTTCTTCATCCACAGCCAGCACTGTGGCCCCACGACTCAGCAGGGCCTGTACCACAGAAGCTAGACCATTCCGGGCAGCAATGTGGAGTGGCCTTGGAAAAAAGGAAAAAGAAGGAGCTTGATGCTAAGCTGCCCTTCCACCTCCAGACAGGGTGGCAAGGGTGCTGAACAAATACTATGGGCTCCAGGGAGCCTCTGAACAGCGGCCACTCTTTCATCACCCACTGGCCTCCCCCAGCCAGGAGCCCCCTTCCCCAGGCACTCACATCTGCAGCGCACTGTTGGTAGCATTGATAAGGCCAAGGTCTTGGGTTTCTGCCAGGATCATGAGGGCACATTTCTCATGGCCCTGAGGGAGGGGAACAGAGAGTGGAGACTTGTGAAGTAGAAATGTGGCAGGGTGCAGGGCAGGAGTTGGGGAGAGTAACAGGAGGACAAACAGCTGCCCCACCAGTCAGATAGGCTGGACAATCCTCACTTCTGCCCCAGTCTCCTCTGCAACCGAGACCCACCTCTCTTCATCAAGCTCTGCCCCTTATGCAGTCCCCCAATCACTTCAGGTAAGTACCTTGCTACAAGCCAAGTGGAGGGCCGTGTTCTTGTTCTCATCCAACACAGTAAGGTCTGCCTTCCCTCGATACAGCAGAAATTCTATGAGAGAAATGTGATAGAGGGACTGACCCCTCCCTCCAGGGCAGCAGCCATCCCGGCTCTCCACTTTGCATCCCGTCTGCAGATGGCGAGACATCCAAAGACAACCCTCCTGCTTTCTGAACCCCAGCCCCAGCCAGCCTCCACAGGCAGGGCTGACCCATCCTGAAAATGCCCCAGGGGAGCTCCTCCCTTCCACAAGTGGCCCCTACACACCCACAGCAGCAGTCTGCCCGTTCTCAGCCGCCGTCATGAGCGCAGTGCGGCCAGTGTGGTCAGTGGCGTTCACCTCAGCTTGATGCTGCAGCAGCATCCGGAGCCCAGAGACATTGTCCGCGAAGGCAGCGGCGTGAAGGGGGGTCCTGTAAGGCAGGGATCAGGGTAGATTAAAATAGGGAAGAGTATACTGTCCAAGCAGAAAGAGGAAGCCAGAGGCAACTGGGCTTCTTCCCAAGTCTTCCATCACTCACCGTCCTTTGGCATCTCGGCTGTTCACAATCTTGGCACCCAGAGCTCCCAGCAGCATCTCTGTGGTACTGTCCTGGTTATTAATCCTAGAGGAAGAGGGAGGAGGGGTCATCAGGAAGGACAAGGGAAGTAGGCTACCTGTCCTAAGCTCAAGTCATGGGCCCTCGTGAGAAGGGCTGACGCAGCAGAAGGGACTTACACTGCACAGTGCAAAGGAGTGAAGGGGTTTCCTTCCAGGTATGAAAACGGGCTGTGTTCAAGTAACAACTCCAGACAATCTTCATGTCCTGGGCATGAGGAAGGAAGAGTAGTGATGGAGAAAAACGGCAAGGTTCCCTGTCTGCCCTGTGTCTTGACACTCCATTCCACTTCCAGATTCAGATCAACCCAGGTGACCTCCCACAACCCACCTGTCCTCCTCTACACACACTCCAACACACACTCCTGTGCCTGTGGAGCCCCAGTCTAGTACCAGTGTAGGAGGCCCAGTGCATGGGCGAGTATCCGCTGTAATCCACCCCGGCATCCAGGGGATCTGTGGAAAGGGCAGCCTGCAGCAGGGTCCGCAATACTGCAGTGTGGCCACAGGCTGAGGCCAGGTGAATGGGCGTGCGGCCCTTAAAGTCTCGGCACAGCACAAATGCGTCATGGTCCAGCAGGGCAGCCAGGCAGTCCTCACAGCCAGTCACTGCCTGTGAGTAACATGGGGGTGTGAGGGGGATGAAAAGCTCCTCCTTTTCCACTGGCCTGTTGCTGGAGTCTGGCTCAGGAGTAAGAACCACTTCCAGGGCTCCAATCCTTGTCTTTTTTTTTTTTTTTTTGGAGACGGAGTCTTGCTCTGTCGCCCAGGCTGGAGTGCAGTGGCATAATCTCGGCTCACTGCAACCTCTGCCTCCCCGGTTCAAGCGATTCTCCTGCCTCAGCCTCCTGAGTAGCTGGGATTATAGGCAGGTGCCACCATGCTCGGCTAATTTTTTTGTATTTTTAGTAGAGACGGGGTTTCACCATGTTAGCCAGGATGGTCTTGATCTCCTGACCTCGTGATCCGCCTGCCTCGGCCTCCCAAAGTGCTGGGATTACAGGCATGAGCCACTGGCCTCAATCCTTGTCTTTACAACAATGAATCTTTTTTTTTTTTTTTGAGACGGAGTCTCACTCTGTCACCCAGGCTGGAGTGCAATGGTGCGATCTTGGCTCACTGCAACCTCTGCCTCCTGGGTTCCAGCAATTCTCCTGTCTCAGCCTCCCAAGTAGCTGGGATTACAGGCATGCACCACCACGCCCAATTAATTTTTGTATCTTTAGTAGAGACGAAGTTTTACCATGTTGGCCAGGCTGGTCTCAAACTCCTGACTTCAGGTGATCTGCCGGCCTTGGCCTTCCAAAGTGCTGGGATTACAGATGTGAGCCACCGTGCCTGGCCCTTTACAACAACAATTCTAAGTATTAGGGACCCACATCTCCCTCCTTGACTCTCTCTATGCCAGCAGACAATCAGGATACTAAGAGTTAATACTGGAGCTCTAGAGTGAAAGACTAAACGGAGAGGAGACTAAGGGATCAAAAAATCTTATGGGAGGAGGAGGCAGCTTAGGACAGGTGGTCACGGAAAAGGATCTAGGTTGTGGCGACATTATGCGATGGGTTGGGGCCAGCAGGGTTCCCAGGTAGAGTCTGGGTGGTGAGCACTCAGTTGTACTTGATTACAAAGCATAGATATTGGCCAGGCACAGTGGCTCACGCCTGTAATCCCAACCCTTTGGGAGGCCAAGGCGGGTGGATCTCATCATCAGGAGATTGAGACTACCCTGGCTAACATGGTGAAACCCTGTCTCTACTAAAAATACAAAAATTAGCCGGGCGTGGTGGCAGGCGCCTGTAATCCCAGCTACTCGGGAGGCTGAGGCAGGAGAATCACTTGAACCCAGGAGGCGGAGGTTGCAGTGAGCCGAGATCATGCCACTGCAATCCAGCCTGGGCGACAGAGCGAGACTCTGTCTCAAAAATAATAATAATAATAATAATAATAATAATAATAATAATAATAAACAAAGCACAGATATCAGGGAAATCAGCTGGGGACGTCAGGGACTCATCCTGGAGCAAGCACAAAGCTCAATAAGATCCTGGGCACAGTGTGGGTCTGGTGGCTCGCGCCTGTAATCCCAGCACTTCAGGAGGCCAAGGTGGGGGGATCACTTGAACCTAGGAGTTCAAGACCAGCTTGGGCAAGATGGTAAGACCCCCATATCTACAAAAAATACAAAAATTAGCTGGGCATGATGGCATGTGCCTATAGTTTCAGCTACTTAGGAGGCTGAGGTGCGAGGATCACCTGAGCCCAGGAAGTCAAGGCTGCCGTGAGCTGTGATAGTGTCACTGCACTCCAACCTGGGGCAATGGGAGTGAGACCCTGTCTCAAAAAAAAAGAAAGAAAGAAAAAAGACTGGGCACAAAATCCTGGATTGCTTCCTAGACAATTGGATTCCCTACTGCTGGTGAGTCCCGTGCTCCCACACTGAGGCCCATGTGCAAACAATCCCCCCTAGAAGCTCACTCACCCCGCGGTGGAGGGCAGTGCGGCCCCGGAGGTCAGCAGCATCAGCTGTGGATCCTTTCTCTAGCAGCAGATGTACACAGTCCACATGGCCATTCATGATGGCCAGCATCAGTGGGGTCCTACAGAAGGGCAGGAGGAGGAGTGAGGATCCCGCAAGGACTGGAAAACCTGCACCCCACCCTGGCCCACACTCACTGTCCATAGGCATCCATGACATCTGTAATGTCAGCTCGTTCCCCACTGTCGATCAGCAAGTGCAGGGAGTCAGTGTGGCCAGAGGCAGCTAGGGGAAAGGGACCCCGTGTCAGGGCAGGGCCAGGAGGAAGAAGGGAGGCAAGGTCAAGCCTAAAGGACTTGGGGTCAATGTTACAGGAAGACCTGGGCCAGGGAGAAATCTCTGAGGATAGGAAGCTATGAATCAAGGCTTGAAGTCTCCATTCTCCTCACCCTACTCCACTTTCCAGCCCTATTCCCATCCAGGAGGGATCTGGCATGGCAAGGGTAGGGCAGCAGCCTAAAGTGGGCACTAACCAGCAGCGTGCAGGGGCGTCCACTTGCGCTTGCGCTCCTTGATGAGGGCAGAGGCGCCGTGGGCTGTAAGCACCTCCACACACTCAGTAGAGCCGCGCTCCGTGGCCAGGAAGAGTGCGGTCCGGCCCTTGTGGTCCCTTACGTCCAGATTCACCAGCGTCTCCGCCAGCGTCTTCAAGGCTTCACAGTGACCGTTGTAGGCCTGGCAGGGTGCAGGCAACCAGTGCACACAGCTCGGGACCTTCCCTGCTCCTCCCTTCCCCTTCTCTGCTCTTGGGGTCCCTGGGAAGCTCAAGGTCTTAGTCCTCGACAAGCTCCTTGGGCCCCTCAAGGCTTCCTACCCTGCACTGTGCTTATCCCCTCTCCCACAAAAAGGCAGAAGCAAGGATAACTTAACAAGTGCTGGCACCTTTGTTAGGGCCTGGGAACGGTAGAACAAGGAAGGCAACAGAAAAAGACATGGGACTCACAGCTAAGTGCAAAGGGCTGACTGGAATGGTGCTCTCCACATCCTCCAGGCAGTTAAAGGACATTTCTAAGAGCTGCAAAGGACAGGAAAGTAGGTGCTGAGACTCTGGAACTCCCAAGATAGTACCCCAGTCCCCAACTCACAGTAATCCCCACTAAGCCTCTGGATCTAAAGACCACATTTGATTGAACCCTTAGTTTTGGAATCCACAAACCCTGTGCCCTGCCCCTGCCTCCCCTCCTGCAGTCTGGGCCCCAATACATACCAGTTCGAGGTTCTGTCTGTTGCCATAGGCGGCTGCATAGTGCACAGCTGTGTAGCCCTGCCTGTCCCGCAGGGAGGGGTCTGCACCGTTATCCAGTAAGAACTCCAGACAGCTGGGGAGCCAGGGGTAGACTGTGAGGCAGGGACAGGCCCAGCCCAGGAGGGCACAGTTCTGGGAGGGCCAGAGGAGAGGACCAAGGGAACCCCTCCAGGCCTACCTGGCCGCCACCTGTCCTCAGCTCTAAGTAGGTTCTCTAAATCCTACCCATTCTTCAATGCCAGCTCCAGACCCACTTTACCTTCTCAAGGTCTGCCCTGAACCCCTCTGGCTTCAATGCCCTCCTTTATCCTCTGAATGCTCTCGTAGAGAACCTAGAGCATGATGTTCAGTTATCAGCCTTCTGCTGACCAACATGCTTTCCCCACCTCCAGGCACGCCAACCCCCGCCCTAGGATGCTTTCTCCTCCCAGCCCACGCGAATAAGTCCTGTTCATCTCAAACTCAGTCCCAGCTTCTCTCCTCTGTGAGGCCTTTCCCAGCCTTCCCTGGGGAAGATGCCTCTTCCTCTGTGTTCCCTTGGCAGTCTTCTCATACCTTAGTAGTAGTTGTAGTAGTAGTAATAATAATAAAGTAGCACTTACTGTCAAGCACAGTTCTAAGTACTTCATGTATATTAAATAATTTAATTCTCATAAAGATCCCATGAAGCAGATACTATTTTTATCCTTACTGTGGGTGATGAAATTGAGGCATAGAGAAGTAACTTGCTGAAGGTAACAGCTGAGCCTCTTGGATTTTAGTGTCCTTTTTAAAAAAATAAATCTTAAAAAAAAAATTATTTAATTTACTTATTTTAAATGGAGACAGGGGCCTGGCTCGGTTGCTCACGCCTGTAATCCCAGCACTTTGGGAGGCTGAGGTGGGCAGATCACCTGCGGTCAGGAGTTCGTGGCCAGCCTCGCCAACATGGCGAAACCCTGTCTCTACTAAAAATACAAAAATTAGGCTGGGCGTGGTGGCTCACGCCTGCAATCCTAGCACTTTGGGAGGCCAAGGCAGGTGGATCGCCTGAGCTCAGGAGTTCAAGACCAGCTTGGGCAACACGGTGAAACCCTGTCTGTACTAAAATACAAAAAATTAGCCAGGCGTGGCAGCGTGCACCTGTAGTCCCAGCTACTCAGGAGGCTGAGGCAGAATTGCTTGAACCCAGGAGGGGGAGGTTGCAGTGAGCCAAGATCATGCCACTGCACTCCAGCCTGGGCAACAGAGACCTGGTCTTCAGAAAAAAAGAAAAAAATTAGCTGGGCGTGGTGGTAGACACCTGTAATCCCAGCTACTCAGGAGGAAGAGGCAGGCAGGAAAATCGCTTGAACCCTGGAGGTAGAGGTTGCAGTGAGCCGAGATTGCGCAACTGCACTAGAGCCTGGGTGACAGAGCAAGACTCCATCTCAAATAAATAAATAAATAAATAAATAAATTTAATTAAATAAAAGAGAGATGGGTTCTCATTATGTGTTAGCCAGGCTGGTCTCATACTCCCAGGCTCAAGCAATCCTCCTACCTCAGTGCTGGGATTATAGGCATGAGTCACTGTGCCTAGCTGATTTTTGTGGGTTTTTTTTTAGAGACGGGGTCTCACTATGCTGCCCAGGCTGGGATGCAGTGGCTATTCATAGGCATGATCATAGTGCACTACAGCCTCAAACTCCTGGGTTTGCATGATCCTCTTGCCTTACCTGCACCTGCCTCCTGAGTAACTGGGAATACATGCATGTGCCACCGTGCCCAGCAAAAAATAAACTTTTTGTTTTAGAATATTATTAGATTTATAGAAAAATTGTGGGCTAGGTGTGGTGGCTCAGATCTGTAATCCCAGCACTTTGGGAGTCTGAGGCAGGAGGATTGCTTGAGCCCAGGAGTTCGAGACTAGTGTGGGCAACATAGAGAGATCCCTGACCTACAAAATAAATTAATTAAAAAAAAAAAAAAGAAAGAAAAAGAAAAATTGTGAAGATAGTACAGGGAGTTCTCACATACCCTATACCTAGTTTCCCGTCATTAACGTCTTACATTAGTATGCATAAGTGTCCTTTTATTTATCTTTCCCAATAGATTATTAGCTTTCGAAAGACAGAAATTTGGGACAATTCATCCTTTTAAAATTTTTATTTAATTTTATTTATTTGTTTTTTTGGAGACAGAGTCTCACTCTGTTGCCCAGGTTGGAGTGGATTGGCGTGATCTTGGCTCACTGCAACCTCCACCTCCCTGGTTCAAGTGATTCTCCTGCCTCAGCCACCTGAGTAGCTGGGATTACAGGTGCCTGCCACCATGACCGGCTAATTTTTATATTTTTAGTAGAGACGGGGTTTCACCACGTTGGCCAGGCTGGTCTCGAACTCCTGACCTCAGATGATCTGCCTGCCTCGGCCTCCCAAAGTGCTGGGATTATAGGCGTGAACCACCACACCCGGCCTATTTTTAATTTTAATTTTTTTGAGACAGAATCTTGTTTGGTTGCCCAGGCTGGAGTGCAGTGGCGTGATCTCGGCTCACTACAACCTCCACCTCCCTGGTTCAAACAACTCTCCTGCCTCGGCCTCCTGAGTAGCTGGGATTATAGGCGTGCACCACCACACCTGGTTAATTTTTTTTATTTTTAGTAAAGACGGGGTTTCACCATGTTGGTCAGGCTGGTCTTGAACTCCTAACCTCAGGTGATCTGCCTACCTCAGCCTCCCAAAGTGCTAGGATTACAGGCTTGAGCCACCATGCCCAGCCTCATCTTTTATCCTTAGTATCTAGCACAGTACTTGGAACCTAGTAAATATTCAATTAATGCTTGTGGAATAAACAAATTATTTTGTACATTTAGCTTTTCTAATCCTCTCAAGAAGACCGGCTGGGCGCGGTGAGCCGAGATCACACCACTGCATTCCAGCCTGGGCAACAGAGTGAGACTCTGTCTCCAAAAAAAAAAAAAAAGAAAAATCCATTCCTTTAGGGAAGGAACTATGTCTTATACTTTTGGGGTTTTTTTTTCCCCTGAAGCTCCTGAGCTTCAATCTCATACTTCTGTCTTTGCCCACTATGGACTACACCCAGAGGGCTCAAGACACACTGCTGGCTGACCAGCAGGACAGCAGCAGTGTAGGGTAGAGGTTCAGATTAGGTAGGAGGACAGTAGGGCCAGAGCTTGCGTGGATTCAGGAAAGCACATCCCAGGGGCCCTCTCTGCTACTCACAAGAAGGCCTCCTTCCTGCGGGACTCCTTCAGTGGCTCGTCCTCTTCGGCATCATGGCTGGAAGGTGTATGGGGTTCCGCTCTGGGGAAGAAAGAGAGAAAGTTAGGGCCAGGCTTAGGGAGGTGAATGGGGCTGAGAAGGACCAGACTGGTAGCCTCACCTCCTGTAAGTGTCGGAAGCGGCAGCGTAGTGGAGGGGAGAGCAGCCTTTACAGTCGGCCTCGTTGACACCTGCCCCAGCAGTCACCAATGTTACTGCACACTGGTAGCTACCGTTAGCAGCTGCATAGTGCAGTGGGGTCCTGGGGAAGAAGTTAAGGAGGGTGGGGAAGAGAATCAGAGACAGATCCCAATGCAATCAGATGTGCAGCCAAATGCTGCTTTGTAACATTCTCCTTATTTAACTCTCCAATCTCAACCCTTCCTCCCTCTACCATTTGTTTCTCTAATCAGACATTCCCTATGTTTACCCCTGCATATTAGCATACCTGCCAAATTTGTCCCTCCTCCTCAAGTCAGCTCCACTGCTCAACAGCAAATTAAGACATTCAACATTCCTAAAAGAAAGATGTGTTAAGAGAGTTACAGCCTCAAAGGAAAGCCACAGGCCCAGGGTGGGGCTAAGGAAGGATGGAACTAGCAAGCCCTTTCTGCTGTGACTGCTTTCATTGTGAGAGGGGGAATAGATCTGGGCAGGCAAGAATGAGGGGCCCAGACCTTTGCCCAGCTCCCTGCTCAAAGCATGGGAGAGAGAAAGAGAACTCACCCTCCGGAAGCAGCAGCATGAAGACAGGTACGGCCAAGGTTGTCAGGTGTATTGATGTCAAACCCAGCTGAAAGCACATGCTCGTTGCTGAGTGAAGACACAATGCTGTACAACTGACCTGGAGGCACAGAACAGCCACAGGTCACATCTGAGAGTGTTCAGCAGGGAGGGAAAGGCCTTTGCTCTCCTATACACCTGCCAATCCCCAGCCCATCAGCACATACCTGAGGAAAGAAGCTTACGACAACAGTCAGAGAATCCAAAGAGAACAGCTAAGTGCAGGGGGAACATGTCATGGATGCCACGCCTAGAGAGAAGTTGAGGGACTCAGTCCTTGGGTCAAGGAGGGACCAAGTAAGACCTCTTCTGTGACCCACCACCACCCTAGAGTGAGGGTAGGAGGTTCTCCAAGGTGCCCTTTGGCAAGCTTATCTGTGCCTCCATGGTTGATGTGAGCAGTCTGTGCAGATCTGGGCAGCCCAGAAGTGGAGTCGGGGCCCTGACTCACCGGGCGGTATCTGCGCCATTGGTCATGAGGGTGCTGATGAGCAGCTCGTGTCCATAGCGAGCAGCCACATGCAGTGGCGTGTTCCCAAATTTGTCGGCACAATCAATCTCGCTGCCTGTGAGGGGATGCACACACACAAGCTCAGGCAGACCTCAGGCTTAAGACCACTTTCGCGAGCTAGCCACGATTTGAGTGCCTACTATGCATCAGGTGCCAGGCCCAGGATTCTACATGTTTTATCCTGTTTCTAGGCCTTAGGAGACTGGGCAGGGCAGAGCAGGGCCATTTCCACAGGTCCCTTGGTCAGAGTTCCAAGGGCCTATCCTACTGGAAGAGGGCAGGAGAAGGAAGTTAGGAATCTCCCTAGATTCTAGAAATGAATACCTTGGGGGAGGAGGGGATGAGAGCACAAAGTCTCCCAGGTCCATACCATTCTGGATGAGGATCTGGGAGCGTGTGAAACGGCCATGGATTGCAGCCATGTGCAGAGGACTTTTCCCTTCTTTGCTCTGTGGAAACATGGTGGGTTTTTTTGTTTTTTTTTCCAGTGCAAAGCACAGAGAATGCCCTACCTCCCTTCCAAGGACATATCTCTAAGGACAAAAGGGTCATATGGCACCTTCTTAGCCCATTCTCTCCTGAGTCCCTGGCAAGGTCTGATTACCCTAGGAAGCAAGTGGATAATTCCCCAAGAGAGCTATCCAGACACAGTCAGGACCCCTAGATCCAAGTTTCGCTCCCCACTGGTCTAAGCCTTATCCCTTCAGGCACCTGGTAGTTGACGTCAGCCCCATTATTAACCAATAGCTCTAAGCAGAGAGCGCCATTGGTGGAGACTGCAGCCACATGCAGTGGCGTGAAGCCCTTGTCATTCGGCTGGTTGACATTGGCTCCGGCATTCACCAGCTCAATAGCCACAGCATCCTGGCCCAGGTAGCAGGCGATGTGCAAAGCTGTGTTTCCAAAAGCGTTGGGCTCATCGATCTGGATATTCAGGGGTGAGAGTAAGGTGGTATCAGTCTAAACAAAGTAGAAGCCAGCACATGTAGCCTACAGATCCCAGAAATCCAATGACTGCTTCAGTTCCTCTCGGGTTTCTGACCCAAGGTACCAAGGTACTAAGGGCACTATGGCTAAGGTAAGCGTTATTCAGACCCTCTCTACCACGTCCTTCCAACTTCCCAAAACGACACCAACATTCCAATACCTCATATCTCCGTAACAGACTATAATCTCCTACTTGCTGCCCATAGTTCCCAACCCCAGAGCTCAAAGCCCTGACCTCCGCTCCCATCCGAAGCAGGTACTTCACCACTTCAATCTGGCCACTGGCAGCAGCTGTATGGAGCAGCCCATAGCCCTTGCGGTCCTTGCAGCCGAGGTCTGCTCCCCGTGCCACCAGCAGTTTCAGGACCTCCAAGTGCCCTGAGAAAAGAGAAGACACTCTAAAGGAAGTAGAAGGTAAACTCTAAGGCCCTACACTCCTCTCTTCAAAGGCTGCAACCCCATATCCCTGCCCTAGGAATCCTAAATGTCAAATTTCTGATTTTCCCGTGTATTCTCTCTCACCTAGAAAAGCTGCCCAGTGCAGAGGCTGCCGCTCCTTTTTGTCACAGACATTCAGGCTGGCTCCCTTGTTGAGGAGCAGGTTCACCGTCTGTATCAGGATATGAAAGACACCTGTTCAGAGCCAGATTCGTGCCCTCAGCCTACCTAACAGCAGAGGCCTCATCTCCTGAAAAGGCTGAGGCAGCCTAATACCTTTTTCCATGAGCAAAACCACCTGGAGGACTCGAGGGACCAGCAGAAGCAGGCACTAAGGAGGAGATACTGGAGAAATTTGGAACTTTAAGGGAAACAAGGGAGTCTCTTCAGGTGATCTGGTGGTTCTTAAACTCTTGTAAGTCTTTGCAAATGTGCTGAAAGACATGGACTCTCTTCAGAAAGGCGTGTATGCAAATATTTTCCACGCAAAATCCAAGGTTTTATCAACCTCCTGAAGTCCAAGTTAAGAATTTTAATCTAGTCTGACCATTCATTTAGTGCTTGAGCTTAAGTATTTATATAACCATCCAGGCTGCTTCTCCTTCAGGCTTGAGAGCCCAGAAGCAGGGAAAGGTGAGTAGGAAGGTAAGAAAAGGGAAAGCCCCAGCTGGGCCTTAATGGGAACAGTCCTCACCTCAAGATGCCCACTATGCACTGCATGGTGCAGAGCACTGCGCCCGCTCCTGTCAGCCACGTTGAGGCTGCTCAACAGGGGTGCCAGAGCCTCAGCACACTTGGTGGCCCTGTTGGCAGCAGCCACATGCAGTGGTGTCTGCCACAGCTTGTCCCGGGCATTCACATCTGCTGAATGTGCCAGCAGCAGCCCCAGCACCTTCTGTTGAGGGGCAGGGGACAAAAGAGAGAGTGGGAGCAGGAGGTAAAACAACAGGAAATGGAAGGAGGAATAGGTCAGCATAGCATCTACAGCCCCGTTTTCCCCAGCATAGAGTCTCTTCTCATTTTTCCAACATACCTAGCCTCTGAATACCTACTTCCCATCTTCTGGATCTTCTTAGAACTTAAGTTCTTCCTTACCTTGCTGATTAAAACAAGGACCCTTTGCTCTTCTTCAAGCCACCTGACTCGCCAACTTAGACGCTGAATATCTTCACTCACACATACATCCATTCCCAAACAAATCCACACGTGGAGATCCACACATCCCAACCCCCACTACTTCTAGGAAAACTAAATACTCTTGCTACATCTTGCCCTGAACACCCTCTTTAGCCTTCTCATAGGCACCAAAATTATTTTCAGTATCTCAGTAAGCAAACAGATACTGGTTCCTTTGCAAAACCCGAGCTAAAATGCCCCTCCTAACCACCACCCACCTCATTCCCACTGGCCTCGGCCCCTCCGCCTGGTGGCTGGAGCCAGGGAAGTGATGAACTGAGGAGGAGGTCCCCCTTTCCCTGTCTTCAGGGCTGATGGGAATAGGATAAAGGACCCAACTGATAAAATATGTTTGGCCCCTGTGCTGTCAACTTTCAAGCTGCTTGAGGGCCAAGGATGCAACAGATTACTATACCCATCCACCATCACAAGGAAAGAAATCTCAGTGCCCAGAGGGGGCTCAGACTCAAGGTGGCCCCCCAGGGAGGGATGAGTCACTCAGGCCTGGCAGCAGGGCCCCCGCAGTCTGCCAGCCCAGTGTTAAGCTCTCCCTGAGTCACATCAGCTGGCAGCACTCAGCCCCCTTACCGGCCAGTTCTAGGGGTAGGAGGGAGGGGCCAAGATTTGATCTCCACACTACCTGGGGTAGAACAGCTTGTAGGGCTGAGGACTGAAGCTCCTTAACCCTTAACCTCCACCTTTAAGCAACTTATCCTTTTTGAAAGGGTAAAAGAACGTGGGGGTGCATACCTCGTTTCGGGAGGCAGCAGCACGATGAAGAGGGGTCAGCCACAGTGTGTCCTTAGCATTGACATTAGCACCTGTGGGGATATAATTTCCTATTTTGATGGAAGGTGGGGAGGAGGTATAAAGGAAGCCAGTAATCAGGCCAGGAAATCTGAAAGGAGCTGGAGCAAGCCCGGGAGAGCAATCCTTGAATATCAAAAAAGACTCCTCCCCTCCCTTCCCTCCCTATGTGCCACACCTTCCAGCTCCCCACTTTCACCTGACATCAGTAGCAACTGGAGGATGGGGACATCGCCTACGTAGGCAGCAGCATGCAATGGAGTTCGCCTCTCTTGGTCCTGGGAAGGCAAAAAAGAGGAGGGACTATGGGCGCGGGGTGAGGGGGCTATCAAGGACCCCAGCCCAAGCCTCAGAGCTCCAGGCCCTTCCCGACAACCTCTTCCCATAGTTTCTGCAGCGTCCTAAGTCCCGGTACTGGGAGTCAAAGGCAAGCACCTAGGGAGGGTGGAGTCAGGGCCAATGGGCTGAGAAGCCGGCTCCTTTTTCCAGGAGGGGTGGGGGCGCTGCAGACTCCGGAGGTTGAGAAGAGAACAACGTTCCTGGGCATCCCCAGCCCAAGTGATCTGGGCTCCAAGCCTGACCTGCTCTCCATCCCCAAATGCAGAGTAGGCTTTCACTCCAGGATGGAAAGAACTGCGGCCTCATCTGAGCAGAGGAGACACGGAGCCGCCCCACTGGTGGGGAGGGGTCCAGAACACGGGAGCCAGGATTCCAGTCTCGCCATCCTCCCTGCTCCCAACTCACCAGCACATTGATGTTCTCCTTCTGCGAGAGTAGGGAACGCACTTCCTCCACATCTCGGCTAAAGATGGCCTGGACCAGGGGCGGCTGCAGAGAGAACCGGCATTCTGAGAGCGGGCTGGAGCCGGAGCAGAACCGGTGTGGGGGTGGGGGTGGGGGAGCACCCAGGTTTGAGTGGGGGGCGTCCGTGGAGGGGCTCCACTCTGGGGATTCTGGCTGCAGCGGGCTCCCGCGGTGCCTCCGCCGGTTGCCAGGTCCCCAAGGACACCGGCTCGGTTGAGGGGAGCGCGGCATGGGGCGGGGCGGGAGCTGCGGGAGCCCCGGGCTCAGGCCCAGCCTAGGCCGCACATCCCCGGGCTCGCGTGGCGGCAGCGCCGAGCTCTGGAGGGAGGAAGCGGGAAAGGGCAGGAGGGCTGACCTGGTCCGTGATGCTGAGGATCCCCATGGCTCGGCCCGGGCTCCGTCCGCATCGAGCTCCCGGCGGCGGCGGCGGCGGCTCCACCGGGGACACGGAGCGGCCCAGGCGGCGGCTGCGGCGGCGGCTGCAGGGAGAGCGCGGCCCCGCCTACCGGGGGGCGGGCGAGCTGGAGGCCGCAGCGCTCCCTGGCGGCCGTCCTGGTCCCGGCGCTCCCGGCGCAAACGGACCCCGGCCGCAGCGCCCTCCGCCCCACCCTGGCGGCCCCAGCAGCCCCTGCACCCCCGAACTCGTGCGCCGGCTCCCCGGCTCACGCAGCGGGCCGCGCTGTGCTCTCCGCTCCAGTCTGGCGGCCCAAGGCGTTCCCCACAAGACCATAGCGGAAACCTGGGCCTTGGTCTCGCTGTGCTTCCCAAACTGAGGACCGAACGGCTGGCCAGATCTTACCCAGCCCACAATGCTCCCGCCCGAGCTAACTCCTCCCGTCAGCAATTCCACAGCCCGAAATTCCCCACAGACTAGGGGGAACGGGCGGGTGGAGAACTGGGAATTATGTATGGCAATAGCCTCAGAGGGAGGGAAAGCGTGTATCTCCACTGGCGGAGGCGTGAGTTCGGTAGAGAAGAAATAGCAAAAGTGCTCAAACTGCAGAGAAACCCCAAGGAGGATTCTACTGCAGAAAACACCCACAAAGAGGCCATGACAACTGGCAGCTGGAAAACGCCGCCAAGACCAACAGAAGGGGCATTTTCCAACTCCTTACTGATTTCATTGCAAGGTTAAAGTGGAAAACACTCAACAATTTCTCCCCAGAACAGCATGTGGCGCTTCCCCTCCTCCAATGGAGAGGCCAGAGAGCCGTCAATTAGAGAAGAAATGAATGGAGGTCATCTCAACCCAGAAACGGAAAAAGGAGGAAGACGAAAAGTGGAGATTGAAAAATTGATACAATTTATAAAAGGTGATCCAGGGTCCTGTTCAGAGTTTCACAACTCAATACACATTGAAGAGAGCACGAAATTGACGAAGTGCAGCATGCTGGCGTCCTGTCAAGGCTTTATATATAGAAGTCCTCCCTTGTGGGGAGAGGAAAAAAATTAAAAAATAAAAATACATTTTATTTTATTTTTTGAGACGGAGTTTCACTCTCGTCGCCCGGGCTGGAGTGCAGTGGCACGATCTCGGCTCACTGCAACCTCCGCCTCCCGGGTTCAGTGATTATCCTGTCTCAGACTCCCAAGTTGCTGGGACTACAGGCGCTCGCCACCCTGCCCGGCTAATTTTTGTATTTGAGTAGAGACGGGGTTTCACCATATTGGTAAGGCTGGTCTCGAACTCCTGACCTCAGGTGATCCACCTGCCTCGGCATCCCAAAGAGCTGGGATTACCGGCGTGAGCCACCGCACCCGGCGAAAATACATTTCAAAAAAGCCTTCCCGGCCGGGCGCGGTGGCTCACGCCTGTAATCCCAGCACTTTGGGAGGCCGAGGCGGATGGATCACGAGGTCAGGAGATGGAGACCATCCTGGCTAACACGGTGAAACCCCATCTCTACTAAAAATACAAAAAATTAGCCAGGTGAGGTGGCGGGCACCTGTAGTCCCAGCTACTTGGGAGGCTGAGGCAGGAGAATGGCGTGAACCCGGGAGGCGGAGCTTGCAGTGAGCCGAGATTGCGCCACTGCACTCCAGCCTGGGCGACAGAGCGAGACTCCGTCACAAAAAAAAAAAAAAAAAAAAGGCTTCCCGGCCGGGCGCGGTAGCTCACGCCTGTAATCCCAGCACTTTGGAAGGCCGAGGCGGGCAGATCACGAGGTCAGGAGATCGAGACCATCCTGGCCAACATGGTGAAACCCCATCTCTACTAAAAATACAAAAAATTAGCCGGGCATGGTGGCAGGCGCCTGTAATCCCAGCTACTTGGGAGGCTGAGGCAGGAGAATTGCTTGAACCCGGGAGGCGGATATTGCAGTGAGCCGAGATCGCGCCATTGCACTGCAGCCTGGGCAAAGAGAGCGAAACTCTGTATAAAAAAAAAAAAAAAAAAAAAGCCTTCCCAGCCAACATGGTGAAACCCCATCTCTACCAAAAATATAAAAAATTAGCCTGGTGTGGTGGTGCACGCCTATAATCCCAGCTACTGGAGAGGCTGAGGCAGGAGAATCACTTAAACCAGGGAGGCGGCGGTTGCAGTGAACCGAGATTGAACCACTGCTCTCTAGCCTGGGTGACAGAGCCAGACTCCGTGTCAAAAAAAAAAAAAAAAAAAAAGCCTTCCCTTGCCTTCCTGCTAGAAAGATACTTAAGACACTAGTAACAGTCCTTTTTTCCCGGAAAGAAAAACTGGGGTACAGGAAATAAGGAATGAGAGAGAAATTTTTTAAATTTTTAAATTTTTAAATTTTTACCATATTGAAAATAAAAGTTAAAATATTGCTTAGGAGCAATCACTCTGTGATTCCATGCACACACAAAAATTACAAAGAAATGTAAACTTACCTCTTCTAGGAAGGCGCCCCTGGCTAATAGGCTCTTTTCCTTTTGTTAGTTCTCCTTAACACTTACGGACTTAGTTTATACTGCCACAATCTGGTTAAATTGTACACCTTTGTTTCTCATTTCACCTTTTTTTTTGGAGACGAGTCTCGCTCTGTCGCTGCCCAGGCTGGAGTGCTGTGGCGGGATCTTGGCTCACTGCAAGCTCTGCCTCTGGGGTTCATGCCATTCTCCTGCCTCAGCCTCCCAAATAGCTGGGACTACAGGCGCCTGCCACCATGCCCGGCTAACTTTGACTAGAGATGGGATTTCACCATGTTAGCCAGGAGGTTTCGATCTCCTGACCTCGTGATCCGCCCGCCTCGGCCTCCCAAAGTGCTGGGATTACAGGCATGAGCCACCGTGCCCGGCCAGGTATAGTTTTTTTTAAGCTCCAGAATATCAGTATAGAGACACAGGCATTTAATATTTGATGATTGATGATGATGATGAAGAAGCAGAAACCAAAGGTAGCAAAGGATCAAATTGATATGGGTGTTGGGATTTGGCTATTGGGTATGATGGGCCTTCCAGGAAGGGCTAAACTAGGATATGGCCCGGAGGATAAGGAGGAGGGGCATACATGGTATCCACTGCCCAAAATAACTCTAGGTAACCTGAGGAATTGGAGTCAGGGGTTGAGCTGGGGTCACGTGCCCTGGTCTGGCTAGGGGATGCAGGTGAACAAGAAAGGTTGCCAGCCTGGTTCTCTGGGCAACTGGAGGGAGGAGGAGGGGCTAGAAGAGTTATTTTTAATATTACTTAGAGCACCGAAAGAGGATTTCCCAGTAGGAAAAAAAGGATTTGATGTAGGGAACACTGATACTTTCAGGGCTCAGGGAGACACACAGGATATGGAAGGAGGAGGCCAGAAGTGGTGATAAAACCTTCTTATGTGGACAGTCCTTCTGCATTGAACTACAAGCATTCATATTTGGGTAACTCTAGACAGATGGCTGCCTATTTTTAAGCCTCAGTTTTCCTTCTTCTGACTAAATGTGAGGACTCACCCGATGTACAGCCCTGTACCAACTGGTCGGGAGGTCAAAAATTAGAAGTAATGGTGTCTCTTTATGAGGAGCTTATAACTTAGTAGATGAACATACATATACATGTGAAACAACTACAGAATATAGGATACATGCTAGATTACATGGCATTATATGTTCAGAGTAATGTTGAAGGAAGGGTTCAGTCAAGGGGGTCTTCCTGGAGAAGGTGTATTTTGAGTCAGTACTTGAAGGAAGTTATTGATGTAGAATGGTGGAGACTTGGGAAGAAATCTGTTGTTTCAAGTGTAGGGACTAAACTAGGAAAGTTTAAATGGCAGTAATTAGTTAAACTAATTAGTAGGGGACAGCAAGCAAATTGGCTTGGTAGGCCTATTGGACCTTGGGGATTCTGTAGCAGTCAACTTGGTTAAGGCAGAGTGGTAATGAGGTCACAGTTCAGTTATATATCCCTGTTAATTTCTGTCTTTTAACCAACCAGATCCTTACTCCTCATTCAAAGCAGCTGTCTCACATGTATAAGCCCTTAGTCAGAGGCGGGTGGGGCTGGACAAGAGAGTGGAATTGGAAAGAGTAAATCTGTCCTTTAAGGTCATGTGCCCATCTGAAGGTGGCTCCAGATTACCATTTGTGAACTGGAAGGAGGCACTGTACTACAGTAGTGGAGAGGAGGACTGGGCGATGTGGACATTTTAACAGGCTCTCTCTGGAGTGCAGAGGTGAAACGAAGAGATGTTAGGAAAGAAAATAAGTGAGATCATCACCCAACTTGGGGTTTCATGGAAGAGGATAAAAGGAAAGGTGGCGGCCGGGCACGGTGGCTCATGCCTGTAATCCCAGCACTTTGGGAGGCCAAGCAGGTGGATCACCTGAGGTTGGGAGTTCAAGACCAGCCTTATCAACATGGAGAAACCCCGTCTCAACTAAAAATACAAAATTAGCTGGGTGTGGTGGTGCATGCCTATAATCCCAACTACTTGGGAGGCTGAGGTAGGAGAATCGCTTGAACCTAGGAGGCCAAGGTTGCGGTGAGCCGAGATCGTGCCATTGCACTCCAGCATGGGCCACAAGAGCGAAACTCTGTCTCAAAATTAAAAAAAAAAAAAAGTTGACAGAACACATTTATAGTCCAGGCATGGTGGCTCACGCCTGTAATCCCAGCACTTTGGAAAGCCAATGTGGACATACTGCTTGAATTCAGGAGTTCGAGACCAACCTGGGCAAGATGATGAAACCCTGTCTCTACCAAAAATGTGGTAGTGTGCCCCTGTGGTCGCAGCTATTTGGGAGGCTAAGGTGGGAATATCACTTGAACCTGGAAGGCAGAGGTTGCAGTGAGCCGAGATTACACCAATGCACTCCAGTCTGGGTGACAGAGTGAGACCCCCGTCTCAAAAATTAAATAGATAAATAATAAAATATATTCATTTGGTCAATAATTATTTTGAATTGGTAGTACTAACTGCTATAGAGGTAGAACAGCTTATTAAAAATGGGTTTTGATGATCATCCAATGGCTCTTGCTTACTTGAAATCCAGAGAAGATGGGCTCAACCTTTTTTTTTTGAGACGGAGTTTTGCTCTGGTTGCCCAGGCTGGAGTGCAATGGCGCCATCTAGGCTCACTGCAACCTCTGCCTCTGGAGTTCAAGTGATTCTCCTACCTCAGCCTCCCGAGTAGCTGGGATTACAGGCATGCACCACCACGCCCGGCTAATTTTGTATTTTTAGTAGAAATGAGGTCTCTCCTTGTTGGTCAGGCTGGTCTTGAACTCCCAACCTCAGGTGATCCGCCTGCTTGGCCTCCCAAAGTGCTGGATTACAGGCCTGAGCCGTCTCGCCCCACCTTTTTTTTTTTTTTTTTTTTGAGACAGAGTCTCTGTCTGTCGCCCAGGCTGGAGTGCAGTGGCACAATCTCCACTCACTGCAACCTCTGCCTCCTGGGCTCAAGTGATTCTCTGCCACAGCCTCCTGAGTAGCTGGGACTATAGGTGCGCACCACCACATCTAGCTTTTTGTTTTGTTTTGTTTTGTTTTTGAGACGGAGTCTCGCTGTGTCGCCCAGGCTAGACTGCAGTGGCACGATCTCGGCCTACTGCAACCTCCGTCTCCCGGGTTCAGGCTATTCTCCTGCCTCAACCTCAGCCTCCCGAGTAGCCGGGACTACAGGCACCCGCCACCACACCCAGCTAATTTTTTGTATTTTTAGTAGAGACAGGGTTTCATCGTGTTAGCCAGGATGGTCTCCATCTCCTGACCTCGTGATCCACCCACCTCAGCCTCCCAAAGTGCTGGGATTACAGGCAGTGAGCCACTGCGCCCGGACGTGTTTTGTATTTTTGGTAGAAATGGGTTTTTGCCACGTTGGCCAGGATGGTTTCGATCTCCTGACCTTGTGATCCGTCCGCCTTGGCCTCCCAAAGTGCTGGGATTACAGGCGTAAGCCACCGTGCCCGGCCCAAGAGCTACCCTATTTCTAGACCAGATGTCTCTTCCACATTAATTAGACCAGCATTGCAACACAGTCTTTTTTTTTTTTTTTTTTTTTTGAGACAGGGTCTCACTCCCGTCACATAGACTGGAGTGCAGTGGTGCAATCACGGCTCACTGCAGCCTCAACCTCCTGGGCCCAGGTGATCCAACTCAGACTCCCAAGTAGCTGGGATTACAGGCATGTGCCACCATGCCTGGCTAAATTTTTTTGTATTTTTTGTAGAGACAAGGTTTCACCATATTGCCCAGGCTGGTCTCAAACTCCCAGGCTCGGGTGATCCACCAGCCTTCACCTCCCAAAGTGCTGGGATTACAGGTATGAGCCACCATGCCTGGCTGCAACAGTCTTTATTTACTTTATCCCCTGCCCCTCTGCATAACCACCACACACAACACTTCTTAGGGAAAGATTTCCTGAAAGTGGAGAGCTTGACTAAAGATTTAGAAAGCAAACAGAGGAAAGGCTTGTACTGTAATAGCATGAATTTCTTAAAACTCAACAGCAGGCACCACCATTCTCTTGCACTCACCTAGTTCTAGTCTTTCTTTTTTTTTCTTTTTTCTTTTTGGAGAGACAAGTTCTCACTATGTTGCCCAGGCTGGTCTTGAACTCCTGGCCTCAAGTGATCCTCCCACCTCAGCCTCCTAAAGTGCTGGGATTACAGGCATGAGCCACTGCACCTAGCCTGATCTCTTTCTAATTGTTGATTTCTTTCTTCCCTTCCTTTTTTTCTTTTGTTCACCTGACTTTTTTTTTTTTTCTTTTTTTTGAGATGGAGTCTTGCACTGTTGCCCAGGCTGGAGTGCAGTAGCACGATCTTGGCTCACTGCAAGCTCCGCTCTCCGGGTTCATGCCATTCTCCTGCCTCAGCCTCCTGAGTAGCTGGGACTACAGGCGCCCGCCACCACGCCCGGCTAATTTTTTGTATTTTTTAGTAGAGATGCGGTTTCACCATGTTAGCCAGGATGGTCTCGATCTCCTGACTTTGTTATCCACCCGCCTCGCCCTCCCAAAGTGCTGACATTACAAGCGTGAGCCACCGCGCCTGGCCCACCTAACTTTTATCAAGAGCATTTTCTCTCTTTCTTTCTTGCTTTCTTTTCTTTCTTTCCTTTTTTTTTTTTTTTTTTTTTGAGATGGAGTCTTGCTCTGTTGCTCAGGCTGGAGTGCAGTGGCACAATCTCAGCTCACTCCAACCTCCGCCTCCTGGGTTCAAGCGATTCTCCTGCCTCAGCCTCCCGAGTAGCTGGGACTACAGGCGCATGCCACCATGCCAGGCTAATTTTTGTATTTTTAGTAGAGATAAGGTCTCACCATGTTGGCCAGGCTGGTCTTGAACTCCTGACCTCAAGTGATCCGCCTGCCTCAGCCTCCCAAAGTGCTGGGATTACAGGAGTGAGCCACCATGCCTAGCCAAGAGCATTTTTTTTTCTCTTTGAATCATGAAAAGTAGTATAGTGATATTTAATTGCCTGGGTTTCTGTCCATGAGTTCTCACTCTTCAACAAGTGCACACTTTTCAGACAAAGATGGTTCTCTGTCCTAAGAATATCTGGTTCTTCCTACCTCGACTTCTTTCTATAAATATTAAAGGTAAAAACTATGCAGTGTTAGCCCAGAGCTTGGAATGTTAATCTCCTTTCCCAAAAATGTAGAACACAGCACTAACCACTTGTGGAAGCTACAAACATGAACAGTGCTTCTAACTATAAACAAGGCCGAATATGATAAAGGCTCTGTGATGGTTAATATTGAGTGTCAACTTGATTGGATTGAAGGAGGCAAAGTGTTGTTTCTGAGTGTCTGTGAGGGTGTTGCCAAAGATAAACATTTAAGTCAGTGGACTGGAAGAAGGTGACCCAGTCTCAATGGTGGGCACCATCCAATCCGCTGCCAGCGACGCTAGAAAAAGTAGACAGCGCTAGGCATGGTGGCTAACACCTGTAATCCCAGCACTTTGGGAGGCCGAGGGGGGTGGATCACCTGAGGTCAGGAGTTCGAGACCAGCCTGGCCTCAACATGGCAAAACCCCATCTCTACTAAAAATACAAAAATTAGCTGGGCATGGTGGCGCATGCCTGTAATCCCAGGTACTGGGGAGGGGGGCAGGGCGGGGGTGGTGAGGCAGGAGGATCGCTTGAACCTGGGAGGCGGAGGTTGCAGTGAGCTGAGATCGTGCCACTGCACTCCAGTCTGGGCAACAGAGTGAGACTCCGTCTTAAATAAATAAATAAATAAACAAATAAATAAATAAATAAAAGTAAAAGTAGGTGGAAGAAGCCGACTTGCTGAGTCTTCCGGCCTTCATCTTTCTCTCGTGCTGGATGCTTCCTGCCCTTGAACATCAGACTCCAAGTTCTTCAGCTTTTGGAGTCTTGGACTTACACCAGTGGTTTGCCAGGGGCTCTCGGGGCTTTGGCCACAAACTGAAGTCTGCACTGGCGGCTTCCCTACTTTTGAGGTTTTGGTACTTGGACTGATCCACCATCGGCCGCCTTGCTCCTCAACTTGCAGACGGCCTAATGTGAGACTTTACCTTGTGATCCTGTGAGGCAATTCTTAATAAACTCCCTTTCATATATACATTTATCCTATTCACTCTGTCCCTCTAGAGAACCTAAGCCTCTAAGAGCGGCGTTCAGAGGATCTACAGATATCTGCGGTAGACACGACCACGAAGTCGCCTCTGTGCCTACGTATCGGGTCCTGTGACCACAGGCGACCTCAGTCCCCTGAACCATCTTTGCAGCTTCTCAAACGCACACCCCAGTGCCCTTTCTCGCCAGACGTGTGAAACTACATCTCCCGACAGGCGGCGTTGTCCCCTTTCTTCCTTCCTTCCTCTCCCAGGCCCGAGCCATGGCAACAGCGTGACGTGGGGGTACCAAGATCTGCGGGAGCGGCGGTCCCGGCTTCAGTTCTAGCCTACCCGGCAGCCTAGACGAGAGCAAGGCGAGAGGTGCTGCCGCCTCCCGTCGCCCCTGCGCTCAGAGGTCCCGAACCAGCCTGGCCGCTACTTCTTGCCGCTCCGCCTTTGGAGTGAGGAGGGCGCAGCTCGCGTCAGAATTTAGAGGGCCAGGCAGGGTCGCGCGCATGGCCTGGGCGGGCTCGCGGCGGGTCCCGGCTGGGACGCGCGCGGCAGCCGAGCGCTGCTGCGGGCTCTCGCTCCGCCCGGGCGCGCACCCGGCCCCGCCCCCAGGCCCTCTGCCGCCGCCGCGACCAATGAGGTGAGAGGGAGGCGACCGCGGCTGAGGGCAGGGGGTCGCTGCGAACCCCGGCGTTCCGCGGTGGAGGGGTGCTATACTGGGATGCAGGCGCGGCAATCATGCCCTGGGAGCTAATGTAGAGCTTTGGATAATGCTTTTGCAAGTTGTACGAGAAGGGAAGTTCTTGGGGTGAGTGTCCAACCTCTTCTGGGCCCTCGCGAGCGCCCTGGGGTCCCCGGGGACAGTGATGCTTCCTTAGAGTCTTAGCTTTCAGCAGTAGCGTAGGCCCAGTCAAAGGCAACTGGCGCTTCCCACACACCCCGCTTTTTCTCATTCCCCCCACCCCGCCCCCAGCCCTGTCCTTAGCTGCCCTCGACCTTTTGCACTCGTGACTTCCTGGCCAGAGAGAGCCTAGCGGGCTGCAGCAGGTGCTGGGGGGAAAGCTTGTCTGGACGACCTTCGTCTGGGATGCACTCTTCTTCTCCTTCACCTACAAATGATAGAGGATTACGAAGAACTATAAGGTTGGCTCCTCTTTCCTTTGACCTTAGGTTTCTGACCTCCTGCAGCCTCCTCTTGCCTCGGGCTGCCCAGATCTTGGCGGCTGAGGCTGGCTTACCTTCAAGCCGTTCCTTCATGGGATTTGCTGCTCCCTTCACCAACAAGCGAAAGGCTTACTCGGAGCGTAGAATCATGGGGTAAGCATTCTCTCCCTTGCATCCTTCCACTTCCTCTTTCCCTCCAAATAACTATGTCCAGGCAAGAATGTCAGGGTATCATCGGTGGGCAAGATTCATCCCTAGCCATCCCCCTCCCCAGATACAATACTGATCCTCAATCCTCCCTTGCCACCCTCCCGACCTTAATTTCTCCCTTCTTGGTTGCTGTGCATGTGCTTAAGTGAAATGAGACTAGGGTTGGACTATACTTTAAGACAACAGGGCGTAGCCGATCGTTTTAGGTCAGGAGTTCAAGACCAGCCTGGCCAACATGGTGAAATCCTGTCTCCACTAAAAAAAAACACACACACAAAAATCAGCCTGGCACGGTGGCGGGCGCCTTTAATCCCAGCTACTTGGGAGGCTGAGGCAGGAGAATCGCTTGAACCTGGGAGGCAGAGGTTGCAGTGAGCTGAGATTGCCCCACTGTACTCCAGCCTGGGCGACAGAGCAAGACTGTCTCAAAAAACAAAACAAACAAAAAACAGGGTGTATTTTTCTGGTGACCATTTAAAAATTTTTTTATGGGTACATAGTATGTGTAAATTTGCAGCGTAACCTTTTTAGTATATTTTGAGCATAATAGCTAACTTATCGAGCACTTGCTACGTGCTAGCAGCTTGACTTAGATGTTTTACATAGATATTTCTCATTTAATTCTCACAACAAACCTATAAATCAGGTGAGAAAATGGAGACACAGATAATTTACCTAAGGCCACATTGTTAAAAAATTGTTAAGAGCTGGGATCAGATCCTTGTGTGATCACCAATAAAATTGACAGCCTCTGTTCTCCCTAGATGGTCCCTCTTAAAATCAAAATAAACAATGAATGCAAAAGCATTCTGTAAACTGCAAAATATAAGGTAACAATATCATAAGGATTTACACGTTTGCTTTTGGGAAGTTATTCATCCAGGCTTATTTGGCATCTGTAGTTCCTGAAGGTGCATGGTTAGTGGGCAAAGGTATGAATTAGGGGCCTACAGCAAGGAGGAACCTGACCCAGCTGGCAGCTCCTTGGCCTGTGATTCTTCTTCTCCTAGGTACTCAATGCAGGAGATGTATGAGGTGGTGTCCAACGTCCAGGAGTATCGTGAGTTTGTGCCCTGGTGTAAGAAGTCTCTGGTGGTATCCAGCCGTAAGGGTCACTTGAAAGCCCAGCTGGAGGTTGGCTTTCCACCTGTCATGGAACGTTACACCTCTGCAGTTTCCATGGTCAAACCTCACATGGTCAAGGTGAGGCCTGTATGGGAGGGATTGACAAGATTTTTTGTTTTTAGCAGTTTCATATGAAAGTGCTATTTTGGCCTTCCTTGTTAAGGACTTTATGTCCATGTGTCAAGTATTTCCCTAATATCAGAAAAGAAGGAAAATGGCTTTCAATTCCTTTATATTGTATCCTATACTTAGTAATGTTATTTAACTACCTGATTACCCTATTCTAGGCTGTTTGTACTGATGGCAAGCTCTTCAACCACTTAGAGACCATTTGGCGATTCAGCCCTGGTATTCCTGCCTATCCTCGAACCTGCACTGTGGACTTTTCGGTGAGTCAGGAGGTCGTGTAGCAGAGGACGAGGACTGGGTATGAGGAAGGGCTGGCGTACTGTGACAGGGTTATTAATTTATTTGAGATGGAGTCTCGCTCCGTCACACAGGCTGGAGTGCAATAGCACGATCTTGGCTCACTGCAACCTCCACCTCCCGGGTTCAAGCGATTTTCCTGCCTCAGCCTCCCAAGTAGCTGGGATTACAGGGGCCTGCCAGCAAGCCCGACTGATTTTTGTATTTTTAGTAGAGATGGGGTTTCACGATTTTGGCCAGGCTGCTCTCAAACTCCTCGCCTCAGGTGATCCCTCCACCTTGGCCTCCCAAAGTGTTGGGATTACAGGCGTGAGCCACCACACCGACCTGACAGGGTTATTCTTTAAGTATAGCTAGCATTTCCCAAGTCAGTTAGTCTGAGCTTGTGTCAGACTTGTACTCTGTGCTCAGTCCCAAGTTAGGGCTCTTACGGGGATCCAACGAACTGGATGGGGAGGGGGAGAAAAGGCACTGAGGAACAATTTCCTTGCATTTGGCCAGGGACTATCCAACATGGTCTGGAAGTTTCTGACTGTCTCTTACCCATTCCCAGATTTCCTTTGAATTTCGTTCTCTGCTGCACTCCCAGCTGGCCACCATGTTTTTTGATGAGGTTGTCAAACAGAATGTTGCTGCCTTTGAGCGTCGGGCAGCCACCAAGTTTGGTCCAGAAACAGCCATCCCCCGTGAACTGATGTTCCATGAGGTGCACCAGACTTGAGGCAAGGGATTGCTCCCTGACCTCCCTTTTACCCCAGTTCCCTATGCAATTCTCTTATTTATTTGGTTTGGCTCCTGTTCCAATTTGAAAGGAGTCTGTGTTCATAATACTGTTTTTCCTCTCAATTCCCCAGAAATTGGGTTCTATGCTGGCTGGAAATGTTGGGGGAAAGAGAAGGCAAAGGATGTGGAAATGAGATGTGCTTAGGAAAGGGTCAGGCCCATCGTAGGAGCACCATATGCCTGCAGCCTTTTCACTGCAAATTAGAATAAGGACTATGTGGTTGTCTCTGGACCTTATCAAGACACCTTAGTGTCTGACCAGGGGATGACAGTAACTTTTCTAAGGATTGAATAAATTGAGCTTTTCTTCTGGCACAGAGGTACTGAGTGGTAAGTAACTTTTACCCTGCCTGAGATTCCTCAGGAGAAAAGGCAACCTGCCTCCAGCCTGAAATACATAAAGCCTCATTTTAAGACTGTAAGTCCATGCTGCCTGGCTACTAGAGAGCAAGTGGCTTTCTTACCACCAGTGCCGAGGAGAAAAGTACTGAACGGAAATGGAGTTGTCTTTGTACTCTTGAGTTGTACCTTATTCTTCCACTTGGCCTGAGTTTTTATAAAATTTCAATAAATTGTGACAGTGTGAATTTGGCTTTATTATATTGTTTCTTGGGGCAATAATGTAGATATAGTAGAGTAGAACGAAGTTATGGCTTCTTTTCCTGGGGGAGTGAAGGTGTAAGAAGGCCTCTTGGACACAGTGTCCCTGCTAACTATAGTAGCACATTCTACAAGCCAGGACCTAGTACCCACCCCCTTGTCTATTTATAGACTTTTTCAGAAGGTCAGTTGCAGCACGGATCTCAGGACAGAATCATCTGGTCTCAGACCTCCCATATATGTGATGCCGTCAGGACCACCTCTTGTTATTTTTGGGACCTCCTTCAGGGAAGCTGTAAAGAGCAGGCACTCCAAAAAGTACCAGAGCCCTCTAGTGGCTCTGGTCCTGAGGTAGCAGTACTAGCCCATTCATCCTTGGTACAGTTTGTTCCTTTCTCTCAGTGGGCTAGACCAGTTCTTGGATTAGTCACATAAGCAATTGAGAATCTCAGCTATAGCCCTTGAGTATGTTACCTTTCAACAAAATTAGCAAGGTTAGGGGCTAAACATCAAGGACTTCCTAACCTTGAGGAAGGACAGAAATCTCCTCTGGAAATTTCTCAGGGAGCCTTTCCTCTGGTTAAGGTAAAAGAAAGCCAAACCCGCCTAAAGATAAATGGATACAGATTACTTTACTTATAACCCACTAAATTCAGGATCTTGCTAGCCAGATTCTTTACCTCATAATAAAGATTCTTCCAGGCCTTATTTAATAGTAGGCTCAAGCATTGTTAATAAAAACATTTATTTTGCATTTTATACAGAACAACCTGAAGTCTGCATCATGACTTGACAGTTACCCAGGGGTTTACAGTGTGTCCAACTCAACAGTGTGGTTCTGGGACTGGGTATCCACACAAACACAGGCAGGAGTTTGGAGGAAAGATGGGGGCACAGCAGGAGTGTATCTCAATCCTTTCTCAAAGAAAAAGAAGTAGAGCATTCTGAGTTGCTGAAAACCTGTGCAAATGGGACTTCTGAAACAAACACTGTACTGTGAGCTCTCAGGGAAAGGGAGGAAAAAAGATGTTGATAAATAAGGAGGCAATTTCTTGAGGCAGGGGATGAGGAGGGAGGCTTACTATTTTTAATGCCCTCAGCCCCAGTACCTGATAATCAGAGGAGACCATGTCCAATCTTGAACCAATTCTCTGTTCAAAAAGAGGTGCTAATACCCCAGGGACAAGACTCTGAAAATATCATGCTGGTTATTCTGGAGTCCCTATTCTATGCCCCACAGCATATTAAAAGATGGGGGTTGGTGGGGGGTGGGGAGGTCAGAAGGTAGTGGCTTGTAGTCTGTGGAAGTAAAAAACTTAATTCACATTAAGCACTGATAAAACCCAATGACTGGGCCCACAGATCTGTTGAGAGTCTCTAGTAGGGACCAAGAGGGGGAGGTCCAGAACATCCTCAGCCTGAGGTGCAACAGGTGTAGAAAGTCTGGGAGGAGGTGAGTATTAAAGTAATGGGAAACAGAACACTCCCAGACCTTAATTTTAATTGGATAGTTAAAAAAAAAAAAAAATCAAACATTGGGTGCCAGTCACAACAAATGCCATGCCTTTATGGTCACTTGGTAGTATAAAAAAATTGCCAAAGCATGTCCAGCTAACCAACAGGTCTTGCTAGGAGGTGTTTGTGTGCATGGGAGAGGGCTAAGGGGCTTGGTACAGCTGACTATCCAACATGATTCCTATGGAAACAGAAGGGGCAGAGTCCTGGTTTGCTGGCTTATTGAGGGCTTGGCAGAGAAGAAGCTAAAGCTCCAAAGTGATTGCAGGTTCTCTGCAACCGGCTTTGACCCATGGAAACAGGTGCCAGATTCTCACTCTAGAGATAGTGAGGGGGCCAAACCTACTCATACCACATGCATTAGTCCTGGTCATCCTCCAGGACCATGCCTATGATGGGCAACTCATACCAGGCAGGGGAAGGGAGCTGATTAGGGAAGAAGGGACCATTTTTCATCTTTTAAAGTCTTAATTTGTATTTTAACCTCAAACATATTATCAGTGCCTCAGATATAATTTAATCTTAAGTCTTTAAAGGCCCCCTGAAACAAAAGTATACTTTTTATTTAGGCTTCCTCACTTTCTGGTAGTCACTTTCCCCCAGTCTCCAGTTTTACCCTGACTTAGAGTCCACAAACTTCATCAGACCCTCTGTGCTCATGGACTTGGGCCTTTCTAGAGGGAAGCCTAAGGCTCGGCTCCAGATGAGCTGTGCCAGTACACCCAATGCTCGTGACACCCCAAACAGGACCGTGTAGTAATTCATCTCCGTCATGCCATAATACTGTAAGGTAGAAGAGAAAAATATTTCGTTTAAGGCAGAGGCAGTGGCATGTACAAGTCCTGGGTGATAGAAACCTTAAAAGCTAAATTTTCTGTTTTTCTCCAAGGACTTAACCCAGTCAACCTTAAATAGAAATGACACTGAGAAAAGTATAGCAATTGGGATTCTGAAAACAGAGCAACCCCAACCCCCAACCCTCTCACAGTCAACTTTATCAAAATGCTCTGTGAGGGAAGTCCTTGCTCTGATTAGGAGTTAATTGACTTTGTGCATGGCAGATAACAATAGGGTTTGGTACAAATTAGAGAGAAAAGAGGGAAAGGAGGACTTACCTGGAGCAGCACCCCACTGTGAGCATCTACATTGGGCCAAGGATTCTTGGCCTTACCCTGCTCTAAGAGGACATTGGGCACAATCTTGTATAGCTGAGCAACCAACTTAAACATGGGGTCATTAGGCAAGTGTTTCAGAGCAAACTCTCGCTGACAGGTATATCGTGGATCAGTCTTCCTTAGTACTGCATGGCCATAGCCTGGAACAACCTGTAAAGAGTGAGGAAAAAAGATAGTATTCTCAGTAGAAATTCTTTTATTTTTTGAGGCAGGATCTCACTCTGTCACCCAGGCTGGAGTGCAGTGGCATGATCACATCTCATGGCAGCCTCGACCTCCCAGGCTCAGGCAATCCTCCCACTTCAGCCTCCAGAGTAGCTGGGACCACAGGTGCACACCAACACACCTGGCTTTTTTTTTTTTTTTTTTGGTAAAGATGGGGTCTGGCCGGGTGCGGTGGTTCACGCCTGTAATCCCAGCACTTTGGGAGGCCGAGGTGGGGAGATCACCTGAGGTTGGGAGTTCTAGACTAGCCTGACCAACTGACCAACTCGGAGAAACCCTGTCTCTACTAAAAATACAAAATTAGCCAGGCATGGTGGTGCATGCCTGTAATCCCAGCTACTCGAGAGGGTGAGGCAGGAGAATCACTTGAACCTGAGAGGCGGAGGTTGCAGTGAGCTGAGGTTGTGCCACTGCATTCTAGCCTAGGCAACAAGAGCAAGACTCTGTCTTAAAAAAAAAAAAAAAAAAAAGATAGGGTCTATGATGCTCAGGCTGGTCTCAAACTCCTGGGCTCAAGCGACCCACCCACCCTGGACTCCCAAAGTGCTAAGATTATAAGCGTGAGCCACCACACTCAACCTATTTAAAACTGTTTTTTAGAGAACGGGGTCTTGCTGTGTTGTCCTGGCTGGAGTGTAGTGGCTATTCACAGGAGCGATCTTAGCACACTGCAGCCTTACACTCCTGGCCTCAAGTAATCCTCTTGCCTCAGCCTCCCAAGTAGGTGGGACTACAGGTGCATGCCATTGTGCCCACCTAGAAATTCTTTTCTAAATTCTTCAAGGTAGATAAATGAAGAAAAAAAAAATCTCTAATTTAGGGACCTCTTTCATTCTTTTCTTCTTAATTCTTCCAAATTGCAGAACTTGGGTCTTGGTTTCTTTCCTAGTCGTTAAGCATCTCTGCTTACCCGTCCCGAGTTGAGTGTGTTCCAGATGTAGTCTTGTAACTTCTCATCTGACACATCTTTGCCAACTTCCTTCTGCAGCTGTGTTAGCCAGACAAGCACTTCCTATGGGTAAGGTTTGGGAAAAAAGGGAATGTTAATACATATGCCAGAAGAGAATGCCAAGATCAGAAACAAAGCATGGGGTAAGGAAAACATCTAGCAGGAAAATAAAAAGAATAGTCTTACCTGATTTGCCAGTCCATGGAGAGGCCCTGCCAGCCCGTTCATGGCTGCTGCAAAGGACAGGTAAGGGTCTGAAAGGGCACTGCCCACCAAGTGGCTGGTATGGGCACTTACATTGCCGCCCTCATGGTCACTGTGGGGAAGTAAGAAGGGAGAGCCAAGGGGAGAAAGAAGGGGCAGATTATGGAAACCTTGCTGTTCTCTTATTTGCCACTTACTAGCCTAGTTATGGGCTCATGTCAGCCTATAGCCAGTCAGTTATACCTAAACTCTTGTAAAAGACATCCTAATCTTGGCCAGGCACAGTGGCTCATGCCTATAATCCTAGCACTTTGGGAGGCCAAGGCGGGTGGATCATGAGGTCAAGAGATCAAGACCATCCTGGCCAACATGGTAAAACCCCATCTCTGCTAAAAATACAAAAATTAGCTGGGCGTGGTGGCACACACCTGCAGTCCCAGCTACTTGGGAGGCTGAGGCAGCAGAATCACTTGAACCTGGAGGTGCAGGTTGCAGTGAGCCAAGATTGCGCCACTGCACTCCCACCTGGTGACAGAGCAAGACTCCATCTAAAAAAAAAAAAAAAAGCATCCTAATCTCATTACCAGCTTTTGTTCACTCATCCACAGAGCTGGAGAGGTTACTGGTTGATGATGCCTGTATGCTCTGCTCCATGACTCCAACCTAGCTTTAATAGCAATGGCCCCAAAGAGCGAGCTCCTGGAAAGGTGAAGGACCACCTAATGTGAGCAGCTAGTACCTTTTCCCAGCCAGAAGCACCATCTTGTTCTTAGCATGGTTACAGTAATTTCTTTAGGCCTCCTGACCTTGCTTACTAGACCCCTTTCTTGCCTTGTATCATCCTTTATGCCACGTTTCTGTCTTCTTGCTGCCTATCATCTGTTCTCAGAAAATGAGAACATAAAGGAGCCTTTAAAAAAATTTCCCACCAATTGAGGCACCTAGTGGCTGTGGTTGCTGGGTCTAGCTTACCTGTGTATGGTGAGGTACAGGCGCATGAGCTCAGTGAACTGATGATCAGTGTAGCCTAACATGTTGGTGAAATTGTGAGACCAGTCCAGGTTAGAGTCAATGGCCCCAATACCGCTGCCTTCTCTGTAGAGATTTCGGTAGATCTTTGCTGCAACACAAGGTAGCTTTGCGATTAGATCCATAGAGTCTTCATAAATCAACTGACAGAAGAGGAGCAAGATGGAGAAAAAAAAAAAGAATTATCAGCAAAGAAGAATTAGGCAGGGATATTGTCTGTCCTCCATGAATTGGGGCTATTTGGGTCGATGGTTAGTTATATGATGGGATGTAGTGAATAACAATCATAACCATTTCACTGAATAACTATTATGACCCAGGCACTAAGTGATTTGTAATACTATCTAATGTACACTAAAACATTATTCCCAATGCTTACTACTACAAAGTATACAATGACTGCCATTTTAAAGATGAGCAAACTAAGGCTCATAGTATTAGGTTAAATGCCAAAGTCAAGTTTGAACTCTGATACGGTTTTTTGAGACAGAGTTTCACTCTTGTTGCCCAGGCTGGAGTGCAATGGCGCAATCTTAGCTCACTGCAACCTCCGCCTCCCAAGTTCAAGTGATTCTCCTGCCTCAGCCTCCTGAGTAGCTGGGATTACAGGCATGTGCCACCACGTCCGGCTAATTTTGTATTTTTAGTAGAGACGGGGTTTCTCCATGTTGGTTAGGCTAGTCTAGAAACTCGCGACCTCAGGTGATCTGCCTGCCTTGGCCTCCCAAAGTGCTGGGATTACAGGTGTGAGCCACCATGCCTGGCCCTCTGATATGTTTAATCATGATCTTTTTCACTACACCATGACTTGACGTTCAATGTGTTAAGACAGCAGGTTTTACAGCCAGGCACGGCAGCTCACGCCTATAATGCCATTACTTTGGGAGGCTGAGGCTGGCAGATCATTTGAGGTCAGGAGTTCAAGACCAGCCTGGCCAACATGGTGAAACCTGGTCTCTTCTAAAAATACAAAAAATCAGCCAGGCGTGGTGTGGGCAGGCGCCTATAATCCCAGCTACTCGGGAGGCTGAGGCAGGAGAATTGCTTGAACCTGGGAGGTGGAGGTTGCAGTGAGCCGAGATCGTGCCACTGCACTCCAGCCTGGACCACACAGCAAGACTCTGTCTAAAAAAAAAAAAAAAAAAAAAAAAAAAGGGGTCGGGCACGGTGGCTCATGCCTGTAATCCCAGCACTTTTGGAGGCCGAGGCAGGCAGATCACGAGGTCAGGAGATCGAGACCATCCTGGCTAACACGGTGAAACCCCGTCTCTACTAAAAATACAAAAAATTAGCCAGGCGTGGTGGCGGGCGCCTGTAGTCCCAGCTACTCGGGAGGCTGAGGCAGGAGAATGGCATGAATCCGGGAGGTGGAGCTTGCAGTGAGCCGAGATCGTGCCATTGCACTCCAGCCTGGGCAACAGAGTGTGACTCCGTCTCAAAAAATTAAAAAAAAAAGACTCTAGGTTCTAATAATGAATTCTATGTTCCATCTTTCAAAGAAAATTCACCGTATGTGCCAAGGATCAAACAGTGATATTGAATTGTTATTTAATAACAAAGGCTTCCATTCTTTTTTTTTTTTTTTGAGATGGATTCTCGCTCTGTCGCCTAGGCTGGAGTACAGTGGTGCAATCTCGGCTCACTGCAAGCTCCGCCTCCCAGGTTCACGCCATTCTCCTGCCTCAGCCTCCCGAGTAGCTGAGATTACAGGATGCACCACCATGCCTGGCTTAATTTTGTATTTTTAGTAGAGGGGGGGGGTTTCACCATGTTGGTCAGGCTAGTCTTGAACTCCCGACCTCAGGTGATCTGCCCGCCTTGGCCCCTCAAAGTTCTGGGATTACAAGAGCGAGCCACTGCACCCGGCTGAGGCTTCCATTCTTTAAGCACTTACTATGCAACAGGTACTGTGCTAGTTATATTATTTGCAGTATTACTTTTTCTTTTCTTACAATAATCCTGTAAGGTAACATATACCTCTTTTTATAGATGAGGAAATTGGGGCTTAGCTAAGTTAACTTGCACAAGGTCACCCATGTAGCCAAGAAGCATTACCTAGCTTATATTATTAACTCATGCCACTTTTATTTTTTTGAGACAGAGTCTCACCCTGTCGCCCAGGCTGGACTGCAATGGTGCGATCTCAGCTCACTGCAACCTCCGCCTCCAGGGTTCAAGCGATTCTTGTGCCTTGGCCTTCTGAGTAGCTGCGACTACAGGCGTGCGCCACCATGCCTGGCTAATTTTTTGTATCTTTAGTAGAGATGGGGTTTCACCATATTGACCAGGCCGGTCTCAAACTCCCGACCTCAGGTTATCCACCCTCCTCGGCCTCCCAAAGTGCTGAGATTACAGGCGTGAGCCACTGCACCCAGCCCATGTCACTTTTTAAAAAGTTGATAAACAGGCCAAGCACGATGGCTCACGCCTGTAATCCCAGAACTTTGGGAGGCTGAGGTGCACGGATCAAGAGGTCAACAGATCGAGACCATCCTGGCCAACAAGGCAAAACCCCATCTCTACTAAAAATACAAAAATTAGATGGGCATGGTGGCGTGCGCCTGTGGTCCCAGCTACTCGGGAGGCCAAGGCAGGAAAATTGCTTGAACCTGGGAGGCGGAGGTTGCAGTGAGCCGAGGTTGTGCCACTGCACTGCAGCCTGAGCGACAGAGTGAGACTGGGGGAAAAAAAAAAAAAAAAAAAAGTTGGTAAATAAAAAGCATGTATTTTTGGTTTATTTTATTTTGAGACAAAGTCTCACTCTGTTACCCAGGCTGGAGTGCAGTGGGGCTATCTTGGCTCACTGCAACCTCTGCCTCCTAGGTTCAAGTGATTCTCCCACCTCGGCCTCCTGAGTAGTTGGGATCACAGGTGTGCACCACGACGCCCAGCTAATTTTTGTATTTTGTTGTAGAGATGGGGTTTCGCCATGTTGGCCAGACTGGTCTTGAACTCCTGACCTCAAGTGATCTGCCTGCCTTTGCCTCCCAAAGTGCTGGGATTACAAGCATGAGTCCCCACGCCTGGCCTACTAGCAAAACTTGATCTGTCAGCTACTTCACAAATTTGACTAAATTCAACAGCTTAAGGCTACTTCACAATTAAACAGCTGGTTGCATCAGAGCAATCAATCTCCTTGTTCTGAGTGACCTTAAGTCAATTAGAGGCCTAGAAGCTAGTTAAACTCTTTCAACTCAAGAGGTTACACTATTCATCTAGAGTTAATGGAAATTATTATAGAAGAAATGTTCTGTGCAGAAGATCATCCTCTTAAGGTATATGTAAAAAAAACTCCTTAAAAGTTCAAGAAGGCTGGGCACCATGGCTCACTCCTATAATCCCCAGCACTTTGTGAGGCCGAGGCAGGCAGATCACAAGGTCAGGAGTTCAAGATCAGCCTGGCCAACATAGTGAAACCCCGTCTCTATTAAAAACACAAGGCCAAGCGCGGTGGCTCACGCCTGTAATCCCAGCACTTTTGGAGGCCGAGGCGGGTGGATCACGAGGTCAGGAGATCGAGACAATCCTGGCTAACACGGTGAAACCCCGACTCTACTAAAAATACAAAAAATTAGCCAGGCATAGTGGTGGGTGCCTGTAGTCCCAGCTACTTGGGAAGCTGAGGCAGGAGAATCGCTTGAACCAGGGAGGCAGAGTTTGCAATCAGCTGAGATCACACCACTGCACTCCAGCCTGGGCAACGGAGCGAGACTCCATCTCAAACAAACAAACAAAACAAAAAAACAAAAAACAAAAATTAGCCAGGCGTGGTGGTGCGCACCTGTAGTCCCAGCTACTGGGGAGGCTGAGGCAGGAGAATCGCTTGAACCCAGGAGGCAGAGGTTGTGGTGACTGAGATTGTGTCACTGCACTCCAGCTTGGGCAACAGAGCGAGACTCCATCTCAAAAAACAAAACAAAACAAACAAACAAAAAGGCCCAGCGTGGTGGCTCATGCCTATAATCCCAGCACTTTGGGAAGAGGTGGGCAAATCACCTGAGGTCAGGAGTTCTGGACCAGCCATTCTAGACCAGCCTAGCCAACATGGTGAAACTCTGTCTCTATTAAAAAGACAAGGCCAGGCGCAGTGGCTCAAGCCTGTAATCCCAGCACTTTGGGAGGCCGAGGTGGGCAGATCACAAGGTCAGAGGTTCAAGACCAGCCTGGCCAACATAGTGAAACCCTGTCTCTACTAAAAATACAAAAAGTTAGCTGGGTGTGATGGTGTGTGCCTGTAATCCTAGCTACTCGGGAGGCTGAGGCAGGAGAATCGTGTGAACCCGGGAGGTGGAGGTTGCAGTGAGCTGAGATCGTGCCACTGCACTCCAACCTGGGCAACAGTGCAAGACACCATCTCAAAAAAACAAACAAACAAACGAAAAACACACACACAAATTAGCCAGGAGTGGTGGTGTGCGTCTGTAATGCCAGCTAGGCATGGTGCCATGTGCCTGTAGTCCTTGTTACTTGGGAGGCTGAGGCAGGAGGATCACTTGAGTCCAGGTGTTCGAGGTTACAGTGAGCTATGATCATGCCACTGCATCCTGGCCTGGGTGATTAGAGAGAGACCTATTTCTAAAAAAATAAAAATAAAAATGGCTGGGCACGGTGGCTCACATGCCATTTCACTCCAGCCTGGGTGACAGTGCGAGACTCCATCTCAAAAAAATAAATAAATAAAATAAATAAATAAAGAAAATGAAAAACAAAATATTAAGATTATATGACCTTTTGTACCTGCTAATGTGTGCAGGTACAAATACACACATTCACACCACCTAAAGTGTTTATACATAAGCCTTTATAAATAAATGCTTTATGTGGTGTGAATGTGTATATTTTGCATCATTCTGATACCAACTCCCCAATGCCAACCAAGTTAATATCAATTTTAAATGCTCTGTCTTCCTCAACTGCAAACACAATTCTCTACACACAGTTGATGCCGAATTAATATTGACCAACTAAATTAATCTAGATTTGCCAAGGACCCAAGGGGGTTGCATCAGAGCAGTGGATCATGCTCTTCTGTGTCTTGCACCACAGTGAACTCTTTAGGGCCTTCCTGGTGGCTGGCACCTCCTGGCCAAAAATCATTTAATGTACCTGCTTTGTAAAAAGAAAATTTTCTGTTCCTATACTACCTATCTCCAAATAAGAAACAAAAGAAAATGGTACCTTCTCCTGTAAACCTAGCCAGATCATTTGTACTTTTACCCAGTGTTTCTGAGTTTGTGGGGTACTAGAAGAGGACGGAAGGAATTATGTACTATGCACTGGGATAAGAAACAATCTTTCCATACCCCAACCAGAGTTGTAAACTGTGGGGAAAAGCAAGAGAGATCAGATTGTTCTTATGTCTGTATAGAAAGAAGTAGACATAAGAGACTCCATTTTGTTCTGTATTAAGAAAAATTCTTCCGCCTTGAGATGCTGTTAATCTGTGACCTTACCCCCAACCCCATGCTCTCCGAAACATGTGCTGTGTCAAACTCAGGGTTAAATGGATTAAGGGTTGTGCAAGATGTGTTTTGTTAAACAAATGCTTGAAGGCAGCATGCTCCTTAAGAGTCATCACCACTCCCTAATCTCAAGTACCCAGGGACACAAAAACTGCGGAAGGCTGCAGGGACCTCTGCCTAGGAAAGCCAGGTATTGTCCAAGGTTTCTCCCCATGTGATAGTCTGAAATACGGCCTTGTGGGAAGGGAAAGACCTGACCGTTCCCCAGCCTGACACCCGTAAAGGGTCTGTGCTGAGGAGGATTAGTTTAAGAGGAAGGCATGCCTCTTGCAGTTGAGACAAGAGGAAGGCATCTGTCTCCTGCCCATCCCTGGGCAATGGAATGTCTCGGTATAAAACCCGATTGTACGTTCCATCTACTGAGATAGGGAAAAACCGCCTTAGGGCTGGAGGTGAGACATGTGGGCAGCAATACTGCTTAGCAAAGCATTGAGATGTTTATGTGTATGCATATCTAAAGCACAGCACTTGATTCTTTACCTTGTCTATGATGCAAAGACCTTTGTTCACGTGTTTGTCTGCTGACCCTCTCCCCACTATTGTCCTGTGACCATGACACATCCCCCTCTCTGAGAAACACCGACAAATAATCAATAAATACTAAGGGAACTCAGAAGCCAGGGGGATCCTCCATATGCTGAACGCTGGTCCCCTGGGTCCCCTTATTTCTTTCTCTATACTTTGTCTCTGTGTCTTTTTCTTTTCCAAGTCTCTCGTTCCACCCAACGAGAAACACCCACAGGTGTGAAGGGGCGACCCACCCCCTTCAGTAAACTATTAAGGACACTTTTCATTTTCAGAGAATAAAGTTCATTTGTTGCTGGATCTGGAGCCTACTCCAAGGATACTAACCACTCTCCCACTCCTGATGGGTATCTTAGGTTGGCTAGCCGAGAACATGACTGACTGGCATTAGTCCTCCTAGACTCCAGAGTTGCAATTGCTGTTCTCCCAACTTGTAAGATTTCTCAAAGTTTTCTGTATTTGAAGAAAATGGGGAGGGAAAGTGACCCTCTGGCGCTAGCGTGAGACTGCTCTGTGAAACCTTCCTCAGGGACCTTGCAGTTAAGTCACATCCTTTTCTTTTCTTGTTTTTTCCTTTTTTATGTACAGACGGGATCTATGTTGCCCAGGCTGATCTCAAACTCCTGGCCTTAAGCAATCCTCCATCCTCCCACCTCAGCCTCATGAGTCACTGGGATTATAGGTGTGAGCCACCTACCTAGGTCTCTTTTCCATTTCAACAGCCATGTGTACATACCTCTGTTACAGCAAAACTATGGAATTTTTTTTTAGATGGAGTCTCACTCTGTCGCCCAGGCTGGAGTGCAGTGGTGCAATCTTGGCTCACTGAAACCTCCACCTCCCGGGTTCAAGTGATTCTTCTGCCTCAGCCTCCTGAGTAGGTGGGATTACAGGTGCCCGCCATCACACCTGGCTAATTTTTGCATTTTTAGTAGAGATGGGGTTTCACCATATTGGCCAGACTAGTCTTGAACTCCTGACCTCGTGATATGCCCGCCTTGGCCTCCCCGAGTGCTGGGATTATAGGCATGAGCCACTGTGCCCGGCCAACTATGGAATTTTAATAATTTCTTTTTTTGCACATGTGTCAGCCTAACCAAACAGTCTTGGTGATAGAAACCGTGCTCTACTTAGCTTTGTAATTCCAACAACTGACAAAAAACAAGCCTCCAATGAAAATTTGTTAAGTCAGTTTCTGATGAACTCAGAGGTAATTTTTGTAAAGATTCTGTATTTTTTCCCTCCCTTCACACTCAAGTCCTTTGAATCCCCATCACACACCAATCACCCCACCCAAATTTCCTACCTCCCAGTACTTGGTTCGGCTGATACCCTGTGCATATGCTCGGGCAAAGTTACTTTCACTGTTGAGGGCTGTAACAGCTGCACTGAGCTGAGACATGGGGTGTAGATTGGTGGGAAAGTTGTCCAGCATGGTGACCACATGGGAAGGCAGAGCTGCCCTCTTTGCCCACTCTTTTGAGAGCCAAGATACCTGTGGAAAAAGAGACCGTGCTCAGAACACCAACAAGGACAAGGAGGGAGAAAAATAAAAAAGGACTGCAACATCTGAGTAAAGGAAACCCAAGAGAGGTCAACCCAATCCATTTACACAGCAGAACTCTGCTCTGATTCCTTCCCTTCACTACGCATCTCTATAAATGCCGGATCAGCATTAAGTGTCTGAGATTAGAGAAAGGCAATGAAGAAGGGGAATGAGAAGAGCTAATAACATCCTTCTGCTTTACCTGTTCCTCTGTTGGGATATGTCCAGTTACCAGCAGCCAAAATAAGCCCTCAGGCAGGGGTTCTTCCCCACCCTTAGCCTTGGGTAGCAGTTTCTGACATTCAGGGATACTAAAGCCTCGGAAACGGATGCCCTTGAGAGAGAAGAGAGAATTACAACTCAAGTTTACAGCCTGGAAGTCACACGACTGGTCTTACTCATCAGACCTTACAACAAGTTAGAGTAGAACTTTTTATGTTAATTATTATTTTTGTAGAGGTGGGGTCTTGCTATGTTGCTTAGACTGGTCCCGATCTTCTGGCCTCAAGCAGTGCTCCACCTTGGCCTCCAAAAGTGCTAGGATTACAGGGGCAAGCCATCATGCTTAGCCCAGAATATAATTTTTAATTTATTATTATTTTTTTGAGACGGAGTCTCGCACTGTCGCCCAGGCTGGAGTGCAGTGGCGCGATCTCGGCTCACTACAAACTCCGCCTCCTGGGTTCATGCCATTCTCCTGCCTCAGCCTCCCGAGTAGCTGGGACTACAGGTGCCTGCCACCATGCCCGGCTAATTTTTTGTATTTTTAGTACAGACAGGGTTTCACCGTGTTAGCCAGGATGGTCTCAACTTCCTGACCGCATGATCTGCCCACCTCAGCCTCCCAAAGTGCTGGGATTACAGGCGTAAGCCACTGCACCCGGTCCAGAACAGAACTTTTAAAGCTTAAATCTTCACATAACTTACCTCTGGTTTTGTACTTTTATTTTTACTAGTTGATATATTTAAAAGGTAAATTTGTTCTTCAATTATTCCATACATATGTCTTCTCTACCTTCCAATATATGAAGCTAGGTGCTCTGTTTTATGCTTACCCTTACTGGTCTAATCCACGGTTTGCATATTTGCACAAACTCAATGATTATTAGTAATTGACATGAAGATGTCTTACCTCATCAGGATCAAGAACTGATGTTTCATAGACCAATCCCTTCATGCCTCTCATGCCACCATACATCTAAAGAGGATGAAGAAAAAAGGAAAAAAAAAAGAGGCTGTGGCCAGTAATCAGAATGATTCAGACTAGAATTTGTTAGAGCTTCATGGGATCTGGGAGAGAAAATTTATTCTCAGGCTTGTAAGGCTTCATTTAGTGAGAGATGTCTGAGGAGTCGGCTTACTAAAGAATTAAACTTTGTGGCCGGTCGCAGTGGCTGACAACTGTAATCCCAGCACTTTGGGAAGCCGAGGCAGGTGGATCACCTGAGGTCAAGAGTTTGAGACCAGCCTGGCCAACATGGTGAAACCATGTCTCTACTAAAAATAAAAAAATTAGCAGGCATGGTGTATGTGCCTGTAATCCCAGCTACTTGGGAGGCTGAGGCAGGAGAATCGCTTGAACCCGGGAAGTGGAGGTTGTAGTGAGCTGAGATCACGCCACTGTACTCCAGCCTGGTGACTCAGTGAGACTCCGTCTCAAAAAAAAAAAAAAAAAAAAAAAAAAAAAAAAAAGAAACAGAGTTTTGCCAGCCATGTTGCCCAGGTTGATCTTTTTTTTTTCCCCAGATGGAGTCTCACTCTTGCCCAGGCTGGAGTGCAATGGCGCAGTCTCGGCTCACTGCAACCTCTGCCTCCTGGGTTTAAGTGATTCTCCTGCCTCAGGCTCCTGAGTAGCTGGGATTACACTTGCCTGCCACCATGCCCAGCTAATTTTTATATTTTTTAGTAGAGACAGAGTTTTACCATGTTGGCCAGGCTGGTCTCGAACTCCTGACCTCAGGTGAGCCACCCGCCTCGGCCTCCCAAAGTGCTGGAATTACAGGCATGAGCCACTGCAACAGGCCTGGAAATGAAATTTTTTAAGTTGAGAAATCACCATCTTTCTTTTTTGTTTGTTTTGGAGATAGGGTCTCCCTCTGTTGCCCAGGCTATACTACAGTGGTATAATCATGGCTCACTGCAGCCCTGAACTCCTGGGCTCAAGCAATCCTCCTGCCTCTGCCTCCCCAGTAAGCTGGGACTACAGGGACATCCCACCATCTCTGGCTAATTTTTAAAATTTTTCTTTCATAGAGATGGTATCTTCCTTTGTTGATCAAGCTGGTTGTTAACTCCTGGCCTCAAGTGATTCTCCATCTGCAGCCTCCCAAAATGTTGGTATAATAGGCATGAGCCATTGTGCCCAGCCTACTATCTTTAATATTTCTGCCTCTGTTTGACTCCTTTTCTTACTGTATTTCACTTTTTTTCTCCTGCCTAGTCAACCACTCCCCAACATACCCTACCCTCAAATTCCAACCAATCAAAACAAACAGAATGAGTTCTATTCTAGGAGAAGGGGATGGAGACCAATAAGCTAAAAACTGTTGAGAAACTATCAGCTGAGCTGCTCAGAATCTGAAGGATGGGGAAAAGTCATCCTAAAGCTGTCCTACAGGGCCTATGGGACACAATGCTTTTGAATAGTCAGTGGAGAGAATGTTACTTTTGTTGATGCACATTACAGAGCTACTTTTCCCAGCCAAAGCCACACAACCCTTACCATGTCCACAGTGATTTGGCCCACCACCGTCTTGCCATGTTGCTGCCTGAAGGTCTTAATTTTGGCCTGCTCCTTAGGTATCAGGTCAGCCAATATGTCTTTCAAATTCTAAAAAGAAGAGTAGAAGGGCTAAGCAATGGTCTAAAAGTTTATTAGATTTCCTGTAAAGTAGGTGTGTCGAGAATTTGCTTTTTAGAAGCTGGCTTTATCTGCCAGGGAAGTCTGGTCAACTACTCTGCACAAATGAGGATAAAGAATTAGGCAGGGGGAGGAAGGAATGAGGAGTTACTGTTTAATGGCAACAGTTTCTCGGTTTGGGCAGACAAAAGTTCTGGAGATGGATGGTTGCACAATAATGTAAACATCTACTGCCACTAAACCATATACTTAAAAATGATTAAAATGGTAAATTTTATGTTATGTATATTTTACACTACTTAAAACATTTAAAAGAATTAGGCAAATGTATTGATATTCCCATCTCACTATACCACTGAGTAAATTATTTGTTAAACAGTAGTATAATAATAATAGCAGCTATAACAATAACAATAGTAACAAACACTTCCAGGAAATACTCAGGATAATAAGAGGCCAGGTGGTTGGCAAATCCTCTGCCCCAAGGTCAGGCTGGCCGCAATGATTCTTATTCTTAGTCTTCTTTTCCAGACCTTACCGTGGAGGAAGCACTGGCATGCCGGGCTGCAAGAACAAGACAAGATGCATTCTGCAAAGCAAAAAAAGAAAACGTTATGTAACTGTTACCCCTCCCTCCTTTGTATTAACAAGAAGGAATTACAGTGACTCAACCTCTCTCTCTTCATCTTAGCCTCTTAGGGCAGTTTGACATAAGAAAGCTGTAAAAGTCCCCAAACAGTTTGGAAGGAGTTACCACTATGGAGACAGCAGGTTTAAGTGCTTTTTTTCATCCATAGCTTCACTAGCATTCCTTGAAGACAGACTCCTTCCCATCATCTGGGTTCCAGAGCAGGGCAGTTGTCAATATTTTTGAGTGACCCCAAGGAAAACGAACGAGGAAACTGAGCAATTACTTAACACTGCTGGTAAGATCTCTCCTGCACCTGGTCTTTCAGCAGCACTTCAACCTCTCTAGTCTGGGAAAGACCACAGGCAGAGGGCAGCCTTTCACAACGGTACTTCTGACCCTCCTGGAAAAAGCTCAAAGATTATCTACAAAGAAGCTGACAGAAGACTACTCATTAGCAGAAATGGAAACTTGCAAAGTTTCTAAGAGTGTCAAAAGAAAATAATTAGTTTGGCTGGGCACGGTGGCTCACGCCTGTAATCCCAGCACTTTGGGAGGCTGAGGCGGGTGGATCACCTGAGGTCTGGAGTTCAAGACCAGCCTGGCCAACATGGTGAAACCCTGTCTCTACTAAAAATTAAAAAATTAGCCAGGTGTGGTATGGGCAGGCAGCTGTAATCCCAGCTACTCAGGAGACTGAGGTGGGAGAATGGCTTAAACCTTGGAAGCAGAGGTTGCAGTGAGCCAAGATTGTGCCACTGCACTCCAGCCTGGGCAAATGAGCAAGACTCTGTCAAAAAAAAAAAAGAGAAAATAGTTTAGCTAGTTTATGCTTTTCTGTGTGTACAGGTAGTTTCTTTTTTCCTCAAATAAAAAATACATCTATGAGAAGATTGTCAAGTTGCAATAAAAGTTCCACACCAACTTTGTGAGTTTTCTTTTTTCTTTTCTTTCCTTTTTTTTGAGACAGTTTCACTCGTGTTGCCCAGACTGGAGTGCAATGGTACAATCTCAGCTCACCGCAACCTCCGCCTTCTGGATTCAAGTGATTCTCCTGCCTTAGCCTCCCGAGTAGCTGAGATTACAGGCATGCACCACCATGCTTGGCTAATTTTTTTGTATTTTTAGTAGAGACGGGGTTTCACTATGTTGGCCAGGCTGGTCTCAAACTCCTGACCTCAGGTGATCCGCCTGCCTCGGCCTCTCAAAGCGCTGGGATTACAGGCGTGAGCTACCACACCAGGCCATACACCAACTTTGAAATAAGATGACCAATCAGGTTACTAACTAGGAATACGGCCTGAGGCAAGGAAATTAATTTTTCTGTACTAGATTTTGAAAACAAATTGAGATAATCAAATTAAGCCTAAGTTTCCTGCTCTATAAAATGGCTCTAATACTCACCACACACCTCACAGAATAGTCCCATGATAATTAAATTACAGTGGACATAAAAGTGCTTTGCAAACGTAGAAGATTACACACAGAAATAAACTAATCCTGGAGCAAGGCTGTACCTGTCCTTTTGTCAAAAGACTAGAGACACCTTTTCTAGTAACTACTGCACTGCTCTCTGTGCAAAAAAGTGCTACCTGCCTGGGGTGAGAGTTCTATAGGGCTGAAGGCTTTTTAGAATTTTTTTTTTTTTTTTTGAGATGGAGTCTCATTCTGTCGCCCAGGCTGGAGTGCAGTGGCACGATCTCTGGCTCCCGGGTTCAAGTGATTCTTGTGCCTCAGCCTCCTTAGTAGCAGGGATTACAGGCACACGCCACCATGCTTGGCTAATTTTTGTATTTTTAGTAGAGACAGAGTTTCATCATGTTGTCCAGGCTGGTCTCAAACTCCTGACATCTGGTGATATGCCTACCTCGGCCTCCCAGATTTTTAGAATTTTTAAAATTTAGTTCCCCTATTTCTGTTGGGACGGAGAGGAGGAATGAAAAGAGGCCCTTCAGAAAGGTCACTGTTTCCCCCAGCCTGGAGTTTAGTGGCATGTTAATAGCTCACTGTAGCCTTCAATTCCTGGGCTCAAGTGATACTTCCACCTCAGCCTCCTGAGTAGCCGGGATTACAGGCGCACATCACCAAGCCCAGCTAATTAAAAAAAAAAATTTTTTTTTGTAGAGATGGGGTCTTGCTATGTTGCCCAGGCTGGTCTCGAGTGATCCTGGGCTCAAGCGATCCTCCATTCTCAGCCTCCCAAAGTGCTGGGATTACAGGTATGCACCGCTGCACCCAGCCAGAAAAGATTACTTTTAAAAGAATCAATCCAAAGGTAAATTCAGAGAGCATAGACCAAGCCAGTATGTTCCTAAAGCAAAGGAGGAACACCTCAACTTGTTACCAGGGCTGTCCTTAACTCCTTTTCTTAACTTCCTAGAGTCTCCTCTATCTTACTGAGGATCATTTGAGCAAGAAATAGGTAACACAAACAGCCCTTCATAGCCCTTGCACCCTACATGGGCAAACAGGAAGCTGAACCCAGCACTGAAGATGTAACTTTGCCCTTTCTTTCACAAAAAAAGTGGGCAAAGAAAACATGTTAATAAGTTCAAACTATTGTTCTACAGAGTTAACCTTGTTCAAGCTATTCCATGGTTTAGAGTCCCACAGATTGCCTATTATAGAGGCCCCATGTCCCAGAAACTACATCAGCCCAGCAGGAGACCTTTTAATTGAGGGTGGTTGTTTGCTGTGGTGATTTTTTTTTAATTTAATTTTATTTTATTTTATTTTTTGGGACGGAGTCTCACTCTGTCACCCAGGCTGGAGTGCAGTGGCGCGATCTCGGCTCACTGCAAGCTCTGCCTCCCAGGTTCAACGCCATTCTCCTGCCTCAGGCTCCCAAGTAGCTGGGACTACAGGCGCCCGCCACCACGCCTAGCTAATTTTCTGTATTTTAGTAGAGGCGGGGTTTCACTGTGTTAGCCAGGATGGTCTTGATCTCCTGACCTCGTGATCCGCCCACCTCAGCCTCCCAAAGTGCTGGGATTACAGGCGTGAGCCATCGCATCCGGCCAGCTAATTTTATCTTTTAAACTTTTCTTATAGAGACAGGGGGTCTTGCTATATTGCCCCGGCTGGCTTTGAACTCCTGGGCTCAAGCGATCCTCCTACCTCAGTCTCCCATAGTGCTGAGATTACAGGCATGAGCCACTGCAACCAGCGAACTTTCTGTTTTGTTTTGAGACAGAGTCTTGCTCTGTTGCCCAGGCTGAGTGCAGTGGCTTGATCTCGGCTCACTGCAACCTCCGCCTCCCAGGTTCAAGCGATTCTCCTGCCTCAGCCTAGCGAGTAGCCAGGACTACAAGCACCCACCACCATGCCCAGCTAATTTTTGTAGTTTTTTAGTAGAGACAGGGTTTCACCACATTGGCCAGGCTGGTCTCAAACTCCTGACCTCAAATGATCCACTTGCCTCAGCCTCCCGAAGTGCTGGGATTACAGGCATGAGCCACGGTGCCCGGCAGATTTTCTGTTTTTTGTTTGTTTGTTTTTGAGAAGGAGTCTCGCACTGTCACCCGGCTGGAGTGCAATGGCACGATTTCAACTCATTGCAACCTCCCTTTCCCGGGTTCACACGATTCTCCTGCCTCAGCCTCCTGAATAGCTAAGATTACAGGTGCACACCAACACACCCGGCTAATTTTTTGTATTTTTAGTAGAGATGGGGTTTCACTATGTTGGCCAGACTGGTCTCGAACTTCTGACCTCATGATCCACCACCTCGGCCTCCCAAAGTGCTGGGATTACAGGTGTGAGCCACCGCGCTCAGCCTGACAGACACTTTCTAGCACCCTTCAGTGTCAGGTTCAGTCATATTTTTTGCTAAACCTGAAGCTTAAAAAAAAAAAGTTTTCAGAGGAATTTTAAAGGCAGCAATTCATTGGTAAGATTGCTCAAAAGGGTAGAGTAGAAAAAATTCAATTTAGGACAACTTTATCTAATGATGTAGAGTACAGAGCACTTGATTTGGAGTTAGGAAAGGAAGTCTGGGCTCTAGTCCTAGCTCCATTACTAATTAACTAAGACAACCAAAGGAAAACAATTAACTACTATTTCTCTTCCCATTTCCATAATTAAGATAACAAACTACTTAACTCAGAGTCTGATTCTCAGGCTCCAATAAGGACATATATGCAAAAGTAGTCAAGTCTTGTTACTTAAAATGTGACCTCCTCGCCAGAAGTATTCACATTTCTTGGGCCTCAGACCTACTGAATCCAAACAGTTTAGATATGGAGTTACCAAGGACCAAGTCCTAAATTAATGTTCTGCCACTTTCCCACTGTGTTATCTTGGCTATGTAACCTAATTTCTAAGACTCAGTTTTTACATTTCTAAAATGGTAATAATAAAAGCCAATTTCAGAGTAGTTAAGTAAACTAAATAAAATAATTTTCATAAAGGCATCTAGAGAACAGTGCCTTGTGCATAGCTGAATTCAGTAAATATTTGTTTCTTAGAAATGTGTTGGCCTATCACCTACCACCAAGTGTCAGAACTTCCTGGGAGTTGGATCCCGGGAAAGAGGCAGTCAAGCCTGAGGCAGAGGTGAATGGATAATTGCTTCCAGCTGTGGAATACAAAATAAAGTCCCAATTTTCTTTCCTTCTTTTCTTTCTTTCTTTCTTTTTTTTTTTTTAACAGCCATCAAGGAAAAGATACCAGTTTTCTTTTTAAGGGTTTCTTGACCAAGAAGGGAGGAGTCTCAGGGAGAGGAAACAAATTTAACTAACCCTAATGGCCACCAGCAGACCAAATGACTCTAGACAGGAGGTGCTTGAGGACTGTAACATCAAAGGCTACATTTCATTTCCTCTACCCTGTGGCTGCCAAAGAAAGCTGCTGAATGGCTCTGAACAGTACATTCAGGTTATGTTCATTGATGAGACAGGTAGATTACAAACCTCTGAATCATCCCTGAACTTCTACCTCCCAGATTCTCCCCTAACCCTGGAGGTGTGACAGTTGGGCTTTTGGCTTCTGGATGCATGCCACCTGTAGAGTCACCTTACTGGAACAGCAGCTCTCAGGAGAATCAGGCAGTCATCTCACTCAATAGGTCAGCTCCTTCATGGGGAGAGATGGAGAGGGCTACTTCCAAAGACAAGGGCCTGGCTCACAATGTCTGACAGCCAGTATTCTCTATAGGGTGGAGGTGGCGTTATCACAATCACGAAGAGGTTTTTCCCCCACAATCACTAAGAGCTCATTTGTTGCCACCCCTTACAAGAACTCCTCTAGTGAGTCTGCCATTATTGACAGAGGTGGGCTGTAGCCCTCAAATGTGGTAAGATGAAAAAATATAAAAATTAAAAGAGGCCAGGTATGGTGACTCACACCTTCCTGTTCTCCTCTGCCTTTGCCTCTTTTAAAAAGTTCTAAGTTGCGGCTGGGCACCGTGGCTCACGCCTGTAATCCCCGCACTTTGGGAGGCCAAGGCAGGCGGATCACAGGGTCAGGCGATCAAGACCATCTTGGCTAACATGGTGAAACCCCGTCTCTATTAAAAAATACAAAAAATTAGCCAGGTGTGGTGGCAGGTGCCTGTAGTCCCAGCCACTCGGGAGGCTGAGGCAGGAGAAGCTCCGGGAGGTGGAGCCTGCAGCGAGCCAAGATTGTGCCACTGCACCCCAGCCTGGCTGACAGAGCGAGACTTGGTCTAAAAAAAAAAAAAAAAAAAAATTCTAAGTTGCTAGCCAATCAGGACAAATACAAAATGTGAGGTCCCATTCCAGCCAATGGAAACTGGAACTGGACACAGCAGTAGGGTGGATGCGTCAGGGTATAAATGACCCTGTCTCCTTTGCTCAGTGTACTCTCGTGGCAAAACTGCTGGCGCGTACTCTTTCTGCAGAAAGTATAAAAATGGCCTTGATGGCCGGGCGCGGTGGCTCACGCCTGTAATCCCAGCACTTTGGGAGGCCAAGGTGGGCGGATCGTGATGTCAGGAGAGCGAGACCATCCTGGCTAACAGGGTGAAACCCCATCTCTACTAAAAAAATACAAAAAAAAAAAAAAAAAAAATTAGCCGGGCGTCATGGCGGGTGCCTGTAGTCCCAGCTACTCAGGAGGCTGAGGCAGGAGAATGGTGTGAACCTGGAAGGCAGAGCTTGCAGTGAGCCGAGTTCGCGCCACTGCACTCCAGCCTGGGCGACAGAGCGAGACTCCGTCTCAAAAGAAAAAAAGGCCTTGCTGAGTAAATTAAATTAAATTAATTAAATTTATGTTCAAGTGCTATTTCTTTATGGCACCAGGGAACAGCATTTCAAACAGGAGGCTGAGGCAGAAGAGTCGCTTGAACCCAGGAGGCTGAAGCTGCACTGAGCTGAGATTGTTCTACTGCACTCCAGCCTGGGCAGCAGAGGAGACTCTGTCTCAAAAAACAAAACAAAACAAAAAAACCCCACTTACTCAATATAGGTTATTTTCCTCTTACTCCTTAGCCTATTACCATCACTGTTCCACATCTAGCACCCTCACCCTACAGTCAAGAAGCCAAATTTTCTTTGATTCTCCATCCTAGGTACATCCAGACTCTGTCTGTCCTTCCGCATATCCAGGATATGTCCTACCACACATCCACATAACATTAAAACCTCGGGGGAGGCTGGGCGCAGTGGCTCATGCCTATAATCCCAGCATTTCTGAATTAAAAAGCAAGACTCTGTCTCTACAAAAAATAATTTAAAAAATTAGAAAACAGGCTGGACGCGGTGGCTCACGCCTGTAATCCCAACACCTTGGGAGGCTAAGGTGGGTGGATCACCTGATGTCAGGAGTTCAAGACCAGCCTGGCCAACATGGTGAAACCCCATCTCTACTAAAAATACAAAAATTAGCCAGGCGTGGTGGCACATGCCTGCAGTCCCAGCTACTCGGGAGGCTGAGGCAGGAGAATCGCTTGGACCCGGGAGACGGAGGTTGCAGTGAGCTGAGATTGCGCCACTGCACTCCAGCCTGGGTGACAGAGCAAGACTCCGTCTCAAAATAATAATAATAATACTAAAAAAAATTAGGAAACAAAACAGAAAAACCTTGGGGAAGAAGCTCCTGATTTTAACAGGGACTTCGTCCTTCATCAACAAAAGATCAGAGCTTGCCAAGCCAGCAGGACTGGCTTAGCTGATGGAGCAACACAATACACTAATAACCAGTAGGAAAAAATCCTGTGCTACAGACACTTCCAATGCAGAAGGAACAACTTGCATTCAGAGAACACTAACACAAATAGGACAAAGGCTCCTCTCTCCCCAGAACCAGGTCAGAGAACTAAAGCCATTTAATGTGTGTGTTTCACAATGGTGATACTGGAAGTCGGTTTGGCACTACATGGTCAGGCCACTTAAAAGCCTGAGCAATCTACAGATTTCATACTTTGACCTCCTTCATACTTACAGACATTTCCTTAATAATTCTACCTAACTGTCATTTCCCAACAGTCTCTTCACGTGAATAGTCACTGATCATGGCCAGGTGCAGTGGCTCATGCCTGTAATCCCAGCACTTTGGGAGCCCAAGGTAGGCCGATCACCTGAGGTGAGGGGTTCAAGACCAGTCTGGCCAAGATGGTGAAACCCTGTCTCTACTAAAAATGCAAAAATTAGTCGGGCGTGGTGGCGCACACCTGTAATCTCAGCTAATCGGGAGGCTGAGAAAGGACAATTGCTTGAACCCAGGAGGCAGAGGTTGCAGTGAGCCGAGATCATGCCACTGTACTCCAGCCTGGGCAACAGAGCAAGACTCCGTCTCAAAAAAAAAAAAAAAGATGCACTGCACTCAGGAGGACTGCAAAAGATACTCCTCCAGCTTCCATCTTCAGAAAGGAATCACAAGTCTATTTTTGTTTTTTGAGACAGAGTCTCTGTCACCCAGGCTGGAGTGCAGTGGTGCGATCTCGGCTCACTGAAACCTCCACCCCCTGGGTTCAAGCCATTCTCCTGCCTCAGCCTCCCGAGTAGCTGGGATTATAGGTGCCTGCCACCGTGCCCAGCCAGGAATCACAAGTATTAAACTTTCCTTTCAGTAGGAACACTTACTGTTCTTTTGTTGAGACGAGTCTCACTCTATTGCCCAGGCTGGAGTGCAGTGGCATGATCTCAGCTCACTGCAACCTCTGCCACCCGGATTCAAGCAATTCTTGTGCCTCAGCCTCCCTAGTAGCTGGGATTACAGGCAGCTGCCACCACGATTGGCTAATTTTTATATTTTTAGTAGAGACGGGGTTTCACCATGTTGGCCAGGCTGGTCTCGAACTCCTGACCTCAAGTGATCTGCCCACCTCAGTCTCCCAAAGGGCTGGGATTACAGGTGTGAGCCACTGTGCCCGGCCAACACTTATTGTACTTTAATTTAATGAACATTTTTTTTTTTTTTAAGAGACAAGGTCTTGCTATGTTGCCAGGCTGATCTCAAACAACTGGGCTCAAGTGATTCTCCTACCTCAGCCTCCCAAAGTGCTGGAATTATAGACATAAGCCATCATGCCTAGCTAATAAATATTTCTTGGCCGGGCACGGTGGCTCATGCCTGTAATCCCAGCATTTTGGGAGGCTGAGGCAGGTGGATCACGAGGTCAGGAGTTCAAGACCATCCTGGCCAACATGGTGAAACCCCATCTCTACTAAAAATACAAAAATTAGCCCGGCGTGGTGGCATGCGCCTGTAGTCCCAGCTACTAGGGAGGCTGAGGCAGGAGAATCGCTTGAACCTGGGAGGCAGAGGTTACAGTGAGCCAAGATCACACCACTGCACGCCAGCCTGGGTGACAGAGCGAGACTCCATCTCAAGAAAAAAAAAAAAAAATTATTGAACATCTACTTATTATGTGTACACTAAGTATATACTAGTGAATAAAGAATATAGGATCTGTCATCATAATACTTTCTCAGGAATTAGAAACTATTCCCTTACTTCTGCTAGAAGTTCTTAGAAGTTTTACGGCCGGGCGCGGCGGCTCACACCTGTAATCCCAGCACTTTGGGAGGCGGAGGCGGGCGGATCATGAGGTCAGGAGATCGAGACCATCCTGGCTAACGCGGTGAAACCCTGTCTCTACTAAAAACACAAAAAAATTAGCGGGGCGCGGTGGTGGGAGCCTACAGTCCCAGCTACTCCGGAGGCTGAGGCAGGAGAATGGCGTGAACCCCGGAGGCGGAGCTTGCAGTGAGCCGGGATCGAGCCACCGCACTCTAGCCTGGGCGACAGAACGAAACTCTGTCTCAAAAAAAAAACAAAAAACAAACAAACAAAAAAAGAAGTTCTCCCTGACACTTTAGGGATTTACAAGAAACTTTTCCAGACCCCATCTTACTCTGCAGAATCATAATCTGAAGGTAGGATCCAGGAAACTGCGACATAAGCAAGCATTACAGGTGACAATGCCCACTGTGAGTTTACAGACCTTTTAAATTAGCATCATGTTAAAAGAAATACACAGGGCTGGGTGCAGTGGCTCACGCCTGTAATCTCAGCACTTTGGGAAGCTGAGACTGGTGGACTGCTTGAGCCCAGGAGTTCGAAACCAGCCTGGACAACATGGCAAAACCCTGTCTCTAAAAAAACTACAAAAAAATTAGCCAGGCATGGCTGTGCGTGTCTGTGGTCCCAGCTACTCAAGAGGATTGCTTGAGCCCATGAGGTTGAGGCTGTAGTAATAGCAAGCCATGTTCGCACCACTGCACTCCAGCCCCCCACCAAAAAAAAAAACCCAAAACAGAAAACTAAGGAATTTGTGCAGTTGAAGCACAGTTGAAGCCAGAACTGAAAGATAATCAGATGCTAAGAAAGATCTATTGCTACAGTTGCCTCATTACTGTTTTAAATTTCACATCCTACTCTGTTGCATAAAGTATTGACACAGGGCAGAAAGAATTATTGTGTGGCTTTATTGAAATCCACCAAGTCTGGTTTCCCTTCTGCTGCCCCTTGGATTTTAAGTCAGGAGTGCCAACTCTATCACTGCTACCTACCATAGTATTCTTGCTGCCTCCCCATGCATTTATTCACCTGCTACCAACCTAAAGGCCACTAGGAAGACCAAATGCAGTCATCTCACCACTAACACCCCATAAGGCTTCCCCTGCCATTCTAGTATCAAGGAATCACCATTACTTTGGGTAGGCTGATAGTCAAAGTGAAGGCACAGAGATATGAGCCCTTACCTTTAAAAAATTTGGGCTTTAAAACCTAACTAAATATTTTGCAGGACAAAACCAACTCGGTTTTGTTGAATCCAATTTCTCAGTAGGACTTATACAGGTGATGTTGTACAGTGGTATAAGTCCAGTGTAAAGAAACCATTGGTTCCTTTGCATTTAAGAGTCTTGAAAAAGTCTAGAAGTAATCTAGAAACATCTTTGAATTGATTTACTCAGTTTCAAACATACTAGCTTGGAGAAGCAATTTTCAGTGGCTCAAGAGACAGTTCCCTTTAGCTAGGGTTGGTTAAGCATGTTGACTTCAAAAGTCCAGAAGTGAACTGTAGCCCTACTTCAATTCCTAGCCCAAATCCAAACCCAGATCATCTGTGAAAAGACATTTTTGATGTCACAAAACTGAGTCACCCACAGATAATACTAAGGCCATTGCTTAGCATTAATGCATTTGGATAAACAAGAAGTCAAATAATCTCAAAGCTCTCTGAGTTAGCGTCTCTCTAACTCAGGTGTTTTAAATTATGTAACATTTAAATTATTTGACAGTGAAAGTAGAACAATACAACAATGACTAATTCACATTTTGTCTCCTAGTAAGGTTAAAAAAATTCGCCAGTCTGGCCAATATGGTGAAACCCCGTCTCTACCAAAAATACAAAAAATTAGCTGGGCGTGGTGGTGCACACCTGCTAACCCCAGCTACTCAGGAGGCTGAGTCACGAGAATCGCTTGAGCCTGGGAGGCAGAGGTTACAGTGAGCGGAGATTACGCCATTGCACTCCAGCCTGAGTGACGGAGCAAGACTCTATCTCAAAACAAAAAAAAATTTCTTCTCAGAAAAGTAAAACTACACCTGACGCTGAGACTCAAAGTGGTAAGAGTCAGTTCTCCCTGGTGAGAAATTACTGCCTCCCAAAGTCTACCTTACTAGCAAAAGTAAAATTACCAATTATGACTACCATTATCCACAGGCTAATCTAGAAAGCACAGGCAGGTGCTAGCAATGCTGACAAGCCAACAAGCTTCTTGGTATCCTGGTCATATTGCTTATTTCTCAGGAGATTTCCAGTCCAATAAACTCATTATTGGGCTTTGCTACCCCCCACCCTTTTTTTTTTTTTGAAACGGAGTTTCGCTCTTGTTGCCCAGGCTGGAGTGCAATGGCGCGATCTGGGCTCACCACAACATCCGCCTCCCGGGTTTGAGCGATCCTCCTGCCTCAGCCTCCCAAGTAGCTGTGATTACAGGCATGTGCCACCATGCCTGGCTAATTTTGTATTTTTCGTAGAGACAGGGTTTCTCCATGTTGGTCAGGCTGGTCTCAAATTCCCGACCTCAGGTGATCCACCCGCCTCTGCCTCCCAAAGTGCTGAGATTACAGGTGTGAGCCACTGCACTTGGCCTACTTTTAAGGGTCAAAAGCCTTCTAATGGCTTTCAACTGATAGGTTACTAGGATCGTCAGGCCATCTCTAACAGGAAAATAATGGTACCATAATTATGTAGTTCTGTCATCCCAAAAGTGTTCTGAGCTTCCCTATAGGCTTAAGGAGCAAAATAAATTCAATAGGTAAATCCCAAGGCTTTTTCACATTCACTGCAGGGTTAGACTATCTGGTCTGGGTTAGCAGCTCAGAAATGAGCTAATTATAGTGTCCCCCATTCTGCCAAAACGCTATCTAGAACTTGCTTCATTTCCCAAGAGGTTTCCTTACCCTTTTCCCCAGCAGCAGGAGAAGCAACAGCCAAGTAAGACAAGCATCTCCCAAATGCTCAGCTAGTACTTGCCACTGGGTGCCTGGAAGAACCAAGGTAAATCTTACAAGTTTCACCTTGTGCCAACCATGAAAAATAACGCACAGCAGGCCAGGTGCAGTGGTTCACACCTGTAATCCCAGCACTTTGGGAGGCCGAGGCAGGAAGATTACTTGAGCTCAGGAGTTCAAGACCAGCCTGGGCAACATAAGGAGACGCTGCCTCTACTAAAAATAAAAAAAGATTAGCCAGGCGTGGCGGTGCACACCTGTGGTCCCAGCTACTCGAAAAGCTGAAGTGGGAGGATTGCTTGAGCCCAGGAGGTGGAGGCTGCAGGGAGCCTTGGTCACACCACAAGACTCCAGCTTGAGTGACAGAGCAATATCCTGTCTCAAAAAAAAAAAAAAAAAATTACATACAGCAAGCCAAAACCATCCTAAGGCTTTCCTTTCCTTCAGATGCTGTCAGCTTTAAATTATCCGCAGGAAAAACTAAGTTCTTTGCAGAAGTCAAGGTCACTTGTGGGACTGTCCCCTGCTTGGATTGGAGGGCTGGGACTCCCTCAGCACAGCAGTTTCTGTCTAAAAGGGCCAAGTTACTTAGAACTAAAAGTACTGCAATTTGAAATTGAAGGCATCATTACCTGCAACAGTATTTCTATGACCCAAAAGGCAATCAATACCAAGTAAAGGATCCCAAAGGAGAGAAAGTTCCTGGATAAAGTAGACTTAAGATCAACGGCATAACCTGGGTAAGCAAGTAGTATGATGGTCATGTGACCTTGGCATTAGTATCTCTTGCCGAGGATCTTCATTTATTGGCCTGCAGTTTGGTGGAACCACCTTTCTGGTTGTTTCTGCAATCATGTATGATAGTCATGCAGGAGGTTGTACAGAAGTGCTCCACCCCACCCAAGCTCCTCCTATATAAAAAGTGCAAGAGTCCCAAGGACAAAGAGGAGGGCCTGAAGGACCCACTCTTGTGCTCGGCGTGGTCACCGAAGGCTTAAATAATAGGCTTGGAGAAATGGAAACAGGCAGTTCGGGAACTGACAAGGCCCTTCCTACAAAGCAGAAGACGAAATCAGCCACTGCTCCAGAGTGAGCACATCTCTTCACTCCCGCTCCCTCCACCAAACTGACTGTAACTCCAGTGAAACACCATATCTCTAGTCTCTACCAGAGGTTCCTGTCTCGGCTCCTTGCTATTTCAGGGCCACGCATCCCTTCCCATTTCAGACATGCAGGGTGACAGCAGGGTCGGCCTCCTCTCGCGCTCTAGACTGCGGGCCGAGGGCGGGCGGCGTGCACTTCACCCCCAGGAGCCAGAAGGGAAGCGCGGCACATGGTCCTGGGAGCTTCACGCAGGGCTGGCGGCCGGCCAAACGCAGGGCCCTTTAAGGCGCGCAGGGTGCGCACGGGTGTGGGAGGGAGACCCCGGCGCCGGAGGGCCTGCGGTCGCCTCAGCCCCACCCTGGGACGGCGTGCTCCCTCCCCTCGCTGCTCACCTTGGTTCCCAAGAGCCGGGCGGCCGCAGTAAGTAAAGCCATGGCGAGCGATCTCCGGGATCTGGTGGGGAGGTAAGAAGGGGAGAGAGCTGCGGCAGGAACAGGAGCCGCCGCCGCTGCACCAGAGGCCGCGCCGACGGGTTGACAAGGTTGAAAGGAGGCGGCTGAGGGAAAGAGTAGACGAACCGGCGGCGGCGCCCAGCCCGGGGTCCTCAAGGAGGACCCGCCCACTGGCCGGAACCCGAGCCCGCCCCTCTCAGGGGACTCTTCCCGGGCCCGGCCATTGGTCTGGTATGGAAGCGGGGCGGGACCTTAGCCCTTGACAGCAGTTGTGACGGGGAGGATTGGACCGCCCGGATTAGGGCTAATTAACGGTGGATGGGTGGCGGGCGGGGAAGTGCGGGTGGCTAAGTAGGTGCCTGAGAACTCAGTTAACTTCCCTCTTGGCTTTTCCCTTTGACCTTAACACGTTTGGGGTTATCTCTGAGGCGAATACTAAAGGAGACGCTCCAGGACTCGACCTCTGAAGGTCCTTGGAGCCAATTCCGTAATATGCTCTCATGGAAACTGATCATTGCCTGATCCTCCTACCGCCTTGGCGCGCTTTCTTGAGGAATGTCTTTGGTTAATGGCTTCACGGCCATGGAGGTGACATCATGTGGACAACAGGCTATGATGCCAGAGTTAGCTGCTTGTTGGAGATCATTTGAGGTCAGCAGAGGCCACGATATTATAGATACTAACAGACCCCGATATGGGGAGAAAAGCAAAAGCAGGAGCCTGATATCCAGTGCTTTGTGAGCTGTCAGTTCTGTGTATAATGGCAGGAAATCCAAGTCTTAACTGCGCCCTTACTATGAAGGCTTACAGAGCCGGCCACAGCCTCTGGGTCATGGGCATTAGTCTCACTGCCACTCTGGTCACGTAACCCCACACGGCAGCCCACCCCACTTTAGCCACAGATTAGGGCCGCAGACTAACCCCTCATCGAAGATCCCCTTTCGTCACATCATTCTTTAGGGCCTCTGGGCCACTTCTCCTACTTGGCAGTCTTCTATGCCCTCTTATCTTGTGCTCCCCAGAGACCATGACACGACCCTGAAGTGATATTCCGCACCACTTTCTAACTCCTCTGGGTAGACAAGGCTTCAGGACCTTTGTGCCTCCCTAAGCCTGTCGTAGTCATTGACTCAAGGGCAGAGGGGAACTGACCCAAGGACCAGGGCATCTTATCTTATCTTATCTACAAACCTCCAGTCCCAAGTGAACAGCCTTTTTTTTTTTTTTTTTTTTGGAGACAGATCTCGCTCTGTAGCCCAGGCTGGATTGCAGTGGTGCGATCTCAGCCTCCTGAGTAGCTGGGATTATAGGCGCTCGCCACCCCGCCCAGCTAATTTTTGTATTCTTAGTAGAGATGGGGTTTTGCCATGTTGTTCAGGCTGGTCTCGAAATCCTGACCTCAGGTGATCCACCCGCCTCGGGCTCCCAAAGTACTGGGATTACAGGCGTGAGCCACCGTGCCCAGCTGTGAATAGCCCTTTTATCTCATCACATAGCAGTAACAAGGATCAGAGGTCTCAGTATCCACCTAAGCCAGGTTTAGATAGATCTCCTTTACAAAGAACTGAGTTTCTAGCTTGGACTTGGAAAAAGATAGAAAACCCCTATTTTCTCTTCTTAATTTTCTTTATATTCAGCTTCACACCTAACAACCAATGCTCTTCTGGCCTGGGGATCAGACAGTTAGGTCTCAGGAAAAAACTTTAGGCAATGCTCCAGAGGAGCACTGACCTCAGCTACCTTTGAAGACCCTGGTGACTTCAAAGCTTCACTGATCAATATTTGCTCCCCATTTAGCATCTCATAAAGGATTTCCACATAACCCTAGAATAGTCTGACCTGGTTCCTTTTCTCTGGTTAATTATCCACAGAGACTAACCAGCAGACCACAGGACTGAACTTCAGTGCCAAAGGATGAGACTACCAAAGGAACAATTATTGAGAGGCCATAGGATCATCTGTCTTGGAGCTTTAGTGATTGGGTGGGGAACAGCAATGCTCAAGCCTCTCGACACTGGTTCCCAGAGCCACTAGTGCCATGGGGACTTTATGGACTTGTTTTGAAGTTGTCCAATCCTGACATCGACTGCTATAAGGGCAATTGGAAAGCACAGGATCAAAGGGGCTAACTGGCATCTCCCAAGAGCTGGCCTAGATTCCTTCTCAACACTGATGGGACCTGGGGAGGTGGAGAGAATGTTAAGGAAGAAAGATTGGCGTGAATAAAGCAGCCAAGTGAGCTCTAGGTCCAAGTATAACTAACTGCTTGGGAACTTGAAGGGGCAAGAGAGAGAAGGCTGAGAATTTAGGTTGTTGTGACCTTGGGAGGACCTCTTTAAAGTGTAGGGAGGCAATAGCACCCCCTAGTGGCAAAGGACAAGTGGGCTAATAAAATCTAAATCTAAACCCTTAAACTACAAGGTAAACCAAACTCCTCTATTTAATAGATAATAGCTAAAACTTAAACTGGAGGATTCCTTACTATTTGCAGATACTATCTAAATGTGGAACATGCATTATCTTTTTTTTGAGATAGAGTCTCGTTCTATTGCCCAGGCTAGAGTGCAGTGGTGTGATCTCAGCTCACTGCAACCTCCACCTCCCGGGTTCCCGGGTGGCACATGCTGCCACGCCTGGCTAATTTCTTTTTTTTTTTTTTTCTATTTTAGTAGAGATGGGGTTTCACCATGTTGCCCAGGCTGGTCTCCAAAGTGCTAGGATTACAGGCGTGAGCCACTGTGCCTGGCCTGGAACGTGCATTATCTTAATCTTCGCAACAACTCTAAGTTTCATAGGTATTAAAAAATAAAAGGAAGAGAAAACCAAGACTTAGATGAAGTATCCTACCCAGTGTCATAGCTTGTAATTGGCATAGCTATAAATTCAGACCAAGGTCAGCATTACTAGGCTGTATTTCTTTTTCTTTTTTTTTCTTTGAGATGGAGTCTCACTCTGTCGCCCAGGCTGGAGTGCAGTGGCACGATCTCAGCTCACTGCAACCTCTGCCTCCCTGGTTCAAGCAATTCTTCTGCCTCCGCCTCCTGAGTAGCTGGGATTACAGGCACATGCCACCACACTCAGCTAATTTTTGTATTTTTAGTAAAGACAAGGTTTCACTATGTTGGCCAGGTTGGCCACTGCGCCTGGCCCTAAGCTGTATGTCTTACATGATGATTGTGATTTTTTTTTTTTTTTGAGAGAAGGTCTTGCTCTGTAACCCAGGCTGGAACGCAGTAGCATGATCGTTGCTCACTGCTGCCCAACTTCCTGGCCTCAAGCGATCCTCCCACCTCACTCTCCCAAGTAGCTGGGACTACAGGTACTCACCACCACACGTGGCTAATTTTTCCTATTTTTTTTTTTTTTTTTAGAGACAGGGTCTTGCTATGTTGCCCAGGCTGGTCTTGAACTTCTGGGCTCAAGTGATCCTCCTTCCTTGGTCTCCCAAGGTGTTGGGATTACAAGCATGAGCCACCACATCTGGCAATTGTGAACTATCAGCTGCAACTCAGTAAGGGGATTTTTGAGTCACTGTCAACTGTCTCCTGGAGACATCAACTCACTGTGTTGCTACAAAGATATTTCGGCCGGGCATGGTGGCTCACGCCTGTAATCCCAGCACTTTGGGAGGCTGAGGCAGGTGGATCACAAGGTCAGGAGATCTAGACCATCCTGGCTAACACGGTGAAACCCCGTCTCTACTAAAAATACAAAACATTAGCCGGGTGTGGTGGCGGGTGCCTGTAGTCCCAGCTACTCGGGAGGCTGAGACAGGAGAATGGCGTAAACCCAGGAGGCGGAGCTTGCAGTGAGCCGAGGTTGTGCCACTGCACTCCAGCCTGGGTGACAGAGCGAGACTCTGTCTCAAAAATAAATAAATAAATAAAAAGATATTTAAGCCAAGCAAGGTGGAATGTGCCTGTAGTTACAGTTGCTAGGGAGGCTGAGGCAGGAGGATTGCTTGAGCCCACGAATTTGAGGCTATAGTGCCTAATGATCACGCCTGTGAACAGCCACTGTACTCCAGATTGGGCAACATAGTGAGACCTTGTCTCTAAAAAAAAAAACAAAAATAAAAGATAAGGAACTATAGTCTTACTCATCTGTAAAGACTTTCACATCCATACGTGAACTAGATAATAAATGGTGACTCCCAGAATACATAAAGGTAGGAGAGACAAACATTCAGCATTTGAAATGACCAGAAAGGGGCTGGGTGTGGTTTCTCATGCCTATAATCCCAGGCGTGGTAGTCTCAGCACTTTGGAAGGCCAAGGCAGGAGGATCACCTAAGACCAGGAATTCAAGTCCACCCTGGGCAACATGATGAAATTCCACCTCTACAAAAAATGTAAAAATTAGCCAGTCCAGGTGGTGTGCGCCTATAGTCCCAGCTACTGGGGCAGCTGAGGTTGGAGGATCAGTTGAGCTCAGGAGGTTGAGGCTACAGTGAGCCATGATCACACCACTGCACTCCATGTACTCCATTCCAGCCTGGGCTACTGAGCAAGCTTGTCTCAAATACTACAGCCCAGGCGTGGTGGCTCACTCCTGTAATCCCAGCATTTTGGGAGGCCAAGACAGGCGGATTACTTGAAGTCAGGAGTTTGAGACCAGCCTGGCCAACATGTTGAAACCCCGTCTCTACTAAAAATACAAAAATTAGGCCGGGTGCGGTGGCTCATGCCTGTAATCCCAGCACTTTGGGAGACCGAGGCGGGCGGATCACCTGAGGTTGGGAGTTTGAGACCAGCCTGACCAACATGGAGAAACCCTGTCTTTACTAAAAATACAAAATTAGCCAGGCGTTGTGGTGCATGTCTGTAATCCCAGCTACTTGGAAGGCTCAGGTAGGAGAATCGCATGAGCAGGGGAAGCGGAGGTTACAGTGAGCCGAGATTGCATCACTGCGCTCCAGCCTGGGCGACAGAGCGAGACTCCGTCTCAAAAAACAACAGCAGAAACAGACGAAAAATGACCAGAAAGGTAAAAGGGGTGTCTTATAAGGAACAGTCAGGAAAAATGGCTGAACAGAGGATATAATGCTTTTCCACTACAGATTACTAGAATCAGAGGGCATACATTCAAACTTGGAGATGGTTTTTCAAGCCATATTTAAAAAGTGCTACTTTATACAGCCACTTGGAGACTCCACTACATAGAATGAGGTATAACAGAAAGATGACTGGACTAGGGATTAGAGGATCACTGGGGTTGAAGTCTTGGCTCCTCGCTGACTAGCAAGACACTTAATCTCTCTGAGCTTAGTTTCTTCATCTATAAAATAGGAATAACATCTATTTCTTAGAGTTGTAAAGATTAAATGAGGCCAGGCAAGGTGGCTCACATTTGTAATCCTGGCACTTTGGGAGGCCAAGAGGATCACTGGAGCCCAGGAGTTTGAGACCGGCCTGGGCAAAACAGCAAGACCTCATCTCTACGAAACATTTTTTAAGTTAGTTGGGCCTGGTGATGCGCGCCTGTAGTCCCAGCTACTCAGGAGGCTGAGGTGGGAGGATTGCTGGAGCCTGGGAGGTGGAGGTTGCAGTGAGCCATAATCTCACCACTGTACTCCAGCCTGGACAACAGAGCAAAACCCTGTCTCAAAAAAAAAAAAAAGATCAAATGAGTGTGTATGTGCTTGTTGTACAAGTATTCAACATATATTATTTCCCTTCCCCATGCTATTTATTCCTATTTATTTATGACAGGGTCTGGCTCTGTCACCCAGGCTGGAGTGCAGTGGCAAGATCTCAGCTCACGGCAACCTCCTGGGCCCAAGCCATCCTCCCACCTCAGCCTCCTGGGTGGCTGGGACCACAGGTGTGCCCTGCCTGGTTAACTTTTGTATTTTTTGTAGAGATGGGGTTTCTCCATGTTGCCCAGGCTGGTCTCGAACTCCTGAGCTCAAGTGATCCGCTGCCTCAGCCTCCAAAACTGCTGGGATTACAGGCGTAAACCACTGCACCTGGCCCCTGTCCTATATTTAAAGGAATATTGTACCTATGAATGCTTTTTAAGTTAAAAAATCCTATAGAACTTTTTTTTTTTTTCGGCCAGGCAGTGGCTCATGCCTGTAATCCCAGCACTTCGGGAGGCCAAAGTGGGTGGATCATTTCAGGTCAGGAGTTCAAGACCAGTCTGGCCAACATGGTGAAACCCCACCTCTACTAAAAATACAAAAATTAGCCGGGCATGGTGGCAGGCACCTGTAGTCCCAGCTACTTGGGAGGCTGAGGCAGGAGAATCACTTGAACCCGGGAGGTGGAGGTTGCAGTGAGTCGAGATCATGCCACTTCACTTTTTTTGTTTTTTTTTTGAGACAGGGTCTTGCTCTGTCACCCAGGCTGCAGTGCAGTGGCGAGATCATGACTCACTGCAATCTCGACCTCCCTGGCTCAAGCAGTCCTCCCACCTTAGCCTACTGAGTAGCTAGGACTACAGATGCCTTCCACTATACCCAGCTAGTTTTTTTGCATAGACAGGGTCCTGCTATGTTGTCCAGGGTGGTCTCGAACTCCTGGGCTCAAAAGATCCTCCTGCCTCGGCCTCCCAAAGTGTTGGGATTATAGGTGTGAGCTGCTGCATCTGGCCTAAACTTTTTTTTGAGTCTCACTTTATTGCCCAGGCTGAAGTGCAGTGGCGCAATCTTCACTGTAACTTCTGCCTCCCTAGTAGCTGGGACTATAGGCGCATGCCACTACACCTGGCTAATTTTTGTATTTTTGGTAGAGATGGGTTTTTGGCATGTTGCCCAGGCTTGGTCTCGAACTCCTGGCCTCAATTGATCTGTCCACCTCGGCATCCCCAAGTGCTGGGATTACAGGCATGAGCCACTGCGCCCAGCCCTAAAACGTATTTCTAAAGGACTAAATTTTCACATAATAAACTTTCCTGTTATATCTGTACCTCATTTAACACTGTCTTCGGAAATGTTTGTTAAGTTCTAACATTTTACTGATAAACTAAGTTAGAAGGCATCTGAAGCGTGATCAGATTTACAAGGTTAAGAGCATATGCTCTACCAAATACTGGGCTATAATTTATTATAATGAACCTCCAGAGGGTTCAGATAAATTCATGCATTCCTTGTGATATGAATTAAAACATGTGCAAAGCCGGGCATGGTGGTGCTTGCCTGTAATCCTAGAAACTCAGGAGGCCAAGGCAGGAGGATTGCTTGAAGCCAGGAGTTAGAGGCTGCAATGAGTTATGATCATGCCATTTCACTCCAGCCTGGGCAACAGAGCAAGACCCCTGTCTCGCTAAGATAGTAATAATAATAATGATAATAATAATAAAAAAAGAGGTTTGCAAAGTGTATCTTCCTGCTGGGCACGGTGGCTCACGCCTGTAATCCCAACACTTTGGGAGGCTGAGGCGGGCGGGTTACTTGAAGCCAGGAGTTTGAGACCAGCCTGGCCAACATGGTGAAACACTGTCTCTAGAAAAAACTCAAAAATTAGTTGGGCATGATGGCACATGCCTGTAATCCCAGCTACTTGGGAGGCTGAGTCAGGAGAATCGCTTGAACCGGGAGGTGGAGGTTGCAGTAAGCCAAGATTGTACCACTGCACTTCAGCCTGGGCGACAGAGCGAGACTCTGCCTCAGGAAAAAAAAAAAAAAAAAAAAAAAAACCCACAAAGTGTATCCTTAATCAAGCCTAGAAGGTAACATCCACCCTTTCCTATATAGGACATATCCTTTGTGTACCAATGACAAAGTCTCTCCAGCTGCAGAGTTCTTAACAGCTGTACTTTGACAAACCAGAAAGGTGCATCACAAGTAACTTGTTACTGATTAACATTAAACTTATTTATTTAAAACTATGAATAATTTGTTTTCTAAATTAAAACAGTTTTAAGTTTCCAGAAGAGTACTCTCTTTATTGTATTTGAGACAGGGTCTCACTCTGTTGCCTAGGCTAGAGTGAAGTAGTACAATCACAGCTCAGTGCAGCCTCAGCCTCCTGGGTTCGAGAGATCTTGCCACCTTGGCCTCCAGAGTTGCTGGGACCACAGGTGCACAGCATTATGCCGCCTAATTTTTGTATTTTTTGTAGCGATGGGGTCTCACTATATTGCCTAGGCTGGTCTCAAACTCCTGGACTCAAGTGATCATGATTCTTCTACCTTGGCCTCCCAAAGTGTTGGGATTAGGGGCATGAGCCACCGCATCTGGCTTGAAGAGTACTCTCATTTATACTTCTGATAAGCTTTCTGATGGAAAAGAAAGGCATTTTTAGGCACAAAGCATGAAATGGACAGCACCTTGGGTATACTTTCAGGGACATGAAAAAATGTAATTATTACTTATATGCATCATAGAAGAAAAAATAAGGTTTATAATAGTTGGTTTGGAAAACTAGACAGAACACAGCATTTCTTATGGATGATGGGAGAAGATGGAATTAACACCAGGCTGATATTAGTTGACAATAAATATCAGAGTGCTTGCTCAGTGCTCTAGTTAATTTGTCAGATTTCGCAGGGATTTTTGGTACAAAAAAGCTTTGTGGAATATATGCATTCTATGTGCCAGGCTTATTGCAAGGTATTATTAGAGAAAAAAGACTTAAAATAGAAGCTACTCTATAGCTATATTAGATCAGATTGGCACTTGGGAAAGTTAGCTTATAGACCCAGTTTTGCCATTAAATACAGAACTTCATGAAGTTCTATGGCTTCTCTGAGCCTCAGCTTCTTCATCAATAAAATGGGCAGAGGTGAACCAGATGACCTCTAAGGTTCCTTTAGATTCTAAAATGATATAATTTTTAAAACCTTTGAAATGTTTATTCAAGTCTTCTCTCCTTGAGGTGTTCTTGGGACTGGAGACATTCCATTTGAAACCCTGAGACAACCATACCTCAAGCTCAGGGTGTTTTAAGAATTTTCCACCAGGCGCGGTGGCTCACGCCTGTAATCCCAGCACTTTGGGAGGCCAAGGCGGGTGGATCACGAAGTCAGGAGATCGAGACCATCCTGGCTAACATGGTGAAACCCTGTCTCTACTAAAAATACAAAAAATTAGCTGGGCGTGGTGGCGGGTGCCTATAGTCCCAGCTACTCGGGAGGCTGAGGCAGGAGAATGGCGTGAACCCGGGAGGCGAAGCTTGCAGTAAGCTGAGATCACGCCACTGCACTCCAGCCTGAGCGATAGAGCGAGACGCCGTCTCACACACACACACACACACACAAAATTAGCCAGCGTGGTGGTGGGTGCCTGTAGTCCCTGCTACTCGGGAGGCTGAGTCAGGATAATGGCGTGAACCTGGGAGGCGGAGCTTGCAGTGAGCCGAGATCGCACCACTGTACTCCAGCCTAGGCGACAGAGCGGGACTCCGTCTCAGAAAAAAAAAAGAAAAAAAGAATTTTCCAAAAGAAGGTATCCTTTAGGTTTTCATCCCTATGCCCCAGTCTGGAATCTCTACACACAGAAGTGTGGACAGACTTATAGTCCAGATTGACAATGGCTAGTGATAGAGATAAGAAAGATATACTTTATTGTTGCCACTGGCATCAAATTTAAAAGCTTAGGCTGGCAAGCAAGGCCTCTCATTAAACAACCTTCCTTACCTCATCTGTCCCTATCCGATAAAGCCCTTACTTTTCAGCTGAGTTGGTCACATCCATTTTCCCCTTCCTGTCTCTGTTCTTGCTGGTCCCTCCATCTGGATGGACAGGGAAGGAAGAATAATGAATGTCCGTTATTTCCTTCAAGACCAAGCCCTGTCTTACTTTATGTTTCAACAGCCATGAACACAAGGGATTTCTAGAATGCTACACTACCATACACTTATGTTCCCCTGCTTACTCATGGAGGTTCCTCTATTCTCCACAATTAGACCCTAAAGACGTGGTATTGAGTGGGCACTGACTGAAAGCTTATCTAGTTTATGAGTGGAGTGGAATCTCAGAAGGTAGAAGAATTAAAGGTTCAGGCCTCTCCTACCTTTATCCTGTATCTATCCCAAAACTCTTCTTTCTCCTCCCATTATCTTTCCTGTCTATAACTCCTTATCTTCAAGCTTAATGTAAGGGCAATTCTGGGCATGAAAAGACAACACAGTTTGTACTTTTGGTTTCATATTTTTTCAGTTCATTTCAGTAAAAACATAATATATAAAAGGCATTGCCACCATTTTCCCCTCCTGGGGGTGATCCATCAAGCCAGTGTGGGCTGCTCCAGTGGTTCATAGCTCATCATGCGATATGTGCAGGGCATGGTCACAAAGATCTGCAAATGGCAAACAATTTAAAGGAAAATGCCATTCTCATACTGATATATGCCAGTATCAAGAAAATTTCCCAGACCAAGCTGACACAAACACACACCAACCACCATTCTGCAGAATATATGCTTATAAATGATAAAACATCCCCACTGCCCTCTCATCACCTGTATCTCAGGGTCAAGGAGACACAAATTCTGAAAGCTGACAGAAAATGTGGAGGAACACCCCAAGTCCCTAAGCCAAGGGAAATGGAAGACAGCTCTTGACCTAATACCAGAGGTTTCTGGGATGGGGGTGTATGGGTGAGTTAGGGAATGTCAGGTTCCACAGAGCTACTAGAACAGGAGATAAAGTGGGGGCAGCTTACCTGTTCGCTTACTGCAAAGTTTGTCTTTAACATTGTCAGCCTCTCGGGAAAAGAATTCAATGAGTTCATCCTCGTATTCCTCCACAATGCTCTCACACTGCCAACCCAAGGGAGAAATGGGTGACACAGGGCAATAAGAGGCCTCTTGCCTTCACTTCCAAAGAGGAGGACAAGGATATCAGCCTAACTTTCTAATTGGTTCTCCAACAACCCCTTAATGTCCAAGAACCAGCTACCGATTCCCATAGCTCACCGCAAACTTGAGGGTGCCGCTGATATCTGAGTCGATTCGGATGCCTTGTAGGTCCAGTTCATTGGATTCTCCATTCCGGCCCACTACACGTACGTAGTTCTTGCGATGGGTGGAAGGATCAATCTGTTCCCCATACTCCTTCATCCGGTCACATATCTCCTCCAGCAGCTCTGTGAGGTGGGCCTCTGAGCGGGCATAAGGCACCTAGAAATGTCCTCAGCCTTGGGTCACTCTCTTCTACCTCTGTACATTAGTAATTTATATCCTTACTTTTCTTTCCAAATCTAGCTCCAACAACCTATTCTAAAAGGCTTTCCCTAATTGATTTTAATTTTTAATTAGTTTTTTTTTTTTTTTTTGAGATGGGATTTTGCTCTTGTTGCCCAGGCTGGAGTGCATTGGCGCGATCTCGGCTCATTGCAACCTCTGCCTCCTGGGTTCAAGTGATTCTCCTGCCTCAGCCTCCTGAGTAGCTGGGACTACAGGCATGCACCACCACACCCGGCTAACTTCTGTATTTTTAGTAGAGATGGGGTTTCTCCATGTTGGTCAGGCTGGTCTCAATCTCCAGACCTCAGGTGATCCGCCTGCCTCGGCATCCCAGAGTGCTGGGATTACAGACATGAGCCACTGTGCCTGACCTAGTGTGGTTTTTATTTATTTTATTTTATTTATTTATTTGTTTTTTTGAGATGGAGTCTCACTCTTTCGCCCAGGCTGGACTGCAGTGGCGCTATCTCAGCTCACTGCAAGCTCCGCCTCCCGGGTTCACACCATTCCCCTGCCTCAGCCTCCCGAGTAGCTGGGACTACAGGCACCCGCCACCACGCCCAGCTAATTTTTTGTTTTTTTTAGTAGAGACAGGGTTTCACCGTGCTAGCCAGGATGGTCTCGATCTCCTGACCTCGTGATCCGCCCACCTCGGCCTCCCCAAGTGCTGGGATTACAGGCATGAGCCACCGCGCCCAGCCTGGTTTTAAATTAGTATGGTTTACTTGATAGTAAACCATAAGTTTACTATGGTTATTTCAAAGTACTTTTTTTTTTTGAGACAGACCTTACTCCGTTGCCCAGGCTGGAGTGCAGTGGTGTGATGACTGAGGCTCATTACAGCTTGGATCTCCCAGGCTCAGGTGATCCTCCCACCTCAGCCTCACACAGGTGCACACCACCATACCCAGCTACTTTTTTGTATTTTTTTTGTAGAGATGGGGTCTTGCCATGTTGCCCAGGCTGGTCTTGAACTCCTGCGCTCAAGTGATCTGCCTGCCTTGGCCTCCCAGAGTGCTGGGATTACAGGTATGAGCCACTGTACTTGGAAGTAGTTTCAAATATATGATTTTATTTTACCTCATTGTACAATTCTTTTTTTTTTTTTTTTTTCTTTTTGAGACAGAGTTTCACTCTTGTTGCCCAGGCTAGAGTGCAATGGCGCGATCTCGGCTCACCACAACCTCCACCTCCCGGGTTCAAGTGATTCTCCTGCCTCAGCTTCCCGAGTAGTTGGGGTTACAGGCATGTGCCACCACGCCCAGCTAATTTTGTATTTTTAGTAGAGACGGGGTTTCTCCATGTTGGTCAGGCTGGTCTCAAACTCCCGACTTCAGGTAATCCGCCCGCCTCAGCCTCCCAAAGTGCTGGGATTACAGGCATGAGCCACCGTGCCCGGCACCTCATTGTACAATTCTAAGAAACAAGACAGTTAACATTAGCTCCAAGTTATAAACAGAATTTTTTGATTAACCTGATCAACTTATACTTCTAATTTCTATAGATGAAGATAATTTTTTTTTAAATTATACTTTAAGTTCTGGGATACATGTGCAGAACGTGCAGGTTTGTTGCATAGGTATACATGTGCCATGGTGGTTTGCTGCACCCATCAACCGGTCATCTACATTAGGTATTTCTCCTAATGCTATCCCTCCCCTAGTCCCCCACACCCCAACAGGACCTGATGTGTGATGTTCCCCTCCCTGTGTCCATGTGTTCATTAATATTTTATTTTTGGCCGGGCGTGGTGGCTCACGCCTGTAATCCCAGCACTTTGGGAGGCCGAGGAGGGTGGCTTACCTGAGGTCAGGAGTTCAAGACCATCCTGACCAACATGGAGAAACCCTGTCTCTACTAAAAATACAAAATTAGCCAGGTGTGGTGGTGCATGCCTGTAATCCCAGCTACTCGGGAGGCTGAGGCAGGAGAATCGCTTGAACCCGGGAGGCAGAGGTTGCCGTGAGCCGAGATTGCGTCATTGCACCCTAGCCTGGGTAACAAGCGTGAAACTCCATCTCAAAAAAAAATAATAATAATAATTTTGTTTACATTGAAACTAATATCCTCAGTAAGCACAGTATTAAAGAGGTAGTGTAGGCTCTGTGAATAACAGCTATTAAAGTACCATAATCTTTTTTCTTTTCTTTTTTTTTTTGAGACGGAGTCTCGCTCTGTCACCCAGGCTAGAGTGCAGTGGTGCCATCTCAGCTCACTGCAAGCTCTGCCTCCCGGGTTCACGCCATTCTTTTGCCTCAGCCTTCTGAGTAGCTGGGACTACAGGCACCCACCACCACGCCTGGCTAATTTTTTGTATTTTTAATAGAGACGGGGTTTCACCGTATTAGCCAGGATGGTTTCGATCTCCTGACCTTGTGATCCGCCCGCCTCAGCCTCTCAAAGTGCTGGCATTACAGGCGTAAGCCACCGCGCCCGGCCTTTTTTTTTTTTTCCAAGACAGAGTTTTGCTCTTGTCAACCAGACTGGAGTGCAGTGGTGTGATCTTGGCTCACTGCAACTTCCGCCTCCTGGGTTCAAGTGATTCTCCTGCCTCAGCCTCCTGAGTAGCTGGGACTATAGGCATGCACCACCGCGCCTGGCTACTTTTTTGTATTTTTAGTAGAGACGGAGTTTCACCATGTTGGCCAGGCTGGTCTCGAACTTCTAACCTCAGGTGATCCGCCTGCCTTGACCTCCCAAAGTGCTGGGTTTTGGGTTTTTTTTGAGACAGGGTCTTGCTGTGTTTCCCAGGCTGGAGTGCAGTGGCACGATCACGGCTTACTACAGCCTTGACCTCCTGGGCTCAAGTGATCCTCTAGGCTCAAGTGATCCTCCCACCTCAGCCTTCCAAGTAGCTGTCACTACAGGCACATGCCACCATGCACTGCTAACTTTTGCATTTTTTTGTAGAGTTGGTGTTTTTCCATGATGCCCAGGCTAGCACTGTAATCTTAACGTTGCCTTATATATTGCTTATTAGATACATCTTTGTGTACATGTGTGTTGTTTTCGACTAAAATTTCCTAATTATGAGGATAAGACCTTTTATTCTTATTTCTGTTTTTTCATTTTTTATTTTTAGCTCCGACTCAGATTTTGAACGGATGTTTATATGTATACCACAGTGCTACATTAAAAACGAGTCATGTGGATGTGGAGAAGGGTGCTGATCAGGACTCCCTGTTTGCTACAAATTCTACAGCAGAAACAAAGTATTAAGGTTTGCAGCCAGGAAGCAAGTGCATGGGGAATAAGCCTGCAGCTTCTTCCAAATGAGACAGAGCCAAATCTTTTTTCTGAGTGTGTTTTCTTCATTTCTATTAAACCAAGGTCCTTTTTAAGCAGTCGAATTTTCATCCAAAGCCAGAGTGAGCTACTTTGTTTGGGGGAACAGTAACAGTTACCTCCACTACTGACTGGCTGCCATCTGGATTGATCCGGAAAGATCCCATCTGAATGGTCTTCTTGGGGTCCACCTGGGCAATTTCCCATTCTAGTTCATCCACCAGAGCCCTGCATGCTGGTGGAAGAGGAGAGAATGAGAGCAGGGGACAGGGTAGGGGGTAGGGTGTGAGGAGAATGGGATCAACCCAGGATTTCCATTCATCCTTCTCCCAGGCCTTGGATCTCACGCCCTCCCAAGGCTCTGCTTCCTCCACTTCTTTTTCCCGTTGTGCCTTTACCTCCACAGTGGAGATCCTGGCTCCTCCGAGCCCAGGCGGTTCCCAGCAGGGCCCCCAGAAGCAGGGCCAGCCAACCCCAGCCTTTCATCTTTAGCGTAATGGGGTCGCTCCACCTGGGTTTGTGTGGGAATAAAACATAAGTGTGAGGAGCCGACTCCATTTTTCCCTGACCCCCCCACTCCTCACCCCAAGGCTTTCAAAGGCCTCACTGGGACTCTGGCTCTACTTTCCAGGAAATGGCCGGGACACAAAGGGGCTTCTCTGTTCCAGCGCTTGAGGGCTCTGATTCCCCCAGGGTGGTGGGTGGGAGCGCGAGCTCAGGACTTGCGGCTCAGCCCGACTCTACGTGGATACGTGAGGCCCTGGGTGTTGGTACTTTAGCACTGCATGCCTAGGGTTCACGGGGCTTTGTGGCAGCTACAGGAGGTAAGTTGGCGATTACGTGAGGACTACAGGCACTAGGGAACTGCCGGCAGGGAGCCCTCAGTCAGGCCAGGAGGCCAGCGAGGAGAGCAATAACTAGGGCCCATTTGGATCCTGCACCGAAGATTCCTGCGTCGCCACCTCCAGCCCGTAAGTGATTATCCGTACGCACACCAGCCCCCTTTCTAAGGACTCCGCCATTGCTTTCGCTTCAGTCCATCCCCAACCCTCAGCGCCCAGCGCCTCGCCGCCCGCATCCGTCCCACCTCTGCTCCCAGGGCCGCCGCCGTGGCCCAAGCGCTGGAAGACCGCTGGATTCTCACTTTGGCCCCAGTGGCTCCCGAAACTACACCTGGCTGCAGGGAGCAGGGCTGTCCGGGATTCTCCAGAGCGCTTCGCCGCCTGCCACACACGGGGTGTCCCGGTGACCGCCCGACCCAGCTCCCCTGGCGCTAACTGGTACCTAAGCAGGGCTCCAGCGTGCTGCGGTGCGAGCCCCAATCAGACACCGACCCCAAACCCGCCCCTCCAAACTCTCGCGTGAACAGGCAGCTTAGGAGAGGCTCCCGGACAGCAAGGACCCCGGTCAATCGCCGAAGGACCCAGACTTGCGTGGCGAACGGCTCCACGTGACCACCAGGGGTCAGCCGTAGAATAGGAGTGGCCTTAAGCGACGACAGAGCCCGGGCGTGCTGTATGGGAGCGGCTAGTCGTGCGCGTGAGCCAGCCCAGGTGGGCTAGGACCTTCAAAATGGTGCGCTGCCGGCCAGCGAGCAGCCCAGGTTTCAATACACAGGAAACTACATCTCCCAGGAAGCACGGCAGCACCAGACCCATCTTTGTGAGCAATTACAGGTCTCAAGCTATCCTGGGACCTGTAGTTTGTCGGCTTACACAATTAACGGAAACCATACTGTACATCTTCAGTCTGACTTAGGGTACTGGGCAGCTATAGCAAAGACCCAGCATTGCCCAGAAAAGGCATAAATTATACCCTTTTTTTTTTTCCTTTTTTTGAGACAGAGTCTCGCCCTATCGCCCAGGCTGGCATACAGTGGCGTGATCTCGGCTCACTGCAACCTCTGCCTCCCGGGTTGGAGCAATTCTCTGCCTCAGCTAGGGTTACAGTCGCCATCCACCACTCCCGGCTAATTTTTGTATTTTTAGTAGAGACGGGGTTTCACCATCTTGGTCAGGCTGGTCTTGAACTCCTGACCTCGTGATCCACCCACCTCGACCTCCCAAAGTGCTGGGATTACAGAAGTGAGCCACCGCGCCCGGCCTAATTATACCCTTTCATATCCATAACTTTGGATTCCGGACCTTTACCTTCAAAGGAGAGGAAGACTGAAGCCAGAGAACTCACACTAGCAGTTCTCTAATGAGATAAATGGCAAACAATATTTTATTTTTATTTTATAAAACATGCAGTTTACAACAAATTTTTAAAAAATGGAACAAAACTTGGGACAGGAGAGTGGGATGGAAAACAGATGCTTCTCAGCCATCAGCAGGAATAAATGAAGCCGGCAGCCAAGCTTTGTCCAGGATCCAAAGGCCCTTTTGGCAATGGTATTGGCAACACTGGTTTGCTTGGGCCACCAACACTACTTGCTGGCCCCTCCAGGTATCCCTGAAGCAGTTGGTGACTTGTGCTAAGTCTTGAACTACTGTGGTATCCTCTGTCACTGTCCAGGACTTCAATCCCTAGCCAGCTAGGAACTTACAGTTATGGTTCCAGAAGCTTCTCTGCCTGGATATTAGTCACCCAGGATATTAAGAATACCAATTACCTTCCATCTGGGTCAATTCTAGACTCCATGTCTGTACCACTGTTTTGCAAAGAATGAAGAAGGAATGAATCTGGCTCCTAGAACCTTTGCAACAATTCTGCAGTGTTCCAGTTCAATTAATAGCACCATCTGTGACCCTAGACCCTGAGCACGTCCAGTACTGGAAGTGGACAAGGTATAGCCAATTTAGGAAGCCATCTCCCAGTTCTGGGGCTATAGAACAGTAAAGGGAGAGGGTAGTGGTTCTTTGGGAAGGGTAGTCAGAGCGCCAGCACTGAGGAGAAGACAGCTGCATCTGTCAGAGACAAAACCAAAAGCGTGATTCAAGCTGAGTGGAGAAAAAGCATCTTCTCATACTTCCTATGAAGGAAAAATGCAAGAGAAAAAAGGGCACGGACCTTCCCTGAACATTTTAGACTTGGGCAAGAGGAAGTTATAGTTAATGGAGAGTTTCGATAAAATGTATTTTACTGAATGTTAGGAGGATGAAGTGCTTTGTAAACTGTTAAGTGCTATTCTCCATATGTGCAATCAAAATCCATCCAATTGGGGGCGCCAGGCTCATGCCTGTAATCCCAGCACTTTGTGAGCCCAAGGTGGGTGGATCGCTTTAGCCCAGGAGTTTAAGACCAGCCTGGGCAACATGGCAAAATCCCGTTTCTACAAAAAGTACAAAAATTAGCTGGGTGTGGTGGTGTGTGCCTGTTGTCCCAGGTACTTGGGAGGCTGAGGTGGGAGAATCACTTGAGCCCAGGAAGTCGAGGCTGCAGTGAGCTGTAATCACGCTACTGCACTTCAGCCTGGGTGACAGAGTGAGACCCTGTCACAAACAAACAAAATACAAAATCCACCCAGTCCAGTTTCCCTTGTCCCATCCCAGGTCTTACTCTTGGGACTTGTTTGGCCCTCAGGCTCAGGCACCTTCCAGTCCATCTTTCTGCCCTTCTCATAAAGACCCTTGAGCACCTTGTGGAAAGACTCAGGCTCAGTGCCATTTTTGCTTAGCTCCAGATACTTTCGGTAGAGCTGAAGGGCTGTGCGGGCATCCTCAATACTGTCATGGGTTTCCCCTTGAATCTTCAGGTCTGGGGTAAGTAAAGGTGGAATAGTTTGGGACCCAGCAAAGGGAGGTAGGAACATGTCTCCCCACTCCTACCTGACTCTAGAAAACTAAAAAGCCTGAATGCCCTTAAGGAAAATTGTCAAACATCTTCTTCAGTGCACAGAAGGGATATTGAAATTAATTAAATCCATTAGTAACTGTCACCACTAACTGAGGGTCTCCCTTACTCCCACTTTGTCCTCTAACACTTTTCCTACTTTTTCTTTTCCCCCCATGCTTTTATTTTTTATATTTAAATTTTATTTTAGATTTGGGGTACATGTGCATGTTTGTTACATGGGTGTATCATGTACTGGTGGGGACTGGGCTTCTGGTATCCCTAATATGCAAATAGTGAACTATGCACCCAATACGTAATTTTCAACCCTCACCCCTCACCCACCACCCCGACTTTTAGAGTCCCCAATGTCTATTATTTCCATCCTTATGTCCATAGGTACTCATTGTTTAGTTCCAGCTTATAAGTGAGAATATGTGGTATTTGATTTTCTGTTTCTGAGTTAGTTCACTTGGTATGATGGCCCACAGCTCCATCAATGTTGCTGCAAAGGACATGATTTCTTTTTTTTTAAATGGCTGCTTCTGCTATTAATATAGCAGGGGCCTACAAGGCAGAGCAACTCACCCAGAAAGTACCAAGCAAGGAATCGCAGGGAAATCATTCGTTTTCGGGGCATATGGAACAGGTAGACAGTGTCAAGGACTTGGTCCTTGGGCACCTGGCAAGGATAAAAAGGGTGGAGACTTAAGGTAGGGGACCTATAATTCCCCATTCTCTAAAGGCACAATGTATACCCTGAGGGGCCCACTCTCACAAGAAGACTCTTAAAAGAGCCCTGCCAAACCATCAGGTTGATGACCCGGAAGTCCTTCTGCAGGCCATGACCCACAAACTTGACTCCAATGTCAATGAGAAAACGAAGCTTTAAGTAGGTAGACTTGAGAGTTGTTAGGTGCTTGGAGGAAATTTTGGCATCGAGGTCACCAGGCTTTATACCCGAGTATTGAGTCAAGTAATCCACCACCTAAGAATAGAGAAAAGGACAAGTCTTTTTCAGGAAGTGAGATGGAGTTTTCCCCTATCACTCTTCCCTGGGTTCTTGAGCACTGTAAATATGCACCAGGGTGTGCCTCACTTGCATCTCCATATCCTAATACCTGCTCCTGGGTAGAGATGTAGTCATCAATGAAGGGGATACCCTCATTGGGTCCCTGGCCCCGAACACAGGTAATCCTGGCTACTGACATCTGGCTTGGTTTAATGGTAGACTTGGTACCATCACTGCGTAACTCTGCTTCCTCCTACATGAGAAGAGTTAATAAAGAAATCAGAGAAATGCTTACAACTCCTAATATCCTCAGAGTTCTCTTCCAATGCCCCATCCCTTTGGTCTTGGTTACCTCATTAAGGGTGACAAACTCAGCATCCAGACCCACCAGGTCCCCAATCTGTGGCATCTCATTCAGCATCAGTGGAATAAAGGTAGTATGTGTTTTCCGCTGCTTCCGTGCCAGCGAGGCTTCAGCCAGCAAGACACTTGCCTCAATAGGGTTCTTGACTAGAAGGGAGAATGCAGAGGACACAGAGCTTGGATAGGGAAGTGACTAGGGGAGAGAAGCCCAGTGTGGCTGATCATAGACTCTGGGTCTTCACTGTGATCCCTCAGTAATCAAAGCACGTGAGAAAAAAGATCATGTCCGATAAATGGGACAGGTACACAGAGCAGGTCACATCACAAAATTATCAACAAACATGCTGAGAAAAAAACCAGAAAAGACCACAGAGAAGAAAGAATAAGATTTTCACTTGGACCTTAGTTTACAGAATCCAGAAAAAGGTTACAGAGAAACTATGGTTTAAAGGTACTAAATAGGTACTTAATAAGGAGCTTATAGCCGGGCGCGGTGGCTAATGCCTGTAATCCCAGCACTTTGGGAGGCCGAGGCGGGTGGATCACCTGAGGTCAGGAGTTTGAGACCAGCCTGCCCAACATGGTGAAACCCCGTCTCTACTAATTAGACAAAAAAAAAAAATTAGCCGGGCGTGGTGGCACATGCCTGTAATCCCAGCTACTTGGAAGGCTGAGGCAGGGGAATCGCTTGAACCCGGGAGGCAGAGGTCGCAGTGAGCCGAGATCACGCCATTGCACTCCAGCCTGGGCAACAAGAGCGAAACTCTGTCTCAAAAAAAAAGAATAATTAGATGTAGCATCATAACCTAAGCCATTCTGATCAAACATCCCCCCCATCTCATTTCCACTCCATTCTCAAGATTTACAGCTGCTTTTTTTTTTTTTTTTAAAGACAGGGTCTCAGGCTGGGCACCGTGGCTTACACCTGTAAACCCAGCACTTTGGAAGGCCAAGGAGGGCGGATCACAAGGTCAGGAGTTCAAGACCAACCTGGCCAACATGGTGAAACCCTGTCTCTACTAAAAATACAAAAAATTAGCCGGACATGGTGGCAGGCGCCTGTAGTCCCAGCTACTCGGGAGGCTGAGGCAGGAGAATTGCTTGAACCCGGGAGGTGGAGGTCGCAGTGAGCCGAAATTGTGCCATTGCACTCCAGCCTGGGCGACAAGAGTGAAACTCTGTCCAAAAAAAAAAAAAAAGCAGTCTCATCCTGTTTCCCAGGTTGGAGTACACTGGTGCAATCATGGCTCACTCACTGCAGCCTTGACCTCCTGGGCTCAAGTGATCCTCCCACCTCAGCTTCTCCAATAGCTGGGACCACAAGTATATGCCACCACACTCAGCTAAATTTTTTTTTTTTTTTTTTTGAGACAGGGTTTCACTCCCATCACCCAGGCTGGAGTGTAATGATGCAATCTCGACTCACTGAAACCTCCGACTCCCAGGCTGAAGTGATTCTCCTGCCTCAGCCTCCCAAGTAGCTGGGACAACAGGAGCACATCACCACACCCAGCTACTTTTTGTATTTTTTGTAGAGACAGGGTTTCACGATGTTGCCCAGACTGGTTTCGAACTCTTGAGCTCAAGTGATCTGCCCGCCTCAGCCTCCCAAAATGCTGGGATTACAGGCCATAAGCCACTGTGCCTGGCCTACACTAGGCTAACTAAAAAAAAAAAGAAGAAAATTTTTTTTTAGGCTGGGTGTGGTTGCTCACGCCTGTAATCCCAGCACTTTGGGAGGCCAAGGTGGGCAGATCATAAGGTCAGGAGTTCGAGACCAGCCTGACCAACATGGTGAAACCCTGTCTCTACTAAAAATACAAAAAAATTAGCCGGGCATGGTGGTGGGCATCTGTAATCCCAGCTACTCAGGAAGCTGAGGCAGGAGAATCGCTTGAACCCAGGAGGCAGAATTTGCAGTGAGCCGAGATTGCGCCATTGCACTCCAGCCTGGGTGACAGAGCAAGACTCCATCTCAAAAAAAAAAAAAAAATTTTTTTTTTCAAAGAGATGGGATCTTGCCATGTTGCTCAGGCTGGATTTCGCACTTCTAAATTTAAGGTCTGATAAGCAGGAATCTCTAGTATCTCCAGAAATATTAACACTGGTTACCAATCCTAAGTACTTGCAAGCAATGTCCCAGATTTCATCCTGAAGCCCAGTCTAAACTGTCCACACACTTGGGTCTACTATGTAGCACTTACTGTTCAGGTTGTATCTGGAATTGAGATTCCGTTTGACATAATAAAGGATTGCAGGTACTTTCCAATTCATGTCAAACTGCACAGCTTCATGCTATAGAAGAGAAAAAGCACTTATGGCTAATGTATATCACCCTTTTCCTTTTCCCCACTTCAGACGGAGGCAAGGATTCAGGTGCTAGTTGTTTTTTTTTTTTTCAGGTGCTATTTTTAAGTGCTAATGGTTTTTATTCCTGAGGATTCCTTCCTCTCTCCCTGTTGAATCTGCCTGGCATTCTATAGAGCCCTAAAGATATGGATGCTAGGAAAAGGGGAAATGAAAGAAGAAACAGAACATGTTGCAACTAACCTTATCAATAGGTTCAATAAGAAAGTCATTGAACAGATACCACTGCTGGTGAGTAACGCCCTATGGAAATACAAAGAAAGCCTGTGGCGATACAAAGTGATGGCTGGACCACTCTGTCTCAGACTCAAGGACAGATCTGGGACTCACTGTGGCCATCCCAGAAGTGTTCCTGCCCTCTACAACGTCACTCACCTCCTTGCGCTGGTGGTAGGTCTCTCCAACTTTGATGTGAGCCACCAGGCTGCCCCCTGTGCGTGAGTCCAGGATGTGTACCACAGTAGCCATCAGGTCATACACACAGACACCATGCTCCTCCTCTGCCCTGGCTGGGCCCCACTGTGAGGGGGGTACCCAGGCTGCTAAGCTAAGTTTAAGGATGGGGAAGGGAGGGGAATGGGGACAGAGGACAGGGAGTTGGGGGTATAGGGGATGGGGGACCAGGGTGGGTTATCTCCATCCTAGCCCATCTAGGACCCCAACACTGAACTAAGTGACTGTGGAAAATCCCCTAACAGGTAAATACTACGCCTTATTCTCTTCCTTTTCCCTCTGCTAAGTTTCACCTTCCCCTGCCCTCCTTTACCTTCTGCCCCACCTTCTCTCCCTTATTCCCTTTCCTCTTCCCGGTTTTTCAACAACCTGCATCTCATCCCCATCAGTCCAATTGCAAACATCCAGCCCTTTGTTTTTGGTCATCTTCATGCGAATGGAGAAAGGAAGCCAGACGTTCTTCAACTCCTCAATGGAGGGACACACCAGCACACCCTCTGGACTCCCTAGTTCCTTCCTATCAGGTCAGAAGAATTGGAAATTTGTTCCGAAAGAGATCTTGACAAGAGGAACCACTGGGCAATTCAATCCTTTGACAACTCCCAAGACAGCACCCACCAATCAGCCAAAGCAAATTCCTTGTTCTTGGAGACTTCCCCACTGTGTTTCTTTACTGCCATCTTGAAGGCAACCTGAACACAGAAGAAAAACATCCAGTTCTTCAGGAATGTAATCATATATGGAGGTCAGAAGGGGGATAAAATGAAAAATTATTCTGGAAGCCCTGTTTCTAGTCTGAGTCCTTACCTCAGCCTGCATTCTCCAGAAATCAGCCTCTTTTGAGCTGTTCACCTCACAATTGATGACAAGAATATCTGGCAGATGGCGGATGTTGCGGGTCTGAATCTGAGAGGAAGAAACAAACAAGGAATGGCAGGGAATGTACAGGAAAAGGAGTCTGGACAGGGACCTGAGTCTGCATCCTCAAACTGGGATTCTTCACTCCACCAGAGATCCCAGGATGGCAGTGCTGACAGAGCCAGCCACACATGGGATGGTGGTTGAATCTCCATGGCAGGACCAGGACTCTAGTCCAGCCCAACAGTCCACTCACCGTGGGCTGGTACTTTTCACAGGTGTCACACCAGGCCTGTGTATTCTGGTCCAGGCAGATGCTTCGCTTCAGCACCTGAGCAAAGTCATAGTTCTTCCCAGTTTTATCTGAGGGAAAATTAGATGCTTTACTCCTGGTTCTCCCCTCTACCCACAGTTAGTCCCCAACACCCTCTCCCTGATATTACAGGACATTTTGGGGAGCCTTCCCAACTGAGCTGCAGGGTACACCACTTCTGCTACCATCAGGGTAGGAGAGTGTGAAAAGCAGGGTGGATGAGGCGCGCACGGTCTCACTGCCACAGCGGCAGAGGCTGCAGTTCTCCATCTCACAGCTGAAGAGCTGCCCAATAACAGAGTCCCCCGATGAGCAAAAGCTGCTAAGAGTGGAGAGAATGGTATATGCACATTGAGGAAGTTAGGAGACCTTTTAAATCACAGAGGGGCCTGTCATGATGGCTTTAACTATTTCTATCCTGATTTCATACCTGCCTCCAGCACCTCGATAAGCCTGTGGTACTTCCAGCTCCTGCATATCTTGATGCAGTTGAGTGAGAATGAAGCGATTCCACCTCTGAATGAGCCTGGCCAGATTGCCCTTGCCTGAGGCCTCATCTGAGTCAGCCAGGATCAGACCAAGGGCTGAGGCCTCAGGAATAGTACGGAATGCCCGAAGAAAATTATTGCCCTGGAAATTTGTTGGTGGAAAGGGGTTATTTTGTCTTTTGTGTCCACCTTCCTTCCCCTTCCATTTTAAGTGTCTCAGGTCTCCAAGTACTGACCTGGCAAGGGTCACCACGAGAGAGGTCCAACATGTGAAACAGGAAGCCCAGCTCACATGCCAGACAGAACTCCTTCTGGCAAAGGTGGTTTTGAATTAGACAGCGTACAGGCTCCAGGAAATAGAGCACCTAGAAGGAAAAGTGGGAGAACTAATGTAGGAAACTGGCCTGGGGGTGAGGAGAAATATAGAGGTTAAGTGAGCTGGTGGAAAATACACAGCAGGAGTCCACCGAAGCAGTGAGTCCACCAAACCAGTGGAGTTCAGAGGAGACTTGAAAGTTGTAGAGGCAAGAAATAATTGTAGAGGAGACCATGGTAAAGGGAACATGGCTGAGGAGACCTGGAAAGAGCAGGGTCGAGAGCCATAAGGAAGAAGAAAAGCAGTAGGCACGTTCAAGTTATAGGAATACCCAACCCTTACCTGGATCATGCAGTTACAGTAAGCGTTGGGAATGTGGGGCTCTAATCCAGCAAACAAGGTCTTATTGTAGTGTTTGAAGTCAAAGTCCTCCAGCCCTAGCTTGGAATATTTGATGGTCACCTAAGGCAGAAATTGTCTGAGCAAGACAAGGATATTCTCGGAGTCCCCAGATCTTTCCAGTAGCCACAGCCTTTCCTAGAACCTTCCTCCTGGGTCCAGGGTGGTAGGTGAAGGCCTCCTGACTGAGTCCTTCAATCCTTTCTCATATGACTTCCTTCCCAGGGTACCCTTCCCCACATCCCACAGGCCCTGATGTCCCCCAGCACCTTGCGGTATTTCTTAGAAACCATGTGGAGATGTGGTTCCTCTTCTCGTCCTACTGGTGACTCAGTGACCTGGCTGAAGCTGTCAAATTCACTGTCTGACTCCTTGAGTCTGTAAGGTATCTAGGGATTTTAGGAAGAGGTAACCTTGTTTGATGTCTTGTCATCTTTGGCTTCACACTCATTTATCCCAACATTGAAACAGCCACCAAGTCCTGAACCTTCTATATTCATAGCATTCTCAGCATCCACTGCTTCCTTTCTATTTCCACTGCCATCACTCTGCTTCAGCATAGATGGACAACTGTGATGGCGTCCACACTGGTCTCCCTATATTCACTCTGTCCAGCACACTACTACCAAATTAACCCTTGCAGAATGCTGCTTTCTGTGTATTACTTCCTCTATTATACACTGGTGTTCAAAGCTTCACAATCTGGCCACTTCTAACTTTAATCGCTCACTACATCCCAATATGAACAGCTACTCCGGCCAGACTGGTATACTCATATAGTCCCCCGCAGATATGTGTTTTGCATTTATGCCTCTTGAGACCTTTACTAACGCTCTTCTCTCATCTTGGATATTCTCCTCTGTTACTATCTACTTAACTGATATCCCACCTTTCCAGCTTAATACCCAGCTCTTTCATTACACCTTCCTTGGTCACTTTAGCCTGGAATAACATTTTTCCTCCAAACAGCTCTGGCACTAAATGCTTATGACATTCCTTCAGCATTTAACAACAGAACGTAATTTCTGATATGGCTATGTCTTCTCTTCACCAACCAAATACTAAGTTTCCTAACAGCAAGGACCCTAGCTTCTCTATCTTTGAATCCTCCCTAACACCTAGCATAGTTCCATCAATTTGGTTGGTTACCAACAGGATCTAAAAACAAAAGAAAGACTAGTAAAGGAAAAAGATAGGAGAAACTTCAGTGGGCCGGGGTGGGGGCTGACCCTCCACTCTGAACACACCTGATTGCGCAGCCTGGTGCGGGGATTGGGTGCATAGCCAATGAAGCCCACCTTCTTCATGGTGCGCAGAATCTCTGCATCCACAGGTGGTGCTCGCCTACAATCCAGTATAGTTCTAGGACTTAAAGAGTTGTGGTGTACACCGGTCCACTCCCAATCCCCAAGGGTCCAGAGAAAAAGAAAATACTGAAGGTAGACAAAAATCAGGAAAGTAGTAGAATAATAACAGGGCTAGCAGAGAATTCTGGTATCTTGGCCCTTTCCCTGTCCCTCCCGCCTTTTGGCCCAGAGGTAGGGTACAACCTGGGAGCTGGAGCAGAGTTGGCAGCAGGCCAATCAGAGAGAAGTGTGTCAGTGGTGAGTGGGACAGGGATGAGGGAAAGAGGCAGCAGGTCCTGGCTCCAGTCCAGAGGAGGCAGTGAGTCCACGAGACACGGCAAAGCAAACTCAGTCTCACGGGAGTAGGGGTTGAAGGAAGGCTCTGGGGAATCAGTCCAGAGGTGCACACAGCCCTCAGAATCCCCAAAGGCCAGAGCCTGCTTGCTGGCTGACACATCAAATGTCATTAGCAGAGGCCCCACAGGATTCACATGAAAGATATCTGCTGGGTTGGCCAGGCCTGTGGGTTCACAGAATTGGCACTGCCCTACAAAGGAGGAAGAAACCCATTGAGCCCTAGAAAGTGAAAGGGAGCCATATTATTATGCCCTTCCTATCCTCTTCCCCTGATTTCAGGACAAGATGGGCCCCAAATCCATGCCTAGAGACAGAATGCCACCTGGTGCCTTCCATAAACCACAGATGGTTCGCTACTCAGCAAAGAGCAATTCTACAGTTATTTTGCCTACTTTATCTTTACCTTTTTCCATGTTCCTCGCATTCAAGAAAATAAAAGCTCTAATCTCTGGCCAAACCCAAGTAAAACCTTGGGACCCTGATGAAAGGTCACTTCTTTCCCCAACAAAGAGGTTTCAGGATGAGTACTCCTTCGGGTTCTAGCTCTCCTTTGCTCATCGATCCCTCCTACCCAATCCCATATGCCCTTCATACCTGACTGAGAGATGATAGCAAGACGAGAAGTATATGTAGGAATGAAGCGCAAGAAGGCAGGATCCACATGTACTTGAAGTGGTGTGATGGCACGCATCATGCGCAAATCATACACCTTGAGGAAACGGTCGCAGGCCAGGCCAGTGAGGCGGCTGGAGAAGCCACAGGCAGCTAGCAGGTTGCCATGCACATCAAAGTCTGACAGACTTCCTGAGAAGGCATCAAACTCATGTTCTACCTTAAAAGTACGGAGGTCTCTCAGGGAAACCTAAAAAAAAAAAAAAAAAAAAAAAAAATTCAGTTATCTGCAAATTCTATTATCAGGAAAAATACCTGCCACCTACCTAACCCAGTGGGGTCCCTACCAAAGGAACTAGGGCTTTAGAACAGGGAAACTTAAAGCACAGAAAAGGCAAATAGAGAAGCCCAGAGCCAGAAGGGGCTTCAGGGAGACTTCATTATCATAGAAAACATCAAGCTGCAAAATAATCTCATAGTAGAACATCACTGAGTAGTAAGTGAATTCACTCCACTCATCCCTCATCTCCAATCCAACTACACCCCAGAGTTAAGGGAAAGCAGATCCCAATCAAGTATCTAGTGAAACAGGGCCCTGCAGTGGGAGGAGAAATGGAACTTGGCCACCTTGCCAGACGTGTGGCCGCAGAAGAAGAAGCGATTTGTCTGTCTCATGATGGTGACTCCAGGCGTCTCTACTGCATACTGGAGAGGGAAGCAGGAAAAACCAGTGAGAAGAATGATTTTTCCCACAGACCAAGGGAACAGAAAGGTTACACCCACATCTCAGGCACATTACCAGCCCAAGCATACCCTGCCCCCGCAACAACCTCAGACCCCACATAGGTCTTTCTTGCCCCAGGCTTGTACCTTCTGAGTCTCCTGGACAGTGTTAAGATCAATCTCTACTATGTGATTCTGCAGCCCACCAACGAGTAGAGTGCTGCTGTCAGTCAGTAGGAGACTGTGCATATCTTCATTCTCATCCAGCCTGGTGGGGAGAGGAAAGGCTAAGGGGTCCAGGCCTTACAAGCTGTCAATCCCTTAGCCTTCCCACCCTATGAAGCATCCTCGTTCCCAGTCCAGATCTGAGAAGCCACTTACAGGTAATCAAATATAATGAGGCCCCCACGGGCCATATACTTGAGGTTGTTCTTGGTGAGAAAAAGGATACCATTCTCCAGGCTCTGGATCTGCCGAATATCATCACTGCCATTGACTTGAAAGGATGAGTAGCGCTCCAAGGCTGGGCCAAAAAATGAAGTGGCATGGCCCTATAGAGGACAAAGACAACAGAGACACTTAGAGTGGAGGGGCAAGGGCCATCCTACGGCCAGGTCAGGGACTGAACATGGCTCAGCTTTGATCCTTTCTTGCTTGGCCTTTGTGACTAGGAGCAACTGAGGCAAAAGGCTAGGAACCAGTCAATCTTAGTGATAAAGACACTGATAATACTGTCTTGTTTGTTTAATGTGTTACACAGCATTTTTGTAAACTCTACCTCATTTTGTCCTCACAATGACCCTGCTGAATATGTAATGGCTCACTTGGTTAGAACAGTATATAGAAGGTCAGGGACATGGTCCAATTCTCTACTGGTCAGCTGGCTTTCTTATGTTTCACATCTGGGAGGATGTGCATAAAGTTATATGCAAATACTATATCATTTTCTATAAGGGATTTAGGCATCCTTGAATTTTGGTATCTGGTATCTTTAGATCTTGGAACCAATTCCACATGGATACCAAGAAGATGATGGTAACTACTAAACCTCCTTAAATATCCCATCATAACCTCAAACTCATGACATCCTAAATTAAATTCATCATTTTTATTTCTATTTTTCTTACTGTATTCTCTATGGTACCAAGATCTACCTAGCTGACCAAGCCATATATCTGATAATCAAGTCCTATTTTTTTCCTAACCACTAGATAACCAAGGATTTTAAAAATTTTTTATTTATGTATTTATTTTTTGAGATGGAGTTTCACTCTTGTTGCCCAGGCTGGAATGCAATGGCACGATCTCAGCTCACTGCAACCTCTGCCTCCCAGGTTCAAGCAATTCTCCTGCCTCAGCCTCCCAAATAGCCAGGATTACAGGCATGCACCACCACACCTAGCTAATTTTTTGCATTTTTAGTAGAAAGGGGGTTTCACCATGTTGGCCAGGCTGGTTTCGAACTCCTGACCTCAGGTGATCCACCTGCCTCGGCCTCCCAAAATGCTGGGATTACGGGCATGAGTCACCGCACCTGGCCTATTTTGCTTCCTAAATATTTCCCAAATCTGAGGCTGGGTGCTGTGGCTCACGCTGTAATCCCAGCACTTTGGGAGGCTGAGGCAGGTGGATCACTTGAGGCCAGGAATTTGACACCAGCCTGGCCAACATGGTGAAACCTCATCTCTACTAAAAATACAAAAATTAGCTGGGCACGGTGGCACACACCTGTAGTCCCAGCTACTCAGGAGGCTGAGGCAGGAGGATTACTTTAACCTGGGAGGCAGAGGTTGCAGTGAGCTGAGATGGCACCACTTCACTCCAACCTTGGCAACAGAGTGAGAGTCCATCTAAAAAAAAAAAAAAAGCCCTTCAGTGGCCTTAAGGTTCAAGTCCAAGGTCAAGCTCTTTTAACATAGCATATGAAGTTCTCTAGAATGTTCCTTCCCCAGATATCTGCATGGCTCCTTCCCTCCCTTCTAGAGGGCCTAGAATAGTAAAGGAGAGGCACAAGGATGAGTTAGAGGCATGGAGCTCTGCCTCTTTGTTCCCCTTTTTGGTGCTGCATCCAAGTCTCTATTCAAATGTTACTTTATCAGAGAGAACTCCTGACCAACTATCTAAAGTAGCAACATTGTTTCTAAAAGAGCCATTAGGAAAAAAGATTAAAATTAAAACAAAACACTACAAAACCAAACAAAATAGCAACACTTCCCACCCTTCATTACCTCAACCCCCTTACTCAACTGTACTTTTCTTTTAAGAGATGGGGTCTTGCTATGTTGCCCAGGCTGGTCTTGAACTCTTAGGCTCAAGCAACCCTCCCACCTTGGCTTATCAAAGTGCCGGGATTACAGGTACCACTGTGCCTGGCCTCACTGTATTTTTCTTTTTCTTTTTTTTTGAGATGGAGTCTTGCTCTGTCACCCAGGCAGGAGTGCAGTGGTGTGATCTCAGCTCACTGCAACCTCTGCGTCCCAGGTTCAAGCAATTCTCCTGCCTCAGCCTCCCAAGTAGCTGGGATTATAGGCGCCCACCACCACACCCAGCTAATTTTTATATTTTCAGTAGAGACGGGGTTTTACCATGTTGGCCAGGTTGGTCTTGAACTCCTGACCTCAGGTGATCTGCCTGCTTTAGCCTCCCAAAGTGCTGGGATTACAGGTGTGAGTCACCATGCCCAGCCAGTATTTTTCTTAACAGTACTAATCAACACCTGATGTATTGTAATGTTTTTCTGTTTACTGCTTATTCCAAACCTAGACCTTAGAGCAAGGTCTGACACCTAGTATGTGGCTCAAAAAAACACTGGTTGAATGAATAAATGTCTACCTCTTCCAGTCCGGTAAATCCTAATTGCTTGTAGTTCCTGAATTTTGTACTCATCAAGCTTTGTAGTATCTTGGGAATCTTTGTTTATCCTATGCTAAGACAGCCTTTTCCCATCTTTTTCACCTGACTTCTACTCATGTTGCAAGACTCAGTTCAAGGGTTACTTCCTCCTTGATGCCCTGTCTGACTATTCTCCATCCTGTCCAGCATCCAGTACAGATTTTCACACTGGCGCTCAGTACCATGAAATTATCTGTTTTTGTATATGTTTTTTACCTCACTGTCCTGTAAACTCCTTGAGGGCAAGGATTATGTTTTATTTAGCTTTATTCACAGTGCCTAGCATAGCAGTAGACACTGCCTATTAAACTGAATGAATAACACACACAAAAATTCATCCCTTCTAATGGAAAAACAATTCATGACCTAAGAAGTCAATCAGTAAATGAAGGACCGTATTTCTTTTTTTTTTGAGACAGAGTCTCGCTCTGTCACCCAGGCTGGAGTGCAGTGGCGCGATCTCGGCTCACTGCAACCTCTGCCTCCCAGGTTCAAGCGATTCTCCTGCTTCAGCCTTCCGAGTAGCTGGGACTACAGGCACCTGCCACCATGCCCGGCTAATTTTTTGTATTTTTGGTAGAGACAGGGTTTCACCATGTTAGCCTGGATGGTCTCGATCTCCTGACCTCGTGATCCGCCTGCCTCAGCCTCCCAAAGTGCTGGGATTACAGGTGTGAGCCACCGGTCCCGGCCGGACAGCACAGTATTTCTTACAAAGTCTTTGGGCACCATAGCATATTGGCAATACGGGTACAGATTTTAAAAAATTAAGATTGATAACTGCTCTGAGAGAGATTAAAATCAGCCAGAGAAGACAAAATGATTCAATGTAAGATATGCAGAATCATTCATTAAATATTCTATAATAATAAAAATAGAAAACAGAGGTGGGGCAATAGCAATTGAGATTAGATTTGGATGGCTACAGACTAAGCGATGGGTACAACTATCAAGATAAATCAAAACACTGGATGGGCAATTGTGACAAAAGTGGGATGCTGGCCAGGCGCCGTGGCTCACACCTGTAACCCCAGCACTTTGGCAGCCCTATGCAGGAGGACCATTTGAGCTCAGGAGTTTGAGACAAGCCTGGGCAACATAGTAAGACTAAAAATTTTTTTAAAAATCAGCTGGTCTTGGTTGCGCATGCCTGTAGTCCCAGCTACTTGAGAGGCTAAAGTGGGAGGATTGTGTGAGCCCAGGAGGTTGAGGCTGCAGTGAGCCATGATCACATTATCCCATTGCAGTCTAGCCTAGGCGACAGAGCAAGACCCTGTCTCAAAAAAAAAAGAAAAAAAAAATGGGATGCCTCCTGAGAAATATGTCATTTATTCCTAGATCCTAGATTCTCCCTTTATCCCTCCAACCAGACCCAGCTGTCTCATCACTACAACTCCTCGGTACTGGCTATCTGCAAAGCACCTTCCTTGGGTTAAGACCAGATAAAGACCTTCAACATCTTTCAACCCTCACAAAGGGGTACAGTTAGGGCTTACCCCGTGGCTCCCCACCCACAGCATCTCCTCGTGCAAGTCAAAGTGGGAGACGGAAACAGGTACACCCACTTCAGCCACCACGCTGTGCAATTCAGAGTAGACACCTTCCATTATGTGCACTGATTCCTGGACGGGAAGAGCCTCCAAGGCCACTCCCTCTGGGTCCAGCTCCACATTCTGTAGCAGACTTGGGTTCAGGTGGGCATCCAGGACAGGGTCCAGGGCAGAATGCATGGCTGGGGCATACTCTGCCAGTCCAGGGTCCAGACCCTCAAAGTTCATGATGACGATGGCAGCTTACACCTGTGTCACACCCTCCCTTACCACAGTCCCTTTAGATGCCTGACCCAACCTTCAGCAAGACAGCATCGATGGGCCTAGAATGGACATCCTGGCCTGTAAGGGGAAAGAGGTTGCTGAGTCAAGGGTAGGCCCAGGTACTGGTACTTAGGGTCTTCTAGGTTATGCGGGCAGGAGGGAGATGAGGCAGGCATGAGGGATGAGACTGCCAGCCAAAGGATGAAGCAGGCGGGGGAGGGATGGGCAGTGGGGGTGGAGGTGGTAGAACTGTTGTCCCTATCTCTCCTCCGCTAGGCCCTCTGTACTCTCCACCACCCCATTATCTAACCTAATCCTTGACTTCCCTTCTTTCTCACTTCGGACTGCTCACTTGCCTTGTTCAGCCCTGAATCATCAGGGGAAGGGAGCGAGAATTGCGGGGGTTGGAGTTAGGTAGAGGGATCTAAGGTGCTTTCTCCCAGAATCGGGGGTGAAGACGGGTGGGTTGGACGGTGGGGAGAACGAGAAGTCAGTTTCCTAGAATCCTCTCCAATAGCTACCCAGGATTCTCTAGAGGAAAACAATAATGGCCAGTTACCCACAATTGGGGCGGGGGCAGGGGAAGGTGATGGAAACGGCTAGTTACCCAGAATTCTCTGGGGGAACCAGAGAAATCGGTTATCTAGAATTCTCCCACGGCAGCGGTGAGGAGGGGGATAGGGCAAGGGTCAGATGTGTTCCTGGGATGCTTACGGGGAATGGGTCATTACCAGGATTTCTCCATGGCGGATATTTTGGAGCGCGTGGAATTAGAACGAGTAGGGGGAGCGCAAGCGCTGTCAGCTCCGCGGGAAATTCCAGTTTCCCCAGTTCTCCCCCACGCCTAGGGCTCAACCTAACCTCTACGGCGCTAAGGACCGGGCTCCGAGGCGCGCCTTCCAATCAAGAAGGGCTCGGGGCATATTTAAGCCAATCAGAAAGGCTCCGGGCGCATCTAAGCCAATCAGAAGGAGCGAGGTACGGCGACTCCAGGAGAGAACGTGTGACGCACGCGCCGGAAAAAGAGGTTACGGGGCGCCGCTGGGACAAACGCAACCAGACGCCGGACTTGTTGGGTGGCGTTAAAAAGTAACTCTGTATTTAGTCTTTTTGAACAAAATTACGTCTAGGTTTGAAAACCAAACTTTTATGCTTTCTATAACTTTAGGAACTCCAAAATGAGGGACACCCAAGGCAAAGCACTAGGAGTCGCTGTTGGGTATTCCCAGCGGGGCTTAGTCTACCTCCTCTTCCTGCGGTGCTCTAGTGAGCCACTCCACCACCTCTGACCCTGTTGCCCCCGAAACTCGCTGGCATTTCCTATTATTTCTAGATATGGGAGAGAAAAAAAGGAAGCGGGAGCCGGACTCCTGACACAGTCCAAGTGGCTGCATCTTCTACAGGCATCCATCTGAAACTCCCATCCGTGATTGTTCCCTCCCCAGAGACCCCGGTAACATTCCCGGGTAACAGGATACCCTTGGTTATCAAATTCCCCTAGCTCTTGAGGCTGGCTGGACGTTATCCCTCAGAGGGGGATGAGCATGGCAAATTGGGACTTTTGTTATTCTGAAGGATTCGTGGGTCCTGTGAACTCTAATTGCTTTGAAATGGGTCTAGGTTGTGAGATGTCTCAGAGCACTTTAGCTCAGCTGTTATTACTGTTTCTAAAGGCCACATAAAGGGACTCTGATGGGAGACATTCCTCATGGAGGATTCAGTTCTATAACATTTCTCTCAATAAAGGCTGGTAAATAGACCTTCATTAAAGGAACCAAGAATTTAAATTTCTAGGACTCAGAGGGGTGGGGTCCTATATCCAGTCAGAGGTCCTAGAGCCTAGACCAAGAGAAAAACACAGATGGTCTCTCAAACTGATTTGATCTGACTTCGCAGGTCATTAGATATAGAATCTCCGAAAAAGGTGGATGCTGAGAGACACAGACAGTTCCTACACTTTAAGAAATCTCCATCTTGAGGTCTCAAATTGAGAAAGACTTAACAGACCCATGAGAGTTACAGATCCTAATAACCTGGGCTAAATAATCCATGTCTGCCGGGCGCAGTGGCTCACGCCTGTAATCCCAGCACTTCGGGAGGCCGAGGTGGGCGGATCACCTGAGGTCGGGAGTTCAAGACCAACCTGACCAACATGGAGAAACCCCGTCTCCACTAAAAATACAAAATTAGCCGGGCCTGGTGACGGGAGCCTGTAATCCCAGCTACTTGGGAGTCTGAGCCAGGAGAATTGTTTGAACCCGGGAGGCGGAGGTTGCAGTGAGCCGAGATGGCACCATTGCACTCCAGCCTGGTCAATAAGAGCGAAACTCTGTCTCAAAAAAAAGAAAAGAAAAAAGGATACTGTGAGGAGACACAAGAGCATCCATGACAGATTATTTAGCTCAGCTGTAATTACTGTTTCTAATACAGTAATACTAGATTGTGATCTGCCCGCCTCGGCCTCCCAAAGTTCTGGGATTACAGGTGTGAGCCACCGCGCCCAGCCTTTTTTTTTTTCTTTTTTTTGAGAGGATCTCACGCTGTTGCCCATGCTTAAGTGCATTGGCCCTCTCACTCACTGTAGCCTCAACCTCCTGGGCTCAAGCGATCCTCCCACTTCAGCCTCCCAACTAGCTGTAACTATAGGCACCAGCCACCAAACCCAGATAATTCTTTTTTTTTTCCTCTACAGGTGGGGTTTTGCCACGTTGCCCAGGCTGGTCTCGAACTCTTAAGCTCAAGCGATCCTCCTGCCTCGGCCCCCCAAAAGTTCTGGGATTACAGGCATGAGCCACCATACCTGGTGTACAGTATCCAATGTAATGCAGTGATTAAAAATTCAGGATCCAGACCAGGATGGTGGCTTGTGCCTGTAGTCCCAGGGGTGGAGGTTGCAGTGAACGGAAATGGTGCCACTGCATTCCAGCCTGGGTGACAGAGTGAGACCCTGTCTCAACAACACCCCCCAAAAACCAAGAACAAAAAATAATGCAGGATCTGATGCTAGATTGTCTGCATTAGAATTCTAGCCACTTAAGCCGGGTGTGGTGGCTCATGCCTGTAATCCCAGCACTTTTGGAGGCCGCAGGCAGGTGGATCACCTGAGACTGGGAGTTCAAGACCAGCCTGACCAACATGGAGAAACCCTGTCTCTACTAAAAATACAAAATTAGCCACCAGGCATGGTGGTGCATGCCTGTAATCCCAGCTACTTGGGAGGCTGAGGCAGGAGAATCACTTGAACCCGGGAGGCGGAGGTTACGGTGAGCTGAGATGGCACCATTGCACTCCAGCCTGGGCAACAAGAGTGAAACTCCATCTCAAAAAAAAAAGAAAAAAAGAAAAAGGAATTCTAGCCACTTAGAAGCTCTGTGATCTTGAGCAAATCGCTTATCTTTGCACCTCAGCCTCCTCATCTGTAATATAGGGTAATAGTATCTACCTTAAAGGGTTGTTGTGAAAATTAAATAGTTTAGTACATGTAAAGTGCTTAGACAAAGTATTTGGCATTAAGCGAGAGTTGGATATATTAGCCATCATTATTAACCACCTGGGGGAACTTCAACTGATTTGGAGTCTAGGCATACAACTGGAAAGACCTGCCTAGGAGTGTCTTGTGAATGCGATTTGCATAACGGTTTAGGCCCAGCTGACGTCAAGGGCTCCTTATAGTTCCAGGTCAGTTGTAGCCCTGGATGTAGTTCCTGCCACGCAACAGTCCCACAATCTCCCCACCAACCCTGCTTCCTACCCAACTCCTGCAGCACCAGGAAGTGAAACAAAGAGGCAGAGCCCTGTGCCTCCAACTCACCCTTGTCCCTCTCATCCCATCCCCCAGGCTCTACTTCCTCCTCCTTTTCATCTTTCTTTCATCTCTTATCTTTTAGGGCTCCCAGAATGGGGACCAGAGATGGGAAGAGCATAGGAGACGTTGTACACAAGTAAGGTGAACTCCCTATCCTGCCCCCTCCCCTTTCCTTATTCCATTTGTGTCCACCTTATTAGGATGAAAGGTAAATCAGTTCTCACCCAAACTCAGATAATTCTCTGATGCCGGAAATGTTTAATCTAAAGGGTAGATTTCCTTTTTTTTTTTTTTTTTAAGACAGAGTCTTGCTCTGTCACCCAGGCTGGAGTGCAGTGGCGCGATCTCGGCTCACTGCAACCTCCGCCTCCCGGCTTCAAGTGATTCTCCTGGCTCAGCCTCCCAAGTAGCTGGGACTACAGGCGCCTGCCACCGTGCCGGCTCATTTTTGTATTTTCAGTAGAGACAGGGTTTCACCATGATGGCCAGGCTGGTCTCGAACTCGTGACCTCATGATCCGCCTGCCTCGGCCTCCCAAAGTACTGGGATTACAGGTGTGAGGCACTGTACCAGGCCCTTGGTAGATTTAACTTAGAATCGTAATATTTTTTTTTCTTCTCTCAGCTCATACCTACAGAATCATAATATTTGAACCAGAAGTGTCATTGGGCAGTTTTGAATAGTTCTAAGGGAAGGGAGACCTCTATTCAGGACAAGTTTCTCAGAAGAAAAGGGTCAACCTCTTGGGGGAGGCTTTGGAAGCCAGCTGTGTGGTCACCGATGGCCTCATTCTGACGTCTTCGAAATTGTTCTGGGACCCTCCACTGGGATCGGGGCAGTCCCGGCTTTGGACCACCTTCCACTCCCACGCCCAACCTCACACTCTTAGCTGTTTCACTTGATGTTGCATCATGGAGGGTGATGAAATCGGTGTCAGTGGATTTTACCCATGGATGCAACAAGCTGAAGGACCAGCCAGTCATTGACACTGCACCTTCAACTACCCAGAACTCCTGGGCTTCCTAGCCATGGGGTCCAAAGCTGGGACTGCCCCGACTCCGGTGGAGGGTCCCAGAACAATTTGGATGACGTCAGAATGAGGCCATGGGGCTAGGTGCTGGAATGTCTAAGTTGAACTTCCAGGCCTTATTTGCACTAGTCCTGAAAAAAACATCATCCAACTCTTATAGAGCCTATGAAATCTTGGGCCACTAGGGTTGAGGAATCAGGTGGTTCTTAGTCAATAACCCTCTTCCCACAAGAGCCTTTCTAACCTCCACTGTGAGGCCTGAAATGGGGAGCAATAAGACCTCATACTGGCTTCCCAGTTCTCCAAGTTCCTTCATGCCCATTCTCTCCCATGAAACCAGGACCATCCAGTTGAAATAATGCTGTTTCCAACTGAGAAAAAGAAGCCCATTTATTCCTAATAGGGGGCATCAGGTAGGAATCAAACTTCATTGCAAACAGCTCACCATCCTATTGGGAGATGAATGAATATTTCTCTGTTTTGCTTTTTCCTCAAGCAGGAGGAAGTGAGGAAATTAGGTTTGGGGTGGGGTAGGGGTATAGCTTTGAGAGGCAAAAAGATCAGGGAAAGATCAAACAGGAAGGAACTTGAGACCAGATTAATTTAAATATTTGTTCTCCCTTCCCCCTCCCACCCCATCCCCGCTGTGCCCCCCATCTCCACCCCTTCTATAGTTATTTCGATTCCTGGAGAGCATTACACATGTGTCCCATCCCAGGCCTCTAGCCACAGCAACCACACTACTCATTTCCCCTGGAACTGAGGCTGCATACCTGGGCTCCCCACAGAGGGGGATGATGCAGGGAGGGGAATCCCACCTGCTGTGAGTCACCTGCTGGTATAAAGGGCGGGCCTTACAATGCAGGGACCTTAAAAGACTCAGAGACAAAGGGAGAAAAACAACAGGAAGCAGCTTACAAACTCGGTGAACAACTGAGCGAACCAAACCAGAGACGCGCTGAACAGAGAGAATCAGGCTCAAAGCAAGTGGAAGTGGGCAGAGATTCCACAAGGACTGGTGCAAGGCGCAGAGCCAGCCAGATTTGAGAAGAAGGCAAAAAGATGCTGGGGAGCAGAGCTGTAATGCTGCTGTTGCTGCTGTCCTGGACAGCTCAGGGCAGAGCTGTGCCTGGGGGCGGCAGCCCTGCCTGGGCTCAGTGCCAGCAGCTTTCACAGAAGCTCTGCACACTGGCCTGGAGTGCACATCCACTAGTGGGACACATGGTGAGTGGCAGCTCCTGGAGCCTAACAGGAGTCTCTCCAAGCTCTCCAAGGCTGTGGCAGAAGACCGTGGCCTTGAGTGGAAGCTGGAGGGTTGAAGGCCATTAGGGAGTAAGAGAGGACAAGAGAGTAGGGTTCCTGGAGAGTCATGGGCCTGAGGGTCCAGGTTGGCTTCAGAAGTACTTATCTTACTTCTTCATTCTTTCCACCTCTTCCTTCATTCCAGGATCTAAGAGAAGAGGGAGATGAAGAGACTACAAATGATGTTCCCCATATCCAGTGTGGAGATGGCTGTGACCCCCAAGGACTCAGGGACAACAGTCAGGTACCACTGGGATGTGGCTGGGCGATGAAGGAGAGGGACTGAGAACATGGCTGGGTACCATGGTAAATCAGAAGTTGTGTCTAAAAATAGTAAGAAACTGGGTGAGTCTTCAGTGAATGGAGTAGGAAGAGGGTGTCCTCTTTCATTGCTTTCTTCTCTCCCTAGTTCTGCTTGCAAAGGATCCACCAGGGTCTGATTTTTTACGAGAAGCTGCTAGGATCGGATATTTTCACAGGGGAGCCTTCTCTGCTCCCTGATAGCCCTGTGGGCCAGCTTCATGCCTCCCTATTGGGCCTCAGCCAACTCCTGCAGGTATGAAGTAGGGGCCTAGAGGATGGGGGCTTGCAGGTGTCAGAGACAGAGGGTTGGGGGTTAAGGGGTTTAGAGTCTTCTCTGACTGTGTCCTATGTCCTTTCAGCCTGAGGGTCACCACTGGGAGACTCAGCAGATTCCAAGCCTCAGTCCCAGCCAGCCATGGCAGCGCCTCCTTCTCCGCTTCAAAATCCTTCGCAGCCTCCAGGCCTTTGTGGCTGTAGCCGCCCGGGTCTTTGCCCATGGAGCAGCAACCCTGAGTCCCTAAAGCCAGCAGCTCAAGGATGGCACTCAGATCTCCATGGTCCAGCAAGGCCAAGATAAATCTACCACCCCAGGCACCTGTGAGCCAACAGGTTAATTAGTCCATTAATTTTAGTGGGACCTGCATATGTTGAAAATTACCAATACTGACTGACATGTGATGCTGACCTATGATAAGGTTGAGTATTTATTAGATGGGAAGGGAAATTTGGGGATTATTTATCCTCCTGGGGACAGTTTGGGGAGGATTATTTATTGTATTTATATTGAATTATGTACTTTTTTCAATAAAGACTATTTTTGTGGCTGTATGAGTCTAATTTCTAGGCTCAATTGGGAAAGAGAAATTGATGGAAAAATAAGGCCAAGGGACTACAATATGCATCCTTTTCTTCTATTCTGAAGGGCTATGGTGAAGAATGATATTTTCTCATGATCCCCTGGTGTATAGAATAACTGGGATCTCTTTAGTATTAATTACTGTATGGCTGAGCAAGCAGAATGGGATTACCAGATTAGGAAGTGGGATCATACCTAAGGGTCACTTGCTCCCTGATCCAGTGTCTCCTTCCCTGCTTTCTTGGCCAAGGGTATATCTGATCAAAGACAGGAGTCCTGATCATTGCAGGATCAAAAGTCAGAGTTCAGTTTTGAGCAGGAAGGGCATTCCAGGGAAATGAAGGTAAATATCCCAGAACAATGGGACTTTCCTCTCAAAGGACAATTGGAGTCCCTTTGTTTTGTTTTTTTTTTTTTTGAGATGGAGTCTCATTCTGTTGCCCAGGCTGGAATGCAGTGGCGTGATCTCGGCTCACTGCAACCTCCACCTCTCAGGTTCAAGCGATTCTCCTGCCTCAGCCTCCCAAGTAGCTGGGACTACAGGCACGCACCACCACGCCTGGCTAATTTTTGTATTTTTAGTAGAGATGGGGTTTCACCATGTTGGTCAGGCTGGTCTTGAACTCCTGACCTCAGGTGATCCACCTGCCTCGGCCTCCCAAAGTGCTGGGATTACAGGCATGAGCCACCACGCCCGGCCTTGGAGTCCCTTTGGAAGTTTGGTAACTCAAGGGTAGCTGAAATTCTTTGAAAAAAAGAAAAGATGAGGGGAAGTGGCTAGTGATTATTTCCTTTCTTTTTTTTTCCATAGTCACAGCATCAAAAAGTGTCGGCTTTGAAGTCAGACAAATCCAGACAGGTTTGTGTTTTGGCTTTGCCAATAATCAGCTGAGTGACAATGAGACAGTTATATAACTACTCATCCCTCCCCCCACAATGCGTATATAGCTCCCAGCACCCCTAGAAGAGTCTAACGGACAGGAGGGGCTACTCCAAACAGGAAGGGAAGAAGAAGAAATATGACAAGAGGAATGTAGAGGGGTGGATGGAAGAGAGGCCACAATTTTCTGACTTCATTCCTGTGCAGCTTGTTGGTGTCCCTAAGAACATTAGCCTTTGTGAGCAGAGAAATAAAGAGGATCAGAGATGAGACATTTCCAGATCAGCACAAAGTTTATTAGCCATTTCTGCTCAGAAGAGCCCCTTTCTGACAGACAAGAAACAGCCACCTGTGCAGGGCCTTTCATTTATATCTCAAGCTACATCAGGAGGACATCTTAGAGCAATGTCAGTTGCCCCCTGGGGTTCCCTGGGTGTGAGATTGTCCAGAGTCCTATGACAGACCTTCAAGGTTTTAAGTTCCACAGACTTGGACTTTGTCCAGGTCCACAACCAAGGAATAGAAACCTTCCTTTCAGGTAAATAACATATTGTACAAAAAAGGGGGGATGATAACATAATAGAGAAAGAGCTAAGACCCATTGCTTCTCCTCTGTAAAAACACCAAACTTTAGCCAATACTATAAAAAGAAATTCCTGCTGGGCACGGTGGCTGACGCCTGTAATCCCAGCACTCTGGGAGGCCGAGGTGGACAGATCACCTGAGGTCAGGAGTTCGAGACCAGCCTGACCAACATGGAGAAACCCCGTCTCTACTAAAAATACAAAATTAGCTGGGCATGGTAGTGCAGATCTGTAATCCCAGCTACTTGGGAGGCTGAGGCAGGAGAGTCACTTGAACCCGGAAGGCGGAGGTTGCAGTGAGCCGAGATCGCACCATTGCACTCCAGCCTGGACAACAAGAGAGAAACTCCGTCTAAAAAAAAAAAAAAAAAAAATTCCTGGCCAAGCGCAGTGGCTCATGCCTATAATCCCAGCACTTTGGGAGGCCAAGGCATGAGGATCACTTGAGCCCAGGAGTTCAAGACCAGCCTGGGCAATATAGCAAGACCCTGTCTTTAAAAAAAAAAAAAAATAGGGCATGGTGGCGCATGCCATGGTCCTAGCTACACAGGAGGCTGAGGTAGGAGGATTGCTTGAACCCAGGAGGTTGAGGCTGCAGTGAGCTGTGATTGCACCACTGCATTCTAGCCTGGGCAACGGAGTGAGACCCTGTTTAAAAAAAAAAAAAAAATCCCCAGCAATCCTACCATCCCCAGCCTCCAGGAGTGATCTGTCTCCTAAGCATTGAGAAAGTGGAGACTAGGTAGCATAAACTAGTGTGCAAAGCTTCACACTCACATTAGATTGGCAGGATCATTTTATGGGGGAGGAACAGGTACAGCCAGCTTAGGGGCAGAGTAGGGGAGGAGACTGGTAAGAAAAAGAGGTCTACTTCCTATCCATCCCTTTCTTCAGGGTAGAGTTTCACATGGTAGGCTAAGGCAGAAAGCTCTCAACCCCTGCAGGAAAAGAAGAAATTCAGGGCTTGAGTCAGGAGTGAAGGAAAGAAGAAAGCAAGTTATCCTAGACATGAAGGAATGGAAGAAAGAAATGGAGTCCTATCCTGTATCTGTGCTCCCAAGGGCCAATGCCAGTGTGCGCCAGTTTAGCCTAACCAGCTATTAAAATGTTGAAATCCTTCCAAACTGGAAAGAAGCCACTGCCCTGAGCCCTCCAAGTACCTGTCAACTGCCCTGGACTGCCCCCAGGACCCCTATACCGCCCAGCACAGCAGGCAGCCTCCAGGATCCTATTTAGATCTATGGCTCAGCATCTGTTCTGATTCATTGTTGTCTCTTCTGTACCCATGTTATGCTTTCACCTCTCACCCCAATGGAGTCACACAGGCCTGAGTTTGAACAGTTAACACAGCTTGGAAGGGACACATGCCTGATTCCCATCCTTGGAGAACAACATCATGCTATGAGGAGTAGGAAGGGCAAGAGATATGAAAAGAACAGAGGAAATGTGGTTCCTAGAAGTCAGAAGGCATCAAGGGTCCATCAGTGTAGAAGTGACTGGGGCGGGAGACGTAAACCTCATCCACGGTGTTCTGGCCAGCCAGCAGTGGGTCACCATTCAGCATGATTTCTTCAATCTTTACACAGTTTCTGAAGACTAGGTAATCCAGAGAGAAAAGTGAGGCCCTGATCTTAGTTAGGAGTTCCCAACCCAGCAGGGAAAGGGAGGGAGGATGGCAGGAAAGGCCTGGGAAGAGCCTGAGGGGGAACTTGTGGGATGAAAGAGCAGGGAGGTGGGGGAAGGCATGTGTAATTCCTAAAAAAAGGAATCACAGAATGGACCGCTCTCCAATGAGGAGCTTGGAGCTCAGCTTTTTCTGTAATGGGAGAGGGAGAAGGGGTAGGAAAGGGAATGCGTGCCATCTTCCATAGCTCCATCTCATCACTTACTTTCCATTGGCTCAGTGTTCAAATGTCTCAGATCACAGGGCAAATCTGGCTCCGGCACTGGCTGTGATACAGGTCCTCGGTCTGGCTCTGGCACTGTTTGTGATACCATGCATAGTGTGGGCTCTATCACAGGCTCCAGAGTGGACTCCAGCACAGATTCTAGCTCTGGCCCCAGATCCAGCCCTGCCTTCAGCAGTTGCTCTAAGTCCTGGCTGAGCTCTGGCTCTGGCGCCAGCCCTAGTTCCAGCTCTAATGACTCCAGCTCTGGCTCTGGCTTAAGCTCCAGCGGTTGTTGCACTTCATCCACCTGTCTGGATACCCAAAGACAGACAAAGGGGCAGGGCTCAGTGGTTCAAATGAAATAGGGAATGGTAGAATAAGCAGAAGCTAGTCTAAGAAGGCAGTAGGGCGGAGGGCTAAAGAGCATGGGTTTGGAATCAGGCCTCCTGGAGTTTGAATCCTGGCTGGGGGACCTTAGGCAAGTGACCTAACTTTTCTGAGCCTCAGATTTATCATCTATAAAGGAGAACAATACATAGTAATTTTTGAGAGGCAGTAGGGTGGTTAAAAGCAGGGCTATGGAATCTAACAGACCTGTATCATTTATTAGCCACGTACCTTAGGTACAAAACTTGACTACTCTAAATCCAGTTCCTTAGCTGAAAACAGTAACAGTGTTTACTTCACAGGACTATTTGGTAGATTCAATAAAATGAGAAAATAAGCGCAAACCATTTAGCCTAGTGCCTGGCGCATAATAAACTCTCAGGCCAGGCACGGTGGCTCACACCTGTAATCCAAGCACTTTGGGAGGCTGAGGCGGGCAGATCACTTGAGGCCAGGAGCTCAAGACCAGCCTGGCCAACATGGTGAAACCCTGTCTCTACTAAAAATACAAAAGTTAGGCCAGGTGCAGAGGCTCACGCCTGTAATCCCAGCACTTTGGGAGGCCAAGGTGGGCGGATCATGAGGTCAGGAGTTTGAGACCAGCTTGGCCAATATGATAAAACCCTGTCTCTACTAAAAATACAAAAATTAGCCAGGTGTGGTGGTTGTGCGTGCCTGTAGTCCCAGCTACTCAGGAGGCTGAGGCAGGAGAATTGCTTGAACCTGGGAGGCAGAGGTTGCAGTGAGCTGAGATCGTGCCACTGCACTCCAGCCTGGGCAACAGGGTGAGACTCTGTCTCAAAAAAAAAAAACAAAAATTAACCAGGCATGGGTGGCGCTCGCCTATAATCCCAGCTACTCAGTAGGCTGAGGCAGGAGAATTGCTTGAGCCTGGGAGGCAGAGGTTGCAGTGAGCTGAGACTGCACCACTGCACTCCAGCCCGGGCAATGAGAGTGAGACTCTGTCTCAAAAAAAAAAATCTATCCCCAGCCAAGTGCCATGGCTCATTCCTATAATCCTGGCAATTTGGGAGACCAAGGCAGGAGACTGCTTGAGGCCAGGAGTTCAAGACCAGCCTGGGCAACATAGTGATACCCCATCCCTACAAAAAATTTAAAAAACTAGCTGAGTGTGATGGCTTGTGCCTGTAGCCTCAGCTACTTGGGAGGCTGAGGCAGGAGCATTGCTTCAACCCCTAGGTCAAGGCTGCAGTGAGTCATGATTGTACCACTGCACTCCAGCCTGGGTGACAGAGACCCTGTCTCAAAAAAATATATATATAGGCCGGGCGCGGTGGCTCACGCCTGTAATCCCAGCACTTTGGGAGGCCGAGGCGGGCGGATCACAAGGTCAGGAGATCGAGACCATCCTGGCTAACACAGTGAAACCCCGTCTCTACTAAAAAATACAAAAAATTAGCCGGGCGTCATGGCGGGCGCCTGTGGTCCCAGCTACTCGGGAGGCTGAGGCAGGAGAATGGCGTGAACCCGGGAGGTGGAGCTTGCAGTGAGCCGAGATCGCGCCACTGCACTCCAGCCTGGGCGACAGACCGAGACTCTGTCTCAAAAAAAAAAAAAAAAAAAATATATATATATATATATATAGGCGGGGCGTGGTGGCTCACACCTGTAATCCCAGCACTTTGGGAGGCCAAGGCGGGTGGATCGCTTGAGTCCAGGAGTTCAAGAATAGCCTGGGCAACATGGTAAGACCCCATCTCTACAAAAAATACAAAAAAAATTAACCGAGTTTGGTGATGCATGCCTGTATTGCTTGAGTTCAGGAGGTCGAGGCTGCAGTGAGCCAGGATCACACCACTGCACTCCAGCCTGGGCGATAGAGCAAAACCCTGTCTGGAAAAAAAAAAGCTCCATGCTTGCATCAAGTAGGTACGCATTAACACCAGTGATTATGATCATTATTATCCAGAAACCCCTGTGGAGACAACCTAAGGATGGCAGCAGAAAAATATGAGATAGGATAGACTAGAACCAGAAAAAACTAGAGTGGGCTAGGAGGGAGGGAAGGCTGGGGAGACTAGAATAGGGCAGGTTAGGAGAAGGCAGAAAGGAGAGGCTGTGGGAATGGCAGGGCAGAGCAGCTGACCATCATCCTGGTGCTCCACCCAGGAGCAGGTAATGCCCCCTTTTGACGATTCACTGAAGCAGAGCCAAAAAGGATTAGGGAGGATGGATGAAGAGTTCATATCTCACCTATTAGAGACCACAATGAGCCTGTGTTTCAGGTATTTCCTCCGTTCCTGGAGATTAACTGTGAGGAACATATACAAGAAGCAGAGAAGATCAGTGGGCCAGACACATAGCCTGAGGTTCCCCTAGTGCAGATGGTCCTGGCAGTCTCATCCCCATAGTAACCAGCAGTATCCCATGGACAAATCCCTTAACTCTTCTAGATATCAGTTTTCCCATGCTTGAAAGGAAGGAGTGGGATCTATGGATGTCTGAAGATCTCTGCAATCTAGCAATGAAGTATGTCAACGATTCCCACCTTTCTCCTGGTAGTAGCACCCAAAAGCTTCATCCCGGGGGATTCGGGGATAGAGGAAGCGCAGTGGGTTTTCAGGTATATTCTCCTCAGTGAGCAACTGGTAATGGCGGATGATTTCAGTCAGCGGGAGTGACTGCAGCACCTCCTTGGTGTAGGGTTGCACAGAGTAGATGAGCACCTTGTCTGGAGAGTGAATGCAGGAACAGGTGGGCTTGAGGGAAGAGGCCGGGCCTTGGAGCTCTCTGCTCTGGCTGCCCAGTCCCAAACCAGCTGAAGGATTCAGGACAGAGCCAGGGAAGCCAAGGGCAGGCAGAGGGGCAAGAGGGGAGCCAGGCAGAAAGGAGAGGCTGTGGGAATGGCAGGGCAGAGCAGCTGACCATCATCCTGGTGCTCCACCCAGGAGCAGGTAATGCCCCCTTCTGACGATTCACTGAAGCGCAGTAGAAAGGTGCCAGAGATGGTCTTCTTCAGCAGCCGGCGCTCCTGGCTCCGACTCACAAAGCCCATGATGCGTCTGGAGCACAGAGAGCAGCTGTGAGCCACCCCCCCAACCCCCTGCCCCACCAGGCCCCTGCCTCCCTGCTCCCCTTGTATGGAGAAACAGCCCAGGTTTGGAACCCAGGTTTTAGACCAAGCCCTGCCACTTAGCTTTTTTTATCTTTTACAAGTCACTTCACTTTGCTGACAATAGCCACCTTCTGAGGGTTTGAAGAGGTACGAAGATTCAGTGAGATCACACAGATGAACAGCAATTTTCTTTTTTTTTCTGGGAGACAGGGTGTCATTCTGTCACCCAGGCTGGAGAACAATGGCACGATCACAGCTCACTGCCGCCTCGACTTCCCGGGCTCAAGCAATCTTCTCACCTCTCAGCCTCCAGAGTAGCTGGGACCACAGGTGCACACCACCATGCCTGACTAACATTTCTATTTTTTGTAGAGACGGGGTTTCACCATGTGGCCCAGGGTGGTTTTGAACTCCTGGGCTCAAGTGATCTGTCCGCCTCAACCTCCCAAAATGCTAGGATTACAGGCATGAGCCACCGCGCCCGGCCATAAATAGCACTTTTTTTTTTGTTTTGTTTTGAGACAGAGTCTCGCTCTGTCACCCAGGCTGGAGTGCAATGGCACGATCTTGGCTCACTGCAACCTTCTCTCCTGGCTTCAAGTGATTCTCCTGCCTCAGCCTCCTGATTAGCTGGGATTACAGGCGCCTGCCACCACGCCCGGCTAATTTTTGTATTTGTAATAGAGATGGGGTTTCACCATGTTGGCCAGGCTGGTCTCGAACTCCTGACCTCAGGTGATCCGCCCACCTTGGCCTCCCAAAGTGCTGGGATTACAGGTGTGAGCCATCGTGCCTGGTCATGAATAGCACTTTTAAAAGCCAAATGCTACACAAATTGGTAGGCAGTGTGGTGAAAAGAGCATGGGCTTGGAGTCACACAGGCCTGGGTTTGAATATCAACTCTGTCCCTTGGGTAAGTTCTTTAACTTCTCTGAAACTTAGAAATGAAGATGAAATGAAGATGGCAAAACCCACCACTCAGCGTGGTTGTAAGGATGAGATGAGAGAATTAATGAAGAGCACCCATCAAGCTCTGGAATGTAGGAGATGCTTCACAAACACTGTTTATGGCTATTATTGTTTTTTTTTTTTTTAAGATGGAGTCTTGCTCTGTCACCCAGGCTGGAGTGCAGTGGCGCACTCTCGGCTCACTGCAAGCTCCACCTCCCAGGTTCATGCCATTCTCCTGCCTCAGCCTCCCGAGTAGCTGGGACTACAGGTGTCCACCACCACACCTGGCTAATTTTTTGTATTTTTAGTAGAGACGGGGTTTCACCGTGTTAGCCAGGACGGTCTCGATCTCCTGACCTCGTGATCCGCCCACCTTGGCCTCCCAAAGTGCTGGGATTACAGGCATGAGCCACCGCGCCCGGCCTTATTATTGTTAACAAAGCCACATGAGGGGCGCAGAGACTCCACTCTCAAGCCCGGAAAGCACAAGGCCATGAGGGAAGGGTGACCAAGGCCTTACCCATCATTCCAGAGATCCTTCAGGTGGTCATGTACCAACTCCAGAATTTTGTCCAGCCATGTCCAGAATGGTAACTTGCCAGGAGGGCTCTCTCGCTGGAGGAGGAATGGAAAGGTAGAAAAAGCTGAGGGGTTGCCCCTGGTGTAGGGAAGGAGGGACATGGGAAGGCCAGTATTTGGAATGTGGGCTAGATCTAGCTCCACAGGATTCAGGGAGTTACCTTAGTGAAGTCAGCCCAGGACAATAATGGATCCTCAGTCCTACAGTTCTGCCCTGTGGGACAGATAGCCACAGACAGATGATGAGGGAAGCCAGGGGTCCTGGGATAGATAGGACAGAGGGACAGAAAAGACTAAGGCTGGGGAAAGGCTGAGAGAAAAGGAAATCTGTACCGAACAGCTTGTTTCTCAGCATGCTCAGCTGGTCTGAGTTGAGGCCTCGGCCAACATAGGAGGAGAACTGCCAACTGAGAGCAGGGCCCAGCAAGCTCCAGGGGGCCTTGGGGGGGTTGGAGAAGAACTGCTGGTTCTGCAGGGGTGGGAGCAGTGCAGGCTGGCTCAGAAGCAACTTATCACACCAAGCTTCCAAACCCCTCCACTCCCCCCTTGACCTGTCGGCCCCACTCCCTACCTGAAGGTTTGGGCTGAGCAAATTGAACCAGAGAACTGAAGCCCAGGCAATTGAGAGCTGGTTCATGTTGGAAATAATCACCACAGGGAGGGTGTCCGTCTGGGGAGAAGACAGGAGTCACAGAGAGGGATGTGATGTTTCTAGCTGCAGGTATTTGTTAGAGGAAAGGAGTGCTAACCCACCCCAAGAGGCTTCTGTTTATCCCCTTCTTATGCCTTCTTCCAAAGCTGCTTTCTCTCTCCTTGCCCTCCATTTTCACTCACTTTCAGCTCCTGCTTCAGACCCTGGTAGGTATATTTGACCGTGAAGCTGATGATGTGCAGTTCCTCTGTCACACCTAGTGGCCCCTGGGACAGCCAAAGACATAGTCATCAGAAGGCTCTTTGGCAAGCTCCCCCTGCCCCCAAGTCCTCTGTCCAGACCTCACCTTATTGCTGCCCTTTCCTGAACCACCTGAACGTTGCTCCACCAGAGTCTGTGAATTGAAGGGAAGGAGAGAAAATGCCAGAGTGGGCACCCTAGTGTCCCTGGAACCCCTGTTTGGCTTCAAGACCTCTCAAGCCCTGGGAACTTCCCCCAACCCCTGTTCCTTTGGACTAAAAGCAGGCCAGCTGTGGTGGCTCATGCCTGTGATCCCAGCACTTTGGGAGGCTGAGGCGCATGAATCACCTGAGGTCAGGAGTTCGAGACCAGCCTGACCAATATGGTGAAACCCTGTCTCTACTAAAAATACAAAAATTAGCCGGGCATGGTGATGTGTGCCTGTAGTCTCGGCTACTCAGGCGGCTGAGACAGGAGAATTGCTTGAACCCAGGAGGTGGAGGTTGCCGTGAGCCAAGATTGCGCCACTGCACTCCAGCCTGGGGGACAGAGTGAGACTCCATCTCAAAAAACTAAAAATAGTAATAAAAGCATAGGTCACAAACTATTCTTACCAGGTAGCCAAAGTCCCAAATCAAACCCTGACTCTGCCCCTTCTCGGGGGTCAAAGTTTTCTGGTTTGAAGTCAGAATGTTGAACTTCCGGAAGCTGTTCCAGGAGGAAGAAGATACATGGAGACAAGGAACGGAATTATTCTAAAAACTCAGCAGGAAAAAAAACAGCAGTTCCACTTCGTTTCAGATCTCGCCATCTCCCTTTGTCCATATCCCAAATCCCCCTCCTCCTTGTTTGTGCCACTAGGGCTGCCGAATGTGGTTCTGCAGGTCATGCACTGTACAGATGTTTGCAGTGTCCTTGTCAAGCACCTACCCTTGTAATTGAGGAGGATTCCTGAAAAGAAATAAATAAAAAAAAAATCATTGGGCAAAAGAGTATGGAAGTTAGGAGTTTGGTCTTTGGGATCAGATAGACCTGGGTTCAAACCCGACTTGAGCTCACTAGCTATGTGGCCTTGAGAAGAGATGTAATCAGTCTCTCTAAGCCTGTATCTTTGTTTGTATGGTGCACTGGTAATAGTTAATTCATGGGGTTGCTGTGACAATTAAATGAGTAGCTGACATGCTGCATGTCACAAAGTAAGTGTTCAACAAAAGAAATGAATTATAATTTCTATGAGGTGGGATTGGAAGGAGGAAGAAGATAGCCCTAGGGCCCTGTTGTGAAGAGTATCTCCTCCACCCTAGCAGCCCGTGTCCTGGCCACCCTTCACCTGCTCCAATTTACCTGTCAATGGAGACTTCCACAGTCAGTGACTCATTGCCTTCCTGGAGTCTCACCAGCAGCCTAGGGGAAGGAAGGGGGATACGGGAAACCTCAACCTTCCAGATAGGCTAGATGTTTGAAAAAGAGAAGAGGGATTATAAGAGGTAGGGAGATTGCAGGGAAAGAGAAGAAAAAGCCAAGAGTGAGAAGAGCTGTAAAGCTAGAAAATACACAGTGGCAGGGTTGGAAAAAGGAAGTGGGAATGAGTTCTGGAATGCCAACCTTGTTCGGACGGTGAACTTGCTCCCAGTCTTGAGGATGAGGGGTCGATGGGGAGTTTGGGGCATGCAGGGCTGGGTTTCTACCACAAAGGCTCTGAGGAGAGAGAGGTGTGGAGAGAATATATAGCTCAGTATCTGTAAGAATGGCTTCCCTTGTTCCTTCTTTCCCCCAGGGTTCCTGCCTGGCCTCTAGACCTGTGGAGCAGACGCTGTAGCAACTCTGTGACCTGGGCGTTGCGTAGGTCCACCCCTTTGGTCAGAGGGTCATCCTGATAGCTAACCAGGCAACTCAGTCCCTTCAGCTCCTTCAGCAGCTGCCTTAGGTGAAACAACAGCTTTGCTCCAGCTGTGAACCTGGGTGATAAAATTCAGGAAGAAGGAATCCATGAGTTTCCTGGATTCCCCCATCCAGGTTCTAAGACCTCTCTGTAAATATGTGAAGAGTCAGAAACTGACTGGGGGGCAGAAAAAAAAAGAATCCAGGAAGCATATAAAGGATTATTCAACATGATTCATAATCCAAGAAATGAAAATCAAAGCTATTTTCACATATAAAACTGCTAACAGATATAACATAACAGTTTTCATATGCTATGTACAATTTATATTAAGCCCTTTCCACATATTAATGCATTTAATCCTCAAAACAACCCTCTGAGGCAGGTACTATTATTTTCCCCACATTACAGATGATAAAACTGAGGTAGAGAAAGGTTAAGTGACTGGCTCAAGGTCATACAACTAGTAAGGGATGAAGCTTGTATGTGATCCCAGGCAGTCTCATTGTACAACTCACACTTTTTTGTTTTTTTTTTTAGACAGTCTCACTCTCTTGTTGCCTAGGCTGGAGTGCAATGGCGTGATCTTGGCTCACTGCAACCTCCACCTCCTGGATTCAAGAGATTCTCCTACCCTGGCCTCCCGAGTAGCTGGGATTACAGGCATGTGCCACCATGCCCGGCTAACTTATATATATATATATTTTTTTAGTAGAGATGGGGTTTTGCCATGTTGGCCAAGCTGGTCTTGAACTCCTGACCTCAGGTGATCTGCCCACCTTGGCCTCCCAAAGTGCTGGGATTACAGGCGTGAGCCACTGCACCCAGCCCCAACTCATATTTTTAACTACTGTACTTTACTGTCTCTATAATTAAAAATAATAATAATCAGCAATGTGGTGACAGGAAAACAACCATACACTACACATGAGAAAATAGATTCGATTGGGACAACTATTCTGGGAAACGATTGTAACTATCTTTTTTTTTTTTTTTTTTTTTTTTGGTGGGGGTGGGGGTGGTTTCTGGCAAAAACCTGAAAGCCTGCTAGACAAATTCTAAAAGAGCTGTAACACTTGGAACTATCTTTTAAAAAGCCTCCCCAGCTGACATGGTGGCTCACACCTGTAATCTCAGCACTTTGGGAAGCAAAGGTGGGCGGATCACTTAAGGCCAAGCACTCCAGCCAGGGAGACAGAGAGAGACCCTGTCTCAATCAGTCAATCAATCAATCAATGCACGCATGCATGCTGGTCCTGTACCATAAGTACTATATGCCTGTTTTTCAATCTACCTGAGCAATTGTGGTATTTTTTCATCTACTTTTTTAAGAGGTGAGGGTCTTGCTATATTGCTCAGGCTGACCTCAAACTCCTGGACTCAAGCACTCTTTCTGCCTCAGCCTCCTCAGTAGCTGGGTATTATGGTATGTATACATATATACTTTTATAGACAGGTCTCGTTCTGTTGTCCAGGCTGGACTACAGTGGCATAATCATGGCTCACTGCAGCCTCCAACACCTGGGCTCAAGCAATCCTCCTACCTCAGCCTCCTGAGTAGCTGGGGACTATAGGCGTGTGCCACCATGCCTAATCTTTTTTTTTTTTTTTTTTTTTTAAGACGGAGTCTCGCTCTGTCACCCAGGCTGGAGTACAGTGGCATGATCTCAGCTCACTGCAACCTCTGCCTCCCGAGTTCAAGTGATTTTCCTGCCTTAGCCTCCTGAGTAGCTGGGAATACAGGCATGCGCCACCACACCTGGCAAATTTTTGTATTTTTAGTAGAGATGGGGTTTCACCACATTGGCCAGGCTGGTCTTGAACTCCTGACCTCAAGTGATCTGCCCACCTTGGCCTCCCCCAGTGCTGGGATTACATGTGTGAGCCACTGTGTCCGGACATGCCTAATTAAAAAACAAATTTTTTTTTTATAGAGATGGGGTCTTGTTATGTTTCCCGGGCTGGTCTCAAACCCCAAGCCTGAAGTGATCCTCCTGCCTCAGCCTTCCAAAGCACTAGGATAACAGGCATGAGCCGCCATGCCTGGCCTGGTATATTTCTAAAAGACTAAATTATAATAAATTTTTAAATGAGAAAACATTGAAAACAGTAGGTATTTTTCAAGTATGTTGGAGGACACACTAGTGATTTTTCCACATCACAATATAATTACCTTAAAATATAGAGTTTCCTGGAAAAAGGTAACAAGAAATTGAAAATAACCTAAATAGCTGAAAATAGGAGTTCATTAATTAAATTATGTTACCACCATATAGGGGACTGTTGCGTGGACATAAGAAATAACATGGATAAATATAATATACTGTTGGCCGCGCATGGCGGCTCATGCCTGTAATCCCAGCACTTTGGGAGCCCAAGTCGGGTGGATCACCTGAGGTGAGGAGTTTGAGACCAGCCTGGCCAACATGGAGAAACACTGTCTCTACTAAAAATACAAAAAAACTAGCCAGGCATGGTGGTGTGTGCCTGTAATCCCAGCAACTCGGGAGGCTGAGACAGGAGAATCGCTTGAACCTGGGAGGTGGAGGTTGCAGTGAGCTGAGATCGTGCCACTGCGCTCCAGCCTGGGCAACAGAGTGAGACTCCGTCTCAAAAAAAAAAAAAAAAAAAAAAAAAAAATATATATATATATATATATATATATATATAAAATACTGTAAAAAAAAAAAAACCCATGGATTTCAAAATAGTATGGACAATATGATTCCATTTTTGTTTAATAAGCTAGGTAATAGGTAATTTTCTCTTCCTCCTTCCTTCCTTCCTGTCTTTCTTGTCATTGTATTCGTTGCAGTAAAAAAAAAAATACACATATATATATTTCTGGGTGAATAAAAAAGAAGGAAAAACCAGATTGTGGGTTAATTCATTCCTTTCCCTGAAGGAGACTGGGCTCTGGGCTCCCTGCGTGGTGAGGATGAGGAGCAAAATAGAGCTGCAGTTAGCAGGGAGCAGGGCTCATTCTGGGGAGCAGAGACCAATAGAGAACAGTATCTCTTGCTATATGCAGGGCACTGCAACTTACAAATCACAGCGTGTGGCGAGGATGAGGGTTGGGGTGGTACCTCTCACCATGTCTCCAGCTGTTCCAACCCGTGGTCAATGGGAGCTCTGATGCAGGCTTTTTGCTGCTGGGCCTTCCACTCCTCCAACTTTGGCAGCAGTAGCTCGATTAGGGTCGTTAATCGGCCTAGCAGTGCTTTGGAGGCATCCAGCACCTCCTAGGAAAGAGATGTGAGTGTTGAGCGTCTCTCCCTTTCACCCTCCACCACCCAACTGGGGATGAAGAAACAAAGAAGCCAGCGCTAGAGGACCAGGGTCCCCACATCCCTCATTTTTCCAGGTCCTTGTTGCTCACACGTTCTGTCCTGTCTCCCACCTTTCTCCTTTTGTCCAGTTCATTGAGAGTTTCCTGCAGAATCTTCTGCTCTTTGGTCTGATGGGGGTCCAGAGAGGGTGTCTTCCCTGGATGGTGGGAATAGGAGTCAGTCCAGGGGTTCTTTCCTCTCCTTCCTGACTGGGGTCGGAGTCAGGAAGGAGGAATTTTGTGGAGGAAGAAAGGGAAACCAAGCAAAGCACAGGCACCTGTGGGACCCTCAGGCAAATTCTGAATGGTCATGCTTGGACCAGACACCCCCTCAAATAAAACACTGTTAGTTTTCCATGCATTTCCTCAATATTTACTGTCTCTCAGCTACACCTCCAGCTCAACCTCCACAAAGCACTTCCAGCTTTGCACGGCAGCAGGACTGTAGTCAGTGGGGTGTGTCTGACAGTGACTACTGCTCATTGGAGCTTTCTCCTGTTCACTTCCAGCTCCGGCTTCTCAGCAGGCACTTATCTTTCTCCAGCCCCTCAATGTGCTTCCTACCTTTGGCCTGGATCTTATATCGGAAGCAGAAGACATCCTGCTGGTCTTTCAGTTGACTGACGGATTTTACCAGCTTCTGCAGAGGGGAGAGGACCCCGATGAGGCTGCTTCTCAGGGAGGTGTTAGGCTGAACGCTGTCCACCCTAACTCCTACCACATCTACTAACCTCCATCATAGCCCTTAAATCCAGGATCCGGGATTCAATCTCATGTTGCTGGCTTTCCACAGGTGTTTCGAGAACTGGCTCTCCTTGCTCCTGAAAAAAGAGGCTCTGAGCACGTTTTAACTCTGGCCTTTCATGCCTTAAGTTCAGGCCTGAAATTATACCACAGGATGTCGGGGGATCCTGTTCTGAGACAACTCCCTGAGTCCTTTCCATGGTTCCTCTCTACTTCAGGAGTTTCCAACATTACCACTGAATTGTCCTCACCGATTGGGCCCTCTGAGCCTGGATCAAAATTCTTTTTTCTTCCAGAAGGAGGTTAAAGATCATCTCAGCCAACTGGGTAGGATCCTGGGAAAAGGGCTAGAATAGGTAAACAGAAAGGATTGATCCAATTCAACCACTCTCAATGACCTATTGCCCTAGACCCTCCCCACCAATGTCCACAGTATTTCCTCCTCCTTCGGGGTTCCTAGCCCTTTGTCTTTTCATCATAGCATCCTCCCAACAGTGTCACGTATATGCAGCCCTTCTCTCTGCTAGTGATTCCTCAAGTCCAGACTCTGTCCTCCTTTCCCCAGATTTGTTCCCGTCTCCCTTTCCACCTCCAGGTACTATTCCATTCTCCAAACCTTACTCCTCTATGCTCAGCTCCCAGTGCTACCCCATTACTCCCAACCATTCCAAATACCTGAATGTCCCGGCAGAATTTCCGCAAATTGTGCTGCAGCAACAAGGACTCTGGGTCCTGGCTGCAACGGCCACACTCATAGTTCAGCTGATCCAAGAAGTGGAAGAATAGCATGGTAGCCTTGGAATCATCACTCCCGAGTGCAGCTTCCTGCCTGGGCACCAGGAATAAGAAGTATTAGTGTCTCTGCAGTGTTACTGTAGTCCTGAGGCTTTCCAACCCCTTCCTGCCATTAATGATTCCAGGATCCCGGGGGCCCAGAAGTAAGGAACCACCTTTTTCATTCCCCCAACTTCCTGAAGGCCTCACCAGTTCTGGTCTTCAATCCAGACAGCCAAGTACTGTCGAATGTCCACAGGCAGAAGGCTGTGTGAGTAAAGCTGGTGCAGCTGGTCCTGAAAGGGGCTGTCAAGATTCTGCAGCATTTCCCACTGCGCCATTTGGGCTCTGCGTCAGAAGGATGAGGGTTCCCAATTGGATATTTTGCTGGACTAAATCATCCATAGTTTCATGATTGTTCATGATTACTAATTTAAAATGTTTAAATTATACAAGTAATAAAAATATAGAAAACATTAAAATCTATGTTGATCCTACTCCTAATCTTGGTTCTTTCCCCTCCTCTCCAGAAGTAACCACTGCTATCAGTTTGGTGCATATTCTTCCAGGGAGTGCTACCGGTTGAGTATCTGCTATTCCAAGCATTTTGGATTTCAGATTTGTCCAGATTTTGGAATATTTGCATTACTTACCAGTTGAGCATCCCTAATCCAAAACTCTGAAATCGGAAATGGTCCAAAATCTAACTTTTTGAGCACCCACATGACACTCAAAGAAAATGCTCACTGGAGCATTTTGGAGCCAAATTTTTCAGATTAGGAATGCCTAATCTGTTTTTTTGTTTTTTTGTTTTTTGTTTTTTTTTTTAGATGGAGTCTCACTCTTTTGCCTGGGCCGGAGTGAAGTGGCATGATCTTGGCTCACTGCAACCTACATCCCCCTGGTTCAAGTGATTCTTCTGCCTCAGCCTCCTGAGTAGCTGGGATTACGGGCGCCCACCACCACACCCAGCTAATTTTTGTATTTTTTTTAGTAGAGATGGGGTTTCGCCATGTTGGCCAGGCTGGTCTCAAACTCCTGACCTCAGGTGATCCACCTACTTCGGACTCCCAAAGTACTAGGATTACAGACATGAGCCAATGTGGCCCCAACCTGTATTTTTTTTTTTTTTTTTGAGATGGAGTCTCGATCTGTTGCCCAGGCTGGAGTGCAGTGGTGCGATCTCGGCTCACTGCAAGCTCCGCCTCCCGGGCTCACGCCATTCTCCTGCCTCAGCCTCCCGGGTAGCTGGGACTATAGGCACCCGCCACCATGCCCGGCTAATTTTTTTTTGTATTTTTAGTAGAGACGGGGTTTCACCGTGTTAGCCAGGATGGTCTCGATCTCCTGACCTCGTGATCTGCCCACCTCGGCCTTCCAAAGTGCTGGGATTACAGGCGTAAGCCGCTGCGCCCGGCCAGCCCCAACCTGTATTTTAATAGCTTCAATAAGTGGGCCTTTGTGCTTTAATGGGAATTTTCTTTTTTTTTTTTTTTCTTTTTTTTTTTGAGACAGGGTCTCACTTGGTCACCCAGGCTGGAGTGCAGTGGCATGATCTTGGCTCACTGCAGCTTTTGACCTCTCAGGTTCAAGCCATTCTCTGCCTCAGCCCCTCAAGGAGCTGGGACTACAGGAGTGTGCCATCATGCCAGCTAATTTTTTGTAGAGATGGGATTTTGCCATGTTGCCCAGGGAGATCTCAAACTCCTGAGCTCAAGTAATCTGCCTGCCTCAGCCGAAATGCTGGGATTACAGGCATGAGCCACCATAACCAGCCTAATGGTAATTTTCAAACACACACTAGAGTAGAGTGAATAGTACAAGGATCACCATCCAGCTTTAACAAACATTACTATTTCCACTATCTTATTTCATCTATCTCCCTAATTCATTTATTTTGCATTTATGTGTTTGTTATTTATATTTGATTATGCTAAAGCATTTAAAGATCAGTGTTGACGTTAAGTATTTATTACAGCATGATCCCTGCTGGCTCTGAAGCTTCTTTTTTTTTTTTTTTTTTTTTTTTTTGAGATGGAGTCTTGCTCTGTCACCCAGGCTGGAGTGCAGTGACACGATCTCGGCTCACTGCAAACTCTGCCTCCCGAGTTGAAGGGATTCTCCTGCCTCAGCCTCCTGACTAGCTGGGATTACAGGCGCCCACCACCATGCCCAGCTAATTTTTGTATTTTTAGTAGAGATGGGGTTTCACCATATTGTCCAGGCTGGTCTGGAACTTCTGACCTCAGGTGATCTGCCCACCTCGGCCTCCCAAAGTGCTGGGATTACAGGCATGAGCCACCGTGCCCAGCCACCTGAAGCTTTTTTAGGAGCCAAATCTTTTTGGAGGTCAGGTAAGTACACCATATAAACTGCCCTCCATATAGGAAGGAGGAGCTCCATTCTAGAAGACATCTAAATGCTATGCAATGGGTGGCTCAATCCCTAAGAATATGACACGTTTATGACCTGTGAATCTTTGATTATAGGTTATCAACTTTGTGAGATCCTGAAACTTCACTTAAAATTTTTTTTTTTTTTTTTTTTTGGCAGGGCACAGTGGCTCATGCCTGTTAATTCCAGCACTTTGGAAGAGGCGGGAGGATCACTTGAGGTCAGAAGTTCGAGACCAGCCTGGCCAACGTGAAAGTCCATCTCTATTAAAAACGTAAAAAAATTAGCCAGGCACGTTGGTGGGTGCCTGTAATCCCAGCTACTCAAGAGGCTGAGGCAGGAGAATGGCTTGTACCCAGAAGGCAGGCATTGCAGTAAGCAGAGATCACATCACTGCGCTCCAGCCTGGGTGACAAAGCAAGACTCTGTCTCAAAACAACAACAACAAATTGGTTTTTGCCTGTCACCAAGCAGGCTGTGCCATGCATCTTTCTCCCCACTGTTCCCTGCTCACTGCCAGCTGGTGTCTATTTAGGAAACTGAAACTACGCTTGTTGCAGCCTGAGCCAAACAGAACAGAATTCATGCATATTTGTGGTCTAAAAAGGTCACATGATTTTATTACAAAGTAAAGAGAAATGCTTGGGGTGGGAGAGTCTTCTACTAACATGAATAACATCAGCTGCCTTTCTACCTCCAGCAGGAACAAGGGAAGGGAGGGATTGGGCAGGGGCTATTTTCATTTTAACCCTTTTAGTAGTGCTTGATTTTTAAAACTATGTATCTGTATTGCTTTTATGATACAAAAAAAAAAGTTAAAAAAATGATTAGGTGGCCAGGCATGATGGCTCATGCCTGTAATCCCAGCACTTTGTGAGGCCCACAGGACGGGAGGATGGCTTGAGCTCAGGAGTTTGAGACCAAGCTTGAGCAACATAGTGAGATTCCATCTCCAAAAAAAAATTAATGATGAGGTCCCAATTCTTCAGGATTTAAGTGTCTGATATTAAAGGAGCAAGTCAGCAAAGATTCAAATATGAAAACAAAACAAAAAACCTGGTCTCCCCAAATGGATTGCAAACACTGAGGTTAAGGGCTGAAACAATTTTTTCTCATTATCTCTCATTCTTAGGCACATATTTTGCACTCAAGAAGCTTTTCTGAAATGAACTGAATTTTGTGTGTGACCTTAGGCAATCGTTTCATCTTTCAGTACTTATACTTTTTAACAAAACAAAGATAATAGATTTATCTATCTTTGTTTTTAGATTTATCTATCTTTGAACATCGTTTTTTGGTGAAAATTAAAAATAATGCAGAGCAGAGGGAAAAACGTCAGATACCGAACCAACATAACAATGCCAGATTCCGGGTCTCGGAAGCTGCAGGGCAGTTTTGGGAGAGGGGCATTAGGGTTGGGGAAATAGGCTAGACAGAAAAAGATCGAGGACCGAGCAGGCGACAGCTCCTATTTCAACCTGGGGACCGAAGCTACCCCCTCCAGGGCGTAACCCCTGGGGCCAGTCGCCTTTCCCTCGGAGGAACTCTCACTCTCACCCCCACCCCTACCCCAGCACACCCTCTCAGGGGCCGTACCTGATTAGGGTTGCAGTACCCGCGCCCTCCAATGGCTCTGGTCGCGACTTCCCGTCCCTAGTATGAGCTCGGGTACTAGAACCTCACGCCCCGCCTACATCTTCGGCTAACCCCCCTCGGACCCGCCCCCTTGTAGTTGGCAGCGGAAGTCCGGAGCGGCCCCATTCCCAGCCGCCACCCCGACACTGGCTGCCACTCAGTCAAGCCCGTCCCAGACTGCGAGCTCACTGGCGCCGCCGCAACTCCGCCCCTCCACAGGGCGGGACAAGCTGAGCCGAAACCACACCTGCAGCTCCAGCGATTGGTGGAGAAGTTCAAGTAGGCACTTTCTACGAGGGGAGGAGTCCAATTAGTGGACTAGCCCAAGACTGAAACAGCTGATTTTCGAGAACCCGCGCGTGAGCCACGGAACCGAAACTAGCTTGATGAGCCTGGAGACGCCAAGGGCTCCATGGGAAGGGGTGGGACCGGAATTTCGACGCCTTGGGATAGGAAGAGGAGGGCTGAGGTAATGAAAACAATTTTTATTTTTTATTTTTTGAGACATGGTCTCGCTGTGTCACCCAGGCTGGAATGCAGTGGGGCGATCTCGGCTCGCTGCAGCCTCGACCTCCCGGGCTCAGGTGATTCTCCCGCCTCAGCCTCCCAGGTAGTTGGGACTACAAGCCTGCATAACTCCGCCAGGATAATTTTTCGTATTTATTGTAGAGACGGGGTTTCGCCATGTTGCCCAGGCTGATCTTGAACTCCTGACCTCAGGTGATCCTCTCCCTCGGCCTCTCACAGTGCTGGGATTACAGGCGTGAGCCACCGCACCTGGCTAATAGCTATTTATTGAGAGTACTGTGATAAGCATTTTAGATTCATTGTATCATTTTAAATTTACAGGGCAACTCATTGAGGTTAAAATCATTCTATCTCCTTTAGAAATTTAAAAACTGATCTTAGTTCAAGAAAGAAGTTACTAGTCAGTGATCACCGAGGCTGTAACAAGTGGAGCCTAGATTCAAAACCAAACCCTCTGACTTCAACCCCCAAACATTTACGTTCCTACGTTTTACTGTACAGCCTTCCTCCTGGATAAATCAGAGATTAAAATTTTGAAGACATGTATATAGCTTTTCAGGATAGTACAGTTATTAATTCTGTGGTTACCACATTCTTTTATATCTCAAGACTCCCAGCCCCGGGATCTAAGTCATAGCTCTTGATTATGGCCCACCCCCAGTAGGGAGCTGAACTTACTACTTCTGATATGAAAGAAGCCAGGGTAGTTGTTTCTTCCAAGTCACTCACATCTGAGATGGCCCTCAAACCCTCCTTGGTGGTCTCTGGCTGAGAGATGTTTGCGTCTTTCTGATCTTGGTAATACTGGATCAACTGCTGAACCCCAGACCTTAATGCAGGTTTAAGTGCAGCACTGATCGCTAGACCCATAGGCCCCCCTGACATCCCAGCCATGGTCATCAGAAGGTCATATCCCAGATCTATGGCCCCATCTCGGCCTCGTTCCCTGGCCTTGCCCAGGCAGTTTTGAGTAGCATAATACAAAGCTGTGCCCAGGTTGTAGAAGGTTCCCACTCCTGGCAGCAGCTGGACGACATTGTGCACACCTTGCTCCTTCTCATTCTCACAGTCCTCTGTGGGGAGGGAGCGCCCGACCCTTCCTGTGCTTCGCTGCTCCCTGGCTAACAGCTGCAGAGCAGAGGCCAGGGCTTCCACTGACACGTTCCTCTCTGTGCTTCTGCCTTTCTGGAGCCCTCGAAGATGCTGGATGAGGACCTGTGTAGCATTCACACCACCCTGGCGGTAGAGCTGTAGCTGTAGAGCCCAAATATCAGCCTGGCAACCAGCTTCCTCCAGGGCATTCCTTAGAGCCAGGCTTACCAAGAACTTGGGTAGAGGGGCCATGTGGCTGAAACCAGGCAGTGACTTTGGGTGCAGAAATTGGCAGGACAAGGGGTCTGAGGAGGGTGTCTGGGATTCCAAGGACAAGGGAAAGTGCATCAAGACATTTGTCTGCTTTCCATATGAAGTGGCATCCACAGGGTGCAGCAGGAGGTAGCAAAGTAGCAGCTCAACTGGTATCATGATGAGTCTGAGGCCACACATGTCTGGAGCAGAGTACCCTAGAAAGGGGAGAAATCCGAAACATACAAACCATTTCCCTAAGGGCTATGGTAAGCCTAAGACTCAGTTAGGGGGACACCTCATACATCACCTACTTCCAAGCTTTTGTACTTTCTTTTTAGAGACAGGGTCTTGCTCTGTTGCCCAGACTAGAGTGCAGTGATGGTATCACAAATCACTGCTGCCTTGAATTCCTGGGCTCAAGGGATCCTCCTGCCTCAGCCTCCCAAGCAGCTGGGACTACAGGTGCGTGACTCCATGCCCAGCTAATTTTTAAATTTTTTGTAGAGATGTGGTTTTGCCATCTTGCCCAGCCTGGTTCTGAACTTTGGGCTCAAGTGATCCTTCCACCTCCACCTCCCAAAGTGATAGGTTTCCAGATGTGAGCCACCGCGCCTGGCCCCAAGCTTCTGTTCTTTTTAGGTAAAGGCCTAGGAAATAGGAAATGCACCCCAATTGCTCCCACTTGGTCTCCCGCATTTACAGGTCACCAGGGACTTCTGTTTTATTTCCACCCATATATAGGGACCCCAAATTACCACACAGTCCAGTCATTGAGAAGTGAGACTGCCTTGGTAGGTTTGGTCGCTCCCTGATCCTGTTCTGCCTAGTTCTGTGTCCCATGAGGAAAGGAGATATTTGCTTTCCCCTATGATCAGTGAAGGATGTAATCTCTGCAAATATTTGCCCATTTATACTGGCTGCTCAAACCTTGTGCCCCTTGTCACACACTCAACCTCTATACCTACAGTCCTGTTCTTTGGCATTTCCTGTATGTCCCTGCCACATTCCCACTCTAAGCTCATGATAGGAGCCAGGGAAATTCAGAATTAGGAAAGATGAGATGTTTGTGATACTCTCATTTCTCTTCATTTTAAAAATTAAATTAGCGGCTGGGCATGGTGGCTGACGCCTGTAATCTCAGCACTTTGGGAGGCCAAGGCAGGCGGATCAAAAGGTCAGGAGTTCAAGACCAGCCTGACCAATATGGTGAAACCCTGTCTCTACTAAAAAAAAAAAAAAAATACCCGGGCGTGGTGGTGGGCGTCTGTAGTCCCAGCTACTCAGGAGGCTGAGGCAGGAGAATCTCTTGAACCCGGGAGGTGGAGGTTGCAGTGAGCCAAGATCGCACTACTGCACTCCAGCCTGGGTGACAGAGTGAGACTCCGTCTTAAAAAAAAAAAATAAAAGGGGGAGCTGACACCTACTAAGTGGAGAGGGGCGGGAGAGGGGCAAGGCTAACACTGGTCACATATGTGTTTAAGCGAAGAGGTGAAATAAAGAGCATTCATCTGTCCTAAGTGGTCTCCAACATTTCTAACTACTTACTGTGTGCCATCCTTGAATACAGTCCTGGGAAAGGAGACTTGTTACCTATGTGACATTGAATAGCTGAAATGAGCTGGGATCAATTCCTGGATCATTTTCCTCACAAAGCACTTCAGAATAGCTGTGGAACATTTGATAGATTATATTGTCACTGTCCATGGACATTTAAATGATCTTGAGAGCTTCTTCAACTTTTTGCCTAATTCTTCAATATGCTCCCAAGACTCATACCTGCAGTTCTTGGTGATGTGGACACCCAAAGCTTTGAACTGTGACACCAAGCATCATGGGAGATGGTTTCTCAGCAAACTCAATCACTATCTGAGCTAACTGGTAGGCCAGCCACCCCAGTGGGTATATTTGCCACCATCCATACATTTCCCAGGATGGGCAGCTGGGTGCTGGGTTTATTCGCACTTCCCTAAGGGACTACTAGATTCTTCACAATGATGTTGGTATTGCCTTCCTCCTCATTGAATTTTTTGACTCTCACGGATGAGGGTTTCAGTGGTATCCTTTCCTCGCATCTGAAACTGCAGAACATGGGCCTCAGTTGGGCAGCCCACCTCCTCCAAGGGCACCCTCAGAGCTAAGTTGGACAGGTACTCAGGCAGAGGGGCTAGGGAGGCGGCTGTGTGTAAGAGATCTTGGCAGATCCTGGGATCTGGGAGAGGAATCTGGCTCTCCATGTTCTCCAAATATGGAGAGCATGTTTGATGGATGTCCAGTCTCTGTGAAAGATGGCTGGAGAGTCTCATTCTGGGCATTTCTTGGAAAGGCAGACACCAGGGACAGCAGGACACAGCAAAGGAGCAGCACAGCCTGGACCATGGGGGGACAGCAGAGCAGCCCTGCTGGAAGGAAGCAGTGCTCAGGTTGGGAAGTGGAGAAAGGCTCAGGACAAAGAGACACCAAGACTGGCCAGAGCTAGAAAGTGTCTTAGCTCTTGGAAACTTTGGTTGCCCTGAACACACCTCATCTTCACTCTTAAAGGATGTGGGTGATCCTCCTATTTTAAGGAGAAACAAGTCAGAGGAAAAAAACAGTCCAAACATCTCATTTGCTTTAGTATCTTCATGACCTGAATTACTATTATTGTTACTGTTGTTGTTGCTGTTTTTAATCTGCCCTTTCCCAGAATCACAACGAAACCAGAAAGTTGATGGCTTCCAAAACAGTGAAGGACAAAACATTTGCAAATATTTATGCATCTCTTCCCAGCCCAGACTTTGTCCTTCTCACCTTTGACCCATACTGACAAACTGACCTTTCCCCTTTTAGGCCCTGCAGTCCTGTTCCATATCTTTTTTTTTTTTAATTTTCCTTTTTTTTTTTTGGATACACAGTCTCACTCTGTTGCCCAGGCTAGAGTGCAGTTGCAGTGGCACGATCACAGCTCACTGCAACCTCCACATCCCGGGTTCAAGCGATTCTTGTGTCTCAGTCTCCCTAGTAGTTGGGATTACAGGCACGCACCACCACGCCTGGCAAATTTTTGTTTTGTTTTGTTTTCTGGAGACAGTCTCACTCTGTTGCTCAGGCTGGAGTGCAATGGTGTGATCTTGGCTCACTGCAACCTCCGCTTCCCAGGTTCAAGAGATTCTCTTGCCTCAGCCTCCCGAGTAGCTGGGACTACAGGTGTGTGCCACCACGCCCAGCTAATGTTTTTGTATTTTTAGTAGAGATGGGGTTTCACCATGTCAGTCAGGCTGGTCTCAAACTCCTGACTTCAAATGATCTGCCTGTCTCGGCCCCCCAAGGTGTTGGGATTACAGGCGTGAGCCACAGCACCCAGTGACATATCTTTTTTATCCTAAGGTTTTACCCTAAACCTATATATGAGTTGAGGAAAAGGTCCTCCATATCTTCTTGAGGGGAGAAAGGGTAAGGCAGAATAGCTGGTGATCTCTGGGACCCCTAAACCATTTTTCTTTTCTTTTTTTTTCTGAGACGGAGTTTCGCTCTTGTTGACCAGGCTGGAGTGCAATAGCACCATCTCAGCTCACTGCAACCTCCACCTCCCAGGTTCAAGTGAGTCTCCTGCCTCAGCCTCCTGAGTAGCTGGGATTACAGGCGTGTGCCACCATGCCCGGCTAATTTTGTATTTTTGGTAGAGACGGGGTTTCTCCATGTTGGCCAGGCTGATCTTGAACCTCTGACCTAAGGTGATCTGCCCACCTTGGCCTCCCAAAGTGCTGGGATTACAGGCTTGAGCCAGCCACAGCGCCTGGTCACCATTTTTCTTATTAAAAGAATATATTGGTTGGGAAGCCAAGGCGGGCAGATGGCTTGAGCCCAGAAGTTTGAGACCAGCCTAGGCAACATGGCGAAAGCCCCGTCTCTACAAAAAATATAAAAATTAGCCAGGAGTGGTGGCATGCACCTGTAGTCCCAGCTACTGGGGAGGCTGAGGTGGGAGGATCACCTGAACATGGGGAGGTCAAGGCTGCAGTGAGCCATGATTACACCACTGCACCATCCAGACTGGGTGACAGAGCGAGACTTTGTCTGAAAAAGAGAATATACTGGATGGGAGTCCAGGGAAACTGGACAGATTGACAAATAAGACAAAATCAGAGCAACTTTTTTTTTCTTTTTTAGAGTCCAGTGCAGGTATTGCTCTATCTCCCTGGCTGGAGTACAGTGGCCTGATCATGTTTCACCACAGCGTTTAACTCCTGGGTTCAAAAGATCCTCCTGCCTCAGCTTGTCAAGTAGCTGTGACTACTGGTGTGCACCACCATGCCTGGCTAAATTTTTTTTTTTTGTAGAGATGGGGTTTCACTATGTTTCCCAGACTGGTCTTGAACTCTTGGTCTCAAGCAGTCCTCCCACCTCAGCCTCCCAAAGTGCTGTGATTAGAGGTGTGAACCACTGCACCTGGTTTATTTTTCACTTTTCTAATTCCAATGCAAAACACAAATAAAACATGTTCATCAGCTGAGCAGTAACTTTCCAAATCTAACCAAAACTCCAGGAATTAGGCTTTATCTTGGGTTTAGGGGTAACATTAGTCCAAAAATTAGGGAAATAAGACATCTGATGCCTCCTAAAAATGGTACCAGTTCCCACATATCATTATGGCCTAAAGTTTCCTCTGATGTCACTCACCTCAGGCACATGGCCAAAGGGAATAGGCCAGTGGCAGGGTCCAGGGTCCCTCCCTCTATTTTTTTCGGTTCTTTCAGTTCCCAGGAGTGGCCCCTGACAACTAAGAGCAAAGACAGAAGCAGAGGAGTAAGTCTCCAGGGACACAGTGCCAAGTTAGAAACAGCAAGAACTAGGTGGAAAGGAGTCCAACCCTGTCTGAAATTACTAGACCCCAAACCCCTGGGGAATCCTTAAGACAATATATATACATATACATATACCTACATGGATAAAATATACATACACACACACACACACGTATACCAGGATGGAGTGCAGTTGGCACAATCACAGCTCACTGCAGCCTTGAACTCTCGGGCTGAAGTAATCCTCCCACCTCGGACTCCTATATATCTGGGACTTCAGGCACGTACCACCACACCTGGCTAATTTTTAAAATTTTCTTGTAGAGAAGGGACCTCACTATGTTGGCCAGGCTGGTCTCAAGCTCCTGGGCTCAAGAGATCCTCCTGCCTAGGCCTCCCAGAGTGCTGAGCCACTGCACCCAGCCTCATAGGACTCTATAGTTTCTGGGTAGCAACACTAGAAGGAGTAAAAGATTTAACCCTTGTCTCCTAAGATCTATCACAAAGCAGAAATATCCATTCTTAACAGTTTTTCCTCATTGTACTGGAAGTTCTAACTAGTGTAATGAGGAAAGAATAAAAAATAAATGGCATAAAACTAGAAAGGAAGATGTAGAACGATATTTATTTAAAAACAACATAGCCCTGGCTGGCTCAGTCGGTAGAACATGAGACTCTTAAAAACAACATGGGGGCTGGGCGCAGTGGCTAACGCGTATAATCCTAGCACTTTGGGAGGCCGAGACGAGCAGATCACGAGGTCAGGAGTTCAAGACTAGCCTGGCCAGCATGGTGAAACCCCGTCTCTACTAAAAGTACAAAAAATTAGCCAGGCATGGTGGTGTGCACCTGTAATCCCAGCTACTTGGGAGGCTGAGGCAGGAGAATCACTTGAACCCGGGAGGCGGAGATTGCAGTGGGCCGAGATCTCACCACTGCACTCCAGCCTGGCGACTGAGCGAGACTCTATCTAAAAAAAAAAAAAAAAAAAACCAGCAACAACAAACAAACAAACAAACAAAAGACATGGGGCGGGGCTTGACACCAGGAGTTCGAGACCAGCCTGGCCAACATGGCGAAACCCCATATTTACAAAAAATAAAAAACATAGCCGGGGTGGTGATCTGCATCTGTAGCCCCAGCTACTCGGGAGGCTGAGGCAGGAGAATTGCTTGAACCCAGGAGGGGGAGGTTACAGTGAGCCATGATTGTGCCACTACACTCCAACCATGGCGGCAGAGTGAGACCATGTCTCAAAAAGTAATAGTAATAAAATTTTAAAAAGTAATGCAAAATAAAAACAACATGGATTGGGCATGGTGGCTCACATACTTTGGAAGGCCGAAGTCCAGGAGTTCAAGACCAGCCTGGGCAGCATAGGGGAGACCCTGTCTCTGCAAAAAAAAAAAAAAAAAAATTAGCCAGCTCAGCTGTCCAGCTGTGGTGGCACACGCCTGTAGTCTCAGTTTCTCAGGAGGCTGAGACAGGAAGATCACTTGTGCCCAGGAGTTTGAGGCTTCAGTAAGCTGTGATCATACCACTGAACTCCAGTCTAGGCGACAGAGGGAGACCCTGTCTCAAATAAATAAATAAATAAATAAAATAATAATAATTTAAAAATAAAAAAATTAAAAGAAACAATGTGATTGTTTATGCATAAAATTCTAAAGAATACAATTTTAAAAGGACCAATAAGTTAATTTAGCAAGGTAACAAGATAAAATATTAATATATAAACGAATTCTATTTCTGTAATCTAAAAACATACATTGAATGTCAACTTAGGGCTGGGTTCGGTGGCTCACACCTGTAATCCTAGCACTTTGGGAGGCCAAGGCGGGTGGATCACGAGGTCAGGAGATCGAGACCATCCTGGCTAACACAGTGAAACCCTGTCTCTACTAAAAATACAAAAAATTGGCCAGGCGTGGTGGCTCACACCTGTAATCCCAGCACTTTGAGATGCTGAGGCAGGTGGATCACGAGGTCAAGAGTTCAAGACCAGCCTGGCCAACATGGTGAAACCCCGTCTCTACTAAAAATATAAAAATTAGCTGGGCATGGTGGTGTGTGCCTGTAATCCCAGCTACTCAGGAGGCTAAGGCAGGAGAATCGCTTGAACCTGGGCTGCAGAGGTTGCAATGAGCTGAGATCATGCCACTGCACTCCAGCCTGAGCGATAGAGTGAGGTTCCATCTCAAAAAAAAGAAAGAAAAAAATTTAGCCGAGTGTGGTGGCGGGCGCCTGTAATCCCAGCTACTCAGGAGGCTGAGGCAGGAGAATCTCTTGAACCCGGGAGGCAGAGGTTGCAGTAAGCCAAGATCGCGCCACTGCACTTCAGCCTGGGCAACAGAGCGAGACTCTGCCTCAAAAAAAAAAAAAAAAAGAAAAAGACAAAAAAAAGAAAGTTAACTTAGAAAAACAATTCCAGCTGGTTACCATGGCTCAAGCTTGTAATACCTGGACTTTGGGAAGCTGAGGTGGGAGGATTGCTTGAGGGTAGCAATTTGAGACCAGCTTTGGCAACATAGTGAGACCCTGTCTCTACAGAAAAATAAAATGAAAAAAAAAATTCCAATTACAATAGTGTTTAAAATAAACAAATAAAATTCCTAAAAGAAGAAACAAGACAAGGATGCTCACTCTTGCTACTTCTATTCAACATTGTACTGGAGGTTCCAGCCAGAGTAATTAAGCAAGACAATGAAATAAAATGTACCCGATTAGAAAGGATGAAGTAAAACAACCTATACTGATGGGTAACATGATATTGCATATTAAAAAAACTCAAACTTACACACACACAGACACACACACACAAAATAAGTACTAATAAATGGGTTCAGCTAAGTTGCAGGATACACTATCAATACACAAAAATCAATGATATCTCTATATATGTGCAATGAATAATTTGAAAATGAAGTTAAGAAAATTCCATTTATAATAGCAGCTATAAGTGTAAAACTTGTACATTGAAAACTACATGGGTTGGGGGAGGGGGGAGGGATAGCATTAGGAGATATACCTAATATTAAATGACGAGTTAATGGGTTCAGCACACCAACATGGCACATGTATACATATGTAACAAACCTGAACGTTGTGCACATGTACCCTAAAACTTAAAGTATTAAAAAAAAAAAGTCAAAGAAAAAAATAGAGCTCTCATCTTTTAGAGATTCATACTGAAATACTTATGGATGAAAATATATTATTTGCTTCAAAATGGTGGAGGTGGGAAAATGTGGAGTATATGACTATGAATTAATAATTCTTGGAATTAGGTGATGAGAAATGGGTGTTTAATAGACTATTTTCTCTACTTTTGTATACATTTGAAATTTTCCATAATAAAAAGTTTTTTTTTTTAAAAAAAAGAAAACTACAAAACATTACTAAAAGAGATTAAAGGAGACTAAAGAAGATTAAAGAATGAGTTAAACCTGAAACTATCATAAGGAAGGAAATAATAGAGATTAGAGAAGAGATAAATAAAACAGAGAATACCTTTAGGCACAAATACTTGTGAAAAAATTAAAAATAGGCCCGGCAGGGTGGCTCGTGCCTGTAATCCCAGCACTTTGGGAGGCCAAGGCAGGTGGATCACGAGGTCAGAAGATCAAGACCATCCTGTTAACACTGTGAAACCTCATCTCTACTAAAAATACAAAAAATTAGCTGGGTTTGGTGGCACACGCCTATAGTCCCAGCTACTCGGTAGGCTGAGGCAGGAAATTGCTTGAACCCAGGAGGTGGAGGTTGCAGTGAGCCGAGACAGCACCACTGCACTCCAGCCTGGGCGACAGAGCAAGACTCCGTCTCAAAAAAAAAAAAAAAAAAATTGGCTGGGCGCAGTGGCTCACACCTGTAATCCCAGCACTTTGGGAGGCCAAGGTGGGTGGATCATCTGAGGTTAGGAGTTCAAGACCAGCCTGGCCAACATGGTGAAATCCCGTCTCTACTAAAAATATAAAAATTAGCTGTGGTGGCGCATGCCTGTAATCCCAGCTACTTGGGAGGCTAAGGCAAGAGAATTGCTTGAACCTGGGAGGTGGAGGTTGCGGTGAGCCGAGATCATGCCACTGCACTCCAGCCTGGGCGACAGAGCTAGACTCTGTCTCTAAATAAATAAATAAATAAATAAAACAAAAAAACAAAAATTAGCCAGGCATGGTGGCAGATGCCTGTAACCCCCGTTACTTGAGAGGCTGAGGCAGGAGAATCACTGGAACCGGGGAGGCAGAGGCTTCGTACCACTGCACTCCAGCCTGGGCGACAGAGGGAGACTCTGTCTCAAAATAATAAACAAATAAATAAATAAATAAATAATACAAATAATAGAAAAACCACAGAGAAAATCATTGCAACCAAAAGTTGGTTCTTCAAATAGATGAACAAAATTGACAAACCTTTAGCTACACTAACAACAAAAAAGATAAAAAGACTCAAATTATTAAAGTCAAAATGAAAGTGAGAACATCACATTTTACAAAAATTAAAACAATTATAAAAGAGTAATTAAACAATTACATGCCAACAAATTGGATAATCTAGATGAAATGAACAAATTCCTAGAAACATATATCTTACCAAGACTAAATCATGAAGTAATAGAAAATTTGAATTAAAGATATTGCATCAATAATCAAAAACCTCCCCAAAATAAAAAGCCCTGGACCAGATGGCTTCATTCTGCCAAACATTTGAAGGAGAATTAATGCTAATGCTTCTCAAACTTTGCCAAAAGATCAAAGAGAAGGAACATTTCCTAACTCATTCCAGGGGTGAGCATTACCCTGATACCAAAGGCAGACATACACTAGGAAAAAAGAAAACATACACCAATATCTCTTATGAATACTGATGCAAAAATCCTCAACAAAATGCCAGCAAGCCAAATTTAGCAATGTATTAAAATGATTATACACTGTGGGATTTATTCCTGGAATGTAAAAACGGCACAGTATATGAAAAACAATCAATATAATTCACCACATTAACAGAATGAAGGATAAAAATCATACAATCATCTTAATTGATGCAGAAAAAGTATTTGACAAAATTCAACACCCTTTCATGATGAAAACACTTAACAAACTAGGAATAAAAGGAAACTACCTCAATATAATAAAAGGCATGTATGAGAAACTCATAACAAACATTATATCATACTCAATGGAGAAAGATTAAAGGCTATTCTGCTAATATCAGGAACAAGAAAAGGATGCCCACTTTTGCTAGTTCCATTCAACATAGCCCTAAAAGTTCTAGCCAGAGCAATTAGGCAAGAAAAGGAAATTAAAGGCATCCAGATTGAAAAGGAAGAAGTGTAATTATCTCTTGTTCTTATGAATTTTTTTTTTTTGAGACGGAGTCTCGCTCTGTCGCCAGGCTGGAGTGCAGTGGCTCCTTCTGGGCTCACTGCAACCTCTGCCTCCCAGGTTCAAGCAATTCTTCTGCCTCAGCGTCCTGAGTAGCTGGGACTACAGGCGCACACCACCATGCCCAGCTACTTCTTATGATTTTATGTGTAGAAAACCCTAAAGATTTCACACAAAAAACTATTAGAACTGATAAATGAATTCAGCAAATTAGTGGATTACAAGTCAACAAACAAGAACCACTTGCATCTCTACATATTAACAACGAGCCATTTGAAAATAAAATTTTGAAAACAATCCCATTTACAACAGGATAAAAATAAAATACTTAGGAATTAATTTATCCAGGGAGCTAAAAAGTTTATACAATGAAAACTGTAAAACATTGCTGAAAGAAATTAAAGGAGATACAAATACATGAAAATGCATTCCATGTCCATGGATTAGAAGACTTACTATTGTTAAGAGGCCAACCATACCCAAAGTGATCCACAGATTCAATGCAATCCCTATCAAAATCTCAATCATGTTTTTTTGCAGTTATTGAAAAGCCCAACCTAAAATTCATATAAAATCTCAAGGGACCCCAAATAGGAAAAACAATATTGAAAAAGAACAACTTCCTGATATCACAACTTACAGCAAAGCTACTATAAATCAAAACAGTGTGATATTGGCATAGCAGCAGACATATAGACCAATGGAATAGAATAGAGGAGAGCCCAGAAATAAACTCTTGTCTTGCATATACGGTCAAATGATTTTTGACAAGGGTGCTAAGACTATTTGATGAGGGAAAAGACAACCTTTCTAACAAATGTTGCTATGGGAAACTGGATATCTACCTGCAAAAAGATGAAGTTGATCCATTATTTAACACCATACAAATATTAACTCAAAATAGATCTAAAATCCAAATATAAGAGCTAAAACTATGAAGCTCTTAGAAGAAAACATAGGGGCCAGGCGCGGTGGCTCATGCCTGTAATCCCAGCACTTTGGGAGGCCAAGGTGGGTGGATCACGAGGTCAGGAGATAGAGACTATCCTGGCTAACACAGTGAAACCCTGTATCTACTAAAAATACAAAAACAAAATTAGCCGGGCATGGTGGTGGGTGCCTGTAATCCCAGCTACTTGGGAGGCTGAGGCAGGAGAATGGTGTGAACCTGGGAGGCAGAGCTTGCAGTGAGCCAAGATCGCACCACTGCACTCCAGCCTGGGCGACAGAGTGAGACTCTGTCTCAAAAAACAAACAAACAAACAAACAAACAAAAAAACATAGGGCAAAATCTTCATGACATTGAATCTGGCAACGATTACTTGGATATAACACCAAAGACACAGGCAACAAAAGAAAAAAACGGGCAAATTGGACCTCATGAAAATTTTAAAATTTTGTACACCAAAAGACAATATCAACAGAGTAAAAAGGCACTCCACAGAATGGGAGGAAATATTTGCAATTATATACCTAGTAAAGATTTATATCCAGAATAAATAGAGAACTCCTAAAACTCAACAAAAACAAAAATGGCCTGACTCAAAATGGGCAAAGGGCATGAACAGGCATTTCTCTAAGGAAGCTATACAGATGGCCAATAAGGACATGAAAAGATGTGCAACATCTCTAATCATTAGGGAAATGCAAATTAAAACTACAATGAGATACTATCTCACACCCACTAGGATAGCTATTATTTTTAAAAACAGAAAACAACAAGTGTTGTCAAAGATGTGGAGAAAATGGAACCCTTGTGCTTTGTTGTTGGGAATGCAAAATGGTACAGGCCCTGTGGAAAACAGTATGGCAGGTCCTTAAATTTGTTTTTGTTTTTTTTTGAGACAGAGTTTCATTTTTGTCACCCAGGCTGGAGTGCAATGGCATGATCTTGGCTCACTGCAACCTCTGCCTCCTGGGTTCAAGGATTCTCCTGCCTCAGCCTCCCAAGTAGCTGGGATTACAAGCATGCGCCACCATGCCTGGCTAATTTTTTGTATTTTTAGTAGCGACGGGGTTTCACCATGTGGGTTAGCCTGGTCTTGAACTCCTGGCCTCAAGTGATCTGCCCGCCACCTCAGCCTCCCAACATGCTGGGATTACAGGCGAGAGCCACCGTGCCCGGCCCTTAAAAATTTTTAAATAGAATTGCGATACAATCTAGCAATTCCACTTCTGGATATATATCCCAGAGAATTGAAAGCAGGATTTCAAAAAGATATTTTCACATCTGTGTTCATAGCAGTACTATTCCCAATAGGCAAGAAATGGAAGCAACCCAAATGTCTCTCAATGAACGAATGGATTTTAAAAATCCATTTGGTGGTGGATGGCCGCGGTGGTTGATGCCTGTAATCCCAGCATTTTGGTAGGTTGAGGCAGGTGGATCACTTGAGGTCGGGAGTTCCAGTCCAGCCTGGCCAACACGGTGAAACCCGTCTCTACAAAAAAAATATATATATAAAAATTAGCCAGGCTTGGTGGCAGGTGCCTGTAATCCCAGCTACTAGGGAGGCTGAAGCAGGAGAATCACTTGAACCCAGGAGGCAGAGGTTGCAGTGAGCCGAGATTGCACCTCTGCACTCCAGCCTGGGCAACAGAGTGAGACTCTGTCTCAAAAAAAAAAAAAAAAAAAAAAAAAAAAAAAAAAAGGTGCATACATGCAATGGAGCATTATTCAGCTTTAAAAAGGAAGGAACAGGATGGGCAACATAGTGAGATCTGGTCTCTACAAAAAATAAACAAAATTAATGGGGTGTGGAGGTTCATGCCTGTGGTCTTAGCTACTCAGGAGGCTGAAGTGGGAGAATTGCATGAGGCCCAGAGGTCAATGTCCATCCTGGGTGTCAGAGTGAGGCCCCATCTCTAAAAAAAAAAAAAAAACGAAGGAAGGAAATTCTGACACAAGCTACAACATGGATGAAATTTGAGGCTATTATAAGTGAAATCAGCCAGTTACAAAAAGACAAATCCTGTATAATTCCACTTATGTGAGGTATTTACAGTACTCAAATTCATAGAAACAAAGTGGAAGGGTGGTTGCCACAGGCTTCAGGGAGGGGAAGATAGGCAGCTGTTGTTTAATCAATATGCAGTTTCCGTTTTGCAAGAGAAAAAGTTCTGAATGTGGGTTGTACAACAATGTAAATATACTTACCACTACTGAACTGTACACTTAGAAATGGTTGTGGGCTGGGCACAGTGGCTCATACCTGTAATCCCAGCACTGTGGGAGGTCGAGGTGGGTGATCACCTGAGATCATGAGTTTGAGACCAGCTTGGCCAACATGGTGGAACCCCGCCTCTACTAACAATATAAAAGTTAGCCAGGTGTGATGGTGGACACCTGTAATCTCAGCTACTTGGGAGGCTGTGGCAGGGAGAATTGCTTGAACCCGAGAGGTGGAGGTTGCAGTGAGCTGAGATTGTACCACTGCACTGCAGCCTGGGCAACAGCAAGACTCTGTCAAAAAAAAAAAAAAAAAAAGAAAGAAAGAAAAAAAGAAATGGTTATGATGACAAATTTTGTTACATGTTTTTTTTTTTCTTTTCTTTTGAGACAGGGTCTTTGTCACCCAGGCTGGAGTGCAGTGGGGTGATCCTGGTTCACTGCAGTCTCGACCTCCTAGACTCAGGTGATCCTCCCACCCTAGCCTCCCGAATAGCTGGGACTACAGGCATGCACCACCACTTGCTAATTTTTTGTATTTTCTGTAGAGACGGGTTTTTGCCACGTTGCCTAGGTTGCCCAAGCAATCTGCCCGTCTTGGCCTCCCAAGGTGCTGGGGTATTACAGACGTGAGCCACCATGTTTGGCTTGCTATGTGTTTTTTACCATACAAAAACTAAACTAAAAAAAAAAAAAGGAAGTGAGAAAATGATGTTTTTTCTAGGAGATTTTTTAAGATGAAGAAAATAAGTTTTCCGATTGAGTGAACTCACAGGGTAACAGAAAATAGATGAATAAAGACCCATGCTTAGTGTGTTAGTCGGCTAGGGTTGCCATAACGCAAAACTACAGCCTGGATGTCTTAAGGAATATAAATTTACTTCCGACAGTTCTGAAGGCTGGAAGTACAGGATTAAGGTGTCAGCAGGTTCAATTGCTCCTGAGACCTCTCCAATTGGCTTGCAGATTGCCATTTTCTCACTGTGTCCTCACATGGCACATGGCCATTCCCCTATCCCCATACACTCTGGGTGTCTCTTCCTTTTTCCTTTTTTTTTTTTTTTTTTTTTATGAGACAAAGTCTGATTCTGTTGCTCAGGCTGGAGTGCAGTGGTGCTATCTCAGCTCACTGCAACCTCCACCTCCCAGGCTCAAGCCATTCTCCCACCTCAGCCTCCCTAGTAGCTGGGACTACTGGTGCGCACCGCTGTGCCCGGCTAATTTTTGTATTTTTTTGTAGAGATGGGGTTTCACCATGTTGCCCAGGCTGGTCTCGAACTCACGGGCTCAAGTGATCCACCCGCCTCGGCCTTCCAAAGTGCTGGGATTACAGGTGTGAGTCACCGCACCCAGCCTTTTCCTCTTCTTATAAGGGCATAGGTCCTGTTGGATTAGGGTTCCATCCTTATGACCTCTTTAACTTTGTTTATTTATTTATTTATTTTTTATTTTTTTGACACGGAGTCTTGCTCTGTCACCTAGGCTGGAGTGCAGTGGTGCAATCTCAGCTCACTGCAACCTCCGCCCCCCTCCTACCTCTGCCTCCCAAGTAGCTGGTATTACAGGCGCCTGCCACCACGCCTGGCTATTTTTTGTATTTTTTAGTAAGAGATGCAGTTTCACCACTTTGGCCAGGCTGGTCTCAAGCTCCTGACCTCAGGTGATCCACCCGCCTTGGCCTCCCAAAGTGCTGGGATTACAGGCGTGAGCTACCATGCCTGGCTGTTTTTTGTTTTTGTTTTTTTTTGAGACAGGGTTTCCCTCTGTCACCCAGGGTGTAGTGCAGAGGCATGATCATAGCTCATTGTAGCCTGGAACTCCTTGGCTTAAGCAGTTCGCCCACCTCAGCCTCCCTAGTAACTAGGAATATCAGCATGTGCCATCGTGCCCAGCTAATTTATTTCTTTTTTAAAAAATTTAATTAATTTTTTAGAGATGAGATCTCACTATGTTGCCCAAGCTGGTCTCCAACTTCTGGCCTCAAGCAATCCTCCCACCTTGGCCTCCCAAAGTGCTGGGATTGCAGGCATGAGCCAATTTTTAAATTTTTTGTACAGACACGGTCTCACTTTGTTGCCCAGGGTGGTCTTGAACTCCTGGCGTTAAGTGATCCTTCTGCCTTGGCCTCCCAAAATGTTGGGATTACAAATATGAACCATTGTGCCCGGCCTTAATTACCTCTTTAAAGGCCATATGGCCAAATACAGTTGACCCTTGAACAACACCAGTTTGAATTTCAAGGATCTATTTATAGGTGAATTTTCTTCCATCTCTGCCATCCCTGAGATAGCAAGAGCAACTCCTCTTCTTCCTCCTCAGTCTATTCAATGTGCAGATGATAAGGATGAAGACCTTTATGATGATCCACTTTCACTTAATGAATAGTAAATATATTTTCTCTTCTTTATGATTATCTTAACCTTTTCTGTTCTCTAGCTTAATTTTTTTTTTCAGACAGAGTCTTGCTCTGTTATCCAGGCTGCAGTACCATGGTATGATCATAGTTCAATGCAGCCCCGAACTCCTGGACTCAAGTGATCCCCTGACTCCAGCCTCCTGAGTAGCTGGAATTACAGGCATGAGCTGTTGCACCTGGCCAGAGACAGGGTTTCAGCGTGTTAGCCAGGATGGTCTCGATCTCCTGACTTTGTGATCTGCCCGCCTTGGCCTCCCAAAGTGCTGGGATTACAGGCATGAGCCACTGCACCTGGCCGCACCTCTGATTTTCAATGTGTGAATTATCATATCTGTGAAAGACTTGATGACTGTACAGCATTCTCCCCAAATCTCATCTATTGCCCCTTGCCTTTTTGTTGTTTGTGTGTGGTTTTTTTTTTTTTTTTTTTTTTTTGAGATGCTGTTTCGCTCGTTACCTATGCTGGAGTGCAATGGCGTGATCTTGGCTCACTGAAACCTCCGCCTTCCGGGTTCAAATGATTCTCTTGCCTCAGCCTCCGGAGTAGCTGGGATTACAGGCCCCTGCCACCATGCCCGGCTAATTTTTTGTATTTTTAGTAGAGACACGGTTTCACCACGTTGGCCAGGCTGGTCTCGAACTCCTGGCCTCAAGTGATCTCCCCACCTTGGCCTCCCAAAGTGCTGGGATTACAGGCATGAGCTGCCATGCCCAGCTGTCTTTTTTAAGAGACCGGGTCTCACTATGTTGCCCAGGTTGGACTCAAACTCCTGAGCTCAAGCAACCCTCCTGCTTCAGCCTCTCCAGTACCTGGGACTATAGGTGTGTGCCACTGCACCTGGCTTCACTCCTTTTTTACTCCTAGGGCCATCTGACCTTTAGGAAATTTAAACTTATTTTATTTATTTATTTATTTTTGAGACGGAGTCTTGCTCTGTTGCCAGGCTGGAGTGCAGTGGTGCGATCCCCGCTCACTGCAACCTCCGCCTCCCGGGTTCAAGCTATTTTCCTGCCTCAGCCTCCTGAGCAGCTGGGAATATAGGCACATGCCACCACCCCTGGCTAATTTTTGTATTTTTAGTAGAGACGGGGTTTCACCATGTTGGTCAGGATGGTCTCGATCCCTTGACCTCATGATCCACCCGCCTCCGCCTCTCAAAGTGCTGGGATTACAGGCGTGAGCCACCGCGCCCAGCCGGGAAATTTAAACTTATTGTAACACTTCAAGTTTAACAGAATAAAGCAAGCACATTCTGTGATTTAAGGAGTCACAAAATTTTATTATGAAGCAAAGTCTTCCTTTTTTTCTTCTTTTAATACAGATGGGGTCATGTTATGTTGCCCAGGCTGATCTCGAACTCTTGGCCTCAAGCAATCATTCCACCTCATCCTCCCAAAGTGCTGGGATTACAAGCATGAACCACTGTTCCTTGCTGTCCCACCAGCCCCCTTTTTCTTTTCTTTTCTTTTTTTTTTTTTTTTGAGATAGAGTCTTGCTCTGTCGCCCAGGCTGGAGTGCAATGGCGCAATCTCAGCTCACTGCAACCTCTGCCTCCCGGGTTCAAGCAATTCTCCTGCCTCAGCCTCCTGAGTAACTGGGATTACAGGCACGTGCCACCATGCCCAGCTAATTTTTGTATTTAGTAGAGACGGGATTTCACCATGTTGGTCAGGCTGGTCTCGAACTCCTGACCTTGTGATCCGCCCGCCTCAGCCTCCCAAAGTGCTGAGATTACAGGTGTGAGCCACCATGCCCGGCCCAGCCCCCTTTTTCAAGGTAAGAAGAATTATCTTCACCACCATGGGTAATCACAGGCTGACATAATCATAGTTGAATATTCTATTTTATATCCAGGGAATAGTACAAGAGACTTGGTGATAATTTTTAAATTATTCAGTTTTTAAGTACTGCCTGTCTTGTTGATATTAAACCAGATGTTTAGTTGGATTTTGAATACCACACATACAGTTTGTCAAGAATTAGTACATACTCTTTTTGTGCCTAACCCTTTTACATAAAGTACAGGACTCCTAGGACTAGTATCTACATCACAGCCCTTGAATAAGGCCCACAGCAAGGAGAGAACTGAGTTTCCTTCTGAAGCCTTGCCTTCCAAGGCCATGGTTGTTGTTTGTCACCCCTTGGTGACTCATATCTGTGGTGCCCCCACCCCTTGATCCCTGATGTCTGGTAGAAGGGTGTTTGCTTCTTTTTCTTTTCTCTTTTCTTTTCTTCTTTTCTTTTCTGAAACAGAGACTTGTTCTGTCACCCAGGCTGGAGTGCAGTGGCACGATCTTGGCTCACTGCAACCTCTGCCTCCTGGATTCAAGCGATTCTCCTGCCTCAGCCTCTTGAGTAGCTGGGATTACAGGCACGCACCACCACGCCTGGCTAATTTTTGTATTTTTGGTATAGACGGGGTTTCACCATGTTGGTCAGGCTGGTCTTGTACTTCTGACCTCATGATCTGCCCACATCAGCCTCCCACAGTGCTGGGATTACAGGTGTGAGCCACCACACCTGGCCTGTTTGCTTCTTTTTCATAGGAATACTAGATTAGCTGTGAATCCCAGCCTTCACTGTAGGTTTAACACAGAGAGCCTGTGGATCCCCCTGAGAGCCTCAGTATGACCATCAGGAGGTCACAGCCAAGGTCTATGGCTCCATATCTGCCTCATTCCTTGGGTTTGACAGAGTAGTTCTGAGCAGCAGAGTACAAAGCTGTGCCTGAGTTTGTAGCAGATTCCCACTCCTGGTGACAGCTAGACTGCATTACAGACATGCTGCTCCTGCTCATGCCCACAGCCTACAGTAGAGAAGGTACACTTGCTCTGAATTAGGCTGAACCCTGCCTAGCAGCTACAGAACAGACATCAAGATATCCCCTGGGAAGCATCTACCTGGGCTGCCGTCCTTATGACACCTTGTATCTGGTTGAATAAACCCCGCGTGTTTTCACATCCTCCAGCCTAGAGATGAAGCTTTGGGGTCCAGGAGTTAGCCTGGTGGTCAGCGTGCTCCAGGGCAATCCTCAGTGCCAGGTCTATCTGGATCCTTGGTAGAAGGACCAAGTGGGTGAGGCCAGGAAAGGTCTTTGGGAGCAGGGTCTGGCATAGTTAAGACCCTACAGACAGCAGCTGAATCCCCAGAGATTAGAAAAATGGCACCAAGGGTGTTTATCTAGGTTTCACAGGATGCAGCAGGAGGCAGTAAAGGAGCAGTCATCCTGGGTCTTAGGTGATGCCTTGCTGGGTCAGACTATGCTGGAATGAATGACAATACTCAAACTGTTTCTCCTGGGTCATGGTCTGAAAGGAGCCCAGGGCTCAGAAGACATCTCATGCAATAACCTTCAGCTTCTGTTCCTTTTAAATTGGCCCCAAGAAAAGAGAATGGGACTCAATTATTCTTCTTGGTCTCCCCATTCCAGATCACCAGACTTCCTCTGCTTCACTTCCTAATTATGGGGCCCAAATTACTGCACAATCCCGTCAGTGAGAAGTGGGACTGCTCTGATAGGTGTAGACACTCTGCCCAGTTCCCTGTCCCATGAGGAGGGGAGATGATTGCTTTCCCCGATACTCAGTTAAGGGACATAATCTCTACAAATATTTGTCCTTTTGTTAAAATCTTCAGCCTCAAAAGACATTGGCATTTCCGTGTCCCTGTCACATTTCACCTCGAGTTCACAAAAGAGGCCACAGAGACCCAGAGTCAAGAGAAATAAGAAAACTGTGCTTCTGATATAAAAGCAGCTTTTCATTTCTCTTTTCAGTTTACAAATTAACGTAAGCAAGCTACAGCATTCGGGTGGGGAGTTGGAAAGTATAAAGAAGATGAAGGGGAAAGATAACAATACCCTTCATATCTAGTACATAATAAATCCACAGTATTTGACAACTGAAAGAGAGATAAATTGGGGAGAAGAAATAGGAGCTAGGAACTACTAAGAGAGGGGCAAAGCTGATTCTAGTCACGTGTCTTTTAGCTCTGGGATCAAGTGAACATACATCTGTCCTAAGCTGTTCCCATCATTCTTTTTTCCTCTTCCTTCTCCTCCTCTGTTCAACATTTCTAACTACCTGCTATGCTATGCTGAGTCTCTGTACACAGGTCTATCAGAGACATTTCAGAAAGTAAATGTAGTGGTAGGCTAAATCAGCCTGAAAATATTTCTAAATAAGCCTGAAAATGTTTCTTTATCAAGTCCAGTAAAATGAGTTTCAGAATTTTTGTGGCATGAATGAAAAAGTACATCTGATCTTCTACATATAGGCATTGCAAAGTTCTTTTTTTTTATTCGTTAGAGTTTGTTTATTGAAAATTTGAAGCAGAAAATGAAAAATAAATATTTTTAGGCCGGGCACGGTGGCTCACGCCTGTAATCCCAGCACTTCGGGAGGCCAAGGCAGGCAGATCACCTGAGATCAGGAGTTTGAGACCAGCCTGGCAACATGGTGAAACCCCATCTCTACTAAAAATACAAAAATTAGCTGGGCATGGTGGCGGGCGCCTGTAGTCCCAGCTACTTGGGAGGCTGAGGCAGGAGAATTGCTTGAACCTGGAAGGCAGAGGTTGCAGTGAGCCGAGATCATGCCACTGCACTCCAGCCTGGGTAACAGAGCGAGACTCTCTCTTAAAAAAAAAAAAAGTTTTTACACAGTTTCACTAAGTTCCATACTTTAAGGACTAAAATATAATAAAAACTATTTCTGCTATATCTATGTACCAACAAATCATACTTTCCTTCCAATTATTTTTATTTATTTATTTTTTCTGAGACAGAGTCTCGCTCTGTCGCCCAGGCTAGAGTGCAGTGGTGCGATCTCGGCTCACTACAGGCTCCGCCTCCCGGGTTCACACCATTCTCCTGCCTCAGCCTCTCGAGTAGCTGGGACTACAGGTGCCTGCCACCACGCCAGGCTAATTTTTTTGTATTTTTAGTAGAGACTGGGTTTCACCGTGTTAGCCAGGATGGTCTCGATCTCCTGACCTCATTATCCGCCTGTCTCGGCCTCCCAAAGTGCTGGGATTACAGGCATGAGCCACCGTGCCCGGCCTCCAATTATTTTTTAAAAGGTGTAGCAATTTCCATTTATTTATTTATTTATTTATTTATTTATTTATTCATGTAATTTTTGAGATTGGGTCTTGCTTTGTTGCCCAGGCTGGAGTGCAGTGGCATGATCTCAGCTCACTACAGCCTCTGCCTCCCGTGTTCAAGCAATTCTCCCACCTCAGCTTCCTGAGTAGCTGGGATTACAGGGGCATGCCACCAAGCCCAGCTAATTTTTGCATTTGTAGTAGAGATGGGGTTTCACCATATTGGCCAGGCTGGTCTCAAACTCCTGACCTCAGGTGATCCACCTGCCTCAGCCTCCCAAAGTGTTGGAATGACAGGCATGAGCCACTGTGCCCAGTCGCAATTTCCTTTTAGTTACAAAGAACTATAAAACTCTTATTTAACTCTAGAAAGAATGAAATTCTTTCATCGTACAAATTAAGATACACAGTATAGTTGCAAATCTACACTCAACTGTGTTAATATTAACATATATACAATGCTACTATCTTCATCAACTTTTTCAGTTGGGCATCACAAAGATGAGTCTTCTGATGTTCTATAAACAATATATTTATACAAAAGTCAGAAGTTTAGCTAAAATTCAGCCTACACAGTAATAAATGAATATGGAATGGAAATCAAATAAAGTTCTTAAATAGGATGAAAAAGTCCCAATGTCTCTTAAGCAGCAAGAGCACCTTCCCACTTTAGTTTCAAGATGAGCACCATCCTCCATTTATCCTTGTATTTCCAGGGCCCAGTGTTTCCATGGAAGATCCTTACCCAGCTGCTTGTTTGGAGCCTGCTGCAGGGGGTACAAGGCTGTCCAGCTGTTGGCGATGTCCTGTATTAATCAATCATTCATAAAACTTGTTCTGGCCGGGCGCAGTGGCTCATGCCTGTAATCCCAGCACTTTGGGAGGCCAAGGTGGGTGGATCATAAGGTCAGGAGATCGAGACCATCCTGGCTAACATGGTGAAACCCTGTGTCTACTAAAAATACAGAAGAAAAATAAATTAGCCGGGCATGGTGGCGGGCATCTGTAGTCCCAGGTACTCGGGAGGCTGAGGCAGGAGAATGGTGTGAACCCGGGAGGCTGAGCTTGCAGTGAGCCGAGATCGCACCATTGCACTCCAGCCTGGGCGACAGAGCGAGACTCCGTCTCAAAAGAAAAAAAACAAAAACAAAAACTTGTTCTCTATCAGTACCTGGAACTGCTTCCTTTGATCCTACGTCAAATGAGCCTCCTTCACAGTTTTCTGCCAGATCTGTATCTTCTGTTCTCTTTGACCCAGTGCTTTCTGATATACAGAGGGAAGACTCCCAGGAATCTCTGTTGTGTCCTCTTCCATTTCAAAGGGAATAATAAATATATAGAATTCAGAAGGTGGTAAAAGCCAGAAGACACCTGTGTCGCTGTTCTTTCTGCACACAACCATTAGATTATCCCAATAGTTAGGCACTGTAGCAAGGCCAGTCCTGGCCATATGGTTCTCTTTTGACCAGGATTAATGCTGGGTCCATTACCTAGCATTGGGTAATGGGTATGAAAAGGGGCAAAAGTTACTATCTGGTTCCCAGAGAGAATGAGTGGGCACGTAGGCATCAGAATGTGAAAGACACAACCTGTCGTAGAAGAGATGGACAAACGATGGCAAACAGCAATGACTTTAACGTTGTCACAACTATGGAGGTAAAGCCTAGTTGCTACAGGGCCCAAGACAAAGGTGCTATTCCTGCACTTCTCAATTGTCACAGATCATAAGGGAGACAGTAGGTATATAAAAGATTCGTTGCAATGATGAATCTTTACATGTGCCCCCACCAGAGTATCTGAGCTCTTAGCCAATGTCTCCTTGTAAACCTGGCTCATCACCATCATGTGGTGTATCCTAGGGGCCACATTAGAATTACAAGCAATCTGGGACGGGTGTGGTGGCTCATGCCTATAATCCTGGCACTTTGGGAGGCCGAGGCGAGTGGATTATTTGAGGTCAGGAGTTTAAAATCAGCCTGGCCAACATAGTGAAACCCTGTCTCTAATAAAAATGCAAAAATTAGCCGGGCGTGGTGGTAGGCACCTGTAATCCCAGCTACTTGGGAGGCTGAGGCCGGAGAATCACTTGAGCCAAGGAAGCAGAGGCTGCAGTGAGCAGAGATCACGCCATTGCACTCCAGCCTTCCAGCCTGGGTGACAGAGTGAGACTTCATCTCAAAAAAAAAAAAAAAAAAAAAAAAAAAGAAAAAGAAAAAGAAAAAAAAGAAGAAGAATTACAAGCAATCTTAGCTCTTTTGGTTGTCCCTTCAACTTGAAGAGCCCAAGCCAATTTCTTTCTAGACTTGAGGCAAGTTGATGTACCAAATGGATTCCCAGTCAAACAGGACCTCAACCAATGTTCCAGCTTGTAGAAAGAGAAAGTCTTGGAGATCTTTGAGAAGCCACTATCTGCATGCAGTGGTTACCACAGTGCAAGTTCATGAAGTGGATAGATCTTCCTAGCTCTTCTTATTCTACCTTCAATAAGGAAGCTTCTTGAGACACTAGACTACTACGGTTTGAACGAAATGATGCAGTGAGTTGTCCTGGATCTAAAAGCAGCTCGGGAGATCAGACAGATGATCATAGACAAAAGCTTGATGACTGTAATCATTCCAGTTCTTATTATGACAATTAGCTTTTTCAGTCAGGTCAGGAGACTGAGCTCCGTTTCTGGGACTGGGCCGCTCTGTTTCTGGGACTGGGCCGCTCTGTTCCTGGGACTGGGCCGCTCTGTTTCTGGGACTGGGCCGCTCTTCTCCAATCAAAGGTGTCCTTAGTAGAGGCCTTGTCCAATTGTTGAATGTATAAGAAGAGCAGAAACCGCAGGGTGTCCACTGAAGGCTGATTTCTCTGCTTTTCAACTTCCTCCTCAGACATGCAGTTGGACAAAACCTCAGACCATTCCAGGCGCTCCTCAGGTGTCTTCACTGAAAGACTATCAGATATTTCAAAGTAAAGCCACATCAGGTCCTTGGCCAACTGCAGCTTCCCACAAGCGATGTGCCTCCATGTAGACCAGTAGAGGTGTGGGGAAGATCCTTCTGTGGTCCGGATTCGCACATAGTTGAATATCTTCCAGAGATAGTGAAGACTAAACTTGGATAGAGTGGGGGAACTGCAAGGCACCCACTATAAAGGGTTCTGCTTGCACCCAGAGGAGAACTCTGGGCTCATCCAAGTTATCTCTAAGGACACCTGGGTGAAAACGCGTCTTTGCATACCTGCTAAGGCAGGTGCCCTCTGCCGCACTTCTCCGTGTGAGCACCACGGCGCCCCGCATCCCTTCACTGACTGGGCCTGACCCTCGCCCTGGCCTCGTGAAGTTCTTTTTTTCTTTTAAATCATTCACAAGATATTATTTATTTATTTTCAAGACAGGGTCTCGTTCTGTTGCCAGGCTGGAGCGCAGTGGCATGATCTCGGTCACTGCAACTTCCGCCTCCCAGGTTCAAGTGATTCTCCTGCCTCAGCCTCCCGAGTAACTGGGACGTGCCACCACACTGGCTAATTTTTGTATCTTTAGTAGAGACAGGGTTTCACTATGTTGGCCAGGCTGGTCTTGAACTCCTGATCTCATGATCCACCCGCCTCAGCTTCCCAAAGTGCTGGTATGACAGGTGTGAGCCACTGCGCCTGGCCATTGTGAAGTTCTTAATTTCAGAGTTATTCATCAGCCATTTGCCTACTTCTTCCAAATGCTCCCAAGACTCATCCGTGCACTTCTGGGTGACATTGACAACAGAAGCTGTTACCAGCTTAGGGGAAGGGAGCTTCTCAGTAAATTCAAACATCAACGCTGCTGTCTCATAGAGCACCTGCCCATGTCCATAGGTACATGCCTCAGGAAGGGTGATGGGAGTGCTGGACCCGCATAAGCTCCCCTGGGGTTCCCCCCAGATCCCTCACTATGATATTAGTATTGCCAATCACTCCCTCCTCCTTGAACTTTTGACTCTCACGGATGAGGGTTTCAGTAGTATCCTTTCCTCCCATCCTAATGAGCTGAAGCTGCAGAACATGGGCCTCAGTTGGGCAGCCCACCTCCTCCAAGGCCACCCTCAGAGCTAATTTGGACAGGTACTCAGGCAGAGGGACTAGGGAGGGGGCTGTGTGTAAGAGATCCTGGCTGGTCCTGGGATCTGGGAGAGGAATCTGGCTCTCCCAGAAATGGGAGATGGATGCCCAGTCTCTGGAAAAGACAGCTGGAAGGTTAGGGCCCCACTTTGGGCATTTCTTGGAAAGGCAGCTACCAGGGGCAGCAAGACACAGCAGAGGAGCAGCACAGCCTGGACCATGGGGGGACAGCAGAGCAGCCCTGCTGGAAGGAAGCAGTGCTCAGGTTGGGAAGTGGAGAAAGGCTCAGGACAAAGAGACACCAAGACTGGCCAGAGCTAGAAAGTGTCTTAGCCCTTGGAAACTTCAATTGCCCTGAACACACCTCATCTTCACTCTTAAAGAATGTAGGTGATCCTTACCTGCTCCAGAAAAACAAGCCAGAAGGAGTTGGCCCAAAACACATCCTTTGCTTCAGTGTTTCCCTAATCTGAATGACTACTTTTTAGACCTGACATCTTTACCCAAATCAGAGTAACTTTTTAGTCTTTACCTATTTAATTCCAATGCAATACCCAAATTGAACACATTCATTACCATGCTAGTACCACTTTCTAAGCTTTTATCAAAACAACATGAATTGGGCTTCATCTCTCTTCTAGGGGTATCTGCAGTTTGGAAAATAGGGAAAGATGGCATATAGTTCCTCCTACAACTGGTAAAAGGGCCCACATAATTGTACCCTAATGGGAGGCACCTAGTGGTTCCTCCCTGGAGTTATGACCAACCTCTGGCAGACAGCCGAAGGAAACAGGCCAGTGAAGAAGTCCAGGCCAGGCCAGGTGCAATGGCTCACGCCTGTAATCCCAGTACTTTGGGAGGCTAAGGTGGGCATATTACGTGAGGTCAGGAGTTTGAGACCAGCCTGGACAACATGGTGAAACCCTGTTTCTACAAAAAAATACAAAAATTAGCTAGGCATGGCGGCAGTGCCTGTAGCCCCAGCCACATGGGAGGCTGAGGTAGGAGAATCACTTGGACCCAGGAGGCGGAGGTTGCAGTGAGCCGAGATCACACCATTGCACTTTAGCCTAGGCGACAAGAGCAAAACTCCGTCCAAAAAAAAAAAAAAAAAAAAAAAGAGGTCCAGGTCCCTCTTCCTATTTCACTCACTTCTCTTAGTCCACCTAACAACGAAGAAGAAATCAGAAAAAAAACTTTTAAAACAGGGAGCTACTGGGACACACACCTAAAACTGGGAGAACTAGATGTAGAGATATCCAAAACTGTCACCCGAATCTCAAGCCTCTACTGCTGCTGCACAGCTCAGGGAGATTTTTGGATCTTGTCTAAGTCTCCCATTTCTGACCTGAGTTCACCATCCATAACTGGACCCATCTCCTCCTCTAGCCTTCTGGTTCTTCAGCTGGCATCCTCATCCTCAGTATGTATCTTAGTTTATTTGTGCTGCTATAAAGGAAATACCTGAGGCTGGGTAATTTATAAAGAAAAGAGGTTTATTTTGCTCATGATTCTGCAGACTGTACAAGAAGCATGGTGTGGCTGGGTGTGGTGGCTCATGCCTGTAATCCTAGCATTTTGTGAGGTGGAGGTGGGTGAGTCAGGCTGAGGTCAAGAGTTTGAGACTAGCCTGGGCAACATGGCAAAACACCATCTCTACTAAAAATACAAAAATTAGCCAGGTGTGGTGGCGGGTGCCTATAATCCCAGCTACTCAGGAGGCTGAGGCAGAAGAATCGTTTGAACCCAGGGGGCAGAGGTTGCAGTGAGCTGAGATCATGCCACTTCACTTCAGCCTGGGCGAAAGAGTGAAACTCCATCTCAAAAAAAAAAAAAAAAAAAAAAAAAGCATGGTGCCAGCATCTGCTTCTGGGCCTCAGAAGCTTCCACTCATGGTAGAAGGCAAAAGGGAGCAGGCAGCACACAGCAAGAGTGGAAGGGAACAACAGGGGAGGGAAGTGTCAGGCTCTTCTTAATAATCAGTTCTTGCAGGAACTAAGACAACTCACTCATTCCCTCGAGAATGGCACCAAGCAATTCATGAGGGATCCACCCCACAATCCAAACAACTCCCACCAGGCCCCAGCTCCAACGCTGGGGATCAAATTTCAGCATGAGACTTCGAGGGGACAAATATCCAAACTATTTCAGTATGAAATTGCCTTTTCTTAGAAATTCTTTGAATTTCTAACTCTGGTGCTTTGGGAATGACAGGGGAAATTGAATGCATAAACATGGGAGGGGACAAGGAAAGTGAGGGTGGGTTTATCTTCAGGACTGAGGAGTAGAATGACAGAGGACATGAAGACAAAGGCAGGTCCCCCAACCAGACCTCCTGTCCTTATCTGCCACGTGTTCCTCATCAATGCCCAGCAGTTGTCACTTCTTGCGCACTTGGGTTTTCATTGCTGTTGTTTGTTTTTAATTAATAGAGTATTTTTTAGGGCAATTTTAGGTTTACAAAAACATTGAGCAGAAAGTAGAGTTCCCATATAATCCCTCTTCCCGCACCCCTCAGTTTTCCCTATTATTAACATCTTACATTGGTGTGCTACATTTGTTATAATTAATTATTGTATTATTATTATTGAGACAAGGTCTCACTCTGTCACCAAGGCAGTAGTGCAGTGGTGTGATAATAGCTCACTGCAGCCTTGACCTCCCAGGCTCAAGTGAGCCTCCTGCTTTAGCCATCCATGTAGGTGGGACAACAGGCATGTACCATGATGCTTGGCTAATTTTTTAATATTTCTGTAGAGACAGGGTCTCACTTTGTTGCCCAGGCTTGAGCTGATTCTGGAAGGATGGCTAGTGGTCGGATAGAACCCTCCAATAAAGGGACTGGCATGATCCACAGCTTGCTGGCATGAAAAGGCCTGCTCTGTGTGGGTGACTGAAAATAGTCAAGGGGGGCTGGGAATGGTGGCTCATGCCTGTAATCCAGCACTTTGGGAGGCCAAGGTGGGTGGATCACCTGAGGTCAGGAGTTAGAGACCAGCCTGGCCAACATGGTGAAATCCCATCTCTACTAAAAATATAAAAAATTAGCTGAGTGTGGTGGTGAACACCTGTAATCCCAGCTACTCGGGAGGCTGAGGCAGGAAAATTGCTTGAAGCTGGGAGGTGGAGGCTGCAGTGAGCCGAGATTGCGCCACTGTACTCCAGCCTGGGCAACAGACAGATGGAGACTCTGTCTCAAAAAAAAAAAAAAAAAAAAAAAAAGAATTTCTGCAGAGGCTGGGCTTGGTGACTAGCACTTTGGGAGGCCATGGCAGGCAGATCACTTGAGGCTAGGAGATTGAGACCAGCCTGGACAACATGTTGAAACTCCATCTCTACTAAAAATACAAAAATTAGGCCTGGCATGGTGGCTTATGCCTCTAATTCCAGCACTTTGGAAGGCTAAGGCGAGTGGATCACCGGAGGTCAGGAATTCGAGACCAGCCTTGCCAACACGGTGAAACCCTGTCTTTACTAAAAATATAAAAATTAGCCAGGCGTGGTGGCCTGTAATCCCAGCTACTCCAGAGGCTGAGGCAGGAGAATTGCTTGTACCTGGGAGATGGAGGTTGCAGTGAGTCGAGATCATGCCATTGCACTCCAGCCTGGGCGACAAGAGTAAAACTCTGTCTCAAAAAAAAAAAAAAAAAAGAAAGAAAGAAAGAAAAAAAAATTAGCCAGGTGTAATCCCATCTACTTGGGAGGCGCTGAGGCACAAGATTTGATTGAACCTGGGAGGCGGAGTTTCAGTGAGCCAAGATCATGCCACCGCACTCCAGCCTGGGTGACAGAGCAAGAGCAAGACTCTGTCTCCAAAAAAAAAAAAAAAAAAAAGAATTTCTGCAGACAGAATAGAAAATGAACTTGAACTAAGGAACTAAAGGAAGAAGAGATTAGAGGGAGGAACCCCAGAACCCTAAAGAGCCAGCTATTTTAAGAGTCTAGGTCAGGCCAGGCACAGTGGCTTATGCCTTTGGGAGGCCAAGGCAGGAGGATCACTTGGGCCCAGGGGATTGAGACCAGCCTGGACAGCACAGTGAGACCTTGTCTCTACAAAAACTTTCAAAGTAGCTGAGCATGGTGGTGCACTCCTGTAGTCCCAGCTCCTTGGGAAGCTGAGGTGGGAGGATCACTTGAGCTCCAGAGGTCGAGGCTATGGTAAGTTGTAATCACACCACCGTACTTCATCCTGGGTAATAGAAGGAGATCCTATCTCAAAAAAGGAAAAAAAAAAAAAAGAAAAAGAAAAAAAGGAGGAGGGGATGCATTTTGGTGGTTGAACCAATGTATTATAGTATGTGTCTCATTCTGTTAAGCTCTGTCAGCAGCAGCTGCAGTAAAAACAACTTTATTTGATCTATGACCCTGGGTGGTGGAAGTTAAGGAGGAGGGAACCAGTTAGTTTCCTGGAGTCCCAACCTTAGTCCCAAGAGGTCTCTTTTACATACATGGAGAGCCAGTAGCTGAATGGGGCAAAAAAGAACCCAGGAAGTAAGTGAAAGGTCTTTAGACAAAATGGATATGGGGTTTCTTTTTGGGGTGAAGAAAATGTTCTGGAATTATTGGTGACAGTTGCACAAAACTGTAAATGTACTGAAAGATACTGAGTTGTACACTTCAAAATGGTTAAAATAGTGAATGCTATGTGAATTCTACCCACTCCCAAAATAAAAAGAAGACATTCAAAATCTCAAAGGATTCATCACTGGCAGACCTGCAGTATAAGAAAAAAAATTTTTTTTTCCAAGGGGAGGGTCTTGCTCTGTCTCTGAGGCTGGAGTGCAGTGGCCCAATCTCAGCTCACTGCAACCTCTGCCTCCCAGGCTCAAGCCATCCTCCTGCCTCAGCCTCCTGAGTAGCTGGGACTACAGGCACGTACCACCACACCCAGCTAATTGTTGTACTTTTTGTAGAGACAGGGTTTTACCATGTTGCCCAGGCTGGTCTGAAACTCTTGAGCTCAGTTGATCCACTCACCTTGGCCTCCCAAAGTGCTGGGATTACAGGCATGAGCCACTGCACCTGGCCTAAGAAATGTTAATAAAAGTCTGTAGGCAGAGGAAAATGACTTCCATTGAAAATCTGGATGTACATAAAGAAATGAAGACCATAGGAAATAGTAATTAAATAGGTAAATATACATTTTTGTTTATTTGTTTTTGTGTGTGTGTGTGTTTTTTTCTTTTGAGATGGAGTCTCACTCTAGCTCAGGGTGGAGTGCAGTGGCACAGTATCGGCTCACTGCAATCTCCATCTCCTGGGTTCAAGCAATTCTGTCTCAGCCTCCCGAGTAGCTGGGATTACAGGCGCCCACCATTATGTCTGGCTAATTTTTAAAATATTTTTAGTAGAGACGAGGTTTCACCATGTTGGCCAGAATGGTCTCAAACTCCTGACCTCAGGTGATCCGCCCGCCTCGGCCTCCCAAAGTGCTGGGATTACAGGCATGAGCCACTGCGCCTGGCCCCTTAAATATACATTTTTAAAAGAGATAATTGACTATTGACTATTTAAGGCAAAAATAATGTAGTTTATAACATATGTAAGTGTAAAATGTAGCAATAGCACAAAGGCTGGGGGGGCAAAATGGAAGTATACTATGGTTTCTTACACTGTAAACAGCACCTGAAGGTAGTCTGTAATAAATTAGAGATGACTACTATAAACCCTAAAGCAACACTAAAATAACAAAGCAGGTGTGGCACAGTGGCTTATATCTGTAATCTCAGCACTTTTGAGGCTGAGGCAGGAGGATCACTTGAAGCCAGGAGTTTCAGATTAGCCTGAGCAACATAGCGAGATGCCATCTCTACAAAAAATAAAAAATGTTCTTCAGGGGCTGGGTGCAGTGGCTCACATCTGTGATCTCAGGACTTTGGGAAGCTGAGGCAGAAGGATTGTGTGAGCCCAGAAGTTCAAGACCAGCCTGGGCAACATATGGAGCCTCCATCTCTATAAAAAATAAAAAATTAGCCAGGTGTGATGGCACAAACCTGTGGTCTCAGCTACTTGAAGGTGGGAGGATCACTTGGATGTGGGAGGTGGAGACCGCAGTGAGCCATGATTGCACAGTGCACTCCAGCGTGGGTGATAGAGCAAGACCATGTCTAAAAAAAAAAAAAAAAAAAAAGCCAGATGTAGCGGCACATACCTGTAGTCCCAGCTACTTGGGAGGCCAAGGTGGGAAGATTGCTTGAGCCCAGGAGTTTGAGACTGCAGTGAGTCATAATTGCACAAATGCACTCCACACTGGGTGACAGAGCAAGACCCTGTTACAGAAAGGGAAAAACAAAACAAAACAAAACAAAAACAGAAGACAGAATTATAAAAAAATAGTCAGTTAAACCCAAAGAAGAGCCGGGTGCAGTGGTTCACGCCTATAATCCCAGCACTTTGGGAGGCCGAGGTGGGCAGATCATGAGGTCAGAAGATCAAGAGCATCCTGGCTAACACAGTGAAACCCCGTCTCTACTAAAAATATAAAAAATTAGCCAGGTGCGGTGGTGGGCGCCTGTAGTCCCAGCTACTCGGGAGGCTGAGGCAGGAGAATGGTGTGAACCCAGGAGGCAGAGGCTGCAGTGAGCCAAGATCATGCCACTGCACTCCAACCTGGGCGACAGAGCGAGACTCTGTCTCAGAAAAAAAAAAGCCAAAGAAGCAAGAGAGGAAAGGAGAACAAAGAACAGATGAGACAAATAGAAAATAAGTAGCAAAATGTAATATTTAAACCTTACAATATCAATAATGATATTAAATATAAATGGTCTAAACAACAAAATTAAAAGGCAAAGATTGTCAGACTGGATAAAAGAAAAAAGTCCAACTATGTGCTTTCTACAAGAAACCCACTTTAAAAGAAACAAATAAATTATAAGTAAAAGGATTTTTAAAACTATACCATGCTAACACTAACCTAGAGAAAGCTGGAGTGGCTATGTTAATATCACAAAAGCAGACTTCAGGGCTGGAAATGGTGGCTCACGCCTGTAATCCCAGCACTTTGGGAGGCTGAGGCAGGAGGATTGTGTGAGCTGAGAAGTTTGAGACCATCTTGGGCAACATAGTGAGACACTGTCATTATAAAAACAGAATTTTTTTTTTAAGAAAGAAAAGTAGGCCAGCAGTGGTGGCTCATGCCTGTAATTCCAGCACTTTGGGAGGCCAAGGTGGGCAGATCACAAGGTCAGGAGTTCGAGATCAGCCTGACCAACATGGTGAAACTCCGTCTCTACTAAAAATACAAAAATTATCTGGGTGTGGTGGTGTGCACCTGTAGTCCCAGCTACTCAGAAGGCTGAGGCAGGAGAATAGCTTGAACCCGGGAGGTGGAGGTTGCAGTGAGCCAAGATTGTGTCACTGCACTCCAGGCTGGTTGACAGAGCGAGACTCCATCTCAAAGAAAAAAAAAACAGAAAAAAAGAAAAGTAGACTTCAGAGGAAAGAATATTATAGGGATAAATAATGTCATTTGATAGTGAAAAAGGGGCCAATTTATTAAGAGAACCTAACAATTCTAAGCATTTATACATATGATAACAGAGCTTCAAAACACAAGAAGTAGGCTGGGCACCGTGGTTCATGTCTATAATCCCAGCACATTGGGAGGCTGAGACAGGTAGATCACTTGAGGTCAGGAGTTTGACACCAGCCTGCCCAACATGGCAAAACCCTATCTCTACTAAAAATACAAAAATTAGCCAGGTGTAGTGGTGCCCACCTGTAGTCCCAGCTACTTGGGAAGCTGAGGCATGAGAATTGCTTAAAACCGGGAGGCAGAGGTTGCAGTGAGCCGATATCATGCCACTGCACTCCGGCCTGGGTGACAGAGCAAGACTCTGTTTCAAAAAAAAAAAAAAAAAAATCCAAAACAATGTACCAATAAATTTAAAAGGATTCAAGTCATACAAAGTATGTTCCTTGAGCACAGTGGAATTAAATTAGAAACTAATTACTGATATCTGGATGATAGCCTAGTATTTGGAAACTAAATAACACACATTTAAGTAATTTTGATTTCAAAGAATAAAAAGAAAATTCAAAAAGTACTTTGAGCTGAATGAAAATGAAGACACAACATGTCAAAATTTGTAAGATGTTGGTAAAGCTGTGCTTAGAAGGAAATTTAGAGCACATGAACATACAGATTCAAGAAATGGAGTGAACCCTAAGTAGAATAAATTCAAAGAAATCTATTGCAAGACACATCATAAGCAAACTTCCTAAAATAAAGACAAGGAAAAAAGTCTTGGAAGCAAATAGAAACAACACAGTACCTATAAAGGAACAATTATTCCATTGACAGTAGATTTCTTATAAGAAGCCATAGAGACCAGCAAGGAATGGCACATTTTCCAAGTACTGAAAAAAACAAACAAACAAACAACTGTCAACTTTAAATCCCATACCCAGCAAAAATATCCTTCAGGAATGAAGGTGAAATCAAGAGATTCTCAGATAAGGGAAACTAAGATAATTTGCCTCCACCAGACCTACTCTTAAAAAAAAAAAGAAAGAAAGAAACAAAGCTTAAAACATTATGAAGAAAATTTGGGAGGCTGAGATAGGCAGATCACTTGAGGTCAGGAGTTCAAGACCAGCATGGCCAACATGGCGAAACCCCATCTCTACTGAAAATACAAAAATTAGCCGGGCATGGTACCGCATGCCTGTAGTCTTAGCTACTCGAGAGGCTGAGGCAGGAGAATCACTTGAACCTGGGAGGCAGAGGTTGCAGTGAACCAAGATCACATCACTGCACTCCAACACTGGGCAACAGAGTGAGACTCCATCTCAAAAAAAAAAAGAAAAAACCAAACAAAACAAAAATTATGAAGAAAGAAGAGGAAGTATAAAAATATAAATGCATGACAATAGGTCAATCCTCTCATCTTGAGTTTTCTAAATTATATTGGATGCCTGAAGTAAAAATTATATTATCTGATATGGTTCTCAATATATAGATAGGAAATATTTAAGATAATTATAGTATACAAGGGGGAGGGAATGTTAAGGGATCTAAATGGAGGTAAGATTTCTATACTTTCCTTAAACTGATAAAATGTTGACACCAGTAATTGTGATAGGTTTCATATGTATAATGTAATATCTAGACCAACCACTAAAAACATTCATAATAAATAAAAATTTATAACAGATAAATCAAAAAGGAATTTAAAGAAATGTTCAAGTAATCCACAGGAAGGGGGAAAAAGGTCAAAGAGTGATGAAAATGAGAGATGAAACCAACAAAAATAAACATAAAATGGCAGACTTAGCCCTAATATATCAAAAATTACATTAAATGTAAATGATCTAGGCATACCAATTAAAAGACTGGTAGAAAAATAAAAAACAACATGTATATGTACATGTATACGCAAATATAATGACATAGGTAAGTTGAATGTAAAAGGATAGGCCAGGCGCAGTGGCTCACACCTGTAATCCCAGCACTTTGGGAGGCCGAGGTGGGTGGATCATCTGAAGCCAGGAGTTTGAGACCAGCCTGGCCAACATGGAGAAACCCCACCTCTACTAAAAATACAAAAAATTAGCCAGGCGTGGTGGCGCCTGCCTGTAATCCCAGCTACTCGGGAGGCTGAGGCAGGAGAATCGCTTGAACCCAGGAGGCAGAGGCTGCAGTGAGCCGAGATCATGCCATTGCACTCCAGCCTAGGCAACAAGAGTGAAAGACCATCTCAAAAAAAAAAAAAAAAGTAAAAGATAAATCATACACATTCTTTTGAGTAATATGTTACTCAAAAGAAATCAGGAGTGGACATGCTAATACCAGATAAAATGAATTAAGAGCAATGAAAATTACTGCAGTTTGAGAGGAACATTGTTTAATTAATAAAAGGTTAACCCACCAAGAGGACACACCAATTTTTTTTAAATATAGTTTTGCTCTGTCACCTAGGCTGGAATGCAGTGGTCAGATCATGGCTCTCTGCAGCCCTGACCTCCCAGGCTCAAAAGATCCTCTGACCTCAGCCTCCTAAGTAGCTGGGACTACAGATGCACACCACTGCACCTGACTAATTTTTGTATTTTTTTTGTAAAGATACTTTCACCATGTTGCCCAGGCGGGTCTTGAACTCCTGGCATCAAGTGATTCACCTGCCTCAATCTTCCAAAGTGCTGAGATTACAGGCGTGAGCCACCGTGCCCAGCCTAAGACACAGCAATCCTAAATGTGTACATATCAAACAACAGAGGCCAGGTGCAGTGGCTCATGCCTGCAATCCCAGCACTTTGGGAGGAGGTAGAGGCAGGCGGGTCACTTGAGGCCAGGAGTTCAAGACCAGCCTAGCCAACATGGTGAAACCCCGTGTCTACTAAAAAATACAAAAATCTGCCAGGTGTGGTGGCATGTGCCTGTTATCCCAGCTACTCAGGAGGCTGAGTCATGAGAATCAATTGAACCCAAGAGGCAGAGGCTGTAGTGAGCCAAGATAGCACCACTGCACTCCAGCTTGGGCAACAGAGCAAGAATATGTCTCAAAAAAACAAAAACAAAAAAGCCCCAATAAAATAGAGCTTCAAGATATATCAGGCTGAGGTTGGGCATGGTAGCTCACGGCTGTAGTCCCAGCACTTTTGGAGGCCAAGGCAGGTGGATTGCCTGCGCTCAGGAGTTCGAGACCAGCCGGGGCAACATGGTGAAAGCCCATCTCTACTAAAAAAGATACAAAAAATTAGCTAGGCGTGGTGGTGTGCACCTGTAATCCCAGCTACTTGGGAGGCTGAGGCATGAGAGTCGCTTGAACCCAGGAGGCGGAGGTTGCAGTGAACCGAGATCGCACCACTGCACTCCAGCCTGGGCGACAGAGTGAGACTGTCTCAAAAAAAAGAAAAAAAAAAGTCTAGCGGACAAAAATTAAGGCCAGGCCCAGTGGCTTGTGTCTGTAATCCTAGTGTTATGGGATCGATTTTTCTTATAGAAAAACCTCTGTGGCCACGGTGCCCGAGTTCTTGTTCTTGTCCTGCATCCAGGAAGAATAAGGGTCACAGACAAGTGAAGGGTGAAGATGAAGAGTTTTATTTAGTGTTAGAACAGCTCAGAAGATACCCACAGTGGGTAGCTCCTCTCTGTAGGCAGGTCATCCCATGGAGTGTTCAATTCTCAGCAGAGAGGAGGCCCTGGAGAGGGTGGCTCCTCTCTGCAGGCAAGTCATTCAGACATCTCTGCAGGTCTCTGAAGCTCTCTGCAGAGACAGTAGCTCCTCTCTGGCAACAGGTCATCTCTGTAGCTCTCAGCAGAGGATACTCCTCTCTGCAGCTGGTCGCACCGACGTCTTTCTGCCTTCTTTGTCCTCTGGCCATCCTCTGCCCTGCTCTGGCTGACCCCAGGGCTTTTATGGACCTCAGAGGGGAGAAAGTTTGTGCCAGTTGGCCCATGGGAAGCCGTGGGTGGGCCTGGAAGAGATACCACAAGTCCCCACTCTGGTCCGTGGGACTGTCAGTCCAGCCCCAGCCTTCAATTCCTCCCTGGCCCAAAGGTGGGGCCGTACTGGGGATCTGCCCCCTTCTGCGTTGGAATCAATCTGCCTCCCACTGCCATTCATGTTCCCTGGGTTCAGCCCCAAACCCCGCTCCAAGATCAGAGCAGGTGCCTGGACTGGAGGGAGACCAGGCAGACACCAGACACCCCCATGACTGCAGGGATTGGGGGTCCTTCCTGGAGCTCCCAAGCATGCAGGCTGTAGAAACACCCAGCTCCTGTACCTGGAAGGGCAGCCACAGTGGCACGTGGGAAGGCAGATCTTACCTGCTCCCGGCTCTCCCTAAAGAGCACAGGGAAGCTCGGATCCACAGCTGCAGTTTGGATGGCTATAGCTCCGTCCAAGAGGATGGGGCTCCTGCCTGCTTCCTAGAGCAGGAGGCCTGGGTCTGCAGCTGCGGTTTGGGTGGCTGCAGCAGCACCCAGGGAGCTCCTGTCCCAATTCAGAAGGGGCAGGACTCCCATCGGCTCCATGGAGTGTGCAGCCCCAGCTGTGCAGCCAGCGTCATGGCACACTGCCATCATTTCTCCCTCTGAAGAAGTATACCTAATTGCTGTTAGGATAGGGATGATGACCATTCTTAACTGCTTCATGCTGACAAGGGGTGCTGTTGTGGGAAAACAACAGTCAGGTCTCAGAGGCCTATCTAAGAGTCCCTAGTAAAAGGCAGCCATCGACTAAGGCTCCATTTGCATGGCCATTTGAAGTTTGATGGCCCATCCCTTGGTTCGTCTGAGCTGCAGTCAGAGATCACTGGTTCATTCAACCTATAATTGTTAAAAGCTATAAACAGCTCAAAAGAAAAACTTCCTTTATTCTGAAAAAACAGAACATAAGGATCACCAACGTTCCAAACAAAAAGCAAAAAGTCAAAAAAGATTAGGCTTCCAATAGTTCATTCAGTTTACCCAGTCAACTCCTGTTCACAATTTTCAAAGTTATCAGAAACCTGCACTGAGGGTTATAATCCATCCTTTGAAGAGGATCAAAACAAGACAACAATTGTCTATGAATGTCCAAATGTCCTAGGGTAGTCACAGTAAAAAACACAACTGACAAAGAAATTTGGTCACCTCTGGGACTTAAAATAATCTAACACAATAACCTTAATTATGATTGATAACACAAACTCAGATATCAGAACTCTAGAAATCCCATGCGATTTTGGAATACACATTAACATTGTTCACTAAAATATAACCTGAGGATCAAACACCACCTATTTCAACAATCCTATGATGTGACATAATACCTTTGATCCTAAGTTCAGTGGACAAAGTGAAGAAAGAAAATGATGAACTCAGGGATTCTATCTCCCAGCTTCAGAAGCAGATACTGAGCCCCAAATCTGCTAAGATCACCCTGAGTGAGAGTCTCATCTCCTGTAGAGGAAGAACTGAAATTGTGGAAAAACAAACCCAAGATCTTATCATGTATGTGGCTGACCTGCAACTAAAAGTGCATGCACAGACTTGCCGGGTGTCTACGGTTAAAGTGAAGGCATTGATTGGAAAAGAATGGGACCCCGCAACTTGGGATGAGGATGTGTGGGAGAACCCTGATGAAGCCGGGGACACTGAGTTTGAAACTCTGACTAACCTTTTTTGCCAGAAGGAACAGCTTCCCCATCCCCAGTGGTGGCAACATCCCGTCCCTGACCCATGCTGCCATCAGCCTTTCCACCTGTCTGAGGAGATGAACCCTGTGTTGCCTGAGGCAACAGCGATGGCCTCCCCTGAGGCAGTTTCCAGGTAAAAAAAATGTTGATTCTCCTCAGGATCCCACCCCAACATCCCTATTTGCTTCTTCTAGACCTATAACTAAAGTCCCAGCAGGCTCCTGCAGGTGAAGTTGAGAGTGTGACCCATAAGGAGGTGCACTACACTCAAAAAGAACTGCTTGAGTTCTTTAATTTGTATAAACAGATATCTGGAGAACAGGCATGGGAATAGATATTAAGGGTGTGGGATAATGGTGGAAGGAACACAGAGTTGGATCAGGTTGAATTTACTGATTTGGGCCCACTAAGTAGGGGCTCTGCATTTAATGTTGCAGGTTGGGGAGTTAAAAAAGGTTCTAATAGTTTATTTGCTTAGTTAGCTGAAATACAGATTAAAAGATGGCCGACTGTGAGCAAGCTGGAAATGCCTGATCTCCCTTGGTTTAATGTAGACGAAGGGATCCAAAGGCTTAGGGAGACTGGGATGGTGGAGTGGATTAGTCACATTAGACCTACTCATCTCAGCTGGGAAGGTCCAGAAGATATACCCTTTACCAATGCCTTGCAAAATAGATTTGTGAGGGCAGCACCTGCATCTTTGAAGAGCCCTGTAATTGCTCTTCTCTGTATGTCAGATCTAACGGTGGGAACCATAGTCACTCAACTACAAAATTTAAATACAATGGGAATAATTGGATCACGAGGTGGCAGTGGCCAAACGGTGGCATTCAACTGTCAAAGGCAAGGTGGGCATAGCTACCATAATGGACAGCAGAGACAAAGCGGCAATCAGAATAGTCTGACTTGTGTAGAGCTCTGGCATTGGCTAATTAATCACAGTGTTCCTTGAAGTGAAATTGATAGGAAGCCTACTGCATTCCTACTTAATTTATATAAGGAAAAAACTTCTAGGTTGAATGGACAAAAGATTAATTTGAATGATAAAAACAGAGAATCATGGCCCCTCAATCAATTTCTAGATTTGAACCAGTTTACAGACCCAGAACCCCTTGAACGAAGGGGAGACCAGGTCCCCTTGAGGAAGGATCACACCACATTACTGACAATTTATGCAGTAAATCTTTCTCCCCATCCTTCCCCAAGGAGATCTCCAGCCTTTTACCAGGGTAACTGCATTGGCGAAAGGGAAATGATCAGACATTTTGTGGACTACTGGATGCTGGCTCTGAGTTGACATTGATTCCAGGGGACCCAAAACGTCATTATGGTCCTCCAGTTAAAGTAGGGACTTATGGAGGTCAGGTAATTAATGGAGTTTTAGCTCAGGTCTGACTTACAGTGGGTCCAGTGAGTCCCCGGACTCATCCTGTGGTCATTTCCCTAGTGCCAGAATCATAATTGGCATAGACATACTTAGCAGCTGGCAGAACCCCCACATTGGCTCCCTGACTGGTAGGGTGAGGGCTATTATGGTGGGAAAGGCCAAATGGAAGCCATTAGAGTTGCCTCTACCTAGAAAAATCATAAATCAAAAATAATATCACATCCCTGGAGGAATAGCAGAGATTAGTACCACCATCAAGGACTCAAAAGACACAGGGGTGATGATTCCCACCACATCCCTGTTCAACTCTCCCATCTGGCCTGTGCAGAAGACGGATGGAGCTTGGAGAATGACAGCGGAGCATTGTAAGATTAACCAAGTGGTGACTCCAATTGCAGCTGCTGTACCAGATGTGGTTTCATTGCTTGAGCAAATTAACATTTCTCCTGGTGCCTGGTATGCAGCCATTGACTTGGCAAATGCCTTTTTCTCCATTCCTGTCCATAAGGCCTACGAGAAGCACTTTTCCTTCCTGAAGCTGGCAAGGCCAGCAATATACCTTTACTGTCCTACCTTAGGGGTGTATCAACTCTCCAGCTTTGTGTCATAATCTTATTGAGAGACCTTGATCACTTTTCACTTCTGCAAGATATCACATTGGTCCATTACATTGATGATATTATGCTGATTGGATCCAGTGAACAAGAAGTAGCAAACACACTGGACTTATTGGTGAGACATTTGTGTGCTAGAGGATGGGAAATAAATCCGACTAAAATTCAGGGGTTATTCCCTCTAAGGTGCAGGATAAATTGCTGCATTTGGCCCCTCCTACAACCAAGAAAGAGGCACAACATCAAGTGGGCTTATTTGGATTTTGGAGGCAACATATTCCTCATTTGGGTGCGTTACTCAGGCCCATTTATCAAGTGGCTCAAAAGGCTGCCAGTTTTGAGTGGGGTCCAGAACAGGAGAAGGCTCTGCAGCAGGTCCAGACTGCTGTGCAAGCTGCTCTGCCACTTGGGTCATATGACCCGGCAGATCCAATGGTGCTTGAGCTGTCAGTCACAGATAGGGATGCTGTTTGGAGCCTTTGGCAGGCTTCCATAGGTGAATCACAGTGGAGGCCTCTAGGGTTTTGGAGCAAGGCCCTGCCATCTTCTGGCGATAACTACTCTCCTTTTGAGAGACAGCTCTTGACCTGTTACTGGGCTTTGATGGAAACTGAACGTTTGACTATGGGTCATCAAGTCACCACACGACCGGAACTGCCTGTCATGAACTGGGTGCTTTCTGATCCATCTAGCCATAAAGTGGGTCTTGCACAGAAGCATTCTGTCATCAAATGGAAGTAGTGGTATATATGTGATCGGGCTAGAGCAGGTCCTGAAGGTACAAGTAAGTTACATGGGGAAGTGGCTCAAATGCCCATGGTCTCCACTCCTGCCACCCTGCCTTTTCTTTCTCAGCCTGCACCGATGGCCTCACGGGGAGTGCCCTATGATCAGCTGACAGAGAAAGAGAAGACTACGGCCTGGTTCACAGATGGTTCTGCATGGTATGCAGGCACCATCCAAAAGTGGACAGCTGCAGTACTACAGCCCCTTTCTAGGACATCCCTGAAGGACAGCGGTGAAGGGGAATCTTCCCAGTGGGCAAAACTTCGAGCAGTGCATCTGGTTGTGCACTTTGCATGGAAGGAGAAATGGCTAGATGTGCGATTATATACTGATTCATCGGCTGTAGCTAATGGTTTGGCTGGATGGTCAGGGACTTGGAAGAGGTATGTGGATGGACCTCTCTGAGTGGTCAAAACTGAAGATATTTGTATCCCATGTGAGTGTTCACCAAAGGGTGACCTCAGCAGAGAAGGATTTTAATAACCAAGTGGACAGGATGAACTGTTCTGTGGACACCACTCAGCCTCTTTCCCCAGCCACCCCTGTCATCGCCCAAAGGGTCCATAAACAAACTGGCCATCGTTGCAGGGATGGAGGTTACACATGGGCTCAGCAACGTGGACAGCCACTCATTAAGGCTGACCTGGATTCGATCACTGCTGAGTGCCCAATTTGCCAGCAGCAGAGACCAACACTGAGCCCTCGATATGACACCATTCCTCAGGGTGATCACCAGCTACCTGGTGGCAGGTTGATTATATTGGACCTCTTCCATCATGGAAAGGGCACAGGTTTGTCCTCACTGGAATAGACACTTACTCCGCATAAGGTAAGACATCCTCCACGCAATACTTCTGCCAAGACTACCACCCGTGGACTCACGGAATGCCTTATCCATCATCATGGTATTCCACACAGCATTGCCTCTGACCAAGGCACTCACTTTACAGCTAAAGAAGTACAGCAGTGGGCTCATGCTCATGGAATTCATGGGTCTTGCCATGTTCCCTATCATCCTGAAGCAGCTGGATTGACAGAATGGAGGAATGGCCTTTTTAAGTCATAATTACAACACCAACTAGGTGACAATACTTTGCAGGGCTGGGGCAAAGTTCTCCAGAAGGCCATGTACGCTCTGAATCAGCGTCCAATATATGGTACTGTTTCTCCCATAGCCAGGATTCACAGGTCCAGGAATCAAGGGGGTGGAAGTGGAAGTGGCACCACTCACCATCACCCCCAGTGATCCACTAGCAAAATTTTTGCTTCCTGTTCCTGCAACATTAAGTTCTGCTGGCCTACATATCTTAGTTCCAGAGGGAGGAATGCTGCCACCAGTAGACACAACGATTCCATTAAATTGGAAGTTAAGATTGTCACCTGGACACTTCGGGTTCCTCCTACCTTTAAGTCAACAGGCTAAGAAGGGAATTACAGTGTTGGCTGGGGTGACTGACCCAGACTATCAAGATGAAATCAGTCTACTACTCCACAACAGAGAAAAGAAAGAGTATGCATGGAATATAGGAGATCCATTAGGGCATCTCTTAGTATTACCATGCCCCGTGATTAAAGTCAATGGGAAACTACAACACCCCAATCCAGGCAGACGACAAACAGTCCAGACCCCTCAGGAATGAAGGTTTGGGTCATTCCACCAGGAAAAAAACCATGACCTGCTGAGGTGCTTGCTGAAGGCAAAGGGAATACAGAATGGGTAGTTGAAGAAGGTAGTCTTCAATACCAGCTATGACCACGTGACCAGCTGCAGAAACAAGGACCGTAATTGTCATGAGTATTTCCTCCTTTTGTTAAAAACATGCTTATGCATGTAAACACTTGTACTAAGAAAATATCTTCATTTTATTTCCTTTTCCTTTATCATGTGACATAAGATTTATTGATGTCCTATCAGCATTTAGGTATTGTTAACTTTATGTAATAATATTGGGGTTGGGGTTTGGTGCATTTCTGGTTATGCGAAGGATAGTTGTATTATGTTAGGCACAACTATGACCTTATTATTGGCTTTATTCAAAGATTATGTATGATCTTAGGAGATGTGTATGGGTTCAAGTTGACAAGGGGTGGACTTGTGATGGTTAATACTGAGTGTCAACTTGATTGGATTGAAGGATGCAAAGCATTGATCCTGGGTGTGTCTGCAAGGATATTGCCAAAGAAGATTAACATTTGAGTCAGTGGGCTGGGGAAGGCAGACCCACCTTTAATTTGGTGGGCACAATCTAATCAGCTGTCAGTGAATATAAAGCAGGCAGAAAAATGTGAAAACATGAGATGGACCTAGCCTCCCAGCCTACATCTTTCTCCTGTGCTGGATGCTTCCTGCCCTCAAACATCGGACTCCAGGTTCTTCAGTTTTGAGACTTGGACTGGCTCTCCTTGCTCCTCAAGCTTGCAGACAGCCTATCATGGGACCTTGTGATCATGTAAGTTAATAATTAATAAATGCATATATATATATATATACACACACATATATATACACACACATGTACATATATATGTACACATCTCCTGAGATCATATATAATCTTTGAATAAAGACAATAATAAGGTAATAATTGTGCCTAACATAATACAACTATCCTTCCCACAACCAGAAATGTACCAATCACCAACCCCAATATTATTGCATAAAGTTAACAACACCTAAATGCTGTATATATATATATCCCTAATACAACTGTGAAACAAAATTTCGGGTAAAGCAGTTTCCATGGCAGTTTGATATTTAAAGGCCAAACTCCCCCAGACTTCAAAGAACACTGGGGTCAAACACCACCAAAGGAGAGCATCACAGGCTAACCAGGACCCCTGCTTAGCACAACAGCATAAAAGCCTGGATACATGCAATGGCATCCCACTTTCCCTTTCAGCAGTAACTCCAGATTCCATGCAATACTGGGGCCAAACAGTATTGCAACTGCGAGAAAGTTCTAAGGAGGGCTTAGTAGTAGACCTCAGAACCTCTGCCAAAAGCATCCTCTTTGGAGAGGTGGAAATCCAGAGGATCCCCTGGAGCATCCCCCTTTGGGATCCAGTCTTACTCTGACCTTAGGTGGGCACCAGTGCCACTTTATGTTTTCCCTCCAGAGGCAATGGCCTACTATGAGCTGTGTAAGGCCACACTTTCTCATGCTTCCTGTTCCACTAGAGTGATAGCCATGAACTAAAAGGCATTACAGCTTTATTTTCCTTTCAAAATATTTGATCTAAACACTTATTTTCCTTTAAGCCAATCAGTTAGAGCTCTTTTATATAAATATGACACACCTGACACATATATATCCACACAGAAACAGACAGAGATCCAGTAGTTTTAAGATTTTTAATGTGCCAATCTCCTAATTGCATTGCTGGCCCTGGGGTTAAGCCCTTTAAGAAGCAGGGCCAGGAAAACATGTAGTTTCTATGGCCTAATAAGGACACGTAACTGGAAGACAAAAACATTTTGAGAGGGATCCATTTGCTCCTAATTCCTGGGGCTCCATGAGGAAAACAGAAGTCTTTCCCAATATGGGTCAGTGGCACCTCTTTTCATTTTCCCAATGAGTCCCAGGCCATCAGAGGATATCTTGGGGCCCCTCATGTGCGCATCAAGAGTGGCAAGACAAGAATGGAGAAAGATAATTCAGTTGACTGAGAAGAAAAGACCCTTCACCAGAAAAACAGAGAAATGACATAAAGGCCTTTTAAGTATACCTAAAGCTTGGATATCTATGAACATCTACTTTTAGTTAAGCTAACTTTTAACCATAGTGCTCCTTTTAAAGAAGTCCTTTTAAATCTTTTTGTTTTTTCTTTTTTAAGGCAGAGTCTCACTCTGTCGCCCAGGCTGGGGTGCAGTGGTGCAATCTAGGCTCACTGCAACCTCTGCCTCCTGTGTTCAAGCGTTTCTCATGCCTCAGTCTCCCAGGTAGCTGGGACTACAGGTGCATGTCACCACACACAGCTAATTTTTGTATACTTAGTAGAGACAGAGTTTCACCATGTTGGCCAGCCTGATCTTGAACTCCTGACCTCAAGTGATCCACCCACCTTGGTCTCCAAAAGTGCTAGGATTACAGGCGTGAGCCACTGCACCCGGCCCCTTTTAAATCTCTTACTACCCAACCTTAGCCATGCCAAAAAGGCCAACTGAACCATGGAGTAGAGAATACAGTGATTTATATCATTCCTGCAACCAGTTTGCATGGAGAGAGAGAAGCCAGAAGTCCCACAACTTTTACCCTTTTTTTTTATTAGCACCAACACATTTATTTATTAACCAAAGGGATGATCCTAATTAATCCAACACACTTTGAAATAGCTGCATGTAAAATGTTTGTGATAAAGATAATTGAACACAGTAATGAAAAAAAAAAAAAGAAAGAAACAGTATGGAGATTTGCTCATTGAACTGAGCTTGGTCATTCTCTTAGTTAACTCCTGTCCAAAGTGATGATGGAATTTTCATTCTACTTTTTCATAGACCCGAGTACAGGCGACATTGTTCATGACACACTCCACCACTAATTTCCCATCTTTCAATTTTCTTGTTATTGTGCTTTCCTTCCCATCCCACTCCTGATGCTGAACCAATGCACCATGGGTAAAGTTGCAGACAGTCTGAGTTTTTCTGCCATCAGCTGTGGTTTCTTCAAACTTCTCTCCCAGGGTACAAGAAAACTGTGTTGTTTTCAAAGTGCTCTCAGTTTTTATGGTGAGGTTTTTGTCATCACAAGTGATGATACAATCTGGCTTGGCCATTGCGCCCATTTTTCGCAAAGCTATTCCCACTCCTAGCTCCTTCATGTATTCATCAAAGCCTTTGCTGTCCACCAGGCGCCATCTTCCTTCCAGCTGCTCAACTGTGGCCATGGTGGGTGCGGGCGGGCTGGCGTGCAGAGAGGGGTCTGTGTCGGCGTGGCAGCGTGCTGTGTAACTTTTACCCTTTTACTGGCATGTCAGGCTTCTGGGTTCCCTTCCCCCAAGCCATGGAGCCCTATTGGCCCTGAAGTCCTGTGAAGGGGAAAAAGCTTTTTTCTTTCTCCAGAGTCTGAGGGTCAAAGGAGTCCAGTGATGTAGGATGCACGCCACCCATGAAGTGGGGGGGCCTAATCAGCAGGAATTAGCCATGCTCACCTGTGCTTTGCCCTGACTCCTGCTGTCATCTGCCTCAGGTCTAGTGTTCCATTCCAGGGATTCAAACCAAAGCCTGGGACAAGGAGATGCCTCAGGAGAGTGTATGAACCCTTTAAATTAGTCCCAGATGGCCCTCGCCAAATTGCAGCTAGCAGCTGGCAGGCGGCGCTCCTCTGTTGCTTCCCTATCACAAGCAGGTGAAGCTGTGGGGGAAGGTCCTCCTCAAATAAGGGAGAGAAAGGGAGTCTCGGGAATAGGGGACCTGGCCCAAGGTGACAACTAAAAGGTTGGGCTTTTCCTGAGATGTCCCTCACAGTCATGCTAAGAGAGGGGGGTGCCTAGATTGGAGAGGAGAACTGAAAGGACTGCTTGAGTCCAGGAGGAAGTCCATCCTCCTTCCCTTGATCCCCAGAATCACCCAGGGCTCCTAGATGGTAATGGTGGTCTAAATTACCAAAGCCAGGGAAAGGAAACTCGGGACCCATCAGTTCTACTGCATCATTTGGGAGACCAGCCCTGTACCCGGGGACTGGTGTCTTAGGAAACAGTCCTCCCTCCAGTGGTCCATATTTGTAGCAGTCAACAGGTGCAACTTAGGAGCTCTGTGGTTTGTGAGCCTGCAAGCTGGCTATTAGAGCCTCTGCCTTTTTCTTGTGTTTCCTTTCCTTCTCTTGGGCCTCCTGATCCCTATAGTAAAAGACCAAGGTGGCCGCTTTCAGGAGGTCCTCTAAAATACTACCTGGTCCTATGGCCTGCTTCTGCAGCTTCCTCTTGATATCAGGGGTTGACTGAGTAGTAAACTCATTCCCTATGACCAGGTGTCACTCTATTGAATCAGGAGATAGAGGGGTGTATTTTACCAAGACCCCTCTTAGCCTTTCCAGGAAGTCAGTGGGACTCCCATCCAATCCCTGATGTACCACAGATAGCCCAGTGCAATTCAGAGGCTCAGTTCCAGTCCCTCACAAGCCCTCCAATATGCACACCTGAAAGAATTTCTTCTTCCATTGTCTCATTTCATTATTGGGGTCCCATTTAGGGTCCTCTAATGGCACTGGTATTCTTCCAACTGGATAAGGCTCTTCCCATTCCCTGGCCCTATACAAGATGTAAAGCTCATCCCCAAAATTCTCTGCCACTTGACAAGAGTGGCCTACTTTTCAGCAGTGTTCAGGGTTTGATTCAAAAGTAACATGGCCACCCTTCCAGGAGAGCTAAAATACTTGGGTTAAGTTCTGGAAATCTTTTTTTTTTTGAGACAGAGTCTCGCTCTGCCACCCAGGCTAGAGTGCAGTGGCGCGATCTTGGCTCACTGCAAGCTCTGCCTCCTGGGTTCACGCCATTCTCCTCCCTCAGCCTCCCAAGTAGCTGGGACTACAGGCGCCCGCCACCACACCCGGCTAATTTTTTGTATTTTTAGTAGAGACAGGGTTTCACCGTGTTAGCCAGGATGGTCTCGATCTCCTGACCTTGTGATCTGCCCGCCTCGGCCTCCCAAAGTGCTGGGATTACAGGCGTGAGCCACCGCGCCCGGCCTGGAAATCCTTTTTATATTTTTCAGGGCCATCTGAAAACCTGCCAAGATCCCCCTTAATTTGCCTTAAGTCCTGAAGAGAAAAGGAGACCTGGACCTTAATGGGGCCATATTCACCAGGCATCTGTTGTAGGGGCAGGAGTGAGACTGGGAACAGTCTAAAATTATTTCTAGAATGAGGCAAGCTTGGAAAAGAACCTGGATAGGAAGGAGCGGAGGGAGTTGATTCCCCCGCTGGAGGTAACTCTGGGATTTGCTTCCCCAGTTCCCTGGGATTGCCCCTTGCAGCCTCTCCTGAGATGGCCACTAGGAGGGCTGAATCAATTCTACAATGTTGGCAAAGGTCTGGGTCACCCTGCAAGGCAAAGGCCTGCACATAAAGGACCTTGGACTATTTGTCTTTGCGTTTACAGAAAAGATTTTTTCCTGAGGCAATGCTTCTTTTCTGTGCCTCAAGGTGCTTGGCCCTAAATTGGCAATCAAATAAATTACAAGAACACTTTCACCACAAATTTACATACAGATATGAAGGCACAGGTTGCTTTGCGGTACCCTTAACCTTCTATTTTATACTTGATGACTAAGCCAAATGCTCATTTTACCCAGAAATCTCTCTGGTTTGCAACAACATCCTTAACATTTAAGGATGTTGCTGCCCTATCACAAGCAGGTGAAGCTGTGGGGGCAGGTGTTACAATCTAACATTGTATATAAAAGAGATAGGAACCATGACAGCCTAGAAAGCAAGCAAGAAATAAACAAATAACAATAAAAAAGATTGGAGGTCCTAGTGTCAACACCCCAGTGGGCAGTCGGGGACTGGATTTAGTCCAAGGGCCTTTGGATAACACCAAGGTATGGCCTCGGCCAGATACCCTCAGTTACCCTAAGACCTCCTTCCAGTCCCATGCGACAGCTAGACCTCAATGAGGGGAAACTGGGTTGGAACAAAGCCAACATTCCCAATACTCGAGGGTGATGGGGGGTTGACAGTGTCCTCCCCAGCAAGCCTGTCCTCCATGTCTTAAGTCTGGCAGCTGTGCTAGTTACTTTTAACTGGCTGAGAGAGGCCTGGTATTTTTCCTTCATTTTGACTATTGTGGAGTTTAGAGACTCTGAAAAAATGGACAGAATTGCTTTTACTCACCCTTCTGCAAATCCCGGACAAGCTCCCAAAATATTATGGGATCTCTGGGGTGTAAATTTTTTCTAGCTAAAAACCTCTGTGGCCATGGTGCCTGAGTTCTTGTCCTTAATCCAGGAAAAATGAGGGACGCAGACAAATGAAGGGTGAAGAAGATGAAGAGTTATATTTAGTGTTAGAACAGCACAGAGAAGGCCGGGCGCAGTGGCTCATGCCTGTAACCCCAGCACTTTGGGAGGCTGAGGCAGGTGGATCACGTGAGGTCAGGCATTCGAGACCAGCCTGGCCAACATGGTGAAACCCTGACTCTACTAATAATACAAAAATTAGCTGGGAGTGATGGTGCACGCCTGTAATCCCAGCTACTAGGGTGGCCGAGGCATGAGAATTGCTTGAATTCGGGAGGCGGAGGTTGCAGGGAGCTGAGATCACACTACTGCACTGCAGCCTGGGCAACAGAGATTGTCAAAAAAAAAAAAAAGAACCGTTCAGAGGAGACCCACAGTGGGTAGCTCCTCTTCGTAGACAGGTCGTCCTGTGGAGTGTTCAGCTCTCAGCAGAGACAAGGCCCTGGAGAGGGTGGCCCATGGTATCTCTGCCTTCTTTATCCTCTGGCTATCCTGTGCCCTGCTCTGGCTGAACCCATGGACCTCAGAGGGGAGAAAGTGTGTGCCAATTGGCCCATGGGAAGGCCTGGAAGAGGAACCACAAGTCCCCACTCTGGTCCACGGGACTGGCAGCCCAGCTCCCAGCCTTCAGGTCTTCCCTGGCCCAAAGGTGGGGGCCTTACTGGGGACCCACCTCCTTCTGCCCAGGAATCAATCTCTCTCCTGCTGCCATTCATGGCCCCCAGGCTTGGCCCCAACCCCTGCTCCAAGATTAGAGCGGGCACCAGTAGTGGAGAGAGGGCAGGCAGACACCCCCGAGCCTGCAGGGATGAGGGAGGGTCCTTCCTAGGGCCCCTAAGGGTGCAAGCTGAAGAGACACCTGGCTCCTGCACCTGGGAGGGTAGCTGCAGCGGCACCCGGGAAGGTAGATCCTGCTTGCTCCTGGCCCTCCCCCCGCAAGAGCAGAGAGGCTCCAATCTACAGCTGAGGTTTGGGTGGCTGTAGCCCAGCCCAGGAGGGTGGGGGTCCTGCCTGCTTCATAGAGCAGGAGGCCTGGATCTGCAGCTGCAGTTTAGGCAGCTGCAGTGGCACCCCAGGAGCTTGCATCCCAACTCAGAAGGGGCAGGGTTCCCACTGGCTCCATGGAGTGTGCAGCCCCAGCTGCACAGTTGGCATGATGGCAGCAGCCTCTGCCACCACCAGCACTTTGGGAGGCTAAGGCAGGAGGATCATTTGAGCCCAGGAGTACAAGACTAGCCTGAGCAAGATGGTGAGATCCCATCTCTACAAACATAAAAAAAAATTAAAAAATTAAAAATTAGCCAGGAATGGGTGCCTGTAGTCCTGCTACTTGGGAGGCTGAGATGGGAGGATAGCTTGAGCCCAGGAGTTTGAGGCTGCAGTGAGCTATGATCACATCACCGCACTGTAGCCTAGGTGACAAAAAGAAACCCAATCTCTATTTAAAAATAATAATAACAGAACTAAAATAAAAAATAGATAAATCCCATATTATAGTTGGCGACTTTAACACTCTTCCTTCAATAACTGATAGACTTACTACGTGCAAAGTCAGCAAGAATACAGAAGAACTTAACAATATCATCAACCCATTTAATTGACATTTATAGAATACTCCAACAGCAGAATGCACATTCTCAAGTACCTATAGAACACTCACCAAGGTATACCATATCTGGGCCACAGAAGAAACCTCAACACATTTAAAATAATTGGCTTTTTTTTTTTTTTTTTTTTTTTTGTTAAGAGACAGGGTGTTGCTCTATTGCTCAGTCTGGAGTGCAGTGACACAATCATAGCTCACTGTAACCTCAAACTCCTGGGCTCAAGAGATCCTCCTGCCTCAGCCAACATGTCTGGCTGATGTTTGAAATTCTTTGTGGAGACAAGATCCCATTATGTTGCCCAGGCTGGTCTCAAACTCCTGGGGTAAAGGGATACTCCCACCTCAGCCCCTCAAAGTACTGGCATTACTGGCATGAGCCACCACATCTGGCCAGCATGTTTTTTACATCTGGCCAGCATGTTTTTTAATCATTGTATTTTTCATCATTGTGTATCCTGTGGATATCAGGTGATGTTTATTTTGGATTTTGAACATCACATATACAGCTTGCCAAAAAATTAGAATTCATCCCTTCTATTCCTATCCAATTTTCCTATAGCACAAAACTCCCAGCCCCAGGCTCTAAGCTATGGCTCTTCAGCGAGACTCACCTCTAGCAAAGAGAACTATCTCTGACCCATTGGCCTTGTCTGACTAGTTCTATCTGAGCAGCACAGTACAAAGCTGTGCCCATTTATAGTAATGTCATGGGATTCTTGGGATGTCACTTTTCCAGCTGGAAACCTCTGTGGCCCAAGTGTTGCTCGGGCTCACTGTGCTTGTTCCACCCACTTGGCCTGGCAGGCTGTGCTCTGCTTGTGCTACTGGCCTGGATTCCATGCCTGCCACGGGTGAACCAGATGTGCAGCAGCAAGGGGTGTGTGAGCACAGGGTCTGGCCACACTGTGCACAGCCAGGCATGCTAGCTGCAGCAGGCAGGCAGCTCCAGGCACCGGCTCCATGTGAGGTTGTGGCTGGACCAGACATACTGCAAGCAGCTTCCACTGCAGGCACCAGGGAATGCAGTGGCACCTGGGAGCTTGGAAACACCAGGAACCGCAGAGCCCCAAAGAGGGTGTCATAGCCCTGGTTCTGGGAGCCCCTGGGTCTGGGCTCCTCAAAGAGCCACAGCTCTTCTCTTCTTCTAGTCGCCCACATAGTGGCAAGCAGTGGAGTGACAGGGCCGGGGGAAGGGGGGGGGCGGCGGGCGTGTTTCAGCCCTGTTTGTGTTACAGCTCTTTCAGTTCCACCATTCCGTGGGTCCTGAGTTCTTGTCCACATCCAGGAAGAATGAGGTACACAGACAACTGGAGGGTAGGGCAGAGAGGAGCTTCATTGAGAGACACAGCAGCCCTCAGGAGACTGGCAGTGAGTAGCTCCTTTCCACAGGCATGTCGATTCAATGTCTCTGTGAGTGGCTGAGTCCAAGGTTTTCATGGGCTTCAGAAGGGAGGAAGTGCATGCTGATTGGGCCATGGACGGCCCAGAATAAGCATCATGAGTTCTCATTCTGGGTGATGGACTCCACCCAGAAGTGACAGTCAGGCACCCAGGCTTCAGGCTGTCCCTGGCTTGAAGGTGGGACTTCACTGGACCCGCACCTTTCCACCCAGGAGCCTGCCTTCTGCCACCATCAATAATGTCATCCACGGGACCCAAGCTGTTCCTGCTGAGGGGCACTTGACTTGCAGGCCCCTGCCAAGTCACCCTTGGCTCCCCCTGAGCCTCTCTCTCCCTCCCATGCTTGTCAAAGTTTAGAGGGGGCCAAGGTGGCAGGGGGCTGGTGTGTCAGCACCGCTGGGACGGCGTGCACACATGGCCAGGTCACAACAGTGCTGGGCTTGGCCTCAACTTTGCTCTAAAAACAGAGTGGGAAGAGGCTAGGCAGTGAGAGCAGGCACTTCTGAGCCTGCGGGGGCAGTGAGGCTTCATAGACCCCTAAGAGCATAGGGATGCCTGGATCCACAGCTGTGGCTGTGCTGCTGTAGCTGCACCCAGGAGGGTGGGGACCCGCCAAGTGGAAAGGGGGCGGGGCTCCTGCCTGTTCCTGGCTCTCCCTGGTTCCCTGGAGCATGCAGCCCCCACCATACCTCCCCGGCTGCAGCTGGCGTCTTTGCAGTGACCACTCCAGATGGGCTGCCACTGCCAGGAGTAGGTTCCCACTCCTGGCAAAAACTGGAACATATTGTGCTCAGGATATTCCTGCCCCTGCTCACAGTACTCAGTGGGAAAGACACATCTGGCTTTTCCTGGGTCTGACTGAAGCCTATCTTAACACCTGCAGAACAGAGGCCATGGTATCACCTGGCATGCTCCTCCTTACACCACTGAAATTCCAGAATCCTTGGAGCTGGTGTGTATGGGACTATGTGGCTTTCACACATCCCACCCTGTATAGCCAAATCTTCAGGGCCTGGCATCAAGTTTAGTAGTCAGCCTGCTCCAGGGCTTTCCTTAGTGCCAGGCCTACTAGATCCTGGGTAGAGAGGACATATGGAAGAAACCAGGCAGGAACTTTGGAAGCCAGGTCTGGCAGAACCAGGGCTCTGCAAATACGAAGCAAGGGACATCAGAGCCTTAGTCTGGGTTCCATATGAAATGGCAGCCAGAGTGTGTGCAACATGTAGCAGTAAATGATCAGCTGAAGTGGGAGTTAGAAAACAGACCGTTTCACTCACCCATTACCTCCAGGCTTGTGTTCATTTTAGGTTAAAGCCCAATTACATAGGAAATGGTACCCCACTGATCTTATTTAACTTCTCCTATTCCCTGGTCACCAGGGCCTTCCTCTGCTTCACTTTCTACTTAAATATTTGAGAGCCCCAAATTACCAGAGGGTAGTCAGTGAGAGGTGGGCTTTCCCAGGTAGGTTGTTCCAGTCCCAGTTCTCTGTCTCATGAGAGGGGACAGTTGCTTGTCTCTAAGGTCAGTAAGGGGCACAATTTTGGCAAACATTTGCCTATTTGCCCTGTGGTGTTCTGCTCAGATCTCCCTTCAAGAGAACACAGAGTGAACATTCTATTTGGCCGACAGCCTTAGGCTTCCACTCTTTAGAATGTTCTGCAGTGATCACAGCAGCATCCCTCTCTACAGGCTGCTCTGAGACAATGACTGGTGGACAGTGTTAGAGCCCAGCCAAGTCGGCCAGATATGGGACTCCTCAGTCATGTAATCTTCACTCTGGGGCTCTGTATCAACTTGGCCAAGATTTTCTGAGTAGCACTGTAATTTTTCTCTTTCTCCCTTTCATACATGTATGACCATCATCGTGATCTATAGGTTCTCCCAATCTACACCTGAATTGATATGTACTGACTAATCAGAGCTTGTTTAGGTGTCAGAAATGCCGCAAAAGCAGTATCTACCTCTTGCTCCCACATTCCCAGCCTAATCCAAGAGACCCAGAAGAAGGAGAAATCAGATGGCTGTGATTCAAATATGTAAGAAATAGCTTTTTACTCCTCTTCTCATTTAAAAATTTCCAAAGGGTAAATAAACGGAAAAGGACAAAAACACTTCTTTTGCCTAATACATAGTAAATTTTCTTTTTTTTTTCTTTTTTTGAGACGCAGTCTTGCTCTGTCACCCAGGCTGGAGTGCAGTGGCACGATCTCAGCTCACTGCAACCTCTGCCTCTTGGGTTCACGCCATTCTCCTGCCTCAGCCTCCTGAGTAGCTGGGACTACAGGTGCCCACCACTGCGCCTGGCTAATTTTTTATATTTTTAGTAGAGATGGGGTTTCACTGTGTTAGCCAGGATGGTCTCGATCTCCTGACCTCGTCATCCTCCCGTCTCGGCCTCCCAAAGTGCTGGGATTACAGGCGTGAGCCACCATGCCTGGCCAATACATAGTAAATTTTCTATGCTGATAAATACTGCTAGAAGAAACTGGGGCTGGAAATTTCAAAGAGGATGGAAAGTCAGGGTCCAGTTCTGGGCATTTCTTAGAAAGGCAGCCATGGCCGGATGCGGTGACTCATGCCTGTAATCTCAGCACTTTGAGAGGCCGAGTTGGGAGGATCATTTGAGGTCAGGAGTTCCACACCAGCCTGGTCAACATGATGAACCCCAATCTTTACTAAAAATACAAAAATTAGCCAGGTGTGGTGGTGCATGCTTGTAATCCCAGCTACTCAGGAGGCTGAGGCAGGAGAATTGCTTGAACCCAGGAGCCAGAGGTTGCAATGAACTGATATTGTGCCACTGCACTCCAGCCTGGGCGACAGAGTGAGATTCCATCACAAAAGAGAAAAAAAAAAGAAAAAAAAAAAAAAGGCAGCCGCTAGGCCAAGCACGGTGGCTCACGCTTGTAATCCCAGCACTTTGGGAGGCCAAGGCAGGTGGATCACCTTTGGTCAGGAGTTCAAGACCAGCCTGGCCAACATGGTGAAATCCTGTCTCTACTAAAAATACAAAAAATTTGCTGGGCGTGGTGGCTCGTACCTGTAATTCCAGCTACTTGGGAGGCTGAGGCAAGGGAATCACTTGAACTTGGCAGGCAGAGGCTGCAGTGAGCCGAGATCATGCTGCCACACTCCAGCCTGGGCAACAGAGCGAGACTTCGTCTCAAAAAAAAAAAAAAAAAAAAAGGCAGACACTGGGGACAGCAGGACACAGCAAAGGAGCAGCACAGCCCGGATCATGGTGGGACAACAGAGCAGCCCTGCTGGAAGGAAGCAGTGCTCAGGTTGCAAAGTGGAGAAAGGCTCAGGATAAAGAGACACCAAGACTGGCCAGAGCTAGAAAGTGTCTAGCCCTTGGAAACTTCAATTACCATGGAAATAGCTTCACTCCCACCTTTAGAGGCTATGGGAGATCCTCATCTTTTCAGGAAAAAATAAAAATAAAAAGTCAAAGCAACAGGACAATCCAAATCCATCCTTTACTTAGAAGTCTTCCTGAGCTGAATGGCTATTTTCTCAATCTCACCTTTGCCCTACCTCAGCTGGAAGTACAGGGAGCAAGAAAGCTGACGTTTCCAAGAATGGGTAAGAACATAATATTTGCAGTATTTATCCATCCTTTTCATGCCTAGATTTTGTGCTTTTCTATGCCCCATGCCAACAAGCTGGCTTCTCTTCCTTTGTGGCTCCCCCTCCTTCGTGCTGCACACTCTTGTCACCCTAAGAACTTACCCTAGACAAAAGGATCTAGAGGCAAAAATGCTTCTCTGTGTCTTCTGTAGGGAAAGTGGAAGAAAAGGGAAGGTTGTTGTTCTTTTTTTTTTTTTGAGACAGAGTCTCGCTCTTGTCGCCCAAGCACATGCACTGGCGTGACCTTGGCTCACTGCAACCTCTGCCTCCTGGGTTCAGGCAATTCTCCTGCCTCAGCCACCCGAGTAGCTGGGATTACAGGCGCGTGCCACCATGGCCGGCTAATTTTTGTATTTTTAGTGGAGACGGGGTTTCGCCATATTGTCCAGGCTAGTCTCAAACTCCTGAGCTCAGGTGATCCACCCGCCTCAGCCTCCCAAAGTGCTAGGACAACAGGTTTGAGCCACTGTGCCAGTTTGTTGGTCTCTTTTTACCCTAAAATTTTTAAGTTCTTCTTTCAAGAGCACAGCAGGGGAAGGGCTGGGGAACTTAGACATATCAACAAGTCAGACTGAGATCAGAACTTCTAATCTTACATGTTTAATACCAAAAACAAAGCAAACACGTTCATCATCTAGAGTACTATATTCCAACCCTATCTCAAATGCAGGAATGGGGCTCTATCTGGTATCTAGAGGATGATCATAGGAAAGAAAATGAGGACAGAGGCATCTGGTATCTTCTAAAAGTGGTACAAAACTCCCACCTGTCATGTCATAAAGCTCCCCATCTGGTGCTGCGACCCACCTCCAAGAGAAAGCCAAAAGCCAAAAGGAACAGACCAATAAGAGGGGTGCAGGGTGCTTTCTCTATTTCACTCACTCCTCTTATTTGCTAAGGAGCTCCAATAACCAAAAGAAATGGTTCCTAGAAGAAGAGGAATAAATCTCCAGAGAGCTGCTGGGGCACACTGATAAAAACTGGGAGAAACAAAGACTGACAGCAGAGAAGTCCAATACTGCTGCTGAAGTTTCTCAGCCTAAATCCGTGGAAGAGCCCGGGATTCTACTGCTCTGTCCAGTAAGAGGAGTTTCTGGGTCCTGTATGACCCTTCCAACTCTGACTTAAATGCACCATCTAAAAACGTGTCTATCTCTACCCCTAGGCTTCTTAGCTCTTCAGTCATCCTCATCATCCTCAATCTGATATCGTTTCTTCTTTTGGATTCCTGGAGCTCCCAACTCTGGTGCTGTGGGAACGATGGGGGTGAGAGAGAGAGTGAATATCTAAATATGTTAAGGGGTAAGGACGTGGTAGAGTTTGTCTTCAGGATTAGAGAAGAAAAAGAAGGTCCCATCAAATTCCCTACCTCTGTTCCTGCCCTCATCTTCTTCCTGTTCCTCGTCACTGTCCAGCAATTGTCGTTTCTTGGGTGCTGCCTTCAGCTGCCCTTTACCAACAGCGTCTTCCTCTGCAATGACCATAAATGACACAAAATTAGGAACTTGGTCCTCATATTCTCAAAATACCTTTCCTGCCCTCTAGACCAACATGGCTGACACGTTAATATTCAGAAGATGGCTGTCGCACTATTACCCTCTGGGGATGCCAGGCCCGCTTTCTTCTTGTGGGCTAGCAAGAGGGCCCTCAGGGCTTGTGCTTGGTGCTCTTTACAGTGCTCCTCATCAGAGCCTTGCTCTCCAGGGACTTCAGGCTGTAGCTCTGGCTGCAGCTTCTGTTCCTCCTCTGGTTGACTCAAAGAAGCTGCTACCCTCCGGAGCTGGGTAGGACTCAGCTTAGCTGGAATTCGCCAGAAGGTTTCCTACAGGGGCCAAGAAGTTGAAAAGGGAGAGGACCAGCCTCTTGTTTCCCAGAGTTTGATATTCATTGAATATATATGACCCAACATTGGTGAAGATCCACAAGGGTTGTGAACTCTACTTATTATAATACTTACTTATCTAATATATACCCAATGCCTAGCACAGTGCCTGCTACATGGTCCACTGTAGTCTCGATCTCTTGGGATCAAGCTATCCTCCTGCCTCAGCCTCTCAAGTAGCCAGGACCACAGGGGTGCATGCTACCATGATGTCCAACTACTTAATAATTTTTTGTAGAGACAGGGTCTTGCTGTGTTGCCCAGGGCAGTCTCAAACGATCCTCCCACCTCAGCCTCCCAAAGTGCTGGGATTACAGGCATGAGCCACTGCACCTGGCTAGAGTTGTCAATTGAATAAATAAATAAATAAATCCTGGGGATGTAAAGGTGAATCAGGTATGATCCTTGCTATCAAATAACCCACAATCCAATGGGAAAAAGAACAAATGTACCGTAATATCACAGGATTTTTTTTTTTCTTGAGGCAGAGTCTCACTCTGTTGCCCAGGCTAGAGTGCCATGGCAAAGCAATAAAGGCTCACTGCAACCTCACCCTCCTGGGTTCAAGCAATTCTCCTGCCTCAGCCTCCCAAGTAGCTGGGACTACAGGTGCCTACCACCACACCAGGCTAATTTTTGTATTTTTATTAGAGACAGGGTTTTGCCATGTTGGCCAGGCTGGTCTTGAACTCCTGACCTCAGGTGATCCGCCTGCCTCGGCCTCCCAAAGTGCTGGGGTTACAGGCGTGAGCCACCATACCCGGCAGATTCCACAGGATTAAGGCTGCATCAGGGGAATGAACAAATCACAGCTGCAAAAGTGATTATTTTTACTTCAGGGGTTGAAAGAATGACAAGGACTGCTTCTCTGACAAGGTGACAATTGAGCAGACTCTTGAAGACTGGGTAGAGGTCCATCAGTAAGACAGATGGAGTGTGTGTGTGTCACCTTGTGTGCATGGTTGCAGCCTTCCAATAGAGGGACTGGCATGATTAACCATTTGGAGGCACGAAAAAGCCTGCCAGGGTGACTATGATGTAAAGTTGGTGTGTGAGTGGTGTGGCTGTGAGGCTGCAAAGGTTGGCCAAGGATGGGGATGCCATTTGGAGTTTGTGGATTCTGTCCTGCAAGCAGTAAGGAACCATCAATGGCTCTGGACAGGGGACTTGACCCTCCATATCCACAAGTTCTGAATCTGTGGATTCAAATCACTGTAGATCGACAATATTAAAAAAAAATTAACAATAAAAAATAACAATACAACATTAAACAATAATACACAGCCTGGGCAACATGGCATAACCCCATCTCTACAAAAAATACAAAAAATTAGCTGGGAGTGGTAACATAGGCCTGTAGTCCCAGCTACTCAGGAGGCTGAGGTGGGAGGATCACCTGAGCCTGGGAGGTTGAAGCGACAGTGAGCTGAGACTGAGCCACTGCACTCCAGCCTGGGCGATGGAGTGAGACTCTGTCTCAAAAAATATATATATATATACATATATATATATTTAAAATACAATATAACAATTATTTACCTAACATTTACATTGTATAGGTATTATATGTAATCTAGAAATGACTTAAAGTATACAGGAGGATGTACCTAGGTTATTTACAAATACTACAAAAAGGGACTTCAGCATCTGTAGATTTTGGTATCTGTGGGCAGGGGGTCCTGGAACCAATCCCCTCTCAGATACTAAGGGACAACTGTAATCAAAACTATATTTTAAGATAAATCTGGGGGCAGTCTGGAAGATGGATCTAGGGAAAGGGGAGATTATAGAGAGGAAAAGAAGACTAGCAGAATGGCTGCTGCAGGAATCTTGGTCAGAGATGACAAGACAATGAGGAGGACCGAGATGACGATGAGGATGATAAGGAGGACCACCGTGACAGTGAGGAGGAGGAGGAGATGTATTTGGAAATAGGACTAACACGCCTTGGTTGACACTGTAACTGGCATATTTACCTGCCCAGAGGCGGGGGGACGAACCCCTAGCTTGCGCAACAGCTGCTGAAACTGTTCGTTTTCCATGGCTTCCTCATTTTCCTCTGTGAGTGGCACCAATGGAACGGCCTGGAAGCAGCCTAAGACAGGGTCAATAGTCATATGGTGAAGATATAAGGGAAGAACTGGTCCTCCATCCCATGACCAGGTAGGTCTCCAATAGCCTCCAGGGCTCTCCTCCTAAAAGTGCCATCTGTCCACTCACCATCCTCTTCCCGATCATCAGCTGCTCGGATCAGACAGTTCTGGAGCCATAGGAGTGGGGTAGAAAAGCCTAAGGAAATGAGGGAAACTTACATTTGACGCTACTCCCAAGCCCTCCACCTGAGACATCTCTCCCAGCCAAAGTCCTCACCTTCCTGATGCAGGCTTTGACCAAGGTTTGCAGTTGAAAGGACTAAGCTACCCTGGACTTGTTCTGCTTCTGAGTCCCCTTCTTCTTCCTCTTCGCTGTCTTCCTCAGGCAGGTTTTCCTCTTCTTCCAGATCTTCCTGGCAAAAATCTTTCAGGCACTCCGCTCCATTTGGCTAAAATTCATCGGGGGTTGGGGGAATGAAAATGAAGGCAACACAAGGAACTTAGTAGAGTCTCCTCATTCCTGACCGCTGCACCCCGCCACGCCTGCTCTCTCGGAAGGACCTGGTCAGAACAGCCTCAGGCAGGAAAAATCCGGGTGGACTGCTCCTAAGGAGCACTTCAAGGGGAGTGGGCCCATGCCAGCAGAGCTAGGGTCAGATTGTTACCAAGATGGAGGATGCCAACTTTTTCCGCCGTTTCTTGTACAGCTCCCGCCGCTCAGCCACCAGTCCCAGAGCCAAGAGTTTATCCACTATTCGGGCCCGTGAGCGTTTGGCTGTGATATTCTTCATGATATGACCCAGGACATCTATAAAAAGCAAGCATGTGAATACCCAAGGGCAACAGGGAAGAGATGAGTAAAACAAATCAGAGGTCTCTGGAAAGAGGGTACCTCAATTCATCCAAAAATGACACTTACAAATATAGTAAGTGAACAGAAGGGATGGGAGAATCTTTGCTTGGGAATAAAAGGCAGCCCCCAAATACATGGATAGCTTGGCTTTCATCTCAAAGGTCCCCTGAGTTTCCACCTCACTCACCATCTGAGTCCTGGAATTCCTCAAAAAGCCGCTGCAGCTCCAACTCCTGATCCCCCGTCCACAGTACAATATGGGTTCCTTTCCTGATTAGGAAGGTGTCAGTGGTAGAGGAAGCCCAGGAAGTGATCACGAGTCCCCATCCCAATAGCCTCCAGAGCATGTGCCTCTCTACCTTTGGAAGTCCTTGACACTGTCAGCCAGCCCCATCTGTACCAGATGGTGGATGATCTGCTTGCGTGTTCGAGGAACAGTATTCAGGTGGGCCAAGATGGCTTCCACCACATCCTGCCCTGGCGTGGGGAAGGACTAAGGCAGTAAAGAAGGTCCCACAGCTCAGGCTGCCCTCCTCACAAACTCTCCAGATCCCAAAGCCTCTCACCTTCCACGTCCTTATGGGCGAGGTACAGCTCCCGAAGATGAGCCTCTTCTTCGGGGCTCCATGTAGGTGTTCTGCGACTGGAAGACCTGAATGGTGAAAGGAGAAAGGGAGCATATAGCTTCTTGGCCCAAAAAGAGGAGACCAAAGGCCTTCTCTGATCAGTTCTGAAAAGAACAGGAAGGACGAGGCAGGTAACTGAAAGAGGCCGGCCAGCAGAAGCCTACAGTGTGCCTCCTTCCCCTCACTTTCCTTCCACGTAAGAACCTAAAAGTCAAACTAAGAGATTTTCCAGGTTGGGCCAATGGAACCCTGACCATTCTGACTCTAGGGACTGAGAATATTATGGGAAAAAGAGACTAAGTGTGAAAGGAGAGGGGCTGAGATACTAAGGGAAAGAGGACAAACATTTCTACAAATCCTCATGGTTTCCCAGCACATTTTGGGACAGGTCGCACACGGACTCTCTCTGGGCAACCACCCAGCTCCCAACAGTGACCACCTCTGTGGAGGCTGGTGATGGAGAAGGAAACTAGATACACAGTAGACTTAGGCTCCAGTCCCTGCTCCTCTCTTGGATAACCTTAGGTAAAGCATTTCACCTCCTGAGCCTGTTTTCTCACCCATGATAGGGAAAGAAACAGTAGGCTAAATGACATGCAAGCTCTTAACAGCTTTGACATTCTGTGACTCTGCATCAAACTTCCCCTACCCCCACCCATCCTTTGCCAACTTCAAGCTCACCTGTCATCCAGGGAGCCATAGCCCTCAGTCATCTCTCGAACCACAGCTGTGTTCTTCCAGAACAACAGCTCCACAAAGGCTTTTTGGTTGACTGCAGCCAGTGCAAAGAATTTGCCCAGGATGTATTTGGCAAAAGTCACTAGCTCCTGTAGGAGAAGGAGGTTACTATGAGGCCTCTGGTCCAATGCAGACCCGAACCTGGCCCTCTAGGTATTTTCTCCATAGCTGTTCCCAGCTGCCCCCTCCTCACTCACTCTCTTCTGTCCTTCTCCATGCAGCTCCCTCAACCTGCCTGTCTACTCTCTCTTTGTTTTCCCATCTCCCAGCCCTTGACACCTCTCAGCACCTTCTATCTCCTGAAGATTATTTATTTACCTGAGGGTTCCCATACCCTTCTAGAACCCCATTCCTTGTTATCCCCTCACTTTGTAGGCTCCAGCAGCAGGGTCACTAAGCAGACGATTGAAGAGGCAGAAGACTGACAGCTGAAAGAGTAGGGCTTCCATTTTGAGGTCATGGGCCAGCCGGTGCAGCATCTTCACAATGCAATGGTTAGTGTGAGTACTATTCTGCTGGTAGCTCCGTAGTAGCAGCACATAGGCTCGAACGACAGTTGAACATGCAAAGCTGCACCAAAACAAGGAGGGAGAGGATGTCAGCATGAGGAAGACATAGCTCATCCTCACAGCCGCACAATCGCCACTCTAGGACCAACTCAGGTCTCTCAGCCCGCACCGTTTCAGGTAGTCCAGAAAATTAAATTCTTTCTCCGACACCTGGACCACTTGCAACTCCTCCTCTTCCTCCTCCTCCTCCTCCTCCTCCTCTTCTTCTTCCTCTGCCCCACGTTCCTCTGGGCCCTGCTGCCCTATAGACAGAGGGAGGATTACTGAGTCTCTTTTATCTTGGTGCTAGAAAAGAGCTGGAAGGAGACAGATGTGAAGGGTGGAGACTCACGGGGAAGTGGAGCAGAGAGGATTTGTTTCAGCAACTGGATCTCTTCCTCTGGAGAAATGTCTTGAGAGCCAAATACGTCTCCTTCAGGCCACACCTCCCTGGAGCACAGATAGAAAAAAGGCTCTACCCAGGGGAAATCTGGCTTTAAATTTATAATTCGAAGTAGAAGAAGGAATTTAGACTTATTTCTTTTGTTGGCCAGAAACAGAATGCAAACTGTTACCTCAAATGAAACAAAGACTCCAGGGGAAATTTTCCTCATAAGGCACAATTCAATAAAAATCAGGTAAGAACAAAATGCAAATAATCTAGATGTTTGACACCTGGTTGAACAAATGTACATATTCACACAATGGTGTTTTAAAGCCATTAACAATTACAGAAATATATCTGATGAGAAATAATGCTCATAATATACTGAGAAGTGAAAAATTACTATAAATCAGCATGTACAGTATTTCATTTTTGTAAAACAAGATATATATGATATTTTTTACATGTAACAGAGCAAAAAAACCTCTGGATGGTTACTCATCAAAATGTTAATGATGCATATCTTTGGCTACTAGAATTAAAGTAAGTCCGCCCTTAATGTCTTTAATAGGTTCTTGGATACTGCCACTTTAAGTGAAACAATGTTTAACAAAACCAGTTTTTTTTCTCTTAATGTTATAAGAAACATGCTGTAGGTCATTTCACTCAAAGCTGCAATTACCAAGGACTTATTGATGATGTCAAGTGAGGATTTGCTTTCTTTATTTTTTTCTCAATTAACTATGCTTTTTTAATGTTTTTCAGAAACAAAAAAACCCCACAAACCAATCAAAATGCCCCAGGAGTCAGTTGGTATACAGTCCCAGAGCCTTGATGAGATGACTCTCTTTCGAAGACTGAGAACCCTGTACCGCAGTGATGGCCTCCTCCTTCCCCCAAAGCCCAAGAGGATAAGCAGGCAGGGTTCTTACCGAGCGGACCTCAGGAGAGTCACGGCCTGTGGGGCCTGGCCAGCCAGGAGACAGTCTTGGATCCGTACCATAGCTTCTGCCCGCTGCTCCTCCACTGGCACCTCTGAGGCCGCATCAAAGGGAACCACGGAGTCCACGCTGAGCTCAGAATTCTAGAGATGGATAAAGTTATGGGAGTGAAGAGAGTGGAAAACCCAGACTGTATACCCTGAGCACTATTCTCAAAAAAGACAGGGTTTCTGTAACCACCTACCTGGGCACAGCACTGTAGCTGCTCAGCCAGGGCTGGCCACACAGCCTCTACTTCTTCTGGGCTAGATGGGACATTACCAGAAACAATGGCCTGGTCTAGGACCTTCTTCTTCTTCTTCCTTCTCTTCTTTCGTTTGTTCTGTGGGGAAAGAATTGTATTAGGATGTCAAGAGAGCTAAAGAGGCCTTTTCTCCATCAGTGTCTTTTCTATTACAAAACTAATTAACCGGACATTCACAGAGTGCCCATTATGTGCTATCCATTGGTAATAGAAAGCAATAGTGAACAGCATATTTCCTTCCCTTTGAGGAGCTTACTCTAGTGGTGGAGACAGGAAGTAGAAAGGTAATTACACTAGAGTGTGGATAAGAGCTATAATGTGAGTGAGCATAAGATGCCATGGCAAAACTCCTGACCCATTTCCTGAGTTCAGAGGTTTGCCAAAAGCAGTGCTATCTCAAGAGGTCTATAGAATAAGCAGACACTATGAGGATCAAATAAGACACATGGAAAAGCTTCATAAAATGCAAAGCACTATGTAAATAAAGTCTCTAATTTTTTCTCCTGAAAAGTAGGACAGCCAGGCGCAGTGGCTCACACCTGTAGTCCCAACACTTTGGGAAGCCTAGGCAGGTTGATTGCTTGAGGTCAGGAGTTCAAGACCAGCCTTGGCAACATAGCGAGACCCTGTGTCAATAAAAAATACAAAAATTAGCCAGGCGTGGTGGTGTGTACCTGTAGTCCCAGCTACTTGGGAGGCTGAGGCAGAAGAATCGCTTGGGCACGGGAAGGAGAGGTTGCAGTGAGCTGAGATTGAGCCACTGCACTCCAGCTTAAGTAACAGAGCGAGACCGTGCTTAAAAAAATAAATAAGTAAATAAGAAAAAAAGAAAAAAAAAGAAAATCAGGAGAGTGAGTCAATACCCAAATCCTGCTTCTCCCAAGTCAGGGCTGTGAACCAGTCTTTGGTGTGGGTACTCAAAAGTCAAATGGGATGAACTGAGAGGCCCCTGAAGGTCATGCTCCATTAAAGAACTTACAATCAAACACACCAAATCTTAGGAGCATGGAGTCCAGCAGATCTGGATTTGAGTATTGAATTAGTATTACTAACAAGACTTTGGACAAGTTGCTTAACCACTTTGGGCACATGTGCTACTGTGAGGATTACATGAAAACATCAGCACAGTGTCTGACACATAGTAAATGCTCAATAAATGATAGTACCTAGTATTACAGATAATACCACAGAGCCCTGAGTGCAAAAATACCCTTTAGCAAAGTCTCATTGGTACTACTGCATCTTTCAAGTCCAGTTATGACAGAATTTTAAGCTGTAGCAACTAGAGTTATAGGAAGGTTCTGGTACAAATTCTTTTTTTTTTTTTTTAAGACAGAGTTTCACTCTTGTTGCCTAGGCTGGAGTGCAATGGCGTGATCTTGGCTCACTGCAACCTCTGCCTCCTGGGTTCAAGCGATTCTCCTGCCTCAGACTCCCAAGTAGCTGGGATTACAGGTGTGTGCCACCACGCCAGGCTAATTTCGTGTTTTTTTTTTTTTTTTTTTTTGAGACGGAGTCTTGCTCTGTTGCCCAGGCTGGAGTGCCATGGCATGATCTTGGCTCACTGCAACCTCCGCCTCCTGGGTTCAAGTGATTCTCCCACTTCAGCCTCCCAAGAAGCTGGGATTACAGGTGCACACGACCATGCCTGGCTAATTTTTGTATTTTTAGTAGAGACAGATTTCACCATGTTGGTCAGGCTGGTCTCGAACTCCTGACCTCAAGTGATCTGCCCGCCTCAGCCTCCCAAAGTGCCGGGATTACAGACATAAGCCACCATGCCTGGCCCAAAATCTGTTTATACAAAGCAAAGTCTCTGTGTTTCCAGCATACAAATTCCTTGGAGTTTTCATTTTGTCCCGGGGTTTTTTTTTATTTTAATGTGAACCAATAATTTTATTTTTCAGAGATAGGGTCTTGCTCTCGCCCAGACTGGAGTGCAATGTCTCAATCACAGTTCACTGCACCCTCAAACTCCTAAGCTCTAGTGATCCTTGTGCCTCAGCCTCCTGAGCAGCTGGGACTACAGGTATGTGCCACCATGCTGGTGAATTGTTTTTGTTTTTGTTTTGTTTTGTTTTTTTTTGAGACAGAGTCTTGCTCTATGGCCCAGACTGGAGTGCAGTGGCATGATCTTGGCCTACTGCAACCTCTGCCTCCTGGGTTCAAGCAATTCTCGTGCCTCAGCTTCCCAAATAGCTGGGACTACAGGTGCGTGCCATCACACCCAGCTAATTTTTGTATTTTTAGTAGAGAAGGAGCTTCGTCATGTTGCCCAGGCTGGTCTCAAACTCCTGGCCTCAAATGATCCACCCACTGTGGCCTCCCAAAGTGCTGGGATTACAGGCATGAGCCACTGTGCCCAGCCTGTCCTAGGCTTTTCACTGATTCCACTTTGGGTTCATGGACAACTGTTACAATCCCAACTTTATGGATTTGGAGACCCACCCGACCAGCTTGAGCTTATTCCAATAATAACCAATACAGGACTAGATTCCAGACTTTCTAAAGTTCAATTTAAGGCTCTTTTTGTGTTGCTGTTGAGACAGAGTCTCACTGTGTCACCCAGGCTGGAGTGCAGTGGCATGATCTTGGCTCACTGCAATCTCCACCTCCTGGATTCAAGCGATTCTGTCTCAGCCTTCTGAGTAGCTGGGATTACAGGTGTGCATCACCACACCTGGCTAATTTTTGTATTTTTAGTAGAGATGGGGTTTCACCATGTTGGCCAGGCTGGTCTTGAACCCCTGACCTCAAGTAATCTGCCCACCTCGGCCTCTTCAAGCGCGGGGATTACAGGTGTGCGCTACCATGCCTGGCCACAATTTAAGGCTCTTTCCACCTCAACACAATGCTTTCAAGGTATAACCAGAAAATGCTACAGCATAATTATTAAACTCTAAAATTATGAATCCCCAGGGTTTTTGTACTTGGCACGTGGTAGGTGTTCAATAAATGTTTCCTGACTGAACTAAAATATTTATGGCAGATCAGAGATTATTCTAATGGGAGAAGGAAACTGTAGTAGACTCACACTGGCCAACACCCACAAACCTCTTGCTGTCGTAGTCCAGAGCAGGTTTAACAGATGAACTTAAGCTGTACAAACTGTGAGAAGAAAGAGCCCCCCTTCCTTAACTCTCCCTCACAGCTCTTTCTACATTGTGGGGCTGTCCAGTACCTGCACCACCAGGTTCCCACGGCTCCGACAGAATCGCTCCAACATTTTGAGGAAGAGGTGGGTGGTCTCCACCAGGTCACGAAGGAAAGAGCGGGGCTGGCATCTCTCATCAAACTTTCGAAAAAGTGCCAGGAATAGTTCTCGGTACTCCATCACATAGAAAATATTGTCTAGGAATGGGGAAGAGAAAGGGATGGAAGGGCTATTCTGGAAAGCTTGGAAAAGGACAGATGGATGAAGCTGGGACTGGGAAGAATGAGGTTCTCATCACAAGACAGGACAGGCTGGGATCGGGGACCAGGCCAGGGCCTCACTCTTGATGATGCGGCTGCTCTCCCTCACAGCCTCATCTGGAGATATGTCCATCTCATTCACTGTTGCCAGCAGCTCCTGATAGGCCTTCAGAGCCAAATGCATCCTGAGAGTTGAGGGGAAAAGGTGAAATGGAGGACAACTTAGGGCAATGGCCCATGGAAACAGCAACCTCCCACAGCCAAAAAAAAAAAAAATGTGCCACCCAAACCAAATTTCCCAGCCAGTCCTTGCTCCCCAGACTGACCACCTGAACCCTGAATCAGGAAAAAAGAACCAGCCAGAATTCAAGCATTCAGATCCCTAGCTCACTCTATCTCCAGTAACCATCCCACTCACCGGCGTGCCCAGGAGGCAGCTTCCTTGCGGTCAGTCAGCATCATCTCATAGTAGTTGGTGAGGTTCTGCTCAATGAAGTGGAAGGTACGGACACTGAGGGTCTCAGAAACCAGGCCTGGCCGGAAGGAGGCAGCTCGGTTGAAGGCCATGAAGAAAGCCAAGGCCCACATATAATAGGTCTCATCATGCTGCTGAGCTTTCTCCCGAAGCAGGTGATCCTAACATTTAAAAAAGAAAAAAAAAGATCACCATGACTTCAGGGCTTCCAACTTCTTCCTTCCTGTCCTATGATGATGGAATGGATGCTGGACACCACTGTCATAATTTTTTTTTTTGAGGCGGAGTCTCACTCTATTGCCCAGGCTGGAGTGCAATGGCATGATCTCGGCTCACCGCAACTTCCACCTCCTGGGTTCAAGCGATTCTCCTGCCTCAGCCTCCTGGATAGCTGGGATTATAGGTGCCCACCACCACACCCAATTAATTTTTTGTATTTTCAGTAGAGATGGGGTTTCACCATGTTGCAGGCTGGTCTCAAACTCCTGACCTCAGGTGATCCACCTGCCTTGGACTCCCAAAGTGCTGGTATTACAGGCGTGAGCCAGCGTGCCTGGTCTTTTTTTTTTTTTGACAGTCTTGCGCTGTCATGATGAGGCTGGAGTGCAGTGGTGTGATCTCGGCTCACTGCAATCTCTGCCTCCCAGGTTCAAGTGATTATCCTGCCTCAGGCTCCTGAGTAACTGGGATTACAAATGCACACCACCATGCCGGCTAATGTTTTTTGTTTTTTTTTTTTGTATTTTTTTTAGTAGAGATACGGTTTCACCACATTGGCCAGGTTGGTCTTGAACTCCTGACTTCAAGTGATCCACTGCCTCGGCCTCTCAAAGCGCTGAGATTACAGGTGTGAGCCACCGCGCTGGGACACCGCTATAATACTCTAGGATCCACAATTTCCAACTCTCTCCTGTTCTCCCTTTCCTCTCCCTCTGAGGCAATCTTTCCAGAGCCTCTTTTGTCATGCCAGGAACCCACTCGCTCCTGGCATTTTCACTATCTCTCAGGGACATCCTAACTGTATATCCTTCCCACCTATGAGTCCACATTCCAGGGGCAGCCTCCCCGAGCTCCTCCCCACTTCTTACCCACCAACAGCTGCATCATCACCTGTCTATTCCATTCCTGATTATCTCCATATCCTTCACAGGTTCTCACCTTTACTGATCCCATGAGCCGGTTGTAACAGTTCTCCAGGAACTCAGAGCAGAAGTCTCTGAGGAAGAGCCTCACATTGAGGGCAGAACGGCGCTGAATGGACAGCTCTCGGGCGGCCTGGCGACGTTTAGGCACCTTTTTCAGCTGCTTTCCCAAATCTGAACTGTAGTTTCGTAGCTGGGTGTGTCAGTTGGGGGATTAGAATTACTCCTAACTACCACCTTCCCCTTGCAGCTCTCATCAATTTTCTCAGAAGAAACTAATTTTTGTTTTTGAGACAAGAACTTGCTCTGTCACCCAGGCTGGAGTGTAATGATGCAATCATAGCACACTGGAGCCTTGAACTCCTGGGCTCAAGCAATCCTCCCACCTCAGCCTCCCAAGTAGTTAGGACCACAGGCGGGTGCCACCACGCTCAGTATTTTTTACTTGTTGTAGGGACAGGGTTTTGCCATGTTGCCCAGGCTGGTCTCGAACTCCTGGGCTCAAGCAATCCTCCTTCCTTAGCTTCTCAAAGTGTTAAGATTACAGGCATGAGCCATTGTACCCAACCTTTAATTTAATTTTTTTTTTAGAGTCAGGGTCTTGCCATGTTGCCCAGTCTGATCTTGAACTTCTGGGCTCAAGCAATCCTCCTGCCTCAGCCTCCCAAAGTGCTGGGACCACAAGTGTGAGCCACCAGGCCCAGCCAAGAACTCTTAAGATGATTACCCTGCTTAAGCTATGCAACTCCACTACGTTCCCACTCCAGATGTAAGAATACTCACGTTGTGAAGGCCTTTGTGAAAGATGAGGTCCCTCTCCCCAATGGATTTCAACCCCTGGACAATAAAGGAGCCCCCAAATTGAGAATGCCTGCAGAAACAAAAAGGTCCAAGGTGATTTTTCAGTTCTCTGGAAACTTTATCTCCATTCTCTATCATCGGTACATTGGAGGAAGTTAAAACTACAAAATGTTGGTCGGGCGCAGTGGCTCACGCCTATAATCCCAGCACTTTGGGAGGCTGAGGCAGGCGGATCACCTGAGGTCAGGAGTTTGAGACCAGCCTGGCCAACATGGTGAAACCCCGTCTCTACTAAAAATACAAAAATTAGCCTGGCATGGTGGCATGGACCTGTAGTCCCAGCTACTGGGGAGGCCGAGGCAGGAGAATCGCTTGAACCCAGGAGACAGAGGTTGCAGTGAGCAGAGATAGTGCCAGTGCACTCCAGCCTGGGCGACAAGAGCAAAATTCTGTCTCAAAAAACAAAAACAAAAACAAAAAAACTAAAATGTTATTCAATCACCCCACCTTAGAATTTGCCTTCTATGCCCTCAGCATTCCATGATGCAGGAAAAAGAACCTGCCTCTCTGTCACTCACCTGTTGCCTCGCTGGAGGGCTCGAGTCTTCTTTTCTGCCATCTCTCGCTGGCGCAACACCTCCAGTTCTGCAACATCTGCGCTCCGCTCCTGAGCTAAGCGTCCCTGCCCTACTCCTGCCAGCTGCTCGGGGTTCTAGATTGGAACAAAGAGGGAAGAATCAGGAGGACAGTCATTCCTTATCCTGAGTTCATGCCTACTGGGGATGTAAAGAGTGAACAAAATAGAACCCCATTAATGGGGCATTGTGCCGTCGTTCTCCCTTATCTGAGGGGGAAATGTTCTAAGACCCCCACTGGATGCCTGAAACTGCAGACAGTACTGAAATGTATGTATGTATATATTCGTATATATATATATATTTGTATGTGTATACACATATACATAGAACATGTACGTTCTATGTTTTATAGAATGTATATATGTGCTGTATATATACGTTATCAGAAAACAGAACATGTATACATATATATATACACACACACACACATTCTATTATGTTTTTTCAATTTGATAACCAAGATGGCTAGTACGTGACTAACAGGCGGGTATACAGTGTGGATATGCTGGGCAGAGGGATGATTCACATTTTGTTTAGGACAGACAGGGACAAAAGATTTCATCACACTACTCAGAACAATGTACAAGTTTAAAACTTCTAAAATGTTTATTTCTGAAATTTTCCACTTAATATTTTCAGACCACGGTTGACTGTGAGTAACTGAAATCAAGGAAAGCAAAACCATGAATAAGGGGGTACTACTGTACTCAAGACATGGCTACTCCTGCTGTCGCCTGCCTTCCCCAAATAATGCAGCCATGATCACAAGAGCAATTCTGGCTGTACAGCAGAAAAGTACATGGGCAGAGGGGACTAGGGCAATAGGCCAGGGTCTCACCTGGTCACGAAACATAAGGGAGACAATCTCTAGCACATGTAGGCTCCATTGCTGCTCAGCAGACGAGCTGGCCAGAAAGAGGAGCAGATCATCCAGGCCGCTGAGGTGAATCGCCCAGAGGAGCTGGTCATGGGCACTGGCGTCATCATCAATCTTCTGAGCAGTGAGTGGTGAGGGTAGAAAGGGAGCTCATTCAATCCCACTGCCCTGCCTTGAAGCTCTCCAACTCATTCTTTGACCAAGCCTCCTCTCCCAGACTTGTCAGAGGACAGAATAGCCCGAAAAGGGCAGCTTGGCTGGGCGCGGTGGCTCACGCCTGTAATCCCAGAACTTTGGGAGGCCAAGGTGGGTGGATCACGAGGTCAGGAGATCGAGGCCATCCTGGCTAACATGGTGAAACCCTGCCTCTACTAAAAATACAAAAAAAAAATTAGCCAGGCATGGTGGCGGGTGCCTGTAGTCCCAGCTACTCAGGAGGCAGAGGCTGAGGCAGGAGAATGGCGTGAACCCAGGAGACAGAGCTTGCAGTGAGCCGAGATCGCACGACTGCACTCCAGCCTGGCGACAGAGCGAGACTCCGTCTCAAAAAAAAAAAAGGTAGCTCAACCTAACCATGCAAAATAACATAGAACACCCAAGACCCTCACCTTCTCCTGATCAAGGTCAGCTGGGACATGGAGAATATTTCTGACCAGCAGTAGGATCCGCTCAATCAGCAAGTTGTCTTCCTCCTGCCGTTCCTCCCAGCCCTAACCAGAAGAGAGTTAAGAGGAAGAGACTCCCTGTGGAAGGCAGGCAGTATGTACTCTGGCTGGAAGACCCAGGCACAGAAGAGAAGCAGGATTAAAAAGAAAGAGTTCAAACAGTACTGAGGCAGCCAGAGACTATGGATTGGACTACCACATCCCCAAGGACTGGGACCATATCTCAGCATCTCCTCCTCTGCCTGGAGAAGGTGCAAAACGCTGTCTCATGGGATCCTGTAAGGTGAAGACTCACTCACCAGCTGCAGCAGCTCATACAAGGTTTCACTGAGGACTCCAAAAGCCTTCTCACTAGCAAAGGCCTGTGAAATAGGGAACCTGATCTTAAGTAGCAGTCATCCACTTCTTCACCACTGCCCCATATTCCGCCCCGGGGACTCCAAAGGAAAGCCTCACCTCTTTGTAGGCCTGCAAATAAGTTAGCACCTGCAAAAAATGGTGCCGAAAGCTGGGCTCCTTAGGCAGATTGCCAAAACAGAGCAAGGCTGGTTGTGTCAAGTTCACCATCAGTCTGGGAGACAATGAAGGAGGGAGAAGTTGTTAAGTTTGCTTACCAGCTCAAACGCCAAACCTATCAGCTCAAACACCAAAGCCTGGCAGGTGGCGAAAGTTTAAAAGCTAGGGAGGCAACCTGATAACAGCATCAAAGAGAGGCTTGTCCTGGCGGTGCTGGGTGAGGATGGGCAGAAGGTCACTCTGTAGGATCTGGGCTGCCCCCAGCTGCTGCCGCACATCTCGTGTCTCATCCTCATGCCTCAAATAGCGGATCAGATCCTTCACACTCTCTTCAGAGACAGAACAAAACATGCATGTGGAACCTTGGAAGAAGCTCCATCCAGACCCACATCTTTTCACACCCATGGTTTGAGAAATTCAACAGACCTCCTTAATTCAAGCACATTTTTTTCCTGTTTCCTCAAAAAGGTACTCACCTAAGCAATCTGGTTCCTTGTGGTAAGTGTCTCCCTCCAAGTACCCAAGGGCACTACATGTGGCTAGAAGTTCACAGTTCATCATGTGCAAGTCCATATATCAGTGGACCAACCAATAGAGAAGGAAGTGGAAAAACAGGAGACAGAAATGATGAGGCCTGGAGAGATACAGAAAGATAAAAAATGTAAGTTCCTCTCCATGAAAAGAAGATAGGAACAGGACAAGGCCCTAATGCTCAGAATATTCTGAATAAGATCCTCAAATGTTTGACTTTTGTCACAACCAAAAGTTCTGCTCTCAGTCCCAGAGAAAGTTTTAAATAATGGCTTCTACCTGATCAAAACCAAAGAGGCTCCAGCCTATGAATTAAGCACCTACCCTGGCCAGGCGCGCTGGCTCACGTCTATAATCCCAGCACTTTGGGAGGCCAAGGTGGGTAGATCACCTGAGGTTGGGAGTTCGAGACCAGCCTGACCAACATGGAGAAACCCTGTCTCTACTAAAAATACAAAATTAGCTGGGCGTGGTGGCGCATGCCTATAATCCCAGCTACTCAGAAGGCTGAGGCAGGAGAATGGCTTGAACCCAGGAGGCAGAGGTTGTGGTGAGCCAAGATCATGCCGCCGCACTCTGGCTGGGCAACAGAGCGAGACTCTGTCTCAAAATAAATAAATAAATAAAATTGTTAGACCCTGGCTGGGCACAGTGGCTCATGCCTATAATCTCAGCATTTTAGGAGGCCAAGACATGATGATCATTTGCCCCAGTGTTCAAGATTAGCCTGGGCAACATTGTGAGACCCCATCTGTAAGACCCCATCTGTACAAAAAGCCAAGCGTTATGGCACACACCTGTCATCCTACCTACTTGGGAGGCTGGCTGAGGCGAAAGGACTACTTGCGTCTAGGTGTTCGAGGTTGCGGTGAGCTGTGATTGCACCACTACACTCCAGCCTGGTCTACAGAGTCTCTGGAAAAAATAAATTGCTCAACCCTGTCACCCTCCACTTTCTGTGGCTCTTCCACGCAGACACAGCTCTGATGTACCACAGGAATTAAAAAAACCGAGCTCTGGCCATACAGTGATTCCACCAAGGATCTAATACATCTCAGGAGCCCTGAGGTTTCTGAGATACTGCAAATGTGTAGAGAAAGGTCCTTCACTCTCCTCTCCAAAGTTATTCTTAAACCTTGGTAATCTCAGTAGAAATCAGCATCTAACAGAACAGGAGAGGAAATGGAGTGAATAGAAACTGGTACATTCCCTATCACTCTCTCCCAAAGAATCATCTTCCTTTAAAAAAAAAAAAAAAAAAAAAAAGACAGGGTTTCACTCTGTTGCCCAGGCTGGAGTACAGTGGCATGATCACAGCTTATTGTAACCTCAAATTCCTGGGCTCAAGCAGTCGTCCTGCCTCAGCCTCCTGAGTAGCTATGACTCTGGGCATGTGCCACCATGCCTGGCCTTTTAAAAAATTTTTGTAGGCCAGGTGCGGTGGCATCCCAGCACTTTGGAAGGCCAAGGCAGGCAGATCACCTAAGGTCAGGAGTTCGAGACCAACTTGGCCAACATGGTGAAACCCCATCTTCTACTAAAAATACAAACATTAGCTGGGCATTGGCGGGGCACGGTGGCTCACGCCTGTAATCCCAGCACTTTGGGAGGCTGAGGCGGGTGGATCATGAGGTCAGGAGATCAAGACCATCCTGGCTAACACGGTGAAACCCCCTCTCTACCAAAAATACAAAAAATTAGCCAGGTGTGGTGGCGGGCGCCTGTAATCCCAGCTACTCAGGAGGCTGAGGCAGGAGAATGGAGTGAATCCGACAGGTGGAGCTTGCAGGGAGCAGAGATTGCGCCACTGCACTCCAGCCTAGGCAACAGAGCGAGACTCCGTCTAAAAAAAAAAAAAAAAAAAAAGAAACAGCTTGTTTAACACTCCGAAAAAGTATACAGTATATGATATAATCTCAGCTATGTCCTTTAAAATCCATAATCACTATGAAAAACTCCATACTGTCTATGGAAAAATCAAATTCTGACAAATATTTAAAGAGACTTATTCTTAGCCAATGAGTAACTGCAGTCCAAGAAAACACTAACTTAAGAAGTCTTGGCTGGGCGTGGTGGCTCATGCCTGTAATCCTAGCACTTTGGGAGGCCGAGGTGTGTGGATCACCTTAGGTCAGGAGTTCAAGACCAGCCTGACCAACATGGTGAAACACTGTCTCTACTAAAAATACAAAAATTAGCTGGGCGTGGTGGTGTGCACCTGTAGTCCCAGCTACTTGGGAGGCTGAGGCAGGAGAATCGCTTGAACCCGGGAGGCAGAGGTTGCAGTAGGCCGAGATCATGCCACCACACTCCAGCCTGGGCCACAGAGCAAGACTCCATCTCAAAAAATAAATAGAAATAAATAAAAATTAAAAGTTGGAGTCAGTAGAAAGGAATGTTTAATATCAGTGTAAGTTAGTTAAGGAAGTCTGCTAACCACCGTGTGATTGATGCTATGCCAGAGTCAAGTTATGAGAGCAAGCTGTAACATACTGGGTCCAAGTGACCTGTTTAGCAAGATGGATGGGCTGCGGACATGGCTCTCTCCAGGCTCCTCAGGAAGGAATTTAGAAAATCGAACAGTGGTCAGAATTCAGTAAGAATACATTACCCTTATTTTTCTCATTTCACTTCAGATGGATGGAAATGTCATCATATATTAGTGTTCTTCTAGCATTTAAAAATCATTGATTTGTATAATAAAAATTGTAAACCAGTCCAACAAAAGGAAAGCTCCATGCTGCAGGGCTTCATTTTGTTTTGCTCATTGCTGCATTCTCCAGTGCCTAGAATAGAGCTTGGCATACAGCAAGCATGCAATTTTTTTTTTTTTTTCTGAGACAGAGTCTCATGCTCTGTTGCCCAGGCTGGAGTGTAGTGGCGTGATCTCAGCTCACTGCAACCTGTGCCTCCCAGGTTTAAGTGATTCTTTGCCTCAGCCTCCCAAGTAGCTAGAATTACAGGCACACGCCACCATACCAGGCTAATTTTGTATTTTTAGTAGAGACGGGGTTTTACCATATTGGCCAGGTGGGTCCTGAACTCCTGACCTCAGGTGATCCACCCACCTCGGCCTCCCAAAGTGCTGGGATTACATGCTTGAGCCACCGCGCCTGGCCGAGCATGCAATAAATATTTGCCAAATTTTGAATCAACAGATTATCCTGGGTCATACCTTTGAAACAGTAAACTCATTTCAGAAAATATAACCCAAGAAAATAATTCATAAAAGAAAGGAAATCATCTGTACAAAACCAAAAATAGTAATACCTTTTCCTAGTACAGTCAAGTTTGCAAAATGATTTTATAGCTTTTGGCACACAGGCTGGCACCCAGGAGTGCAGTGGTACAATCACAGCTCACTGTAACTGAGGAAGCAGAATAGGGAAAATGAGGCAGGATAATAGTAAAGGGAATTTAAAGTTGGATAAAGGGCAGAATGAGTAAGAACATGAGAGCAGAAGCAAGGTGAAGGGGTAGGTGAGCAAGAAGCAAGATAAAAGGCAGAAGTTAAGCAGGCCAAAACAAAAAGTAAGCTAAGAGAAGCAAGCAAGGACCCCATGGCCCGCAGGATCAAGACCAAACCAGCAAGGGGCAGCTCTTCAGGGCAAGGCATATGCATCAAAGAGAAAAAGTGTCCTTATCATGACCCCGTATGATAATCAGCTCATCAACGCTCATGCATATGGACTGCATATCATGCATGTACTTAAAATTATGGGATGGAGGCAGCAGGCAAGCACTAAGCAACACACCCATCAATCAAAAAGGCAGACACTGACTAGAGATTAGGCAGCCAAAAAAACACATAAAAAGACCCAAACTACACCAAACTCATGCTGATCTCATTTTGTAGAGGTCAGTCTGCTCTCTCGCTCCGAGAGTGTTAATACTGGGCTTGATTAACTTTTTTTTTTTTTTCTGAGACGGAGTTTCACTCTGTCACCCAGCCTGGGGTGCAGTGGCACGATCTCGGCTCACTGCAACCTCCGCCTCCCTCCCGGGTTCAAGCGATTCTCCTGCCTCAGCATCCCAAGTAGCTGGGATTACAGGCACGCACCACCACACCCAGCTAATTTTGTATTTTTAGTAGAGACGAGGTTTCTCCGTGTTGGTTAGGCTGGTCTCAAACTCCCGACCTCCAGTGATCTGCCCGTCTTGGCCTCACAAAGTACAGGGATTACAGGCGTGAGCCACCGTGCCCGGCTTGCCCAGCTAATTTTTTGGTATTTTTGGTAGAGACAGTGTTTCACCATGTTGCCCAGGCTGCTCCAGAACTCCTGACTTCAAGTGATCCTCCTGCCTCCTAACTATGCTAACTCAAATTTGAAAGTCTATATTTAAAAAGGGCACAGCCAGGCTCAGTGGGTCATGCCTGAAATCCCAGTACTTTGGGAGGCCAAGGCGGGAGGATCACTTGAGCCCAGGAGTTTAAGACCAGTGTGGGCAATATAGTGAGACCTCGTCTCTACAAAAAATTTAAAAAATAAAATTATCCGAGTGTGGTGGTGTGTGCTTGTGGTCCCAGCTACTAGAGAAGCTGAGGTGGGAGAATTACTTGAGCCTGGGAGGTGGAGGCTGCAATGGGCTGATATTGCGCCACTGCACTCTAGCCTAGATGACAGAGCAAGGCTCTGTCTCAAAAAAAAAAAAAAAAAAAAAAAGGAATGGAATACTGACTGATACATGCCATGAAGTAGATGAAACTTGAAAACATGTTCAGTGAAAGAAGCCAAACACAGCCGGGTGCAGTGGCTCACACCTGTAATCTCAGCACTTTTGGAGGCCAAGGTGGGCAGATCACCCTGAGGTCAGGAGTTGAGACCAGCCTGGCCAACATGGTGAAACCCCGTCTGTACTAAAAATACAAAAAAATTAGCTGGGCATGGTGGCGGGCGCCTGTAATCCCAGCTACTCGGGAGGCTGAGGCAGGAGAATCGCTTGAGCCCTGGAGGTGGAGGTTGCAGTGAGCCCAAATCGCACCACTGCACTCCAGCCTGGGCAACAAGAGTGAAAACTCCATCTCAAAAAAAAAAAAAAAAAAAGAAGCCAAACACAAAAGGTCATATATTGTATGATGGAATTTATATGAAATGTCCAGAATAGGCAAATGCAATAGGCTGATATGAGCACAGTGGCTCACGCCTGTAATCCCAGCACTTTAGGAGGCTGAGGTGGGCAGAAATGGTTGTACAACTCTCTGAATATACTAAAAAATCACAGAATTGTACAGGGTTTTCTTGGGTTTTTTTTTTTTTTTTTTTTGAGACAGGGTCTCACTCTGTTGACCAGCCCAGGCTGGAGTACAGATCAATCATGACTTGCTATAGCCTTAACTCCTTGGCCCAAGCAATCCTCCCACCTCAGCCTCCCAAGTAGCTGGGACCACAGGCGTTCAATACCACACCTGGCTAATTTTTTAAATTTGTGTAGAGCTGGTACCTCCCTATGTTGCCCACACTGGTCTCAAACTCCTGACTGTCCTCAGCAATCCTCCTGCCTTGGCCTCCCAAAGTGCTGAGATTACAGGTGTGAACCACCACACCTAGCCTGAATTGTACACTTTAAAAGAGTGAATTTTACAGTATATGAATTATATCTCAAACAGCTGTTATAAACAGCACTCCACACAATTACTATACACATTCTGTTTCTACCATTTTAACACCAAAAAAACTATAGACAAAAATCTCAGGATAAAATACTGTCCTTTAAATTTAATAAATATGACTTCATGAAAAAATTCATTACATTGACTTTATTTTCACATTTCATCACAGACCAGGTGAGAACTTTGTCAAACACCACAGAGCCAGTGGATTTGGACATTTAAAAGGGATGTTAGTTACTTTTCCTACTCAACTAAGTATCAAGCAGTTCAGATGAAGCAATATGCATCTGAAATCAATGCTTGGAGGCATTAAAATGCAAGAACCAAAAGAAAACAACAGATAAAATATTAAATGTATTTGCAATTCAAATTAACTTACTTTTTTTTTTTTTTTTTTTTTTTTTGAGACAGAGTCTTGCTCTGTCGCCCAGGCTGGAGTGCAATGGTGCGATCTCAGCTCACTGCAACCACCGCCTCCTGGATTCAAGCAACTCTTCTGCCTCAGCCTCCCAAGTAGCTGGGACTACAGGCACGCGCCACCATGCCCAGCTAATTTTTGTATTTTTAGTAGAGATGGGGTTTCACCATATTGGCCAGGCTGGTCTCGAACTCCTGACCTCATAATCTGCCCACCTCAGCCTCCCAAAGTGCTGGGATAACAGCCATGAGCCACTGCGCCTGACCAAATTAACTTACTTTTTGAAGACGAAACAAAACACTCTACCTGCCCCAAACCAACTCTGCCCCAAGGATTCTCTTTGATATCCAGTAGTAAGAACAAAATGACATCTAGCACTTGAATTCCAATTCTGTCTGGTACTAAATTGGTGAACTTGAGCAGGTGGCTTAACTAAATCTCTTTTCTTATCAGCATACTGAGGAAATAATAATAATACCCACCCTCACGAGATATTAGGGAAGTGTAAATGAGATCATGTAAAGCAATGCTACTCAAACCTTGGTCTTCAGACCATTGCCAATCCACTAACCATTAGCAGTCTGCATCAAGGTAAGTACAGAAAGAAAGCATTAGCACTTAGAACATCTTAGGGCAATTTGACAGGCAGTTTACAGTTTTGTTTTGAGACAGGGTCTCCCTCCGTCACCCAGGCTGGAGTGCAGTGGTGTGATCTTGGCTCACTGTAATCTCCGCCTCCCGGGTTCAAACTATTATCGTGCCTCAGCCTCCCAAGTAGCTGGGATTACAGGCCTGTGCCACCATGCCAGGCTAATTTTTTTGTGTTTTGTAGTTGAGATGGGGTTTCGCCATGTTGCCTAGGCTGCTGAACTCCTGGCCTCAAGTGATCCACCCACCTCGGCCTCCCAAAGTGCTGGGATTACAGGCATGAGCCACCGCACCCAGCCAATGTTTGCTGAATCTAATAATGATAATAATAAAAAGCCTGTATTCTCTATGTCTTTTTAAATGTTATTTTTCTAGTAATTTTATTTTACAGAAGTGCTTTTAGAACACTACTGATCTGCAACAGCTTGAAGGAAAAATCTACCTGGTCCTTTACGAAGACAGTTTGAGAAGCAGTGATATTAAGCACTCTACCCAGTGCTGAACACAAAGTAAGAACCCCTGGCTGGACATGGTGGCTCACACCTGTAATACTAATACTTTGGGAGATTGAGGTGGGAGGATCACTTGAGTTCAGGAGTTTGAGACCAGCCTGGGCAACATAGCGAAGCCCAGTCTCTACAAAAAATAAAATACAAAAATCAGCCGGGCATGCTGATGTATACCTTTAGTCCCAGCTACCCAGGAGGCTAAGGCAGGAGGATTGCTTGAGCCCAGGAGGTTGAAGTTGCAACAAGCTGAAATTGTGCCACTGCACTCCAGCCTGGGTAACAGAGTGAGACCCTGTCTCAAAAGACAAACAAACAAAACAAACAGAAAACCACCCCCAAATATTAATTTCCTCTCCATCTGTCAGACTCTGTAGTCAGTTACTAAATGCTTAGGGAGAACCTTCCTGGCAAAAGATAGTGTGCAGGTGCAATGGTAGTGCTAAAGAAATTTAAGAAATGTAGTTGCAGAGGCCAGGCGCGGTGGCTCACACCTGTAATCCCAGCACTTTGGGAAGCCAAGGCAGGTGGATCACGAGGTCAGGAGTTCAAGACTAGTCTGGCCAACATGATGAAACACCGTCTCTACTAAAACTACCAAAAAATTAGTCGGCTGTGGTGGCGGGTGCCTGTAATCCCAGCTTCTTGGGAGGCTGAGGCAGAAGAATCACTTGAACCAGGGAGGCGGAGGTTACGATGAGTCGAGACAGTGCCATTGCACTCCAGCCTGGGCGACAGAGTGAGACTCCGTCTCAAAAAAAAAAAAAAACAAATGTAGTTGCAGAAATAAAATCCACAAATATAGAACAAACAATGTGAAAGATAAGGCAGTACAAGCTCTAAATACATGATACTGAAAAAAACTAAAAAACTAGTACTCTTTTCAGGTTAAAGTGGTCAAGGCGGTTTTGTCTGAGGAAGCATGATTAGAACTGGGCCTTTGAAAACTGCATAGGATTAAGGCAGCTGGGAATAGGAGGGGCATTTAAGCAGAGAACTGCCAGTGCAAAACCAAAGAGGGAGGCATTATGAATAGATGAGTCCAACAGGAAAGCAATGGAAAAGCAGCTGGAACCAGCTTTATGGGAAAAACCTCATCTTTGTCCATCAGTTCAAAGATTTAGAACCTAAGCCAGGGAGCCACTGAAGATTCCTGAGCTAGAAAACAAAATGATCAAACCAGGGTCACACATATCCTACTACTGTATCACTATATACATCAGTTTGGCCATTTTCCCATGTGACCTCTATCTCTTTTCCCTTCAGTGCACTCACCCTGCAAAAGACCATACATAACCTCAGATCAATGCAACCATCTGCTTCCTAGACTTCAATTCAAATCTAGGCCCAGATGTGCTGGAGAAAACCAAACAACCCTGTATAGTGATATAAGATAGATGATGTTGTGGGAAGTCAGGGACCCCGAATGGAGAGACCGGCTGAAGCCACAGCAGAAGAACATAAATTGTGAAGATTTCATGGACATTTATTAGTTCCCCAAATTAATACTTTTATAATTTATTACGCCTGTCTTCACTGCAATCTCTGAACATAAATTATGAAGATTTAATGGACATTTATCATTTCCCCAATCAATACTCATAATTTCCTATGCCTGTCTTTAATCTCTTAATCCCATCATCTTCATAAGCTGAGGATGTATGTCATCTCAGGATCCTGTGATCATTGCGTTAACTGTATAAATTGTTTGTAAAACATGTGTTTGAACAATATGAAATCAGGGCACCCTGAAAAAAAACAGAACAACAGCAATTTTCAGGGAACAAGGAAAGATACCATAAGGTCTGACTGCCTGGGGGTCGGGCAGAATAGAGCCATAGTTTTCTTCTTGCAGGGAGCCTATAAACAGACGTGTGAGTAGGAGAAATATCACTGAATTCTTTTCCCAGCAAGGAATATTAATAATTGATAACCCTGGGGAAGGAATGCATTCCCAGGGGTAGGCCTATAGATGACTGCTCTGGGAGTGTCTGTCTTATTTGGTTGAGATAAGGGATGAAATATGCCCTGGTCTCCTGCAGTGCCCTCAGGCTTACTAGGATTGGGAAATTCCAGCCTGGTGAATTCTAGTCAGACTGGTTTTCTGCTCTCAAACCCTGTTTCCTGTTAAGATGTTTATTAAGACAATGTGTGCCCAGCGGGACATGGACCCTCATCAGTAATTCTAATTTCGCTCTTGCCTTGTGATCCTGCTCTGCCCTTTTGCCTTGTGATCTTTTATTGCCCTTTGAAGCATGTGATCTCTGTGATCCACTCCCTATTCGTACCCCCCCTCCCCTTCTAAAATCCCTAATAAAAACTTGCTGGTTTTTCGGCTCAAGTCGCCATCATGGTCCTACCAATATGTGATGGCACCCACGGAGGCCCAGCTGTAAAATTCTTCTCTTTGTAGTCTTTCTCTTTATTTATGAGACCAGCTGACACTTAGGGAAAATAGAAAAGAACCTACATTGAAATATTGGGGGCTGGTTCCCCCAATAACATGTATAGCCTGCAACCTGAGCAGGGCCTTCAGCCTGGTCCAGCAAATCATTTCGGTATTCTTTTTTTTTTTTTTTTGAGACAGAGTCTTGCTCTGTCATCCAGGCTGGAGTGCAGTGGCACAATCTCGGCTCACTGCAACTCTGCCTCCTGGGTTCAAGCGATTCTCCTGCCTCAGCCTCCCAAGTAGCTGGGCTTACAGGTGCCCGCCACCACGCTTGGCTAATTTATGTATTTTTAGTAGAGACAGGGTTTCACCATGTTGGCCAGGCTGGTCTGCCTGCCTCGGCCTCCCAAAATGCTAGGATTACAGGCATGAGCCACCGTGCCCAGCCTCATTTCTGTATTCTTGGTCCGCTTCATTGTCTCTTCCCAAAGAACCACTATTCCTAACTTTCATCATTATCCTCAAGCCCCTTCACTCTACTGCTTCCTTGCCTCCCACCTGGTTTATCTGCTTCCTTCCTGTTAGGAACAATTGAGGTTATCAGACATGAACTCTTTCAACTCTCTCCACCCAAGCCTAAAAACATACATATTTCAAACACCCACCCTTAGTTCTTTGCTTCTAATCTAAGTACTCTGTGATCCTCATTAATCACTTTCTGTCCCTTAGTTGGTTATTCCTTATTTCCAATCTTCCCTTTATACTAGCCCCATCCCCATATATTATGAGTTGCTCAAGGCTATTCCATCTGTTTTTTCTTTTGAAACAGTGTCTCAAAAGTGTAGTGATGTGCAGTGGTGTGATCTCGGCTCACTGCAGCCTCAAGCCCCCAGGCTCAAGCTATCCTCCAACCTCAGCCTCCCAAAGTGCTGGGATTACAGGCATGTGCCCCCACACCTGTCCTAGCTCATCTTAAGGGGGGAAAAATCCAACATAAAATAAAACTTTTCCCTTTGACCTCTTATTGGCTGTTCCTCCTCCTACTTAAGTGCTGATTTTCCTTAGGCCTGCATCTTTAGCCTTCTTCCCTTCTCACTGTACACGGCCTGATTGGGCAAACTCACCCTCTCCCATGCACTTCAACTACCATCCAAGCCAGAAGCCAGCAAATCTGTATTTCTGGCCCCTCTGAGCTCGAGCTGACAATCTCATATGTTAAACTGACTAACTGAATAGCATTCTCTACCTTTATGTCTCAAAGATACCTTACACTCAATAGGTCTAAAGCTGAACTCATCTTCCCAAGTCTGTCTCCACTTTGGCTCTCTCAAGGACTGACACTATCTCCTCAGTGAAGAAGACTAAGAGTTTCACCTTATTAAAAGAAACCCAGGGCCAGGCGCAGTGGCTCATGCCTGTAATCCCAGAACTTTGGGAGGCCAAGGTGGGCGGATCACCTGAGGTTGGGAGTTTGAGACCAGCCTGATCAACATGGAGAAACCCCATCTCTACTAAAAATACAAAATTAGCTGGGTGTGGTGGCCCATGCCTGTAATCCCAGCTACTTGGGAGGCTGAGGCAGAATTGTTTGAACCCAGGAGGCGGAGGTTGCGGTGAGCTGAGATCGCACCATTGCACTCCAGCCTGGGAAACAAGAGCGAAACTCCATGTCAAAAAAAAAAAAGAGGCTGGATGCAGTGGCTCATGCCTGTAATCCCAGCACTTTGGGAGGCCGAGGCGGGTGGATCACCTGAGGTCGGGAGTTCAAGACTAGCCTGACCAAAATGGAGAAACCCTGTCTCTACTAAAAATACAAAATTAGCTGGGTGCAGTGGTACATGCCTGTAATCCCAGCTACTCAGAAGGCTGAGGCAGAATTGCTTGAGGAGGAGGTTGCAGTGAGCTGAGATCACGCCATTGCACTCCAGCCTGGGCAACAAGAGCGAAACTCTGTCTCAAAAAAAAAAAGAAACCTAGGGGTCATCTTAGCTCCAACTCACTTAACTTCCTTAAGTTCTTCTATCAGTTGCTGTCTATCCTTCTATCCCAATTGCTACTGCCTTAGTTCAGTTCCTGAGTAGCTCTTGCTTAGGCTACTCAACCTCTTCCTACCCTCTTTCTCTGCCTCCAGACTTTTTTTCTTTTTTGAAAGAGGGTCTCGCTTTGTCACCCAGACTGGAGTACAGTGGTGCAATCACAGCTCCCGGCAGCCTCCACCTCCCAGGCACAAGCAACTTTCCCACCTCAGCCTCCCAAATAGCTGGGACTATAGGGTACATCATCACACCCTGCTAATTTTTGTATTTTTTGTAGAGACAAGGTTTTGCCATGTTGCCCGGGCTGGTCTTTACTCCTGGGCTCAAGTGATCCACCCACCTGGGCTCCCAAAGTGCTGGGATTACAGGCTTGAATGCAGCTGCCTCCAGTCTTGTTCAATCTAGCCTCACTATGGTTACCTGATTTAGGCATATAACAATCCTGCTTAAAACACTTCAGTGGATACATAAGAAACTTCATAGTGATCGTCTCTGAGAACTAGGGGATCTAGGATAGGAGAAATATTTGTCTTTCCCTTTGGTACTACTTGAATTCTTTACTATTAGCATGCATTACTATACAAAACTAAAGTTTCAGTGACCCCCAGTGCCTAAATACAAAGTCTTTCATGAATCTCTCTCCAGTTTACCTCTCAGGCTTCTCTCTCAAGCCACTACTCTACCTAGAATGGCCTCCCATCCAAATATCAACTTAGCTCTGAAGACTCTGTCCAGACCAGGCGCAGTGGCTCACGCCTGTAATCCCAGCACTTTGGGTGGCCGAGGTGGGTGAATCGCCTGAGGTCAGGACTTCAAGACCAGCCTGGCCAACATGGTGAAACCCTGTCTCTACTAAAAATAAAAAAAATTAGCCAGGTGTGGTGGCGGGTGCCTGTAATTCCAGCTACTTGGGAGGCTGAGCCAGGAGAATCGCTTGAACCTGGGAGACCGCGCCACTGCACTCCAGCCTGGACAGTAAGAGCAAAACTCCACTTAAAAAAAAAAAAAAAAAAAAGACTGCCCAAAAGGGACTTCCTCCAGACTTCTCTATACAGAAGTGACCTCCTTTTCCTTGATGTCTACTGTGCACCATATTCAGACTTCCAACATGGTACTTACAATTCATGTTGTATATAATAGTCAAAATCAAAGTCTATCTCCCTCCATTAGCCTTAGATTCCCTGAGGACAGGAATTCTTCTTTTTTTTTTTTTTTTTTGGAGACGGAGTCTCACTCTATCACCCAGGCTGGAATGCAATGGTGCAATCTCAGCTCACTGCAACCTCCACCTCCCGGGTTCAAGTGATTCTCCTGCCTCAGCCTCCCAAGTAGCTGGGATTACAGGAACATGCCACCATACCCAGCTATTTTTTTTTTTTTTTTAGTAGAGATAAGAATTCTTATTCACCCTTGAATTTTCAGAGCCTTGTTACAGAATCAGAATTTCCACAGATGGGGCTTAGGCAAGTGTTTTGACAATGTTCCTCAGGTGATTCTAACTATACTATGTTAACTGCACTAAAACGTAAACTCTTTCACATCAGGAATCATCACTACGCAGCACAATGTAAGTGCTCAATAAATGCTTTACTAAATTGAACTGAAACAGACAAGTCTGGAAGATGAGGGAGAAGAGTTTGGAGCTAAAGATTTGGAGGCATCAGGATGTAAGATGGTGTGAGTGCAGTGAGAGGAGGAAGGAAGCCGGGAAGGACTTCTTGATGACCCTTTCACTGTAACCACAGAAGACTCAATTACACGTGTTTTCCTTACGACTTGAGTTCCTTAAGGGACGGGAACTCTCCGTCCTACTCATCTCTGTAAGCCTGGCGCTAAGCACAGTGCATGGTACATGTTAGGAGCTCAGTAATCTTTTACTGATCTTTTATTGAGCTGTATCAGTGCCCCTGGTAATAGAGGGGGGTAAAAAACTTCAGGGACACACAGGAAGAAGTGACTAACTTGGCATAGGAGGCTGGATACATTGATTTTCAGAGGGACAATTAAGCGCAGTCTTCAAAGAGAAGTTCGTTTGGCAGAGCAGTGTCAAGAACTTCCAAGCAGAAGGAACAGCAGGAAGGTAAGTACTGAGATACGAAAGAGGGCAGCCACAATCCTTCCACGTGGCCAGGAGTCAGGTACGTAAGAGATTTACAAAATGAGATTGAGAGGGTTAGGGCCAGACTGAGAGGCCACAGACACCCACCTACAGATTTAAGGCTAACTGTAGGTGGTCAAAGAGGAGTTTTAAATTTAACATCAGATGATCTACCTTTACTTTGTACAAAGTACTAGTAGGGCCAGGCGCGGTGGCTCACACCTGTAATCCCAGCACTGTGGGAGGCCGAGGCGGGCGGATCATTTGAGGTCAGGAGTTCGAGACCGGCCTGGCCAACATGGTGAAACCCCATCTCTACTAAAAATACAAAAATTAGCAGGGCGTGGTGGCGGGCACCTGTAATCCCAGCTCCTGGGAAGGCTGAGGCAGGAGAATCGCTTGAACCGGGGAGGTGGAGGATGCAGTGAGCCGAGATCGGACCACTGCACTCCAGCCTGGGCGACAGAGTCAGGCTCCATCTCAAAAAAAAACCAAAACAAAACAACCAAAAAAACAAAACAGGCCAGGCGCGGTGGCTCACGCCTATAATCCCAGCACTTTGGGAGGCCGAGGCGGGCGGATCACGAGGTCAGGAGTTTGAGATCATCCTGCCCAATATGGCAAAACCCCCGTCTCTACTAAAAAAAATACAAAAATTAGCCGGGCATGGTGGCGCGCGCCTGTAATCCCAGCTACTCAGGAAGCTGAGGCAAGAGAATCGCTTAAACCCGGGAGGCGGAGGTTGCAGTGAGCCGAGATGGCGCCACTACACTCCATCCTGGGCGACAGAACGAGACTCCGTCTCAAAATAAAATAAAATAAATAAAAAATTGAAAGTACTAGTCGAAGCACGAAAGGCAAAGAATTGAGAGACTCAAGGAAAAAAGCTTCATTAGCGGCTGAGGTCCAGGTGACAAACCCAAACAAGGCAACGAAGGGAAGGGAGTGAGAAACCCATTCCACAAAACCCACGATACAAGTAAAGCGGCCTGTGAATTCCGACCCCTGCTGACTGCCAGGCCACACGCCGGTTTTTTTCAGGTCTCAACTAGATGCTAAGCTCCGAAGTGGAACTCCCCCAGGCACTTTCTGTTCTAATTCAGGAGTTCCAAGCCCCTTTCCATCACAACCCCATCGCGCGCGGGAAGCCCAAGCTGTGCGGAGAAACGCAGGAGTAAGCCCGCGTCCGGTGAGACCCGGGAACGCGGCGCGGGAGACTGAGGCGCAGAGTACAGAACTGCGCGTGCGCGCCTGTAGCACGAGCCCCGCCCCCTGGCTCTAAACCGGGTGGCGGGAAAAGGGATTCAGCGTCTCCCGAGAATGCCCCCATAGCTTCGAAAGGATCCCCGTGTCCGCTCAGCGCCCTCTCGCCACACACTCACTCACCCGCTCCCTGCGGGTCCTCAGAAGCCCGGAGGAGCCAGCGGCCCTCTGGAGCGCGGCCGCAGCCTTTCCGCCACCAGGCTCAGCTGGACCGGTCCCCGCCTGCGCGGAGAGCGAGGCGGAGCGAGCCGGGCTGGTCCACGTGACTCCGAGCGAGCTGGGGCGGAGATTGGTGAAGAAGGAAGGAAAAGGGAAGCGAGTGCAGGGACTGTTTTATGTGAGATCGATCTAAAAAAATCACAGCGCTATGAATTTTCTGCTGAATTATAGTAGAATCAAAGTCCGATTAGAGGTGAATTTACAAACATTCTTCCCCTTCTAGTCAAGCGGACTATTCGAAGTCTTAAATAGTTAGTTAGAAAAGTTAGGTTTTATTTGGGAGGAAGTAAAGAGCTGAAGTACAGGGAGGAATGGTCTTCTGGGATAGGGGATGTCCGTCGTATTATAGGTATAAGTTTAAAGCTTTCAAAGTATGCAAGAGGCTCATAAAAGGAAGAAAGCAACCGTAAATATTCATTGAACAGTTGAGGGTCTCTTCTGGCCTCTGCTGAGATGATCTTGTCAAAAGGAAAAGATAATAGGTCTCTGCTCTGGCCCCCTGTAATCCCAGCTACTGGAGAGGCTGAAGCAGGAAGATCGCTTGAGCCCAGGATTTCTAGACTGTAGTGTGTGATGATCGTGCCTGTGAATATCCATTGCACTCCAACCTGGTCAACATAGTAAGACCCCCCCCCACCTCAAAAAAAAAAAAAAAAAAGAAGAAGATAGGGCTCAAATAATAATCTCCTGAATTATTAAGCATTTGAATAGAAGGAATCAATTTCTGGGGTATGAGGGAGTTAGAAGAGATTTGCTTCAAGATGAAAGGACAGATGACAGAGAAATGAAAATACACAGACACAAAACAAGAAAAAAACACAGAACTAGTGATAAAAGCAGAAAGATGCCATTTGAGGAGTGTTTTGATTTGCTCTAAATAAATTAGAACAGAGTCAAAGTCTCTCCCCTCATGCCCCCTACTACCACCCGTTCATTTATTTTCTCCAGGAATCAGATTTCCTGTGTTGGCCTCAGGGAACAATTATGGGGCTTAAATACCATCTGCCAGGCAGCCACAACAGTGGATGTCAGGCTGACCGGTTAAGCTGCTTAATTTTTCTAGATTCTAGGCTTGCCCAAGCCCTATTTAGGTTGGAAGCTCCTTGGCCCAGGACCTCTGAAGAGATCCATTATGCCAGAATGAACACAACCAGCCAGCGGATGTAGACAGGTTTACGTGGCTTTACAGAACAGCTAAATCCTAGTGTTCACTTTTCTCAGAGCTACTTCCCCACCCAAGTCCCTGGGGCAAGCATCCCTGAGATAAGTAGGCTATATATTCCCATTAACTTCCCCCAAATTCTTTGGTACACCTACATCCTGATCTGGGGCTAATACCTCCATTTTCACCACCCACCTCCCTTGAGTCCCTTCTCCTAACCTTGGAAGCCTTGTCTCCTCCACTTCTCTCCATCTGCCTCGTGTGAGGAGTAACTCCCTGCTTCTCTGTTCCCTCAGAAATCAAGAGCCACACACTTGACTGGCAGCAGGGTAAAGGCCAGAAACTTAAGGTGTCGGTTACCCAGTACTCACCATACTGGGTCGAGGAAGGGAGGTATAGGATGGCACCTCTTTTTGCTTCCTTAGCTCTCATGCCCCAAAACTCAGACACAGCCACACTCACATTCATATGCACAATCAGCATACACGGCGAAGAGTGGTGGGATGGGGAGGAAGGGAAGTTTGCACCAACCAGCTCATGAATGCAACTTGAAAGATTTCACACAGCAAAAGGAAAAAAAAAAAAAAAAAAAAACCACATACATAAGTTAAAAAATAAAGAAGTACATGCCCCTCCCCACAGTCTCTTTCTTCATCTAGGGGCTGGCTCAACCCCTCCACGTAAACTCAGAAGCTTTCTACTCCCTCTATTCAGCTGGAGCTTCTACAGGGCCTGGGTGTTCAGTTCAACAGCTTCCCCTGTGACCTCTGGTTGTCCGTTGGAGTCATCGGGTTTGGCACCCTTGAGGACAGACAGTCTCTCAGAAATACTCTTGAGCCGGGGGAAGAGAAGAAAGTCGTACAGGAGGCTGCCCAGACCCCCTCCAATGATTGGGCCTACCCAGTACACCTGTAGGAAGAGAAAAGGAATACTCAGGCTTGGGGAGGGGACAGAGCAGCAACGCTGCTCTTTTTCCAGCCACCTTAGTGGAAAACAAGATATTGTACACTTGATACCTACAATAAACTCATCATTTATTTTCTGATTCATCAAATTACTCCTTTATCCCACACCTTAGCATGTGTATATTCTATTTGTTATCAATTTGCACTAGTTTGTATGTTGCTTTCAAAAAAATTTTATAAATTGTGGTAAAACACATATAAAATTTACCATATTAAATATTTTTGGACAGGCGCAGTGGCTTACGCCTGTAATCCCAGCACTTTGGGAAGCTGAGACGGGCAGATCACAAGGTCAGCCATTTGAGAACAGCCTGACCAACAGGGAGAAACCCCATCTCTACTAAAAATACAAAAATTAGCTGGGCGTGGTGGCAGGCACCTGAAATCCCAGCTACTTGGGAGGCTGAGGCAGGAGAATTGCTTGAACCCAGGAGGTGGAGGTTGCAGTGAGCTGAGATCCTGAGATCAAGCTCCACTGCACTCCAGGCTTGGTGACAGAGGGAGACTCCGTCTCAAAAATATATATATATGTTTTTAAGTGTACAGTTTAGTAGTGTTAAGTATATTCACATTGTTGTGCAACCTATATCTAGAACTTTTTCATCTTGCAAAACCGTAACTCTATACCCATTAAACAACTGCCTATTCCACCCCACCCCCATCAGCCCCTGGTAACTATCCTTCTACTTTACGTCTATGAATTTGAGTACTCTAAATACCCCATATAAACGTAATCATACAGTATTTGTCTTTTTGTGACTGGCTTATTCACTTAGCATAATGTCCTCAAGATTCATCCATGTTGTGGTATGTGTCACAATTTCCTTCCTTTTTATGGCTAATATTCCATTTATGTATATACCACATTTTGTTTATCCATTCATCCACTGAGGAACACTTGGGTTGCTTCTACCTCTTGGCTATTGTGAATAATGCTGTTATGAAAATGGGTGTACAGCTTTGAAAAAATTTTAAATTATTTCCATATGTTTGGCTTGCACAACATCAACATAACCAATATTTATTGAGTGCTTACTTTATATCAGATTCTGTGCTAAATGTTTCTCACATATAACTTTCACACGTTTCTTGTAATGTCCCATTTTCTAGTAAAACAAACTGAAGCACAGAGTGATTATTTGCCCATGGTCACACACAAAGCCGATAACGTATTAGAACTGGAATGGGGCTGAGGCCCATTTGTGCTCACAACACATCTTGATCTCTGAGAGCAGAATTTATTCTGCTCATATTTAGTTGTCTCTCTTCATACCCCCTAGTTCAGCAACCAGTGAATACTCAGTGCATACTCCCTGACTAACCAGAGAAGGAAAAATATGAGCAAGAGCCTCTCCTTCTAGCAAAATCATGAATCCTGCTCACACAGGCATGCCAAACTCTCTGACAGTCCTCTTAGCTGAGTGCTGGTAGAGCAGCCAACACACGCAGAAGGAAAGCAGGAATCCAGCCTGGAACCTGCAGTCCACAACCATCCAGAAGGGCTCCAGGATCTTGCCCCTCTCCCTTCACTCACCCAGTGGTTAGTGAAGTTCCCAGTGAGAATGGCGGGAGCAAAGGAGCGGGCAGGATTCATGCCTGCACCAGTATAATACATCTGCAAAAGAGACAGTTGTAACTGAGACACCCCCCTACTGCACCCCAGCTTCTCTCCCCACATCCCACATTGCCCCTGAGAGCTGGCATCTTTTCTCCAGCCAGCAGCAAGTGGAGAGGGACAGCCTGCATGACTCTCCAGGGGTTCCTGCAATGGGGTGAGGGCAACTGATGCCCTGTCTGGGAACAGACTATGGATCCATAGGCAAAACCCATGTCTAGCCATGATGCATTCATTTCTACCTTGGGGTCAAGAAGGACTAGATATAGCAGTCACAAGAGAGGGATAGGGCAGAGTTGATTCCTTTGTGCCAGTTCAGAGTGTGATGGATAATGTTCATGTTTTACAGTGAAGTAGGCAGGAAGAACCCTTAAAAGTTGGGAAAGATTTAGGGGCCCTGGAATCCTTGAATGAGAAGTTGCTCTCCTTCCTGCTTACCCCAAAGAGGTGCCCCAGGGCAAGGGAGAAGCCAACGGCCAGGGCCACGGAGCCCAGTTGGCCATTCCGCCTCTCGTCGTATGTGGCAAAGATGCAGAGCACAAACTGGAGCGTCAGGAAGATCTCCACTGTGGTTGCCTGGCCCACGCTCACCGCAGGGTGCAACTGCACAAAAGAAGAAGAAGAGAGGCAGCTCATGAGGGCTGCCACAGTGTTACCTCCTCAAGTCTTCCCCGGCAAGGATCTCCTTATGGCATCAGGTCCCTGGAGAGGAAGGATAATACAACCCCCTTCATAATCATTGTATTTGCATCTTAGTATCTCCTAACAGTGCTCCTTCATGATGGAAATGATTGCAGCCACTTACATGTATGAGGAAACTGAGACCTTGAAAGGTAAAATAAGTTTCCTTAAGAACCTGCAAGGAGTTGGAAGGAAAGCTGAAACTCAAACTCAGGTTTCTTAATTCTCAGTCCAGGGCCCTATGCCTTCCTTAAAGATCTAAAGCACCTGTCAATCCTCACCACTTCAACACACACATGCTCACACATGCACATATTGTCCCAGACCCCACGGGAGCTGATTCACCTGCACCAGTCAGGGAGTCAGGGCAACAGAGAGTCAGGACACCAGGTTCCCCATCCCCTCTCAGCCAACCATTACCGTGTTGAGTGCTAGGTTTCCTCGGACGGCAGGTGGGGTAACGCTATACAGCACAGCGGCCCCAGCCACAGCTCCCAGGAGCTGGGCTGCCATATAGCAGAAGGCACGGAGCAGGGACATCTGGGAGCCCACAAGGAAAGCAAAAGTGACTGCAGGATTGACGTGGGCTCCACTGATGTGGCCCACAGACTGCACCAGTGTAGCCAGGGCCAAGCCAAATGCCATAGCCACCTGCAGAACATGCAGGGGTCCAGGAGCCCAGCGCAGTGAGGACCCCAGCCCGAAGAAGACATAGAAGAGGGTGGCAAAGAACTCAGCGAATATGGCCCTCCAAAAGGAGGCTGATCGCAGTTCCCACATGGCAGGGGGGGATGGGCACAGTGCCTGGGTCCCTGCTACCCCCATGGCCTTGTCTGGGTGGACAGTCCCCTTTATAGAGGACTCTTAATCCCTGGGAGGGGCAGGCTGAGGTAGCTGGCCCAGCCTCTTAACCCCTTCACAGCTGTGGAGGGCTAAGTCCCCTCCCATACATGGTAAAGATGCTGGATTTTCCCGCCTTTCTCAACTGGGAGATGAGCCGAGAGAGTCATGGCAGTGAGGGTGGGATTGGGGTCAGAGCAAGAGAGACTACGAGAAGTGGGGGTGAGGAACAGCAGGACTGGAAGAGTCTGCCCTTCTGTGTGTGTCAAAATTGGGGTTCATAGTCCTGATTGACATCAACATTAGAATACTCTTCAGCTCTCTTTGGAAGGTCCATCAAGCTGAGCTCACTTCATGGCATTTGGGGCTGAGCTCCTGGGGGCCTCAGCCTCCTCTGAGTCTGCCAGGGGTAAGGGTGGGGGTGGGGTAAGGAGTGGAGTTCAGCAGGGAAGTTGGATAACTAAAGAGAATTCTTTAGTTCCCAGGGATTAGAAGCCTTTCTCCCATTGGCTAGTTTGGGCTGGAATCTGTGGACCCTGCAGCTCTGGGACAAAATAGTTCTGCTGCGTCTGGCTTTCTCTGAGCCCGGGTTCCCTACCCCCAGTCCATGACAGCACCTCCCTTTTCAAACCCTAGGCCTGACTTTTTAAACCACAGGGACTGACAGAGAGAAGACACTATCATCCCTGCATGGGCTGGGGGTGGGGTTGGAGGGATAGGAATAAGAAGGGGACTCGTAGTTAAATCTTAGAGTCAGCTTATATTTCATCTTTCCTAACTCACATGGTCATAGCAAGAAGTACTGAAAGGAGGGAAACTGAGTCATGGCTATGAAGGAATGGGAAGGTCTAATGTCCTCTAATACAGCCATGATCAGCTGGGGATCAGCCTTGATCCCCAGGGAAAGGTATGGGTGTGCTGGGATCAGATCTGGGGAAACAGCCGGTCAAGGAGAGGGAAAAGGATAATATGGGGAAAGAAAGTTTGGGGAAAGAGGTTCAGTTGTGCTTGGGCTTGGTGAGGGACTTGGGACCTAGGTGTGGGGTTGTGTGGTGATGGAGAAGGTGGAATGGGACATACTGATAGGTTCTACCATCTCCACATAGTGGCAAGTCATACCGGCCACAAACTTTTCTCATGAAGCACCAGAGAACAGAAATTTGAGGTGAGGCCTGCAAGAATGGTGCCCAGCATGGGTCCTACCCAGTACACCTGTGGGGAGAGAGAAGGAACACAGATCAGGGACTGTGCTTTCTCCTCATAATACCCAGCTTGGGGATGGACAGAAAGAGAGTTATAGTGAAGGTAGAGGGTCCATCTAACTTATCCACTGGCAGGAAGAGTTGCTGAGAACAGGTCAGAGAGCACCCAAAGGGTTTGGAGCTCTCAATTACATAGAAGAGAAACAGTCCACCAGAAGTCACTGGAATCTCCTATATTCTAGAAGCCTCATCAGTCTCCTGACTTAAGGCCCTATAACCCTCAATGCATCTCACCCAGTAATGCTCCCAGATGCCAGTCACCACTGCTGGCCTCAGGAAGCATGCAGGGTTCACGCTGCCTCCAGAAAAGTTCCCCTGGATAGGATAAAGAGAGAGGGTAGCACATCATGGTGTTAAGAGCAGAGATTTTGGCCACAGATACTCTGGTCCAATTAGGTGAGGATAAAAAGTGACAGAACCAGCTGGGTGCAGTGGCTCATGCCTGTAATCTCAGCACTTTGGGAGGCCAAGGTGGGTGGATCACCTGAGGTCAGGATTTCGAGACCAGCCCGACCAACATAATGAAACCCCGTCTCTACTAAAAATATGAAAAATTAGCTGGGCATGGTGGCGGGTACCTGTAATCCCAGCTACTCGGGAGGTTAAGGCAGGAGAATCGTTGGAACCGGGGAGGCAGAGGTTCCGGTGAGCCGAGATCACGCCATTGTACTCTAGCCTGGGCAACGAGAGCGAAACTCCATCTCAAAAAAAAAAAAAAAAAAGACAGAACCAGTTACAACTGCTGGTGGGAGTATAAACTGAGATATTACTTTTTTTTTTTTTTAGACAGGGTTTCGCCCTGTCACCCATGCTGGAGTGGAGTGGTGCAATCACAGCTCATTGCATTTTCAACATCCTGGGCTCAAGCGATCCTCCTACCCCAGCCTCCCAAATAGCTGAGACTACAGGTGTTTACCACCATGCTCAGCTAACTTTTTTATTTTTTGTAGAGATGGGGTCTCACTGTGTTGCCTAATCTGGCCTCAAACTCCTGGGCTCAAGTGATCCTGTCACCTCAGCCTCCCAAAGTGTTGAGATTACAGGCGTGAGGCACTGTTCCGCACCTGAGATAATGACTTTGGGACACAGTTTAACACCTACTCATAAAGATGAACAAATTACATAATTTCTTTTTTTTTCTTTGAGACAGAGTCTCACTCTGTTGCCCAGTCTGGAGTGCAGTGGCACAATCAGCTCACTGCAACCTCTGCAATTTTTATGTCTCAGCCTCCCAAGTAGCTGGGACTACAGGTGCCCGCCACCATGCCCAGCTAATTTTTGTATTTTTAGTAGAAACGGGGTTTCACCATGTTGGCCACGCTGGTCTCGAACTCCTGACCTTAAGTGATCTGCCCCTCTCGGCCTCCCAAAGTGCTGGGATTACAGGTGTGAGCCACCACGCCAGGTCAAATTACATAATTTCTGACTCAGCAACTCCACTTCTCACTTATATACCCAGGAGAAACTTGGGTAGCACATCATGTAAATTTATGTAATTGTCGGCTGGGGGCAATGGCTTACGCCTGTAATCCCAGCACTTTGGGAGGCTGAGGCAGGCGGATCACCTGAGGTCAGGAGTTGGAGACCAGCCTGGCCAACATGGTGAAACCCCATCTCTACTAAAAATACAATAATTAGTCGGGCATGGTGGTGGATGCCTGTAATCCCAGCTACTCGGGAGGCTGAGACAGGAGAATCGCTTGAACCCAGGAGGTGGAGGTTGCGGTGATCCTAGACTGTGCCACTGCACTCCAGCCTGGGCAACAAGAGTGAAACTCAGTCTCAAAAATAAAATAAAATAAAAGTAATTGTCAAGGTTCTAGTTTTTCTATTGGATGGATGGTTAGAAATGATGCTTAATCATTATTAAAAACAAATAAGTGGGAGCCATATATAGGCCAATGAGGAGAGGATATCATGAACAACAAAATATTCTGTGTACCCCAAATTAATTAAAAACAGCAGTGACAACAATATATGCTTTACCACTTTCTAGTTGGGCAAGTTATCCCCGCTATATATAGGTTCCAGGAGGGCAGGGACCATGTCTGATTTTTCACCAGTGCAAACCTGGTGCTTAACACACAGAAGGCAGTAAATAAATATTTGTTGAATAGATTAGATTAGCTTAGATTAGCATAAGCTTGCTTGCTTTTTTTTTTTTTTTTTTGAGACAGAGTCTCACTCTGGAGTGCAGTGGTGCCATCTCAGCTCACTGCAGCCTCCACCTCCTAGGTTCAAGCCTCCCAGGTAGCTGGGATTACAGGTGCACGCCATCACACCTGGCTAATTTTTGTATTTTTAGTAGAGACAGGGTTTCACCACGTTGGCCAGGCTGATCTCGAACTCCTGGCCTCAAGTGATCTGCCCGCTGCGGCCTCCCAAAGTGCTGGGATTACAAGCCTGAGTCACTGCACCTGGCCAGATTAGCATAAGCTTTCTGAGTCTCAGTTTCCTCTGTATCAAATAAGATAATGTAGGTAAAGAGCCTAGTACAGTGTCTGGCACAGAATAAAGCACTTAAAAACAGGAGCTACATGCACCTGTAGTCCCAGCAAATCAGGAGGCTGAGGTAGGAGGACTGTTTGAGCTCAGGAGTCAGAGAGCAGCGTGGGCAATATGGCGAAACCCCTCCTGTACAAAAAATACAAAAATTAGCCAGGCACAATGGCACACACCTGTAGTCCCAGCTACTGAGGAGGCTGAGGTGGGAGGATGACTTGAGCCTGGGAGGTAGAGGTTGCAGTGGACTGAGATGGCACCACTGCACTCCAGCCTTGGTGACAGAGTCAGGCCCTGTCTCAAAAAAAATGGAAAATTTGGCTGGGTGCGGTGGCTTACACCTGTAATCCCAGCACTTTGGGAAGCTGAGGTGGGCGGATCATCTGAGGTTGGGAATTCGAGACCAGCCTGGCCAACATGGCAAAACCCCATTTCTACTAAAAATACACAAAAAAATTAGCCAGGCATCATGTTGTTCACCTGTCATCCCAGCTACTTGGGAGGCTGAGGCAAGAGAATCACTTGAACCCAGGAAGTGGAGGCTGTGGTGAGCTGAGATCACACCACTGCACTCCAGCCTGGGAGACAGAGTGAGACTCCGTCCCCCCCCAAAAAAAAATTATAATTAAAAAATTTAAAAAGTAAACAGAAGCCACTCAATGGGGTTTTATTAACAGGAACGGGTTATCTCTACCCACCAATCCTGTAGCCTCTTATAATAAGAGATGGAACAGCAAAGGGCAGTTAATTCAATCTCTTATAGACGACAAATAAAATGGCTAGCTTTCCTTATCTGCAGCTACCATCCTCTTGCCTTTATTCTTCATCAAACGTCGACAAGAATTCCATGGAGAACTAAACCTCAGCCCATTTCCTTTGACATCAGTCTCCCCACTTAGATAAATGCCAGCCTGTTTCAAACCTAACTAGAGATGAACTCTCAAAAGCTTACTTGAGTTTTTGCATAGATTTACATACAATTAGTATGCTTCTTGTTTTCTACTAGCCTAGCCTTTTATTTTTATTTTTTTTTACAGACGTAGTCTCACTGTGTTGCCCAGGCTGGAGTGCAGTGGCGCGATCACGGGTCATTGCAGTCTTAAACTTCTGGGCTCATGTGATCCTCCCACCTAAGCCCCCTGAGTAGCTGAGACTACAGGCACGTGCCACTGCACTCAGCTTATTTAAAATTTTTTTTTAGAGATGAGGTGTTACTATGTTGCCCAAGCTGGTCTCAAACTCCTGGCTTCAAGCCATCCTACCGATTCTACCACCTCAGCCTCCCAAAGTGCTGGGATTACAAACATGAGCCATAGAACCTGGCCTTGTTTTTTTTTTTTTTGAGACGGGGTCTTGCTCTGTCTCAGAAAGGAGAGACTCCAGGCTGCAGTGTAGTGGCGCAATCTCCTAGGCTCAAACAATCCTCCCACCACCTCAGCCTCCCAAATAGCTGGGACTACAGGCATGCACCATCACATCTAGCCAATGTTTGTATTTTTTGTAGAGATGGGGTTTTGCCGTGTGACCCAGGCTTATCTTGAACTCTTGGGCTCAAGCAATCTGCCTGCCTTGGCCTCCCAAAGTGCTGGGATTACAGGCGTGAGGCACCTCACCCAGCCTTAGCCTAGCCTTTTTAAACAAAACAACAACAAAAAACAAATACAATCCAGGTGCAGTGGCTCACGCCTGTAATCCAAGCCTTTGGGAGGCTGAGGCGAGCGGATCACGAGGTCAGGAGATCGAGACCATCCTGGCTAACACGGTGAAACCCCGTCTCTACTAAAAATACAAAAAATTAGCCGGGCGTGGTGGCGGGCACCTGTAGTCCCAGCTCCTCGGGAGGCTGAGGCAGGAGAATGGCGTGAACCAGGGAGGCGGAGCTTGCAGTGAGCCGAGATTGCACCACTGCACTCTAGCTTGGGCGACAGAGCAAGACGTCATCTCAAAACAAAAAACAAAAAACAAAAAAAGGCTGTGTCTCCCTTCAGAAGTGGGATGCACCTGTGATCCTAGTTACTTGGCAGGCTGAGGCGGTGAGCCGTGATGGTGCCACTGCACTCCAGCCTGGGCAACAGAGTGAGACCCTGTCTCAAAACAACACCACAAAATAACCAGGCCTTAGCCTGGTTCACTGAGCCCATGGAGGTTGAGGCTGCAGTGGGCCATGATTGCACTACTGCACTCCAGCCTGGACCACAGAGTGAGACTCTGTCTTAAAAAACAAAACAAAACAAAAACAAAAACAAAAGAAAAGAAATCTGCAAAGGAAGGTGACTTTGGAGAATTGCCTAGGAATAAGGGGATTTCTGGGGTCTAACCCTCCTGGGTGATGCCAGGACACACTCCAATTCATCTTCATCTTTTTTTCTTGTTCACTTGTTCCCCCCTCTGCTATTATTCTGCTTCATTCTCATATTTGGGGTTCTTTTCAGGGGTTGCAAAATGTTTTTAGCTATAGATTCTCCACCTTTCTTTTCTTCTGGCCTTAAGTAAGTATACAAATGTTTTTGAAGTTTTTTCCAACAGGAACTATGAAAATGGAGAAAGGATTTGTAAAATAACAAATTTGAGTAATTACAAAGTTATTATAAATCTTAATGGCTCCTAGCAGTAATCACCCTGAATTCTCACTTATCTCTACACTTAACTGAGTTAGCTCTTGATTACTAATGATCAGTCTTTCAAACTTTAGGACAGAGACAGTGATCCTAGCTTACTTCCCACTTCAGTAAGGAAGGTTCCATTGCTTAGTCCCAGAGAGTGCTATACAACCATAATCCATAGTAATAGAGAGCAAGTGGGTCTATATAGCTTAGGAATTCTGCAGGCAGAGCTATTTTTCTTGCTGTGTTCCTCCACAGTGGGTCCCATGTGATTACCATAGTTACCTCGAAGGATGTCCAGGACTGACTCACCATCTTACTGCAGCTACTCCCTAGCCAGCTCATATTATCAGGACCTGAAGAATATATCAGGTTTGAGTTCCATAAACAATCTACGCTGGACAGGTGTGGTGGCTCATGCCTGTAACCTCAACACTTTGGGAGGTCAAGGCAGGAGGACTACCTTGTCAGGAGTTCAAGACCAGCTTGGGCAACGTAGCAAGACACTGTCTCTATAAGAAATTTTTAAAAATTAGAGGATGTGGTGGCACGTGCCTATAGTCTTAGCTACTCAGGAGGCTGAGGTGGAAGGTTCACTTGAGTCCAGGAATTCAAGGCTACAGTGAGCTATGATTATGTCACTGCATTCCAGCCTGGGTGACAGAGTGAGACTGTGTCTCTTTAAAAGAAAACAAAATAGTATTTTGTTGCCTATCCAGCCAGATTGTAAAAATATAAATAAATGTAAATATATATAAATAAATTATATATATAAATTATATATAAAATAAATAAATAAAATGTAAAAGGAAAAATAGCCAGTCATGGTGACTCATGCCTGTAATCCCAGCACTTTGGGAGGCCAAGGCAGGAGGATCACCAGAGGCCAGGAGTTCAAGGCTGCAGTAAGCTTATGGCACCACTACACTTCAGCCTTGGCAACAGAGGGAGACTGTTCAAAACAATAAATAAAGACCAGGCGCAGGGGTTCACACCTGTAATCCTAGCACTCTGGAGGCCGAGGCAGGCGGATTACTTGAGGTCAGGAGTTCATGACCAGCCTGGCCAACATGGTGAACCTGTCTCTACTAAAAATATAAAAATTAGCTGGGCATGGTGGTGTATGCCTGTAGTCCCAGCTACTTGGGAGGCTGAGGCAGGAGAATGGCTTGAACCTGGGAGGTGGAGGCTGCAGTGAGCTGAGATCATGCCATTGCACTCCAGCCTGGGTGACAGAATGAGACTACGTCTCACAAAATAAATAAATAAATAAATAAATAAATAATAAAAACAAAATAAAATAAATAAAAATAAATGAGCTGGGTGCAGTAGCACATGACTGTAGTCCCTGCTATTTGGGAGCCTGAGGTTAAGGATTGCTTGAGCCCAGGAATTTAAATCCAGCCTGGACAATGTAGGCAGACCTGTCTCTTAAAAAAAAAATCAAAGTATAAATGAATTGACGTGTGAATCACATATAAACATAATTTATTATTATCATATATTGAACATCCTCTCTAGTGATTTCATTGTGGATGAATGGAGATGCAGTCCTCAGGAACTAGGTGACTATCCATCTCTGCTTCCACCATACAGAATCTCTATCCCAGCCCCATACTCAGAATGCCAGGTCAGCATGTAACCCAGCTCCATTGTGTGGACAGTTTCAGCAGGACAAAGGCCCCAGCATAGCACAAGCCAGCCCAGCAGCCCCTTTGGCTAGCTCCTGAGGCCCTCCCCACCCCCTGCCCTTCTCTCTCTTTCTCTGGTTATGCTTTGCTGACTGCTGACTACTGGCAAAGTCCAGAACAATCACCAAGCACTGAGTGCATCATCTTTCTCCCATCCATAGTTAAGGGATCCAATCAGCACTTGGATCAGGCCAGGACTCCCACGAATTAGAAATGGGGTAATCCAAGAAATCAAGTAATAAAGAGATTAGCCCACCTTGCCTCCTCCTTTCTTTTCCTAGGGAGTCAGATACAACTTTAAGCCAGGCAGACCAATGTTCACTATGGTCAGGTTCTGTTCTAAGCATTTTATATTTATCTCATGTATCGGTATTTTTTAGGGTTGTACCTTCCGTTTATTCCCTACTTACCCTATACCCTCTCTTTGGATGACCTCATCTACATCTACATCCACCTCATCCTTGAGATGTGTATCCATATATCTATAGAACATTTCATTTAGCCTGTCCAAAACTGAACTGATTATCTTCTCATCCAAACATGCTTCTCCTTCTGCATTCCCTTATTAAGTCAGAAAGTCAGAAACTTATGAATCAGCTTTGACACTTTCCCTCATCCTCTCACTTCCATCTAATGTCACCAAAGCTCCCAGAATTCTACCTCTCAGTTAACTGAGTCTGCACCACGTTTCACCTGAGAACTTTAGTGGTCTCAGACCCTGTTTGTCCCTGTTTCTAGTCTTGTCCCTTCCAATTCATTCTCCATATTGCTGCCAGCTTTATCTTTATATGGTACCCATAATTTGTAACTTCTCTGTGTTCCCTTCAACAGTTCCTGAATGCCTGAAAGACAGTCTAAACTCCATCTCATGGCATGTAAGCCACTTCATCATCCAGCCTCAACTTTTCCAACCGCTTTCCTTGTCTCCCCAACATGAGACTCTGGCAATATTTTGTTCCTTGTGGTTCCTTTCAATACTCTGTTCTAAATTTCATAACCCAGTGCGTTAGTCTAAGCTGTTCCTGTTGCCTCAATGTCTTTCCCGTTTTGTCTGTTAAGTAAAATTCTATCATATTCTAATTATTTTGCATTAAAGTTAAGAATTATAGGCTGGGTGTGGTCAGCACTTTGGGAGGCTGAGGTGGGCGGATCACTGGAGGCCAGGAGTTCCAGACCAGCCTGGGCAACATGGCGAAACCCCGTCTCTACTAAAAATACAAAAAATTAGCCAGGCGTGGTGGTATGCATCTGTGATCCCAACTACTTGGGTGGCTGAGGTAGGCGAACTGCTTGAACCTAGGAGGCGGAGTTTGCAGTGAGCCGAACTGCACTGCAGCCTGGGTGACAGAGCGAGAATCTGTTTAAAAAAAAAAAAAGAATTATAATTACAATGAGCAACGAGGCAGCTAAATCATCTGAATGAGGAAGGTGAGTTTATCAAATGAATGGTCTGCCTGTAAAAGTGAAATAATACAAGAGATGACAAGCAAGGCTATTCCCTGGATAAGGAATAAAGTAATGGATGTGTCTTAAGTGATGGTGTGAGGGATGTGTAGTGATTGCTTCAGCTCTCTCAGGAACTAAAGGGGAAATCCTACAAAAACACAATCCTGGAACTTTCCCATTACTACCAAAATGCAAAGTATTGACAGAGCAGGACTTTGCTGAAGGAAATCCCTAAGCTCTCTTCTCATGTTATTTAGCTGACTGAAAAGTCTGGGCCATGCTGACCCCTGGTGGAGACAATGGGCCACTGCACTCCAAACTGGTGGCGAGGCCAAGCGGGAGGCCGAGGGGCAGATCACTTGAGGACAGGGGTTCAAGATCAGCCTCGCCAACATGAGGAAATCCCGCCTCTATTAAAAATACAAAAAATTAGCCAGGCATGGTGGTGCATGCCTGTAGTCCCAGCTACTCGGGAGGCTGAGGCAGGAGAATCGCTTGAACCCGGGAGGCGGAGGTTGCAGTGAGTTGAGATCACGCCACTGCACTCCAGCCTGGGCGACAGAGCCAGACTCTGTCTCAAAAGAAAAAAAAAAAGAAAAAAAACTGGTGGAGAGAATGAGCCACTGCACTCCAAAAAATGTGGGAACAAAACTTTTTTTTTTTTTTAGACAGGGTCTCACTTCGTTGCCCAGGCTCACTATAGCCTCGACCTCCTGGGCTCAAGCAATCCTCATGCCTCAGCTTCCCAATTAGCTGGGACTACAGACGTGCACCACCACACCTGGCTAATTCTAAAATTTATTTTGTAGAGGTAGGGTCTCCCTGTGTTGCCCAGGCTGGTCTCGAACTCCTGGGCTCAAGTGATCCTCTCACCTCAGCCTCCCAAAGTGCTGGGATTACAGGCATGAGCTACCATGCCCAACCACCCTCTCCTTTTATACTCATTCATTTTAATGAGCACATATTCTGTGGTAAAGGGAACACTAAGGCCCTGGGGCACAGAGAACACAGTATTTAATCACCTTTCTTAAGAATTCACAACCTAAGCTGGGAGCGGTGGCTCATGCTTGTAATTCCAGCACTTTGGGAGATCGAGGCAGGTGGATCACAAGGTTGGGAGTTCAAGAACAGCCTGACCAAGATGGTGAAACCCCGTCTCTACTAAAAATACAAAAAAATTAGCCAGGCGTGGTGGCGGGTGCCTGTAATCCCAGCTATTCAGGAGGCTGAGGCAGGAGAATCGCTTGAACCTGGGAGGCGGAGGTTGCAGTGAGCCAAGATCACACCACGGCACTTGAGCCTGGGCAACAGAGTGAGACTCTGTCTCAAAAAAAAAAAAAGAATTCACAACAACCTAATGGGTGATATAGGTTTCACTCAGCAGCACTGGAGAGAATGGAGACAAGTTAGAAAGCTGATGCAGTTGATGGTGGGGGCTGGGTAGGAGTAGGGGGAATGTGATAGGGATTCAGTGACAATCAGATATGTGAGAGGAGACAGACAAGCCAAGGACTCCATGGTTTCTGAGCAACTGGCTGAATATGGGTTGCAATTCATGAGATTCCCTCACTTGCTTAACCATTTCTGCTTTTCAAGCCATAGCTATGGCTTTTGGGAAGTCTCTTCCCACCACTCTCAAATATACTAAATCAGAGGTTTCTCCTTTGTTTCCTGAACATCCTGTATGACTTCAATCATGGCACCTAGTGAATTATGCTGCAATGGCCCTGTGAACCCTTGAAGAAATCATGTTTTGTGAAAATGAACAAAGAAGGTAGGCAGCAGTCATATCATGTAAAGCCTTGTGACCATGCAAGGGAATTTGAGGCAGGCACATTAACAGATTTAAGCAGGGAGGTTGCATGTCTGACTGTAATGCTGACATTGAATTAGAAGCAGACAGATAGAAGCTGGCAGATCAGCTTAGAAGCTACTCACATTTCTACATTGAAATGAGAAAGCCTTGGCCGGGCATGGTGGCTCATGCCTATAATCCCAGAACTTTGGGAGGCAGAGGCGGGCAGATCACCTGAGGTCAGGAGTTTGAGACAAGCCTGGCCAACATGGCAAAACCCTGTCTCTACTAAAAATACAAAAATTAGCCAGGCGTGGTGGTGGGCGCCTGTAGTCCCAACTACTTGGGAGGCTGAGGCAGGAGAATTGCTTGAACCTGGGCAGTGGAGGTTGCAGTGAGCCGAGACTGTGCCACTGCACTCCAGCCTGGGTGACAGAGTGAGACTTGGTCTCAATTTAAAAAAAATAATAAAATAAAATAAATAAATAAAAGAAATGAGAAAGCCTTAAGGCCAAGGATGACAGTGGCCTGAACTAGGGCCATGTGCACCATTCAAGGCAGTTACAACTCTGGGAGAGGAGGAAGAATTTTTGGTTAATTATTTAGGCTTTTAAATATCTAGGCCAGAAGCCAGGTGTGGTGGCTCACGCCTGTAATCCCAGCACTTTGGGAAGCTAAGGTGGGTGGATCACTTGAGGTCAGGAGTTCGAGACCAGCCTGGCCAACATGGTGAAACCCTGTCTCTACTAAAAATACAAAAATTAGGCAGGTGCAGTGGCTCACGTCTGTAATCCCAGCACTTTGGGAGGCTGAGATGGGTGGATCACCTGAGGTCAGGAGTTTGAGACCAGCTTGACCAATATGGTGAAACCCGTCTCTACTAAAAATACAAAAATTAGCCGGACGTAGTGGCATGCGCCTGTAGTCCCAGCTACTCAGGAGGCTGAGACAAGAAAATTGCTTGAACCCGGGAGGCGGAGGTTACAGTGAGCCAAGATCGTGCCACTGCACTCCAGCCTGGGCAACAGAGTGAGACTCAGTCTCAAAAAAAAAAATTAGCCAGGTGTGGTTGGCGGGCACCTGTAATTCCAGCTACTCAGGAGGCTGAGACAGGAAAATTGCTTGAACTCCAGAGGCAGAGGCTGCAGTTAGCCAAGATCAAACCACTGCACTCCAGCCTGGGTGATAGAGTGACACTCTGTCTCAAAATATACATTTTTAAAATATATATCTAAATACATTTTAAAAATATATATCTAAAATCCTTTTTTGAGGGGTGGGATGTATGTTGCTATTGCACTGGCCAGCAGAACCTTGAGAAGTGGACTGATTAAAAAAATGTAGGCCTGGCATAGTGGCTTACACCTGTAATCACAGCACTTTGGGAGGCAAAGGTGGGAGGATGGCTTGAGCCTGAGAATTCGAGAACAGCTTGGTCAACAAAGTGAAACCCACGTTTCTACAAAAAAGTTAACCGGGCATGGTGCGTGCACATGTGGTCCCAGCTACACGGGAGGCTGAAGCAGGAAGATCGCTTGTGCCTCGGAGATGAAGGCTGCAGTGAGCTGTGTTTGCGCCACTGTGCTGCATGCAGCCTGGGTGACAGAATGAGACCCTGTCTCAAAAAATAAAATAAAATGGAATGCAGATCGAAATGTTAAATATAGGCTGTCCATAATCTCCTACCTCATACCCTGAACCAAAATATTGCTACTTTTAGTTAAGTTCAGAAAACTGAATGCTGAGTTAAACCATCCGTTCCTAGCCTTGAACATACAAAATCAACATTAACGGTATTTATGTATTTACTATTAATTATAAACAACTGTGAATTACCCAATGGTTGCTATTTGCCTATATATCTAGATTATTATTATATTATATATATATTTTTTGAGATGGAGTCTTGCTCTGTCACCAGGCTTGAGTGCAGTGGCAGGATCTCGGGTCACTGCAACCTCCCACTCCCTGGTTCAAGCGATTCTCCTGCCTCAGCCTCCCGGGTAGCTGGGATTACAGGCGCGCACCACCATGCCCGGCTAATTTTTGTACTTTTGGTAGAGGCGGGGTTTCACCATATTGCCCAGGATGGTCTTCATCACCTGACCTCGTGATCCGCCTGCCTCGGCCTCCCAAAGTGCTGAGATTACAGGCGTGAACCCCTGCGCCCGGCCTAGATTATTCTCACTTAATTATTACTAAGGTCTGTATATAATTTCTATTTTATAAATGAGAACACTAAGGCTCAGAAAAGTGGAGTGAGTTGCCCAAACTCACACAGTGAAGCTGGGATCAAAGCTAATTACAGTACTGTCTAATTTTAAAATCTATACTTCTAAGCATCTGGCTACACTATATCTCTAAAAGTTTTACGTAGTTCAAATGTGAGCAACGTTCGTCTACGCAGAAAAACTGAATGAGGAGCATCAACCGCGGGTAGAAACAGAACAGAAACCACTAACGTGGCGGCGCCCCTCCCCCGGGCGTCACTTACGTCATAACACTGCGCGGCCGCCCCTCGCGCACCACGTGCTAGGGGAGCAGGCGGGCAGATGGCTGAGTCTGTAAGCGGGAGGCGTGCCCGGTTCATCCAAGGCGCAAGATGGCGCTGCTTTTTGCACGTTCTTTGCGCTTGTGCCGCTGGGGAGCCAAACGATTGGGAGTTGCCTCCACAGAGGCCCAGAGAGGTAGGGTTATCTCTTTTTACTCTTTTACCTCCAGAATGGCTTCCGTCTATTCCCAGACCCCACTCCGAGAAGCAACTCCAACCCTCTCGGGTCTTTTCCTTCCCCACCTGCCTTGGTCTCGAGATTCCAAACCTGTGACACCATTTGGTTTCTTTAAATTCCGGGACTTCCTCAATCCGAGTTTTTCAGCTCCTTGAGCTATCCATAGTAAAGCGAGCTCGCGACTCTCTTGCCCGCTTGGCATTCTGACTCTTCCCTAGTTGCTCGTGTCTCATGACTGCCTGCCTCAGATTTGAATATATCACCAGCCCTAGGGTTCTAGCCCCTGTTATTATCCCGTCTTTTTGCTCTGCCTGCAGGCGTCAGTTTCAAACTGGAAGAAAAAACCGCCCACAGCAGCCTGGCACTCTTCAGAGATGACACGGGTGTCAAATATGGCTTGGTGGGATTGGAGCCTACCAAGGTGGCCTTGAATGTGGAGCGCTTCCGGGAGTGGGCAGTGGTGCTGGCAGACACAGCGGTCACCAGTGGCAGACACTACTGGGAAGTGACAGTGAAGCGCTCCCAGCAGTTCCGGATAGGAGTGGCAGATGTGGACATGTCCCGGGATAGCTGCATTGGTGTTGATGATCGTTCCTGGGTGTTCACCTATGCCCAGCGCAAGTGGTACACCATGTTGGCCAACGAGAAAGCCCCAGTTGAGGGTATTGGGCAGCCAGAGAAGGTGGGGCTGTTGCTGGAGTATGAGGCCCAGAAGCTGAGCCTGGTGGATGTGAGCCAGGTCTCTGTGGTTCACACGCTACAGACAGATTTTCGGGGTCCAGTGGTGCCTGCCTTTGCTCTCTGGGATGGGGAGCTGCTGACCCATTCAGGGCTTGAGGTGCCCGAGGGCCTCTAGTATGTCCATTACTGGAGTCCCTAATCGTGCCCTTGGTCAGCCTCCTTTTGAAAGTGTCTGAAGCCTTTTTACTTTGCCTCAAGCAACCTCTAGCTCCCACAATTCAGTGTTGGGTTCTCTGTGCAATATCATAATCATCTTCCTCATCCCCTACCTTGTGAAAGCTAGGCACACAGCCAAACCCTTCTTTTCCCCACCCACCAACTACTGCCAATTTCCTAGGCTACCATGGGTGTATCTTCCCTGACCTACTTCCTTCAGTCCCTCTGCCTCCCTTTGCCCAGGCCTTTCTCAGACTGTATTCCATCCTGGGGTCTTATCATTCAGCTTTGTTTGAATTTATTAATCACCATGATACCTCTCCCTCCCTTTGTCCACATGTAACTTGTTCTTGGGGCTCTACCAGATCGCTGAAGAGTAAATCGTTTCTACCTCTGGCTGAAGGAGTGGTGCAGTCAATGACTTGGCCCTTTTTCTACAGCACATTTAGAGTTTGGGCTCTGGCTCCCTCAGTAAGTGCTTTATTAACTCAGTGTGTCAAAATGAAAACAGAGCCCTCCTTCCCCAGTAGCTCAGTGCCACAGACCTTCAGCCCCACACAGCTGTAGCTATCCTTACCCTGAGTCCATCTACCTTAATCTGTACCTCTGACACCCAGCCAGTCTGTCATAATCATTATCCCAGTTATAACCTTGACCAAAGGGGAAGAGAGACACTTGGGAGATATCTAGGGGATGAGTGCTAGAAACTATTTATTTATTTATTTTTTGAGACAGAGTCTCACTCTGTCACCCAGGCTGGAGTAGTGGCATGATCTTGGCTCACTGCAAACTCTGCCTCTTGGGTTCAAGCGACTCTCGCACCTCAGCCTCCTGAGTGGCTGGGATTACAGGTGTGTGCCACCATGCCCGTCTAATTTTTATATTTTCAGTAGAGATGGGGTTTCGCCATATTGGCCAGGCTGGTCTCGAACTCCTGGCCTCACGTGATCAGCCCACCTTGGCCTCCCAAAGTGCTGGGATTTCAGGTGTGAGCCTCCACACCCGGCCAAAACTGTTTATTCTTGAGAAGTTCCATCTTCATTTCTGCCACAGTTGGAACTTCCTGAGAAAGCAAGGAGGCCTGAGGTTTTGCACAATCTGTTTCAGAACCTGTTTAGACTCAAACCTACACTTCCTTTGGCAGCAGAATACACTTAACCTAAAGCAGTATTTGGAGTTGAGAAAAACCTGGTGGGGTAAGTGAATATGTACTGTTTGGTAGGGTAGGTAGAGAAGCTGTGCTCTGCCCCTGTGATTCCATCTTTTTCTACCTTCTGTGATGGTGATGAAGCTAGATACCCCTAGGGAAGAAAGAAGGACTGGATTTAGCAAAAATGATTTGGTAATTAAAGTTTATTTGAACACAAAATACTTTCTCTGTCTATAAAATTGGCTGTTAGCAGTAGCAGCAGCATGTCCTGGCCAAGGGGAGTAGATCTCTCCAGACTACTAAAGCCATGTATATAGCCATTCCCACGTCCCATATTCTGTGGATATGTACATGTGCATGGTAGCTAGAGTCCCTCCACCAGAGTATCTCTCGCATGATGGTTTCTTCAGGGAGAGGAAGAGACCTGGGTGAAGAGCTGGGATGGTTTTGAGTGGGGCAAGCCATTAGGCTGTACCTTGAAGCCCATTCTCTCTGGATAGCTCTACTGCAGGTGTCCTCTGAGGCCCTTCTCTGTACTCTGTCTGCTGAGGGAATGGGGTATTTTGACTCCCATAGAAAGCACTAGCCTAAGTCACCAAATGACTGCTTGGTCCCCACTGAAGCAGTGTAGCTCTCCATAGTATTTTTGGTGGTTATGGATTACATGTGTGGCCAGCTCATGCTTTTTCTTGAGCAGGGGCTCTCCATGACCTGTGCTCATACCATGCTTTCTAAGTTCTCTTTGGACAGGGCCTCAGCTGCTGCCTCAGCCTGAGTCTCAGAGAGTGTGTAGGAGTCCTGGTAATCTTGAAGCAGTTTGACCACCTCCAGATGGTTGAACTGCACAGCATCATCCAGGGGAATGTTGCCCCACCTGAGAGGAATAATGATATGATCAGGCAAAGGAGACGTGGAGAGTGTGGTGGTTGTATATATTTGCATGGTGGCTGGAGGGTAGGTGGAGAAGCTGTGCCCACCCTCCTCCACTTTTAGCCTATTCCTCACCTGTCCTTGACAAAAGGATTCACTTTGCAAGCCTCGATCAGGAATTTAACAACTTCGATGTGTCCTAGGAATACGGGCAGAAGGAAAATGAGAAGGCGCAGGTCTTGAACCCTTTGGTGCAGACACTTAGCCACTGGTCTTTACCAAGACGGGAGGGGAAAAGGCCTCTTCCCATTTTGTACCCTGCAGCAACTCAGTAATAGTCTAGCTGCAAACTGAAGGGTGTCTAGATAAAACTAGCTGCTGCCCCTATAACCTTGAGGGCACATATAATGAAGGTACTTTTGGTGAAAAAGAAAGGGTCTTATGATTACACTTCCCTCCTTAACCCTTCAGTACCTTCAGCTGCAGCAACATGCAGAGCTGTGCGCGAGTCATAGTCTTTCTGTTCCATATCCATGGCTGACAAGGCAAACCTGAGGGTAGTGGGAAAGCAGCTAGAGTTGCCTAGATCAGACTGGAATCACAGGTGTTCTTTGTGAACTGGTGTCAGACTGGATGAGTTTCAGAGAAAGTGAAACAGCCTATACTCAGATTTGTAGGCTCTGAATAATCTTTTTTCCATACCCAGATGAGACTGTTATACCCATATTAGAGAGATGGGAATGTGATCCTTCCAGAAATATCACTCACTGCCTACCTGTGGTAAGTGCCCATTTGAGGCAGGGTACCTACTTCCTAGGACACTGCTCTTAACAGTCAATAACAATGGCTAACATTAATTATCATAGAGCAGGCAGTTTACTTTTTTTAAAAAAATCTCTTTTTAAAAAAAATTTCATTTAAATGCAATCTATATCCATTCTAATTCCAAAGCTGAAGCACTTAACTATTTTGTTATGCTGCCTCCTAGTAAAATCTCTGACCAGGAGTATTTTATTGTGTATATTTAGTCACAGTAGCATTACCTTCGAAGAGCTGAGACATCGCCACTATAGGCAGCAAATAACAGGTTGACCACAGTCTTGTTCTGGAACACAAATCATACCCACACAACATTAATTGAACTCACCTATGCCAGCTGTGCCCTGTGACCCTCCTCCAGGGATGCTTAGTCCAAGGGTATTGCTGAAGTGTTATGGAATGTGCTACTCTGAAATATTCTTTTTTTTTTTTCTTTTTTGAGACGGAGTCTCGCTCTGTCGTTCAGGCTGAAGTATAGTGGTGTGCGATCTTGGCTCACTGCAATCTCCGCCTCCCGGTTTCAAGCGATTCTCCTGCCTCAGCCTCCCAAGTAGCTGGGACCACAGGCGCGTGCCACCACGTCTGGCTAATTTTTTGTATTTTCAATAGAGATGGGGTTTCACCATGTTAGCCAGGATGGTCTTGATCTCCTGACCTCGTGATCCGCCTGCCTTGGCCTCTCAAAGTGCTGGGATTACAGGCGTGAGCCACCGCACCTGGCCTTTGAAATATTCTTACAAGCCACCTGGAGTTTTCCTTACCCGAACTTCTGCCCCTTCACGCCGTGGGTCTAACTTCCGAGCACAGTGCCTCAGGTTGTCATAGTTGTGGAAATTGAAGAGAGACACCAACTTCTAGAATTGTAAGCCAAATATATTGTTTATTTACTCCTTACACTTAGTAGGAGCTCAAAATTGCTTTATTATAGTAAAAGTGGTACCATTAAACAAATTTATTGCTTCAAAAATATTAAGTACTATATGCAAAGCATCTCACCTGGCAGAAGCTGGTCCCCCTGTGGCTGTTCCCCAGCTTGTCCAATGGGGGTGACAGGCACATCATTCCCATGACATTGGGTACCACCAGGAGGATGGCTCCTGATACAGCTGACTTGGCTGGCAGGCCCACCTGGGGAACAGAACTGAAGCTGAGGATGACGTGGGTGTGCCCCAAATCAGAAAATAAACAAGTTAGGCTATACTCTTAACAAGTTTACAAATGACTGCATGACCACAATCCACCTCAACCTTTTGGCTTGTTAATTAGCTTCTTTTATTACTCCTGTCCTTTCCTTCTCTTAAATTCATTGATTCAGCTAGAAAATATTTTTTGAAATACTTACAGCATTCTGTGCTGGATGCTGTGCTAGAACTAGGATCTTACATTCTGGTGTTAGGAGATAGGTAATAAACAGGTAAATAAATAGACACGTAATTTTTAAAGTAATTGTGATAAATAGTGAGAAGTAGCGTGCTGTAAATAGAGGTAGAGGGTGACCACATGAGATACGGTGGTCAGAAAAGTCTTTCTTTGGAAATGACCTCTAAGCTGAGACCCCAAGGAGAAGCGCCAGCAATGTGAAGCACAATTCAGGAGCTGCAACACCTCTGGTTGTTGTTTTTTTTTTTTTCTTTTTTTGAGATGGAGTTTTGCTCTTGTTGCCCAGGCTAGAGTGCAATGGCACAATCTCGGCTCACTGCAACCTCCGCCTCCCAGGTTCAAGCACTTCTCCTGCCTCAGCCTCCCAAGTAGCTGGGATTACAGGTGCGCACCACCACCCCCGGCTAATTTTTTGTATTTAGTAGAGATGGGGTTTCACCATGTAGGTTGGGCTGGTCTCGAACTCCTGACCTCAGGTGACCCACCTGCCTCGGCCTCCCAAAGACATCTCTTTATATATTCGAGGAACTTCGTGTTTTTGAGAAACTCGCCTAAGGAGTCTCAACCTAATTGCCTTCCTGGAAGTTAGTGAATGAGAGGCAGGAACAAGCTTCCACCTCTATCTTGAGAGAGTCATTGTTCTCTCTTCTTAGCACTGGGCTCATGACAGATGGATAGCAGAGCCAGAAACTCACGTGGAAGGCAAACTGGCCAGAGAAGTCATACATGCCGCAGGAATGCATGAGGCTGAGGGTGTTGCGCACTGCTTCAGCACTCAGCACACTCTCGCCTGTGATGGGGCAGATCCCACCATTGGCGAGGGTGGCTGCCATGACACTGCCTGATTCACAAGTGACCTCCACAGAGCACAGCTATGAAAACAAAGAATAGGTGAAGATGTGACGTGAACCTGCACATGGTACCCTCGGGTGTAGGGTAAGAGTCTGTCCTGTTCCCTCGGCCCTGAGCAGTGTTTTCTTACCTGGAAGTAGAGATCAAGGGCAGCCATCATGTCCACCCCCTTAGGAAAGCACTGCAAGGAAGAGAGGAGAGAGCATTTCTCTTCAGGACATCAGCCCTTTCACACTGTCAGGGTCTCAGCTGAAGCCCCCAACCCCTACTGCCCTTCCACTAGCAGCAGAATTCCCAGGGACTTTCTCTTCCGGCCTCTTCTGGTTACCTTCTTTTCCTTGAGATAATAGCCGATGGCATAATTCCGATCCCCTGTTTCCTTCTCTGACTGGAATCTGAAGCAAACACCCAATTTAGTACTTGAAGTTGGAGGAGTGGGTGTTGGGAGAAGGGGAAAAATTACCTTCCCTGGAGAGACAGAACTACATCACACCACAAACTAAATGAACCCCTTTATAACTTCTCACAGTAATATTAGAGGAAATTTCTGAACCTGAGCAAACACTCAGCATAGCTTTGTTATAAAGTAAACCCAAACCAAACACCCCAAACTGTCTAGTCATCTAGGAAAATTGGTGAAGTTTTTGGCTTTGAAAGTCTTGGCAAGAAAGGGCTTAGGCACAAACCATCACACTGCCTCTCTCATTACGTACTAATTAGAAATGGAACAAATTATTTTACAAGATAAGCAAATGTTAATGAAGGGACTCAGATGAAGCTGGAGGGCCAAAGTTCCCCTGGGATTTCTTCCTCCTAAGATTCTCTCTCCCGCATTCCTCTTGTCCCCATCCTAAGTACACCATACACCACAATGCTTTCAGTCAGTCCTCTGAGTAGGGACTTACGTGGCATTGCTGAAACCCATGTATTCATTCCCAGCCATTTTGTTGAGATACTGCAACACCTGGAAGAGAAAAAGGGACATTGAGGCTCCACTTGGCTAAGAAGCTCTATTAATACCTCACAGGTTGACTAGCCCTTCTGAACTCAGGTCTTGTCAAGAGGCTTTCCTCTCTGAGGCCAGCAGATTTCCACACTTCTGGAAATAAGGCTTCTAGTATGGGCTGGTGCACCTGGTTAGAGAGCCACTGGGGCAGCTGGAGAGGACAGCATGCCATGGAGAAATGCAGCCAGGGGCTAAGTAGCAAGAGAACTTACAAAATCAAACTTCTCTGCTTTGTTACAGTCCATCTGCAGAGAAAGAGAGAGATGTCAGTATTCTAAGCCTAGGAGGATGACAGAGGGAAGGGTCAGAAGGATCTAGTGGAGTTCTAGTGTTAGTCTGGTCCTGCTGCTGCAAATGTGTTCCATTTTATAATGGCCCTTTTTTTATCCTTCTGAAAACACCGCACTTCCATTGGCTCCTCTCTTTCTCTTTTTTTTGAGACAGTCTTGCTTTGTCACACTTGTCACCCAGGCTGGAGTGCAGTGGCACGATCATGGCTCACTGCAGCTTTGACCTCCCATGCTCAAGTGATCCTCCCACCTCAGCCTCCGAGTAGCTCTGATTACAGGCATCAGCCACCTTGCTGGGCCATCCCACTTCCATTCTCAATCCAAACCCTCATCCCTGACTCCCACTTTCATTTTCCTGACTCAAATCCTGTCTCCTAGCCCCACCCTATCCCTGATCTCCATCCCCATTCCTTACACCCCGTGCTGGAGCTTTACTCTATCCCATTGGCCAGCATGATGGTTCATGCCTGTAATCTCAGCAATTTGGGGGTCTGAGGCAGGAGGATCGCTTGAGACCAGGGGTTTGAGACCAGCCTAGGCAGCATAGGAGAGACCCTGTCTCTATTTTTTTTTTTTTTTTTTTGAGATGGAGTCTCGCTGTGTCGCCCAGACTGGAGTGCAGTGGCAGGATCTCGGCTCAACTGCAAGCTCCGCCTCCTGGGTTCATACCATTCTCCTGCCTTAGCCTCCCGAGCAGCTGGGACCACAGGCGCCCACCACCAAGCCTGGCTAATTTTTTATATTTTTAGTAGAGACGGGGTTTCACCGTGCTAGCCAGGATGGTCTCGATCTCCTGACCTCGTGATCTGCCCACCTTGGCCTCCCAAAGTGTTGGGATTACAGGCATGAGCTACCGCGCTCGGCCTCTATATTTTTTAAAAAAGATCCTACTTAGATGGGAATGGGATGAGGCAGGTCCCAGATACAGGTTTGTAGATGGAGCCATCACAGAACAAGGGGAGAGACTCAGCCTCGTTTCCTCACCCAGACTCATTGCTTACTCGTGTCAACTACAGAGTCAATACCACAGGGACTCTGACACCTGAGTCCCTGAGGGGAGGATTCCTAACACCACCTTCCCCGGGAGGGGCTGTGATTGGCTCCAGGGTGTTGCTGCCCAGCTGCTCCCAGGTTCTTGCTCAAGCCCTGGGAGACCTACAGCTGATGGGCTAGTCTGACACCCTGTTCAAGGCCAACTCACAGTTCCAGGTGACGTGAATAACTGCCCTGGCCTGGCCATTCACCCTTCCCTGCAGGTGTCCCACACCTAGAAGTGGCCAATCAGTGCCCAATAGTGCTGTCCTCCCCTTGTCTCTGGCATTTGGCCCTTGGTCTTAGGCAGGGGTCAGGACCTGCTCACTTCTCTAAGGGTCAGAAAGCTCTAGGCTCTAGACTCATGGGTGGGGGCAGGGAACAGTACTGAGTGGGGGTGAGGGAGGTGGTGCAGTCTCTTTTACTGACATCGTCAGCATAACATGTGGGTCCCTGCTGTGCCTCATGTGCCTTCTGGGGACCCTCAAAGGAATCAGAGCCCCACCAGTCTCCCCGGAGAGCTGAACAAATATTAGGGATACAGGAACACAGGAGCTTAGAGGATAATACCTATCAGAAGGTTAAGGTTGCACTGACCTTGATCAGGGAGCTGACAACAATGGCACCAGCATTGACCATGGGGTTATGGGGGATTCCTGGGGAAATACAAACCACCAAGAGTCTTAGCCACTGAACAAAGCCTCCCTGACAGCCCACTCACTTTGTGGGTTAGACAAGAAAGACTGCTAGGGAGAAAGGCATGACAGGGCTAATCAGGAAGGGCAGAGAAACAAAAAAGGCTGGGAGATGGGGTGGGGATAAGGAGAAGGGGACGGCTATAAGTATGGTCTGAGCCTTGGTAGTGCTCACCTTCCTCATTGAGGGAGAGCTTGTTGTAGCGCAGGCCACTTGGCTCTTTGCCCACAAACTTGTGCACGTAGTCAGTGCCTAGGGTGCTTATGGAGATGGCATAGGTGAGGGGCTTCACACAGGACTGCAGGCAGAAGGGGATCTTTGTGTGGCCCACAGAGTGCCTGGAGGCAGACAGATGCCGTGAAAGGGGTTGGCCTGTGTTCGGCACCTGTGCCCAGCCTCCCCTTCCTCTTGCCCAGCATCTCACCGCTGACCATCCACAGTGCACAGGGAGACACCCCACAGGTCTGGGTTTGACTTGGCCAGCTGAGGGATGTAGGCTGCCACCTGGACATGAGTGGGTAGAGAAAAGGGAGATGGATGTGGAGAAGAGGAACAGAGTTGAGGTTGAGGGTCAAGAGAATCTTTTAGGTAAAACCTAAAATTCTGTCTTCTGTAGGGCAGAAGGGTTCCCTCCTGCCTGTTGCTCCCAGAAATGCCCGAGCCTTAAGTCCTAGAAGGCCATATCTTTCTGTATCCCCAATCCTGTAGAGATAGCAGTAAAGCCGATGGAAGTTAAAAAAGGAGAATTCTGAGGTAAACTTCTCCTTTTGGTTCTTAGGCTCAGTTACCCTATAAATCCCTTTGAAGGCTCTATTCGATCTTGATTCCCTCACCTGCTCTAGGAATCGTGAATAGAAACACATGAAGCCATGTCACCATTTACAGAAGTTCTGCTTCTCATCTCTCATTCATAGGATTCCCAGCCCCAGGAAATCTCTGACAAGCGAGATATATCTAGGTGTGGTGGCTCATGCCTGTAATCCCAGCACTTTGGGAGGCCGAGGTGGGTGGATCACTTGAGATCAGGAGTTCGAGACCAGCCTGGCCAATATGGCAAAACCCCATCTCTACTAAAAATACAAAAATTAGTCGAGCATGGTGGCGTATGCCAGCTACTCGGGAGGCTGAGACAGGAGAATCGCTTGAACCCGGGAGGTGGAGGTTGCAGTGAGCTGAGATTGCACCATTGCACTCCAGCCCGGGTGACAGAGCAAAACTCTGTCTCAGGAAAAAAAAAAAAAAAAAAAGATATCTGGCCCAGGTCCCTGACCCCTCCCTTAGTCCCCTGACTCTCACTTTGCCTCCAGTGAGCTCTTTGGCATCCTCAAAGATGCGATCCACATGGCCCGTGAACTCCTCAAAATCAGGAATGACAAACTTCTTTCGGAATGCCTGGGTCAGGAGCACAATGTTGCTGCTCACACACCTGGATCCCAGACACGACTGGATTAGGGGGCTAGAGAAATGCAGCTGGGACTCACTCTGGAGCCATGGAAATTGGGAATAAAGAAGGTTGAGTGGTCTTCAGGTTTGGGATCAACAGCTCTGTTACCTTTGGCAAATCAGTTTACCTTTCTAGGTCTTAGTTTCCTTACCTCTAAAATGAGGGGTTTTAATGATGTGGAAAGACACTATGTCTTGGGATATGAGAAAAAAAATAAATACCAGAATAATATGTATGTATGTTACCTTGATATTTAAAAAATCCTAAATCATAAAAGTATATTTATATATATTCATGTATGTATGTCAGTACATAGGACATTATCTAGAAGATACCTACTAATCTGTTAATATTTACTTCTGGGAAAAGAGGACAGGGATTGAGTAGGGAGGGAAAGGAGAACATGTATTTCTATATTGTTTGAACTCTTATGATGAGTATTCATGTATAACTTATGTAATAAGTAATAAAATAAAATGAGGAATTGAACTATACAATTCTCAAATTACTCCCTGCTCTGAGAGTCTATGTCCACAGGACAGTTTTCAGAGAGCAGTGCCCTTGTTTCTGGGGCCCTCACTTTCGGAAGAGATCTCGGTCCAAGAGGCCACCACTACTGGACTCTTGGACCACGCGGTGCATCTCGCTCATGCAGTCTCGGAGCCGAGGATCTGATGTCTGCAGTCCAGTGGCCTTTAGTGCCTTTAGAGGAAAGAAGAGGCCAGAAAGGTCAGCTACAAGGACAGTGATATACTCCTCATAATCTTTCCCACTGGATACCCAATTAGCTGAACCCCAACCACTACAATAGGTGGAATAAATGGGTTTAGAGAATAAGAAAGGAGGGGATGGAGTAGCTCTGAAGGCTAACAAGGGTTTCCTGTCCTTTTTCCAGAGGGTTTAATCTTCTGACCCTGGGGCAAGGATGGGCTTGTCTTGTCAGCCTAGACATCTGGATTCTCATCCATCTGTATGCTTCACCCTCATGTAGCAACCCATTAGCTGCCCTACACTTGTCATACCCTCCTTTCCCCACTTTTCAGAGATCTTAAGGAATTAGGGTCCTGAACAGGTAGAGAGCAACTTACAGTGGTGAACTTGTGGATAGGGATTCGTTCCTGTCCTTCAGCAATAGTGTAAAAGAGCAAATCACCCAGGCGGGACAGCATGCCACTTTCTGATGAATCACTGTTTGGGGGGCAGAGAATGGGGAGGAAAGTGGGGCCTGAGAACTGCTGCCTACTGCTCCTCCTTCTGCAACATGGGCTTATAAGTAGGTGAGTGTCCTCATTCTATGCCTCCTCCTTAAGCCATCTGATCTATCCCTATAAATCTAACTTTCATGTCTGTCCTAAGAAGTTGTAGATCTTTTCTCTAGCTTTTACTCCTGACCTTCAGATCTTTATTTTTAGCTCCCTTCTCACACTTCCACCTATAGGTTCCCCACAAGCACTGAAAAATATGTCCAAACCTGGGTCATCTCACTTCCTTCCCTCTTCTTCTCCTCTTGTTTCCCACCTGGGTTAACAGCATTACCACCCACCTGGGTGCCAAGCTGGAAATGTGGCATCATTTTGATAGTTGCCACACCTTAAGTCCATGCTTAGTTGGTCACCAACATTGGATGAATCTGCCTCATAATGTCTCAAATCCACCCTCTCTTCTCCTTTTCCCTGTGCCAGCATGGTGTAGTAGACCAGAGTTTGCCCCTTAATAGCTGTGTGATCTTGAGCAGGTCGCTTAATATTGCTGAACTTGCTTCCTATCTGTAATATAAGGGTAGTAATGTCTACTTCACCTGGGTGATGTGAGGCTTAAGATAATATTCTGTGAAAAACTGCGTGACACAAAGTAAATGTTCAATAAATCATGTTTATCATCAGCTCTTTATTCCCTATTACCTAATTGCCACTACGCTCTCTTGACTTTCAATCCATCTTTTTTTTTTTTTTGAGACAGAGTTTTGCTCTTGTTGCCTCAATCCATCTTCTAAAATGTGCCAGTGATCTTTTTCTTTTTCTTTTTTTTTTTTTTTTTTTGGAGACGGAGTCTGGTTCTGTTGCCCAGGCTGGAGTGCAATGGCACGATCTCGGCTCACTGCAACCTCCGCCTCCTGGGTTCAAGCGATTCTCCTGCCTCAGCCTCCTGAGTAGCTGGGATTACAGGTGTGCGCCACCACACCCGGCTAATTTTTTTGTGTTTTTAGTAGAGACGGGGTTTCACCATTTCAGTCAGGCTGGTCTCGAATGCCTTACCTCGTGATCCGCCCGCCTTGGCCTCCCAAAGTGCTGGGATTACAGGTATGAGCCACCACGCCCAGTCAAAATGTGCCAGTGATCTTTCTAAACTCAAATGTAATTTCTCTACTCAGAAACGTTTGGTAGCTCCCCAGTGCCTACAGAATAAGCTCTTGAAATAAGAAGTAGGCTGGGCATGATGGCTGACACCGGTAATCCCAGCACTTTGGGAGGCTGAGGCAGGTGGATCACCTGAGGTTAGGAGTTCGAGACCAGCCTGGCCAACACAGTGAAACCCCGTCTCTATTAAAAAATACAAAATTAACTGGGCATAGTGGCACGTGCCTGTAATCCCAGCTACTCCAGAAGCTGAGGCAAGAGAATTGCTTGAACCCGGGAGGCAGAGGTTGCAGTGAGCCGAGATCACGCCATTACACTCCAGCCTGGGCAAAAAGAGCAAAACTCCATCTCAAAACAAACAAACAAACAAAAACTTGGTAGGACATCAAAAGCTCTTTAAAACCTGCCAATTGGCCGGGCATGGTGGATCACACCTGTAATCCCAGCACTTTGGGAGGCCAAGGCGGGCAGATCACCTGAGGTCAGGAGTTCGAGACCAGACTGGCCAACATGGTAAAACCCCGTCTCTACTAAAAATAAAAAAATTGGCCAGGCGTGGTGGTGGGCTTCTGTAATCTCAGCTTCTTGGGAAGCTGAGGCAGGAGAATCGCCTGAGGCAGGAGAATTGCCTGAGCCTGGGAGGTGGAGGTTATAGTCGGTTGAGATTGTGCCACTGCACTCCAGCCTGGGTGACAGAGTGAGACTTTGTTTCAAAATAAATAAATAAATAAATAAAACCTGCCCACTTAACTTTCCTATTCCCCATCATGCCCACACTCCAGATATAACAGGCAATATAGATGGTTCCCCAAAATGGGCCAGGAACTGTGAGGCTTCCTGGCCTTTGCTTATGCTGTAACTTCTGCATAGAATGACCTTTGCTTAGTATGGTCCTGCTCATTCTTCAAGGTCCAGATCAAATGTCACCAACTCTGTAAAGGCTTCCCCAAATCTCCAGATATTGCTTATGCTGCCGGTTTGACAAAACACACCATCTTACTAACAGAAGAATCTCCCTTGCTCCACTGTTAGGTCTTTGTGTTTTATACATCTTTGTCTTCCTAGCACTCAGCAAAGTCCCTAGCACACAGTGGGTCTTCAATAAGAATTACTAAATTGTATTGCTAGCAAAGTCCCTGTGTCCCAAAGTATCTCTCTGGCTTATAACACCTAAAATTCCAGGTACTGAAGACTTCTTAGTTTTCAAGATTTCCATTAATATGTTAAAATATTTAGAAGAGTTATTGTTTTTTTAAGTAGAAAAGGGGTCTCACTATGTTGCCTAGGCTGATCTCAAACTCCTGGACTCAAGTGATCCTCCCACCTCAGCCTCCCAGAGTGCTGGGATTATAGGCGTGAGCCACCGCACCCAGCCAAGCGGAGTTATTTTATCAATTATTTCCAAATATGACAGCTAGTTGCGATTAAGACTCTTCAAAGATCTTTGACCCAATAATTTGACTTCCAGTGATTTATCCTACAGGTATACTTACACACCTCAAAAATAACATATTTACAATTATTCATCACATTGTTGTTTTTTCTTTTTTCTTTTTCTTTCTTTCTTTTTTTTTTGAGACGGAGTCTTGCTGTGTCACCCAGGCTGGAGTGCAATGGCATGATCTCGGCTCACTGCAGCCTCTGCCTCCTGGGTTCAAGTGATTCTCCTGCCTCAGCCTCCCAAGTAGCTGGGATTACAGGCACGTGCCACCATGCCCAGCTAATTTTTGTATTTTTAGTAGAGACGGGGTTTCACCATGTTGGCCAGGCTAGTCTCGAACTCCTGACCTCGTGATCCGCCCGCCTCCCCCTCCCAAAGTGCTGGGATTACAGGAGTGAGCCACTGCACCCGGCCTTCATCACATTGTTAGTAATAGTAAGATTAGAAACAACTTGATGTGCAACAATAGGGAACTGATTAATTATGGTATATTCGTATAATGCAATATTATGCAGTGTAAAAAAAAAGAAATGGGGGTGTGCTCTAAGAATTGATATGGAATTATCTCTAAGATATAATATTAACTAAAAGAAGTGTGTTGTAGAACAGTATAATATTAACTAAAGAAGCGTGTGGTAGTATTTATGTTTGTTTGTTTGTTTTTAGAGATGGGGTTTAGCTGTATTGCTCAAGCTGGCCTTGAACTCCTGGGCTCAAGTGATCCTTCTACCTCAGCCTCCCTAGTAGCTGGGACTATAAGTATATGCCACCATGCCCAGTTTTATTTATTTTTATTTTTTAATTTATTTTTTATTTCAATAGGTTTTTGGGGAACAGGTGGTGTTTGGTTACATGAGTAAGTTCTTTAGTGCTAGCTTTATTTTTTCATTTGTTTTTTCTTTTTTTTCTTATATCAGTTTTCTCAGGTTGAAGCACAGGTTTAAAAGGGAAAAATATATATGTGTTTGCTTATTCAGGCACAGAATATTTCTGGAAGACCATTTAGGTAGATATAGGTAAGACTGGCCAGGCATGGTGGCTCATGCCTGTAATCCCAGCACTTTGGGAGCCTAAGGTGGGCGGATCATGAGGTAAGGAGTTCAAGACCAGCCTGACCAACATGGTGAAACCCCATCTCTACTAAAAGTACAAGAATTAGCCGGGTGTGGTGGCGCGCGCCTGTAATCCCAGCTACTCAGGAGGCTGAGGCAGGAGAATCGCTTGAACCCAGGAGGCGGAGGTTGCAGTGAGCCGAGATTACGCCACCGCACTCCAGCCTGGGCAACAGAGCGAGACTCCATCTCAAATAAATAAATAAATAAATAAATAAATAGGTAAGATTGATTCATCTCCTTCTATAGAGATGACATAGGTGCTGGGAAAAAGGGATGGGAGGATACTTCTCACTATCTTTTGTATATTTTGAATTTTGAACCATACAGAAAATATTATCTATTGAAACAATGAATTAAAAAATAAGACTCAAACAGCTTGGCATAGACTAGGCATGTGTGTGTTTGGAGTCGGGAGGAGTACCAGAAGAGGGAATACCCGAAGAGTTTTCCTGCTTCTGGGGAAATCCGGTTGTCACAATGAAGCTAGTGCCTATAGCAGGGAGAGGAGGAAAAAAGCTATCTGAGGGATAACTCAAGAAGGAAAGTACATAGGAACACTTTGAAGGCAGGACTCTGCCTGGAAGCTAACAGAAGACAGGAAATAATGCTATACCACTGAATGTATCACAAGCCTAAAAAAACTGCATATCCCTCAGATATGGATGGATCACCAATGTAATGTTGAGGGAAAACAAGCAAGGTACAAGAGCAATGTGTATAGTATGATACCAAAAAAGCAAGGTATAGGAACAATGTTTATAGGATACCATTTGTATAAAAAAAGGTAAAGTAGTATCAGCATGTATTTTATGCATAAAATATCTCTGGAAGACTATACATGATATCAATGACATCAAATTATCTCTGGGGGGCAAAATTTCCTTGGAATTTATGAAATAATTGAACAAGTGTACAAGACTATATAGTAACCAAATTGAAGACTGGTTATATAAACTATGATACCTCAAACAATGGAATCTTTTAAAATGACAAAATGACAATGTCATACACATTCAGTGATATTAAAAGCTGTTCATAAATGAAAAAGATAAGTTCAAGAATATGACTATTATCCCATTTTTGTTAAATTACATATACATATATAGGATATATATGAATATATCACAGTATTAATTGGTTAACTCTAATACTGGGATCTTTTTAAAATTTTTAAGTAATAAACTTATTTATTTATTTTTGAGACAAGGTCTCACTCTGTTGCCTAGGCTGGAGTATGGTGGTGCAATCATGGATCACTACAGCCTCAACCTACAGGGCTCAAGTGATCCTCCCACCTCAGTCTCCCAAGTAGCTGGGACTACAGGCATGCACCACCAGGCCTGGTTAATTTCTGTATTTTTTTTTTTTGGTAGAGACAGGGTTTTGCCATGCTGCCCAAACTGGTTTCGAACTCCTGAGCTCAAGTGATCCCCTTGCCTTGGCCACCCACAGTGCTGGGATTACAGGTGTGAGCCACTGCGCCTGGCTCTAAATTTATATTTTTTTAATTTGAAACATAATTGTACACGTTTATGGGATGCATAGCGATGTTTCAATACACAGAATTATAGTGATCAGATAAGGGTAATTAGTATATCCATCATCTCAAACATTTATCATTTCTTTGTGTCGGGATATTTTCCTCTTGATACTCTTGTTTTTCTTTTAAAGTCATAAATATGGCCTGGCACGGTGGCTCACGCCTATAATCCCAGCACTTTGGGAGGCTGAGGCAGGTGGATTATCTGAGGTCAGGAGTTCGAGACCAGCCTGGCCAACATGGTGAAACCCCATCTCTATTAAAAATAAAAAAATTAGCCAGTCGTGGTGGTGGGTGCCTGTAATCCCAGCTACTCAGGAAGCTGAGGCAGAGGTTGCAGTGAGCCGAGATCGCGCCACTGCACTCCAGCCTGGGCGACAAAGAGACTCTGTCTCAAAAAAAAAAAAAAAAAAAGTCATAAATACAGCTAAATAGCTAAATATTAAACAAACAATAACCTGAATAACAGCGCATTTCCTCTTTGCTGCTCTCTTTCCTCCCCCAAACACAGGAACCCCACCCCATCATGGTGTCACACTGCCAGAGCAGATCACTCTCCAGTGCTCTCAACCCTTTCTGCCTGGGGAGCACCAGTCCAAGAATATGATAGGGGGTTCCCTGGGCAGAAGAAACAAGGTTCCCTAAAAACACTTCCATCACCAGACTCCACTGGATAAGGAGGTGTGTGTGGGGGGAACCAGGGATACCTCTAGTTCCCTACTCTGTAGAAGGCGGACAGATGAGGGAAGTTCACCCTTTGCTGTATCCTACCATTATTTCTCCCATGGTGAATACCTGGGGGGAAGTTGGGGTGGAGACTAGAACAGGAGGGAGAGGGCTTATCCTTTAAATGTTCTGTGTCTCTTTGAGAAGAAGCTGATGGGAAAGTACTGTGTAATATGGATAAGCAGACACCATCACTATGAAAAAGAGAAAAGGGCCGGGCGTGGTAGCTCATGCCTGTAATCGCAGCACTTTGGGAGGCTGAGGCAGGCGGATCACCTGAAGTCCTGTTCAAGACCAGCAGGGCCAACATGGTGAAACCCTGTCTCTACTAAAACTACAAAAAGTAGCGGGTTGTGGTGGCGCGCACCTGCAATCCCAGCTACTCGAGGTAATCCCAGCTATTCCAGAGGCTGAGGCAGGAGAATTACTTGAACCCAGGAGGTGGAGATTGCAGTGAGTCGAGATGGTGCCTCTGCACTCCAGCCTGTGTGACAGAGTGAGACTCCGTCTCAAAAAAGAAAGAAATAAAAGTACTGCATAATGTCATTAATAATAAATAATACCTATTGGTGTCCCTTACGACAGAGACTCGAGTAGTGGTGAGGTAGTGTTGTGTCAGTCTGGCTACTTTACTGATGGTGTCCATGTTTCTGAGTGTCATCAGGGAGATGGCAGCGACGAGGGAGATGGCCCATTTCCTGTTTCTGCTACAGTAGAGCAGGGGCTCTTTGGACAGTGTCTATGCTGGCCCTCTGGGGAGGACAAGATTTCCTGCTCAGCACCCTCTGCGTCTCGGAGAAAAAGGCTCAGCCACCAAGTGTGTCCTAGGCGGTGGGGAAGATAAAGGTTTGGCATCCTGGGTGGAAGAAACACCCAAAGGAAGAGAACCTTTTAGATTCTGGAGCCTGGGCAGCACAAATAAAGGCTCTGACTGGCTCTGGTTTGGGAAATCTGCATCTTAAAGACTTTTCCTCCATTACAAATATTCTCCCCATTCAACAACCAGTTTGGAAATTCCCCCCAATTCTGCTGTTCAGGGAGCACTGCTACGCACACACCCAACATTTATGCACGTACCTGCGCACCAATAATACACGCGCATCACACATTACCTGCCGAGGACACGCAGAAACACAACACACAGACCCCAGTACACCTGGGCCGGAGGCAGGAGGCTGTTCCACACCCACGCATCTCCTAAAATACACACGGGTACTAGGGAAGGTGAGGACTGGCGGCGTGCGCCCGGCCCTGCACTCAGACACGTGAGCCAAGCAACACTCGGCGCGCATCTGTGATCCGGGTTAAGTGCGCACCTTGGACAGGCGCCATCCCCAGGAACCGCTTGCCGGAACGCACTCCCAGGCAGATGGCAGATTACCGCCCAAGCGCGGCGCACCCAAAGCCCCACATCCAAAGGAAAAGGCATCGAGGGCTAGTGAGCGAGGAGAGGGGAGATGAGGGGCGCTGCCTGGGGAAGGCACTCGGGAACTAGCGAGAACCACAGTGGGAGTGGGGGCAAGCCCGTCCCCTGCCCTGTCCCAGGAGCCTTACTGATCCTGGTGCTGCGGCTGGTGGCTGTGTGGCGTCTCTCTGCCCTGCGCCGCGGCCTCACTGAGGTGGTGCCGGACGCCCCCGCCAAGGAGGGGGCTCCGGCTCAGGTGACCCCAGCCTCCTCGCCCGCAGTGACTGCCGGCCCGGCTCAGGGCCTTCTGCAGAGCCTTCATGGAGCGCATGCCCCCAGCAAGCCGCCGGCTCTGCAGGTGCGCCCAGGACCTCCAGCTGTGGCTGGGAAGGAGGGGCGGAGCGAGCGAGACAAGGTGCGGGGGAGTTCTGTAAGGGGGCGCTGGGCCTGGAAGACGGAGAATGGGGGCCCGGTGGGTGGGGCTGGGGCAGGAGAAGGGGCCTGCCCCTTTAAAGCTGGCTCTAGGGTTAGGAGCACCCTCAGGACAGGGGCTAGGTGAGGAGCGTTGGGGATGAAGGAGATCCCGGGTGGAGTTCTAGTGGGTGGAGAGAGGGTGGTGCCTGGGAGCTGGAATGGACAATGCCCAGGTCCAATCACTGAGGAAGCAAAAACATTGAGGCGGGGAAAGGGTAAGGTTGCCCAATGAGAGCAAGACGGTGGGACCTTGCGACAGCCTGCGGATGCTTCCGCGTGGGCCCCGCGAGCCCGGGTGTCCGCGGATGCTGAGGGCGGGAAAGGCGAGGACAAGCTGAGGCGAAGCCCGTGGGGGCGGGAGGCGCTCCCCGGAGACACCGTGGGGCTGTGAACGATGGAGTTCTCGTGTAGAGAGGAGGGTGCTGCTTCGAGCGAGGAGGCTAAGTAAGAGTGAGCCCAGTTCAGGAGGTCACTTAGAGAGCCTCGACCTCCGAAGGCCAAACCAGCGCCCAGTAAGCCGGCGGGTAGCGTGGCGCGCGGCCGACGTGCGGTTGTGCTGAGTGGAGAGTAGGATGGCTGCTGGGTACCCCGGGCAGAAGCCGCCGACCAGCACCTCAGGGAGGCATTGGGCGGCGGGAAGGTCGCTCTGGCGGTTAGGATGCCTGGGTTCCAGTTTGTGTCCCTCTACCATTTATTTGGTGTAGGACTTGTTTTCAAATCTGGGAAGTGAAGACATTAAAATAAGTTGGCACGCAGAAAAACATTTTACAAACCATGAAGTGCTCCCCACATTTTTCCTATTTTAATTGTTTGCCCTTGTCCTCCTCACGGGTAGAAAAGAGGCGATGTACAAAAAGCATTTTGAAATCTAAGAACATTCAGGACTTTTGCCATTTGCAACTAGAACTTTCACCTTGTATCTCAGCAGCGCCTAACCCAGCATCCATATTTAGCAGGGACTTATTATGTAAATGATAACTATTACTGAGTGCCCATGGTGCGCCAACCACTTAGTTTCTCTCTCCCCCTTACCAGAGACCTACAAAGTAGTTATTAGTCTCAATTTGAAGGTGAGGAAACTAAGACTAGGAAATTATGAATTCCCGCATAAGGTAACCCAGCTAGTAAGTACCAGAGCCAGAAATTAGACCCGTTTTTTTTTTTTAACTACAAGTCTCTCCTTCATGCAGCCCTTCTCAAAAATTAAGCATTGAATTGAATTATCCCAGGAGAAATGACCCCATCCCTAAAGGAGGTATTTTATGTGGAAGTATTATAATACAGTACTGGGAGTCTTTTCCTTGTGATAGTTCTTGCTGTATCACAAAATAGTAGTTTTTGTTTGTTTGTTTGTTTGTTTGTTTTTGAGACGAAGTTTTGCTCCTGTTGCCCTAGCTGGAGTGCAATGGCTCAATCTCGACTCACCGCAACTCCGCCTCCTGGGTTCATGCGATTCTCCTGCCTCAGCCTCCCTAGTAGCTGGGATTACAGGCACCTGCTACCTCGCCCAGCTAATTTTTTGTATTTAGTAGAGATGGGGTTTCGCCACGTTGGTCAGGCTGGTCTCAAACTCCTGACCTCAGATGATCTGCCCGCCTCAGCCTCCCACAAGTGCTGGGATTACAGGCATGAGCCACCGTGCTTGGCCCATAGTTTTCATTTTTGGATTAAAGTGAGTTTCAAGGGTACGCTGGGAAAACAAATGCTGAAACCAGTCAGGTGTGTTCTGTGGAAAGGCAGTTCTCCTTTGCCTTGGTTAGGGTTGGAGGGCTTATTTGGCTTAAAACCAGATGGAGTGACATTTGTTTTTGCTTGTTTTTGTCTTCTGTAGTCATTCTGTGTCTGCTGCATCTGTTCTCCTGTCCGTGGAAAGCCCTCTAATTCTGGGAGGGCTTGCTGCTTTATGCTTGGCTTTGCCCAAGAGGCAGAGTTCTGGGTCTCAATACTTAACGTAAACTCAATCCTGCATTAGTTTTTTTCATACATAACAGACGAATCTTATCCTTGTTTCATAGGAATATTATTTATCTGAAACGTTTTGATCTGTTCAAGAGAAAAATACCATCTGTTAGGGAATTTCTAAACATTACCCAGAAGTAATTTGCTTCCTTTTTTTCCTATTTCTGCCTCTTTGAATTAGCTTTATACTCTAATGAGTTCCTTACTCTCTTTCTCCCAGCACTCTTCCACTAATAGGAACTGGTTGGGTAGTGAAGAAGATCTATGTGTGGAAGCAGAGGTTCTTTGCTTAGAGAACTAGCTCCAGCTGCACTTGGACCTTTGGACTAACTGTCTCCAATACAATATTGCTGTCTTTGCATGAGGATGGAGCATGAACTGGTGACTTGGGAGGCCAATGGTACTGTGTAAAGTATAAGATGCTGGAGAAGAACAAGTTTGTTGTCCCAGGTGGTTAAAGCTTGGCAGTGTCAGGTCCTCTTTTTGTTTCTAATTTGAAAAATACTCATCATCTAGTTTAATTTGTGCAAAACTATTAGCCAACTATGACAAGGGCAGCTAGAAATGAAGATTTTCATAACTGAAAGAAAGTTCTTTGTGTCTGTAATAGTGGGCTTTTAGGTTAGTCCATGGCTGTGCCAGAGTTTTGTGGTATGTGAGAGAGGATTAGACTTAATGATTTTGAATCCTTAATAAAAGCTAAATCCGGGCCGGGCACGGTGGCTCATGCCTGTAATCCCAGCTGCTCAGGAGGCTGAGGCAGGAGAATTGCTTGAATCTGGGAGGCGGAGGTTGTGGTGAGCTGAGATCGCACCATTGCACTCCAGCCTGGGCAACAAGAGCGAAACTCCGTCTCAAACAAAAAAAAAAAAAAAGAAAGAAAGAAAGAAAGAAGGAAAAGCTAAATCCTCTGTGATAGGAAATTGATGTTTGGAGTTTGTTTATTTCTTATGATTTAGAGACTCATTTGTTCTACTCTATTTTGTGTGTGTGTGTGTATGTGTATGTGTGTGTGTGATGGAGTCTTGCTCTGTCGTCCATGCTGGAGTGCAATGGTGTGATCTCGGCTCACTGCAACATCCGCCTCCCGGATTCAAGCAATTCTCGTGCCTCAGCCTCCCGAGTAGCTGGGATTACAGGCACCCGCCAATGTGCTCGGCTAATTTTTGTATTTTTAGTAGTGACGGAGTTTCACTCTGTTGGCCAGGCTGGTCTTGAACTCCTGACCCCGCGATCTGCCCGCCTTGGCCTCTCAAAGTGCTAGGATTGCAGGTGTGAGCCACCACACCTGGCCTGTTCTACTCTTTAGACTGTAGCTAGGATGTTAATTGGTCCAAGTAAAAGATTAGTTCATTTTTTTCTTTTATTAATCTTTGTTAATGATACTATTGTTACAAACTCCTTTCTGCCTTAGTTTCTCCATTTGTAAAAGATAAACTTGTATTTTACTGGGTGAAATGTAAGTACTTGGGGCTCTGACATAATCAGCTTCCATTCACTCAATCAATATTTATTTGTTGGCATTCAGTGTGCCAGGTCCAGTGCTGGAGAATCCAGAAATTTAAAAATTTAATAAACCAGTTTCTACTGGGAGAAATGAGAAAGCTTATGTTTAAAATTCCTAATGAAAAATGCTGTGATGTAGAGACATGCAGAAGAAAGTATAAAGAGGGGACATCTAACTAAGCTGGGGGTGAAGGGGCCACTGGAATAGAAGAGGAATGTTGACTGACAGGAGCTGGTTTTTAAAGCATGAGAGGTGTTTCAGACAGAGGGCTCTACAAGAATAAACATAGCCTGAGAGGAATATTCGAGGGACTCTACCTCTAGTTTGGTTGGAATGAAACATGGGTATAAGAATGTGGACCAGCCGGGCGCGGTGGCTTATGCCTGTAATCCCAGCACTTTGGGAGACTGAGGTGGGCAGATCACAAGGTCAGGAGTTTGAGACCAGCCTGACCAACATGGTGAAACCCCGTCTCTACTGAAAATACAAAAATTAGCCAGGCGTGGTGGCATGCACCTGTAATCTCAGCTACTCAGGAGGCTGAGGCAGGAGAATCAGTTGAACCTGGGAGGCAGAGGTTGCAGTGAGCTGAGATCACACCACTGCACTCCAGCCTGGGTGACAGAGCGAGACTCCTTCTCAAAAAAAAAAAAAAAAAAAAAAAGAATGTGGACCAATGAAACTGAGGATGTAGGTATGGGATGCATGTTTTAACTTGACGCTAGACTTTCATGGAGTAAATGAAATTTAATAAAAGTTTAAGCGTGTCTGTGATCTACTCCAGTGTGCTTTCCTAATTCTTCTTTGGTTTAGCAATAACAAAATGAAAATTTATAGGACTGAAAAAATATAAATATAAGCCTATTAAATATCATCACACTGGTCCATTTACGATGCCTAACATGCATTTTCTCTATTTTGCCAAATAATATCTTCTATAATCTGGGTTCTCCAATAGCCATTAAAGTAGATTCTAGCAAGTCTTAATCAACGAAATATACTAAAATAATGTAGATTTTGCTAGAATTCCTAAAAAGGATTTAGAAAAGTCTGTAGGCGAAAGCCAATTTGAAGGAATTTGAAAGCCTTTGCCGACACAGCAAAAAAAAAATACCTTCAGGGTTTGATTGATAGCATTTTCTTTTTTCCCTTCTCCAAGTTATTGCTAGAGAAATAGTATTTTAATACTTGTTTTTCTTTGACTTAAAGACTATGAAAGATGTCAGAATCTTGTATTACTCTATAGTGAACAAATGAGACACTTCTCTAAAAGACTAGGTTAAATTAACTTTTAACCACATTTACCTAAGTGAAACACTCCATAAGCCATATTTTATTAAGATTTTATATAATTTGAAATTTTTTACATCACCTACTTTGACCTGTCAGTTTGCAAAAAAACTGTTGTTCTGGTTTTCTGATTTTCAGGAAAGTTTTAGATAATACAATTTTAGATCATCAGGTAATTTATGTAACTACCACTCAGAAAAGAGATTTTTGGTGCTAAGTATATTTACTCCCTTGTTTGCATTTCTTATTCCAATTTAGTTAATTTAATTAGATGAAAATTCACAATAAAAAGTAGGTGAAGGTGCCAAATTAAAGGAATAATACTACACATAAAATTTCTGTGATAATTACTAACAGTACTGGTACTTGATTTCAGATTTCTCTGAAATATCATCTTAGTTTTGTTTTTGAATTATTATTAAACAAGTCCCTTACTGGTAAATATTTGTGTTATTTTCCTCTTTTTTTTTTTTTTTTTTTTTGAGATGGAGTTTCACTCTTGTTGCCCAGGCTGGAGTGCAATGGTGCGATCTTGGCTTACCACAACGTCCTCCTCCTGGGTTCAAGCGACTCTCCTGCTTCAACCTCCTGAGTAGCTGGGATTACAGGCGCCTGCCAATATGCCCGGCTAATTTTTGGTATTTTTAGTAGATATGAGGTTTCTTCATGTTGGTTAGGCTGGTCTCGAACTCTCGACCTCAGGTGATCCACCCGCCTCGGCCTTCCAAAGTGCTGGGATTACAGGCATGAGGCCACTGAGCCTGGCCTCCATTTTTTATTATTGCTAGAATCACCATATTTCCTAGCTTGCCTGGAACAGTATGAAACATATTCTTATGTTTATAGCAGAATTAGGCCGGACGCAGTGGCTCACGCCTGTAACCCCAGCACTTTGGGAGGCTGAGGCGGGCAGATTACCTGAGGTCAGGAGTTCAAGACCAGCCTGGCCAACATGGTGAAACCCCGTCTCTTCTAAAAATACAAAAAATTAGCCAGACGTGGTGCCGCACACCTGTAATCCCAGCTACTCGGGAGGTTGAGGCAGGAGAATTGCTTGAACCCGGGGAGCAGAGGTTGCAGTGAGCCAAGAGCATGCCACTGTACTCCAGCTGGGCGACAGAGTGAGACTCTATCTAAAAAAAAAAACAAAAAAAAAAAACTGCTTAAAGAACTTTATAGAATCACAATATTTAACAGAATTATTATTATTATAGAAGCACAAGCAGGGAAAAAATATGTCATCAAAATTTTCAAGTAGTCAACTCATTATTGGAGCCATTTTATTTTATAATTTTATTTATTCAGCTGGTTCAGAATTCAAAAGGCATGTAATGAAGTTGCTATCCTGCTTCTGTTTCTGTTTCCCAGCTATCCAGCTTCCCTCTCTGGAGGCAAACAGTGTCATTGGTTTTCAATATATCCTTCCAGATATATGTTGTCCCTATCTAAGCAGTTATATTTATTCTTACTTCGCATAAATGGTAGCATGCTATAAGCACTGTTTTGTATTTTGCCTTTAACAATTTTTATTATACATCTTGGAGAACTTTCCAAATCAGTACATAATGTGCTTCCTTTTATTCCTTCATAGTATTCTATTGTCTGGCCGTATTATAATTATTTAACAAATTCCCTATTGGTGAATATTTGTCATTATTACTAGAATGACTGTATTTCCTTGTTTGCCTGGGACAGTCTAAGCTCATGCCACTTGTCTCAGCTTATTTATTTATTGAGATGGAGTCTTGCTCTGTTGCCCAGGCTGGAGTGTAGTGGCACCATCTTGCCTTCTTGCAACCTCTACCTCCTGGGTTCAAGCAATTCTCCTGCCTCAGCCTCCTGAGTAGCTGGGACTACAGGCATGAGCCACCACGGCTGGTTAACTTTTGTATTTTTAGTGGAGACAGAGTTTCACCGTGTTGACCAGGCTGGTCTCGAACTCCTGACCTCAAATGATCCACCCACCTCAGCCTCCCAAAGTGCTGGAATCACAGGCTTGAGCCACCACACCCAGCCCCAGCTTGTATTTCAATACTGTCCTCTTTCTGTTCCAACAGTATTCCAATTTGGGTAATATATGTTTTATGGTTGCCTTACTTATTACGGACAGTGCTGCAGTAAATAAGCTTGTATATCTTGTCATTTTGCAAGTTTGCAAATATAACTGCAGGATAAATTCCTAAAAGTATAATTGATGTGTCAAAGAGTATACATATTTGTAATTTTTAAAGATGTTGACAAATTGCCGTCCATACTGGTCATGCCATTTTTCAGTTTTACCAGCAATGTAGTAGAGTGCCTGTTTTTCCTCCCTCACTTCAGTTGGTTATCACTTTTTTTTTTTTTTTTTTTGAGATGGAGTCTCTGTCTGTCGTCCAGGCTGGAGTGTAGTGACACGATCTCAGCTCACTGCAACCTGTATTTCCCGGGTTCAAGTTATTCTCCTGCCTCAGCCTCCCAAGTAGCTGAGATTACAAGTGTGTATCACCACACCTGGCTAACTTTTTTTTTATTTTTAGTAGAGACGGGGTTTTGCCATGTTGACCAGGTTGGTCTCGAACTCCTGACCTCAGGTGATCTGCCTGCCTCGGCCTCCCAAAGTGCTGGGATTACAGGCATGAGCCACCGCGCCTGACTTATCTCGGTATTGTTTTTATTTCACTTTTTAAAAATTATGAATGAGGTTGAACATCTTTTATATATTTAAGAACCATTGGTGTTTCCTTTTTTATGAAGTGTTTATTCCTATGTTTTGTCCATTTATCTGTTGGATATTAAAATTTTTAAGTTTTATTATTTTGTTAATTTTTTTTTTTTTTAAGAGACAGGGTCTTGCTCTGTCACCCAGGCTAGAGTGCAATGGTGAGATCATAGCTCACTGTAATCTCAAACTCCTAGACTCGATCTTCCTGCCTCAACCTCCTAGGTAAAGACTACAGGTGAATGCCACCACACCCAGCTAATTTTTGTATTTTTTTTTTGTGGAGAGAGGATCTTGCTGTGTTGTCCTGGCTGGTTTTTAGAATTTCTAGCGTCAAGTGATCCTCCTGCCTCAGTCTCTCAAAGCGCTGGGATTACAGGTGTGAGCCACTCTGCCTGGCCAAATATTAAGCTTTTAATATGGGTTTTTAGGAACTTTTCTTTTTCTTTTTCTTTTTTTTTTGAGACGGAGTCTCGCTCTGTTGCCCAGGCTGGAGTGCAGTGGTACGATCTTGGCTCACTGCAAGCTCTGCCTCCCGGGTTCACGCCATTCTCCTGCCTCAGCCTCCCGAGTAGCTGGTACTACAGGTGCCCGCCACCACGCCCAACTTTTTTTTTTTTTTTTTGTATTTTTAGTAGAGACGGGGTTTCACCGTGTTAGCCAGGATGATCTCGATCTCCTCACCTCGTGATCCACCCGCCTTGGCCTCCCAAAGTGCTGGGATTACAGGCGTGAGCCACTGCGACCGGCTGGAACTTTTCATATATTTTGGAAATTAGCTCTTTATGAAATGAGTTGCATACATTCTCCCCTCCCTGCCAGTTTATCATTTGACTTTGGTTTTCCATTTGTGGATTTGTTTGCCATGTAGAAATGTTTTCTCTTTATGTGGTCAGGTCAGCTTTCTTTTTTCTTTTCTTCTTTTATTTATTTTTTTCTTTTTTCAGACCGGGTCTCACTCTGCCACCCAGGCTGGAGTGCAGTGGTGCCATCATGGCTTACTGCAGCCTCGACTTCCAAGGAGTTAGGTGATCCTTCCACCTCAGACTCCTGGGTAGCTGGGAGTACAGGTGTGTACCACCACGCCCAGCTAATTTTTTGTATTTTTTTTAGAGACAGTATTTTGCCACGTTGCTCAGGCTGGAGACTTACTATCTCTACAATGACAAAAAAAATCCATTGTTCAGCTAGAGGTTCACATGTGATTCTTTATTTCTCCTGCTTCCATATCCTTTACATCCAATAATGGGTCTCAAATCCATCCACTTCTCTTTCCCATTGCTACTATCTTAGTGAAGCTTCTTAATTTAGGTCTCCCATCAGTTTTACTCCCTTCCATTCGTTACAGTATAGCCACAAGTGATCTTGCAGAAATGCAAATCTGATTATGTTGCTTTTTAAATATAACCCAGTGGCCAGGCACGGTGGCTCACGCCTGTAATCCCAACACTTTGGGAGGCCGAGACGGGCGTATCATGAGGTCAGGAGATCAAGACCATCCTGGCTAACACGGTGAAACCCTGTCTCTACTAAAAATACGAACAATTAGCCAGACGTAGTGGTGGGCGCCTGTAGTCCCAGCTACTTGGGAGGCTGAGGCAGGAGAATGGCGTGAACCTGGGAGGCGGAGCTTGCAGTGAGCCTAGATGGCGCCACTGCACTCCAGCCTGGGCGACAGATCGAGACTCTGTCTCAAAAAAATAAAATAAAAAATAAATATAACCCAGTAGTAATTTCCCAACTCTAACATAACTTGGAATACAATTGAAAGAGAGTGGAGAAAAACAAATGAGAGATGAGGACATACAGTTAGCAAATGTAGATTACTCTTGATTATGGGGAAAATTAAGAATATCTAGAGAAGAACCTAGGGTACAGGGAAAGGCTTTTGTTTGTTTTTTATGTATGTTTTCATCTTTCTTTTAATTTTAATTTTTTTTTTTTTGAGACGGAGTCTCGCTCTGTCACTCTGGAGTGCAGTAGCACCATCTGGGCTCACTGCAACCTCCACCTCCCGGGTTCATGCGATTCTTCTGCCTCAGCCTTCTGAGTAGCTGGAACTACAGGTGAGCACCACCACGCCCGGTTAATTTTTGTATTTTTAGTAGAGATGGGGTTTCACCATATTGGCCAGGCTGGTCTCGAACTCCTGACTTCGTGATCCACCCACCTCAGCCTCCCAAAGTGCTGGGATTACAGGTGTGAGCCACCGCTCCTGGCCCTATCTTGTCTTTTTAAAAGGTCATCATATCCACATGTGGAGGAGGAAAGCCAGTAGAGATATCAAGGTTGAAGATAGCAGATAAATACAATATGCTAAGAATGTAGAGTGAAATTATGAGGTAGAAAACTTAGAGTGGTAAATGTTTAGAACAGCTATAGTAGAGACTAGGAGAGGGTACTAACTCTAGAGTCTTGTAGGAATGCTGGGAAATACTGAGATTTTGATGAGATTAGAGATTTTGTAGTTTAAATACTGACACAGAAAAAAATATATACAGAAGGTTTTATGCGGAAGTACTATTGTACTTTTATGTGGCAGTACTTTGAAGACTTCAGTCTCCAAAGAACAGATTTTCCAAGAAATAAAAAGAGAAGGAACACTTCACAACTTGTTTTGTGAAGCTATTGTAAACTTTAAACCCAGAACTAGACAAGGACAGTATAATAAAAGTAAGGTATAGACCAATTTTATATAAAGAAATAAATGCAAAAGTCATAAAATATTAGAAAATTGAACACACACACACGTGGCAAAGTCGTGTTTATCCCAAAGATGCTAGAATGGTGTAATATTAGAAAACATGTAGTCCCACCACATCAACAGATTAAGAGAGAAAAATCTATATGATCCTCTCAAGTCATTGTAGAAAAATTATTTGATAAATGTCTTTCAAGCAAATATTTTCAAAGCTCTTAGCAAATGAGACAAGAAAAGGAATGTCTAGACCAGGCGCCATGGCTTATGCCTATAATCCAAGCACTTTTGGAGGCCAAGACTGGCAGATCACTTGAGGACAGGACTTGGAGACCAGCTGGCCAACGTGGAGAAACCCCATCTCTACTAAAAATATAAAAATTAGCTGGGCATGTTGGTGCATACCTGTAATCCTAGCTACTCAGGACACTGAGGCATGAGAATTGCTTGAGCCCAGCAGGCAGAGGTTGCAGTAAGCCGAGATTGTGGCCACTGCACTCCAGCCTGGGTGACAGAGGGAAACTCTGTCTCAAAAAGAAAAGAAGTGCTGGGCACAGTGACTCACACCTGTAATCTCAGCGCTTTGGGAGGCTGAGGCAGGTGGATCATGAGGTCAAGAGATCGAGACCATCCTGGCCAACCTGGTGAAACCCCGTCTCTACTAAAAATACAAAAATTAGCTGGGCATGTTGGCACGTGCCTGTAGTCCCAGCTACTTGGGAGGCTGAGCAGGAGAATCGCTTGAATCTGGGAGGCGGAGGTTGCAGTGAGCCGAGATCATGCCACTGTACTCCAGCCTGGCGACTAAGTAAGACTCCATCTCAAAAAAACAAGAAAGAAAGAAAAGAAGAAAAGGAATGTCTAAAACCTGATAGAGTTTATCAGGGAACAGGCTTGGTATCACAGCTTCTGTTATATATTTTATTGGAGGCCTTATTGTCCAATAAGATGTTTTTAAATGTTAAAAGGATTAATAAAAAAGATATAAAAAAGATATTTTTTTTTTCAGATGGAGTCTCACTCTGTCGCCCAGGCAGGAGTGCAATGGTGCGATCTCTGCTCACTGCAGCCTCTGCCTCCCAAATTCAAGAAATTCTCTGCCTCAGCCTCCTGAGTAGCTGAAATTACAGGTGCCCACCACCACGCCTGGCTAATTTTTTTGTATATTTAGTAGAGACGGGGTTTCACCATCTTGGCCAGGCTGGTCTTGAACTCCTGATCTCGTGATCCACCCACCTTGGCTTCCCAAAGTGCTGGGATTACAGGCATGAGTTACTGTGCCCAGCCATAAAAAAGATACTGAGTCCAGGAGTTGCTTGAGTGCCAGCTAATTTTTGTATTTTTTGTAGAGACAGGGTCTCACCATGTTGCCCAGGCTTGTCTTGAACTCCTGGGCTCAAGCGATCTCACCCATCTCCACCTCCCAAAATACTGGGATTATGGGCATGAGCCACTGTGCCCAGCTGGTTGTTCTGTTTTAACATGGCATATTGTGTTACTTGATTTTTTTTTTTTTTTTTTTTTTGTTGAGACAGAGTCTCGCTCTTTTGCCCAGGCTGGAGTGCAGTGGCGCGATCTTGTCTCACTGCAAGCTCCACCTCCCGGGTTCACACCATTCTCCTGCCTCAGCCTCCCGAGTAGCTGGGACTACAGGCGCCCGCCACCACGGCCGGCTAATTTTTTGTATTTTTAGTAGAGACGGGGTTTCACCATGTTAGCCAGGATGGTCTTGATCTCCTGACCTCATGATCCGCCTGTCTCGGCCTCCCAAAGTGCTGGGATTACAGGCGTGAGCCACCATGCCTGGCCCACCTTTTTAAAAAAAATATGTTTCTGGGACCGGGTGTGGTAGCTCACGCCTGTAATCCCAGCACTTTGGGAGGCCAAGGCAGACGGATCACCAGGTCAGGAGTTCAAGACCAGGAGTTCAAGACCCAGCCTGGCTAACATGGTGAAACCCTGTATCTACTACAAAAAATCAGCCAGGCGTTGTGGCGTGCGCCTGTAATCCCAGCTACTCGGGAGGCTGAGGCAGGAGAAACGCTTGAACCTGGGAGGCGGAGGTTGCAGTGAGCTGAGATTGCGCCACTGCCCTCCAGCCTGGGCGGCAGAGCGAGATTCCATCGCAAAAAGAAAAAAAGAAATAAGGAACAACAAAAGAGCACTACTTTGCAACCCTTAATAAAGCAGTTGATCAAGGCAATAATTATCAAAGGCTGCTAAAACCATTATATTAAAAATTGATTGTGTATCACAAAAAAGGAAAACTATATACCAATATCTCTTATGAATATAGATGTTAAAAAAAAAAACCCTTAACAAATTATTAGCAAACTGAATTCAGAAACATTTTTTTTTGTTTTGACCGAGTCTTGCTCTGTCGCCCAGGCTGGAATGCAATGGCGGGATCTCAACTCACGGCAACATCCACCTCCTGGGTTCAAGCAAGTCTCCTGCCTCAGCCTCCCGAATAGCTGGGATTACAGGCACGTGCCACCACACCTGGCTGATTTTTTGTATTTTTTAGTACAGACGGGGGTTTCACCATGTTGACCAGGCTGGTCTCGAACTCCTGACCTCGTGATCTGCCCGCCTCAGCCTCCCAAAGTGCTGGGATTACAGGCATGAGCCACTGCACCCAGCCTGTTCCTTATTTCTTTATTATTTTGTATTCATCTATAAAGGAGGATTTTCTTCATCGACTACTTGGTTATTCTGAGAAACAATTCATATAGAAAAGGCAGGCTATATATTCAACTTGTTTTTATTTGCTAGTTTTAGGAATAGTAAATTGAGTGTGTAATATCCTCTTAAAGATGATCAATTAGGGTTTTGAAAAATTATTATGAACTTATGGATTTTATTAAATTTGGCGTGTTTACATTCTTTGTAGTTATTCTTTTTGATGCTCAAACTGTACCATCTTTGGACAATAGCAACCCACTGAAGTTGATTCTTTTTAAATATTATTCATTTAATTTTTGACTTTTTTCAATAGCAACGGTATTTCCCAGGCTGGTCTTGAACTCCTGGGCTCAAGCACACCTCCTGCCTCAGCCTCCTAAAATGCTAGGATTACAGGTGTGAGCCCCCATGCCCAGCTTCTAAAGTTGATTCTTTAATCCTTTTGACATACCCCCAGTAGTCTTTGATAGCTTTCTTGCTTACTGCTGTGAAGATGCCTTATATGTACTGTCTCTTTTTATTGTTGCCATTGTATCTTTTGGATCTATTCCTACAAGTGGGACTGTTGGGTTGAAGGGTAAATACACATATAATTTTGGTAGGTAGTGTGAAAGGTGTTATTTTATTTTGTCTTTCCACAAGCAATATATGAAAGTGCCCTCCCCGCCTTTTTGTTTGTTTGTTTGTTTGTTTGTTTGTTTGCTTGTAGAGACAGGGTTTCGCTCTGTTGCTTATGCTGGAGTGCAAGGGTATGATCTTGGCTCACTGCAGCCTCAAGCTATCCTTCCACCTCACCCTTCTGAGTAGCTAGGACTACAGGCATATGCCACCATGCCTGGCTTATTTAAAAACTTTTTTTTTTTTTTTTAAGAGATGGGGCATTGCTATATTGCCCAGGCTGAAAGTACCTTTTAACCCACAGTCTCACCAACAGTTTGTTGTAAGCTTCTGGATTTTTGCCAGTCTGGCAGGTGAGAAATGGTATCTCCATGTAGTTTTGTTTTTGTTTTTGTTTTTGAGATGGAGTCTCGCTCTGTTGCCCAGGCTGGAGTGCAGTGGCGCGATCTCTGCTCACTGCAAGCTCCGCCTCCCGGGTTTATGGCATTCTCCTGCCTCAGCCTCCCGAGTAGCTGGGACTACAGGCGTCCGCCACCACGCCCGGCTAATTTTTTTGTATTTTTTAGTAGAGAGGGGGTTTCACCGTGTTAGCCAGGATGGTTTTGATCTCCTGACCACGTGATACGCCCGCCTTGGCCTCCCAAAGTGCTGCGATTACAGCGTGAGCCACCACGCCCTGCCTACTCCGTGTAGTTTTAATGTGAGCATATTTTTATGTTCAAAATCACATTTTAATAAGTTGATGATAGCAAACCTGCATTAACATTTAAAGAAGGCAGGCCAAGCATGGTGGCTCATGTTTGTAATCCCAGCACTTTGTAAGGCCAAGGCGGGAGAATCACTTGGGTGCAGAAGTTTGAGACCAGCCTGGGCAATATAGTGAGACCCTATCTCTATAAAAATTTTTAGCCCTCACTCGCCGCCGATGACCTGTCTCGCTGCGTGCACGCCCTGCCGCCGCCCCGCAGAAATGCTTCCGTTACCCACAGTCTTTTGCCAGATGAGACTTGTGTCCAGGGTACTGGCTCCTCATCTCACTGGGGCTTATGCCAAAGATGTAAAATTTGGTGCAGATGCCCGAGCCTTAATGCTTCAAGGTATAGACCTTTTAGCTGATGCTGTAGCCCTTACAGTGGGGCCAAAGGGAAGAAGAACAGTGATTATTAACAGAGCTGGGGAAGTCCCAAAGTAACAAAAGATGGTGTGACTGTTGCAAAGTCAATAGACTTAAAGGATAAATATAAAAACATTGGAGCTAAACTTGTTCAAGATGTTGCCAATAACACAAATGAAGAGACTGGGGATGGCACTACCACTGCTACTGTACTGGCACGCTCTATAGCCAAGGAAGGCTTCGAGAAGATTAGCAAAGGTGCTAATCCAGTGGAAATCAGGAGAGGTGTGATGTTAGTTGTTGATGCTGTAATTGCTGAACTTAAAAAGCAGTCTAAACCTGTGACCACCCCTGAAGAAATTGCACAGGTTGCTACAATTTCTGCAAACGGAGACAAAGAAATTGGCAATATCTCTGATGCAGTGAAAAAGGTTGGAAGAAAGGGTGTCATCACAGTAAAGGATGGAAAAACACTGAATGGTGAATTAGAAATTATTGAAGGCATAAAGTTTGATCGAGGCTATATTTCTTCATACTTTATTAATACATCAAAAGGACAGAAATGTGAATTCCAGGATGCCTATGTTCTGTTGAGTGAAAAGAAAATTTCTAGTGTCCAGTCCATTGTACCTGCTCTTGAAATTGCCAATGCTCACCGTAAGCCTTTGGTCATAATCGCTGAAGACGTTGATGGAGAAGCTCTAAGTACACTCGTCTTGAATAGGCTAAAGATTGGTCTTCAGGTTGTGGCAATCAAGGCTCCAGGGTTTGGTGACAATAGAAAGAACCAGCTTAAAGATATGGCAATTGCTACTGGTAGTGCAGTGTTTGGAGAAGAGGGGTTGACCCTAAATCTTGAAGATGTTCAGCCTCATGACTTAGGAAACATTGGAGAGGTCATTGTGACCAAAGACGATGCCATGCTCTTAAAAGGAAAAGGTGACAAGGCTCAAATTGAAAAACGTATTCAAGAAATCATTGAGCAGTTAGATGTCACAACTAGTGAATATGAAAAGGAAAAACTGAACGGCTGGCAAAACTTTCAGATGTAGTAGCTCTGCTGAAGGTTGGTGGGACAAGTGATGCTGAAGTGAATGAAAAGAAAGACAGAGTTTGGATGCCCTTAATGCTACAAGAGCTGCTGTTGAAGAAGGCATTGTATTGGGAGGGGGTTGTGCCCTGCTTCGATGCATTCTAGCCTTGGACTCACTGACTCCAGCTAATGAAGATCAAAAAATTGGTATAGAAATTATTAAAAGAACACTCAAAATTCCAGCAATGACCATTGCTAAGAATGCAGGTGTTGAAGGATCTTTGATAGTTGAGAAAATTATGCAAATTTCCTCAGAAGTTGGTTATGATGCTATGGTTGGAGATTTTGTGAATATGGTGGAAAAATGAATTATCAACCCAACAAAGGTTGCGAGAACTGCTTTATTGGATGCTGCTGGTGTGACCTCTCTGTTAACTACAGCAGAAGTTGTAGTCACAGAAATTCCTAAAGAAGAGAAGGACCCTGGAATGGGTGCAATGGGTGGAATGGGAGGTGGTATGGGAAGTGGCATGTTCTAACTCCTAGACTAGTACTTTACCTTTATTAATGAACTGTGACAGGAAGCCCAAGGCAGTCTTCCTCACCAATAACTTCAGAGAAGTCAGTTGGAGAAAAATGAAGAAAAAGGCTGGCTGAAAATCACTATAACCATCAGTTACTGGTTTCAGTTGACAAAATATATAATGGTTTACTGCTGTCATTGTCCATGCCTACAGATAATTTATTTTGTATTTTTGAATAAAAAACATTTGTACATCCCTGATACTGGGTACAAGAGCCATGTACCAATGTGTGGCTTTCAACTTAAATCACTGAGGCATTTTTAGTACCATTCTGTTAAAATCAGGATTTTAGTGCTTGCCACCACCAGATGAGAAGTTAAGCAGCCTTTCTGTGGAGAGTGAGAATAATTGTGTACAAAGTAGAGAAATATCCAATTATGTGACAACCTTTGTGTAATAAAAATTTGTTTAAAGTTAAAAAAATTTTGTTTAATTAGTGAGGCATGGTGGCATGTGCCTGTAGTCCCAGCTACTCAGGAGGCATGGGTGGGAGGATCAATTGAGCCCAGGATGTCAAGGCTGCAGCGAGGCACAATGAAGGCACTTCACTCCAGCCTGGGCAACGGAGCAAGACCCTATCTCAAAAAAAAAAAAAGAAGTTTGTCTTTAGCAATCTAAAATTTGACAAGTTTGCTTTGACTCTCTAGCTGCAGGTTCATAACCCAAGTTTATAGTAAAAAATAAGATGGATTTGTTATATTCAACATGGTGTAGTAAATATCAAGTATAGGTGAAAAATATATTTCATATTCGTAAAATACTATATAATAAAGTACTTTTATATAGTAAAATACTATATAATAAACAAAGTACTTTATAGTCACCTGATTTGACTGCCTTGATAATCCCTGAGAGATAAGTAGGATAGATACTTATTAGATACCCATTAAACAGAGTAGTATACTAAGAAGTATACAGATACTACTTAGATGCCCATTTTGTAGAAGAGGAAACTGATGTTTTAAGAATGTGATTTTCCAGTTTAACACAGCAAGTGGGTGCCCCCTTTGTCAGCACATATACTAACACAGCAAGCAGTAGAGCTGGATTTGAATTTCAAACTTCTGATCTACCCACTACAAATTCTGTACTTTCTTTTCCCAGTATTTGCTAAAGGAGACACAACCCGTTTTACCCAGGAGGTGGCAGTGTTTCTCTTACTGTTATATTTATTGGGCTCTCACTTTCCCACTGAAGGTGAAATACTTAAAAAGTGAAAATTGTATTCTTTCAGTGAATAATCTGGAGTTAAATTATGTTTACCTGTTAATGATAATAAGATTGGTAAAGTTGGTGCCTGCCTTCTAGGAGTTGACAATCTAGCTTCTAGGAGTTGACAATCTAGGAGCAAGAGGTGGAGGCGGAACTGTGAAGCAGAGTCCAAAATAGCCTAAAAAGGCTGGCTGTCGTGGCTCACACCTGTAATCTCAGCACTTTGGGAGGCTGAGGCAGGCAGATTACTTGAGGTCAAGAGTTCGAGACCAGCCTGGCCAACATGGCGAAACCCCATCTCTACTAAAAATACAAAAATTAGCCAGGCATGGTAGCGTGCACCTGTAATCCCAACTACTGGGGAGGCTGAGGCAGGAGAATCGCTTGCACCTGGGAGGCAGAGGCTGCATGAGTCGAGATTGTGCTGCTGCACTCCAGCCTGGGCAACAGAGCAATATTCTGTCTCAAAAAAAAAAAATAGCCTATGAAAATTTCAAACAAAGTGTTATAGGAATACAAATTTGTAATGGAGCTCTTGATGTGATGTCTTTAATGGCAGTTTAACTTTAGTCCACAGGTGAGAGTGGGCTTACTCTACTGTTAGGAAACACAGGTAAGTTCAAGCTCTCTGACTTCCAAGACACAAAAATAGGCAATAAAAAAAAATCAGGCCAGGCATGGTGGCTCATACCTGTAATCCCAGCACTTTGGAAGGCTGAGGCAAGAGGATCTCCCTTAAGGTCATGAGTTTGAGACTAGCCTGGGCAACATAATGAGACCCCTGTCTCTATAACAAATTTAAAAATTAGCCAGGCCTGGTGGCATGTGCCTGTAGTCCTTGCTATTTGTTGGGGGGTGGTGCTGAGGCAGGAGGATCGCTAGAGGACCATGTCTCAAAAAACAAAAAAGGAAAAAAAGAAAACAATATATTGTAAACATAAAAGGAAAAGCTCCTAGATGTTCTAATGTGCCATTCCATCACTGCCAGCACTACTTTTACCTTTTTTTTTTTTTATTTTGAATCGGAGTCTCGCTCTGTTGCCCAGGCTGGAGTGCAGTGGTGAGATCTTGGCTCACTGCAAACTCTACCTTCTGGGTTCCCACCATTCTCCTGCCTCAGCCTCCCGAGTAGCTGGGACTACAGGTGCCCACCACCACGCCCGGCTCATTTTTTTTGTATTTTTAGTAGAGATGGGGTTTCACCGTGTTAGCCAGGATGGTCTCGATCTCCTGACCTCATGATCCACCCGCCTCAGCCTCCCAAAGTGCTGGGATTACAGGTGTGAGCCACTGCGCCCAGCCTTACCATTTTTAATTAGTAACATTTTTTTCAGATGTAAATTTTGTGCTCTGAGACAGTCCATTTATTCATTTAACAAATATTTTAAAATTTTAAATTAGCCAGGTCCTGCTGAATGCTAAGGATATAATGGTGTACAAAACAGTCACGGTCTCTGTCCTCATCAAGCTTATGCTTCTGGTGAAGGCTGCTCATGACTAGTGACCTTATAACTAATGTATATTTATATTTTAACAATTACTTTTTCAGCACCATATGAACAGGAAAAATAGAAAAACAATTATTTCTTACATTCAAATCTCTCTCTTTCTCTCTCTCTTTTTTTTTTGAGACAGTCTCCCTCTGTTGCCCAGGCTAGAGTGCAGTAGCGTAATCTCGGCTCACTGCAACCTCTGCCTCTGGGTTCAAGTGATTCTCCTGCCTCAGACTCTTGAGTAGCTGGGACTACAGGGCCACATGACCACGTCCGGCTAATTTTTTGTATTTTTAATAGAGATAGGGTTTCACCATGTTGGCCAGGCTGGTCTTGAACTTCTGACCTCAAGTGATCTGCCTGCCTCAGCCTCCCAAAGTGCTGGGATTACAGGTGTGAGCCACCGTCCCCAGCCCTTACATTCAAATCTTATGTTTCACCTGAGAGTTTTAGTCCTAATTATCTGGAAAGCAGGTTTCAAGCAAATTATCTTCTAAATATATAGCGAATCAAAACTCAGGTAGAATCTTCATTAGTAGTGCTTCTCAGCAAATGTGGTTTTCAACAAACCTCTTGCTGTTTGTGTTGTAAGTTTATCCCTAGAAATATTACCCAGTGTGTAAGTTAAGAGCAAGTCAGAATATTGAATATGACTACTACGTGAGGTAAGGGGCTGGCTTGAGGAAAATAGTTGAATCTTTCACTTCTGGATTCCTAGGATTATTCCTTTATTATTTCTGACCCCAAAGTACATATTTACTGGAATTTTTAATTTTACGGGCAAATAGAAAGGACAGAATTGAGTCAAGAAATCTGAATTCTGGCCAGGAGCAGTGGCTCACAGCTATAATCCCAACACTTTGGGAGGCCGAGGAGGGCAGATCACCTGAGGTTAGGAGTTTGAGACCAGCCTGGCCAACATGGTGAAACCCCGTCTCTACTAAAAATACAAAAATTAGCTGGGCGTGGTGACGTGCTTGTAATCCCAGCTGCTCCAGAGGCTGAGGCAGGGGAATTGCTTGAACCCGGGAGGTGGAGGTTGCAGTGAGCCGAGATCGCGCCATTGCACTCCAGCCTGGGCAACAGAGTGAGACTCCATCTCAAAAAAAGAAAAAAAGAAAAGAAGAAGAAATCTGGATTCTGGTGTCACTTATGCTGCTATTTGACCCCTATGACCTTGTGTAAGTGAGCTTGCCTCTCTGGGATTTGTTTTTTTAATCTGAAAATGAGAGAGGACAAGGGGAAGGAACTATCCAATTAATTATTGTTTTGGCTCATTATCATCCCCACAGTCTCATACTTCTTGCAATATTTAGATTTAACCGTATGAAATTGCTAGTATTCAATGATATGAAAAGATTAAGATTTGACCTACGGAGACAGCAGTTTCCTTTGAGTCAGCCTAATTGTTGAATCAGTTGTGGGCCCTATTGGGATCATCTGAATTATTTATTTTAGGGATAGATGAGGCCAAGGCCAAGCAAAACTAATGCCTCAGGTGTGAAGGAAACACACATTTAGAGAATATACCTTTCTGGTAGGTGATAAAATAAAAATAAAAAGAGAATACAATGAATACCACCATATAATCAATGTAGTATATTCTGGGTTACATAGAATTCATTCTAGTCTTTTCTTTCTACAATATGCTAATTTTCTAGCCCAGTGATTCTAAATGATTTGGTTCCTGTATTCCTTCAGCGTCCAGCAAAGGAAAAGTCCATCTGACAATTTTATTAGAATATTCTCTGTAGCAATGTTTGCCCAGGAATATCTGTTGCTATAGGAGAAGAGAGCCTGTTAGCACTGATATCCAGGTGTGAAAGAAATAATTCTTCAGAGCTGTCTTTTTCCTTGTTCACCAGTGAGGTAAGTCAAAGAGGTAAAAAGACAAACTTTTCCAATTTTTTGTTTTAGACCAATTTTGTCATTCCATCCTACATCAGAAGGGGTCACGGCTAAGCTTTGCTTTATTGTTTGATGTAGCTCATTAACATTTCTTGCCTAAGGAACTGGTATGTTCAATAAACTGTTTTTGTTTGTTTGTTTCTTTTTTTTTTTTTTTTTTTTACTTTCCATAAGACATAATCTCATCTTTTTTACCAGGAAATAAATTCAACTTTTTTTTTTTTTGAGACAGAGTCTCACTCTGTTGCCCAGGCTGGAGTGCGGTGGCATGATCTCAGCTCACTGCAACCTCTGCCTCCCAGGTTCAAGCGATTCTCCTGCCTCAGTCTCCCAAGTAGCTGGGATTACAGGCATGTGCCACCACGCCTGGCTAATTTTTGTATTTTTAGTAGAGACAGGGTTTCACTATGTTGACTAGGCTGGTCTCGAACTCCTCACCTCAAGTGATCCGCCCACCTCGGCCTCCCAAAGTGCTAGGATTACAGGCATGAGCCACCACGCCTGGCCAATAAACTCAACTTTTTGGACTATTTCCGTTACATAGCCTTTTGGACACAAAAGTTAATCAGTGGAATGGGAAGAAAATCCACAGGGAGTACTTATACCTAGGGAAAAATGTTTCTTTGGCTCTAATATACCTTGTTCAGGTCTCTAAGCCACAATCAGAGCCTCACACACAAACTGACCTGTCTCATTGCTTTCAACCACATATACCACCCCAGCCTGTCTCCATTGGAATGTCTGGCTAGGGTCCAGCACATCTACAGGTAATACATTCTTCTGAATTCTCCACTCTGATATGGAGGGGCCAATAGAAGCATGCAAACATTTTTCTTTCTTTTTCTTTTTCTTTTATTTTGAGACAGGATCTCACTTTGGTTGCCTGGGTTGGAGTACAGTGGTGCCATCTCAGCTCACTGCAGCCTCGACCTCCCAGGCTCAGGTGACTCTCCCAACTCAGCCTCCTGAGGAGTTGGGACTACAGATATGCACTACCATGCCTGGCTAGTTTTTTGTATTTTTAGCAGAAATGGGGTTTTGCCATGTTGCCATGTTGCCATGTTGCCCACATTGGTCTTGAACTCCTGGACTGAGAAGCAATCTGCCCACCTCAGCCTCCCAAAGTGCTGGGACATTTTTCAGCTACATTTTGGGGTTGATCTAGCCCCTACTCCTTCACCTTGGACACTTGTTTAAAAGAGTGGTTTTTCTGGAGAAATCACAAACAAGCCTATATTGAATCAGGTACAAATGTCTCTTCCCCAAAGAAGTTACAGATAACTCTCATTTTGTTTTTTTCCCTTCAAAACAATTCCTGATTGCTGGGTTCATGAGAACCAAGAATTAGAGAGGCATTGACTAAATCTGGAAAAATGTGGGCAATGTAATGGGCAAAGCAGAAGGGCGTCAAAGTAAATACACTGGAGGAAGTAGGATTCTTCCTCCCGTATACTTCCTGAATCTAACCACAGAACACCATTACCTTCCCCATCATTTCCACAGAATTCCATAACTCCTTTACAAATATACTCACCTGTAATGCCAGCAGTTTTGGAGACTGAGGTGGGCAAATTGCTTGAGCTGAGGAATTCAAGAACAGCCTGGGTAACATGATGAAACCCCGTCTCTACCAAAAAAAAAAAAAAAAAAAATTACAAAAGTTAGCCAGGTGTGGTGGTGCATGCCTGTAGTCCCAGCTACAGGGTGGGGAGGGGTGGGGTGGGTTCGAGGATCACCTGAACCTGGGGAAGTCAAAGCTGCCTGTTGTGAGCCGTGATTGTGCTACTGCACTCCAGCCTAGGTGACAGAGCGAGATCCTGTCATAAAAAAAATATATGTTTATAATATATATACTCACCAGAATGAAGGATTTAGTTTCCAGTTTTGTTGGTGCTCTTTAACATAATACACCTTTGGCATCAGTTTGCATATCTGGGTCATTTTACTTCTGTGGTCCTAACTTACTAGATTATAAAAATTTAGATTTTTAGGCCGGGCGCTGTGGTTCACACCTATAATCCCAGCACTTTGGGAGGCCAAGGTGGGTGGATTGCCTGAGGTCAGGAGTTCGAGACCAGACTGGCCAAAATGGTGAAACCCTGTCTGTACTAAAAATACAAAAAATTAGCCGGGTGTGGTAGCAAGCGCCTGTAATCCTAGCTACTTAGGAAGCTGAGGCAGGATAATTGCTTGAACCCAGGAGGTAGAGGTTGCAGTGAGCCAAGATCATGCCGTTGTACTCCAGCCTGGGTGACAGAGAGAGACCCTGTCTCAAAAACAAACAAACAAACAAAAATTTAGGTTTTTGTATTAGTTCACATAAGTAGAGCTTATTGAATTAGATCCTTCTTTTATCTCCCTTCTATCTGATATTCTCTACTTGTAGAGTAGAGGAATGGGGTTAAATCTTAGGATGCATGGAAGTCCTCCTTTTTTTCTGCCAGATTTGTTTTTATTTCTTGGATGATGGGACTCAAAGAGAAATTGGAGCTGGGGTGTCTTGTATCTAGTGATTTTTGATTTTGTATTATTTTGTTTCCTTTTTTTTCTAGAGATGAGACATATTCAACCAATTTCCAGGAGACTGAGAATTATGAAAATAATTTATTAATAATCAGGTTGTATGCTTATGGGAGAGAGGGAAGAAATTAGATTGGATGATCCCTGAAACTTTTCGAGGTATGTAGTTTAGCCTGCTTGATTCTAGGATAATCTTTTGAATGTAACTAAGACGCCAGTTTTTGGAATTGCTCACTTCGGATCTTCAAATTTGGGTTATATGATACCCAGAGGGATACACGCTGGCAGGTGGTAGAGTAATTAATCACAATGAAGCTAGCATCTATTGAGTGTTTACCAAGTGTCAGGCACCTTCTTAAGGGCTTTATATGCATTGCCTTATTTCATTTCACTACAATTTCGGGAGTAGATACTATTTATTATTCCATTTTACAGATGAGAAAAGTAGGGTTCAGATATGTGAGGTAATTTCTCCCAGTGTCACTCAGCTTGTGAGTGATAGGTCTGGATCAGAACTTAGGTCTGATTCCAAAGGCTAATGAAGTATTATCTTCATTTTGCACGTGGGTGAATGAGAGATGTTAAGTAACTTTGTCTCAAGTCATATAAGTAGTAACTAACAGTGGTGTCAGGATTTTAATTTTCTTTTTGGAGACAGTCTTGCTCTGTCACCCAGGCTGGAGTGCAGTGACATGATCTCAGCTCACTGCAATCTCTGCCTCCCAGATTCAAGTGATTCTTGTGCCTCAGCCTTCCGAGTAGCTGGGATTACAGGCGTGCACCACACCCAGCTAATTTTTGTATTTTCAGTACAGACAGGGTTTTGCCATGTTGGCCAGGCTGGTCTCAAACTCCTGGCCTAAAGTGATCCGCCCGCCTCGGCCTCCCAAAGTGCTGGGATTACAGGCATGAGCTACTGTGTCCAGCCTGGTGTCAGGATTTGAACTCAGGTCTGCCTTTTTCTAAAACTCATGGTTTCTAACTGTTTTTAATTTTTTCTTAATTTGATTTTATTTTTTAAACTTTTTATTTTATTACATATTTATTTATGCATTTTTTAGAAATAGGGTCTCTCTCTGTCGCCCAGGCTGGAGTGTCGTGACAGATCACAGTTTACTACAGCCTTGAACTCCTGGGCTCAAGTAATCCCTCTGTCTCAGCCTCCCCAGTAGCTGGGACTATAGGGGCAGGCAACCACACTTAGCTGATTTTTTTTTTTAATTTTAATTTTTTTAGAGACAGAGTCTTGCTCTGTTACAGGTATGGTCTTGGAACTCCTGGCCTCAAGCTATCCTCTTGCCTCAGCCTCCTGAGTAGCTGTGATTATAGACACGAGCCATGTGCTTGGCATTAACTATTTAAAACAAATTTTTTTTTTTTTTTAAATAGAGACGAGGCTCTCACCATGTTGTCCAGCTGGTCTTGGGCTCCTAAGCTCAAGCAATCCAACCACCTTAGCCTCCCAAAGTGCTGGATTACAGGCGTGAGCCACTATGCCTGGTCTCTTGCCCCCGCCCCCCCACCTTTTTTTTTTTTTATAGGGGTGAGGTCTCAACTTCTTTAAATTCTAAGGGATCATTAAGCATTAAGGAATGAAAGTGAGAATATAACACACTAGGAATATTAGAATTGGGCTGGGTGCAGTGGCTCATGCCTGTAACCCAGCACTTTGGGAAGTCAAAGTGGGAGGATCGCTTGAGACTATGAGTTCAAGACCAGCCTGGTCTTGCTTGTTCAAGAACAGCAATGTCACTTCTGGGTATTTACCCAAAAGATTTGAAATCAGTTCATTGAAGAGATGTCTGCATTCCCATGTTTATTGCAGCACTATTTAGAGTAGCCAAGTTATGGAATCAACCTAAGTGTTCATCAACAGATTAATGAATAAAGAAAATATGCTATATATACACAATGGAGTACTAGTCAATTTTATTAATTTTTTTGAGACAGGATCTCACTCTGTCACCCATGCTGGAGTGCAGTGGCGTGATCATGGCTCACTGCAGCCTCGAACTCCCGGACTCAAGTAATCCTCCCACCTCAGCCTCCCAAGTAGCTGGGACCGCAGGCATATACTACCATACCTGGCTAATTTTTTTAATTTTTTTGTATAGATGGGGTCTCACTATGTTGCATGGACTAGTCTTGAACTCCTGGGCTCAAGTGATCCTCCCACCTTGGCTTCCCAAAGTGCTGGGATTATAGGTTGTGAGCCACCTCACTCAGCCTCAGCTTTAAAAAAGAAGGAAATTCTGTCATTTGTGACAACATAGATGGAATTGGAGAACACTATATTAAGTGAAATAAGCCAGGCACAAGAAGACAAATACTGTAATTTCTCACTTATACATAGAATCTAAAACAATCAACTCATGGTAGCAGAAAATAGAATGGTGGTTACAGAAAGCTGGGGGACCAGCCGGGCTTGGTGGCTCATGCCTGTAAACCCAACATTTTGGGAGACCGAGGCAGGTAGATCACAAGACCAGCAGTTCAAGACCAGCCTGGCCAACATAGTGAAACCCTGTGTCTACTAAGAATACAAAAATTAGCCGCGCATGGTGGCGCGTGCCTGTAGTCCCAGCTACTTGGGAGGCTGAGGCAAGAGAATCGCTTGAACCTGGGAGGTGGAGGTTGCAGTGAGCCAAGATCACGCCACTGCACTCCAGCTTGGGCAACAGAGTGAGACTACGTCTCAAAAAAAAAAAAAAAAAAAAAAAAAAGAAGCTGGGGGATGGAGGAAATGGGGAGATGCTGGTCAAACTGTACAAAATCTTAGGAGGAATAAGATTGTTTTTTTTTTGTGAGCTCTATTGCACGTGTGGTGAAAATTGTTAATAATTGTGTATTATACATTTCAAAATTGCTAAAAGGGTAAATTTCACATGTTCTCACCACAAAAAATGATAAGTAGGCTGGGCGCAGTGGCTCACACCTGTAATCCCAGCACTCTGGAAGGCTGAGGCAGGTGGATCACTTGAGGTCAGGATTTCGAGACCAGCCTGGCCAACATGATGAAACCCTGTCTCTACTAAAAACACAAAAATTAGCCAGGCGTGGTGGTTGTGCACCTGTAATTCCAGCTACTTGGGAAGCTGAGGCACGAGAATGGCTTGAACCCAAGAGGTCGAGATTGCAGTGAGCTGAGATCATGTCACCGCACTCCAGCCTGGGTGACAGAGCGACACTCTGTCTCAAAAAAAAAAAAAAAAAAGATAATGAGCCTGGGAGGCAGAGGCTGCAGTGAGCGGAGATCGCACCAGTGTACTCCAGCCCAGGCGACAGAGCCAGACCCTGTCTAAAAAAAAATAAAATAAAGTAATAATAAGTATTTGAGGTGATAGATATGTTAATTAGCTTGAATTATTCCACATTATATGTATAAGTCATAACTTCACTTTGTACCCATAAATACATACAATTATAAACTGTCTGTTTACAAACAACAACATCCAGAAAACCTGCAATGAGATACCACCTCACACCTATTAGGATGACTATTATAAAAAAAAAATTCTCTGCTGGTTGCAGTCGCTCATGCCTGTAATCCCAGCACTTTCGGAGACCAAGGCGGGTGGATTGCCTGAGCTCAGGAGTTTGAGACAGGCCTGGGCAACACAGTGAAACCCTGTCTCTACTAAAATACAAAAAATTAGCCAGGCTTGGCAGCGTGTGCCTGTGATCCCAGCTACTCAGGAGGCTGAGACAGGAGAATCGCTTGAACCCGGGAGGCGGAGCTTGCAGTGAGTCAAGGTCATGCCACTGCACTCCAGCCTGGGCGACAGAGCGATATTCCGTCTCAAAAAAAAAAAAAAAAAAGGCTAGGCGCGGTGGCTTACGCCTGTAATCCCAGCACTTTGGGAGGCCGGGGTGGCCTGATCATGAGGTCAAGATATCAAGACCATCCTGGCCAACATGGGGAAACCCCGTCTCTGCTAAAAATACAAAAATTAGCTGGGCATCGTGGCACGTGCCTGTAGTACCAGCTACTCAAGAGGCTAAGGCAGGAGAATCGTTTGAACCCGGGAGGCGGAGGTTTCGGTGAGCCAAGATTGCACCACTGCACTTCAGCCTGGCGACAGAGTGAGACTCTGTCTCGGGGAAAAAAAAAAAGTAGAAAGAAAAATTAGGCTTAAAAAAAAGTTAAATTGGGTTGATTGCCTTTATGAATCAGGCCTTCAAGAGAAAGATTTCTGTACCACATTGTTAGGGTAAAGGAGAAGATATCATCCAAGGGCCTAAACAGCAAGGATAAATTGGTTAATGAGAGTCTCTGAGAGCAGAAAAAGGACTTAAAATATATATATATATATATATATATATATATGGGCCAGGCGCGGTGGCTCACTCCTGTAATCCCAGCACTTTGGGAGGCTGAGGCGGGCAGATCACCTGAGGTCGGGAGTTTGAGACCAGTCTGGCCAACATGGTGAAACCCCGTCTCTACTAAAAATACAAAAAAATTAGCCAGGCATGGTGGCACATGCCTATAATCTCAGCTACTCGGGAGGCTGAGGCAGGAGAATCGCTTGAACCTGGGAGGCAGAGGTTGCGGTGAGCCAAGATAGCACCACTGCACTCTAGCCTGGGCAACAGAGCAAGACTCTGTCTCAGAAAAAAAAAAAAAGATATCACTGAGTGATGCCTTCATTTATTTATTTACTGCATTTGGCTGCTGTGTTTCCAATCTCAGTTGCAATTCCCACACTGAGGCTGTCCCACCCTTCCTGTGTCCCCTGAGCTGAGCAGGCACTTCCTGTCCTATTGGAAATGAAAGTTAGAGATTGGGGGTAGGGTATGTATATTTATTCTGCAGAATACTAATACTGTCTGTTCCATTATCAGCAAAAAAGTGACAGGGAAACTAGAATAGAGACCAGAACTTCATTTGAGGGAGGGTTTGGGCTTAATATTTGTTGTCACAAAACAGACAGGGTTAATTTATATCTCAAGAGACTACTTAGGATGGCAGCAAGGTGGCCTTATGAAGGGATTTGAAGGCTTTCATTTTACATCCCTATTCCACTTGGATTGGTAGGGGTTACTGGATATCATTCTTAAGTTTTTGGTTTCCTTTCTTGTTAAGGTTACGCCTACAAAGACATTCTTTGGAAACTAGTAGAGGTAAGTGTTGCAACTCTATTAGGTTCTTGACTCTGAAATTTATATTCTTTCCTAAGAATTTTGTGTTTTTATTCTGTTGAAGCATATGCTTCTTAAGTAGTTTTGTTTTTTTGTTTTTTTGTTTTTTTAAACAGCTCAAAGACAACTCAAAGCAGACATCCCAACTGTAGATTTCAATTTAGACATAAATTCCAGGTTTGGCAGGTTACTGTAATTGTTTTAGTTTCATGGATCTTAAAGATGAGGAAATAGTAGGGTAAAGTGTTAAATAAGATAGTCTGCAATTGTTAGAGAAATGACTAGGCACCAAGTTTCATGATATAGTCCAATTTGATAACTCCTTCTTAAGTATGAACTCATTCCTCAGAGAATCTGAAATAGGAGTGAGGGGCATCAGCCCACTGGTGTGACCCAAGAGAAACACATCTAAGGATCTGAAACTAGTTATACCCCATACTCTGTTTTGCTTAGCTCTGCTCTTTGGTGTGTTCCTGTTTGTTCCTTTGTACATTAAGATCACTGTAAATGGGCCTGGGGTGGTGGCTCATGCCTGTAATCCCAGCACTTTGGGAGGTTGAGTGGGTGGATCACTTGAGGTCAGGAGTTCGAGACCAGCCTGGCCAACATGGCGAAACTCCATCCCTACTAAAAAATACAAAAATCAGCTGGGTGTGGTGGTGGTCATCTGTAATCCCAGCTACTCGAGAGGCTGAGGCAGGAGAATTGCGGAAGGTGGAGGTTGCAGTGAGCAGGATCCGGGATTGCACCACTGCACTTCAGCCTGGGTGACAGAGTAAAACTCTGTCTCAAAAAAAAAAAAAAAAAAAATCACTGTAAGTGTAAAGTAGGGGAAGCCCTGAGCTTATGTCACACACTCTGTCTCTAACTGGTTTTTTTGTTGTTGTTGTTGTTTTTTTGCGTGTTCTCCAAGGCAATGTTTCAGGAGCCCCTTTAAAATCAAGCTTGAAATCTTATAGCTGAGATCTAAGGGTGGAAATAAAGCCCTCATTGTCTTTACATGAGAATCGGAACTTGTTCATAGAGGAAAGGGGATAAATTTGAAAGGGGTTAGACCTAAGAACTCTTCTTTCTAGCTTTAACTCCTGAGACTATGAAAAACAAACAAAAAAATAACATCTTGGGCATTAGGACCCAGTGGAAGTGCCTCTGCCTCATTCAGACTCTGTTAACTTCTCTCAGTGACGTAAAGGAGCAGCCCGAGCTCATTCTCTGCTCGCAGCCCCCCTTCATCTCTCTCCTCCTGCTCCTTTTCTCCTCCTTTCTCCTCCCCTCCCTTTTTTCCTCCCTCCCTCTCCCCCTTTCCCTCGCTCCCCTCCTCCCTCCCTCCCCGTCTTTCTTACCCCCTCCCTTTCTCTCTCTCTCTCTCACTCGTTCCCTAACATTAAAGAGAAAATGCTGCTATCCGTGACTTCCAGGCCCGGGATTTCGACTTTTGGCTACAATAGAAACAACAAGAAGGTAGGGAAAAGCGCTTTTTTGGTATCTAGCTACTTCTTTTTCTGGGGATTTTGCAATGCCCTTGGTTTTTACATTCTTTTTAAAGAGGGGAAGGGGATTCCTCTCTCAAGATTGCTAATTCCTCACCGCGCTTCTCCGTTTTCCACTACTTCTTTCTGCATCTTTCCTCACCTGGTTCTGGAGTTCAAGGAACTTACAGTCTCTGCGAGGCCTGAAAAGACAGGGGAATTAAAAACAAATCAAGCTTGCAAGTTTGTATCCTTATGAAATGAAGTTAGTTTGACTTCCTGCTGATGTATCAATCTCCACAAGGATAATATGTCATTTCAGACCCTGTCCCCCAGTCCACCCCACCCCACAAGATTATTTTATTTTTTGATTAACTGTTTCCATTCTCTCCCCAACCTTCCCTCCTACACATACCACCAGTAGTATTAGATAGCTGAAATCATAGTCAGAGAAACCACAACAGTTTATCAAGAGCTGGGTATACTCTTCTAGACTACAGATCCTACCCCACCCAGCCTATAGAGAAGGAGTCTTGAGAGACATCGCACCTTGGGATTAAGGCACAGAGCGCTGTGATACTTTGGATCTTGTATTTGAACTGATACTTGGAGCTCTGCAGATAGCCCGACTTTGCAGTGATCCTAGGAGTCTTTATGATTAATCCATGGCTGCCAGAGAATTGTGCTGTCCTTGGGCACATGGGGAGAGATGGACAATCTTGTCCATATTTGACAAGGAATATATCTGGCAGTTTCTGGCATTTCAGGGCGCACAGCATACTGATTAGGAGGAATTTCATGCTGTAGCAGGAAGAAGACTCTTTGCCCTCCCTTCGTGTTGTAGCTGTTCTTTGAAGAAAAAATGTGACATAGACATTTAGGGAATCTTTTGCTCATCTAATGGAATGTTGGAGGGTGAGAAACGATTCCTGCTGCTTTCTCATGTACCTAATGAGACCATTAGAGGTAGATTTAAACGCAAGTGTCTGATCAATGCAGTGGGTAATGTTTAGACCCAAAACACTTAATGTTGATTTATGGGCTTAGTCTGTGTGGTACTCATTCTGTTTATATCCTGAAGAAATATGGGTAGAGGGGAGAGGAAATGGGGAGCTATAGGTCAGAGGATACAAAGTAGTAGATATGTAGGATGAACAAATCCTGAGATCCAATGTACAACATGAGGACCATAGATGATAAAGTTGTACTGTATATGAGATTCATGCTAAATGAGCAGACTTTAGCTCCTCTTGCCACAAAAAGAAACAAAAGGGACAACTATGTGGGATGATTAATTTACTTCACTATAGTAACCTTTCTACTACTATATGTATCCCATAACATGTTGTATACCTTAAATATACACAATAAAATTTACTTTAAAAAAGAAATGAGGCTGGGCATGGTGGCTTATGTCTGTAATCCCAGCACTTGGGAGGCCAAGGCAGGTGGATCACTTGAGGTCAGGAGTTTGAGACCAGCCTGGTCAACATGGTGAAACCCCATATTAGCTGGGCTTGGTGGCACGCGCCTGTAATCCCAGCTACTCAGGAGGCTGAAGCAGGAGAATCACTTGAACCTGGGGGACAGAGGTTGCAGTGAGCCAGGATTGTGCCACTGCACTCCAGCCTGGGTGACAGAGCAAGACTTCATCTCAAAAAGAAATGAAATATGAGTTTATACATATTTGTTGGTTATCAATATATGTTTATATGTACATATGCTGACATCCCTTTATCAAATATATGTATAGATAATACATTATATGTTATACATATATATTTGAAAGGGAAATATTTCATGTGTCTTTATTCTTTTCAAACCTTGTAGAGTACCATGTGAAAATTTCTTTCCTGATTTTTTTCCCTCCTAGTCTCAGGTTACCCAGAACTCATTAAAATAAAATGAATTCCCAAAACGAATTGCTTCCCTATTAGAGGTTTCATGTATTTGAAGCTATCTAAAAATCTCTTTTTGCTCTCTGCTCCCTCTCCCACCTTGGAGTATAGGAAAAAGTTAACTAGCTTCTAAATCTAGGATAGTATAGGGGACAAGAGGTATGGCTGTGGGTTTGGGTTGAAATCTCTTATCTCTTCCTGATAACTGTAAGGTTTGACAATTCAGGAATTGTTGGAATTGGTTGGGGAGGATAGGTAGATACATAATTACTAATTACTAATGTATTTGTCAATTCTTTGGGTTCTTATAAGTCAATGTTATGATCAGATGTAAGGATGCTGTATCTGTGCATCACTTTGTGGCTATGCATATGACTCCTTTTGTGCCTATATAAGTTTGTGAACGTAGAGGGTTTTCATATTTTTATTTTTACTTTTTTTTTTTTTGAGATGGAGTCTCGCTCTGTCACCCAGGCTGGAGTGCAGCGGTGTGATCTCAGCTCACTGCAGCCTCCGCATCCCAGGTTCAAGCAATTCTCCTCCCTCAGCCTCACGAGTAGCTGGAACTACAGGAGTGCCACCACATCCGGACAATTTTTTTGTGTTCTTAGTAGAGATGGGGTTTCACCCTGTTGGCCAGGCTGGTCTCAAACTCCTGACCTCAAGTGATCTGCCTGCCTTGGACTCCCAACGTGCTGAGATTGCACTTTGAGTCGCCAAGCCTGGCCCATATTTTTATTTATTTATTTGAGACGGAGTCTTGCTCTGTCGCGCCCAGGCTGGAATGCAGTGGCGCGATTTCGGCTCACTGCAACCTCCGTCTCCTGGGTTCAAGTGATTCTCCTGCCTCAGCTTTCTGAGTAGTTGGGATTACAGGTGCCCGCCACCACGCCCAGCTAATTTTTTGTATTTTTAGTAGAGATGGGGTTTCATCATGTTGGTCAGGCTGGTCTCAAACTCCTGACCTCAGGTGATCTGCCTGCCTCGGCCTCCCAAAGTGCTGGGATTACAGGCATGAGCCACTGCGCCTGGCCCCATATTTTTATTTTTATTTTACTTAATTTTTTTCCTCAACACTAGATGACCAGGGAGGGTGTTTTTAAACTACAGCATTGTTACCTTGCTCTTTGTCTTGTCAAGTAGGGCTTGCTGTGTTTCTGTTTTGGAAAGTGTTGTAGATGCATTTGCTTATGTAATTTGTGTATTTTCCATACCCAGTTAAATTCTATTTATTTGTTTATTTATTTATTTTGAGACAGAGTCTTACCCTGTCACCCAGGCTGGAGTGCAGTGGCACGATCCTGGCTCCCTGCAACCTCAGTCTCCTGGGTTCAAGTGATTCTCCCGCCTCAACCTCGTGGGTAGCTGGGACTACAGGTGTGCACCACCATGCCCAGCTAAATTTTGTAATTTTATTAGAGACGGGGTTTTGCCACGTTGGCCAAGCTGGTCTTGAACTCCTGGCCTCAAGCAATCTGCCTGCCTCGGGTTCCCAAAGTGCTGGGATTACAGGCGTGAGCCACTGTCCGGCCCATTTATTTATTTATTTATTTTGAGACAGGGTATCACTCTGCAGTCTGGGCTGGAGGACAGTGCCATGATCTCGGCTCACTACAACCTCCATCCCCTGGGCTTAAGCGAACCTCCCACCTCAGCCAACTTTTATATATAACTTTTGTTGTTTGTTTTCGAGACAGAGTCTCACTCTGTCACCCAGGCTGGAGTGCAGTGGGGCGATCTCAGCTCACTGCAACCTCCGACTCCTGGGTTCAAGTGATTCTTCTGCCTCAGCCTCCTGAGTAGCTGGGAGGCCCAGCTACAGAGGCCCACCACCACGCCTGGCTAATTTTTTATATTTTTGGTAGAGATGGCGTTTCACCATGTTGGCCAGGCTGTTCTCGAACTCCTGACCTCAAGTGACCTGCCCACCTCGGCCTCCCAAAGTGCTGGGATTACAGGCGTGAGCCACCACGCCCTACCTATATATAACTTTTATATAAAAGTTACTGTTTCTTACTGAAACTAATGAAAGTTATTGTAAAAATTTAACTTTGGTGCTCACACCTGTAATCACAGCTCTTTGGGAGGCGGAAGCGGGCAGATGGCTCGAGGTCAGGAGTTTGAGACCAGCCTGGCCAACATGGTGAAACCCTGTCAATACTGAAAATACAAAAATTAGCCGGGTATGGTGGTGCACGCCTGTAGTCCCAGCTACTCAGAAGGCTGAGGCAGGAGAATCACTTGAACCCAGGAGGTGGATGTTGCAGTGAGCCGAGATTGTGCCACCGCACTGCAGCCTGGGCAACAGAGTGAGACTCCATCTCAAAAATAAATAAATAAATAAAATAAAAAATAAAAAAACATAAAAGATAGGATTATTTTATTTTGAAATATGTACTTCACTTATCAGGAAAGATGTTTCCTGAGGAGCCCATGACAGTCATACTTTTCTTAGTCTTTATTGGCTGGTGATAAATATGGGAATGCCGTCAACAAATATATAATGCCTAATAAAGGCAGACTTTTTTCTCAGGAAGTAGTGTTAAATTTTTTTTTCCTTTCTTTTTAATTAAAATAGTTACTGAAGGGGAAAAATGTGGATTTCAAAGAGGGATTCTGCAAGATAATTTTGTGTTTTTTTTTTAAACAGCAGTTTTAATGCCCTTCAGTAACTTGGTTCATTAAAAAAAAAAAAAAAGGCTGAAGTAAAAAGAGACAGGGTCTCAACACTGTTTCTTCAATGTTTGAATAAGTTGCCTAAGTAGAGAGATTTGAGTAAAGGTGAGATCGAAAGAGGAAATGTTTGGGACTAAAGGAATTTCAAACTTGTAAAGGGCCTAACCACGCCTTTCTTGACATCATCTCCCTGGCATGTGTTATTATAATTTAACTCCTCATAGGATCAACAACCATTTCCTTTGGAAAAAAAGAAAAGGGGCTGTGTTTAACTTAGGATAATTTGCCTTCTCCAACGTACTTTTCATACATTTCTATTTCTTCTCAATGTTAATATATTGAAGACTGATGGGGAGTAGGAGGTGATGAAAGTAAGGCTGACTGGTGGGTACTGCCAGATCCTCACTCTTTGAGAAGCTTGTTAACTGAGATTGTCAAGAGTGTTTACTCAGGAGAGAGAAGTGACAAACAGTACGGTAATCACTTAGTACTTCTAACAGGATAGAGAATTTTCTCTGTGTATGTTTACTACTTTTCCTTCTAGTTTCCATCAAATCAAATGTAATAGGACTGAGAATTAAGAACTTGTAGATCTAACGTCTCTTGACTGGGGCAGCTGTTCTGTTATCAATAATAAGTTAACTCAAATGGTTAAAGTTTAGTGGTAGGCCGGGCGCAGTGGCTCACGCCTGTAATCCCAGCACTTTGGGAGGCCAAGGTGAGTGGATCACCTGAGGTCAGGAGTTTGAGACCAGACTGGCCAACAGGGTGAAACCCCGTCTCTACTAAATATACAAAAATTAGCCAGGCGTGGTGGCAGGCACCAGTTAATTTCAGTTACTTGGGAGGCTGAGGCAGGAGAATTGCTGGAACCTGGGAGGCAGAAGTTGCAGTGAGCCGAGATCGCGCCATTGCACTTCAGCCCGGGACCGACAACAGCGAGACTCCATCTCAAAAACAAAAACAAAAACAAAAAAAACTTTAATGGCCATATATTACCTGCTGAATAAAGTGCAAATCTCTAGCCCAACACCTACTATCTGTCTGGCCTTTCCTTATCTTCCCCATCCCCCGCCCCCCACCATGCCCCCTTGATATTGTTACATTTGCTCTACTAGCCAGTTATGTTAATGCAGTTTTCTGGATATACCCTTTGGTTGCTGGTTTACATTTCTTATTCCATAGGAGAATATGCAGTATGCAGTATAACAAAAAAATACAGAACAGAAACAGGACAAGGGAAAATATCAATTGGAATAAGAAGTCAGTTGGAATTAAAAGGCACGTATGGCCAGGCACAGTGGCTCATGCCTGTAATTCCAGCACTTTGGGAGGCCAAAGTGGGAGGATCACTTGAGCCTAGGAGTTCTAGACCAGCCCGGACAACATGGCAAAACCCTGTCTCTACAAAAGATACAAAAATTAGCTACGTATGGTGGTGTGTGCCTGTCGTTCCAGCTGCTCAGGAGCCTGAGGTGGGAGGATCACCTGAGCTGGTAGAGGTCGAGGCTACAGTGAGCCATGATCATGCCACTGCATTGCAGCCTGGGCAACTGAGCGAGACCATGTATCAAAAAAAAAAAAAAAAAAAAGTCAAGTGTGCAAATCATAAAATTATAATGCTGGAAGGTGAGGATTGAAGAATAGTCTTTGAATTTGTTAGTGTAAAGGTGGTTGATGACTTTGACAAGCAATTTCAGAGGTATGGGGAGCAAAATCAAGGTTAGAATAGGTTGATGAGTGAAAACAAGTAAGGAAGTATAGATGGTATATATACACTGATCTTTTAAGAACATTCATTAAGAGGTAGAGCAGAACCCAAATAGAAAGTAGGCAAAACATCTGAATCGATGTTTATCCACAGGCTCTATGGAAAGATGCTTAACATCATTAGCCATCAAGGAAATATAAAATAAAGCCACAATGAGATACCACTTCACACCCACTAGGCTGTTTATAATGAAAAAGACAGATAATAAAAAAGACAGTCAATAATCAAAAAGATAATCGAAAGGACAAATATCTCCTCAGCACCATGTTGCCCAGGAGTTTGAGACCAGCCTGGGCAACATGGTAAAACCCCATCTCTACAAAAATACAAAAATTAGCTGGGTGTGGTGGCATACACCTGTAGTCCTAGCTGTTAATACTTGGAAGGCTGAGGTGGGAGGATTGCTTGAGCCCAGGAGGTCAAGGCTGCGGTTGATTGCCCCACTGTTTTCATTCTGGGTGACAGAGCAAGACTCTGTATCAAAAAAGGAAGAAAGAAAGAGAGACATAATATATGTGGAGTAACTGGAACCTTTATACACTTCTGGTGGGAATGTAAAATGGTACAGCTGCTTTGGAAAACATCTTGGCAGGTTCTCAAAAGGTTAAGCAAAGACCCAGGAATTCCACTCCTAGATATATGCCCAAGAGAAATGGAAACATATGTTCACACAAAGACCTGTACATAAATGTTCATAGGAGCATTATTCATAATAGTCCAGAGTGGAAACAACCCTAATGTCCATCAACTGAGGAATGGATAAATAAAATACATGGTGCGCCCATACAATGAAATATTCAACAATAATAAGGAATGGGGTACTAGGCTGAGTGTGGTTTCTCATGCCTGTAATCCCGGCACTTTGGGAGCCCGAGGCAGGTGGATTGCTTGAGCCCAGGAGCTCTAGACCAGCCTGGGCAACATGGCAAAAGCAAAACTCCATCTCTACAAAAAGTACAAAAATTAGCCAGGCGTGCTGGTGTGCAACACACCTGTAGCCCCAGCTACTCGGAAGGCTGAGGTGGTAGGATTGCTTGAGGCTGGGAGGTGGAGGCTGCAGTGGATCACACCACTGTACTCCAGCTTGTGCAACAGAGCAAGACTCTGTCCCAAAAACAACAACAACAACAACAAATCCCTAGGAAAAAAAAAAAAAAAAGAAAAAGGAATGGAATACTGATACATGCTAGATGTGGATGAACCTTAAAAACATTACGCTTATGAAAGAAGCCAGTCATAAGAGACTACATGTTGTATGATTCCATTTATGGGAAATGCCCAGAATACGGAAATCTATAGAGACAGAAAGTCGATTAGTGGTTGCCTAGGGCTTAGTGGGGAAATAGGGAGTGACTGGTAATGGGTATTGTGTTTCTTTTTGGGATAATGAAATGTTCTAAAATTGTGGTTATGGTTGCACAACTCTGTGATCTAAGTACCATTGAATTTATGCTTTCTTTATTTAGAGACAGGGTCTCACTCTGTTGCCCAGGCTGGAGTGCAGTGGCACAATCATAGCTTACTAAAGCCTAAAACCCCTGAGCTCCAGGGATCCTCCTGCCACAGCCTCCCAAGTAGCTGGGATTACAGTGCCACATGCCTAGCTAATTTAAAAAAAATTTTTTTATAGAGACAGGCTTTTGCTATGTTGCTCAGGCTTGTCTCAAACCCCTGGGATCAAGCGATCCTCCTGCCTTGGCCTCCCAAAGTGCTGGGATTACAGGCGTGAGCCACTGTGCCTAGTCCTGAATTTATATTTAAATGGGTGACGTGTATGATATGTGAATTATATCTCAGTAGAGTTGTTATTTTAAAAAAAGGGACCAGAGAAATGAGATAAAAGCTGGAAGAGGATAGCGGTGCTGTCAAGAGAGAATTTTCTTTTCCCATTTTTTTTTTTTTTTTTTTTTTTTTTTTTTTTGAGGCAGGGTTTTGTCTGTTGCCCAGCCTGGAGCACGGTGGTGCAATCATGGTTCACTGTAGCCTCAACCTCCTGAGTTCAAGCAATTCTCCTACCTTGGTCTCCTGAGTAGCTGGGACTACCGGCTCACGCCATCACACTTGGCTAATTTTTAAATTTTTGTACAGATGGGGTCCCACTATATTGCCCTGGGTGGTCTCAAACTCCTGGGCTCAAGTGATTCCCCCCACCTCAGCCTCCTAAAGTGCTGGGTTTTCAGGCATGAGATACTGCACCTGGCTGAGATAATTTTCTTAAAGATGGGAGATGTAGGAGGCAAATGTAAAGAGAATCATGACCAGTTACTTGGTACTTATTCTCAAAATATGCATATTCACATCCCTCCAACTCTGATCTTTTTGTTGTTCTTGTGCCTTATGCATTCAGCCTCTGATCCTTTTTATTGTTGTTGCTTAATTCCGGAATGGCCTTTCGTTTCATTTGTTTACTTCACTCATATTACTTATATTTATTGAACAGCTGCAGCATGCTAGGCCCTGGGGTTAAGGCATGACTGTGGCCCTTTAAGAAGTCACAGTAAAAAATGTCTTTAAAAATCCTACCCATCCCTTTAAGTTCAGTTGAAAATTACCTCTTATATAAAGCTTCTGCTAATCCCTCCATTTCCTAGCCCCAGAGGGGACTGTCTTTTCCAAAGGGGACTTTTTTCTGAACCCCCATAATGTTTTGTACTTCTTATATGGTGTTTATATAATTTTGCGTTGTATTGGAATCATTTAGGTAATTGTCTTATCTTCATTGCTAGAGTGTAAGCTCTTTAAGGTAGAGACAGTGTTATTCAGTTTATTATCTCCCCAAATACCTAATATAGCATCTTAGGCCTATCTAGTAGATACTCAAAAAATATATATCCTAATAAATGTGATTAAGCTATCACATTTATTTAGTGCCTATGGTAGGCACTAAATCAAGGTTAAGCAAAGGAAGGAAGCATTATGTTCTATACAAACCCTGAAATACAGAGTTAGATAGATCTGAATTTATTTTTTAAGTAATTATTTATTGATTGATCTGAATTTAAATGTGGCTTTGTCACGTATTAGCTGTGTGACCAGTGCCAGATGTCTTAGGCTTTCTGACCTTGAATTTTGCATCTTAAAGTACTGATATATTGGCCAGGTGCGGTGGCTCATACCTGTAATCCCAGCACTTTGGGAGGCTGAGGCGGGTGGATCAGAGGTCAGGAGTTCGAGACCAGCCTGGCCAACATAGTGAAACCCAGTCTGTACTGAAAATACAAAAAAATTAGCTGGGCATGGTGGTGGGCACCTGTAATCCCAGCTACTTGGGAGGCTGAGGCGAGGAGAATCACTTGAACCTGGGAGACAGAGGCTGCAGTGAGCCGAGATCTGCCACTGGACTCCAGCCCAGGTGACAGTGCAAGATTCCATCTCAAAAAAAAAAAAAAAAAGTACTGATATATTTTGTCAAATTATTTTGAGGATTGGTAATGTTTATAATCACATATCAGCCTGTATATTGGCTGTTTTTCTCTTACTTAAAAAAAAACATTGTGGGCCGGGCACTGTGGCTCAACGCCTGTAATTCCAGCACTTTGGGAGGCGAGGTGGGCAGATCACCTGAGGTCAGGAGTTCAACACCAGCCTGGCCAACATGGTGACCCTGTCTCTATTAAAAAATATAAAATTAGCTGGGCATGGTGATGCTTGCTTGTAATCCCAGCTAATTGGGAGGCTGAGCCAGGAGAATCACTTGAACCCAGGAGGTAGAGGTTGCAGTGAGCCAAGATCGTGCCATTCTACTCCAGCCTGGGCTACAAGAACAAAATTCTGTCTAAAAATTGTGAACCTATGGAGTATAAAAAAGAAAAAAAAATTGGCCAGGTGCGGTGGCTCACACCTGTAATCCCAGCACTTTGGGAGGCTGAGGCAGGCAGATCACCGGAGGTCAGAAGTTTGAAACCAGCCTGACCAACATGGTGAAACCCCATCTCTACTAAAAATACAAAATTAGCCAGGCATGGTGGCACATGCCTGTAATCCCAGATACTAGGGAGGCTGAGGCAGGAGAATTGCTTGAACTTGGGAGGCGGAGGTTGCAGTGAGCAAAGATTGTGCCATTGCACTCAAGCCTGGGCAACAAGAGCGAAACTCTGTCTCAAAAAAAAAGAAAAACAATTTAAATTAAAAAAAACCTTTTTCTTCTTCTTCTAGCCATTGTTTCATTTCTCTTCTTCCCTTTACAGTAAAACATCTTGAAAGAGCTATCTATTCAAGAATCATATATACTTGCTGTCTCCAATTTATTTCCTTTCATTCTTTTTTCTTTTATTATCTTGAATATATTGTCAGGTAATACAAAAGTTTACATGTAGTTATAAAGTGTAATAATAGAGGAACACCTGTAAGAGGTACTCTCAAGTACTAGACTAGATTCATTGCCTATAATTACGTACACATGAATTTCTCCATCTCATCCTCTGCACCTCTTCTAGAGGTAATCACTGTACTAAATTCTGTATTTATTACTCTCTTGCTTTTTATTTTATTTTATTTTATTTTTTGAGACTGGGTCTCACTTTGTCACTTGGGCTGGAGTGCAGTGGCTCGATCATGGCTCACTGCAGCCTCGACCTCCCTGGCTCAAGCAATCCTCCCACCTCAGCCCCCTGAGTAGCTAGGATTACAGATGTGCGTCACCATGCCCAGCTAATTTTTAAATTTTTTGTGGAGACAGGGTCTCACTCTGCCATCCAGAGTGGAGTGCAGTGGCATGATCGTAGCTCACTGCAGCCTGGAACTCCTGGGCTCCAGTGATCGTCCTGCCTCAGCTTCCCAAGTAGCTAGGACTACAGGCGCTCACCACCACACTTGGGTAATTTTTAAATTTTTTTGTAGACACAGGGTCTCGCTATGTTGCCCAAGCTGTTCTCGAACTCCTGACCTCAAGCGATCCTCCTGCCTTGGCCTCTCAAAGTGCTGGGATTACAGGTGTGAGCCACGGCACCCAGCCCTATTACTTTTTTTTTTTTTTTTTTTTGATACGGGATCTTACTCTGTCACTCAGGCTGGAGTGTAGTGGCATGATCTCAACTCACTGCAATCTTCCACCTCCTGGGTTCAGGCGATTCTCATATCTCAGCCTTCTGAGTAGCTGGGACTACAGGCGCATGCCACCACACCTGGCTTATTTTTGTGTTTTTAGTAGAGACAGGGTTTCACCGTGTTAATCAGGTTGGTCTGGAACCCCTGACTTCAAGTGATTCGCCCACCTTGGCCTCCCAAAGTGCTAGGATTACAGGCATGAGCCACTGTGCCCAGCAGCCCTATTACTTTTTAAAAACATAGTTTTAGTTTTCTGTGGAAGAAAGTGAAGCCAGTTTACTTCTATACTGCCATTTTGGACTGAAAGTCTTCCCCAAAAAACATAGTTTTAAAATCATGTTTAATTAACTTGTTTGCACTGTTCTAAGTACTTTGTATAACTGTATATAATTATATCTACATAATATATAGTTATATAACTATATTTTATCTTATTTAATCCTTACAACTTCATTATTATTGTTCCCATCTTATAGATGAGGAAAAGTGAGTTACAGAGAGTTTGAAAATCATACTGCTAGTGAATGGCCCAACTGGGATTTGAACCCAGGTAATCTAGTTCCAAATCTGTGCTTGCAACCACTGCTGTAGTGTCTTATTGCAGCACATAGTCTTCTGTTTGTTTTTGTTTTTGTTTTTTTACCTTCAGTTTTGTGTTTTCATGATTCATTCATGTTGCATGTAGATGTGGTTTATCCATTTTTCATGCTTTACAATATTTCATTTGTGAATATACTGTAATTTATCCATTCTCCTACCAATGGATTTTTGGATTGTTTCTAGATTGTGTTTGTTCATTTTTGCTATTTTTGAAATTGCTGTTCTGAACATTCTTCTGTATGTAGTATCCTTGTGCTAGAGTTTCTTTTGGGTTTCTACCTAAGAGTGAGATTGCTGAGCCATCAGGTATGCAAATATTCCACTTTAGGAGATAATGCTAAATTTATTTCCAAAGTATTGTACCAAATCTGTTTCCATCAACAATGTATAAAATTTGTCATAGATTTACATCCTTTCCATTTTTTGATAATGTCAGACTTCTCTCATTCCCTCTTAAACCAAACTAATTAGGCTTTTATTCCTACCACTCCACCAAAACTGTTCTTTTGAAAGTCTGCAGTGACTCAAGTTATTAAGTAAATGTTTATTTACTTATTTATTTTTTTATGACGGAGTCTCGCTCTGTCGCCCAGGCTGGAGTGCAGTGGCACGATCTCAGCTCACTGCAACCTCCGCCTCCCAGCTTCACGTCATTCTCCTGCCTCAGCCTCCCGAATAGCTGGGACTGCAGGGGCCCGCCACCACACCCGGCTAATTTTTTTGTATTTTTAGTAGAGACAGGTTTTCACTGTGTTAGCCAGGATGGTCTCAATCTCCTGACCTCGTGATCCGCCCGCCTCAGCCTCCTAAAGCGCTGGGATTACAGGCGTGAGACACCGTGTCCAGCCCCAGTAAATGTTTATTTCTTAACTTTCATCTTAACCTATCGACAACACTTGACACAATTGAGCACTCTATTCCTTGAGAAACTTTCTTCATTTGACTTTATAGAATGCCACACTCTCCTGGTTTTCTTCTCATTTCTATGGCCTCTCTTTTTCTGGTTCCTTTCCTGGTTTCTCCTCATTTTTCTGACCTCTAAACCTTGGAGTACCCCAGGACTCTGTCCTTGAGCCTCTTTTCTGTCTATACTTCTCTCTTCATAGTTTTATCCAGGTCTTGGATGGGTGCAGTAGCTCATGCCTGTAAACTCAGCACTTTGGGAGGCTGAGGTGAGCAGATTGCTTGAGCTCAGGAGTTTGAGACCAGCTGGGGCAACATGGTGAAACCCCATCTCTACCAAAAATACAAAAATTAGCCAGGCGTGGTGGTGCATGCCTGTGGTCCCAGCTACTCGGGAGGCTGAGGTGGAAGGATCACTTGAACCCAGGAGGCAGAGGTTGCAATGAGCTGAGATTGTGCCACTGCACTCCAGCCTGGGTGACAGAGGGAGACTCCATCTCAAAAAAAAAAAAAAAAATTTATATCCAGTCTCATAGCTTTGAATAGCACCTGTATGATGGAACTCTCAACTTGGACTGGAACTCTCAACTTGGACTGCCCTCCTGTATTTTAGATTTATATATTTAACATCACACCTGACATCTCCATTTAGACATTTATTAGACATTTCAAACTTAACATATTTAAACAGAGCTCCTGCCTGCTCTTTTCCTCCCTGCCCTGCCAAAACTGTTCTCCATCTCAGTAAATGGCAACTTCATTCTTCCATGTGCTCAGACCAAAAACCTTAATATTATCCTTGACCTTCTTTTCCCCCCATAACTCCATATCTAATGGCATACTACTAGTATCTACTTTATTGAGCTGTTAGTAATGAATGCCTGGCACATAGTAAATGATCATTAAGGTTAATGATTGGCCGGGTGTGGTGGCTCACACCTGTAATCCTAGCACTTTGGGAGGCTGAGGCAGATGGGTGGATCACCTGAGGTCAGAAGTTTGAGGCCAACATGGCGAAACCCTGTCTCTACTAAAAATACAAAAATTAGCTGGGCATGGTGGTGCACACCGTAATCCCAGCTACTCGGGAGGCTGAAGCAGGAGAATCACTTGAACCTGGGAGGTGGATTTTGCAGTGAGCTGAGATCACGCCATTGCACTCCAGCCTGGGTGACAAGAGTGAAACTCTGTCTCAAAAAAAAAAAAAAAAAAAAAAAAAATCCTAGCACTCTGGAAGGGCGAGGCAGGCAGAATACCTGAGGTCAGGAGTTCTGCCCGGCTAATTTTTGTATTTTTGTAGAGATGGGGTTTCACCATGTTACCCAGGCTGTTCTTGAACTCCTGGGCTTAAGTAATCCTCCCACCTCAGCCTCCCAAAGTGCTGGGATTACAAGCATGAGCCACCATGCCTGGCCTGAGCTTCTTGAAAGAGTAGTCCGTATAGAGTCTCCATTTCCTTACCTCCTACTCTTTTTCTTAGTAAGATCTTTTCCTTCCTTTCTTCCTTTCTTCTTTCTTTTTTCTCTTTCTCTCCTTCTCTCCTTCTTTCTTGTTTTTTTGTTTGTTTGTTTGTTTGAGATGGAGTCTCGCTCTATCTCCCAGGCTGGAGTGCAGTGGCGTGATCTTGGTTCACTGCAACCTCCACCTGGTGGGTTCAAGCAATTCTCCTGCCTTAGCCTTCCTAGTAGCTGGGACTACAGGCGTGCGCCACCATGCATGGCTAATTTTTTGTATTTTCAGTAGAGACGAGGTTTCACCATGCTGGCCAGGCTGGTCTCAAACTCCTGACCTCATGATCTGCCCCCCTCGGCCTCCCAAAGTGCTGGGTTTACAGGCGTGAGCCACTGCACCTGGCCTATTTTTATTTTTAATTGTGACAAATATACATAACATAAAATTTACCATCTTGAACTTTTTTTTTTTTTGAGACAGAGTCTTGCTCTGTTGTCCAGGCTGGAGTACAGTGGCATGATCTTGGCTCACTGCAACCTCCGCCTCCCAGGTTCAAGTGATTCTCCTGCCACAGCCTCCCAAGTAGCTGGGATTACAGGCACCTGCCATCACACCTGGCTAATTTTTGTATTTTTAGTAGAGACGAGTTTTCACCAGGTTGGTCAGGCTGTCCTTGAACTCCTGACTTCAAGCAGTCCACTCACCTCAGCCTCCCAAAGTGCTAGGATTACAGGCGTGAGGCACCCACCTTGCCTGGCTCATCTTGAACATTTTAGTATACAGTTTAGTAGCATTAAGTGCATTTACATTGTTGCATAACCCATCTCCAGAATTCTTTTCATCTTACAAAACTGAAACTCTATACCCATTAAACAACTCCGCATTCTCCTCTCCCTCCAGCCTCTGGCAACCACTGTTCTACTTTCTGTCTCGATGAATTTGACTATCCTATGTACCTTATGTAAGTGGAATCATACAATATTTTTGTGACTGTCTTATTTCACTTGGTATAATGTCCTCGTGGTTCATCTATGTTGTAGCATGTGTCAGTGTTTCCTTGCCTTTCACCCTGAATAATGTTTCATTGTATGTACAGCGTATAGCACATATTTGTTTATTCATTTGCCCATTGATGGATACTTGGGTTGCTTCTGCCTTTTGGCTGTTGTGAATAATGTTGCTATGAACTTGAGTGTACAAATACATTCAAGTGTCCCTTTGAGACATTGCTTTCAATTCTTTTGGGTATATACCCAGAAGTGGAATTGCTACATCATATGGTAAGTCTATTTTTAACTTTTTCAGGAACCACTGTCCTGTTTTCAACACTGCACAAGGGTTCCAATTTCTCTGCATCCTTACCAACACTTGTTGTTTTCCGCTTTTTTTTTTTTGATAAGTAGCCATCCTGATGGGTGTGACGTGGTGTCCCTTGGTTTTGATTTCTGTTTCTCTAATGAAACAGAATGTTGAACATCTTTTCACATTTGTGAAATGTCATTTGTAAATCTTCTTTGGAGATAAGTCTATTCAAGTCCTTTGCTTATTTAATTTAATTAATTAATTTATTTATTTATTTGAGACAGAGTTTTGCTCTTTTTGCCCAGGCTGGAGTGCAATGGCATGATCTCAGCTCATTGCAACCTCCACCTCTTGGGTTCAAGTGACTCTCTTGCCTCAGCCTCCCGGGTAGCTGAGATTACAGACATGCACCACCACACCCAGCTGATTTTTGTATTTTTAATAGAGATGGGGTTTTGCCATGTTGGCCAGGCTGGTCTTGAACTCCTGGCCTCATATGATCCACCCACCTGAGCCTCTCAAAGTGCCTGGAATTACAGGCATGAGCCACCACACCCGGCCCATCTTTGGGATTTTGATAGGGATTACATTGAATCTGCAGATTACAGACATGAGCCACCACACCCAGCCCATTTTTGGGATTTTGATGTGGATTACATTGAATCTGCAGATTGCTTTGAGTGGTACTGACACCCTTTTTTTTTTTTTTTTTTTTTTTTGAGACGGAGTCTTGCTCTGTCACCCAGGCTGGAGTGCAGTGGCGTGATCTCAGCTCACTGCAACCTCCGCCTCCCGGGTACAAGCAATTCTCTGCCTCAGCCTCCTGAGTAGCTGGGATTATAGGCACCTGCCACCAAGCCCAGCTAATTTTTGTATTTTTAGTAGAGATGGGGTTTCACCATCTTGGCCAGGCTGGTCTTGAACTCCTGACCTCGTGATCCACCCGCCTTGGCCTCCCAAAGTGCTGGGATTACAGGCGTGAGCCACCGCACCTGGCCCTGATATCTTAACAATGTTAATGCTTCCAATCCATGAGCATGGAGTGTCTTTCCATATATTTTTGTCTTCTGCAATTTCTTTTAGTAATGTTTTTGGCTTTCACTGTACAAGTCTTTTGCCTCCTTGGTTAACCTTATTCTTAAGCATATTATTATTTTTGGTGCTATTAGAAATGGAACAGTTTTAATTTCCTTTTCAAATCATTCATTGTTAATTATATAAAATTTAGAATTTTTTTTTTTTTTTTTTTTTTTGAGACAGAGTCTTGCTCTGTTGCCCAGGCTGGAGTGCGGTGGCGCAATCTCGGCTTACTGCAACGTCCACCTCCCAGGTTCAAGCAATTCTCCTGCCTCAGCCTTGCAAGTAGCTGGGATTACAGGTGCACACCACCACGCCCAGATAACTTTTTGTATTTTTAGTAGAGATGAGGTTTCACCACGTTGGCCAGGCTGGTCTGGAACTCCTGAACTCAAGTGATTCGCCCACCTCAGCCTCCCAAAGTACTAGGATTACAGGCATGAGCCACTGCGCCCAGCCGGAATTCAGAAATTCTGTAAGTCTATGTTTGTGTATTGATTCAACAAATCAGATATTGCCTTTCTGTTATAGAGGGTAAAGATTTATTTCTCTTAAACCCCGTGCCCTTATGTTCCAGCTTCCCCTTTCTTCCCAGCTTCCGTGTATAAGTTGTATCATGATTTTTAGTTAAACCAGTATTCAGTATTTATATTATTATGATTTTATAAGTATTATTTCTAGCTAAGCTGTATAATATGCTATGATAATAGTTCCTTTGTTCAATTTTTGTTTTCCCTGGAGTTAATAATTACCTTGTTTTCTTAGTTTTATTTTATATAATATACAGTATTTTTACATACCAGTTACTGTTCTTTTATTTTTTTTGAGATGGAGTTTCGCTCTTGTTGCCCAGACTGGAGTGCAATGGCGTGATCTCGGCTCACTGCAACCTCTGCCTCCCAGGTTCAAGCGATTCTCTTCCCTCAGCCTCCTGAGCATACCAGTTACTGTTCTAAGCCCTTTATAAAATTTAACTCACATAAACCTTCTAAAAACTGAGAGGCCGGATGTTTCATTACATTCCAGCTTCACTGGCCTTCTGTTCCTTCCAAAGTCCCACCTTATAGCTTTTAACCGTGTGCTCCCTCTTTCTGGAATGATCTCTTTCATTCTCCGAATGGCTAGTTTCTTCTCATCCTTGAAGTCTTTCATACTTAAATGTCATCTTTCTGACTAGTCTAATGAAAATAGGCCACAGCCTTCTTTTTGTTTTTTGTTTTTGGTAGCCCATTTATCACAGAGGGTAATTATTAAATTATTTTATGATTATTTGATTAATGTCTCTCTCCCCACTAAATACCCCTGAAAATTTTATTAGGGCCAGAACCATGTCTGGTTTAGCTAAGCATTTTGTCCTTGGTACCTAACATAGTACCTAGTACTCTAAAGTGGGCATTGAATATTTATTGAATGACTAGATGTCAGCTCCTTTTATGTTTCAGGCACCATGATAAGAGTTTTACATGTATGTATGTATATATTTATTTGTATTTACATATATGTATATATTTATTTATTTATTGCAGAAGGGGATCTCACTTTCTCTCCCAGGCTGGAGTGGAGTGGTGTGATCATAGCTCACTGCAGCCTCAAACACCTGAGCTCAGGTGGTCCTCCTGGCTTAGTCTTCCATGTAGCCAGGACTACAGGTGTACACTGACACACCCAGCTGATTTTTTTAAAATTGTTTTTTTAGAGACAAAGCCTCACTATGTTGCCCAGACTGATCTTGAACTCCTGGCTTCAAGTGATCCTCCCACCTCAGTCTTCAGAGTAGCTGGGATTATAGGCAAGGATAACCACACCTGGCTACCTGCATTTATTTTAATCCCCACAACAGTCCTATTTAATAGGTGTTGTTAACTGTCCCCATTTTATAGGTGAGGTCAAGCAACTTATCCAAAGTTACACAGCTAATACAAGACAATGGTAGAATTAAACCTAAATATTGGCTGGGCTTGGTGGCTCATGCCTGTAATCCCAGCACTTTGGGAGGTCAAGGCAGGAGGATCACTTGAACCCAAGAGTTTAAGACCAGACTAGGTAACATAGCAAGACTAAGTCTCTACAAAAAATTCAAATATTAGCCAGGTGTGGTAGCATGCGCCTGTAGTTGCAGCTACTCGGGAGGCTGAGGTGGGAAGATTGCTTGAGCCCAGGAATTCGGGGCTACAGTGAACCATGATTGTGCCACTACACTCCAGCCTGGGCAACAGAGTGAGACCTTGACTCAAAAAAAAAAAAAAAAAAAAAAAAAAAAAACCCCCAAATCCCTAAGTCTCTGTGACTTTTGAGCCAATGTTTTAACCATTTTCTGTTGGTTAATGGGATTTATAGTCAAGAAAAATACTTTTTAAAAAATTGAGTAAACATTGATTCCTTGCCTATTCAGTTGCTGAATGAACAGTGAAAAATTAAGTAGTTATATAAAAAGTGAATCTGATTTTCCCTCATTTGTAAAATAAAGACATTAATTAGGAATGAAATTGATTTACTTTAATTCAAATTGAATTACTATTAAATTATTATTTTACAAATAATAGGATTTGCAAACTGGTAGGGCTGTACTCTAACCTTTACCCCACTATTTCAATTACCAAAAATAATATTTGCATAGCTCTTAAAGATTGTTGGGGTTTGAGGGTTTCAATTGGAAGCACTCCTCTTACTTCAATCCAGTTGAGAAATACGAAAAAAGTTTGACAGATGGAAATAAAGTAATACTTATTACTAATAAAACTAATATTCAAGAAGATAGCTTATATTTGTGGGCTAGTAGATGTTCTAATACTGAATCCAGAATTAGACAGATTTATCCACCTAAATACAAGCAGTACTTAAAAACCAAACAAAAACCTATGCACTTCATGTGGGCACTTACCCCTGTAAAATTTGACCAGTTCAGAATAGCAAAGCTGAGTGTATACTCTCTGCAGCTAGCTGGATCTCAAAATAGGAAAGAAGGAGCTGTGTTTTTCTTCTAGTCACTAAGAAGGGAGGGGTGATATGCTAAACGCTTAGCTGTCTACATTGAAAGAAACATCTGGAGTAGGGAATAAGTGTTTTTCCCTAAGATGATAACAATCCAGAGAGAAGCAAGAGTGAAAAAATAAAATAAACATAAAAAATTTTAAAAGATGATACAAGATTCTCTTGATTGGGTTCCATTTTCATTTATTAGATCAATGCTTAAATCTAGTAGATTTATTTTTTTTGAGACAGGGTCTCACTGTCATCCTGGTGGAGTGCAGTAGCCTGATCACCACTCACTGCAGCCTCAACCTCCATGGACTCAGGTGATCCTCCCGCCTCAGCATCCAGAGTAGCTGGGACTACTTACAGGCACATGCCACCATGCCTGGCTAATTTTTGCATTTTTCTTTTCTTTCTTTTTTTTTGTAGAGACAGAGTTTCGCCATGTTGCCCAGGCTGATGTCAAACTGCTGGGCTCAAGGGATCTTCCCACCTTGGCCTCCCAAAGTTCTGTGATTACAGGCATGAGCCACCGCACCTGGCTCTAGTAGACTTTTTGATGATTGAGGTAAAATGATAAACTAAATCCCTTTACCTGTTTTTTGATGTCATTTTAGGCTACTGATTTGAACATATTTAAAATATGGGTTTTTTTTTTTAAATGGGGCTTATAGTTAATGAAAACCATTGACTGTCCCTGTGTTTCTTTTTTTTTGTCTTGTTTTTCTTTTTTTTTTTATTCAGGGTTTCACTGTGTTGCCTAGGCTGGAGTGCAGTGGCCCGATCTTGGCTCACTGCAGCCTCAACTTCCCCGGCTCAAGTGATCCTCGCAGATCAGCCTCCTAAGTAGCTAGGACTATAGGTGCACACCACTATGTTAGGCTAATTTAAAAAATTTTTCGTAGAGGCAGGGTCTCCCTGTGTTGCCCAGGATGGTCTCAAACTCCTGGGCTCAAGCAATCCTCCCATCTCTGTCTCCCAAAGTGTTGGGATTATAGCCGTGAGCCACCATACCTGGCCTCTTTATTTATTTTTTAACCATCCCATATTTCATTTCTTTTTATTATTTTTATTTATTTATTTATTTATTTATTGAGATGAAGTCTCACTCTGTCACCCAGGCTGGAGTGCAATGATACAATCTTAGCTCACTGCAACCTCCGCCTCCTGGGTTCAAGCAATTCTCCTGTCTCAGCCTCCAAATTTCTTTTTTGAAAAATTTTATATAGAGACAGTATCTCACTGTGTTTCTCAGGCTGGTCTCAAACTCCTGGCCTCAATGATTCTCCTGCCTTGGTTTCTCTAAGTGTTGGGATTACAGGCATGAGCCACAGCACCCAGCCCCATACTTCTTTTCAAATTGTCCATGAAGGCCGGGCGCGGTGGCTCACGCCTGTAATCCCAACACTTTGGGAGGCCAAGGCAGGTGGATCACCTGAGGTCAGGAGTTCGAGACCAGCCTGGCCAACATGGTGAAACCTCATCGCTACTAAAAATACAAAAAAATTAGCTGGGCATGGTGGCGGGCCTGTAATCCCAGCTACCTGGGAGGCTGAGGAAGGAGAATCGCTTGAACCCAGGAGGCAGAGGTTGCTGTGAGCTGAGATCATGCCATTACACTTCAGCCTGGGCAACAGAGCGAGACTCCATCTCAAAAAAAAAAAAAACAGCACTGAGAGTCACCAAGACTGGGCCAACAGTCTTGCTCTGTGGCCCAGGGTAGAGTACAGGCTGATCTCGAACTCCTGACCTCAAGGATCCACCCACCTCAGCCTCTCGAAGTGCTGGGATTACAGGCATGAGCCACGGCACCTGGCCTAGAGTCACCTCTTTTTTTGGGGGGGGTGGGGGATGGAGTCTTGACCTGTCCTTCGGGCTGGAGTATGGTGGTGCGATCTTGATCTCAGCTCACTGCAACCTTCACCTCCCAGGTTCAAGTGATTCTCCTGCCTCAGCCTCTCAAATAGCTGGGATTACAGGCGTGCGCCACCACACCTGGCTAATTTTTGTATTTTTAGTAGAGACAGGGTTTCACCATGTTGGCTAAACTGGTCTCGAATTCCTGACCTTAAGTGATCCGTCCAGCTCAGCCTCCCAAAGTGCTGGGATTATAGGTGTGAGCCACCATGCCCGGCCATAGATCATGTTTTAAAACCAGCTATAGGCCGGGGGTGGTGGCTCACGCCTGTAATCCTGGCACTTTGGGAGGCCAAGGCGGGGGGATCACAAGGTCAAGAGTTCGAGACCAGCCTGACCAACATGGTGAAACCCCTCTCTACTAAAAATACAAAAATTAACCAGGCGTGGTGTCGCATGCCTGTAATCCCAGCTATTCAGGAGGCTGAGGCAGGAGAACCACTTGAACCCAGGAGGTGGAGCTCGCAGTGAGCCGAGATCATACCACTGCACTCCAGCCTGGGCAACAGAGCGGGACTTCGTCTCAAAAAAAAAAACCCATCTATGCTGGGCAGTTATGTGGCGTGTATTCTCTGCCTAAGGCTCTGCTTTAGAGATGCCTTTCTTGTTTTACATTGTTGTTTTTAGGAAGAAGAGTTGCAGGAAATATTTGTTTCTTTCTCTTACATGATTTGAGCTTCAATAAAATATATTTATCTTGTGACTGACTTTTCTACCTGGAAATGAAGTAGAGTGATGCCACCTAGGCTGAATTCTGTGCCAGTTCATGGTAACCTCTGGTAACCTAACGTCTCAAGATAGTTTTAGTGGTTGGAATGTCTTCTTCTGTCTACCCATCCTCATCACATTTTGTTGTTGTTGAGACAGTCTTGCTCTGTTGCCAGGCTGTAGTGCAGTAGTGCAATCATGGCTCAATGCATCCTCAGCGTCTCAAGTTCAGTGATCTTCCCACTCCTGAGTAGCTGGGACTACAGGCACATGCCACCATGCCCAGCTAATTTTTAATTTTTTTTTTGGTACAGCTGGGACTTTGCCATGTTGCCCAAGCTGGTCTTGAACTCCTGGGCTCAAGCAACCAAAGTGTTGAGATTATAGGCATGAGGCACCACACCTGGCCCTCATCACATTTTTTTAAACTATATATTTAAATTTCAATAGTTTTTGGGGTACAGGTGGTTTTTGGTTACATGGGTAAGTTCTTTAGCGGTGATTTCTGAGATTTTAGTGCACCTGTCACCTGAGCAGTTTACACTGTACCCAATATGTAGTCTTTTATCCTTCACACCCCTTCCAGCCTTCCCCTCCCAGTCCCCAAATTCCATTATATTACTCTTGTGCCTTTGCATCCTCATGGCTTAGTGAGAACATGTAATATGTGGTTTTCCATTCCTGAGTTACTTCATTTAGAATAATGGCCTACAGCTCCATCCAAGTTGCTGCAAAATACATTATTTTGTTCCTTTTTATGGCTGAGTAGTATTCCATGGTGTATATACACCACATTTTCTTTATCCACTTGTTGGTCGATGAGCACTTAGGTTGGTTCCATATCTTTGCAGTTGCAAATTGTGCTGCTATAAACATGCACTTCATCACATTTTTATAACAGCTCTATTGAGATATAATTCACACATCATACAGTTTAAAGTTCACACATCACACATTTAAAGTATACAATTCAGTGGCTCTTAGTATATGCAGTTTTGCATCCACTACCATAATCAATTTTAGAACATTTTATTATCCCCCAAAGGAAATCCTACCCACTTACCTATCACCACTTAATCCTCCCATTACTCCTCTCCCATTGCCCTAGGTAGTCACTAATTTACTTTCTATATCTATAGATTGCCCTATTCTGGACATTTTATATAGATGGAATCATGCAACATGTGGTCCTCTGTGATTGGCTTGTGTCTCTTTGCGTAATGCTTTTAGGCTTACTTCACATTGTACCATGTATCAATACTTTCTTCCCTTTTATGGCTGAATAAATATTTCATCATATGAATACATCACATTTTATTTATCCAGTTATCAGTTGATAAACATTTGTCTTGTTTCCACTTTGGGCAATTATGAATAGTGCTTCTGTGAAATTTGTGTACAGATTTTGTGTAAGCATATGTTTTCTTCCCTTTTTTTTCTTTTCTTTTTTTTTGAGACAGGGTCTCACTCTGTTGCCCAGGCTGGAGTGCAGTGGCACAATCTTGGCTCACTGCAATCTCTGCCTCCCGGGTTCAAGTGATTCTTGTACCTCAGCCTTTCGAGTAGTTGGGATTACAGGCATGCACCACCACACCTGGCTAATTTTTGTATTTTTATTTATTTTTATTTTTTTTTGAGACAGAGTCTCGCTCTGTCGCCCAGGCTGGAGTGCAGTGGTGCGATCTCAGCTCACTGTAAGCTCCACCTCCCGGGTTCACGCCATTCTCCTGCCTCAGCCTCCTGAGTAGCTGGGACTACAGGCGACTGCCACCACACCTGGCTAATTTTTTTGTATTTTTAGTAGAGACAGGGTTTCACTGTGTTAGCCAGGATGGTCTCGATCTCCTGACCTTTTGATTCCCCCGCCTCGGGATCTCAAAGTGCTGGGATTACAGGCATGAGCCACCGCGCCCGGCCTAGTTTTTGTATTTTTAGTAGAGGCAGAACTTCACCATGTTGGCCAGGCTGGTCTTCAACTCCTGGCCTCAAATGATCCGACTGCCTCAGCCTCCCAAAGTGCTGGGATTACAGGCTTGAGCCACCACACCTGGTCCTGTGTGGGCATGTTTTCAATTCTCTTAGGTGTATACCTAGCAGTGGAGTTGCTAGGTCACATGGTAACTTTATGCTTTAAACATTTGAGGAACTGCCCAACTATCCTCCAAAGCAGCTGCATCGTTTTACAATGCCATAAGCGGTATTTGAGGTTTCCAATTTCCAATTTCTTTACACCCTTACCAGAATTTATTTGTCTTTTTTATTATAGCCATTCTAGTAGGTATAAAGTGATAGCTTGTTGTGATTTTGATTTGCATTTCCTTGATGGCTCTCCATTAAAAGTTTATTATTCTGGGCCGGGTGCAGTGGCTCACACCTGTAATCCTAGCACTTTGGGAGGCCAAGGCAGGTGGCATCATTTGAGGTCAGGAGTTCAAAACCAGCCTGGCCAACATGGTGAAACCCCGTCTCTCCTAAAAAATATTTTTAAAATTAGCCAGGCATGGTGGCGGGTGCCTGTAATCCCAGCTACTCAGGAGGCTGAGGCAGTAGAATCGCTTGAACCCAGGAGGCAGAGGTTGCAGTGAGCTGAGATCGCACCACTGCACTCAGCCTGGGCAATGAGAGCGAAACTCCATCTGAAAAAACAAAAACAAAAAAGTTTATTGTTCTGGCTGGACATGGTGGCTCATGCCTGTAATCCCAGCACTTTGGGAGGCCAAAGTAGGAGGATTGCTTGAGTCCAGGAGTTTGAGACAAAACTGGGCACATAATGAGTCTCTGTTTCTATTAAAAAAAATAATTATTGTTCTGCTTATCCTTTCAAGGCCCAAGTGTCTTTTTTGAGAGACTTCACCCTCAGGAATTAATTGTGTCTTCTTTCATATTCTTATACCATTAGCACAAATATTTTGTTCTGCTACTTTTCTTTTCTTTTTCTTTTTTTTTTTTGAGAGACAGTTTCGCTCTTGTTGCCCAGGCTGGAGTGCAATGGCATGACCTCAGCTCACTGCAACCTCTGCCTCCCAGGTTCAAGCGATTCTCCTGCCTCAGCCTCCCAAGTAGCTGGGATTACAGGTGCCCACTACCACGCCTGGCTAATTTTTTTGTATTTTTAGTAGAGACGGGGTTTCACCATGTTGGCCAGGCTGGTCTTGAACTCCTGACCTCAGGTGATCCACCCACCTTGGCCTCCCAAAGTGCTGGGATTACAGGTGTGACCCACCGCGCCCAGCCCATTCTGCTACTTTTCTAGATTGTAAGCTCTAGTTTGTGAACTTGTTAGTGACTCCTTGTGGATGTGCATTTAAATTTATTATGTACCTCCCTGTGGAGCATGTTAATAAATAAATATATTATGAAATATTTCACTGATACACCATTCATCTATGAGTCCCCACAGCATCAAGCAGTGTTTGTACATAGTTGGTATTCAAATATTTGCTTGGCTGGATGTGGTGGCTCACACCTGTAATCCCAGAACTTTGGGAGGCTGCCAAGGTGGGCAGATCACCTGAGGTCAGGAGTTCGAGACCAGCCTGGCCAACATGGTGAAACCCCATCTCTACTAAAAATACAAAAATTAGCCAGGCATGGTGGCGCATGCCTGTAATCCCAGCTACTTGGGAGGCTGAGGCAGGAGAATTGCTTGAACCTGGGAGGCAGAGGTTGCAGTGAGCTGAGATTGCGCCACTGCACTCAAGCCTGGGCAACAGAGTGAAACTCTGTCTCAAAAAACAAACAAACAAACAAGTATTTGCTGAATGACTGAAATAGTGCAAAGGATCTCATGGGTAATTATTATGGGGTCTGTTACTTCTCAGAGAAAGTGGACTTTCTTTTATTAGGTGATACAATGACTTGGAACCCAGGAAATAATGTATTTTAGGCAAATATTTAGATATATTATATGTCCTGGAGACCACTGGCTCCAGGAATATGTCTTATGGATCATCCACATTCCTGTTGCATTAGGAATTTTGATGTTAGGCTGCTGGATTGTGTATCTGTGAGACTTTTTAGGGATTTATTAACATGATACACAATTAGCAAACCCTGTGTTTATTTCACTCATTTTAACAAATATCCATGCCTATTATGTGCCAGGAACTTAGCTAGGTATCAGATGTGGGACTGAGTTTTCTACTGCTCTGGCAGTTCATAGTTAAGGGCCCAGGGTGAGGATGACTTTGATGGCAAATGAATGGATAGAGGATTCATACATTTTATGAAACTAGACTAATGAGCACTTGATCAGAGAGCTTAATTTTCAGAAATACAACTTCTTTATTTGTTTTGATTTGTTTTCTTGAGACAAAGTCTCACTCTGTCACCCAGATTGGAATGATCTCGGCTCATTGCAACCTCTGATGCCCAGGTTCAAGTGATTCTTGTGCCTCAGCCTCCCAAGTAGCTGGGATCACAGATGCGCACCACCATATCTAATTTTTTTATTTTTAGTAGAGACGGGGTTTCACCATGTTGGCCAGGCTGGTCTTGAACTCCTGGCCTCAAGCGATCCACCTGCCTCTGCCTCCCAAAGTGCTCAGATTACAGGCTTGAACCACTGGACCAGGCCAGAAATACAGCTTCTTTAAAGACAATGTTTTACTTATACTAGATTATAATTACAAGTAGCTGATCTGATTGGATCATTCTCTTAAAAGATCTGATGAAAACCTAGTGATTGGGAAGTAGGCATTGTGCCACCCTCCTTCTATCATTATAATCTCTTGAGAGAGCAAATGGAAGGACACTGTCTTTTTTCCTAGTTTCATGCGACTCAGTAAGACAGGAAACATGAAGTTTCTGCTACAGGTACAGGAGAATTCGATTTTTCTTTTTCTGGGTGAAAGATGAAGGAGTTATATATTTTTATGTCCATGTCCCACCAGCCTTTCCCTCAGATTAATGAATGTTCTGGGGAAGGGAAGGATAGGACTGTATTATCACTCATACTAGTTTGAAATGGTTCTCAGGGGCCATCAGTCTTATGTCAGGCCCTATGCTAGAAAATGAAGAGCCAGGCAGGTTGCGGTGGCTCAAGCCTATAATCCCAGCATTTTGGGAGGCTGAGGCGGGCAGATCCACCTGAGGTCAGGAGTTCGAGACCATCCTGACCAACATGGAGAAACCCCGTCTCTACTAAAAATACAAAATTAACCGGGCGTGGTGGTGCATGCCTGTAATCCCAGTTACTCAGGAGGCTGAGGCAGGAGACTCACTTGAACCCAGGAGGTGGAGGTTACAGTGAGCTGAGATCATGCCATTGCACTCCAGCCTGGGCAATAAGAGCGAAACTCCGTCTCAAAAGAAAAAGGAGAAAAAAAGAAAATGAAGAGACAGATTTTTTCCTTAATCCTCCTGTACTATGGTGGATTTCATAAACTGCAGCAGATTCTAAATCTTAAATCTCATTTGCTATTTATTGGTATGTCCTAAATGTCATTTTCATGTGAGAATCAATGTCAGGGTTATTAGAAGACCTGAATTGGCTGAATTGTCAGTTCTCCAGTTTTCTCTTAAGAAAGGGATAGACTAGACCAGACACAGTGGCTCATGCCTATAATGCCAGCCCTTTGGGAGGCTGAGGTGGGCAGATTGCTTGAGCTCAGGAGTTTGAGACCAGCCTGAGCGACATGGTGAAACCCTGTCTCTACAAAAATACAAAAATTAGCCAGGTGTGGTTGCGTGTGCCTGTAGTCTCAGTTACTCAGGAGGCTGAGGTGGGAGGATCACTTGAGCCTGGAAGGTTGAGGCTACAGTGAACTGTGATCATGCCACTACATTCCAGCCTGCCTGGGTGACAGAGTGAGACCCTTTCTCAAAAAAAAAAACAAAAAACAAAAAACGCCAGGCACAGTGGCTTACGCCTGTTATCCCAGCACTTTGAGAGGCCGAGGTGGGTGGATCACATCAGATTGGGAGTTTGACAGCAGCCTGGCCAACATGATGAAAACCCGTCTCTACTAAAAATATAAAAATTAGCTGGGTGTGATGGCACACATCCGTAATCCCAGCTACTTAGGAGGCTGAGGTAGGAGAATCGCTTGAACTCGGGAGGCAGAAGTTACAGTGAGCCGAGACTGCGCCACAGAGCAAGACTCTGTATCAAAAAAATAAATAAATAGATAAAAAATGAAGAGAGGAGCTGGGCGCGGTGGCTCACGCCTGTAATCCCAGCACTTTGGGAGGCCGAGGCGGCGGATTACGAGGTCAAGAGTTTGAGACCAGCCTGACCAACATAGTGAAACCCCGTCTCTACTAAAACTACAAAAATTAGCTGGGCGTAGTGGCACGTGCCTGTAATCCCAGCTACTCGGGAGGCTGAGGCAGGAGAATCGCTTGAACCCGGGAGGCGGAGATTGCAATGAGTTGAGATCGCACCACTGCATTCCAGCCTGGGCGACAGGGCAAGACTCTGTCTCAAAAAAAAAAAAAAAAAAAAAAAACAAAAAGGAAGGGAGGAAGGGAAGGGATAGGCTGAGGCAGGAGGATTGCTTGAGGCCAAGAGTTCAAGACCAGCCTAAGCAACATAGCAAAAAATTTAGAAATCAGCCAGGTATGGTGGCATGCATCTGTATTCCTAGCTACTTGGGAGACTGAAGCAGGAGGATCACTTGAGCCCAGGAGTTTTAGGCTGCAGTGAGCTATGATTGCGCACCACTGCACTCCAGCCTGGGTGACAGAGCAAGACCCTGTCTCAAAAAAAAAAAAAAAAAGAAAAAAAAAGGGATAGATCTCTGCTCTAACATCCATCAATTTGCTTCACTCCTTTGAATGGCATGCGGTTTTATTTGGCTCCTAGAAAACGAGACCTTGCAGATTTTTACTCATAAGCTTGTTTTATGCTCATGAGGTGGAATGGCGGAAGTCATTTGAATTAGTGGTATTTAGAATAGGACTCATAATTGTACTGTGCCCCTCATGATTTCAAGATTTAAGCAGAGCCATCACATGTGGCTTAAAATCTTAGATGTCTGGGATGATATTAGATTTGCTTTTAGAAGTAAGGGATGGTAGCATATCATCATGTAGCAAAGAAATATGTAAAGAAATCCAATAAAAGAGTATTCTAGGTATGAGTCTTCTTATGAAGTAGACTGGAAGTGAATGGGCAACATTAATGCGTTTATATAGAGAGAAATGACATGATCACATATACTTGAGAAGGCTAATGCTAGCTGCATTATTGAGGGTGGTTTGGAGGTGTAGGAGAACAGAGGCAGTCAGACAAGTTAAGAGATACTAGAAATAAGGGAGTTCAGAAAAAGGTACAGAAATTAATTTTAGACTTGCAGAATTTGAGATTACCTGCTTGATGTATATATGTTGAATGCTTTCAGAATAAACATGGGTTAATTCATTCGCTTAGTAAACATTTGAGTACTTGAGGCCAGGCATGGTGGCTCACACCTGTAATTCCAGCATTTTGGGAAGCTGAGGTGGGCAGATCACCTGAGGTCAGGAGTTCAAGACCAGCCTGGCCAACATGGCAAAACCCAGTCTCTACTAAAAATACAAAACAGCCGGGCATGGTGGCATGCGCCTGTAGTCCCAGGTACTTGGGAGGCTGAGGCAGGAGAACTGCTTGAACCCAGGAGGTAGAGGTTGCAGTGAGCCAAGATCGTGCCACTGCACTCAGCCTGGGTGACAGAGGAAGGCATGAAAAGCCTGGTAGTATGATGACGAGTCTTGAAGTTTGATTTATCAACTAAAAGCTAATGTATTGCCTTAGAAATGTAGGCATGTAAAGGAGGTAATGTTTTTAAAAAGTTCTAGTATTTCACTGATTTTTTGTGTGAAATGCAGGAATTTCAGTTTTATTCCCTGGAGGTGGGAAGTAATCTCAAGGCTGGGGATTTTTTGACTTTGGACCTGCCAGTGAAACCTAGACAGGTACCCACTTGGTTACCAAGGCAGAAAAGGAAACTTTGATTGATTATTCAAATTCAAAGCAGGATGCTAGGGAACAGCAGATTTAAGGTTAGTTGGATGACTGGAATTTAGCATATAAAGATGTGTGAAGACACCTGTGTGGAAAGGACATTTCTATTTCCCAGAAGCATCACTCCCTTCTCAGAGTGAGCAGCCACACGTAAAAGCAGAAGGAAAGCAAGAGAGGTAGGATAACTGAGATGGTAGATATAAAATCCTTAGCACAGGCCGGGTGCAGTGGCTGACACTTGTAATCCCAACAATTTGGGAGGTGGAGTCAGGAGGATCCCTCAAGCCCAGGGGTATGAAACCAGCGTTGGCAACATAGCGTGTCTCTACAAAATTAAAAGATGTAGTGGCAAGTGCCTGTAGTCCCAGCTACTCGGGAGGCTAAGGTGGGAGGCTTGCTTGAACCTGGGAGGTCAAGGCTGCAGTGAGTCATGATCATGCCACTGCGCTCCAGCCTGGGTGACAGTGTAAGACCCTGTCTTAAAAAATAAATAAAATACTTAGCACCATATACAACAAGTGCCAAATATCAGTAATAGTTATATAGTTATTCTTTTAAAATTAAGAGTCTTTTTTTTTTTTTTTTTTTGAGACAGAGTCTCGCATTATCCCCCAGGCTGGAGTGCAGTGGTGCAATCTCGGCTCACTGCAACCTCATCCTCCCGGGTTCAAGTGATTCTCCTGTGTCAGCCTCCTGCGTAGCTGGGATTACAGGCGCCCGGCTAATTTTTGTATTTTTAGCAGAGACAGGGTTTCACTATGTTGACCAAGCTAGTTTCCAACTCCTGACCTCATGTGATCTGCCTGCCTCGGCCTCCCAAAGTGCTGGGATTACAGGCGTGAGCCACCACATCCTGCCAGGAATCTTTTTTGAGACAGAGTATCACTCTATTAAGCCATCCTCCCACCTCAGTCTCTTGAGTAGCTGGGACTGCAGCCATGCACCATCATGCCTGGCTAATTTTTGTATTTCTTTTTTTGTGTGTGTATGTGATAAAGATTGTTCTGTCGCCCAGGCTGGAGGGCAGTGGTGTGATCTCTACTCACTACAACCTCCGCCTCCCAGGTTTAAGCAATTCTCCTGTCTTAGCCTCCCCAGTAGCTAGGATTATAGGCACACACCAGCAAGTGTGGCTAATTTTTGTACTTTTAGTAGAGATGGAGTTTCACCATGTTAGCTAGGCTGGTCTCAAACTCTTGACCTCAGGTGATCTGCCCACGATGGCCTCCTAAATTGCTAGGATTACAAGCATGAGCCACTGCACCCAGCCTAATTTTTATATTTCTTTTAGTAGAGGCAAGGTTTTACCATGTTGCCCAGGCTGGTCTCAAACTGCTGGGCTCAAGTGATCCACCCGCCTCGGTCTCCCAAAGTGCTGAGATTACAAGTTTGAGCCACTGCATCTGACGAAGAGTCTTTAAAAATTGAGTCTTTTTTAAAAAAAGAATTCTTGTAATTTAATTTTTTTTTTTTTTTTTTTTGAGATGGAATCTCACTCTATCACCCAGGCTGGAGTGCAGTGACACGATCTTGGCTCACTGCAGCCTCCGCCTCCTGGGTTCAAGCGATTCTCCTGCCCCAGCTCCCGAGTAGCTGGGACTATAGGCACATGCCACTACGCCCGGCTAATTTTTGTATTTTTAGTAGAGACAGGGTTTCAGCATGTTGGCCAGGCTGGTCTTGAACTCCTGTCCTCAAGTGATTCACCCACCTTGACCTCCCAAAATGCTGGGATTATAGGCGTGAGCCACCGCACCCGGCCGAATTCTTCTAAAATTAGAACGAAGGACAAAATTCTCCTTCCTTTGCGGATATAGATAATTCACCCATATTGAGCTGTCATCTGTCTGCAGAGGCTTGACGTTTCCCCTATCAGCTGTCAAGGATCCAGGAGAACTTGAGATGCCTTTGTGGAAAGCACATTTAAAGATTTAGATCTTTCTCTTCACAATAGAAAAGACATGGAATCAACCCAAATATCCATCAATGATAGGCTGGATAAAGAAAATCTGGTAAATATATACTATGAAATACTATGTGGCCATAAAAAGGAACAAGGTTATGTCCTTTGCATGGACATGGATGGAGCTGGAAGCCATTATCCCCAGCTAACTAATACAGGAACAGAAAACCAAACACTGCATGTTCTTGCTTATAAATGGGAGCTGAACAATGAGAACACATGGACATAGTGGGGGGAACAACACACACTGGGGCCTGTTGTATGGACAGGTGGGGTAAGAGCATCAAGATAAATAGCTAATGCATGTGAGGCTTAGTACCTAGGTGATGGGTTGATAGGTGCAGCAAACCACCATGGCACCTGTTTCCCTATATAGCAAACTTGCATATGTATCCTGGAACTTAAAATAAAATGTTTTAAATAAATAAATAAAATAAAATAATAATATTAACATTGGTAATAGTGGTACTAAACAGCTTAGTTTTTTCATGTAATAGTATATTTTTAGTATCCTTCCAGGAAAAGACACATGGATGTGCCATATTATTTTTAATGGCTTACATGGTACTCCTTTTATGTATGCACTATAATTTATGTAACCAGTTTTCTCACTGATGAGTATGTGCTTTTTCAGTATTTTACTATTATAAACGAATGATGCAATGAATATCCTTGTACATATATATTTGTGCACATATATAAGCATCCCTACAAGTGGAATTTCTGAATAAAAGGATATATACACTTAAAAAAGAAAGATTTAGGGCTTTGAGGAAGGCAGCCAAGTACCTGGATACCTACTCAGTGAGCTGGCCCTCAACATCTTGAGGACTACCTCTCTCTGACTCAGAAAGTTACTTTTGTTTAAATTATATAGCAATTCCTTCTGTTTTGTTTTTCTTTAATTGTCTGGGACTGAGACTGAGATCTTTAAGACATAATATTAAGAAGACCTTGGTACAAAATTAGCCGGGCATGGTGGCACATGCTTGTAATCCCATCTACTCGGGAGGCTGAGGCAGGAGAATCACTTGAACCCAGGAGGTGGAGGTTGTGGTGAGCCAAGATTGCACCATTGTACTCCAGCCTGGGCAACAAGAGCAAAACTTCGTCTCAAAAAAAAAAGGAAGAAGAAGACCTTGGCCAGGTATGGTGGCTCATACCTGTAATCCAAGCACTTTGAGAGGCTGAAGTGGGAGGATTGTTTGAGGCCAGGAGTTCAAGATCAGCCTGTGCAACATAGCAAGACTCCGCCTCTACGAATTTTATTTTATTTTGAGACCAGGTCTCACTCTGTCACCCAGGCTGGAATGCAGTGACACGATCTCAGCTCATGCAACCTCCACCTCCTGGGCTCCAGTGATCCTCCCACCTCAGCCTCCTGAGTAGGTGGGATTACAGGTGCCCACGACCATGCCCAGCTAATTTTTGTATTTTCAGTAGAGATGGGGTCTCACCATGTTGCCCAGGCTGGTCTCAAACTCCTGGCCTCAAACAGTCCTCTCACTCAGCCTCCCAAAATGCTGGGATTACAGGCATGAGCCACCACACCCAGCCGAAAATGTTTTTTAAAATTAGCCATGTGTGGTGGTGTGTGCCTGTAGTCCAAGCTACTTGGGAGGCTGAGGCAGGAGGATCACTTGAGCCCAGGAGTTTGAGGTTACAGTGAGCATAATCATGCCACAGCAGTCCAGCCTGGAAGACAGAGCTAGACTCTGTGTCTTAAAAAAAAAAAAAAAAAAGAGAGAGGGAGTGAGAAATACCTCAATTCCCTATAAATTGGTGGTGTGGTATTTAAAGAATAGACAGGGTAGTCACAGTGGCTCACTCAGGCCTGTAATCCCAGCATTTTGGGAGGCCATGGCTGGAGGATTGCTTAAGCCCAGGAGTTCAAGACCAGCCTGGGCAACATAGCGAGACCTGAAAAATAATAAATAAAGGATAGAGAATTATGCTGTAAGATACCCTATAAAAATCTCTGGGGATCATAGGATCTAAAGTATTTAATGTAAAAGTATGTCACTGTAATCTCCTCTTATACTAAACATTACTTTGTCTTTTAGTTTAGTTTTTTTTTTTTTTTGAGACAGAGTCTCACTCTGTCACCCAGGCTGGAGTGCAGTGGCGTGATCTTGGCTCACTGCAACCTCTGCCTCCCAAGTTCAAGCGATTCTCCTGCCTCAGCCTCTGGAGTAGCTGGGATTACAAGCATGCACCACCATACCCAGCTAATTTTTGTATTTTTAGTTGAGACAGGGTTTCACAACGTTGGCCAGACTGGTCTTGAACTCGACCTCAGGTGATCCACCCGCCTCAGCCTCCCAAAGTGCTGGGATTACGGGTGTGAGCCACTGTGCCTGGCCTGTCTTTTAGCTTTTAAGCAGCTGCTGGGAACTAATACTAACCACATTCTGAACTATATTTAAGGCCAAAATAACATGAAAGAAGTATACAGGTAAAACTGCTCCCTTGGTAGTTCACTTCATCAGTGATTGAACAGAGCTGAGAAGGCAGCTCATTCATGATGATGATATTAACTGATAATATTAACTGATGATATTATTTATTCATCAATAAAGTCACTATGGATTCAAAGATAGGCAACTCAGACAATTTTCTGCCTTTATGGAGCTTACAGTCAGCAAAAACACTGTGGGACTGGACCCTCTAATCAGGAGGTAAATTCTTTAGGCTTTTTGCTCTATAGTAAGCCATTGCCTACCCTAGCCTTCATCTCTCTATCAATTTGGATATAAAAGCATTTATGATGCTCTCTTGTTGAAGAATTAGAACTTCCTCAGCTGAGAAACATAAGGAGGGAATCCATGGTAGAGCTCTGGAGAAACCATAGCTTCTTTTTATTCTTCCCTTCTCCAGTAAGAATATGTCAGTTCCCTGGGTGCTCATACGTATTACCCTTTTCTCTCTTACATATTATAGGTAAACATATTATTAGTTTACAGGGTCTTTGTCTCCAAATTGTTTTAGGAAGTCAGATAAGCTTTACTTAGGGGCTTTCTTAACCATTTCTCCCCCCTTGTATTCTCTTGCCCTTAAAAGTGAATATTTTTCTACCATTTTTCTTTGGTGTCAAACCTGTGCAGCAATTTCAGAAGGTATGTGAGAATAGCAAGAGATAAAAGTTGTTTTATAGTAAGCAATGGCTTACTATAGAGCAAAAAGCCTAAAGAATTTACCTCCTGATGAGAGGGACCAGTCCCACAGTATTTTTGCTGACTGTAAGCTCAATAAAGGCAGAAAAGTTGTTTTCTTCTGAGCCATATCTTCTTTTCTAAGAATTTTTTCAGGCCTTGTAGTAAGTTTATTATTGACTAAGTCATATTTTTAAACTATAGCTAAGACCTTAGTATTAAAACCAAGATGGTAAGCATGGTAGCAAACCAATAGCCTCTTTTTTTTCCTTTTTTTTTTTTTTTTTTGAGATGGAGTTTTGCTCTTGTTGCCCAGGCTGGAGTGCAATGGCACGATCTCAGCTCACTGCAACCTCTGCCTCCCAGGTTCAAGCGATTCTCCTGCCTCAGCCTCCTGAGTAACTGGGATTACAGGCATTGCGCCGCCACGCCCGGCTAATTTTGTATTTTTAGTAGAGACGGAGTTTCTCCACCTTGGTCAGGCTGGTCTCGAACTCCCGATCTCAAGTGGATCCACCTGCCTCAGCCTCCCAAAGTGCTGGGATTACAGGCATGAGCCACCTCGCCCGGGCTTTTTTTTTTTTTTGAGACGGAGTCTTGCTCTGTCGCCCAGGCTGGAGTGCAATGGCGAGAACTTGTCTCACTGCAAGCTCTGCCTCCTCCCGGGTTCACGCCATTCTCCTGCCTCAGCCTCCTGAGAAGCTGGGACTACAAGCACGCACCACCACGCCCAGCTAATTTCTGTATTTTTAGTAGAGACGGGGTTTTGCCATGTTGGCCAGGATGGTCTCGGTCTCTTGACCTCATGATCCGCCAGCCTCGGCCTCCCAAAGTGCTGGGATTACAGGTGTGAGCCACCGCGCCCGGCCTTTTTTTTTTTTTGAGACAGAGTTTTGTTCTGTCACCCAAGCTAGAGTGCAATGATGCACTTGGCTCACTGCAACCTTCGCCTCCCGGGTTCAAGCGATTCTTCTGCCTCAGCCTCCCGAATAGGTGGGATTACAGGCATGTGCCACCACGCCCGGCTAATTTTTGTATTTTTAGTAGAGACGGGGTTTTGCCATATTGGCCAGGCTGGTCTTGAACTCCTGACATCAAGTGAACCACCCGCCTTGGCCTCCCAAAGTGCTGGGATTACAGGCGTGAGCCACCAGCTGCCTCTCTTCAATTTATTTATTTCCCCAGTAACCCTTGTATTCTTGTTTGGACAGTCCTGGCATCATTGATACTTTCTTTCAGAAACATTATCTCACATTGAGAATGGGGATAGATGAACACCAACTGAGGCAGGTGGTCTCTTCATCTGCTCGTGCTTGGCACATAGTATGGTGCTACTAAAGTTGCTTTTTTTTTCCTTCCCTCCCTCCCTTCCTTCCTCCCTTCCTTTCTCCCTTCCTTCCTTCTTTCCTTCCTTTTTCTTTCTTTTTCCTTTTGTTTTTTTTTGAGACAGAATCTTACTTTGTCACCCAGGCTGGAGTGCAGTGGCATGATCTTGCTTACTGCAACCTCTACACCTCTGCCTTCCAGGCTCAAGTGATCCTCCCACCTCAGCCTTGTGAGTAACTGGGACTACAGGTGTCTGCCACCATGCCCACCTAATTTTTGCATTTTTTTATAGATGTGGGGTTTCACCAGGTTGCCCAGATTGGTTTCGAACTCCTGGGCTTGAGGGATCCGCCTGCTTCAGCCTCCCAAATTGCTGGGATTACAGGCCTAAGCCACTGTGCTTGGCCTCTTTGTTTTTTTAAGAGATAGGGTCTCACTATATTGCCCAGGCTAGTCTCTAACTCCTGGCCTCAAGCCAACCTCCCACCTCAATCTCCTGAGCAGGTGGGATTACAGGCTTGAGCTACCGCGCCAGCTGACAGTTGCTTTTATTATCATTGTTACTGTTGACATCGTGGCTATCATCATCATCACCCTCATCACTGACAGACCTACAGTCTCATATTCAGAGAAGCAGCTTTGTTTTCTCAGCTAAGGATCAATAATAGCAACTCCTTAGAGATAAAGAAGGACATTTTTTTTTTGGAGACGGAGTCTCGCTCTGTCGCCCAGGCTGGAGTGCAGTGGCGCGATCTCGGCTCACTGCAAGCTCTGCTCTGCCTCCTGGGTTCACGCCATTCTCCTGCCTTAGCCTCCCGAGTAGCTGGGACTACAGGCGCCCGCCACTAAGCCCGGCTAATTTTTTTGTATTTTTGGTAGAGAGGGGGTTTTACCGTGTTGGCCAGGATGGTCTCCATCTCCTGACCTCGTGATCCGCCCGCCTCGGCCTCCCAAAGTGCTGGGATTACAGGCGTGAGCCACCGTGCCCGGCCAAGAAGGACATATCTTATTTAATGATCTCCAGCAATGAACTCCTTATTCTAAACTCAGGAACTGTGATTAAGAATTTAGGTCACGGCCGGGCGCGGTGGCTCACGCCTGTAATCCCAGCACTTTGGGAGGTCGAGTCGGGTGGATCACGAGGTCAGGAGATCAAGCCATCTTGGCTAACACGGTGAAACCCCGTCTCTACTAAAAATACAAAAAATTAGCCAGGCGTGGTGGCTGGCGCCTGTAGTCCCAGCTACCCTGGAGGCTGAGGCAGGAGAATGGCGTGAACCCGGGAGGCGGAGCTTGCAGTGAGCCGAGATCGGGCCACTGCACTCCAGCCTGGGCAACAGAGCAAGACTCCGCCTCAAAAAAAAAAAAAAAAAAAAGAATTTAGGTCACAGTCTTCTTCTTTTTTTTTTTTTTTTTTTTTTGAGACAGAGTCGCCCTCTGTCACCCAGGCTGAAATGCAGTGTCACGATTTCGGCTTACTGCAACCTCCGCCTCCCAGGTTCAAGCATTTCTCCTGCCTCAGCCTCCCAAGTAGCTGGGATTACAGGCATGCGCCACCACGCCTGACTAATGTTTGTATTTTTAGTAGAGACGGGGTTTCATCATGTTGGCCAGACTGGTCTCGAACTCCTGACCTCAAGTGATCCACCCGCCTCGGCCGCCCAAAGTGCTGGGATTACAGGTGTGAGCCACCGTACCCAGCCATAGGTCATAGTCTTCTTGACTGTGTTTTATCTTTATGAAACATATATTTATCACAACCTTCATAATTTTTTTTTTTTGAGACGGAGTCTCTTTCTGTTGCCCAGGCTGGAGTGCAGTGGTGCAGTCTCGGCTCACTGCAACCTCTGCCTCCCGGGTTCAAGCAAGTCTCCTGCCTCAGCCTCCTGAGTAGCTGGGACTACAGGTGCATGCCACCACACCTAGCTAATTTTTTGTATTTTAATAGACAGGGTTTCACCATGTTGCCCAGGCTGATCTCGAACTCCTGAGCTCAGGCAATCCACCCACCTTGGCCTCCCAAAGTGCTGGGATTACGGGCGTGAGCCACTGCACCCTGCCTCAACTAATTTTTGTATTTTTTGTAGAGATGGGGTCTTGCTATATTGCCCAGGCTGGTCTCAAACAATTCTCTCACCTCAGCCTCCCAAAGTGCTGGGATTACAGGTGTGAGCCACTGTGCCTGGACCAGTGTATTAGTATTATTGCAGAACTAGTAATTAAATGGAAATTTCAAAGTGATTCTTTTTAAAATTTATTTAACTTTTAAGTTCATGGGTATATGTGCAGGTTTGTTATACAGGCAATCTTGTGTCATGGGGGTTTGTTTTACAAATTATTTTGTCACCCAGTTATTAAGCCTAGTTACCTATTAGTTATTTTTCCTGTTCCTCTCCCTCCTCTCACCCTCCACCCTTGGACAGACCCCAGTGTGTATTGTTCCCCTTAATGTAAATATGTGTTCTCATCATTTAGTTCCCACTTTATAAGTGAGAACATGCGGTATTTGGTTTTCTGTTCCTGTGTTAGTTTGCTAAGGATAATGGCCTCCAGCTCCAACCATGTTCCTGCAAAGGACAGGATCTCATTCTTTTTTATGGCTGCATAGTATTCCATGTGTATATGTACAACCTTTTCTTTATTCAGTCTACCATTGATGGGCATTTAGGTTGATTTCATGTCTTTGCTATTGTGAATAGTGCTGCAGCAAACATACACATGCTTGTGTCTTTATGATAGAATGATTTCTATTCCTTTGGGTATATACCCAGCAATGGGATTGCTGGGCTAAATGATATTTCTGTTTTTAGGTCTTTGAGGAATCACTACATTGTCTTCCACAATGGTTGAAATAATTTACACTCCCACCAACAGTGTATAAGTGTTCCCTTTTTTCCATAACCTTGTAACCTCACTAGCATCTGTTATTTTTTTACTTTTTAATACTAGCCATTCTGACTGTTGGAAGATGGTATCCCACTGTGGTTTTGAGTTGCATTTCTTTCTTTTTTTTGAGATAGAGTCTTGCCCTATCACCCAGGCTGGAGTGCAGTGGCGTGATCTTGGCTCACTGCAAGCTCTGCCTCCCAGATTCACACCATTCTCCTGCCTCAACCTCCTGAGTAGCTGGGATTACAGGCGAGTGCCACTACACCTGGCTAATTTTTTTTTTTTTTTTGCATTTTTAGTATAGACGGGGTTTCACCACGTTGGTCAGCTGGTCTTGAACCCCTGACCTCGTGATCCGCCCCCCTTGGCCTCCCAAAGTGCTGGGATTACAGGTGTGAGCCACCATGCCCAGCCTACAGAGTGTTATCTGGGAAATCCTAATGTAAGTGCTGGCAAAAAGAGGGAAAAGGGAATAGGAAATATAAAGGATGTATTAAAAGCTACAACAGGATTTTAAGTCTTTGGGCTATCTCAGAATGTGGTGTTAGATTTCTTCTTCTCTGCTAAAATATGGAGCTAAGGAACAAACTGTGTCCAAGTGAGTGCACATTTGTGGTTATATATAGTTTGGAATCATTTTTTCAAGAGGTCCAGGATCTTCCTCACTCTCCAACATGTAAATGGATAATCCTTCTACCTCTTCCTCATGTCTCCCTGCAGCCATATGTGTCATTGGCTCAGCAGATGGCACCACCTAGCCCAAGCAACAGTACACCTAACAGCAGTAGTGGAAGCAATGGAAATGACCAGCTGAGCAAAACCAACCTTTACATCCGGGGATTGCAACCAGGCACTACTGACCAAGATCTTGTCAAGCTGTGTCAGCCGTAAGTTGGAGTACATGTGGGTAGGCTTCCAGGGACAGTATAGATTTGGTTTTGAGACAGGGTCTCCTTATGTTGTCCAGGCTAGTCTTGAACTCCTGGGCTCAAGTGATCCTCCTGTCTCAGTAGCTGGGATTACAGACGCATGCCACCACTCCTGGCCTTGCCAGCTCACTTATCCTAAAAGGCAATGGCATTTTGTTTCTACTCCATAGACACAAACTTTCTCAGCAGCCTCTTAAAAAATTCTACCTGCTACTGGCCGGGTGCGGTGGCTCACGCCTATAATCCCAGCACTTTGGGAGGCCGAGGCAGGCGGATCATGAGGTCAGGAGATTGAGACCATTCTGGCTAACATGGTGAAACCCCGTCTCTACTAAAAATACAAAAAAATTAGCTGGGCATGGTGGCGGGTGCCCGTAGTCCCAGCTACTTAGAAGGCTGAGGCAGGAGAATGGTGTGAACCCTGGAGGCTGAGCTTGCAGTGAGCCGAGATCATGCCACTGCACTCCAGCCTGGGCAATAGAGTGAGATTCCATCTCAAAAAAAAAAAAAAAAAAAAACTACCTGCTACTGATATACATTATAAAGCCTTTATGTGTTTCTCTAAGGAAAGCCAGTGTGGGACTGGCCTTTAAAGCCTAATATCCAATTTCATTTCCAGCACCTCCCCCAACCTGATGGTCTTAGTGGAAAGATTGCTATCCTTACACCTTGAATAGAAAAGTCTAATATCTCTATAGATGTTAATTAGAAGGCATGAGAGAGCTGGCAGTGGGGATGGAAGAAAGTGGGACTCGCCAATCAAATCATGCCCTTCGGAGACTTTCTGCTGCTGGAGATATTCCTTGGGAATGGAGACCTCAAATTAGCAGATAAAGAAGATGGAGATAGGAGCAATTACTCTGCATCTACCCCAGGAAGACCCTTCGGAGTTCTTTTTAGTAGATTTGAATCATGGAATTGCCCAATTAGGAATGTTGGAAAAATGGCAAGAGTGCACAGATATCCAGCTCAAAAAATAATAAACAATAAAAAATAAAGTCCGGTGTATATACAAAACTGGTCCTTGGGCTGGGCGTGGTGGCTCACACCTGTAATCCTAGCACCTTGGGAGGCCAAGGCAGAAGGATTGCTTGAGCTCAGGAGTTCAAAACCAGGCTGGGCAACATAGTGACAACTTGTCTCTATACAAAATATAGTAAAAATATATATTTAAAAAATTTTTAAAACTGGTCCATTATCCCAGCTTACCTTGCTAGAAAGGTATGTAAGTGGAACTAAGGGGACTGTCTTGGACTAGTAATTTTTGAGAGGTGAGAATTAGCAGAAATGTTGGTTTATGAGGGAGTGAAAGAGTATCATATTAATATAGGTCCTTGATTTCTAAATTTTGTTTCTTGTACTAACTATAATGTGCTACAAAAATTCTCTCACCTCACAAGACAGAGAAGAATCTTTTTTTTTTTTTAAGACTGAGTCTCAGCCTCCCAAGTAGCTGAGATTACAGGCGCACGCCACCACATCTGGCTAATTTTTGTTTTTTTTGCTAGAGATGGGGTTTTACTGTGTTGTCCAGGCTGGTCTCGAACTCCTGACCAGGTGATCTGCCCACCTCGGCCACCCAAAGTGCTGGGATTACAGGTGTGAGCCACCATGCCTCGCTCAGAGAAGAATCTTGATTAGACTTTACCATATATTCATTCCTCAGTATCTGTGGGGGATTTGTTCCAGGACCTCCTCTGTCCCCCTGCGTGGATATCAAAATTCACCAAGCTCATGTCCCTACGCTTTTTTTTTTTAAGACAGGATCTTGTTCTATCACCAAGGCTGGAGTGCAGTGGTGTAATCACAACTAACCGTAGCCTCCAGGGCTCAAGCAGTCCTCCCACCTCAGCCTCTTGAGTAGCTAGGACTACAGGTACACACCACCATGCTTGGCTAATTTTTTGTAAATTTTGTAGAGATGAGATTTCATCATGTTGCCCAGGCTGGTCTCAAACTCATGCGCTCAATCATTCCTCCTGCCTCAGCCTCCCCAAAAGCTGGGATTACAGGCATGAGCTACTGAGCCTGGCCTCAAGTCCCTTAGATAAAATGGTGTAGTGGCCGGGCATGATGGCCCACGCCTGTAATTCCAGCATTTTGGGAGGCCAAGATGGGTGGATCACCTGAGGTCAGGAGTTGGAGACCAGCCTGGCCAACATGGTTAAACCCCGTCTGTACTAAAACTACAAAAGTTAGCTGGGCGTGGTGGTGGGCACCTGTAGTCCCAGCTACTCAGGAGGCTGAGGCAGGAGAATCACTTGAACCCAGAAAGCAGAGGTTGCAGTGAGCCGAGATCACGCCACCAGAAAGCAGAGGTTGCAGTGAGCCGAGATCACGCTACTGCACCACAGCCTGGGTGACAGAGCAAGACTTCGTCTCAAAATAATAAAAATAAAATAAAATAAAATGGTGTAGTATTTGCATATAACCTATGCACATGCTCCTATATACTTTAAAATTATCTCCAGATTACTTATGATACCTCAATACAGTACAAATGCCATGTAAATAAATGTTATACTGTATTGTTTAGGGAATAATGACAAGAAAAAAGTCTGTACATGTTCAGTACAGATGCAACCATCCTTTCTTTTAAAAAACATTTTAACTTTTATTTTAGGTTAAGGGGTACATGTGCAGGTTTGTTACATAGGTAAACTCGGGACTCAGGTATTTGGTGTATAGATTATTTTGTCACCTGGGTACTAAGCATAGTACCCAACAGTTATTTTTTTAGTTTTTTCTCCTTGAACCTCTCTTAGAAGAAAGACCTTTTTTTTCGTGTATATTTTCTTTTTATTTTATTTTATTATTATTATAGTTTAAGTTTTAGGGTACATGTGCACAATGTGCAGGTTAGTTACATATGTACACATGTGCCATGCTGGTGTGCTGCACCCATTAACTCGTCATTTAGCATTAGGTATATCTCCTAAAGCTATCCCTCCCCCACAACAGTCCCCAGAGTGTGATGTTCCCCTTCCTGTGTCCATGTGTTCTCATTGTTCAATTCCCACCTATGAGTGAGAATATGCAGTGTTTGGTTTTTTATTCTTGCGATAGTTTACTGAGAATGATGATTTCCAGTTTCATCCATGTCCCTACAAAGGACATGAACTCATCATTTTTTATGGCTGCATAGCATTCCATGGTGTATATGTGCCACATTTTCTTAATCCAGTCTATCATTGTTGGACATTTGGGTTGGTTCCAAGTCTTTGCTATTGTGAATAGTGCCGCAATAAACATACGTGTGCATGTGTCTGTATAGCAGCATGATTTATAGTCCTTTGGGTATATACCCAGTAACGGGATGGCTGGGTAAAATGGTATTTCTAGTTCTAGATCCCTGAGGAGTCGCTACACTGACTTCCACAAGGGTTGAACTAGTTTACAGTCCCACCAACAGTGTAAAAGTGTTCCTATTTCTCCACATCCTCTCCAGCACCTGTTGTTTCCTGACTTTTTAATGATTGCCATTCTAACTGGTGTGAGATGGTGTCTCATTGTGGTTTTGATTTGCATTTCTCTGATGGCCAGTGATGATGAGCATTTTTTCATGTGTCTTTTGGCTGCATAAATGTCTTCTTTTGAGAAGTGTCTGTTCATGTCCTTCGCCCACTTTTTGATGGGGTTGTTTGTTTTTTTCTTGTAAGTTTGTTTGAGTTCATTGTAGATTCTGGATATTAGCCCTTTGTCAGATGAGTAAGTTGTGAAAATTTTCTCCCATTTTGTAGGTTGCCTGTTCACTCTGATGGTAGTTTCTTTTGCTGTGCAGAAGCTCTTTAGTTTAATTAGATCCTATTTGTCAATTTTGGCTTTTGTTGCCATTGCTTTTGGTGTTTTAGACATGAAGTCCTTGCCCATGCCTATGTCCTGAATGGTAATGCCTAGGTTTTCTTCTAGGGTTTTTATGGGTTTTTTTTCCTGTATATTTTCAATCCGTGGCTGGTTCAATCCACAAGTGGGAAACCCACAGATACAGAGGGATTTTTATTTTGCCTTTCTGAACAATTGCCTTATCTTTTGCTGTGTCTGAAGCATAAGTATAGTCAAGGGCAGCATGTAGGATTGAAGTAAGGAGCCCAAAAGGGGACTGTGGAGAGGCAGGAGTGAGGCAGGGATGAAAGAGGTGCTGGAAGAGTCCTGACTAGGAGGCTGAGCAGAGCAGGTGGGTGGAGCCCTCTGTCCGCTGTGAGCAGGGAGTTAAGCCTTTCTAGGAAGGATGTTTCTCATGCGTAGAAGGACTTCCTGCCTTTGTCCCAGTTGTCTCTCCCTGGGTTGTAGAGGAAGTAAATATTGCTGGATCCTAAAGTCTGGTATGTGGGAAGGAGAGACGTGGAGTCTAGGACTGGAACTCCTGGTTCTTGGAGGGGTTCCTTCAAGGAAGCAGCAGCAGTGACCCAGCTGTTGCCAGCTGCAGTGGAAATTCTGAGCTCAAAGTCTCAGCTGCTAGACCACAGCAAGCTCCACCCTGGGGCCTTCATAGGGATAGCAGCACTTGTGTCCTCTGCCCCACAGTCAGACTTCTCATGAGTCCCTCCCCTGCCTAAATTTGGGAATGAATCCAAGTATGTAGCCTGGAAGGGCTAGGATAGCCACATCCATCCTCACCCTCCTTTTAATGTGTTCTGTTCCCAGCTTTCAGGGCATTGCTTGGCTTATTCTGTCTAATCCTTTGGATCACAGAAGTTCCACTAAAAAAGTCAGTGAGATGCCGCCAAGGAGTGAAAACAAATCAATCATCATATGTTCGTTAGGGATGGAAGGAGAGATGGGAAAATTGCTTGTTTGGGGTATTATTCTCAAATTCATTCCCTGACAACTATTTTCAGTTAGCTCTTGTACTTCTGACTTTGTTAGTGATTTCTGTTCTGTCTCTTTAATATTTTCACCCTCCTGGAGTGGAATGTTGAGGCTTTTTTCTAGTGGAACACCTCTAATATAATCCCTGATCTGTGATACACTACTATTCAAGTTTTAGAAGTTCCAAGTGACTCTGCTACCAAATTATAATTTTCAGAAAGTTGAAAAACACAACTGTTAGGCTGGGCACAGTGCCTCACACCTGTAATCACAGCACTTTGGGAGGCTGAGGCAGGTGGATCACTTGAAGTCAGGAGTTCGAGACCAGCCTGACCAACATGGTGAAATACCATCTCTACTAAAAAATACCAAATTAGCTGGGTGTGGTGGCGCATGCCTGTAATCCCAGCTACTCCAGAGGCTGAGGCAGGAGAATCGCTTGAACCCGGGAGGCGGAGGTTGCAGTGAGCCAAGATAACGCCACTGCACTCCAGCCTGGGCAACAAGAGTGAAACTCTGTTTCAAAAAACAAAAAGAAAGAAAATACAACTGTCATGCAAATATAAAATGAATATGTGTCAAAGATTTTTATAACTCATTAATGAGGGAACCAGCAGGATGGCAAAATGAGTTCAAAGAGCATTTGAGGAACTATTTATAGGAAATAAAGAAAGAATGTTGGAATAAGATTGCTACATTAGATAAAAAACTGGTTTATGTCCTATAGGATAGTAAAGCCACTAACCTTTGCAATTATTTTATCTACTGCACAGAAATAATTTGCATTTTTACTGGACAAAAATCTATAAGTTGGCCAAGTGTGGTGGCTCATGCCTATAATTCCAGCACTTTGGGAGGCTGGGGCGGGTGGATCACCTGAGGTCAGGAGTTTGAGACCAGCCTGGCCAACATGGTGAAACCTCGTCTCTAGTAAAAATGTAAAACTTAGTTGGGTGTGGTGGCAGGCGCCTGTAATCCGAGCTACTCGGGAGGCTGAGGCAGGAGAATCACTTGAACCTGGGAGGCAGAAGGTGCAGTGAGCCGAGATCGCGCCATTGCACTCCAGCCTGGGCAACAAGAGCAAAACTCCGTCTCAAAAAAAAAAAAAAAAAGAAGAGGAAGGAGAAGGAGGAGAAGAGGAAGAGGAAGGAGAGGAAGAAGAAGAAGAAAGAAGAGAAAGGATATGCAGCCCTTTGACCTTATCACCAAAATTTAGATGGATTTTGTTTATCAGATGATTTTCTTAGAGCTGGGCATGGTGGCTCTCAGCTGTAATCCCAGCACTTTTGGAGGCCAAGGCAGCAGGATTGCTTGAGGCCAGGAGTTAAAGACCAGCCTGGGCAGCATAGTAAGATCCTGTCTCTACAAATAATTTTTAAAATTAGCCAGACATTGTGGTACACACCTTTGGTCCTCAGGAGGCTGAGGCAGGAGAATTGCTTGAGCCCAGGAGTTCGAGGCTGCAGTGAGCCATGTTCACACCACTGCACTCCAGCCTAGGCAACAGAGCCAGACCCTGACGTGCACACACACGCAATTTTTTTTTAATACTACAGTTCCCACTCCCCTCCCTAACACTCTCAAATCTTGACAATGAGAAATAGAGGTCTTAGAGTAAGGCAAAGAGATACTAAAGTTGAGGTTCCTTGAATATAATAATAATAGCAATTAAAATTTTTAAGTGCTTACCATGTGGTAGACATTAATGATTTGTGTTTATTAACTCAATTCACACTCCTAACAATCCTATCTCCATTTTACAGATGATGAGGCTGAGACACCAAAAGGTTCAATGACTTGTTCAAGATCACACATAGCTAAAAAGTGGCAGAACCAGGATTTGAACCAAAGCAATTTGGCTCAGGTTGACCTTCAATTAAAGGAGTCAGTGGAGGGGTGATGGAAACAGGATATCAGAGAAGAAAAATGTCTATAGTTTTTTCATAGGATCAGTGGTGTTTTCCAAAAGAAAATAAGTAATGGCAAGGATTCTTTTTAGTCCTCAGGGAATTCCAGCCAGAGCTCTGCCTCTACACACTCTTTTGTGTGGACATTGCCAAGCTTCTTTCCCCAAAAGACAGTCATCTCTTTCCAACTAGTGTGTGAGTCTTAGCTGGGAAAGAAGAGAGAAATGTGTTGGTATTATAAGGACTACAGTTACCTTATTTCTTTTAGGTACCTTTGGGGAGGATGGGTTTATATGAAGTGTGGCATTTTTAACCCATTTCTTTTTTTTTTTTGAGATGGAGTCTCGCTCTGTCATCCAATCTGGAATGCAGTGGCGCCATCTTGGCTCACTGCAACCTCTACCTCCCAGGTTCAAGCAAATCTCCTGCCTCAGCCTCCCAAGTAGCTGGGACTACTGGCGTGACGCCCAGCTAATTTTTGTATTTTTAGTAGAGATGAGGCTTCATCATGTTGGCCAGGCTGGCCTCAAACTCCTGACCTCAAGTGATCCTCCATCCTCGGCCTCCCAAAATTCTGGGATTACAGGCGTGAGCTACTGCACCCAGCCCCCATTTCTTTTTTATTTTTATTAAGGTTTAAGTAGGAAAAGTTAGATCATGGAAAGGGCATGGATTTGTCGAGATGTCTGAATCTCTGTCCTATTCTTAGTCTCTGCCCCCAGATTATTACTTTGCGTTTTCCTCTCCCTTAGATATGGCAAGATTGTTTCCACTAAGGCCATACTGGACAAGACCACAAACAAATGCAAAGGTGAGAGAACAACTTCCTTCGTGTTGGAGAGCACCAGTAAGTGAGGCCATCCCTTGACACTGCCCTTTACTGCTGAGAGTCCTGAGTCTACAGTGTCAGCGAGAAGTCCCTGAAATTTTTAGGCTTAAAAGATTAGGAGATATTTAGATTCTTTGGTGACCAGATAGCTAGAGCTGAAAATGCTGTTTAGGGGCCCCAAGGCCAGAAGACTGTACAAAACACCTTTGAGTCTACTGAGATTATTTTGGACTTTGTATTTCCCTGGATGATGTGGTAGAAGTGGGTAAGTGAGATTTTCTTCTGCTTAGCAAAGCCACGTAAATGCCTTTTTTGGGGAGTGTTTTGGTGGGTGTTATTTTCTGAGGGTGAGTAGTTTTATTGGTGTTTTGAGCAGTTCTAGATAGAGCTGGAAGAGTGGAAGGAAGACAAAGGGCTATAGGTTGGAGTGGTGAGGGTCTTCTTCCAGCAGGTGGCTGGTGGTCTGCTCTGGAGAGGCTGCATTCCCTACATGCCTAGCATTTCTGGGATATATCAAGAAAAGAGGGGAGTGAATTCTTTTAGAGGTATAGGGGGGCTTTGGGTTATTAGAAGAGCCTAGTTCCTGAAACCTCAAATTTCTTAAGGGGGAGGGAGAAGGGCAGGGACACCAGAGTAGCTCATTGCCTTGGCATTCTTAGCCACAAAGTAGATCACATCTCAGGGTTTGAGGAGCATGTGGATAACTACCTGAAACCTCTCAATAGCTCTTTCTCCCTCCCATTTCTGTTACATGGATCATAACTCTTCCTCTGTCTCCTGAAAAGCCTGGACCTCTCTATGTTCCTTACACCTCCCACTTCCTAGTGATGCTGTTTCTCTGTTGCAGGCTATGGCTTTGTAGATTTTGACAGCCCTTCAGCAGCACAGAAAGCTGTAACAGCACTGAAGGCCAGCGGTGTACAGGCACAGATGGCAAAGGTAAGGGTACTACCCTATGTCTGTTCCTCCAAGGGGTTTGTGGTTAGCACCAAAGTTCCAGTTCTAAGGTTTCCAGAGGGCTTAAGAACCATGAAATTGAGTGGGCAAGGGCTATCCGTGGTGCTTTCTAGACAGTCCATGAGCACCCCTGGCTGCTGGAGGAAGATGTATTCAAATTCTATGGCAGGTAGCTCTATCAGCTCTCTTCCTCTCACCAAGTTATTGGCAGCAAGAAAGGTAAGGTGGCCTCTTCCAGTACTCCTGCTGCTTCCCTGTGTTCCCTATATTATTCACCCTGGCCCCACTTCCCTACCAGACAGCTTGTGGTGGTTTTGCAACATTCTCTGAACAAGTCAATTGTGCAACTCAGAATTTCAGAACAATGCTCTCCACCTCCTAATGTTGTTCCCCATACGGGCCGGGTAGTGGGCTGGGGAGGCAGGCGGGAAGCCACATCAAGGGAGGAAACTGTCTCTTCTCCTCAGATCTGTCTGAAACTGCTGTCTTCACCTAGACTACTAGAAATCTAGAAGCTTTTCTCTCACTTCTTCTGTTAGGTGGGATTGTCCCCTTGCCTTTCTATTTTATTTTATTTATTTATTTATTTTGAGACAGAGTCTTGCTCTGTCACCCAGGCTGGAGTGCAGTGGCGCAATCTCGGCTCACTGCAAGCTGCACCTCCCGGGTTCACGCCATTCTCCTGCCTCAGCCTCCCAAGTAGCTGGGGCTACAGGCACCCGCCACCACCCCAAGCTAATTTTTTGTATTTTCAATAGAGACAGGGTTTCACCGTGTTAGCCAGGATGGTCTCGATCTCCTGACATTGTGATCCACCCACCCCAACCTCCCAAAGTGCTGGGATTACAGGCATGAGCCACCACGCCTGGCCATCCCTTTGCCTTTCTGAAGCTGTTATGAGTATTTATTATACATAGAGCTTGTGAGGCAGGCCTGCTAGACACCTTTTCCGTAATGGTTAAAGAAAAGGAAAACAAAAGGAAAAGGCAGAAGAGGATTAAGGTTGCTGGTGACCACTGTTTAGGGCAGAGTGACTGCTTAAATTCTTAAAAATACAACTATTGGATGATATTGCCATTTTGCACATTCTGTCCCCTGGAAGGGCTCTCCTACCTCTTCTTCCAGGAGTAAAACCCTCTGACAAAAGCTCAAAGGTTTAGGAGCCTTCAGGGTCCTAGGAGACTATAGCTTTCAGGGCTCCGTGGTGACCCAGTGAACTCCGCATCTGGCTCTTTCCCTGTTCCCTTCTCCTCTCCTCCTGCTCTTCCTCCATCAGGGAGTGAACAGGAATTCCTACTTAGAGGATTCTGCGTGGCCGGAAGAGAAGTGGGGAGGGGCTGCTCAAAACAAGCCAGCCAAGGAGCAAGGCAGTCTGAGGGAATCCAGCTTCTGGGACTGGCTGCTGGGGGAGAGCGGGAATGCTGCTCTGCCTGTTTCTAAAAGAGACAGCCAAACACCATTTATGACTTGCATGATGGGCTTGTATAGTACTAGAAATATTAAATCTGCACTTCTCGTCCTGGAACTCAATATACAACCCGTGGTAGTGGGACTGGGTGTTAACAAATAGAATAATCTTTGTTTATGTAGGACCCTTCTTTTCTGAAATGTCATTTGTGAGGAGGGCTGAGGGTGGGAGAGAGATAAGAGATGTGAGCCTCATTTTCTCACTGTTATTTCCATAGCAACAGGAACAGGACCCCACAAATTTATACATCTCAAACCTCCCACTGTCAATGGATGAGCAGGAACTGGAGGGGATGCTGAAGCCCTTTGGCCAGGTTATCTCCACCCGTATCCTTCGAGATACCAGTGGGACCAGCAGAGGTGTTGGCTTTGCAAGGTGAGGATGGCAGGAGTGGGGAAATAATGAGGTTAATAACAAATGTCACTTGGGGGTCACCAGAAAACAAAATCTGTGCCTTTCCCACACAAGGTCAAAATACTTTACTATTGTTCAAAAATACTTGATGGTAAGTCAAAAGTTCATTTTAGGCCAGGCGCGGTGGCTTACACCTGTAATCCCAGTACTTTGGGAGGCCAAGGCAGTCACATCACCTGAGGTCAGGAGTTTGAGACCAGCCTGGCAAACATGGTGAAACCCCGTCTCTACTAAAAATACAAAAATTAGCCAGACGTGGTGGCGCATGCCTGTAATCCCAGCTACTCGGGAGGCTGAGGCAGGAGAATTGCTTGAACCTGGGAGGCGGAGGTTGCAGTGAGCTGAGATCATGCCACTGCACTCCAGCCTGGGGAACAGAGTGAGACTCTGTCTCAAAAAAAAAAAAAAAAAAAAAGAAGTTCATTTTATTATAGGTTACAATACTCAAAAACCCATTAGCCCCTACCTAAATTTTTTTTATAAAGATGAGGTTTTACCGTGTTGCCCAGGCTGCTCTTGAACATCTGGGCTCAAGTGATCCTCCTGCCTCAGCCACCTAAGCAGTTGGGATTACAGGCATGAGCCACCACACTCGGCTAAACTCCCTACTACTTCCTGCTACTCTAGGCTTTGTTCCTTTAATCCAGACCCAACCAGAGTAAAAAATTCTGTATATTCTTATAGTTTATTGAGTATTTCTCATCTTGTTGTCTCATTTAATCTTTACAACATCCCTATGAGATAAATATTCTCTATCTTATGAATGAGGAAAGTGAACTCTTCAGTAGAAATGATTTGCCCAGGGTCTTACAGGAGTGGGTGTTAGAGCAGAGCCCTGATCCTTCTGGCTTTGAGAGTAGTAGGATGAGGTAGAAGTTTTTGATCTTCCTTTTCAGATCTGTTGGGAGACCTCTATTCCATAACAATTCTGCACCTGTGATATCAGAGTTGTGAGCCTTGGTTCACTCTCTGAAGTGGAGATTGATTCGGATGAGTAATTTTCCCACAGTATTCCCTATACCTGCAGTTTTTTTTCCAGGTGCCCTTCTTTGGGCTTTGGTATCTGCCCTCACTGTCGTAGGGCATCAGCCTCCCTTAGCCCACTTATGAAATGGCTCTGCTTGTATTTAAGATTTTATTTGAAAAGAGATTCTTTTGACTTTTTTTTTTTGTAGTTTCAAAATGACTGCACTAAGTGAGCTAAGCACCCTTTTTTGCTTTATAATACCTTGTCCGGTCTGTGAACACCCCCTTACTCTGAGTGTTTCAGACCTTGTGAACAAGAAATATTTTCTCTTGGTCGGGCGCGGTGGCTCACGCCTGTAATCCCAGCACTTTGGGAGGCTGAGGCGGGTGGATCACTTGAGGTCAGGAGTTTGAGACCAGCCTGGCCAACCTGGTGAAACCCTGTCTCTACTAAAAATACAAAAATTAGCTGGGTATAGTGGCAGGCTCCTGTAGTCCCAGCTACTCAGGAGGCTGAGGCAGGAGAATCACTTGAACCCGGGAGGCGGAGGTTGCAGTAAGCTGAGATCGCGCCATTGCATTCCAGCCTGGGCGACAAAGCGAGACACCATCTCAAAAAAAAAAAAAAAAAAAAAAAAGGAGAAGAAAAGAAATAGTTCCTCTTCCTCAGCTGACTCAAGCTTAGTAGCACCACCTGCTGGCAATCCCGTGTATATCTAAAGGAGAGTTCCTGGGCTTGGGACCATCGAACTTATTTTGCAGGTTGAGCAGAGGTTCTCAACCTTTCTCAGTTTGTGGCACCCTTAGTTATCTAATAGTTTTTCACCCTAGACCAAAAGAAATACCTAACAGTTCAATTTATTGAGTAACTGAATGGTCCACACTTTTTTTTTTTTTTTTTTTTGAGGCGGAGTCTCGCTCTGTCGCGTACCACAGGTGCGTACCACCACGCCTGGCTATTTTTTGTTGTTGTTGTTGAGACGAAATCTCACTCTGTTGCCCGGGCTGGAGTGCAATGGCACAATCTTGGCTCACTGCAACCTCTGCCTCCCGGGTTCAAGTGATTCTCCTGCCTCAGCCTCCTGAGTAGCTGGGATTACAGGCGCCCGCCACCATGCCCAGCTAATTTTTGTATTTTTAGTAAAGATGTGGTTTCACCAGGTTGTCCAGGCTGGTCTCGAACTCCTGACCTCAGGTTATCCAGCCGCCTCAGCCTCCCAAAGTGCTAGGATTACAGGCATGAGCCACTGCGCCCAGCCAGTCCACACAACTTTTTAAAAAAATTTCCTGACAGCAGTAACTTCATGGTCCATACAGCTTAAGAAGTGTTTATACTTTAACAACTTTGTAGCTGTTTGAAAAAATAATACACAAACATTGAAAGAGAGCATGTCTTTATTTCATTCTAACTATACTTACTAATGGAATATGTGCCTGTTGGAATTGCACAACTTCTCAAAATTTGGTATCAGAATGGACACCTACACACTCATTTCCTGTTACGTATTGGTTTTCTTATGGTATTTGCTTTTGCCATAGCAACTATTTAAACCTAGCTTTGTGAAAATATAATGTTATCTATCAAAAGGATTGTAGGGGAAACTAATGTTGAAGCAGTGAACAATTTTGAGTTAGTAATGCACACATTCTCCAACAGATATTGCTGTTTTTCTTCAAAGAGTTAAAATAACCCTCATTGTGCCCCTCTGAGTTCACCACAGCCACCCACAGTGCCTGAGAGCACGGTTTAGGAACTGTGGCTTTAGAGGCTTTTGAAAAACTATGAAATCTCTTGTATGTTTCTATGTTAATGTCTACAAGTTTTCTTCATATATTCAGATTCATGCAAAGTATGATTTCCAGCAAATTATAAGTATTGGCATTTAAAATAAAACTGTTACCTCATTTAAAAATGTATTCAAATGAGATCTAAATATCATAGCAATCTGATACACAAATCATTCATTTAAAAAATACCTGACTTTGGCCGGACTCGGTGACTCACGCCTGTAATCCTAGCACTTGGGAGGCGGAGGTGGGAGGATCATGAGGGCAGGAGATCGAGATCATCCTGGCTAACACGGTGAAACCCCGTCTCTACTAAAAATACAAAAAAATTGCCGGTCGTGGTGGCGGGCGCCTGTAGTCCCAGCTTACTCGGGAGGCTGATGCTGGAGAATGGTGTGAACCTGGGAGGCAGAGCTTGCAGTGAGCCCAGATCACACCAAGGCGCTTCAGCCTGGGCGACATGCACTTCAGCCTGGGCGACAGAGTGAGACTTGTCTCAAAAAAAAACTGGACTTTGGGAGGCTGAGGCGGGCAGATCACTTGAGCTCAGGAGTTCAAGACCAGCCTGGGCAATATGTGAAACCCCATCTCTACAAAAACAAAACAAACAAACAAAAAAATTAGCTGAGCATGGTGGCATGTGCCTATAGTCCCAGCTACCTGGGAGGCTAAGGTGGGAGGATCACCTGAGCCCAGGAGGTCAAAACTGCAGTCAACCATGATCACACCACTGCACTCTGGCCTGGGCTACAGAGTAAGACCCTGTCTCAATAAATAAATCAATACAGGAATATGGGTAGGGCTGGAGGCAGATGGGGTGGGTCTTGCCCTGGGGATGGAGCTATGGGCCCATAGGACCCCCAGCCACTTCCTAGTCCCCCTTACCCCTACACCCCCCCTCAAAAAAAAAGGGCTATTTTTAAAAAAATTTAAATACAGTAGTCTCGGCCGGGCGTGGTGGCTCACGCCTGTAATCCCAACACTTTGGGAAGCCAAGGCGGGTGGATCACCTGAGGTCAGGAGTTCGAGACCAGCCTGACCAACGTGGAAAAACCCTGCCTCTACTAAAAATACAAAATTAGCTGGGCATGGTGGTGCATGCCTGTAATCCCAGCTACTCAGGAGGCTGAGGCAGGAGAATCACTTGAACCTGGGAGGCGGAGGTTACGGTGAGCTGAGATCACGCCATTGCACTCCAGCCTGGGCGACAAGAGCAAAACTCCATCTCAAAAAAAAAAAAAAAATAGAGTTGTCCCCCCTTATTTATGGTTTTACTTTCTATGGTTTCAGTTACCCACAGTCAAGTGAAAATATTAAATGGAAAAGTCCAGAAATAGTTACAAAGTTTTTAAATTGTATGCTGTTCTGAGTAGCATGATTAAATTTCAGGCCTGGCTCGGTGGCTCACGCCTGTAATCCCAACACTTTGGGAGGCCGAGGCGAGCAGATCACTTGAGATCAGGAGGTCAAGACCAGCCTGGTCAACATGGTAAAACCCCATCTCCATTAAAAATACAAAGCTAGCCAGGCGTGGTAGTGTGCACCTGTAGACCCAGCTACTTGGGAGGCTGAGGCGGTAGAATTGCTTGAACCTGAGAGGCAGAGGTTGCAGTGAGCCGAGATCACACCACTGCACTCTAACATGAGTGACACAGTGATATTCTGTCTCAAAAACATAAATAAATAAAACATTTCATGTTGTCCGCTCCATCCCACCCTTTGTCCAAAGTATCCACACTGCAAATGCTACCCACCCATTAGTCACTTAGTAGCCATTGTGGCCATCAGATGAAAAAGCATAGTATATCTAGGGTTTGGTACTATCCATGGTTTCAGGCATCCACTAGGGGCCTTGGAATGTATCTCCTGAGGATAAGGGGGGACTACTATAGTCATAAATCTCATATCATTCTTAGATTCCTTTTTTCTTCTTGATCTTGTGTTTCTATTCCATTTCTCTATAGAATTTTGTTTCTATTCCATTTCTCTATAGAATTGTATTCTAGTGTAAAATATTTTTATAAAATCTTTATGGATCATCTTGTCATACTTCTCTGCAACAAAAATATGTATATAAATTAAAAATTTTGGCCAGGCATGGTGGCTCATGCCTGTATAATCCCAGCACTTTGGGAGGCTGAGGTGGGCGGATCACTTGAGGTCAGGAATTTGAGACCAGCCTGGCCAAAATGGTGAAACCTCATCTCTACTAAAAACATAAAAATTAGCTGGGTGTGTTGGTGGGCACCTGTAATTCCAGCTACTCAGGAGGCTGAGGTGAGAGAATCACTTGAACCCGGTAGATGGAGTTTGCAGTGAGCTGAGATCACACCACTGCACTCCAGCCTGGATGACAGAGTGAGATTCCCAAAAAAAAAAAAAAGAAAGTTATCTTTACAATGATGAGCTCACAATTGCCCAGACAACATAAATATATTAAAATGTTCATACAAGGCCAGGGGCAGTGGCTCACGCCTGTAATCCCAGCATTTTGGGAGGCCAAGGTGGGTGGATCACCTGAGATCAGGAGTTGGAGACCAACCTGGTCAACTCGGTGAAACCCTGTCTCTACTAAAAGTACAAAAATTAGCTGGGCGTGGTGGCAGGCACCTGTAATCCCAGCTACTCAGGAGTCTGAGGCAAGAGAATCACTTGAACCCAGGAGGCGGAAGTTGCAGTGAGCCAAGATCGCACCACTGCACTCCAGCCTGTACAACAAGAGCGAAACTCCATCTCAAAAATAATAATAATAAATAAGATAAAATAAAATGTTCGTAGAAAATTATTATTATTATTATTATTGAGACAGGATCTCACTTGGTTGTGCAGGCTAGAGTGCAGTGGTACGATCCTGGCTCACTACAGCCTTGACCTTCTGGGCTCAAGTGATCCTCACACCTCTGCTTCCTGAGTATCTGGAACTATAGGCCCCCACCACCATGCCTAGCTAATTTTTTTGCGGGGGATGGTGGGGGCAGCAAATTTTTTAATTTTTTAATTTTTTTTTTGGAGATGGAGTTTCACTCTGTTGCCCAGGCTGGATTGCAGTGGTGCAATCTTGGCTCACAGCAACCTCTGCCTCCCAGGTTCAAGCAATTCTCCTGCCTCAACCTCCCAAGTAGCTGGGACCACTGGCACATGCTGCCACGCCCGGCTAATTTTTTGTATTTTAGTAGAGACTGGGTTTTACCATGTTGCCTAGGCTGGTCTCAAACTCCTGAGCTGAGCTCAGGCAATCCGCCTGCCTCGGCCTCCCAGAGTGCTAGGATTACAGGCGTGAGCCACTGCACCTGGCCTAATTTTTTAAATTTTTTTGTAGAGTTGGAGTCTCACTGTTTTGCCCAAGCTGGTCTTGAATGCCTGGGCTCAAGCAGTCCTCCTGCCTCAGCCTTTCAAAGTGCTGGGATTTAGGCATGAGCTACTGTGCCTGGCCCACATTTTTTTTTTTTTTTTTTTTTTTTTTTTGAGATGGCGTCTCGCTCTGTTGCCCAGGCTGGAGCACAGTGGTGTGATCTCAGCTCACTGTAACCTCCGCCTCCTGGGTTCAGGCGATTCTTGTGCCTCAGCCTCCCAAGTAGCTGGGATTACAGGTGCACGCCACCATGCCCAGCTAATTTTTGTATTTTTAGTAGAGACAGGATTTCATCAGGTTGGCCAGGCTGGTCTCGAACTCCTGGCCTCAAGTGACCCACCCACCTCGGCTTCCCAAAGTGCTGGGATTACAGAGGTGAGCCACCGCACCCAGCCAAATTATTTTATAGAAGTAAATTTTATTGCATATACAGAAGCATCTATGACATGGATAGGTTTTGTTTTGTTTAGATTTTTCTAATTAGGTCAGGTAAGCATAAATTAATATTGTTTATTACTGTAACAAGGGAGAGTTTAATGCCAGTTCTGTTTCTGCTTTTTGTTTTTATGCTGAGAAACCTTGTTCTCATAAAAAGTAGATGGGAATGGAAAGAATTTTGTTAAAACAGGAATTTTAAAAATTTCTTCTGGCCAGATGTGGTGGCTTGTGCCTGTAATCCCAGCACTTTGGGAGGCCGAAGCAGGCGGATCACTTGAGGCCAGGAATTTGAAACCAGCCTGGACAACATGGTGAAACCCCATCTCTACTAAAAATACAGCAATTAGCCAGGCGTGGTGGGACATGCCTGTAATCCCAGCTACTCGGGAGCTGAGGTAGGAGAATCGTTTGAACCTGGGAGGAGGAGGTTGCAGTGAGCCGAGGTTGCACCACTGTACTCCAGCCTGGGCAACAGAGCGAGACTCCATCTAAAAAAACAAACAAAAAATCCTTCTGAATTATATGCCAAGAACCAAGGTGTTCTGTCATCAAAATTGATTTTTTATGTGTGAATTGACAACTTGCTAAAGTCCCCCAACTTTGTTGTTTCTAAAGAATTGGAAACCATTTGAGAGGAGCTATTATAAGAGGGGACTTCAGCCTTGATCATTAGCCATCAGGAACTCTCCCTCAGGAAGATCAGATTTAACAGTTTTTGAGAAAGTTGAGATTCTGAAATGCTCCACGGCCTGCTTACCCTTTGGAAAGACTGTAGGGGGTAGAAGTACCCAACAGAAGACCACAGCTCTACGATACCTAATGTGTGGTTTTCTCTAAAAGGCTCAATTTGAGGACTTTTAAAAATATCTTCTTTTGGCCGGGTGCAGTGACTCACGCCTGTAATCCCAGCACTTTGGGAGGCTGAGGCAGGCAGATCACGAGGTCAGAAGATGGAGACCATTCTGGCTAACACGGTGAAACCCCGTCTTTACTAAAAATACAAAAAAAAAATTAGCCGGGTGTGGTGGCAGGCGCCTGTAGTCCCAGCTTACTCAGGAGGCTGAGGCAGGAGAATGGTGTGAACCCAGGAGGCAGAGCTTACAGTGAGCCGAGATCGCGCCTGGGCGACAGTGAGACTCAGTCTCAAAAAAAAAAAAAAAAAAAAAAAAAATCTTTTATAGGAATGGTTCATATTTCTGGTGGTCATTGGCACAGAAAATGTGAGTCTTACTTTAAATATGGAAATAGATTAAATATACTGAGTTACTTTAAATATGGAAATAGGTGAAAATACTGTCCCTTATAATTTGTAGAGCGCATTTATATACATTATCTCCTTTGATCTACACAACACCATGTAGTAAGGTAGATGGATGTTATCTCTAAAGCACAAATAAGGAGTGAATCAGAGGGATTTTTTTGTTTTGTTTTGTTCTTTGTTGTTGTTTTTGAGACGGAGTCTTGCTCTGTCGCCTAGGCTGAAGTGCAGTGGCGTGATCTCAGCTCACTGCAGCCTCTGCTTCCTGGGTTCAAGCAATTCTTCTGCCTCAGCCTCCCGAGTAGCTGGGACTACTGGCATGCACCGCCATGCTCAGCTAATGTTTTTTGTATTTTTAGTAGAGATGGGGTTTCACCATGTTGGCCAGGATGGTCTTGATCTCCTGACCTCGTGATCTGCCCGCCCCAGCCTCCCAAAGTGCTGGGATTACAGGTGTGAACCACTGCGCCTGGCCTTTTTTTTTTTTTTTTTTTTAACACGGATTCTCGCCCTGTTGCCCAGGCTGGGTGCAATGGTGTGATCTCGACTCACTGCAACCTCTGCCTCCCAGGTTCAAGCGATTCTCTCACCTCTGCCTCCCGAGTAGCTGGGACTACAGGCAAGTGCCACCACTCCCGGCTAATTTTTGTATTTTTAGTAGAGATGGGGTTTCTCCATGTTGTCCAGGCTGGTCTCAAACTCCTGACCTCAAGTGATCCACCTGCCTCAGCCTCCCAAAGTGCTGGGATTACAGGCGTGAGCCATTGCACCCCGCCGATCAGAGGGTTTTTGTGAGTGTCCTAACTCACAGAGCTCTGGGTGGCGCACTGGTGCTGGAATCTCAGTCTTCTGATTCCTTATTTCTCTTCTCCAACAAGAAACTAACTCAGTAGATTCCAACATTCCTTTTTCTATCACTATGGGCCATGAACTCTTTCTTACTGCTTTTTCCTTCCACAGATTCATGAAATATTAATGATATTATCAATAGCTAATTAGACTTTGACCTTAATTACAACAAGAAGCAAAAAATAAATATTGGCAAATTCTTAGCTTGTACAATTTTATCAAATTAAAGGAACAATTTTCATTCAGAATTTTCTAATAAAAAATAATGGTAACAACCTCTATTTCTTGTATTCTTATTTATATGGCAGACACAAGAGAGGGCCCATGTTAATAGTCTGAAGACCGCCATTCTTCCTATGAGGATCCCATACAGGGACCAGTTGAGAGAACCTTCATTACAAGCTGGGGTTACCTCTTCAAGAACCTTGAATTTGTGTGGCAGACACTCTGTGTTTCTGTAGTCGTAACATTCGGAGCAGTTGTGGGGCTGGGAACTTAGAGCTTTGCTTTCTCTTTCAATGTGTACAGAGCACAGATCCTGGAGAAGCTAGAGCCTAACCCCTCTTATGCTCCTTAGGATGGAGTCCACAGAGAAGTGTGAAGCCATCATCACCCACTTTAATGGAAAATATATTAAGACACCCCCTGGAGTACCAGGTGAGGCATCTGGGGCTCAGGCTGAGAGGGCCACAGGTTGTTACTTCCAGTGAAGATTCTGGAGCAGCTTTGCATGAGTGTGCCCGGGCCACATGAGGTGGGACTCAGCTGCCCATCTGCCTTCTCTCTCGGCAGCCCCATCTGATCCCTTGCTTTGCAAATTTGCTGATGGCGGGCCAAAGAAACGACAGAACCAAGGAAAATTTGTGCAAAATGGACGGGCTTGGCCAAGGAATGGAGACATGGTAAGAGGACCTCTGAGGAGACAGGAGTACTAACGATATTAAAGTGGAATGGAGATGATCATGGCATGATTTCTGTGAGCTTAGGTGGAAAGCTTGAGAGCTACAGTATGTAATTGAGAAATGCTGGCTGTTAACATACTGCCAGTTTGTTCTCGAGTGTGGCTTTCTGGCCTGCACAATCAGAAAAACTCTGAAACAGCTGTAGTGGGACTTGTCCAGGCTTTAATTTGTTAAACTAAAACATTCCCAGCCTTGGACATTCTGGGCCAGCTCCTATTCTCACTCAAGGGCTCACAATGTGAACACTGTGTTCTTTCTTTATAGGGCGGCATGGCCTTGACCTATGACCCCACCACAGCTCTTCAGAATGGGTAAGGTTTTATATAATCAAGCCACCTGAAAATGATAATGGCCTGTGTCCAGAAACTCAAATGCTTCATCTTGATTCTATTTGAAAGTCAAGGGAACGTTGGCTGTGCCTATCAGTTGGGGCCCTTCCCTTGTGGTTTCCTGTGACTCAGTACTGATTGAGGTTCCTTCCCACAGGTTTTACCCAGCCCCTTATAACATCACCCCCAACAGGATGCTTGCTCAGTCTGCACTCTCCCCATACCTTTCCTCTCCTGTGTCTTCATATCAGGTATGTTCATGCCTGAAAAATGGTGTGGTGGTTTTCCCTACTACTGTGCTTTAAGTGAAGTAATATAAGGCTAGGAACTACTTGTTTTTTGTTTTTTCTTTTAATCATATTACACACAATTTTACATAACAGTGTAAAAGATGATCTGTGCGTGCAGTCGTATATATGGTATACAGTTTCAGTGGTGTCCTCTTACTCTCCCTCCACCACCTCCACAAGTGAACTCATGTTAATGTCCTACTGTGTAGCATTTTGTCATATTTTTTCACATGAATATACACATATGTATAGCATTTGGGGAGTTGTTTATTTTACAAAAATTGGACCAGATTAAATATATTTTTTACATTCACTCATCTCACTTAACAATATCCTACACCAGTGATTCTCAAAGTGTGGTCCCTGAACAAGCAGCATCAGCATCATCTGAGAATTTTTAGAAACAGAAATTTTGGACTCCCCTCTAAATCTACTGAATTACAAACTCTAAGGATGGGGCCCAGCGATCTGGGCTTTTGTTTGTTTGTTTGTTTTAAGAGGGCGTCTCGCTCTGTTGCCCAGGCTGGAATGCAGTGGTGCAATCTCGGCTCACTGCAATCTCCGCCTCCTAGGTTCAGGCGATTCTCCTGTTTTAGCCTCCAGAGTACCTGGGATTACAGGCATGCGCCACCACGCCCAGCTAATTTTTGTTTTTTTAGTAGAGACGGGGTTTCACCATGTTGACCAGGCTGGTCTCAAACTCCTGACTTCAGGTGATCTGCCCACCTCAGCCTCCCAAAGTGATGCACCACGCCCAGCCGTGATCTGGGTTTTAACAAGCCCTCCAGGTGATTCTGTTGCAGCTAATGTTGAGATCCTCTGCTCTAATTTTATCTTTTTTAATGGTTGCATTATATTTCATGCTGCAGATATGCCAGAATTCTTTAGCTATACCCAATGGGGGCATTCACTTAGATTCGTTTTTTTGCTGCTATCAATAATGCTCCACTAAACACCCTTGTGCTATATTTTTATATATGAGTGCTTCTATTTCTGGGGGCTAGAGTCCTAGGAGTTGGATTGCTAGGTTGAATGCTGTATGGATTTTCGGTTTTATAGATGTTGCCAGATTGCTTTCCACAAAGGCTGTGTCACCTCACATTTTCACCAGCCATGTATGAAAGTACCCATTTCCCTCCAGGCATAGGTGCTACTGCTCTTTTAAAATTGTTACTGTCTTGCTGGGCACGGTGGCTCACACCTGTAATCCCAGCACTTTGGGAGGCCGAGGCAGGTGGATCACCTGAGGTCAGGAGTTCGAGACCAGCCTGGCCAACATAGTGAAACCTAGTCTTTACTAAAAACACAGAAATAAGCTGGGCATGGTGGCGGGTGCCTGTAATCCCAGCTACTTGTTAGGCTGAGGCCAGAGAATTGCTTGAACCCAGCAGGCGGAGGTTGCAGTGAGCCGAGATCGCATCACTAAACTCCAGCCTGGGCGACAAGAGTGAAACTCTGTCTCAAAAAAAAAAAAAAAATTGTTCCTGTCTTGACGAATGTAAAGTACATTGTTATTTTAATTTGCATGTCCCTTACTATAGGTGAATTTAACCATTTCATTTGTCATATTTTGATTGGCTTCTCTCTGATTGCTATTCATATGCTTTGCCCATGTTTCTATTTGGTTATTTGTTCTTTTCCCATCAACTTATAAAAACTCCATGTAAGTATTAATCTTCTAAATGTTATCTTTGTTACAAATTTTTTTCCAATTTTATTTTTTGGCTGTTCAATTTGTGGTCCTCAAACTTTAGTGATGTATCAGAATCATGTGGAAAGCTTAATGAAACCTGGGTTGCTGGGCATCACACCCAGTTTCTGGTTTAGTAAGACGGGTGGAAGGCAAGAATTTGCATGTCCAACAAGTTCCCAGGTGATGCTGCTGCTACTGCTGCTGGTCCAGGGACCATACTGTGGGAATCACTAGTTTTTGCCATATAAAAGTTTAAAATTCGGCCAGGTGTGATGGCTCATGCCTGAAATCCCAGCAGTTTGGGAGGCAGAGGCAGGCAGATCACTTGAGCTCAGGAGTTCGAGACCAGCCTGGGCAACATGGCAAAACCCCCGTCTCTACAAAAAATACGAAAATTAGCCAGGCGAGGGGGTGCATGCCTGTAATCCCAGCAACTCAGGAGGCTGAGGTGGGAGAATTGCTTGAGCCCGGAGATTGAGGTTTCAGTGAGCTGTGATCGCACCACTGTACTCCATCCTGTGCAACAGAGCAAGACCATATCTCAAAAAAAAAAAAAAAAAAGTTTAAAATTTGTATATAGTTAAATTTGTCTTTTTCTTTTATAAATAACTTTTGAGGCCAGGCACAGTGGCTCACGCCTGTAATCCCAGCACTTTGGGAGGCTGAGGAGGGTGGATCACAAGGTCAGGAGATCGAGACCATCCTGACTAACACGGTGAAACCCTGTCTCTACTAAAAATACAAAAAATTAGCCGGGCGTGGTGGCGGGCACCTGTAGTCCCAGCTGCTGGGGAGGCTGAGGCAAGAGAATGGCGTGAACCTGGGAGGTGGAGCTTGCAGTGAGCCAAGATCGCGCCACTGCACTCCAGCCTGGGCAATAGAGTGAGACTCTGTCTCAATAAATAAATAAATAAATAACTTTTGAATTTCTTGTCTTTTTTTTTTTTTGTGACGGAGTTTCACTCTTATTGCCCAGGCTGGAGTACAATGGACCAATCTCAGCTCACGGCAACCTCCGCCTCCCGGGTTCAAGTGATTCTCCTGCCTCAGCCTCCCAAGTAGCTGGGATTACAGGCATATGCCACCATGCCTGGCTAATTTTGTATTTTTAGTAGAGATGGGGTTTCTCCATGTTGGTCAGGCTGGTCTCAAACTCCCAACCTCAGGTGATCCACCCACCTCGGCCTCCCAAAGTGCTGGGATTACAGGTGTGAGCCACTGTGCCCAGCTAAATTTCTTGTCTTAATTTAAAAAAGTATTCTCTGTCTCTATACTGTGTATCTGGTCTCCAAGATTTTATGTTTTACATTTACATTTAAATGTGTAATCATCAGGAATTTATCTTTGTGTATGGCATAAGATAGGAATCTGTTTTCTTTCAAAGTGTTAACCAGTTGGCCTAGCACCAAATTATTAAATAATCTAACTTTTTGGATTATTTAATCCAATATTGGATTATTTCAAATCCAATTTTAACTGAAATGTCCTTGCAACCCATTATATACTTCTGTGTCTATGGATTTGCCTATTCTGGATATAATAGGCAAAGCTCAGCAAATTGCATGATTGTGTGATTACACATAAGTAAAATCATACAATATGTTTTTTTACATCTGGCTTCTTTCACTTAGTATGTTTTCAAGATGTATCCATGTCGTAGCATTTATCAGTACTTCGTTCTTTTTATGGCTGAATAATATTCCATTATATGGCTATACCACATTTTGTTTATCCAGTTATCAACTGGTCATCATTTGAGTTGTTTCCTTTTAGCTATTATGAATAATACTGCTATAAACATTGATATACAAGTTTTTGTGTGGACATATGTTTTCATTTCGCTTGGGTATATACCTAGGAGTGGAATTGCTGGGCTACATAGTAACTCTATATTTAACTTTTTGAGGAACTGCCAAAGCATTTTCCAGAGTAGCTGCACCATTTTACATTCCCACCAGTGGCAGTGTAAAACACTTGTTATTCTATCCTTTTCATTGTAGTCATGCTGGCCTGGCACTGTGGCTCATACCTGTAATCCCAGCACTGTGGGAGGCCGAGGTGGGCGGATCACTTGAGCTGAGGAGTTCAAGACTAGCCTGGGCAACATGGTGAAACCCCTTCTCTACAAAAAGTACAAAAAGTAGCCAGATGTGGGCCAGGCGTGGTGGCTCATGCCTGTAATCCCAGCACTTTGGGAGGCCGAGGCGGGCATATCATGAGGTCAGGAGATTGAGACCATCCTGGCTAACACGGTGAAACCCTGTCTCTACTGAAAATACAAAAACAAAATTAGCCAGGCATGGTGGCGGGCACCTGTAATCCCAGCTACTCAGGAGGCTGAGGTGGGAGAATGGTGTGAACCCAGGAGGTGGAGCTTGCAGTGAGCTGAGATCCTGCCACTGCACTCCAGCCTGGGTGACAGAGCAAGATCCTGTCTCAAAAAAGAAAAAAAAACAAAAGTAGCCAGGTGTGGTGGCGCACACCTGTAGTCCTGCTACTGCTCTCTAGCCTGGGCAACAGAGCAAGACCCTGTCTCAAAAAATAGGAATAATAATTGTAGCCATCCTAACAGGTATGAAGTGGTATCCCATTGTGGTTTTGATTTGCATTTGAACCTCTTTCATGTACTCATTGGCTATTTGTATATCTTCTTAGAGAGATATCTTTCCAAACCCTTTTTTTTTTTTTTTTCCTAATTTTTTTAGTGACAGGGTCTCACTCTGTCGCCCAGGCTGGAGTGCAGGGTCAGAATCATAGCTCACTGTAATTTTGAACTCCTCTTTGCCCTTTTTTAAACTGGATTATTTATTGAGTTTTAAGAGTTGCTAATATTTTAAAAATAGTTTTTCTTAATGTTTCTATTTTGAGTGGGGCATTCGAACTTTTCTGAGCTTCATTGAACATTATTAGATCCTTGGGCTGAATAATAGTTTCCAGGCAATTAACATTTTTGTTTTTGCTTGTTTTAGAGAGTGACTCAGACATCTCCTCTACAAGTACCTAACCCATCTTGGATGCACCACCATTCATACCTCATGCAGCCTTCAGTGAGTGTTCAGAAGTGGGCAGAAGCCAAAGAGGCAATTTGATGTAAAGAAAAAACTGGCCGGGCACCGTGGCTCATGCCTGTAATCCCAGCATTTTGGGAGGCCAAGGCAGGCAAATCACCTGAGGTCAGGAGTTCGAGACCAGCCTGGCCAACATGATGAAACCCCGTCTCTACTAAAAATGCCAAAAATTAGCTAGGCGTCGTGGCGGGCGCCTGTAATCCCAGCAACTCAGGAGGCTGAGACAGGAGAATCGCTTAAATCTGGGAGGCGGAGGTTGCAGTAAGCTGAGATCGTGCCATTGCACTCCAGTCTGGGCAATAAGAGTGAAACTCTGTCTCAAAAAAAAAAAAAATGGCCTTTGATGCCAGGAGATGTGGGTGTGAGTTCTGGCTCAGACCCTTGTGCAACCCAGCAGTAAGACCTAAGCTTGTTATTCTTAGACGAGGGTCCTTCCACACTGACAGGCAGAGTTCCTATTCTTGTTGCATAGTTGGGTTGCTGCTCACTTACCGTTTCCCAGGATTCTTAAATGTCTGTCTCCAGTGGTCCTAACAGCCACCAATCACTGCTTTAGGCAGCCTCACAGGATGCTGCAGCTAACCCTGTCCTTTGTTGCTGCCTCTAGGGTTCAGTTCTGACACCAGGGATGGACCATCCCATTTCTCTCCAGCCTGCCTCCATGATGGGACCCCTTACCCAGCAACTGGGCCATCTCTCCCTCAGCAGCACAGGCACGGTAAAGCAGGATATTTCTGATCGTAAACTCTCCTACTGAGCAAGGCATACCTGTGTAATACTCTTCAGCATAAGTAACTTATGAATAATGATAGAATTACTTCAGTGTCATCCAGGGCACACTCAGAACAGGACATAAACTACAATGGTAGTGCTCCATGAGCCAGGAATACAGCCATTCTGCTCTCCAGCCCACCCCTTTTAACTGATTCCTACTCATGCACCTCATGAATAGTGCATCTGTCTGCATATTAGTTTAAGATACACACATGTCCTAGGAATCCTCATCAAAATAGTACCTGGAAGGATGGAGGAAGCTCATTAGGTTTCTTTTAGGCCTACTACATTCCTTTTTGCATAGAAAGGGCTCAAGGGTAGAGAAGGGAGTGTGTTGAGGGAAGCAGAAGAAAGTCAGGAAAGAGGAGGAAAATAAGTCATATAGGGAGACGTCTCCCTAACAGTGTACTTTAGAACCACCTGAAGTGCTTTTAAGATGCTAATGCTCAGACCAATTAAAATAGAATCTCTGGGGTAGAATACAGGTGTCAGTATTTTTTAAAGCCCCCCAGCTGCTTCAAATGTAGCCAAAAATCACTGCTGTAAGCCTGTTGATGTTTCTCTTTCTAGTATATGCCGACAGCTGCAGCTATGCAAGGAGCTTACATCTCCCAGTACACCCCTGTGCCTTCTTCCAGTGTTTCAGTCGAGGTAAGGGTGTTATCATTTATTTGGATTGAGATTAGGAAAACGAACGGAGGTAGGTTTCCCCCTGATCAAGATCTTTCTCTTAGAATGATGCTGATTCTGTGTTCACAAATAGCTGGTAGGTATATGAAGAACGTAGGAAGGATGTGCTCGCTTCGGCAGCATGCATACTAAAATTGGAACAATACAGAGAAGATTATGGCCCCTGTGCAAGGATGACATACAAATTTGTGAAGCGTTCCATATTTAAAAAACAACAACAAAAGATGTAGGAAAGAAGGACTTGGTCTGAGTTCATGAATGAGGCCCTTCCTTACATTTGGCCAGCCAGTAGTTGACACCAGGATGCTGGCTTGTATTGACTAATGTGTCTTGGGAAGAGGACAGGCTGTAGGAAGGTTGGGGAAGTGGTGGTGTGGGTGGAAACACTCACACATGAGTGTGGAGAGTGGGTAGGTTTGGGAGGGCACTCGATGTAGGGTGGGCTTTGGTGAGGCTGCTGTAGTGGAGGTGAGGAAAGGAATGCGCAAGATGACTCCCCTCCTTGGCTATGGCACAGGAGAGCAGCGGCCAACAGAACCAAGTGGCAGTGGACGCACCCTCAGAGCATGGGGTCTATTCTTTCCAGTTCAACAAGTAACAGTGGGTAAGAACCACATGCTGGGGGGCAGGGAGGGCTGCACTGGCAGACAGCAGCTCAGCCCGGCCTGAAGTCAGACAGGTTCTCATGTTTGTCTTGTCTCCTCTCTGGCTTGTGCCTTCTTTAGGATTCCCCTCCCCATCTTTACTGAATAGAAATGAATTCTTGGAGATACTCATGCTCCCAGATTCCAGAGGGTTAACCGGGAATGGAGACCATCGGCCCTGCTAAGGACTAACACTTAGCCATCGTTTTTCACAGGCCTGGGCCTGGAAAAAGAAATCTCTACGTTCCTGCCCTTTACTATTTCTCCATTGCTGATGGGGCCTGGGGGAACCATCACTTTTTTTGTGTGCTACATTCAAGGAGATCAAAAAAACTTTTTTCTTTTGCAAAGAAAGCTTTTTGTTTTTAACTGCAACGTACTTTTCCCCTACCTTGAAGAGACATGGTGGTCGTAGCTTCTCATCTATATGAAAAAGTTTTTGATGTATTGGAATTATTTGGGAATGCTTTTAAAAAATTTGTAATTATTTCTTTACAAACCAAAACAGAAAGGTGTGGTGCTAGAACATTGATGAAGGAGCCCTACTTACTGAGCTTAGTTATGGACTTTTTTGATGTGTGTATGTGTTTTAAAAAGTATGCAGACTCTAAAAACTTTATTTTGTAAAGCTCTCAGCTCATGCACCCCATCTCCTCTTCACCCATATTATGCCTTCTTTCTCTTGTCCAGATTCTTCTTTTTCTCTTTTCTAAACAGCTGAGCCTGCCTACTTTGCCCTTTACAGCTTTTAATTTTATGCCCTTTACAGCTTTTAATTTCATTTTTAAAAATGAAATTTCATGTGGAATTTGGGGTTGGGGGGCAGGCTGGGCAAGGAACAAGGCAGAACACTAAGTAGGCCATGGAGGTGGCTGTTCTTTCCCCCACCCTGCCACACCCTGGGAGAAAAAACTAGACTTTGGCTTCAGAAAGCACAGATGTGACCCAGGCTTACTAAAGAGACAGTTCCACAGCCCTGGGAACACACCCTTGAGCCAAATTTGGTTGAAGAACTAGGTCTTCCCTGGCAAGTTCCAGAAGAATGGACTTACTGACTTTTACCAACTCTTCTCACTGCCAAGGCCAACAGCATCTGAGAAACATGCCAGGTACAGCTTTTTGGGAGTACCTGCTTTCTTGCCTCCTGGAGGATATTTTCTGTCCTGGCTTCATGGCTCCTCTCTTCCCTGTTACACATTGCTGTGCTCAGAGCCTTTGCAGCTGTGACCTAGTTGAATCCACATAGGCTCCTTCCACACAGTGGAAGATCTGCTGCTTCACTCACAGACCAGGGGTTCTCAACCAGAGGTGGTTTTGTCCCTCAGAGGCCTTTGGCAACATCCAGAGACAGTTTTGATTGCCACGCCTGGAGGTGGGATGTGTGTGCTACTGGCATCTAGTGGCTGGAAACCAGGGTTGCTGCTAAACATCCTACACTGCATAGAATAGTCCCCACTACCCCCAACCAAGAATTATCTGACTCCAGAGGTCAATATTGCCAAGACTGGGAAACACTGATATAGACAGTGTTGTCCCTGCCTCCTGGGTTAGGGTAAATTCTCACCCCAACCCTGGACAAACAGTGCCTTTTGACACGCATCCAACTGTTTGGGAAGGACTGGACTGGGATCCTTGAATTCTCCCCAGACTTTGACTTTTGATAACTCTGCATATAGCAAGAGTGATTCTTGAAAGAGTTGTGGCTCCATGCTGAATGCACACATGTACTCACAGGGATTCAGGTGGGCATTGTTCTGGTGTGTGCTGTGCGATGGTGGGAAAGGACAAAGCTCTCTAAACTGTCCAGAGCAACATGCCCTGCCCCGGTGTGCTTGGACCCTTTGCCCAGGGAGCCAGGACATCAGAAATAATGTTCCTTCTGTGGAAGGACAACAGGGAGCTAGGGTAGAAAAGAGCAATAAATTCCAACTCTTTATGAGGTCAGGAGTCCTTTAAAAAAGCCTATGTCTTGGTCTTTAACTGTCCTCTTCTGCAAGATGTGACTCTATACACATGGAGACAGATTGAAGAAAGACTTCACCCATCTTCTAGGAAATAAAATCCTGCTCGTATCTTCTCCCAGTCACTCCCTTATGCACTGAAAGGAGAATTTGACTCCCTTGCACTTCAAGGCCAGGTGCCTCTCCACCAGACAGTCAGACAAAGGCAAATAATGGAGGATAGAGAGACAGGTGTTCATTAGGCTGGCCATAGGGAGAGGAAGGGGGTGACAGCAGGGGAAAAGACACCGTAGTATCAGTTGTCACAAGTAGAGCTTGGCCCAGCTTTCCCTCCCTTCCCAGCCACCCCAGAATTGAGAGTCCCAGTGCCCCCTAGTGTCGACTTTCTATGTACAGCCTAGGGGTGAGGGAGTGCGGGGCAATGGGTAGGATATAAAGCGTAAAGGACAAATTGCTGCAGTCTTCTCATTGATGCTTCCAAACTCAGGAAGGGCTTATCCAGTGTAAAATAGCTGCAAGCCCAGCAACCTTCTAGAGGGCTCTGGCTGGGCAGAGAGCTTTTGTTTTTGAGTCTCCAGCCCTCAGTCAAGGAAAATATACCATAGCTGCTTTCTTGTCAGTGGCCTTTGAGAGAAAGAGAAAACAAATCTAGAATTCTGTTCATTTGATAGACCGGGGGAGCTTTGCTATGGTAGGAGGTTTAGGAAGGGCCTTTGACGCATAGAAACCATTGTTGATATTGCCACTCCCCTCTCCTCTGCCTCACAGAACTCCTGATTCTGTCTTCTTTCTCTCCCTATATATATATTTTAAAATGTTTAAATGGCTCTAATTTTTTGTTTTGAATTTTGAATTTACCTTTTGGAGTTCTTCTCATGTGAATCTACTTGTTAGATTGTATTAATGAGTGTTTCTGGTTTGGGCATGGGAAGTGATGGGGACCTGAAGTTATTTTGCAGTGGCTAATGGCACTGAGGAATTTCTTTTTTGGTGCATTTGGTTTACACTCATTTCCCCCTCTAATTGTTAGTTCATTTGTAACAGTGGGTGAGTGTTTGGAGGAAAGGAGGGATACTGTTTCTCCCATGAAATAGTCCAATTGGTTGGGGTGATGGCAGAGGGAAACATAGGGGAGCCTTCCAGCTCACAGCCGAGGGTTGGGCTCTTAAACACTATGCCTAGTGTTTTCTGAATGCTATCTTCATGGAGCCCAGCTCTTACTCTCTTTGTACTTTACATCTCACCCCCACTCATTACAGATGCTCATAACATTCTTAAAATATTTTAGTACTTGGCATTTTTCTGTTTTCAGTCAACTAGAACACACTAGAGTCCCTTCCTCAGATGGCATAATCCTTTATAGGCTCTGAGCCTGCCTAGCCATCTCCTATCGGTGTTATTACTCCTCCTCTCAGGCTCTGAGATGATACTCAGACCCTAAACTGATTGGACTTTTTGGAGGAGGATGCCAGTAGAGGTCAGGAAGATGTGGAGATGATGATGGAGAGAGATGTTTTTATTTTATTTTTTTCAGACAGAGTCTTGCTCTGTCGCCCAGGCTGGAGTGCAATGGCACGATCTCGGCTCACTGCAACCTCCGCCTCCCAGGTTCAACCAATTCTCCTCCCTCAGCTTCCCGAGTAGCTGGGATTACAGGTGCCCGCCACCACGCCCAGCTAATTTTTTTATTTTTAGTAGAGATGGGGTTTCACCATGCTGGCCAGGCTGGTCTCGAACTCCTGACCTCAGGTGATCTGCCCGCCTTAGCCTCCCAAAGTGCTGGGATTACAGGCGTGAGCCACCGCACCCAGCTTTTATTTTATTTTTTAGAGATAGTCTTGCTGTGTCACCCAGGCTGCAGTGCAGTGATGCAGTCGTAGTCCACTACAGTCTTGAATTCCTGGGCCCAAGGGTTCTTCCCACCTAAGCCTCCCAAGTAGCTGGAACTACAGGCACGTACTACCAAGGCACGTACTACCAAGCCCAGTTAGTTTTTGAAGTTTTTGTAGAGACAGGGGTCTTACTATGTTGCCCAGACTGGTCTTGAACTCCTGTCAAGTGAGCCTCCCACCTCAGCCTCCCAAAGTGCTATGATTACAGGTGTGAGCCTCCATGCTTGGATGAGATGTTGTTTTTAATGTTTTTGGTTTTTTGGTTTTGTTTTATTTTGGTTTTTTGAGACAGGGTCTCACTCTGTGGCCCAGGCTGGAGTGCAGTGGCACCATCATGGCTCACTGTAGCCTCGACCTCCCAAGGCTCAGGTGATCCTCTTGCCTCAGCCGCCCCTTCCCCGGCCACCAAGTAGCTGGGACTATGGGTATGTGCCACCATGCCTGGCTAATTATTTTTAGTAGAGATGGGGTCTTACCACGTTGGCCAGGCTGGTCTCCAATTCCTGACCTCCAAACGGCTAATTTTTGTATTTTTAATAGAGACAGGGTTTTGCCATGTTGCCCAGCCTGGTCTTGAACTCCTGGGCTCAAATGATCCACCTACCTCGGCCTCCCAAAGTGCTGGGATTACAGGCATGAGCCACCACACCTGGCCTTTTCAGTTTTTTTATTTTTATTTTTTCTTTGAGACAGAATGTCACTCTGTCGCCCAGGCTGGAGTGTAATGGCGTGATCTTGGCTCACTGAAACCTCCATCTCCTGGGTTCAAGCAGTTCTCCTGCCTCAGCCTCTTGAGTAGCTGGGATTATAGGTGCCTGCCGCCATGCCTGGCTAATTTTTGTATTTTCAGTAGAGACAGGGTTTTGCCACATTGCCCAGGCTGGTCTTGAACTCCTGGGCTCAAATGATCCGCCTGCCTTGGCCTCCCAAAGTGCTGGGATTACAGGTGTGAGCCACTGCACCCGGCCCTTTGTAGTGTTTTTAACCAAAGAATTTGTAGAGTTGCCCAGGCCAGGAAGCCTGGTGGCTCTAAAGGGTAATAGACCTTGTCAGTAACAGGGAGTGGTAAGAGGACGTTACTCATATTGAAGATGAAGACCAGACTCTGCTGCTTCACAGGCCATGCCTTGGGTTAGGCCACTTCAGCTCCACTCCATTCGTTTTCCTTTCCTAACTTGACAATCAGTGAGCTCATTCACCCTCCCTTAGTGCCTCCAGTGCCTACTCCTGTCACTCCAATGTCAACCCACTGGGAGTTGAGGCCTGCACGTGGGCTGTTACTTTGCATCATACAGATGCTGTGAAAGGCCTTGCTGGATGTCCTAGGAATCCCTAGTAGCAGTGGCTATTAGTCTTCTAGAAAAGAACTATTGCCGCTGCCTTGTGCACATGCCCCACCTTCTGGGAAAGTGGCAGCATTGCGCTCATGAGGGGCTTTGCATTCTTAGCCAAGGGCAATAAACTGGGTGGGTGATCTGGCCCAAACTTGCCCCTAGGCTCTGCTAGCCCTGAATCAGCAGGCTTCAGAGAGGAGGGTGGGTGTTATAAAAGTCAGTCTGTAAAGGGTAAATTCCAAATCTTGTGCCTTGTTATACCAGTCCTTCCTGATTCCCGTTTAAACCAACTACTCTATTTCTGTGCTGCCTACATTTTCAATCCTCCCAAGCATTAGCAAATTCCTGAAATTTCCTCATTTGGTAGGCCTTCCATAGGAGCCAGCTATGGACTTCCATAGGAGTTGGCAGCTAAAACCAGACTGTGAGCTTGTCTTCCTTCTGATCTTTGCTGCACCTCCCAGGGGACAGTCCCCACATGACTACAAAAGCCAGGTGCCCTCATCACCCGTTACCCCTGACCTGTCCACTTGTTTTGAATAAACCTTCATTCTCCAAGCAGATCCCCAAACTTCCTTGTCCTTGCTACACATCTACCTCACAATCTCACAATTCAACAATAGGTAAATACCTGGATTCACTGATTTCTTTACTGTCCTTCTCTCTCTGAGGGTTGGGAAGGTGGGGGCTAGAAAAGGCTCATAATTTGTAAACTCTTGGGAATTTAAAAACTTGGGAATTTCTATTCCTACAGTGTTTTCTCTGGGATTTTTAGCTGACTGATCGCCCTAGAATAGTGTGAACTCTCCAGATAGGTCCTGCTGTGATAGGCCAGGGGAGTAGGCTGTGCAGTGATGGCTTAGGGTAATAAGTAATGGTTGGAGGACACCAGCATAGGAGCAGAGTTTAGAACTTAAGAGGACAAGAAAGCTGCTCGGTGGCTGGTGTATAGCTGTGAAGGTAACCAAACACCAAAGAGGGAGTCTGTGATTTTTATAAGGCTGGAAGTGATATGTTCCTTTTCTACCTTAATGTACAGTTTAGGGGGTTTCACCAAGACAGTTTCCAGGCTGGAGGGTAATACATTTCCAGCCCGAGTGAAGTCCCCACTCCAACATATACCCTTTTTGGGTGGGTAAACACTTCTTTGCATGTGGACAGAAAATGTTTAATTTATACTTAAACACATTTTGTACATTTTTATCTGGAGACTTCTAGTTTTATACTCTTCCCACATCTATGCCAATGCCACCATTCTAACTTATGCTCCTTTACTACCCCTGGTCTTTTCCTTGTCCTTCCCTACAACTTGGTAGAGGTCCATTTTGTCTTACTTCACACTTTTTTTTTTTTTTAATAAAACACAAAAGTCTACGTCTTGGTGTCTTATCCGTGAGTGGGAAGTGGTAAGCTGGTGATGGTCCCATATTTGCTATGACAGGAACACAGAGGTGGCAGCTTAGGAAGCTGGGGCCGCATCTCACAAGGCAGGACCTGGATGCACTGAATCCCACTTTGCTCCAGCAACTCAGCCAGACATTTAGACAGGAGCACTAATGACCCTTTCCATCCACATGGAGGGTGTGGAACAGGAGTCCGGCTTTTAGTACTGTTTGCACAGAAAAGGCGAACATGTTGTTCCCCTGCCTGTGGTCTCTTAAGCCAGTCACACCCATTCCAACGCCGTCTCCCCCTCAGGTGTGTAGAAGGGAAGATGAATACACAGAGTCTTTTGAATCTCTATCAAATGTGGTTTTTTTATTCAACTGACAAGCACTTTTCTACAGCTGCACTTGTGGAACATCACATGGCAAAAACAGGAGTTTTTTCGCTAGACTTTTTTTTTCTTTTTAACCTTATTAAAAATGAGATTGGTCCTAAAAATATAGAAAGAAATAAATTTAAATTCACAAAAAACTGTACATTATCAAAAAGTCACTAAAACACCACATTTGGTTATATAAAAAGTCCCTTTTGCTGTAAAAGGAACACAGAAACTTGTTGGTGTTGATGGTGTGGTTTCTTCCTGTCAACCAGACTGATGGGAGGGAAGCAAAAGGGCAGGGGGTGGGTTGTCTTTTTATTTTAAACCTGCTTTCCCTACCAAATACTCTTGTCATGAAGAGAAAATCCACCTAGCTCAAGGGGGCAGTGAAGATGAGGAAAGAAAAGCAAGAAATGGCCCCTTTGATCATGCCTATCCCTACCACCCCCAACCCCGCTCCAGCCCCCACTTCTTCAAACTGAGGCTAGGACCCCACCCCGCCATATGAGTGCCTGGTCCCTAGGGAAAGAGATGGAGCTGGGAGAGGAACACAAAGCAGGAACCATGGAGATTTCACTCCCCCATCTACCTCACCTCCAACAATGAAATTAATCTAGCACATCTTATACCAGGGGAAAATTGCCAGGGGGAAAAAGCAGAGCCCCCAACTCTAACAGTTTCAACTGTCTAACACAAAGTTTGTTACAGCGCAGTTATTTAGATAAAATATAAATATTTATGCATAATATAAAGTCAATTCAAATATTCTTCAATCCACCTCTTAAAAGCAAAAAAAAAAAAAAAACTCAAATAAAATTAAAAGTTTTGAGGTTTATCTGACAGAAAAGGCGACTTTAGAAATAGGCTATGGGGGAGAAGGGGCATAAAGGAATAAAGGGGCTGCCCCAGGACCTACACTGCCCCTACCCCCCCCCTTCAGTGGCTCTTCAGTGCTGCCAGAATACAAGGAATGCTCCACCTCACCTGGCACCCCCACCCCCAACGGAACATTTCTTGGATGCCTCAGCTCTCTGCTTGGGCCAGCCAGCAGCCACCTCCCCAGTGCAAGTACCCGTAATCTCTGAAGGGAGGGGCTCTGCTGAGCAGGAAAAGCAGGGGGCCAAGCGCCCATGGCTATAGCTGGGAGTCAGCAGCTTTCCTCTCATGTTGGGGGCTTAACTTGGACATAGTCACATGTAGGGCAGTGATGGACCCAGAACCCCTCCTCCCTACTCTCCTGTGCTCCAGGGTCTCTGCTGCTGGGGAAGGGGTCCTGGGGTATGAAGTAAATGAAGAAAAGCACAACTAAATAGGATTAGGAAATGATCCAGTTCTACCACTCTCCAGTAGAAGCTTAAGATTCAAAGCTACCAAGAGGAGAGGGAGTTCCTGCTGAAAGATTGCACAGTCTGAAGAGGCTGGAACAAAAATGACCAGGAGAGAGACACAGCCTTGTCTCCAGAGAAATTGTTCCTGTGGTTTCCCAAAGACAAAAAAGTGATGGTTTTAAACAATGGGAAAAATGGGAATGAAAACAGATACTTGGGGAAACTGAATGGATCCTATCAAACAATACAGGGTCACAAGCACAGCATCTTCTCTCACACACACACACTCACACACAGCGCGCTCTCTCTGAGGCCGGCCCCATTGCTACCTGGCCTCCATCTTGGGGTGCACCCAAACTCAGCAGTAGTTGTCCCTGAGGAGTTCCCAAGAGGGTTTGGGAAGGAGGTGGGGAAGGAGGCTGGAAGGCCCAGGAAGCCTCCCTGCCCTCTCCCCAGCTACTGAGTTTCAGAAAAGGCTGGAAACTCAGCATGTGAGGAGCATCCAACATCATACAGGGGATAGCTATCGGCAGGAAGATGGGGACAGAAGACGGGGACCTCTGAACGTTTTTTTTTCCTTTGAAGGGAAAAGATTTGGGAGAAGAGAAAAGGAGGGAGGAACCCGTACACAATAGTTTTACATTACTGGATGAGAGAAAATCTGAAAACTGGGGGGTGGGAGGTGGGAAAAGAAAAACAAGACAGCGAGAAGCAGGGAAGGGACTGAACATGGAAGCAGCATGTCCAGGGCCCGGTGTCCGGCGCGACACACTTGGGAGTTAAGTCCACTTTACTGGCCGTCACTGCGGGTCCGCACACAGTACAGAGTGTTTCTTGGTTTCACACATTCACTAGAACTATTGCTATTGTTAAATAACCCCAGAATGCTGGGGCACGTACAGGGGAGGAGAGGAAGCAGGGAGGAGGAAGTAGGGACTTCTTTCCCCCTCCCCATTTTTAATTAGCAAATAAAACAGAAAAGAAAAATTATTTTTTTTCTTTCTTTTTTTGGCTTTTAGTCCAGAAGGACCTCATCTCTGCACCTCTTACTTGAGGAGCAAGAGGAGGAAAGGGAGAAAGGGATATAGGAATAAGAGGATGTGGGGCGCTGCCAAGGGCAGGGTCAAAAATCAGGGTTGTATCTGACTTGAGTCTGGACCCAGGGCAGCATCAGCAGGTGAAAATGGCAGGTTTTTGTTTGGAAGGTGGGGGGAGATGCCACAAGGTGACTCCCCACCTCCCTTGCCTCACAGATTGGCCTGTTTTCCCTGATAAAACTCCTCCCAGCGGCTCTCGAAGAAGCGACGCATGATGTGCCCAGCCTTGCCTACTTCCGAGTCATCCTCGTTGAAAGTCTGGCAGTTGTCAAATACCAGGAGGGCATCAGCCGCAAACTCCTCTGAGCTGGTGTACCTGGACAGGGCAGGGGCAAAGCTGTGAGCTGGATAGGAGTTGCAGCAGTAGCAAAGACCAGGGGGGTTCACCCACATCTACTTACCCTCCCCTGAGCAGCCGCTCCCGCATGGTGGAAAAATCCATAGGATTTTTGATGATGCGCCGGTACCCACTCACCAAACGTGGGTTCACAGGCTCTAGGAAAGGCCAGGCTGCATCATGGGACTCCATCTCCATCAGGATAATCCTATCATTACAGGGACAATGATGGCTCCATCTCAGGAAGCAAATATACCGACCCCTCCCAGCCCTTTCCTCTGGCAGAGGTAGAGCCAACTGTCCCCAAAGGATTCACTCAACTCACTCGCAAAATGTGAGATCACTGTGGTGGTTCCGCATTGAGAGTCGCCGCCGCTTGGAGGGGGACAGCCCTTCTTCCGAGTACCGAGGCCCTGCTGCTGGGCTTTCTCGGCCCCTCAACAGTACCCGGCGTCGGCGGCCATCACCCTCTGAGAAGTTCAGCGAATAACCACTTTTCCGCTTCTGGCCACGCTTTGGGAAACCAGGCTTCTGAGTGAATTCTCCCTCCACCTGCTTAGTATAGGAAACAGGTGAGATTAGCAACAGTTGGAGATGCACTGCTTGCCCTACTACAATCTCTGCCTAAATATGATTTAAGGCTTCAAAATACTATCATGCATAAGCCGGCATTGGTTTATTCACATAACCCAATGAAGTAGGTAAAAGGGAAGGTATAGTTATTCTCATTTTATAGAGAAAGCAATTAAAGCTATAGAATTTAAGTGACTTGCCCAAAAAAGGACTTAGAACCCAGGTCCCCTAATACCCAGTCTGGGACTCTTTCCAAGGAGAGGAAAGATTGAGAATAATCTCTGATTTCTGTTTGAGTGTGGGAAAGAAAGAGCAGAAACCTTACCTGAGCCAAACAGACAGTACAGAACCAATCTCCTTCTGGGACAGCCTCCATCTTGGGACGATGGCAGTAAATGTGGCAGCCACGGTCACACCCATCACAAAGCAGAAGAAACTCATCATTGTCACCCTTCCGGCAGACTAGACATGTCTGGACCAAGGTTGTGAGGAGGCAGAATGAGCTCTCCAGCCTCTACCTGCCAGTGACCCCACCCGCCCCTGCTGGCTGGCCCCTCAGCCTTTACAGGCTCTCTCAGCCTCTTACCACTTTGTTAACAGACTTCTCCCAGGCAATGGACCTCTCCAGCTGGCCCAGGCACAAGCACACCTGGGCTGCGCTCCGGCACCGCTCGAGGGTCTGGCGCCAGACACGAATGCGAGGGGTGATCTCATATGATCTGGAGGGAGAAAGTGGTGATCTTTGGATGAGAAGCAGGATCCACTAAAGAGGGAACTTATCCCTTTCTCTCCAAGACCAAGAATGGAGGGTGGGAGTCACTCACATCTCTGTAGTGGTGCCCTCAGGGGCACCATTAGGCGTGCTAAGCAGGGCCTTCTCCAGCACAACCTCATGAGTTGGCCAGAGGGGCTCCCGCAGGTACCGCCGTTCTACATTCTGTTCCAGGGCAGCCAGCCGCATCACAGCCAGGTCCAAAGGGTTGGTAGTTTTACGCTGAGGTGCCAGTCCTTCCCTGCCCCGACCTCGCCAGGTGATATCCTCCTGGGAGTCGGAGAGGTGCTCACAGTAGGCCAAGTCTTCACGGGTAGAGTCTGGGCTAGGACATGTCCAGCCCTTCAGTTAAGAGAGAGGAATAAAACTCACTGTAAAAGGAGGAAAATTTGGCATAGAAAACAAAACAAAACAAAACAAGACCCACTTAAGGTAGGTCACCTGTGAAGTAGGGACCCAGGGTTTTTTCTAACAGGGCATAAGGGACTAATGCTTTTCCCCAAACTTCCTACACAGTGCCAATCCCAGCATACCCGAATCTGCAGATCAGACATGATAACCCGCTGCTCCAGCTCCTCTACCCATTGAAGCACTGCTAGGTCTGTCTCGTATGTCTTCTCTTTGGGGGACCAGCTCATAATCCCTTCTTGAAAGGCAGGTAGTTGCCTGGGCTCAAAGATGGGGTCTGAGAAGAGAGGTGGCAGAGGGAGAGGCCCATCAGGCTGTTGTCCCTAGCAGCAGCTCAATGCTTACCCTGGGCTCTTCAGCTCAAGCTGGGTGTAGGAATGTATTTACCAGCTGAGGGCCGCAGGCAGACTTCCTGCAAGAAGTCCCTGTGCTTGTTAAGGTGTTTGTGAAGTGCCTTCTCCCGGATACCTCGGGGATGTAGGGCCTTGAGCATGGCATCCAACGTCTCAGGATCTCGTATCCACCACCAGCCTGAGCACATCTCTGTGAGCAGATGAGATATATGTGGGGTGCCAGCTGTGAAGCACTGCCCACACCGGATGCCCTCACTCCAAGATCACTCACCAGGTGGGACAGGCTGGGCTGTCAGCTGGGTTAGGTAACGCTGTTCCATCTGTTTGAAGAACTTACTGGGAGGTCTCCCTCTCCGTTTGGGCTGTCCCAGCCCTGTGGGACTCTGTGGCATTTCTCCAGGGTCTCCTGCTCGCCTCTTAGGGGCCAACCCAGCCAAGGGCGTGGAAGAGAACTGCACTGGAGAACAAGGGTTGGCAGCACTGGGTCTATTCATCTGTGAATAAAATGAGACATAAGGAAATGAGGATGTTTTCATGTTTATAGGTTCCCTCAACTTCAGGCAGCAGCTCCACACCCAGGCAATGGTGCCTGTGGCAAGATGAAATCAAGTGCATACTACTAATTCTGGCTACTTACTGGCTTGGAGGAGGCAAGCTGCTGAGGGGAGGGAGTGGGTTGGTCCTCAGAAACTGCAGGGGGCGGTGTAGGGGCAGCATTGCAGGGCATCTGGGCTGAGATGTTAAACCAGAGTGCTTGAGGATCAGGGCTGGATTCTGCCTCATCAGGCTCTGGCTCCTCCGGGGGCTGTGATGGAGCTGGGTCTAGTTTTCCCGGACTGCTATCAGGCGTGAGGACTGAGCTGCTCAACAGGGAGCTATGGCTCTGAGTCTGGCTCAGCCAAGACAGGAAGGCTGACTGGCTGAGGTCATGCTGGCTCTGACCCAGTGACAAAGGGGAGCCTTCTTGCTCCAGGAACCCCTTATGGGACTGAGGATGGGACTGAAGCTGAAGCTGAAGCTGAGGCTGGGGCTGGGCAGGAGCATGAAGCTGAGCCTCAGGCTGAAGCTGGGCCTGGGGCTGTTCTGAATCCTGACCCCTGACAGGGGACTTAAGATGCCTAGGTTGCATAGACCCAGGCTTAGTTTTTCGAGGTCGGCCTCGGGCCCGGGCTGGAGAACTGGCAGTGGGGTTGGAGCCAGCTAACTCCATCTTCATAGAGAAGAGGGCAGGGTTGAGTGACACATGGGCTGCCACTTTTAAGGAGTCAGTTTCCTTCTTTATCACATCCTCAGGAACTGTAAAGAGAAGTAAAGAGTTAAGCCATATGCTGACATACAAGGGAAAGGTAAGAGGGTGTATAAACTTAGGACCTATACTTTCTTTTTCTCTTGGACTTAGTCCCCCTTTTTTGAGATTCCACTGGGAAGAGCTTATATGCCAATGAACACAGTATCTGGGGAAGAAACACTATTCTCCCAAGTAATCAGCAGCAGCAGCACAATCATAAGCTAACATTTATTACGAACCAACTATAGGTTAAGTATTATTCTAAGAGACTTAACTCATTTTAATTCTCTCAGTAGCCTTATGAAGTACATATACTATTATTATCTCAACTTCACAAATGAAGAAACAGAATCATACAGCTGGAAATGGCAGAGGAGGTGGGTAGACAGCTTTACTCTAAAATCTGTGCTCTTAACCATTACACTATATTATCAGAAAATGAAAGAAGCCCAAGACTACTAAGGAAAAGGAATTATTTCATTCTTGTTTGATAGGACTCAGAATCCACACTCCCACAGACACACCTACCTAAGTTCCCCTCTGTTCCTTCTACAAAGATACCAGCCAAATACGGCAATACCCAGTAGCGACGTCTGTAGCGGTCCTGACCCAGGGAGACCGCCCGAAGCATCTGGGATGATTGAAGCAGCTTTTTGCGAAAGAAAAGCTGACGCTGGGTAGACAATGAAAATGAAGATGAATAAACACATTTCCAGAGTGACAGTGGTGAATTCATCCAGTATATCAGAGAAAGGCAATGGCTCTCAGCCCCTCTATAAAAGTGATGCCATCTGGGCCTAATTCAGAAGGTGATTAAGGTTGGGAGCGGTGGCTCACGCCTGTGATCCCAGCACTTTGGGAGGCCAAGGCAGGTGGATTGCTAGAGCCCAGGAGTTCAGACCAGCCTAGGTAACATATGGAAACTGTCTCTATAAAAACACAAAAATTAGCCAGGCATGATGGCCCCTGCCTGTAGTCCCAGCTACTTCGGAGGATCACCTAAGCCCAGGAGGTTGAGGCTACAGTGAGCCATGATCGTGCCACTGCACTCCAGCCTGGGTAACAGAAACCCCAACTCAAAAGAATAAAAATTAAAATTCAGTTTAAAAAATAAGCTGATCAATTCTTGCCCAGCCCATATCTCCAACTCTTGGGAGGTTAGAAGCACAATACCTTACTGAGTTTTTCTATCTGGCGCTCTAGCTCTGGGATGCTAGATGCTGTGGCATCAACCTGGGGAGAAACACGTGGGCATTAACAAAAAGGAGGTTATCAGATTCAAGAAAGAGGAATCTATTTTCTAACTCCCACTTTCCTTGATCTTGGGCCAGTACCTCTCCATCTCTTCGATTCCTGCGGCCATGGACAGCTGCTATAGACTCCTCTTCTTCCTCTTCTTCCATGCCACTGGTCTCCTCCATGATCCGAGAACTGCGCCTCCGTCCCAGGCATTCCTCTGGCCCTTCCATCTCTACTTCAGACCGCCCAGTTCGCTTGGCCAGAACAGTTTTCAGCCTTGAAATAGATGGAGAAAGATTAAGGGAAGGCCAAGCGTGGTGGCTCACACCTGTAATTCCAGCACTTTGGGAGGCCAAGGCAGGCGGATCACCTGAGGTCAGGAGTTTGAGACTGACCAAACCTGGCCAACATGGTGAAACCCTGTCTCTACTAAAAATACAAAAATCAGCCAGGTGTGGTGGCATGGGCATGTAATCCCAGCTACTTGGGAGGCTGAGGCAGGAGAATCGCTTGAACCTGTGAGGCGGAGGTTGCAGTGAGCCAAGATTGCACTATTGCATTCCAGCCTAGGTGACAGAGGAAGACTCCATCTCAAAAAAAAAAAAAAAAAAAAAAATTTAAGGGAAACTGGTGAGGAACATGGTAGTGCCACAAAAGAAATACCTTGACTCTAAACCATCCTGGGCCCTGGTAAGGTCCCAAACCCAGGGAAGGGGCTAAAGCATCGCATTTCAGGCCAAAACCCTGGCTATGCTTCACCCGCCCCACTTCTCTCCTCTCTGGGGCTCTACCCTCTGTCTGGTCCCTACCTCCGGAGCCGGCCTTCAACAATCCACTTGTTTTTCCTGTAGCTGGACATACTCTCCAGAGTCTTGTCAATCTCACTGCAGGGGAATAGGGAATAGGATGAAGTGGCAGCACAAAAAAAGGGAAAGGAGGCTCAAAGGTAAAGGGGCTGCAGCTGAAAAAGGAGTTCCAGCCTAGAACCCAGATTGGATGAATGGCAGAGGAAGGCTTAGGCTCTCCCAGGGAGGGCACTGCAATTCAGTCCCAAGTCATTCCAGCATCTTCAGAACATGGCAGTGAACACATTTCTGAAGACTTCTGGAAGGCTAGAAGTCCTCCACCCCATTCTGATGTAAGGGATACAATGACCATCCCCACTCCCAGCCTCTCACTTGATGATGAGGGTGGAGCCATTGAGCTCATGCACAAGGAAGGCCAGGACAGCAGCCTTCTGCTGGGGTGGCTGGGCCTGAAAAGGCTGGGTGCGCAGGCGGTCACAGAGGGCTGGCTCTACTCCGTATGCCATAAGGAAGCAGCGCAGGATCTCCGACACATTGTCTCTTGTCAGTGGGATCTCAGACACCTTCTCCCCCAAGATCTTTAGGGACTGTGTGGAGGAGAGCATAATGGGGGTGAGCAGGGAAAGACGAACAACCAAGTTGGGTGAATGTGCAAGAGGAAAATACATCAGAAGAGAACTATGGGGGTTAAGACAGAATACGAAAGAAGACCACAAGAGAAAAGGAACAAAATAAAGAAAAATAAAATAAGGAGAGAAGAGTCAGGAAGAAAAAGAAATGGAAAAATATAAGGAAAAGAGAAACACTAAGTAGTTACATCTCCTTTACTTGTCCTGGTTACTTTGGGAGGGACTTGCACTCACCTGACAGTAGGAGGGCAAGCCAGGATCATGGAGTGCAGCCTTCAGCAGCCTCACCAGCAGGTCTTGCACCTCACCCAAGCTGTCACCTTGACACAGGAGTCCCTCCTGCAGGACCCCCAGGCTAGGCACATCTTTGGCAGGATCAAAGCCCAGCACCTTGCCAAAGCTATGCAGGAACTCCACAATGGTCAAGCAGTCTGAGAAGGCTCCACTGGGCAATGTCAGACCAGGGACTCGTGAGAAGTCAGGCAGGGGCTAGAGAGAGAAAAGTGAGTACGGAGTTCTGTTAAACATAACAGAAGGTGACAATTTGGATGTCTACAAGAGGTTCTCCCTTTAATCTTTATGTAATTTTATTTTATTTTTTTTTTGAGATAGGGTCTCACTCTGTCACCCAAGCTGGAGTGCAGTGGCATGATCTCTGCTTACTGCAGCCTCGACCTCCTAAGCCCAAGCGATTCTCCCACCTTAGTCTCCCAAACAGCTGGGACTACAGGTACATGCCACCACATCCAGCTAATTTTCGTATTTTTTGTAGAGATGAGGTCTCGCCATGTTGCCCAGGCTGGTCTTGAACTGCTGGGCTCAAGCAATCTGCCTGCCTCGGCCTCCTAAAGTGCTGGGATTACAGGTGTGAGCCATGGCACCCGGCCTTCCTTTAATCTTTAATGGAAATGTCTCTCCCATTGCAGAAGTCCGTTTTTTTTTTTTTTAAAGGAAAGTCTTCCCAACTGACCCAGGAACTGTTACTCTCTCCTCACTACCTGGTGGTCAGTCAGACACATATCCTCTGTCGGCTTCTTCATTTCCTCCAAGATCATCTGTTGCCTCTGCCGTTCCTCCAAGCGCCTCTGTGTGACCAGGGTCTTATCTGCTTTACAGGCTGGCTTGGCTTTGGTCACCTCCTCCTTTTCCTTCATTTTTACCTTTTCCTTCTTTTCCCTCTTGACTTTTTCCTTCAGTTTTTCCTGCTTTGTCTTTCCCTTTTCTTTCTCAGCCTACCCAAGGAAGAGAGGAACCAAGAGTGCCATAAAGATATCAGTTACTATCCTTCCCTGGTCCCAGTCCTCCCAACCTCACAGCCTAGAAATCTCATTATAAAACAAGACTGACGTACATGTCTTGCAAAATCAGTTTAGTGGCTTCGAAATTATACTTGGCAAGTTTGTACATGCACCTACCTTGGATTTCTTCTTAGCTTCCTTCTGCTTTAAGCTCTTGGTCTCTTGTTTCCGCTTATTTCTGGCCTGTAAACCATAAGGGAAGTCATTTCTCCTCAAACTCTGAAAGCATCTCTGCTTGGGCTAGGATTCAAAAACAGACAAGGGTGCTGGGGAGGAGAGGTGAGAGATGGAATGAGGGGTTGGCAATGGATTAATTCTCTCACCCTAGAGATGCCCACGTTATTTTTGAACAAGCCCAATTCTCTAAATCAAGCGCCAAGAAATTTCAGGGTAATGAAGATATGCTGCTACACAGGGAGTGACGGATGTGGGAAATGAAAATAAAAGATGAAGTAGGTTGTAGGAAAAATTAACCTACTGTTTCATCTCTCTGATGTCCCTCACCTGCCCTTGGATAGTAGTCTGACACTCTCCTCGTTGAACCTTCTGCCTCATCTTCTTCTTGCTTTTAGCAATCTTTGCTTTATCCTCCTCATTCAATGTTTCTGTGAGAGCAGAAAGAAAAATGAAACAAGTGAGGCAGGAAGGCAGTTCTCTAGCATCCAGGGCAACACATGCCCGTCTCAAAGCTGGCCTCCCAAGCAGCTCCCTGAAGAATCTAGAGTAGTTTTTTTTTTTTTTAAGTATACATAATAAAACATTGGGGGAAAAAATGTAGGAGAGGCACCTGCTGTGGGGGTGGCACAAAGAACTCAAATGACATCTCCTGCCCAGAAGCACCAGCCCCTGGCTCCAATCAGACTGCTTTAGAAGGTGTCCTGCTGACAGAAAAGAGGCCACAATGGCAGAGTAGCCTTGGAGCCAATCTCTCTCCCCGGATACCTGACAAGAGCAAAAACCCATGGACTGATTTTAGAGCAGAAAGCAGAGAAAGGATACAGCAAGCCAAACTGCCAGGGAAAGAGGGTAGTAGTTAGAAGCACTGATTAGCTAACGATGTGCCAGAAAAAAGGCCCACACAGTGGACACCTCAAAAGAATCACTGACATAGTTATTGATCATGCTCAGCTCCGTGTCTTGCCTCACTAAAAGTTCTGAATTTCTTCCTTTCGGGAAGACTTGTGGAAGTATAATTCTGCAAACAAGAGTATTTCATAATTCATGTTTCTGACATGACTATATATACATATATATATTTTTTTGACACGGAGTCTCACTCTGTCGCCCAGGCTGGACTGCAATGGCACAATCTCAGCTCACTGAAACCTCCACCTCCCAGGTTCAAGCGATTCTCCTGCCTCAGCCTCCCGAGTAGCTGGGACTACAGGTGCGTGCCACCACGCCCGGTTAATTTTTAGTATTTTTAGTACAAGCGGAGTTTCACCGTTTTAGCCAGGACGGTCTTGATCACCTGACCTCATGATCTGCTGGTCTCAGCCTCCCAAAGAGCTGGGATTACAGCCATGAGCCACCGTGCCCGGCCCTGACATGACAATATTTATTATTTTGTTTCTGGTATAGAAACGCCACCACATGTCTACGTGACAACCTTCTAAGACACATATTATGGGCAGATGAACTACCTAAGGCTTTGATTAAAATATGAGACTTGGCCAGATGCAGTGGCTCACACCTGTAATCCCAGCACTTTGGGACGCTGAAGCGGGCAGATCACCTGAGGTCAGGAGTTCGAGACCAGCCTGACCAACATGGAGAAACCCCATCTCTTCTAAAAATACAAAATTAGCTGGGTGTGGTGGCATATGCCTGTAATCCCAGCTACTTTGGAGGCTGAGGCAGGAGAATCACTTAAACCTGGGAGGTTGCAGTGAGCTGAGATCGTGCCATTGCACTCCAGCCTGGGCAACAAGAGCAAAACTCCATCTCAAACAAACAAACAAACAAACAAAAAAAGGCCAGGCGTGGTGGCATACGCCTGTAATCCCAGCACTTTCAGAGACCGAGGTGGGCGGATCACGAGGTCAGGAGATCGAGACCATCCTGGCTAACACGGTGAAACCCCGTCTCTACTAAAAACACAAAAAATTAGCCAGGCATGGTGGCGTGCACCTGTAGTCCCAGCTACTTGGGAGGCTGAGGCAGCAGAATGGGGTGAATCCGGGAGGTGGAGCTTGCAGTGAGACGAGATCGCGCCACTGCACTCCAGCCTGGGCGACAGAGTAAGACTGTCTCAAAAAAAAAAAAAAAAAAAAAAAAATGAGACTTCTTCTAGGTCATTTGGTTGAAACATGACACAGCTAGATGTCTGAGTGAAAATCAAAAGACTAAGTTTTTTCACATTCTTCACACTACACCAGGGTAAACGCACTATTTACTGAAAAATGTAGGTATTTCTCACCCGTCCATCCACTAAAACAGTGCCTATTATTATTATTATTATTATTATCATTTTGAGATGGAGTTTCACTCTTGCTGCCCAGACTGGAGTGCAATGGTGTGATCTCAGCTCACCGCAACCTCTGCTTCCCGGGTTCAAACCATTCTCCTGCCTCAGCCTCCCGAGTAGCTGGGATTACAGGCATGCGCCACCATGCCTGGCTAATTCTGTATTTACAGTAGAGACAGGGTTTCTTCATGTTGGTCAGGCTGGTCTTGAACTCCCGACCTCAGGTGATCTGCCCTCCTCAGTCTCCCAAAGTGGTGGGATTACAGGCGTGAGCCACCATGCCTGGCCTTTTTTTTTTTTTTTTTTTTTTGAGACAGAATCTAGCTCTATCGTCAAGCTGGAGTGCAGTGGCGCGATCTCAGCTCACTACAACCTCCACCTCCCAGGTTCAAGCTATTCTCCTGCCTCAGCCTCCCAAGTAGCTGGGACTACAGGCATGCACCACCACGCCCAGCTAATTTTTTTTTTTTTTTGTATTTTTAGTAGAGATGGGGTTTCACCATGTTCGCCAGGATGGTCTCAATCTCTTGACCTCACGATCCGCCCGCCTTGGCCTTCCAAAGTGCTGGGATTACAGGTGTGAGACACTGTGCCCGGCCTATTATTTTTTTTAGAAACAGGGTCTTGCTCTGTTGCCCAGGTTGGAATGCAATAACACAACTGAAGTTTACTGCAGCCTCCAAACTCCTGGGCTCAAGTCATCCTCTCCTGCCTGCCTCAGCCTCCTGGGTAACTGGGATTATTAGGCACACACCACTATGCCTGGCTCCCAATTATCTTTCGAATTCAGATATGAATTCTGAACCTCCATGATAGTAGAAATGAGTAAGGTAAGAGGGTACAACTGAACCAGTATATGATAAGGAGCTAAAAGATGGAAAGAAAGGGCAAGAAAGTCCTCTCCTCTGGGCTAAACACACCTGGGGGCAGCCCAAGGTTTCACTGGTAACAGCAACTCAAGAAAGAGCATGGCTGGAAAAGTAGTATTCCCAAGCGCTGGGACTAGGATGCTGGATTCCAAGGAGAAGCTGATTCAGATTCATTCTTCCCAGATAATGTTAGTCACACTCCTGGGAAATCCAGGTATTAGCAATTCATCAACATTTTAGATACCTCATGGAGGGAACAGAATCCCAAAGTAAGAAACACTACTGTACCTTGGGCCTCCAGTTTCTTTAGGGGGCGGTTGTCTGTCTTGTTCAATAGCTCAGTGATTTTGACCTTAGGTGGCCGACCTCGACCCCGTTTCACCTTGGGGACCTCCTTAGTCTTAGCCTTCTCAGTGTTTCGAGGTCGACCCCGTTTGCCAGTAATTGCCTGAATCCTCGACGGGATCTCCTCTGCTGAGAGCTGCACCCACTGCAAGCCCTAAGGTAGCAAGGGAGACTGTTACAGTGGTAAGGAATCAGTGCAGGCCACGAGGCCCTCAGAACTATTCAATGCCCCAGAACCTTCAAACCCCACAAGAGGAAGCTGCAGCTTGTCCACCAACTCTTCCTCAGGGACAAAAGCATATTTAACCCTTGGGTCTGCACCTCTGGCGTGTCTCTTTCTTCAAAGAAATCTCCAACAGGCATACGGGGACTGAAGCTGAAGTGCTCACGGCGGACACTGTGTACCACGTTGCGGCTCAGGTACTAAGAGGAGGAAGTAAAGTAACATTAATAAAGTTGGAATCCTACCATGTCTTTGGCCAGCAAACGCACAAGCAGAACAGGCCCAGAGCAGACAATGCCAGCCTGTTGTCACTGAGCCCAAGAACGGAGTCTTGGGCAGTGGAAAGGAGTCCACTGAGCCCAAGAAAGGAGTCCTTTAAAAAAAAGCTACATTACCTTGATCACTTCTGGAAATTGCTTCATCCTCTTCCCACAGGGGCCATAATACCAGGTCTCCCCCTGCCATCGGTGGCTGCCCTTCTTGATGCGCACCTCTCTCCGCCACCTGCCAGAGAAGCACATGGGCCCTGCCGCCAGGTCACACCCCTACCCACTCCCATGCCACCTAAGAGCGAAGCCCTTTGAGCAGATGGCCCTCCCCACATTTGTATCTCTAGAACTGCATGCAGATGCAAAAGCACCAAGAGAGATAAGCTTGGCTAGAAGGCTGACTTGAGCTCCAGCAAATACATCAAGGCCCTTAGGAGAAAAGCAAAACACCAAACTGCACAAGCTCAGAGAGATCTCCATCCCTCCTTTACAAAATCAGTGAGATAAGCTGCCAGAAACCCCTCCCTGAGCCATTCAGGGCAGTTACTGGATTTCCAGTAAAGAGAATAAAGACCTAAGGGGAATAAAGACAGAAGACAAAGGGCAGGGAGGCAAGCAGAAAAATAAATTTGCTGCTGATTCCATGAAAAGACTCAATATGCCAGGGTTTAGTTAGAGTTAGTTCTAAGACTAACTCTAATCTTTCTCTCAAAATTTTAAGCAGTACTCAGACTTGGTGACCACAAGTAGCCTTGAGGGGCAGGGGTGGGGAAGATCCAGGAAGGCAGTTATTTCCACAAGGCCCTGGTGTCAGCTAGTTTGTTCATTTTGGTCATGTACTGTTCCTGCCCTTACCTCTTCTAAGAGCATTAAAACAACAAAACCACCTCAATTCATTAGTACTAAGTCACTCCTCATTCATTACTATCCCTTCTCCACAGAAATAGGACAAGCCAGCTAGTTTGGATGTGAGCCCTAGGGTTTGGAAAAGATAATAGCTAGAGCTCCTTGGGCAAAATTGAATCACTACAAGATGAAGAAAGAATAGGTGATGGAAGACAGACCTTGAGAGAAGAAGGAAAACCTAGGAATCTCATGCCAAGAAACATTATCACTGCAGATAACTGTCCTGTAATCTACTCTTGTCTGGCCCATTCCTCCCCCACCTCAGAGGAAAAGAGGCATTCCCTCCTTTCTAGAGTTGTGCATTAAACTTGTCAAGGTCAATAAATGCAGCAAACTAGAGCATTTACCCATGTTGGAGGGGAAGACGAACTTCTTCTGGGGTAGCAATACGTCTCCTCATGACATCACCTTGGGAAGAAGGGATACCCAAGTTAAGAGTTCAAGCAAAATATTTAAACAATAGGCCAGCAGGGAAAGGCTAACTGCAACATGGGACAGAAAAGTTTCTTGGAACCAGACAGGGATAGAATAGAATCTGGATACTCACCACTACCAGAAGTAGTGAGTCCTTCTCCAGTGATCTCTTCCAGGTCAGCAGTGGTTTCTAGAAAGCTGCTGACATCCTTATTTGCTGGGGAGGCTGTCGGAAAGGCAGCTGCTGGGGAAGTTACGGGAGAGGCTTTTGGGGATGTCACTGAAGCCGTCAAGGGGATTTCTGACGAGACTGCTGGGAGGACTGCTGAGGAAGCTGGAGAGACCACTGAGAAGACTGCTGCAGAGACAACTGTAGAAGCTGTGGGACAAACTTCTGGAGAGATTTCTGGGGAGGCTGCTGGAGAAACCACTAGGGAGACTGCTGGGGAGGTTGTTGGCGAGACTGCTGGTGAGGTTGCTGGATGTAGCTGAATAGTGGATGACTGATCAGGAGCTGGCTGGGTCAGGGATGGTGGGAAGTCTGAAGATTGAGTTTCCATTTCTTCCTGTTCAGCGTCACTACCATTATTCAGGTCAAAGCTGTTATCTAGAATCCAAAGGGACAGGATAGGCTTTAAAAAAAAAAAAAGGCATCACATAAAACAAGAGAATCTACTCAGTCAAACCTGGACCAAGCTAAACAGGGTTACTTCAAGGGGTCTTCCCTAGGGTTGGAAAAAGGAGTAGCTTTTTCTCCCAACCAGTCATGAAGATTAAAGGGTAAAGTTGCTACAGATGTCATTGTGTGAAGAAATACCTTTTACCTGGTGCCAATAAAGCCTCTAGCCTCCTTCTCCCTACAAATTCCAAGTCTCACAAGTTCTTCAAAGCAGAGGGCACGGGTCAGAGTATAGCAGCCTATGCCTCTTTTAGTTCCACCATACACTATCCCATAGCCCCTCAGCTCCCAGCAAGGTGCTCTTGCTTTCCTACCTTTTTTTTTTTTTTTTTTGAGATGGGGTCTTGCTCTGTTGCCCAGGCTGGAGTGCAATGACACAATCTCAGCTCACTGCAACCTCTGCCTCCTGGGGCCAAGCGATTCTCCTGCCTCAGCCTCCCGGGTAGCTGGGATTACAGGCACATGCCAACACACCTGGCTAATTTTTGTATTTTTAGTAGAGGCGAGGTTTCACCATGTTGGCCAGGTGGTCTCAAACTCCTGATCTCAGGTGATCCGCCCGCCTCGGCCTCCTGAAGTGCTGAGATTACAGGCGTGAGCCACTGCGCCCAGCCAGATTTCCCACTCTTAAGGCCCTAACTATGAAACTTATTCTCTCATCTTTTCTCAGGTAAAGGTCTTTCTTTGTCCTACCTACCCTCACTTACCTTGCAGGACAGACTCCCCTAGGACAGATGGAGAGGTGGGACTGGCAAAGATAGAGGTTGATGTTTGACTATCATCTGCCAGGAGACTGAAGGCAGTAGCATTATTGAGGGAAGGGCAATCAAGGGCAGAAATCACAGGGCTGTCCTCAAGAGGCAGCTTGTCCTCTGCACCCATCAGCTCCGTGTCATCAATACCATATAGTCCTCCACTCACTGGCTCTGTTCACAAGGGTAGAAAAATCAGAGCAGGATAATGAGAAAAAAAATCAGAAAGCAAGATTTAAGAAACATTGGTCAGAAAACATCCAATTCCAGTTCCTACAATGTGAAGATTATTCCTAATATTAAGTTAGGTAACAAGTAAAGCTTTCTCCCTGAAAGAGTAGTCATGAGACTATAGGGATCATAAAAGTTTGAGGGGAGGCTGAGGCAGGAGAATTTCTTGAGGCCAGGAGTTCAAGACCAGCCTGGACAACATAGCAAGACCTCATCTCTACAAGGTGAAAATGAAAGGAAAGGCATTAGTGGTATTATCTACCCAGAGACCTATGCAAAATTCTAGGATTTATCATAAAATAGGTCTTTCTTGTACTTCAGTGGAGTAAAAGGTAACTGCTCACTGACAAATGTTTTCTTCCTAGTTTGTTAGAACCCAGAAAGATCAACTGTGTGGTAATAAGTCCCTATCCAGTGAATTATTACAGCCCAGAGCTCTTGGCCAAAAGAATACTGGGAAAGAACCTGGGACGTGAACCAATTCAGCTCAGAATTCAGTTAGCGCAGCAAGTCCTGTGGCATGTAACTGTGGTCTGCCTTAGGCCTACCTGGAAGCCCCAGTGCCTCTGATTGCCTAATACTTTTCCCATTTCACTGTCTCTTTCAGGTAAAGGTTGGCTACTCTGCATGGATAAGTTAAAGGGACCCAGCCTCCAAACCTACCTGGTGCCAGAGAGTTGAAGGGCTCCAGAGAGTCTTCACTGAGGATTGGAGTGTCTTCCAGTTGATCAGGAAGATGTGAAGGATCATCTAAACAGCTCACTGTGGGGTCAGGGACCAGGACTGAGACCTCTTGGTGTAACGATTCCACAGAAGGGACAGAGCCATTGTAGCCACACATCTTCAGTTCTAGGAAATCCCAGGAGAGACCAAAAGTCAAAATCAGTGCTTTATATTGGTTCATTTAGCTATACTAGGCAGTCAATCTTTGCTAGAAGGATGTTCACTCATTCAACATTTATTGCGGCCAGTTCATTGCTGGGAACCGATCACATCAAGATACTCTGAGCAGAGAGACGTGCTGGTAAAATCAATCCTACAGCAGGCAAAGAGAGGAAAAGAGAGTGGGGTCTGAGACAAGATCTCTATCATGTTCTCAGATATCTCCCCCATCCATTGGGAAACAGAGAAAACATCCTGTAATTTTACAGAGTGGTGGTTACCCTTGTACCAGGAATCAACTGGAAGCTAAGCTTTTATCTATTTTGAGGGAAAAGATGAGAGGGGCTGTCACATGTACTAATGCTAAACAACAAAAAAAAGGAAACTGAGTAGACAAATAATGATATGCTCTGCCTGCTTCCTTCCCTCCTTCGCATGCCAATCACTACATTGGGCTCAGATGACTTTAGCAGCCAGTCTGATCCTGCCACAGTCAATTTAAACAGCCTCAATGCCCACTGCTAGACCCTAACCACTCCGTATGTTTTGAAAGAAGCCTTTCTTGCTGCAGGGTGTCTGTTGGGGCTGTTTCGGGCTCGCCCACCTGCCCTCTCCAGGCCAGAAGCTCTGCATGAGCTTGAAATAATTTGCACTCCCACTCGCGAGCTGGTGCTGCTGCCACAAAAACACCAGCCACTTGGCTCTGCTAATTGCTAATCACCAACATGAAAATCAGCCTCCACTGCAGAGAGCTGGAAAGACAAGTTTTTCTCACCTCAAAAAGCCACTATCCCCCCGAGCTCCATTTTCCCTTTCCCCACCCAGTTCACCAACCCAGTTATACCTGGCTGCTCTTCTTCCAGCTCCAGGCTGCCTACCAAGCCAGTGCCATTCTCTGCCACAACTGAAGTCATCTCCTTTTCTGCTGCCTCATCAGGATGGATACCACTGCCTACCTCCTGGGAGGGTGCAAAGGTTTGAATGCTAGATCCCAACATAGGAGAAGTCTGTGGGGAGGTGAAAAAACTAGGGGGTCCATTGGGCATCACCTCAAAATTCTGGTCAGGAAAGGAATCATACAGTTCTTGTGAATCAAAGTTAAGCCCCATGGGACTCTGGGTACCGTTGGCCCAGAACTCTTGGCTCCCAGCCCGAAGGTTAGTGTTGTGACTTGGGGATGAAGGTTGCCGGCTGCCCCCAAGGATGCCGTTGAGTGGGTATTGTCCCCCCGAGAACTGGGAGAGAAGGGGTGGGTCCTTGAGGTTGCTGCCAGGATTGGCAGATGGGTACTGTGAGTAGTTCCAGAGACAGTCGTAGGCCACGCTGGGGTGATGGAGGTGTGAGGTGCTGGAGGAGTGGGGAGCAGAGTTCAAAATCCCTGAAGTAGTAGTGTGAGATACAGTAGATAAGCCATTAACATTCACATCCCCATTCAAACCTGGCAGAGAAGGAAAGAAAAGGTCAGTTACAGATATGTAGGCAAGCAACTTTACCAAAACAAACCCAAAGTAATAGCACTGACTAGAAAAAGACATGGTAAAGGGAAGGGGGATTTCTCCCCTGCTATATTTAGTTTTTGGGTCTCTGGAGAACACTAAGCCCAGAGGCTCCTGGATGTAGGTTTAGCAACTGCTGCTGAGGCTGCTGAGTCGGGGGCTAGAGAGTTCTCCAGGCCTACCACGAGAGCCACCAGCAGAGCTGGTTGCTGCTGCTTACTGCTGGCTTTTTTTTGGTTTATTTTTTGTTTGTTTTGAGACAGAGTCTCGCTATGTCACCAGGCTGGAGTGCAGCGGTGCAATCTCGACTCACTGCAACCTCCGCCTCCCGGGTTGAAGTGATTCTCCTGCCTCAGCCTCCCGAGTAGCTGGGACTACAGGCGCCCACCACCACGTGCGGCTAATTTTTGTATTTTTAGTAGAGACGGGGTTTCACCGTGTTGGCCAGGATGGTCTTATCTCTTGACCTCGTAATCCACCTGCCTCGGCCTCCCAAAGTGCTGGGATTACAGGCATGAGCCACCACGCCTGGCCTTTTTTGTTTTTAATTAAATGAAACTGTTTGCAGACTCCCTACAGTGACTTGCATTCTGCCCTACTCTCATTCCCTAGGGGATTTCTTTCCTTGGAGGGGCATGACTGAATTCTCCAGGGGCCCCCTTTCCCCAGTGCCTATTTGGCCCCACAGTGGTACCAAAAGGAACAACCTCCACCTCACTGGCACATGCAGATCCAGCACTTTGTGCTGGGCTAAGAATAGAATTTGCAGTCACCACAGCGACAAGAACCCAGCTCAGAAGGCTGGGCTTGGCCCTTCCGTATAGGCATTGGAAGGTAATATGCCAGCTGGGGGTGTGGGGGGGAACTTTGCATGCAGTACTGTAGAATTCAGCTCTCAATATCAATGGCAACCTCTGGGATGGAGGACAATCAATCAAAAAGAACCAAGATATTAATGAAGCTTGAGGGTAGGGTGGAATCCAATCAAATAAGGGAGCTTCTGCCATCTGCAACCCTCTTCGAGAGGATCGGAGGGAGAAGTAGCAGTATTTTTCTGCTGCAAGAAAGGAGGGAAGCATGTGGGCTTCTCTCTGCTTCCAAGTATAAAGGACTTGAAACCCAAGCAAGATTATAGAGGTACCTGGCGAGTCATGGTACAGAGCAACTGGTAAGCCAAATCCAGGAAAAGACCCAATCCTGGCAGCAACACCTCCATATGGAATTATGAACTTCTCTCTGGGGAACTAGGTAAGCATTAAACTTTCCCTTGTCCCTACCTTCCATCCAAGGACAGAAGGTGGAATAAGTACTTCTAGCATCCGCCTTTCTCTGATGTACAAACTAAAAGGAAATACACTGCAAACTTCATTCAACTCTCAGTCCTGGCCCAGTGTAGCTTCCCTAACCTCTAAAAACAGCTTCTTAGAACACTAGCACTTTATCTCTCTCATGGGTCCAACCTGGTTATCAGCAGCAGTAGCCACCTCACTGCTCTGTCAGCAGCCAGGGGAACAGGGCTGACAGAAGAACAGGCTAAGATGAAAAAGCCAGTGGGTTTTTCTGATCTCTTCCAACCTTAAGTCAATATAAAAAATGTTTCCAAAAAACTCTAGAACTTGTTCTTAAAAGTTGATTTCTCTCCAGCAGCAAAGTAGAGCAAAATATCCCCCCGTGAATCTGCCCTAAAGGGATGATGCCCATTCCCTCCCCAGGCCAAGCAGCCCTCACACTCACTTTTCCCTTGCTGGGGGAAGTTCATGGGAGACCCGTTAGTGTAGAGGCCCTCCCCTGAGGAAGGAGAGGGTTTCAGTCCTGAGGCAGCAGGTGCAGGGGGAAGGCCAGTAAAGTTAAAATGGTCGTTTGCCTCCATTTCTGCAGGAGGGGAGAGAGAGGGGAAAAAAAATACTGGCGGTTAAACAAAGTTATGTCACCTGGAATCTTCCAGGGGGAATGACCCCTCCCCTCCACCTACTTACCCTTCTCCTACCTAAGTACTGTGTGAGGGAAGGTACAAGCTAAGAAAAGAGAAGGAGAAAATATGCCTCTAGCCTGAGCAATGACCCTATGAAAATAGTCTTTTAAAGCCAGCTTTGTAGATTAAAAAACAAAACAAGTTAGCGAAAAAAACCAAGATACAAGCCTGGAGGAGTCTTCCCTCTGTGTAAGCCCCACTCAGCCCAGGTTACCCTTCTATATTAGATATTAGCCCTCTACTGTAACACTTAACATTCTCCATCCTTTTGTTTTTATCCTCAAGGTAAAGTCTCCCTCCCAGGCCCACAAAAGGTTCTCAAAGCCATCTTTTTGACAGAAAAGCATATTTGATAAACACTGTTTGTTTCATTATTAAACTTGAGCTAAACATAATTTCTAATTATCCTATCCATAGCCCTAGACATCTCAAGATAGTAGTTACATTAGTAAAGGGATTTGAAAAGGAGAATACATTTCAGAAAGGTGATCATAATGGCAAACCTCAAATCATCCAGCAATACTTCTACTCTTTATGCTCCCCAAGAACACAGGTCAGAAAAATGTCAGCAGTGGAAAATTGATTAAATATGAGGGTATCCCAAAAAATATTATTCTGTTATGTCTATTATGGTTATTTCCCAATGTTTTAGTTTTGTGGCTTAAATATAAAGAAAGGGTCACAGAGAAAATAGCAAGATACTTATATTTGTAAAGTGCAATGGCTCATTGAGGTATGGCTAAAAAGTTTTTCACCCTTTCTGAATACTACTAAGCATGATGAGAAGCCCTTGATCGGAATGAATTTAACTTTGACAGAGGAAAGAAAACAAAGCAAGCAGAAGCCAGAATTATTGATAAAGTCTAACATATCAATTGGATTCTTGTGATATCCTAGTGCATACCAACTTGATATGTGAGAAACATAATCTGTCTTGATACAGAAAAAGCAACTCCTTGAATTATGTTACTACATTTTAAAAAAGAGAAGAATTCAGGACGGGTACAGTGGCTCACCTGAGGTCAGGAGTTCGAGACCAGCCTGACCAACATGGTAATACCCTGTCTTTACTAACAATACAAAAATTAGCTGGGTGTGGTAACAGGCGCCTGTAATCCCAGCTACTCAGGAGGCTAAGGAAGGAGAATCATTTGAACCTGCAAGGCAGAGGTTGCCGTGAGCCGAAATTGCGCCATTGCACTCCAGCCTGGGCGACGAGTGAAACTCCATCTCAAAAAAAAAAAAGAAAAAGAATGAATACACTGGTTAAGTACATATATGATGAGGCCTGGCATAGTGGTTCACACCTATAATCCCAATACTTTGGAAACCAAAGCAGGAGGACTATTTGAGGCTAAGAGTTTAAGACCAAGCTGGATAACATGGTGAGACCGATCTCTACAAAACATTTTAAAAGTAGCAGGGTGTGAAGGCTGGGCGCGGTGGCTCACACCTGAAATCCCAGCACTTCAGGCGGATCACCTGAGGTCAGGAGTTTGAGACCAGCCTGGCCAACATGGTGAAACCCTACCTCTACTAAAAAATACAAAAATTAGCCGGGCGTGGTGGCAGGCACCTGTAATCCCAGCTGCTCGGGAGGCTGAGGCAGGAGAATTGCTTGGACCTGGGAGACGGAGGTTGCAGTGAGCGGAGATCATGCCATTGCACTCCAGCCTGGGGAACAAGAGCGAGACTTCATCTCAAAAAAAAAAAAAGTAGCAGGGTGTGGTGGGGCACACCTGTGGTCCTAGCTTACTCGAGAGGCTAAGGCAGAAGGATCACCTGAGCTCAGGAGGTCAAAGCTGCAGTGAACCATGATCATGAAACTGCACTCCGGCCTGGGTGACAGAGCATGACCCTGTCTCAAAAAAAACAAAAAAAGAAAAGAAAAGAATATATACGCCCACTGGCCAAAGTCTGCAAGAGTTACATTCATAAATATGCTACATTACTAAAATTAGATACCACTAGTATAAATGTGAATATAATATAATTCTGAGCATGATATATAAACCCTGCATAGTATGTGGGAATTGTCTGTATCTTAATCAATTTTAACTGAAATTTTAAAAATAAAAATAGGCCAACCATGGTGGCTCATGCCTGTAATCCTAGTGCTTCAGGAGGCTGAAGCAGGAGGATTGCTTCAGGTCAGGAGATCAAGACCAGCTTGGGAAACATAGCAAGGCTCTGTCTCCACAAAAAATAAAAAAGTTAGCTGAGCATGGTGGTTCCTGCCTGTAGTCTCAGCTGCTCAGGAGGATGAGGCAGGAAGATTACTTGAGCCCAAAAGTGCAAATCCAGCCTATGCACCATAGCAAGACCCCATCTCTAAAAACTAAAAGCAATTTGCATTTTGTTGATTTAAGGGAAAAAGTTTTTAGGACTTATCTCCCATATAGGATATCTCATCTTTAGTCTAAATAGGGGTGTCCAATCTTTTGGCTTCCCTGGACCACACTGGAAGAACTGTCTTGGGCCACACAAAAAAATACACTAATGAGAGCTGATGAGCTTTTAAAAAAAAAAAAAAACACACACACAAAAAAATCTCCATGTTATGTTTTAAGAAAGTTTACAAATTGGTATTGGGCCAGATTCAAAGTTGTCCTGGGTGGGTTGGACAAACTTGCTCTAAATTAAGTAGCAGACCTAAACCTGCTATGCATCAGTGAAAAAATGGAGTCTTTATAGTGAAAAGACCCCAGGTTAGCCAGGCATGGTGGTGAGCAGTTGCAGTCCCAGCTACTTGGGAGGCTGAGGCAGGAGGATCGCTTGAGCCTGGGAAGCAGAGATTGCAGTGAGCCAAGATCATGCCATTGCATTCCAGCCTGGGTGACAGAGCGAAACCCTGTCTCAAAACAAAACAAAACAAAACAAACAAACAAACAAAACACACAGGGCCCTCCAGGATTTCCCTTTTTTTTTTTTTTGAGACAGAGTTTCCCTCTCGTTGCCCATGCTGGGGTGCAAGGGTGTGATCTCGGCTCACTGCAACCTCCGCCTCCCAGGTTCAAGCGATTCTCCTGCCTCAGCCTCCCCAGCAGCTGGGATTACAGGCACCCGCCAACACGCCCAGATAATTTTTTGTCTTTTTAGTAGAGACGGGGTTACACCATGTTGGCCAGGCTGGTCTCGAATTCCTGACCTCAAGTGATTGACCCACCACAGCCTCCCAATGTGCTGGGATTACAGCCATGAGCCACTGTGCCCAGTCAGGATTTCCCTAGTATAGTTAACAGCTACTCCTCAGCAGTAGGGGGTCTGAAAAATAAGCATCATGAGATAATAATCCTTCTGAAGTGCAAGAATTAAAGGAAAGTTCATTCCTTAGTCTCTAGTTAGGTTCCTTCCAAAGCTCATACCACAGAGCAAGGAGGACATTCTTCACTTCAGAAGTCCTGGAAATACTATGCCTAGAGGGCCACTTTCATCTGATCCTCACCTCTCCTCTCCCCAGTTTTTTGTACACCTCCCCTGGTGTAGAGGACACATGCAATTTCCATCCTATGTGCAGTGGACTATATCCTCCTCAATGAAGGGTCACAGTTCATTTTTCCATTCTCTATTTGAATCCAAGAACAAAGCTGTGACAGCCTCTCTGCTGCTCTGGAAAAGCACAGCATATCCTGTTTTTGTAAATATTAATAACAACATGTCGATGGCTCACAGAAATCAGAGAAGTAAAAAGAACGGGAAGTTATCTAGTATGTGAGATCGGTTTCTCCACCTGTCTCTTCTGAACTGTCATCAGAACCACAACCACTTCATTTACAAGAAGCTTCCTAGACACATAAAATTGTCTTTGTGGCTGTGCAATGTGGTCAGCACAATGTAGTGGGGTCCAGGTTCAAATCCCAACTCTACTATTTACTAGCTAGCTGTTTAACCTTGGACAAGTTACTTATACTTGCTGGGCCTAAGTTTCATCATCTGTAACAATTTTTGTACCCACTTTTAAGGACTGGTGAGGATGAAATGAGAAAATCTAAATTAGAGCCCCAGCACATTGTCTGTCATCCAGCAAGCACTCCATAAACGTTAGTTTTTTTTTTCTTCTTCTTGAGACAGAGTCTCACTCTGTCATCCAGAGTGGAGTGCAGTGGCATGATCACAGCTCACTGCAGCCTGGAACTCCTGGGCTCTAGTGATCCTCCTGCCTCAGCTTCCCAAGTAGCTAGGACTACAGGTGCTCACCACCACACCTGGCTAATTTCTAAATTTTTTTGTAGACACAGGGTCTCGCTATGTTGCCCATGATGGTCTCAAATTCCTGGCCTCAAGCAATTCTCCCACCTTGGCCTCCCAAAGTGCTGGGATTACAGGTGTGAGCCACTTTACCAGGACTACATTAGTTACTATTATTAGATAAATGGTAAAAGACTGTGTAGTTTTCAAAAAGATAATCAGGCCTGGCCGGGCGCAGTGGCTCACGCCTGTAATCCCAGCACTTTGGGAGGCCAAGGCAGGTGGATCACCTGAGGTCAAGAGTTCGAGACCAGCCTGGCCAACATGGCGAAACCCCATCTCTATTAAAATTACAAAAAATTAGCTGGGTGTGGTGGCGGGCACCTGTAATCCCAGCTACTCAGGAGGCTGAGACAGGAGAATTGCTTGAATCCAGGAGATGGAGGTTGCAGTGAGCTGAGATGGCACCATTGCACTCCAGCCTGGGTGACAGAGCAACACTCTATCTCCCAAAAAAAAAGATAATCAGGTCTAAACGGTCTACATATAATCTAAATATAATTTAAAACTAGGGATGATCCAGCCAGACTTCCTCATATACAATTTGACTCCTGATTTCAGATGTCACTTAAATATGGAAATTAATTATGTCACAGTATGGGAATACAAAAAAAATGTGAACACCTCCTCTCAACAATAAACCTAGGTTTATTTCATTTTAACCTTCCTACTCAAGATGGTTTTCACAATAAACCCTAAAGGTAAACTCTGTCCTCCCATCCAGAGCTAGTAAGAACAGTAAAGCAAAGGAGACTATCTCCCTTTGAACTAATAGGATTTTCGCCAACTGAGAAAAGAAATCAGCTAGTGCCCAACCCCTAGAGTAGCAGATGACTCTCATACCAGGAAGTACATTCATGCAAGCACCCAGCCCAGTCCCAGCTGTACATAAATGGATCTTTTAAGAGCTCCTATGTTTCATTTATAAGAGTAAGGGACATTGCCCTATAAGCTTAAAGCAATAAAGCCCTCCCCACAGGGTCGAATAGGTTGCTTTTCTCCCAGTTCCAATCAAAGAGCTGCTACCCTGTGGGCCTGTGACATAGTTTAATAGAAAAAGGCTGACAACACCGGGAGCAGTGGCTTGCGTAATCCCAGCACTTTGGGAGGCCGAGATGAGCGGATCACGAGGTCAAGAGATCGAGACCATCCTGGCTAACACGGTGAAACCCTGTCTCTACTAAAAATACAAAAAATTAGCCAGGCGTGGTGGCAGGCGCCTGTAGTCCCACCTGCTCGGGAGGCTGAGGCAGGAGAATGGCTTGAACCTGGAAGGCAGAGGTTGCAGTGAGCCGAGATCGCGCCGCTGCACTCCAGTCTGGGTGACAGAGACTCCGTCTCAAAAAAAAAAAAAAGAAAAAGGCTGACAATGCACAAAGTGTTGAAATAAATATTATATATTTCAACACTGTTACAGGTGTCCTCCCTGACCAATTCTAACCCTCCAGCCTCTGAGGCTACCCCCCGGGACAATAAGACACATTAACACCCTTCAGCTGGATATTGCAGTGGTCCCTGCAGCTCTTCGGTTCATTCTTCTCATGGAGTACACCCAAATCTCACAAATGGGGTGGGGAGGTGAGAGAGATTTCAAATGTTTATCTTGACTAAACAGCAAAGGCAAATTCTAGAGTAAAAATCACACCACTACATTTTAGCTTTGTAATTGTGAACATCATGAAGGATATTTCTTAACTCTACACATCTCTGGATTACCCACCACACTCTAATGCAGAGGTTCTCATCGGGGCAATTCTGCCCCGTAGGGGACATTTAGTAATCTCTGAAGGTATGTGCTACTGGCATCTAGTAAGCAGAAGCCAAAGATGCTGCTAGGCATCCTTCAACACACAGGACAGCGCTCCCCCCACCCGACAACGAAGATATTATCTGGCCCACATATCAATAGTGCCAAGGCTGAGAAACCCTGTTCTAATGTAAAAGCTGTCCCATTCCTGCCCACACCTTGGGAAAGTTCCAAGTTTTCACTGTTCCCAGTTCCTGACACTGCAAATGAGGATGCTTTGGCTTTTGTATCTAAAAACCTCGTCTCCCTGGCTAAGCCATCTTCTTCCACCAATAAGAGCTCCACGTAGGCTGGGAGAGGTGGCTTATGCCTATAACCTCAGCAGGATCACTTGAGGCCAGGAATTCAAGACTGGCCTGCGCAACATAGTGAGACCCCATTCTCTACATTAAGAAAAAAAAAATTCCAAGTACCAAGCCACAGAATAAATATGCCCTCTTCTCCAATCATGATAACCCATTCTGAGTGCCCTGGTAACAAGCTTCCTTTGAACTCTGACTTGGACAAACTATATCATATACTGACTGAGGCTCAAAATATCCATCCTCTCCTTAACTACCTTCCCTAGTCAGGACTCCAAGTGAGGCAGAACAAAGATAATGAAAGAAGGAAGATTATACTAAGAGAGGGCTACTCAGAGAAAACTGTCACATCCAGGCTGTTCAGAAGAATTCAAAAATGACTGTTCTCTGTCCTTATTTCTTCTACATTATGTCGGTTCCACAGCATCAGTTGGATATAAGTTCCACCATTATATCTCCAGCACCTAATTTAGTGCTAAGTATTCAAAAGAACCAAAGGAAATATTTGTTGAGTCCATGGACTGAAGAAATGAATGAGTAAATCTACCTTTTCTGCCACTACCAGCTTACTCATCCAATGAAGGTCATGGGCTTTGCTCTTACTATTTTCAGAGAACAAAAAAAAACTCAGCTTCATTCTTCACAGAGATAAAAATTTCAAGAGAGAAGAAAGGCCTCAAATCTTGACGTACTTAAAATAGCCATTCCTTGAAGAAAATAAGGCCTGAAAATAGGGAAGAACTGATAATGTAAAAAGCCAATAAATTAGCTAGGTGTGGTGGCATATGCCTGTAGTGCCAGGTTCTCTGGAGGCTGAGGTGGGAGGATTATTTGAGTCTAAGACCTGGAGGCTGCAGTGGCCTATGATCGCATCACTGTTCTCAACCAAACAAAAAAATAAATAAATGTAAGCTCTGAATTAATAAAACGTTCTGCTTGGTTTAACTGAACACTCGAGGCATATAATAGGTTTTTATATATTTGTTAATTAAAGAAACTACAGGTTAAGTTTTCTGCCACATTTCTGGTCATTTTACTCTCAGAAGACCAGGAATGCCTCTGAAATTGCAGGACACTAAAAGCCACAGTCCAGAGGTTATATTAAGGTTATTTCCCTCTTTCAGCTCTGATTGTTTCTTAGAATTTATTTATTTATTTATTTATTTTTTGAGACAGTGTTGCTCTGTTGCCCAGGCTGGGGTGCAGTGGCACAATCTCTGCTCACTGCAACCTCCATCTCCCCGGTTCAAGCAATTCTCCTGCCTCAGCCTCCCAAGTAGCTGGGATTACAGGCACCTGCCATCATGCCCAGCTAATTTTCATATTTTTACTAGAGACAGGGTTTCACCATGTTGGTCAGGCTGGTCTTGACCTCCTGACTTCAGGCAATCCACCCGCCTCAGCCTCCCAAAGAGCTGGGATTGCAGGCTGAGCCACTGCACCCGGCCAGAATTTAAACTCTAACAGTTAAGGACTCTACCCTTTCCACCCCCAAAAATGAACTAAGCAGGCAGGTTAAGGACCCCATTCATGAGGCAGGTTACAGAGTCCAACCTCAAAAGACTAAAAGTAGGAAGACCATCTATCTCTTAAAAACTTCTTCCTTTCTTTGGTAAATTTTTGGCAAGATTACAGTATTTTAGTCTGCAAAATGCCCCCATAATAACTGTTCTCTTTAATGAGGAGAAAAGACAAAACACTAAGCCAATGCTACTTTTACTGCTAGTGACAGTATCTTCAAAGTATCAGATATCTTCAAAGATGGGCTTTTTTGTTTTGCACAATTTTTTAAATTTCAAAATTAGGCAGACTGACAATAACAAGCTGGTGAAAAATAGTCCTACTGACCCACATGAGATAATACTGAGAAACTATTCATCTTGGGCTATATATAAGGCATATGAGGACACCAACATCCTAAGAAACAAACCAAGATTATTTGCCCCAGGAATTATCTCAAATTTTATACTTGGCATTATTGCTGCTCTTGATACATCTCACACAAGGTCAAACATCATTATCAATGACTAACTTCTATACTGTTTTAGCAGTAAAAATAGCAGTTTGGTGCTTGACCTCTTCAGTGGTGACAAGAAAGGTCAACAGCAGGAAGACACTGTCAGTAACCCTAACAAGCTTTGTTTCTCTCCTAGTAATACTTGATTCCAGAGCCGCAAGACTACAAGATGAACCTTTCATTCTAGACTGGCTCTGGGGTCAGCCCATACAGCTCTCTTTACACCTCAGATTTTTTTCTTTCATCGAGAAGCTTGAAATATTAAGAAATATATTTCTCTGACAGAAAAATGCACCCATTTTATAAGAAGGCCATGAAAGGTTTGCTTCATTCAGCTCCCAATTCAATCATGTATCAAATGAAATCACTATTTTCTCAAAATCAGCTTTTCTTTTAAAAGTCCAAAGACTCAAGAGTAGTTATTTCTCCTTTCTTTACTCTTTTAACCCCCAACAGGGAAAATCAACTTGCTGTTCTGTCAAGTGCCAATTCAGGTAAGCAAAGGCTGAAAAAAGGGGAACTTAAAATCAGCATCAAATCAACCCCATCAGACAGCAACTTAAAGGAACTAATCAGGGGCAAGAAAAAGGATGCTGACATCAGATGGACTTCTTTTTACTGTTTCCAGAATATCAAAAACCCCAACAGCCCCAGTGAGAAGAGCAATGATGCTATCTTACTAGTGATGATGCCACTTTCACACAATCATAAGTGTTTATCTGCTCCCATACTGGATCTTTAATCTAGGGATCTTCATCTAGGTGGGAGGGGTTTTTGCCTGGAAAATAAATAGTGAAAAGATGATTTAAATGACAGGCTTAGGTAGTTTTCAGAATAGTCCAAATAATCTTAAAATGTTATCTTTCAAGGCTTGGCACGGTGGCTCACGCCTGTAACCCCAACACTTTGGGAGGCTGAGTTCGAGTTCGAGACCAGCTTGACCAACATGGCGAAACCCTTCTCTACTAGAAATACAAAAATTAGCCAGGCATGATGGCGCATGCCTGTAATTCCAGCTACTGGAGAGCTGAGGCAGGAGGATCACTTGAACCTAGGAGGCGAGGGTTGCAGTGAGTCGAGATGGTGCCACTGTACTCCAGCCTGGGCAACAGAGCGAGACTCCATCTCAAAAAAAAAAAAAAAAAAATTTTATCTTTCAAAATCGAAAATCCTGTGGTCCTGGTGTCATAGGCCGGGCACGGTGGCTCATGCCTGTAATTGCAGTACTTTGGGAGGTTAAGGCAGGCGGGTCACTTGAGCCCAGGAGTTCAAGACCAGCCTGTGCAAAGTGGCAAAACCCCACCTCTACAAAAAGTACAAAAAATTAGCCGGGTGTGGCGGTGCGTGTCTGTGGTCCCAGCTACTCAGGGGGCTGAGGTGGGAGGATCACTTGAGCCAAAGAGGTTGGGGCTGCAATGAGCTATGATGGTGCCACTGCACTCCAGCCTGGGCATCGGAGTGAGACCCTGTCTCAAAAAAAAAAAAAAAAAAAAAAAAGAAAAGAAAGAGAAAAGAAAAGAGAGAAGAGAAGAGAAAAAAAAGAAAAGAAAAGAAAAGAAGACCAGGTATGGTGGCTCACACCTGTAATCCCTGCACTTTGGAAGGCCGAGGTGGGTAGATCACCTGAGGTCAGGAATTCGAGACCAGCCTGGCCAACATGATGAAACCCCATCTCTACTAAAAATAAAATAATTAGCTGGATGCGGTGGCGGGCTCCTGTAATCCCAGCTACTCGGGAGGCTGAGGCAGGCGACTCGCTTGAACCCGGGAGGCAGAGGTTGCAGTGAGACAAGATCACACCACTCCAGCCTGGGCGACAAGAGCAAAACTGTCTCAAAAAAAAAAAAAAAAAAAAGAAAGAAAAAAAAAAAAGAAAAAAGAAAAAGAAAAGAAAGAAAAACAAAATTCTGTGGCCAACTGTTGCCCCTAACCAAATCCAGTGTGCAACAAAATGCCTGGGGACATAGCACACAGTCCATCACTATATGTTACAGGAGAAATATCCTGGGATTATCAAGTGAAAAGAAAGAAAAAAAAAATCTGGGCACAAGACTTTACAGGGAACAGAGGAAAAGCTTACCAATCTCCAAGAAGAATAAGAGGGGAGACGTTCTTTTATGGATTAAAGAGTAAGTCATATGATAACTAACTGTACTATTCTAATTAGTTGATTCTGCAGAAGGCAGTATCTCCAGCACCCTTAGTCAAATAACAAGCTTCCCACAGGGGCTGCCCTTAGGCTAGAATCACCACCAAGGACCGAGTTCACCAATCTCAGTCTGTAAATCAGTCCCTACCCCCAACACACAAATCCATCTAATAGTTAAATCTTCCTCACCCCTTCCTCTTCGTCCATTTCTCAGAATCTACCCTTCTTCACAAGCTCACTCGCTCAGGTGCTCTGCAATATAGAAACTGTCATAATAACTATACTAAAGTAGGACCCCAAGAAGCTACTCGTGCCACAAAAGATCTCTAGTCTCCCTGACAGCTCTCTATGCTGAGGGAATTTGCATCACTTATATAGAGTGTACCCCGCTGGTAGATAACTGAGTTTGCTTCTCTATGACCTCTAGCTCAAGGGAAAACAAAACGAAACCAGACAGGAAGACAGAGATGTTCTGGAGGAGGGATTGGGATACGTGAGTCAACTGAAGTTGACTACTTCCAGTTGACAAGTTTACAAAAAAAAAAAAAAAAAGTCCAACGAAAGGTCTCTCGGACCACATGGTTGGCAAGATCCAAGCTTGCCCAGAAGGCTTCAGAAAATGAAACCAAATCTGACTAAAATGGACATTTCAAAACAACAAGACACGCAGCAGCAAACGCACAGCTGCCATTTCCCGGCCACTTCCTGCGGGAGGCTGGGGGAGGGGCTGTTTGTGTACAGATGGAGGTGGAAGCTATCCCCTCCGTCGTCCCCCAAAGCAGACAAATCTCTCACTCCAATAAACCCTACAAAGGACAACTGCTATTGGCATTGCCTCCTCCTGAAAACTGGGAACACCGGGAAAGAAAGGAATGATGCGGTATCATCTTTCTGCCACGGAAGCGGGGATCCCCTCAGTGAGGAATATCCTTGGAAAAAGGAATTCCTCTTTATTCTTCCCTTCTGCCCCTCAGCCCAGCTCAAATTCGAAAGCCTCAGCGGAAGCCCTATCAACCTCCATCCCCAGAGTGGGGGATTCTCCCGGGACGCGAGGGCGCCGAGCCAAGCGCAGCACCACCCTCAGCAAGGAAGGCCCTCTCCTGATCTCCACGCTCAAGAGAATGGGTGCGCTCCCCGAGGGAGACACCCTCAGACCCCTAGAAACCCCTTCCGCCCTCCACTCACCGCAGTCAAAATGCCCAGCTCCCCGCAAGCGGAGCGTTTAACCCGCCAAGGGAACCCCCTCACCCACCCCTCGCGCTCAGGCAATCCCCACCCCCACCCGAGGAGGTGGAGCCCCTCCCGGGGATTCCATCCCAAGTCCCCCACAGGAGTCATCTCCACCAGCCAGGCGGCTTCTCCGCCTCCTCACTGTCGCCGGGAGCCCCTACAGCTCCTCCTGCCCCCGCGGCCCGTCCGGGGTCCTCAGCAGCCCCACCAGCTCTGTTCTCCTCCCAGACCCCAGAGCAAGGAGACCCTCGCCTCGGGTTGGATCCTCGCAGGAAATAAGCTCCCGTCGGCTTCCCGCCCCGGCAAGGCTCAAGCCGGCTCTGGAGCCTCCGTTCCCCGAGGGAAGCCTCGGATGAAAGCAGGGCTCTCTCCCCCTCAGGCCCCTGGCCACAGACCCCACCAACCTGAGGCAGCGGCGTCCAGCCGGGCTCGGGGCTTGTCTCTCCCCGGGGTACAGGCGGTTCACATGGCCGCGCTCTGGGCGCCAGAAGGGGTGGAGACGCCCGCTGGGGAGGGGGTCTGGGGCCCGGGGTCCGGGAAGGGGGAGGGGGGACGCGGCTCAACCGCGGGGCCCGAGAGGAGCCAACATGGCCGGCGGGGGAGGAGTGAGTCGGAGCCGGAGGGGGCGGAGAAGCCTCGGCCGGGAGAGTCTCCCCACGCGGCCTCCGCCACAGGGTCCTAAAGCCCGCCATCCTCTCTTTCCGACCCAGACCTGGGTCCTAGCGCCGCTGTGTCTCCTGCAACCCTGGCCACCTTGCCCACCTGGCAGCTCCCTCTGCACCCGCATCTCATGGCGGCAGTAGTCCTGCTTCACACAGGGCAAACTGAAAGGCATGCCACAGTCCCAAGGTTAACCTAAAAGACTAGACCAAAAGTCTAGGGCCAAAGGCATGTGCCACTTCTCTAACAGGCTGGTAGGGGGTAAGAGTCAGGGGAATTTCCGGGAGCAGTTATTTCCCAGGTAGGGTAATGGAAACGTGGAAATAGAAAGGTTAGTCACTCAGGGCGCGATTCAGTAAAGGGATGTGGAGAGGCAAGAGTCGGCCACCCACTCACCTCTGTCCCTTCAGTGCAGCCTGGTCCTGCCTGGATCACCACTTTCCTGGCGACATCTGCAGGGCCCTGGTCACCGGAAAGGAAAGATTCCTGTGCGTGGGGGAAAGAAGGTTCGGCTCTGGAACCAGACAGCAAAGACCTGAGTGTAGCCTAAATGCAGTCAGAGAAGTAAAGGATAAGCTGAAAACTAATCAGCAAAAAGATGCCACAAATGTCCACCCATTCTATGGTTCTGGGAATTTTTTTCTGACAGGGCTACATAACTGTGTGAAAACTCAGAAAAGTAAAATCTAGCAGAGGACTAGAGTTTGGCTGCCACCTAAAATGTCTACTGCAGGGCACCAGGATGAAGAACAGTGTCATATGATGTTAGAGCTTAGAGAATTTCTAGTTCAGGCCGGACGCAGTGGCTCACGCCTGTAATTCCGGCACTTTGGGAGGCCGAGGCAGGTGGATCATGATGTCAGGAGTTCAAGACCAGCCTGACCAACATGATGAAACCCAGTCTCTACTAAAAATACAAAAATTAGCTGGGCGTGGTGGCGTGCCCTGTAATCTCAGCTACTCAGGAGGCCGAGGCAAAAGAATTGCTTGAACCCGGGAGGCGGAGGTTGCAGTGAACTGAGATCGCGCCATTGCACTCCAGCCTGGGTGACAGAGGGAGACTCCATCTCAAAAAAAAAAAAAAAAAAAAATTCTAGTTCAACCTTCTCTCCTTCATCAAATGAAGAAATTATGACCCAAAGAGGTTCAATGACTTCCTCAAGGTCAAACAGTGGATAAAATATGACAAGAAAGGAAACCAAGTTTCCTTTCCTTGCAACTCAACACTTTGCAGGCTTCAAGATAATTCCCATTTAATTCAATGCAATGCAGTTCTAGAAACAATTGCCTAAACTGTGCAAAGCTCAGGCTGCTGAATATTCTGGAAAAGCAACAGAGTGGGGATGATGAAACTCTGCCAAGTTGAGGGGTGTCAATAAATACGTTTTCCTCTGGGGGTCTGAGGAGGAAAGAGATCTGAAAAATGGGCAGAGTTGGGGGGTGAGATCCATCACTCTACATTGGATTTTCTTACTCCACAGAGGGGTGGGCTCTTCCTGAATTTTGGGGAAAGATTCCACCCCTCCCCCCCACTACAAATGGCTCAGAGAGGATAAGAAGGAAGCTAGCTTTAGCAAAGGCTCACAGAGTGTGTGGGCCACAGACACAGAAGGCTAAGGGGGTTTCTTTTCCTCTCTCGAGATAAGTAGATTACCAGTGGAGGGAATAGGCAGGTGGAAACCAAAACCCTTCTCTCCTCCCTGTCAAAACAACAGATTTACAGGTCACCTTGGGGAAAAAAGAATACTCCTCCAACAGCCTGCTGACCTCAAGTCCCTGAGTAAGTGGAGGTCACACTCAGGGGAGAGGTTTCCTTCCTTCTGGAGAAAGGAGGGCTCTGGCAAACTTCTGCTAAGAAATGCCTTTCTATCCCCAAATAAAAAATAAAGGCAGGTGAAGAAACGCATAAAACTGACGCCTCAAGGGCGGCGGGATGGGGGTGGGGGTAAGGAAGCTGGTATCCCTTTGTCTTCCCTGCCCTTTTCCAGGGCAGATGAGGGAGACTCATCCTACCTCCTGCTCCCAATCTTAAAGGGGACCAGTCGGGGACTGGGCAGGCAGGGGAGGAGCCTGCGCCCGTCAGACGGGTGTAGCCACGCCCCTCCCCACACCCACACACACCCGCCGCTGGCTCCACTCTGCTCCGGAAGAGCCGGTTATACTGTGCCCCACTGACCGCCCCCACCCCTTCCGAGCCCCAGGCCTAGTCTCCAGGGCAACCTTTAGGCCTTATTCCAGCCAGGAGCGGTTAGGAAGAGGGGTGTTGGATAGGAGAGGACCACTTGGGATTAGAAAAGAAAACGAGGTAGGATCTATTCATCCCATCTGGTGCAGAAAGACTACAATCATCCTCATCCCTGAACGAGACCCCGCCTCATCTCATCTAATCAGGATCTTCCTTGCTCTGAGGAAGGATGAGGTTGGGGTGACAGTGTGCCCAACAGCTGGATGTTTACTTCCTGCTAGAAGTCACCTCATGCTGCAGCTGTGCTTCTCCCCCCATCCAGACAACAGAGGGCAGACTGACCCCAAATGTCCCAAAACATTCCTCAATCCCATCAGATGTGGCTGATCACCCACCCACCTCTCTTTTCCCCACCCATTTCCCTTCAGGAAGCTACTAGAAAGGAGAAGGGGCAAATGGTCATTTTATCAGCAACTTGTAAGGAGAGTCTCCAGGGAATAGGCTGAACCTCCCTCAAGCCAGGCCAGTGGACTTCTCATGAAGAGAATGGGGAGGGACAAATTAGCACCTGCTCCCCCTTTCTCACCCTCCCTGTGTTCCTGCGGCACCTCCCTGACTCTGGGGTCAGCTGCCACAGTGCCTGGCTCCACTCTGTAGCCAGATGGCTGGGGCTGGGAGGAGGAAGAGAGAGAAGGGGATTTGTTTGCATCCCTCTACGTCCTTCCCTCTCCCCCACCAGATACTCCTGGCATCCAACCCCAAACACCACTGCTGAACACCCTCTCCTCCCCCCAGCACCCCCTCCAAACATGACTTAGAAGAGTCTGAAGCAGATCCTGGCACCCAGTCCCCTAATTCTGGAAGTGAGGAGTGGGAAATGAAAGAGCATAGCTAGGGGCGCAGCTGGACTGGGGGAGGAGGGGGAATTCTCTAATGGAGGTGGGATAATTATTAAAGACCTCCCTTCCCCTCACTGGCTGAATGGATCATACTGTTAACAGGATCTGTCTAGCAGGGAGATGGCTCTTAGCCGGGTAACCATTCCAACTAGACCCCCCCCGACCAGGTTAAAGCAAAAGTCTTCACCCCCTCTACATTCTGGGAAGGCTAGATTCTCCCATAACACATCACAAGGACCATACTCCTCCCTTTCTTCCCCCACTTTTTTTTTGTTTTGTTTTTTGTTTGTTTGTTTGTTTTGTTTTGAGACAGTCTTGCTGTGTCGCCCAGGCTGGAATGCAGTGTGGTGATCTCAGCTCGCTGCAACCTATGCCTGCCAGGTTCAAGCGATTCTCGTGCCTCAACCTCCCGAGTAGCTGGGATTACAGGCACACGCCACCACGACCGGCTAATTTTTGTATATTTTGCAGAGACAGGGTTTTGCCATGTTGCCCAGGCTGGTTTCGAACTCCTGACCTCAAGTGATCTGCCTGCCTTGGCCTCCCAAAGTACTGGGATTACAGGCGAGCACCACTCCACCCGGCCCCCTTCTCCCCTTTAAGTCGAGAGGTGGCTCCTCAGATTCACAGTCTTGTTTCCAAACTTCTCAATGGGATTCTCTATGGTGGTCCTGGAAGTTAGAGAAAGCCCCTATTTCCTAGGGAGTCGGGGGGCTTCCTTTGCATCTGAACAGAGAAGACCGGACTTCTCTTGCCTTCCCCATCGCCCCAACTCCCTTAGAGATTTAGCCCCAGCTCCCCACGCACTCTCTCCCAACTGTCCCTGAGGCCCTGAAGCACAAGACTCCGACAGCGCCCTGGCCCCCAGCTCCCAGGTTCCGGGGGAGGGGCCTTCCTAGGCTGCACCGACCAACCCTAGGCCCAAGAGGAGAGCCATTCCCACCTGGGCTCAGTAGGCGGTGCTGAGGTTGGACCCCAAGCTCCCGGAGATGTAGGGTGGGGTGAGGACTACAGAAAAGGTTTAGATGGGACTTAGCTGAACTTAAAGGGCTGAGCGGAGCAGGGGCAGATAGTGCTATCGATGTTGCTCCCCCACCCCCCTTACTACGGGGAAGGAGAGGAGTTGGGGTGGGTATCCCCCCTCCCATTGGGGTTAGGAAGGCGTGGGAAAGCGCTAGTTCCAGAGGGGAGGAGGCGAAACCCAGACCGCGGGAGATTTTTCTGGCGAAGAAGGCGCGGGGGAGGGGGAGATCCTGGGCCCAGAATAGGAAAGGTACTCGGGAGAGGATGGCGGAGAGGCGTGAGAAGCCTCCGGATTCCGGTCGCAGAGGACAGGGGGAAAATGGGCGAGTAGATAGTTCAGGGGCGAGAGGAAGGGCAGCTCCCTCAGGGGGAGAGTCAGATCCCGAATCCCGGGGCAGCAGGGATCCCGGGGCAGGATACCGCAGGAACGGCCCACCAGGGTACTCCGGAGCTGGAGGTGGGTGCCCCGGAGCTGGAGGTGGGTGCCCCGGAGCTGGAGGTGGGTGCCCCGGAGCTGGAGGTGGGTGCCGGGCCTCACCTGGAGCAGGGCCGGGCCGCAGGCGGCGGCGGCGGCGGCAGCGGCGCAGGTGGCCGAGCCGGGCGGCGGCGGCGCCTCCTCCCCCAGCCCTGGGCCGGCGGCGGCGGAGGGGAGGAGGTGGTGCTTAAAGGGGCAGGAGCTACCGAGGTGAGGACAACCGCTCAGGAGAGCAGTCGCGAAGGATCCACTGGGTGAGAGGATAGCGGGTGGCGTCTCCTAGGGGCCAGAACCAGGAAGGATCCCAGATGGGAAGAAGAGAACAGATCCCAGAAAGAGACAGAAACTTCTGCGGTGAAGTGGGGGATGGTGGTAGGTCCGAAAGGAAGGACTTGGGAGAGCTCTGCCCGCGCTCCCAGGGCACGAGCAAAGACCGCTTCACAAAAGAGGCCGGGGAAGGCAGAAAGAGCTACATGGGCTCCTAGGAGGCCTAGGGGTGCAGGAGAGGGAACTCAAGGCCGAGCCTGCTGGGGGTCACGCGCAGCGCCCTACTAGGTGAACTGGTTCCCCGTGTTTCAGCTCCTCAGGGCCCCATCCCTACAGCTGTGGGGCCTTTGGAATCAGGAAGCCACGAAGGCAAAAACCTCCTATCCTCTCAACCTCAGTCCTGCCTCCCACTCAGTGCCCTCAGCGACTGTAGTGTGGGGGCCATCAATAGCAGCCCTAGTGAGGCTGATGTGGGACCATGAGAATCGACTTTGGTTCAGTTTTCCCCCAACCACCACCACCCTTGCTTCAGTCTCTGGGGCAACAGGAAGCAGCTGCTCAGTGCAGCCCCCACCTGAAGGTGGGTCAAGGTTGGGGAGGAGAGAAGACAGACTTAAAAGGCCTTAGAAAAATGAGAGGGAGGGGAGGCATTTTAAAGACCTTCCAGCACTGCCAAAAGCCGGCTTTACTTTTGTGGGGGCTAGCAGTGAGTACTGTCAAAATTTCCTTGAATCTCAACAGCTTAAATGGGGAGGAGCAGGGGCAATCCTCCACGGGGCGGCGGGGAGGGGGCTGGGAAAGCCCTGGCCTAAGGTGCGTCTCAGGCTCTTCCTTAGAACTGGGGCTTGCCCATACTCAGGATCCCGTGGTCGGCAGCCTCGCCAGCTGAGCCCTGTGCCCCCCATCCCCCAGAGTCCTGTTTCCTCTCCTTCAACCCCCAAATGAGCAAAGGTTAGGCCCCACCCCTGCTGAGTCAGCCAGGGAGGGAGTAGGCATCCCTCAGGCCTTCCCCGGGGCTGGTCCCCATACTCACCCATGTCAGGCTGGCAGAGCTCCAGGCTGGGACCACCCAGCTCCTCACTGTCCTTGGGCCCCTACTTCACGTAAAGATTGTTGTTGGATCCTCCCAAACTGTGAGCTGGGAACTAGCAAGAATCAAAAAGCCAGTGTATGCTTCCTGCGAACCACACAGCCTGAACTGCTGTAGGGTGATGTCCCTGTATGACAGACTGGGGTGGGGAGGGAGGAGGGAAGGGCGGGGCTTTCTCTGGGTGGAGAGAGGGAGGAGGCGAGGACAGGGCAGACCAGGAGAAATATGGAGGAAGGTGAGAGCTGTGTTGACACTCCGGTGGCATGATAGAAGAGGCCGGCAAAGGGGGAAGGAAACAAATAGTTGCAGCTACTGAGAGGGAGAAGGTTCTCGATAAACGCTGAAGGACGTGAACGTGTTGGGGGAAGGGGTGGAGGGATGCAAAAGACCTTTAGGATTTCAGTTCCCAGGTCTGTATCGGGTGACGTGAGAAAACAAAGCAGAAAGGGCTGACCTGTACCCTAGGGCTTTTTCTGCCAGCTTCTTACCCACTCCAGAGTCAGGACCTAGAGGAAGTGTCCCCACCCCCGTAACTCAGCATTTCCCCAAATTCCAGCTTTTCTGGGAGCAAACTACCAGCACAAGCAGCTCAGGGGCTCCACCTTCTGTCCAGATAATGACACAGGAGAGACTGCGGGAGAGGCTGCTGCCAAGGACGTCATAGGCAGATGGAAGGAAGCTTAGAGGCCCCTACTCCACCCCTGGCGCCGCGCCAAAAAGCTCTCCCCAACCTTCAGCCCCCAGGGGCCTCTGAATTGGGAGCTCAGCTTGTCCCCGCCCAGCTTCTACCTAACTTGATGGCCTCAGCGGGTGGAGCTTATAGATGCAGGCTCCTCCCCAGGACAAAAGCCCCAGCTGGTCTGTAAACAGTCTTTAACTGAGAGCCACATCCCAACAAATGGCCTTCATGGATTTGAAAATGGGATCAGAGTTCTTGCAGTCTCCAGTGCTACCGAGAGAGGGCAGTAGGATGGGTCTGGTCCCGGAAAAGAACACGAGGGGAACCCAATCTGACCTTGCACAGTTCTTTTAAATTGAAATGGTGAAATATACCTTCTACCCCTGCACCAGTCGGCTAAAATGAAGGGAAAATAACCTAACTTCATTAGTTTAGAAGCCCAAGCCAGCAACCCTGAAAATTGCTATTCCCTTGTAAGATTATCCTTTCTGGACTTTCATAAGGGGATCTTCACAGAGGGTGGACTAGGCCTTATGGTATTATATGCCTCTGCATAGCCTCAAGGAATCACAAGCAACTTTTATTTAGGCTTGCCCAAAATGTCAGGAAGTAGTTAAGTACACTTTCTGAAGACATGAAGGCCTAACCAAGATGTAGAGAACCCTTTTGATTCAATTTTAACAAAGATCAGTATTCTTCATCACTATTTCTTGAAAATTTAATTCATTAAACTCAGATTAACCCCTGGAAATAAGTTATTTCTAAAACGAGTTTTTCCCAATATGCCCTTCAAAAAAGGCCTATTTTTAACCAAGAAGTAGGGATGTGCCACATGGAATAGAGGCCAAAAAAAAAAAATCAATTTGTATTGAACAAAAGGCCCCAAACTGAGGCCCTACTAAGATCACACTACCCACAGGAAACCCCTCACGAGAGGTAGGTTGTCCATCAAAAGAGAATGGCTATTTTCAAGGACTGATTTCAGACATACATGGCCCACTTCATGCTGAAACTGCTTCTTATAGCCACTCTAAAAATCTAATTGTTGAAAACAGTGCTGGTGATGTGAGACTACATACACCTGTAGCCCCAGCTACTCAGGAAACTGAGGTGGAAGATCTCGAGCCCAGGAGTTAGAGACCAGTCTTGGCAACACAGCCAGACACCGTGTCTCTAAAACTAAAACTAAATACATAACCCTTCAGTGTTGACTATGTTGTCAGAACCAAGAGAATCAGACAAATTCTGAGGGGTGTACATTTTATTGGAAACCTTAAATACCATTCAGAAAGAATGTATGTTCAATCAAGGCTCTTGTGCAGCCTACACAGAAAAATGAAGCTTTTTGGGTTAGGGGCAAGGAGAGGGACAGTACAGAGGACAAAGACCCCTCACGATGAATGCTCTTCAGCCAGCTTATCAGCTTTTGCCACAGCTTCTTCAATGGGTCCCACCATATAGAAGGCCTGTTCTGGGAGATGGTCATATTCACCTGTATGATGGGGGAAAAAAAAAAGAGTAAGAAGTGGAGGGATATCAACTTTCTGCATCGTGTAACATTCCTCACCACTTGAGGCCATCAGTTAGAATGTGATGAATTCATGTCATCCTAGAAAGCTTAAATTTCCCTCACAAATCAAATTTACAAGACATGATACAGTACGAATTAAGAACACATGGGCCAGGCACGGTGGCTTACACCTGTAATCCCAGCACTTTGGGAGGCCAAGGCAGGCGGATCACCTAAGGTCAGGAGTTCGAGACAAGCCTGGCCAACATGGCGAAACCCCATGGCTACCAAAAATACAAAAATTAGCCAGGCGTGGTGGCATGCGCCTGTAATCCCAGCTACTTGGATGGTTGAGGCTGGAGAATCACTGGAACCCGGTAGGTGGAGGTTGCAGTGAGCCGAGATTGCACCAGTGTACTCCAGCCTGGGCGACAGAGACTCAGTCTCAAAAAATACATATAAAATAAAAGGGAGCTAGAGAATCAAGTAACAAATCACACTCAAATTAAATGTAGAGTATTTTCAAACAAAATTAATGGGAAAGTTTGTTTTTTAAATTAAAAAATATAATTAAGCATAGTATATTATATATTGCTTAACGGTTGTTGGAATGGGACCACAGCACAGTAAACATTCAAGATTTTGGCTTTTCTGTGATCTTATGTTCAGCTTTGTACTCAGAATCTCACCTGCCAAAATCTGCTGGAATCCTTTGATGGTCTCCTTCAGGGGTACCAGCTTCCCCATATGACCTGTGAAGACCTCAGCAACCTGGAATGGCTGAGACAAGAAACGCTGTATTTTCCGTGCACGGGACACGGTCAACTTGTCTTCCTCAGAAAGTTCATCCATACCCAGGATGGCAATGATATCTTGGAGGGATTTGTAGTCCTATGAGAAAAAAGAAGACTGAGTTAAGTATTCTCATTCCTTTAATTTGGACAAGCTAACAAAGGGAAAATTACATGCTAGGGGGCAGAGAAGGTGGTGGTGTTATGAGGACCCTCAGCCAAGAAAGATCAGTGTCTTGTTCCCCATAGTCCTAGTTTGGTGCTGTTAGAAAAATATTGCATTCTGCCGGGTGCGGTGGCTCACGCCTGTAATCCCAGCACTTTGGCAGGCCAAGGCGGGTGGGTCATGAAGTCAGGAGTTCGAGACCAGCCTGACCAACTGATGAAACCCGGCCTCTACTAAAAATACAAAAAGTAGCCAGGCATGGTGGCGCGCACCTGTAATCCCAGGTACTCAAGAGGCTGAGGCAGGAGAATCGCTTGAACCTGGGAGGCGGAGGTTGCAGTGAGTCGAGATGGCGCCACTGCACTCTAGCTTCGGCGACAGAGCGAGACTCGTCTCAAAAAAAAAAAAAAAAAAAAAAAAGAAAGAAAGAAAAATATTGCATTCCAAAGCGTACCTGGAAACTCAAGAGACCTCATTAGCTCTCACTAGCAATTGCTAGCCTTAACTTTCCTTGCTCCAAAACAAATCACACAAATCACTAAGAAAGATCCAGTCCTAACATAGTCCCCACAATCCCTCATTTTGACTTTCCGGACACTGATCCCACATAGTAATATACTCACCTGCAGGATCTTTTGCACCCCACGGGCAACATCGTAATGCTCACTGCCAACAATGTTGGGATCCATGATACGAGAGGTGGAGTCTAGAGGATCCACAGCTGGATAGATGCCCAGCTCAGCAATGGCACGCGACAGTACAGTGGTAGCATCCAAATGGGCAAACGTAGTAGCAGGGGCAGGGTCAGTCAAGTCATCAGCAGGCACATAGATAGCCTAAAGTGAGATCCCATGAAGAACCGGAACCAAAGTAAATTTTTTTTTTTGAGACAGGGTCTCACTCTGTCGCCCAGGCTGGAGTGCAGTGTGCAATCTCGGCTCACTGCAACCTCTGCCTCCCGGACTCAAGCAATTCTCTGCCTCAGCTTCCCTAGTGGCTGGGACTACAGGTGCCCGCCACCACACCCGGCTAATTTTTTTGTATTTTTAGTAGAGACGGGGTTTCGCCATCTTGGCCAGGCTGGTCTTGAACTCCTGACCTTATGATCCACCCGCCTTGGCCTCCCAAAGTGTTGGGATTATAGGTGTGAGCCACCACGCCCAGCGAACCAAAGTAATTTTACTTAAGCCATCCCCCTTTCTGACCTATCTTTATTATCTCACTCCATATTCTTAGCACTCAAAAGACCCTTCTTACCACCCCTAATACCTGCTGAATAAGCTGACAGATTATCTGGTCTCTCAGCCATGATGGAATAATTTTTAGTATCATTCTTTTTGTTCTTCATTTTTTAACTATTTTAACGCCCACTTTTAGAATTAAAAACAAGAGGCTGGGGGCTGGGCACGGTGGCTCACGCCTATAATCCCAGCACTTTGGGAGGCCAAGGAGGGCAGATCACAAGGTCAGCAGTTCGAGACCAGCCTGACCAACATGGTGAAACCCCGTCTCTACTTAAAAAAAAAAAAAAAAAAAAAATTAGGCGTGGTGACGCATGCCTGTAATCCTAGCTACGCAGGAGGCTGAAGCAGGTGAATCGCTTGAACCCAGGAGGCGGAGGTTATAGTGAGCCAAGATCGTGCCACCACACTCTAGCCTAGGCGACAGATTCCGTTTCAAAAAAAAAAAAAGAGGCCGGGCACAGTGGCTCACGCCTGTAATCCCAACACTTTGGGAGGCTGAGTCAGGCAGATCACCTGAGGTCAGGAGTTCAAGACCAGACTGACTAACATGGCGAAACCCCGTCTCTACTAAAAATACAAAAATCAACCGGGCCTGGTGTTGGGCATCTATAATCCCAGCTACTCAGGAGGCTGAGACAAAGGAATCACCTGAACCCAGGAGGTGGAGGTTGCAGTGAGCCAAGATCGCGCCCACTGCACTCCAGCCTGGGCAATGAGAGTGAAACTCCGTCTCAAAAAAAAAAAAAAGAATTAAAAACAAGAACAAAAAACTTCTTGCACAGTAGTTCATTACACTGAATCATGAAAAGTTCCTACAGTTTAGCCACATTTTTTACTATATGTAAAATTTATGTAATTTTACTATATATCCTATCTATATATATTTGAAAATGTATAGTACATTAATGCAGTAAATTTTTTTTTTTGTAAACGGATTATCACTCTGCCGCCCAGGCTGGAGTGGCCCAATCTCAGCTCACCACAACCTCCTGCAACCTCCGCCTCCCAGGTTCAATTCTCCTGCCTCAGCCTCCCGAGTAGCTGGAACTAGACAGGTGCCACCACGCCCAGCTAATTTTTTGTATTTTTAGTAGAGATGGGGTTTCACTGTGTTAGTCAGGATGGTCTTGATCTCCTGACCTCATGATCCACCTGCCTCAGCCTCCCAAAGTGCTGGGGTTTTTTTTGTTTTTTTTTGTTTTTTTTGAGACGGAGTCTCGCTGTGTTGCCCAGGCTGGAGTGCAGTGGCGCGATCTCGGCTCACTGCAAACTCTGCCTCCTGGGTTCACGCCATTCTCCTGCCTCACTCAGCCTCCCAAGTAGCTGGGAATACAGGCACCCACCACCACGCCCGGCTAATTTTTTTTGTATTTTTAGTAGAGACGGGGTTTCACCATGTTAGCCAGGATGGTGTCGATCTCCTGACCTCATGATCCACCCGCCTCGGCCTCCCAAAGTGCTGGGATTACAGGCGTGAGCCACCGTGCCCAGCCCCAAAGTGCTGGAATTACAAGTATGAGCCACAGCACTCAGCCCTAATACAGTAAATATTTAATGCTCAGTTTCCATATAGCTCCGGACTCCCCTCAGACTAGAAACCATTACTTTGTGATCTACATTTAAATGTATACCTTCATTTATGTTTTTTTTTTTTATTTTTTTGAGGCAGAGTCTTACTCTGTCGCCCAGGCTGGAGTGCAGTGTCACAGTCTTGGCTCACTGCAACCTCTGCCTCTGAGATTCAAGTGATTCTCCTGCCTCAGCCTCTGAGTAGTTAGGATTACAGGCACCTGCCACCACGCCCAGCTAATTTTTTGTATCTTTAGTAGAGACAGGGTTTCACCATGTTGGCCAGGCTGGTCTTTTAACTCCTGACCTCGTGATCCGCGTACCTCAGACTCCCAAAGTGTTGGTATTACAGGCGTGAGCCACCGTGCCTGGCCCAGTAAGTTTTATACATCTCTCTACATACATACAGCTTTGTTCCCCAGGCTGATCTCTTGGGCTCAAGCAATCTTTCAGCCTCAGCCTCCTTAGTAGCTGAGATGCACCACTGCACCCTGCCTTTATACAAATCAGATCTTCATCTATGTAATTTTTCTTACCTGTACAGAGGTGATAGATCCCTTCTTGGTAGTGGTAATTCTTTCCTGCATAGTACCCATGTCAGTGGCCAGGGTAGGCTGATAGCCCACAGCAGAAGGGATTCGGCCCAATAATGCAGACACCTATAAGAAAAAAAGGTCTTAGGTGTCTACATCCTTAGCCTCATCTGAATAGCTCCAAAGAAAGGCCAGATGAACCGGGTCCTCTCAAGCCTTCCCTCTTACCTCTGAACCAGCCTGGGTGAAGCGAAAGATGTTATCAATAAATAGCAGTACATCTTGACCTTCTTGGTCTCTGAAGTATTCAGCCACAGTCAGTCCAGTCAGAGCTACCCGGGCACGAGCACCAGGTGGTTCATTCATTTGACCATATACCAGCGCTACCTGCAATAATCATACATAATTGTAAAACCTGACAAAGGAGTAGAGAAGCCACATACTGAAGGTTCCCAAATCGGAGAAACGACCACAGATCCTTTCTCAGAAGGTGTCAATGTTTTTGTGTGCAAGTTTCTTTTCCCTATTAGAGATGCAGTTCAAAACAAAAAAGACAGCTTCTTATATTAGAAAGGCAAAACTATAGTAGAAAGGAAATAAAAACCTATTCAAGTTAAGTGAAAAATACAAAATAGGCTTAACTGAAACATATGTACCATGTCCAATCCAGCTCTCCCAAAATTAGCTTTCAAATGACGGGACTATCTACCAAAAAGAAAACCTGGAAATGTTATTTAATGTCAGTATCAAAGAGGAAAGAAAATGTCCATTTGTGTATTAGAAGTTGGGGGGGAAAACACTAACAGGTTTCCTTTGTAGGTCCTGGGACACGAAAATGAAAATATTAAAATTTTCTTAAAAAGAAAAATAAATTAAATAGAAAATATAGAACATGGCTTCAGTTGGCAATAGTTTCCTGGCATAACTACCACGTGGACGTCAATTAGCTCAATGCTTACCTTAGAGGTGGCATCTTTTAAGTTGATAACACCAGATTCAATCATTTCATGGTATAAATCATTGCCTTCACGGGTCCTCTCACCAACACCAGCAAACACAGAGTAACCACCATGGGCTTTGGCGACATTGTTGATTAACTCCATGATCAGTACAGTCTTGCCAACTCCAGCACCACCAAAAAGCCCTATAAGAGGTTGAAAAGAAAGAATATTTAAGAATTCTGCTTTCCTAAATAAGCAAACTTCAAAAAAAGGAATTGCTTCCTTCCATCCTATTCCTTCTCAGAAATTGCATCTGGCTTCAGCAAACTCAGAAGAACGAAAGTCAGAACGTACTCATCAGTGAGGAATAGATGTCAATATCCACTCATAACATTGTATGAGTTTTTCCTCCCATATTAGGTTTGGAAAATATGTACCCCTTAATAACATACCAATTTTGCCACCCTTGGCATAGGGAGCTAGCAGATCCACAACCTTGATACCAGTCACCAGAATTTCCTGCTCAACACTCATTTCCATGAACTCTGGAGCCTCAGCATGAATGGGAGCAAATCTGTAAAGGTAGAAGAGAGGATGGTATCTACTCACCTTGTTGAAAGCAAATGATAATCTTATATATCCCTCCCTATCAACTCTCAAGTCCATCCCTTTACTTGAGGAACCACAGTCTTATCTCCCCTTTGTTACATAAATTAGATAAACTATCATCTAGGATCTACCCCAACTTTCTGCAATAAAGAAAATCATTATCTTAGGAAACAATAATCCCATTCCCTGACTTTAACTGTCATAAATTTTTCATTTTACTGAGCCTTAACCTAACAGCATTCCCTCACATAGCAATAGCAAATACAAAAACCTACAAGTTTTGGAGACTCCTAAACCTAAGCCATAAGACCGAGTCTTAAAAATACTCAACTAGCTGGGCACAGTGGCTCATGCCGGTTATCCCAGCACTTTGAGGGGCCGAGGTGGGGGAATCACCCGAAATCAGGAGTTCGAGACCAGTCTGGCCAACATGGTGAAACCCCATCTGTACTAAAAATACAAAAATTAGCCGGGCATGATGGCATGCACCTGTAATCCCAGCTACTCAGGAGGCTGAGGCAGGAGAATTGCTTGAACCCGGGAGGTGGAGGTTGCAGTGAGTCGAGAGTGAAACTCCTTCTCAAAAAAAAAAAACCTCAAGTAGTAGGCTTTTGTCAATCAGAAATTCTGCATCCTAATTTCTTCAGGTGAAACTGCACTGTGTGATTTTAATAATCGAACATATCAGAAGAAAAATTCTGCTTTAGGAGAACGTATCACCTTAATGTGTAAAACTGCAAATAACAGAAGTTCCTTTGTGCATAGATGCAATAAGAGCAACTTACTGTTTGGTTTTGATGGGACCTCTTTCATCAATAGGTTCTCCAATGACATTCATGATTCTGCCCAAAGTCTCAGGACCAACAGGAATTTTGATTGGTGCACCAGAATCCAGTACTTTCTGGCCTCTAACCAAGCCTTCTGTACCATCCATAGCAATAGTCCTTACTGTGCTCTCACCTGTTAGATACAGGCATTGCAGGGTTATACATAAGGATAAACTGGTATCAAGACCTAAGTCGACCAAGACTCCTTCTCAGTACCTAAATGTGGCTTCAGCAAACTCAGAAGAACGAAAGTCATTTTGATAAAATCATCATAGAAGGGAGACAGCTTGGTTTTTGGGATATTTGGGCTACACAAGGTCTTTACTATTCCTAACAAATTCTACTTACCCAAATGCTGGGCCACCTCCAAAACCAGTCTGGTCTCCCTGCCTTGCACTTCCAGGGCATTTAGAATTGGTGGTAGCCCCTCATCAAACTGGACGTCCACCACTGCGCCAATGACAGCCACGATGCGCCCGGTGGCGGCGCCTGCTTTTGGCGAAGGAGATGTTTGCACCGCATAGTCCCTGACTAACAAAAGATATTGGAAGGAGCTGGGGTCAGGCCAGTTAAAGGTCATCGGAAGCCAGGACTTAACACACAAGGAGAGGAAAACTCAGCCGAAGTCAGGCCTATTTCCGCTTGTACGGAAGGCCTGTCCAAGAGGGAAGGCCGCGCAGCGATCGATAAAGCGCCTGCACAGCTTTCCCATCCGCATGCACAAGATCCCATTTTTCGAGAGTTCAGTACCCCTATTCAACCGGAAGGTCAACGCACCTGCCCGCACCTTTTCCCTCACACGAACTTTATACAAAATGGGACAGAGCTGGGTCGAAGAAACCTCCTATGGGTGTCCCATTCTTGTTCTCCCGCCATTAGAGAGCAAGACGCGGCTCCAAGCATCCTTTTAACACCACGGATCCCTTAGGCCCGAGCTACCATCGTTCCCCGGCTCAAGGTCATGGGGCGGCAAAATGGAACGTTAGCTCCTAGAGAAAAGCACTTACCAGGATGGACCACCGTCGGAGCGGCCCGCAGTAAGAGCTGACCTGGGGGCAGCGACGCTGAAGGGGTGAGTCCTCTCAAGGCCCCGGAGGCCGAAGCAGCGGCCACCCGACCCACAAGCCCCAACATGGCGTAGTCCGGGTGGAGACTGAAGGCTGCGGCAACCGTAGCCGCCTGCTCTCCTGCAGTTGAGGCGAGGCCTACGCTGCAGTAGGCAGGTCCATTGGGTGAATTGGCTGCTCATCATTCTCTGTGCTGCTTCTACAGGTTAATACACGCTGATCTTCTCATCCATTGGTCAAAACTGGTGCTAATCTGAAACTCCTTTTTTTATTGGACAATGTGAGGTTAGAGGGCGTCACTCTGAGCCTCGAAACTTAATTGGATCATAGCGACGTCCATTGGACAGGGTAATCAGAGGAACTACGTTGAGGAAAGGGGCCGAGTTCCTGTTGAAAGTGCGTGGGCGGTCTTTGCCTGTCCTTGGGCTTTCTCCTTAGATAGGTCCATGATCTAGGTGACAGCCACAGGGGCGGGGGTTAGGGAAGTGGTAGTGCCTTGAAGCACCACTGAAGGTGAGCGTGGCGAAGTCAGGAGCCCTCTGTAGAGCCAAAATACGGTTTCTCTCTCGAAGTAGTGAGACTGGAAGATCCCAGGCGATTGCACAGATTAGCAACCTAGACAAGATCTTTATCATTTAAACCTATTAAAATGAAAGAAACTAATGTAACCAGTACTTTAGCTGGGCATTGAGGAGACTCAATAATAAGATAAATAAGACTAAGGACCTTCCTTTTAAGGTCCAGGTGAACAAACAATGCAATAATGTGATGGTTCCTGGTTAGCATAAACTGGGTGCACGAAAGAGGAGGGGATAAATTTGGGTCACCTAGAGATACAGAATTGTCCACCTTGAAGGAAGCTGAGAGACCTCAGCTATGAAATGTGAATAGAAATTCTTAGGGTAGGCTGGAAGCGGTGGCTCACGCCTGTAATCCCAGTACTTTGGGAAGCCCAGGCAAGTGGATCACCTGAGGTCAGGAATGCGAGACCAGCCTAGCTAACATGGTGAAACCCCGTCTCTACTAAAAATACAAAAATTAGCTGGGCGCGGTTGCTCACGCCTGTAATCCCAGCACTATGGGAGGCCGAGGCGGGCGGATCACGAGGTCAGGAGATCGAGACCATCCTGACTAACACAGTGAAACCAGGTCTCTACTAAAAATACAAAAAATTAGCCGGGCGTGGTGGCGGGCGCCTGTAGTCCCAGCTACTTGGGAGGCTGAGGCAGGAGAATGGCGTGAACCCGGGAGGCAGACCTTGCAGTGAGCCGAGACAGCGCCACTGCACTCCAGCCTGGGCGACAGAGTAAGACTCCGTCTCAAAAAAAAAAAAAAAAAAAAAAAAAAAAAAAATTAACGGGGCGTGATTACAGGCGCCTGTAATTCCAGCTACTCAGGAGGCTGAGGCAGGAGAATCTCTTGAACCCGGGAGTCAGAGGTTGCAGTGAGCTGAGATCGCACTCCAGCTTGGGCGACGGAGTGAGACTCTCTCAAAAAATAAATACATAAAATAAAATAGGCTGGGCACGGTGGCTCACGCCTGTAATCCCAGCACTCTGGGAGGCCAAGGTGGGCAGATCATGAGGTCAAGCAATCTAGACCATCCTGGCCAACATGGTGAAACCCCGTCTACTAAAAATACAAAAATTAGCTGGGCGTGGTGGCAGGCGCCTGTAGTCCCAGCTACTCGGGAGGCTGAGGCAGGAGAATGGCTTGAACCTGGAAGGCAGAGGTTGCAGTGAGCCGAGATCGCGCCACTGCACTCCAGCCTGGTGACAGAGCGAGACTCTGTCTCAAAAATAATAATAAACAAATAAATAAATAAATAAATAAATAAATAATAAAATAAGTAAAAAGGGCTGGGCTGGGCACGGCCAGCCCAGTAATCCCAGCACTTTGAGAAGCCGAGGTGGGTGGATAACTTGAGCCCAGGAGTTCGATACCAGCCTGGGCAACGTGGTGAAACCTCGTCTCTAAAAAATATGTAAAAATACACACACACACACACACACACACAAAATTAGCCAGGTGTGGCATGTGCCAGTAGTCCCAGCTACTGGGGAAGCTGAGATGGGAAGATGGTTTGAGCCCAGGAGGTGGAGGTTGCAGAGAGCTAAGATTGCACCACTGTACTCCATGCTGGCTGACATCGTGAGACCCTGTCTCTACAAAAAAAGAAAAAGAAAAAAGAAGAAAAAAAAATTAGGGCTGAAAAAAATCCTCTGGGTTTGGGTTTGGTAACTAGGAAATCATTCCATGGTGGAGTGGGATCAAAAGTAATTTCAATGGACTGCATCAAAACATAGGATTTTGGCTGGGTGTCGTGGCTTACACCTGTAATCCCTGAACTTTGGGAGGCCAAGGCCTGTAGATCACCTGAGACCAGCCTGGCCAACATGATGAAACCCAGTCTCTACTAAAAATAGAAAAAATTAGTCCGGGTACGGTGGCTCACGCCTGTAATCCCAGCACTTTGGGAGGCCAAGGCGAGCAGATCACCTGAGGTTGGGAGTTCGAGACCAGCCTGACCAACATGGAGAAACTCGGTCTCTACTGAAAATACAAAATTAGCTGGGCATGGTGGCACATGCCTGTAATCCCAGCTACTTGGGAGGCTGGGACAAAAGAATCACTTGAACCCAGGAGGCGGGGGTTGCGGTGAGCTGAGATTGCACCATTGCACTCCAGCCTGGGCAACGAGAATGTAACTCCATCTCAAAAAAAAAAAGAATATTGCATATTGCCACTGGAGCCAGGCTGGGAATCTTGTGTTTGCCGCTCACTAGCTGTCATTGGGCAAGTTATTTAATCTCTTTACATCAGTTTCCTCATCCATAAAAGGGATACTACTACTAACAATGGGGATGATATCCTAGGATTGTTTTGAGAATTAAGTAGACTAATATAAGAAAGAAGCATTGAGAACAATGCCTGGCACAAAATTAGCCGTATATATACATGATATTATTATTTTTGTTTACTATTGACTAATGTCAATGGGATCCTATCCAATCCATTCAATGATTTGTTCCTCTTATACATTTTGTGAACAGAGTCTGTTTAGTATAATGCCCTTGAAAAAGTAATATAGGGCAAATAATATTGAGGATGTTTTTTAAATTCTACACAATGTGGGTTGCTTAAAAAAAAAGCAGAGATGAAAAAGAAATCAAAATAAAGATTCCTTTTGTCATTTGTGAGCCTGTTATATCATATCTATGGCCTCATCTGTTTCTGACCTGAACAAGGATAATTTTACAGGCTGGGCATGGTGGCTCACGCTTGTAATCCCAGCACTTTGGAATGCTGAGATGGGGGCATTGCGTGAGTCCAGGAGTTGGAGACCAGCCTAGGCAACATGGTGAAACCCTGTTTCTACAAAAATACAAAAATTAGCCAGGCATGGTGGTATATGTCTGTATTCCCAGCTACTGGGGAGGCTAAGATGGGAGGACAGCTTGAGCCCAGGAGGTAGAGGTTGTAGTGAGCTAAGATTGCACCATTGCAGGAGGCTACTCAGGAGGCTGAGGTGGGAGGATTGCTTGAGCCTAGGAGATGGAGGTTGCAGTGAGCCGATATCTGCACCACTGCACTCCAGCTTGGGCAATATAGTGAGACCCCCATCTCAAAAAAAAAAGATAATTTTATATAAAAGTGAAGAAGCTCCAAGACTTCCTCCCTCTCCCCCCTTTCCAGCAAGACTTAATCTGATTTGAGAACTTTGGTTTTGTATCACCAATTTGGGTCTTGACAAAATTAGAGTATTATTAACCATTAAACACATTACTCTGACATTTTTTTCTTTTTTGTGAGATGCAGTATCAATCTTGTTGCCCAGGCTGGAGTGCAATGGCATGATCTCAGCTCATTGCAACCTCTGCTTCCCAGGTTCAAGTGATTCTCCTGCCTCAGCCTCCCAAGTAGCTGGGACTACAGGAGCGCACCACCATGCTTGGCTAATTTTTTTGTATTTTTACTAGAGACAGGGTTTCACTATGTTGGCCAGGCTGGTCTTGAACTCCTGAACTCAGGTGATCCGCCCACCTGGAACTCCCAAAGTGTTGGGATTACAGACGTGAGCCACTGCCCCCGGCCTACTCTGACATTTCTTTTTTTTTTTTTTTTTTTTTTTGAAACAGAGTCTCGCTCTGTCGCCCAGGCTGGAGTGCGGTGGCACGATCTCGGCTCACTGCAACCTCCGTCTCCCAGGTTCAAGCAATTCTCCTACCTCAGCCTCCTGAGTAGCTGGGATTACAGGCGCACACCACTACACCTGGCTAATATTTTGTATTTTTAGGAGAGATGGGGTTTCACCATGTTGGCCAGGCTGGTCTTGAACTCCTGACCTCGTGATCCGCCCACCTCGGCCTCCCAAAGCACTGGGATTACAGGCATGAGCCACTGCGCCTGGCCTACTTTGACATTTCTTTTTTTTTTTTTTTTTTTGAGACAGATTCTTGCTCTGTTGCTCAGGCTGGAGTGCAGTGGCATGATCTCGGCTCACTACAAGCTCCACCTTGCGGGTTCATGCCATTTTCCTGCCTCAGCCCCCCGAGTAGCTGGGACTACAGGCGCCTGCCACCACACCCGGCTAATTTTTTTTTTTATGTATTTTTAGTAGAGACGAGGTTTCACCATATTAGCCAGGATGGTCTCGATCTCCTGACCTTGTGATCCACCCGCCTCAGCCTCCCAAAGTGCTGGGATTACAGGCGTGAGCCACCGCACCTGGTAACATTTCTTAATCCAAGTTTCTAAGAAAAACATTCATACCAGGTAACCGAAGATCGTCACTTTTTGAAATGTATCACACATTTATTTGTTCTCTTATCAAATTACCAAGTAATTTAACTTTTCTTGGGCATTAGGGTTATTCATTCAACAAACCTTTTTATCACATTGCAGTGCTAAATGCTTTCAGTGTTAAGGAGGTGGGGCTCCGTGGCTCATGCCTGTAATCTCAGCACTCTGGGACCCCAAGATGGGAGGATTCCTTGAGCCCCGGAGTTTGAGACCAACCTGAGCAATGTAGGGAGACCCCATCTCTATTAAAAAAAAAAAAAAAAAAAGGGCCGGGCATGGTGGCTCACACCTATAATCCCAGCACTTTGGGAGGCCAAGGCGGGTGGGTCAAGAGGTCAGGAGATCGAGACCATCCTGGCTAACACGGTGAAACCCTGTCTCTACTAAAAATACAAAAATTAGCCAGCGTGGTGGCAGGCGCCTGTAATCCCAGCTACTGGAGAGGCTGAGGCAGGAGAATGGCGTGAACCCTGGAGGTGGAGCTTGCAGTGAGCCGAGATCACGCCACTGCACTCCAGCCTGGGTGACAGAGGGAGACTCCATCTCAAAAAAAAAAAAAAAAAAAGTTAAAAGTTAAAAAGAGCTATTTCTCCATGAGATCATTAAGCTGAAGTTTGTGAACTCTTAATTTTTCTCACTCTGTTGCTATCAATGTTGGTCTTTAACAACCTCCTCTCCCTCTCTTCTGAAATCAGTTAAATTTTTTAATATAAATAATAATGTCTAAAATAGAATAAGCTTGATTAGCTCAGATCAAGATATGCCTTAACCGGCATTCTGAATAAATAATGTAATCTATTTTAGAGTTGTAACATGTTTTTGTCCTACATATTTTTTTTTTTTTGAGATGGAGTCTCGCTATGTCGCCCAGGCTGGAGTGCAGTGGCACGAGCTCAGCTCACTGCAAGCTCCGCCTCCCGGGTTCACGCCATTCTCCTGCCTCAGCCTCCCGAGTAGCTGAGACTACAGGCACCCGCCACCACACCTGGCTAATTTTTTTGTATTTTTTTTAGTAGAGACAGGGTTTCACCATGTTAGCCAGGATGGTCTTGATCTCCTGACCTCGTGATCCGCCCACCTCGGCCTCCCAAAGTGCTGGGATTACAGGCGTGAGCCACCGCGCCTGGCCTTTCCTACATATTTCTTGATTGAGACCCAGATTGTCCAAGTGATATTTTATATAAAGTACAAGTTATTTTTCACAGGGGAATAGGAACCACACAGACCCACCCAATCTGGTTTCTTACCTGAAGTTAATTCCAAATGACTGTGCTCTATAATTTAAAATTCATCTTGAAGTGAAAATTACATTTTCCACCAACTCCTTTCATTACCGCTATCCACATTGGTCATACCCCCACATCCTTCCAGTACTCTGGTAATTGGTGGAATGTGTTTTTTTGGTCTCTACTACATTTCTTGACAATCATCCCGGATTATTCTAAATTCCATGAAAATAACCCATTCAATGCCCTAGCTTCAGAGATCCTCAACCACTTCAATTCCAATTAGTTTTTCACATTCCCATTTCACATAAGCAGCCTACTTCCACAGCCATTCCCAAGTTGAAATATTCTCCTTCAGAAATCCAATATTCCCTTCTTAGGTCACAATTTGGAAGCACTATTTATTACACAAGTAACATATGAACATATTCTAGGTGTACAGGATGAGTTCTTTCACCATTACTTCCAAAACTTCCACTGTCCTTCCCAAAAATGACCATTGAAAAAACTTTTTGCATACATTCCACTCACTTTCTGTTTCATATACATATAATGCAGGGTTCCCCAGTGCCTGGGCCACGGACCAGTACCTGTCCATGGCCTGTTAGGAACCAGGTCACACAGCAGGAGGAGAGCTGCGGTCGAGTGACCAAAGCTTCATCTGTATTTACAGCTTCTCCCCACTGCTCACATTACCACCTGAATTCCGCCTCCTGTCAGATCAGTGATGGCATTAGATTCTCATAAGAATGGAAACCCTATTGTTGCAGAAGTCAGGGACCCCAAATGGCGGGATCGGCTGAAGCCACAGCAGAAGAACATAAATTGTGAAGATTTCATGGACATTTATTAGTTCCCCAAATTAATACTTTTATAATTTCTTACACCTGTTTTTACTGCAATCTCTGAACAGAAATTGTGAAGATTTCATGTACATTTATCACTTCCCCAATCAATACTCTTACAATTTCCTATGCTTGTCTTTACTTTAATCTCTTAATCCCGTCATCTTCGTAAGCTGAGGATGTATGTTGCCTCAGGATCCTGTGATAATTGCGTTATCTGCACAGATTGCTTGTAGAGCATGTGTATTTGAACAATATGAAATCTGGGCATCCAAAAGGAACAGGATGGCTGCGATTTTCAGGGAACAAGGGAGATAACCATTGGGCATGACTGCCTGTGGGGTCGGACAGAACAGAGTCATATTTCTCTTCTTACAAAAGCAAATAGGAGTAATATCGCTGAATTATTTTTCTCAGCAAGGAACAGCCCTGAGAAACAGAATGCAGTCCCATGGGGAGGTCTCTAAAATGGCCGCTCTGGGAGTGTCTGTTTTATATGGTTGTAGATAAGGGATGAAATAAGCCCTGGTCTCCTGTAGCGCCCCCAGGCTTATTAGGATTAGGAAATTCCTGCCTAGTAAATTTTAGTCAGATCGGTTGTCTGCTCTCAAACCGTCTCCTGATAAGATATTATCAATGACAATGTGTGCCCAGTGGGACATGAAACTTCATCAGCAATTCTAATTTTGCCCTTGTCCTGTGACCTCGCTCTGCCCCCATTTGCCTTGTGATATTTTATTGCCCTTGAAGCATGTGATCTCTGTGACCCACACCCTATTCGTACACCCCTCCCCTTTTGAAATCCATAATAAAAACTTGCTGGTTTTGCGGCTCAGGGGGCATCACGGATCCTGCTGACATGTGATGTCTCCCCTGGACACCCAGCTTTAAAATTTCACTCTTTTGTACTCTTTCCCTTTATTTCTCAGACCAGCTGACACTTAGGGAAAATAGAAAAGAACCTATGTTGAAATATTAGGGGCTGGTTCCCCTGATACCCTATTGTTTTGTTTTGTTTTGTTTTTTGTTTTTTTTGAGACGGAGTCTCGCTCTGTTGCCCAGGCTGGAGTGCAGTGGCATGGTCTTGGCTCTCTGCAAGCTCCGCTTCCTGGGTTCACGCCATTCTCCTGCCTCAGCCTCTGGAGTAGCTGGAACTACAGGCGCCCACCACCACGCCCGGCTAATTTTTTGTATTTTTAGTAGAGATGGGGTTTCACCATGTTAGCCAGGATGGTCTCGATCTCCTCACCTTGTGATCCACCCGCTTCAGCCTCCCAAAGTGCTGGGATTACAGGCGTGAGTCACTGCGCCCTGCTGGAAACCCTATTGTTAACCGAGCAAGCAAGGGATCTAGGTTGCACTCTCCTTATGAGAATCTAATGCCTGAAGATCTGACACTGTCTTTCATCACCCTAAGATGGGACTGTCTAGTTGCAGGAAAACAAGCTCAAGGCTCCCACTGATTCTACATTATGGTCAGTTGTATAATTATTTCATGAACCATATCCCCCACCCCCATCCATGGAAAAATTGTCTTCCACAAAACCAGTCCCTGGTGCCAAAAAGGTTGCTCACTGCAACCTCTGCCTCCCAGGTTCAAGTGATTCTCCTGCCTCAGCCTCCCGAATAGCTGGGATTACAGGCCCATGCCACCACGCCCAGCTAATTTTTGTATTTTTAGTAGAGACGGGGTTTCACCATGTTGGCCAGGCTGGTCTCGAACTCCTGACCTTGTGATCCGCCTGTCTTGGCCTCCCAAAGTGCTGGGATTACAGGCATGAACCATCGTGCCTGACCCTAGTACTCCTTTAACACATATTCCTAAACATGTTGGCTTAAAATATGTTCACTTAAATAAGATTCTGCCAAATTGCCTTCCCAAACCATCTTGCTAATTTACCAGGTTCCCAGCATCCTTGCCAAAACTTTATTTTTAAAGGTGGCTAATATAATGAAATTATTGACTTAATTTACTTTTTTTTTTTTGAGATGGAGTCTCGATCTGTCACCCAGGCTGGAGTGCAGTGGTGTGATCTCGGCTCACTGAAACCTCTGCCTCCAAGTGATTCTCCTGCCTCAGCCTTGTGAGTAGCTGGGACTACAAGCTCCCGCCACAATGCCTGGCTAATTTTCTTGTATTTTTAGTAGAGAAGCGGTTTCACCATATTGGCCAGGCTGGTCTTGAACTCCCGACCTCAAATGATCTGCCTGCCTTGGCCTCCCAAAGTGCTGGGATTACAGGCATGAGCCATTTTTTTTTTTTTTTTTTTTTTTGAGACAGGGTCTTGCTGTATCTCCCAGGCTGCAGTACAGTGGAGTGATTACGGCTCACTGCAGCCTTTGCCTCCTGGGTTCAAGCAGTTCTTGAACTAGAACCTCCCAGGCTCAAGTAATCCTCCCACCTCTGCCTCCCGAGTAGCTGGGACCAGTCATATGCACACACCACCGGGCCCTGCTAATTTTTGTAAAGACAGGATTTCAGCAGGACGTGGTGGCTCACGCCTGTAATTCCAGCACTTTGGGAGGCCGAGGTGGGCGGATCACAAGGTCAAGAGATCGAGACCATCCTGACCAACATGGTGAAACCCCAACTCTACTAAAAATACAAAGAATTAGCTGGGCGTGGTGGTGTGTGCCTGTAGTCCCAGCTACTTGGGAGGCTGAGGCAGGAGAATCGCTTGAAACCACCAGAAGGTGGAGGGTGCAGTGAGCCAAGATTGTGTCACTGCACTCCAGCCTGGGCAATGAGAGCGAAACTCCGTCTCAAAAAAAAAAAAAAAAAAAAAGGGGGTTTCGACATATTGCCCATGGCTACCTTCAAGTCTGGTGGTGGGACGGGGGGAAGCTCAAGCAATCCATCTTCCTTGGCCTTCCAAAGTGTCGAGATAACAGGCATGAGCCACCACGCTCAGCTCTAATGGCTAGTAAGGTGGAATATTTTCATGTTTGGTGGTCAGTTGTGTATCTTCAGTTAATTACTTGTTTCCATCTTTTGTCAATTTTTTCCTTTTGGCTTGTCATGATTAAGTGTTCTTCAAATGCTCTGTTAAACATGTTGTAAATGTTTCCTTCTAATGTTATCTTTTAATTTAGTGCTATGTTTTGACCTATTATTTGTTTGTTAATTTTTTTTTTTTTTTTTTTTTTTTTTTTTTGAGACTGAGTCTCGCTCTGTCACCCAGGCTGGAATGCAGTGGTACTATCTAGGCTCACTGCAAGCTCCGCCTCCTGGGTTCACGCCATTCTCCTGCCTCAGCCTCCTGAGTAGCTGGGACGACAGGCGCTTGCCACCATGCCTGGCTAATATTTTGTATTTTTAGTAGAGACGGGGTTTCACTGTGTTAGCCAGGATGGTCTCGATCTCCTGACCTCGTGATCCGCCCGTCTCAGCCTCCCAAAGTGCTGGGATTATAGGCATGAGCCACTGCGCCCGGCCTGTTAATTTTTATTGTTATTATTTTTTGAGACAGAGTCTCGCTCTGTTGCCCAGGCTGGAGTGTAGCAGCGCAGTTTCGGCTCACCACAACCTCTGCCTCCTGGGTTCAAGCAGTTCTCCTGCCTCAGCCTCCCAAGTAACTAGGACTACAGGCACACACAACCTTGCATGGCTAATTTTTGTAGTTTTAGTAGAGACGGGGTTTCACTATGTTGGCCAGGCTGGTCTTGAACTCTTGACCTCGTTATCTGCCCGCCTCGGCCACCCAAAGTGCTGGGATTATAGGCATGAGCCACCTCACCCAGCCTTAGTTATTCACTTACTTATTTGTGAGACAATGTCTTGCTCTTTTGCCCAAACTGGAGTGTAGTGGTGGGATTGCGGCTCACTGCAATCTCCAACCTCCCTGGTTCAAACGATTCTCCTGCCTCAGCCTCCCGAGTAGCTGGGATAACAGGTGCCCACTACCACCCCCAGCTAATTTATTTTTAGTAGAGATGGGGTTTCATCCTGTTGGGCAGGCTGGTCTCAAACTCCTGACCTCAAGTGATCCACCCGCCTTGGCCTCCCAAAGTGCTGGGATTACAGGCATAAACCACCTCGCTAGGCGACTTTTTTTTTTTTTTTTTTTGAGATGGAGTCTCACTCTATTGTCCAGACTGCAGTATGGTGGCATGATCTCAGCTCACTGCAACCTCTACCCTCTGGGTTCACATGATTCTCATGCCTCAGACTCCCAAGTAGCTGGGATTACAGGTTTGTGCCACCACGCCCAGCTAATTTTTTTGTTTCTAGTAGAGAGGGGGTTTTACCATATTGTCCAGGCTGGTCTCGAATTCCTGGGCTCTAGCGATCCACCTGCCTTGGCTTCCCAAAGTGCTGGGATTACAGGCGTGAGGTACTGTGCCTGGCACATTGAACTATGTAATTTTTGATGTTAATTTTTTCTCTGTAGTATCCAAATTTATCATGCTTGGATTTCCTCATATCATCTCAGGCAAGTCAGAATTTGGTTAATGAATTATCAGTGGACCTGAAACCACCAACATCAGTATCATGAAACTCTGAACTATCTAATATGGTAGTAACTAACCATATAGGATTATTTAAAAATTTTTGTTTTGTTTTTTGAGACAGGGTCTCTGTCACCCAGATTGGAGTTCAGTGGCATGATCTCAGCTCACTGCAATCTCTGTCTCCCAGGCTCAAGGATCCTCCCACCTCAGCCTCTGGAGTAGTTGGGATCACAGGCATGCACCACCACACCAGGGTTTGTTTGTTTTTTTTTTTTCGGTAGAGATGGGGTTTCACCATATTGCCTAGGCTGGTCTCCCTCCTGAGCTCAGGCCTTGCCTTCCCAAAGAGTTGGGATTACAGGTGTGAGCCACGGTGCCCGAACTGGATTATTTAAATTTAGTAAGATTTAATGTAATGGGTTTTTTTTTTTTTTTTTTTTTGAGACGGAGTCATGCTCTGTCGCTCAGGGTGCAGTGGTGCGATCTCTGCTCACCAAAACCTCTGCCTGCCGGGTTCAAGCGACTCCTCTGCCTCAGCCTCCTGAGCAGCTGGGACCACAGGCGCACACCACCACACCCGGCTAATTTTTTATTTTTAGTAGAGACAGGGTTTTGCCATATTGGCCAGGCTGGTGTTGAACTCCTGACCTCGTGATCTGCCCACCTTGGCCTCCCAAAGTGCTGGGATTATAGGCGTGAGCCACTGCACCTGGCCTGTAATGATTTTTATTTAAAAATCATTTTTTAGTTGCACTAGCTTTTCAGGTCCTCAGTAGCTCTATTTGGCTAGTAGTTACCTATCAGACACTGGATATACAGAACATTTCCTTCATCACAAAACATCACACGGCACATGGCTATCTCAGTAGGACCAACCGAATGAGAACCTACGTTTTAGATCCAGAACAGTAATGAGACTTTGGCATACGTCAGAATCACCCGGAGAGGCTTGACAGATCACTTGACCCCACCTCCAAAGTTTCTGATTTAGTAGGTCTATTTGGGGGCCAGAATTTGTATTTCTAATGAGTTCCTAGGCAAAACTAATCCTGCTAGTCTGGGGATCATATTTTAGGAATCACTGGTTTCTAGTTATCAATAATATTGCAAATCCCTGGCCCCACATGGACACGCTTATCTCAGGGATAGGACCTAGGAATCCACATTATCACAAAGAACTCCATGATTTTGATTGTTTGAGAATAGGTTCAAGATGAACCACAGGGCAATAGAAATAGGGAAGGAACTAAAGCTATAAAGGCTAATTAGCTGTGAGGCCAGAGAAGGAACAGTGGTTGAGGGACAGTTAGACTGCATAACACTTAGTTGTAGTATAAACAGCTTTGCAGTTCTTTCACTCATGATGATGAGATACATAATGGGAATGGGTTGCTAAGTACTCAACTGAAGGCCATTGGATTTGAGGTTAAGAAATTTAGGATTGGGGCTGGGCACGGTGGCTCATGCCTGTAATCCCAGCACTTTGGGAGGCTGAGGTGGGCAGATCACCTGAGGTCGGGAGTTTGAGACCAGCCTGACCCACAGAGAAACCCCATCTCTACCAAAAATACAAAATTAGCCAGGCTTGGTGGCGCATGCCTATAATCCCAGCTACTTGGGAAGGCTGAGGCCAGAGAATCTCTTGAACCTGGGAGATGGAGGTTGCGGTGAGCTGAGATCACGCCATTGCACTCCAGCCTGGGCAACAAGAGCAAAACTCCATCTCAAAAAAAAAAAAAAGAAAAAGAAAAAGAAAAGAAATTTAGGATTGGCCTGGCACAATGGCTCAATCCTGTAATCCCAGCACTTTGGGAGGCTGAGGTGGGTGGATCACTTGAGGTCAGGCATTCGAGACCAGCTTGGCCAACCAGGTGAAACCCCACCTCTACTAAAAATACAAAAATTAGCCAGGAGTGGTGGCACATGGCTGTAATCCCAGCTACTCAGACAGCTGAGGCAGAAGGATCGCTTGAACCTGGGAAACAGGCTGCAGTGAGCCGAGATCATGCCTCCGTGTCAAAAAGTGACTCCGTGTCTAAATAAATAAATAAATAAATAAATAATTTAGAAGTGAGTTCTGGGTAAGTTCTTCACATGAACAATGAAATTACCCAGACTGACAATACAACTTGCAAACAAATGATCTGTCACTTTAGACTATCTGGTAAGAGCAAAGCAAGCCTGGCTATATCATTTTTTTTTCTTTTTGAGATGGAGTCTAGTTCTGTCCCACGGGCTGGAGTGCAGTGGCTTGATCTCGGCTCACTGCAACCTCCACCGCCTGGGTTCAAGCAATTCTCCTACCTCAGCCTCCCGAGTAGCTGGGATTACAGGCGCATGCCACCATGCCCAGCTAATTTTTGTATTTTTAGTAGAGACAGCGTTTCACTGTGTTGGCCTGGCTGGTCTCGAACTCCTGACTTCATGATCTGCCCGCCTCGGCCTCCCAAAGTGCTGGGATTACAAGCATGAGCCACCGTGTCCGGCCAAGCCTGGCAATATCTTAAATGAGTTGTCACCAAGCCTTATTTGACGACCTACATATACCTGGATTCCAGATCCCATTACCATTGCCTAAATTTAGCCCTTCATCTCTTACCACTTGAATTACTGCACAAACTTGTTTCTTTACCTCCAAATCCAGCTGCAAAACATTACTCATGCTATGGTATTTCTGAAATGTATTTTACCATACTGTTGAGGGAAAGATATTTGGTAGCGATATACGATGCTTTTTACTAGCAGGAATAGACATTCAACATTTAATTGTGGTCAATGTTTAAATGAAACCCACAGGTCTAAAAAACACAATTGGCCAGGCGTGGTGGCTCAAGCCTGGAATCCCAGCACTTGGGAGGCCAAGGCGAGTGGATCACCTGAAGTCAGGAGTTCGCTATCAGCCTGGCCAACATGGTGAAACCCCATCTCTAGTAAAAATACAAAAATTAGCTGGGCATGGTGGCACATGCCTGTAGTCCCAGCTACTCAGGAGGCTGAGGGAGGAGAATCGCTTGAACCTGGGAATTCAGAGGTTGCAGTGAGCCGAAATTGTGCCACTGCACTCCAGCCTCAGCGACAGAGCGAGACTGTCTCAAAAAAACAAAAAACAACAAAACAAAGAAACAAACACAATTGTCCCTTGGTATATTCCGGAGGAGTGGTTTCATGACCCCTCCACCACCAAGCATACCAAAATCAGAGCATACTTAAGTCCTAAAGTTGGCCCTGCAGAACCCTCCGTATTCATGGGTTTGGCATTTTACAAATACTGTGTTTTTGACCCGCATTTGGTTGGAAAAAATCCACCTAAAAGGGGTTCAAACCCATGTTGTTCAAGGTTCAAGTGCACAAGGATGACAGAATGTAGGGGTTAAAATAGGCCTTTACAAAAATCATTAGTATTCACTGTTAAAATTCTCCATCCTACGGCCACCCTAGAACTCCATTTCAGTTGTCCTCTTATTTGCATAGGCTGCTAGAGTTGACCAGGAAGTCCTACTCTGTATTTCCTATTACACCCTTAGTTATCAATTTACTTAATCACCATCAAAGCAACTAGATGTTGTTTTTCACAAAGTGCCAGCCTCCTCCCTATCTAGCCTACATCTTTTCCTATTTGGTACAATGCTGGGTGATCCACAAATAAAAAAAATATACTTTTTCAAAAATTTCTCAAAAGAATTCCTGCTAAGCAGGAGAAATTTCAATTAGCCTAGAACTGATACGGGGGAGAAAACCTTCATGCTACTGTAGCAATCACCCTCAATCTGTACTCCTTGAAAATAGCTAAGTTTAGGAAACTGTATAGCACCAATATCATGACCTATCAATATGGACAAAAAATATGCTATACCCATTCATCTAAACTTAAAAAATTTCACTGATAATCCTAAGTTGATAATTTTTTTTTGAGAGGGGGTTTTGTCATGTTGGCCAGGCATGAGCCACCATGCCCAGCCCAGAACATTTTTTGTTTTGAGACAGTCTTGCTCTGCCGCCCAGGCTGGAGTGCAGTGGCGCCTCAATGCTGATTACAGAATTGAGCCACAATGCCCGCCCCAGATAATGTTAACAGAAGCTTTGAATTAGAGATGAGGTACAATGCACAAGGTTTGGTACCTAAGCAATAAGGACTGATGAGAATCTGTTCAAGTGTTTGAACACAAAATATTTAAAATTATAGCCAGGTGACACACAGTGACACATACCTTAATACTGGCACTTGGGGAGGCCAAGGCAGGCGTTATCACTTGAGCCTAGGAGTTTGAGACCAGCTTGGGAAACATGGAGACCCGTCTCTACAAAATGTATAAAAGTCCTCCAGATGTGGTGCTTGAGATATGATTGCACCACTGCACTCCAGCCTGGGCAAGACCATTTTTTTGTTTTGAGAGGGGAGTTTCACTCGCAGCCCAGGCTGGAGTGCAATGGTATGATCTGGGCTGACTGCAACCTCTGCCTCCTGAGTTCAAGCGATTCTCCTGCCTCAGCCTCCTGGGTCGCTGGGGTTATAGGCATGTGCCACCACACCTAGCTAATTTTTTTGTATTATTAGTAAAGGCGGGGTTTCACCATATTGGGAGGTGATCATCTCAGGTGATCCTCCCACCTCAGCCTCCCAAAGTGCTAGGATTACAGGCGTGAGCCACCGTGCCCAGCTTTTGAGACACTTCTGTCTACCGAAAAGTTCGTGGTGCAATCTTGGCTCACTGCATCCCCAATGGCCCGGGCTCAAGTGATCTTCCCACCTCAGCTTCCAGAGTAGCTGGGATTACAGGAAGATGCCACCATGCCCAGCTTTTTTTTTTTTTTTTGTCAAAATCGGGTTTCGCAGGCCGGGCGTGGTGACTCCTGCCTATAATCCTAGCACTCTGGGAGGCCGGGGCAGGCTGGAGTCTGAGACCAGCCTAGCCAACATGGTGAAAACCCAGATCTACTGAAGATAAAATTAGCTGGGCACGTGGAGTCCGCCTATAATCCCAGCTAGTCAGGAGGCTGAGGCAGGATAATCGATTGAACCCAGAGGGCGGAGGTTGCACTGGGCGACAGGGCGAGACTCCATCTCAAAAAAAAAAAAAAAAAAAAAAAAGGGAGTTTCACCACATTGCCCAGGCTGGTCTCAAACCATCTGCCCACCTCAGTCTCCCAGAGTGCTGTGATTAAAGGCAGGTGGGAGTTACCGTGCCAGCCTGTATAAAGCGTTTCAAGGCTGGGCAGTAAGCCAATGAATCATTAATTCCCAAAACTGACGTATAAATTTTTTCAAGAAAATCAAACAAGTTTTTTAAATGTTTTTCCCCCGAAGCTAAGAACTACACATCGTAATACAATTATGCGTTATCTATTATCGCACTTCCCATCAAGTTTTTGTCTCGTTTGTCCCCCCAGCCTAGCTTGTGAGCTCTCTGAGCTCAGCAATCATCTGAAATATTAATCTTTGTATCACCAGCACTTTAACTGCCTGCAACACAGGTCCTGAATATCTGACATAAAGAAATACTAAAATACATAGTGTTTCTACGTTATGACAAATACAGAAGCTGTGAGGGAATGAAAACTGCCAAAATGCAGAAGTTCAAAGATTTAGAGGAGGACAACACATTTAGTTTTATTTCAATCAAATCACAACACTTTCTTTTCCAACTGCTGCAAAGTGCATCTACAATATGCTATTACAGATACACTTTTAAAAGGTTTCCTGTGACATTACAGCAAGCCTCTTTTTCAAACAGAGGAATAATCCCAAATTCTTCCTCAAATAAACTCCATTCCAGTAAATGGTAAATACATAAAAATTACAGTAAGCCAGACACTTAAAAGGACAGCCAAGAAGTCTTCCAACAGTTTATTAGAAAGAATGTAGACATTTAAAAAAATCCCCACTGTCATGAACATAAATTGAGGTTTTCAGCCCTGGTATAAGCTGAATCAAAAAGAAAAATAAAAAATCCAATAGTGTATTAAACATTTTTCACTCATTTGCCATACTGACAGTGCAAATACAAATCTGGACTAAATGTACAGACTCTCAAGCAACAATGTACAGCTTTCTTCGTCCTCCATGCTAAGAGATGTAAAAGCTTAAGGGTCAAACGATACCAAATGTACAGGCTTCAAAAACCATCTAAGTTAGGGCATTCTCTAGTTTTAGCTAAGATACACCTGGAACACTGACAAGTGATCACTTACATAGAATAATGTGAAGTAAATCTTTTGAAAAATAAATTTTAGTGGAACAATCCTGAAGGATAACACCAGAGGAATAGCAGGTTACCAGTAAGGTGTCAGCCAATTTGTTCCAGCCACTTTTGAATCCATGTTCTATAATCTAAAATTTATTCTCTTTCCCTAAGCTGAGAGCTTCCTATCATGTCAGTATCTATGTTATGAAGAAAAGGAGACTTAGGTGAGATTTTTTATTTATCACAACTGCTGCATTAATTGCCTAGGACCTCAACAGCTTCATGAAAGTCTGGGAAATGTTCATGCATAAGGTTATTGCCTTAGCTGACTTAAAATTGCCCCATACAATGGTACATATCAACCCTTAGTGAAGCCTTTTAAAAAACAAACAGGTTGAAAAATGGGTTAAAGTAGGCAAATACAGCATCTGCCTTTAGAGCTATCAACTCAGGAATTCTCTCAATTATGAAATCTTGCAAAGAAGTTATTTTTCTTTCTCAAAATCCAGGTGATGACAATATTCCTTACTCCAGATCTGGCATTTCTGCAAGAATTTTTAAAAATATTAGTATATAGTACAAGTGAATAATCTACCAATTTTACTGTCTTAAAGGAAAAGCAACCAAAAATCGAAATATATAGTTCCCCAACGAATTAATAGGTTGTCTTGCTATCTCAAGTTATTCACATTTCTGCTTTGGTTATTTATTCAAGGTCATAAAGAAAAAATTACTTTACTTCCAAAGAAGTTGACATCTCTATTTTGAGTTTGTTTTTTGATGCAAAGTATCACTGTATAAACATACTTTTTATATACACTTACTTTCATCATCACTGTCTTGTGAATCCTGAAAGAGGGAAAATAAAGTTACCGAGCTGATCAAATATTCGTTTGCTAACTGAACAGTTTACCTAAAAAAGTTCAAGTGCTGTATTTTTGACTAAAGCAGCACAGGTAGGTAGTTATATCAAGCCTAGAAATTTAGTCATTGGACTTGACTAGGTTTAAATAAGGTGAATGGATGTACAGCAGAGGATCTATCTACCTGTAAAAAACGATGTGTGCCTTTTGATTACAATCTAGCCCACCCATTGAATCCATTCCTAAATTAACCTATCTCGGCATTCAAAGAGAAAACATGGATCAATATGAAGAAAAATGGACTGATAGAAGACGGTGAACTCTAATCCTAGCTGTTGAGTGAATATTAAGTATTTTTCTAAATAGCATTAAATAACTTTCTGGGAGATGTTAACAGGATGCTGGGGTTGGAAAGATGTTGAGAAAAGTAGTTTAAGTATATCCTCCTCTTACAGATTTACAATGTCCATCTTTTTTTTTTTTTTGGGTGGGGGGGAGATGGAGTCTTGCTCTGTCACCCAGGCTAGAGTGCAGTGGCGAGATCCGGCTCACTGTAACCTCTGCCTCCTGAGTTCAAGCAATTCTCCTGCCTCAGCCTCCCAAGTAGCTGGGATTACAGGCACCCGCCACCATGTCCGGCTAATTTTTGTATTTTTAGTAGAGATGGGGTTTCGCCATCTTGGCCAGGCTGGCCTCAAACTTTTGACCGCATGATCCACCCATCTCCGCCTCCCAATGTCCATCTGTTTTATCGGTCTCTGACCAATCCTGACATAAAACCTATTTAACTTACTTTCTTAGTCAAAATCATACCTATAAAATGACTCTTTTCTTTCTTTTTGAGATGGAGCCTCGCTCTGCTGCCCACGCTGGCGTACAATGGTGTGATCTTGGCTCACTGCAACCTCCGCCTCCCAGGTTCAAGCGATTCTCCCACCTCAGCCTCCCCAGTAGCTGGGATTACAGGCACCTGCCATCATGCCTGGCTAATTTTTTTAAGACAGGGTTTCACCATGTTGGCCAGGCTGGTCTCGAACTCCTGACCTCAGGTAATCCGCCCACCTGGCCTGCTGGGATTACAGACATGAGCCACCTCGCCCAGCCTAAACTGACTGTTGTAATTGAGTACGGTATTAATATATAATGTCTCTATACAATGATTCTTTGGAAATCTAATCCATTTAGGAATGGTCTACAGTACAACCAGTTCCCTGATACCCATTCCTCAAAAATGGGCACATTTTAAAAATTGCTTTTCCCTTTGTTTTTTTTTTTTTTTTTAGAAAATACAAAGTAATCGTGAATCTATATAAAACCATTTGTAAATATGTTGTTTATTACTATTTAATAGTATGAAAGTAAACAGAAAAAAATTTTTAGACTTACATCATCTGCTCCATCTACTTCTGGTAAATCTACATCCTCATCACCACCCATGTTGTTCATCATCTATTTGAAGTATAAAAATTAGTTTTAAAAATGATGTTAAGTTAGGCCCTAATTATTAATGCTGTATGCTTCAGAATAAACCTTAAGTCTGCCACAGATATCAAAAAATGAAAAATGCAAAATAAATATAAGAATTTTCCCTTCTGGAAAAGGAAGATTATAGGTAATTATACAAAATCCTAAAAACCCATATGGAAATTAAAACTAAATTTTCCCTAAAGAAAAGCAAAGCTATTCATGCACAGCAAGGTATCAATGTAAGACAGACATTAAAAATTCTACTTGAATAGTGGTTACCTCTGGTGGTTAAGGAAAAGAACGGGATTCATTTGTAGTTGCACAGCTATCTATCTTAAGTTAGGTGGAACGTGTATTGAGGTATTCTTTTTTTTTGAGACAGAGTCTAGCTTTGTCATCCAAGCTGGAGTACGGTGGCATCATCTCAGCTCACTGCAACCTCCGCCTCCGGGTTCACGCAGTTCTCATGCCTCAGCCTCCTGGGTAGCTGGGATTACAGGCGCGCACCACCACACTCAACTAATTTTTTGTATTTTGGTACACACGGGGTTTCACCATGTTGCCCAGGCTGGTCTCGAATTCCTGGGCTGTAGTGATCCACCCACCTTGGCCTCCCAAAGTGCTGGGATTACAGGCGTGAGCCACCGTGCCCAGCCTTTTTTATTCTGAGATGGAGTCTTGCTCTGTTGCCCAGGCTGGAGTGCAGCAGCACAATCTCGGCTCACTGCAACTTCCGCTTCCTGGGTTCAAGGGAGTCTCCTGCCTCAGCTTCCTGAGTAGCTGGGATTACAGGCAGATGCCACCACGCCCAGTTAATTTTTGTATCTTTGGTAGAAACAGGGTTTTACCATATTGGCCAGGCTGGTCTTGAACTCCTGGCCTCAAGTGATCCCCTCGCCTCGGCCTCCCAATGTGCTGGGATTACAGGAGTGAGCCACCGTGCCAGGCCTGGTATTCTCATCATGGTTTTAGATATTGTGAAGAACCAAGAAATGATTTAAACCTAAACTATTACCAGATGATGAGAAACTTATTTTCTCAAGTTTTAACCATTTTTGTAATGTTTAAATTTTAGAAAAATAAAATCACATATACATGGAAAAAAATCAGACTTCAAAAATACATGATTACCCAGATTTTAGAATTGGAAAGGACCTTAAAAAGATAGTCAAATATACAATGGAATGTGTTCAGCCTAAAAGTATCATTCAACCTTAAAGAAAAAATCTGCCTTATGTGACAAAACACAATGAAGAATCTGAAGCACGTCATGCTACGTGAAATAAGCCAGTCACAGGACAAATACTGCATGATTCCACTTATATGAGATACCTAAGATTATATAAGATACCTAAGATAGTCAGACACACAAAAATAGAGAGTAGAATGGTAGATGCCAGGAGTTGGAGGGAAGGAAAATGCAGAGTTGCTACTGTTAAATAGGTATGAAATTCCAACTACACAAAATGTATAGTTCCAGAGACCTACTGTACAGCATTATGCCTATAGTTAATAATACTGTATCATGCACTTAAAAGTCTGTTAAAAGATAGCTGGGCGTGGCCAGGTTTGGTGACTCATGCATGTAATCCCAGAACTTTGGGAGGCCAAGGCGGGTGGATCACCTGAGGTCAGGAGTTTGAGGCTAGCCTGCCCAACATGGTGAAACCCCGTCTCCACTAAAAATACAAAAATTAGCCGGGCGTGGTGGTAGGCACCTGTAATCCCAGCTACTTGGGAGGCTGAGGCAGGAGAATTGCTTGAACCCAGGAGGTGGAGGCTGGAATGAGCCGAGATCGTGCCATTGCACTCCATCCTGGGCAACAAGAGCAAAACTCTGCCTCAAAAAAATAAATAAATAGTCTGTTAAAAGAGTAGGTTTCATGTGAAGTGCTCTTACCTCAATTAATTAAACACACACAAAAAAGGATTCAGTATAAAAATTTTGGGCAATCTATCTTGAACGAAATGAGTAACTGGGAAAGAGTTCCCCTACCACCAAAAGCACTACGGAATACTTTAAGTTTCTTTGGGCAGGAAAAATGCTAAATGTACCAAGCACAACGCTACGTGCTTAAGATAAACAGCAAGAGAAAACTAAACATATTGAAGAGATATTTAGGAGATATTAACAAAAACTGGACAACAAAGATAGCAAAAAAAAAAAAAAAACAGGGTTACAAGGCTGGGGGTGGTGACTCAGGCCTGTAGTCCCAGCACTTTGGGAAGCTGAGGCAGGAGGATCACTTGAGCTCAGGAGTTCAAGACCTGCCTAAGCAACACAATGGCTTGCACAGCTAGGTAAATGGTGGCACCAATTTCTACAAGGAAAATACAATTAAAAAATAATATGAATAGAACATCCTTCCTTCCTGTTGAAATCACCATGCCAGAGTCACGTGTGGAGAACTGTTAAATAAGCAGTTGCATAAAGCTGGAAACTTATCTCCTTTTATTTAACTCTTAAGGTCTCAAAATACAAAATCTAGTTAATGAAAAATTTCAAATAGCAACAAGAAACAGATTTCATCAGTATGCATTCGACTTACACACTAATGTTCTTTCCGTGCTTAATGTTATTCTACTACATTTGATAAAGTCTATTCTGCCTACATAGAGATGAATCATTTATTCTTTGGCCATGGCAACATGTTATTTGGGTAACATCTTAGAAAACAGACTTTCTTAAACTTTTTTCCTTGTATACCTCATGGTAAACATTTCACCATGAATTTTTTTTTTTTGAGGCAGAGTCTTGCTCTCTCGCCCAGGATGGAGTGCAGTGGTGTGATCTCGACTCACTGCAACCTCTACCTCCTGGGTTCAAGCAATTCTCCTGCCTTAGCCTCCGGAGTAGCTGGAATTACAGGCGTGCACTACCACACCCAGCTATTTTTTTGTAGCTTAATTATTTATTAATTTAGAGACGGCGTTTTGCTCTTGTTACCCAGACTGGAGTGCAATGGCGATCTTGGCTCACCGCAACCTCCACCTCCCAGGTTCAAGTGATTTTCCTGCCTCGGCCTCCCGAGTAGCTGGAATTACAGGCATGCGCCACTACGCCCGGCTAATTTCGTTCACGCCTTCTGGGTTCACGCGATTCTCCTGCCTCAGCCTTCTGAGTAGCTGAGATTACAGGCGCCCGCCACTGCACCCGGCTAATTTTTGTATTTTAGTAGAGACGGGGTTTCACCATGTTGGTCAGGCTGCTCTCGAACTCGTGACCTCAGGTGATCCGCCCACCTCAGCCTCCCAAAGTGCTGGGATTACAGGCGTGAGCCACCACGCCCAGCTATGATTCTTGTGTTTAACAGTTTATTGTTCTTTATTTATTAGACCGAGTCCTGCTCTTTCGCCAGGCTGGAGTCCAGTGGCACGATCTCGGCTCACTGCATCCTCTGCCTCCAGTGTTCAAGCAATTCCCGCTTCAGCCTCAGGAGTAGGTGGGACCACAGGTGCACGCCACCACGCCCAGTTAATTTTTTTTGTATTTTAGTAGAGATGAGGTTTCACCAAGTTGGCCAGTAGATCTCCTGACCTCGTGGATCCGCCAGCCTTGGCCTCCCAAAATGCTGGGATTATAGGTGTGAGCACCGCACCTGGCCAAAAGTTTATAGTCTTATTTTACGACTTCAAAATCCAAGTCAACTACTGCAATCATGCTTAAAAAAAAAGTCCCAATGATGAAATTAGCAAACTAGCTGTGTTAGTTTGTCTTAATACATTAACTTTTGTAGCTAACACTGATTCCTTTGAAAATCATTAAAATGGTTCAACTTCAGGATTAAAATTGCCATTGTTAACATCTATTTACTATTACTGCAAAATGGTCTTAAAAATAAAATAACGTGCATCATGAATACCATTAGGTGCCCAAAACCAAATTAAATTGACTACATAGACAGGTACCGTGTACTTCGAATGGGGACAGGTCCATTTAAAGGAACTTACCTCAGAGAAACGATCAAAATTAGACATGTCTTCATCTGAATCATCTTCCCAGTCTTTCCAATTATTGAAGTCGACACTAAGCCAATTAAGCTATAAATCAATACAAATATCACCCTAAGATTAGGCTAATTTGCATCTGGCATGAACCTTAAGACTATATTTTCTTTTCTTCTAAAGAGACCAGGTCTTGCTATGTTGTCCAGGCTGGAGTGCAGCAAGCATTCACAGGTGCAATCCCACTATTGATCAATATGTGAGTTTTGACCAGCTCCGTTTCTGACCAAGGGTCTTGTTTAGCCTCTTCAGGCAACCTGGTGGTCCCCGCTTCCCGGGACAACATCGTACTGATGTTAACTTAGCGTGATTACCTGACTGACATAGCAATGCAACCCACAACTGGGCGCAAATAGTTCTCCCACTTCACCCTCCAGAGTAGCTTTTAACTACAACAGGCACATGCTACTGGTGCCTGGCAAAACAGTATTTTTTGAATTGTGACTTTGTAGTTTTAGGAGGGCATGTAATTAGCACACAAAGAACAGACTAAGCTAAATGAGGTGGCTCACACCTGTAACCCCAACACTTTGGGTGGCCAAGGTGGAAAGACTGGTTGTGTAATCCTTCAGTTCAAGACAGCCTGAGAAATAGTGGATCCTGTATCTGGGGAAAAAACAAAAAAACAAATTTCCTGGGCGTGGTGGCACATTCCTATAATCCTAGCTATTTGGAGAGGTGAGGTGGGTGGGAGGATCGCTTAAGCCCAGGTGGAGGCTACAGTGAGCCATGTTCACACCACTGTACTCTAGCATGAGTGGCATGAGACTACCTAAAAAAAAAAAAAAAAGATTAGGCCGGTGTCGTGGCTCATGCCTGTAGTCCCAGCACTTTGGGAGGCTGAGGTGGGGAGATTGCTTGAGCCCAGAAGTTCAAGACCAAGCTGGGCAACATTGTGATACCCCTTCTCTACAAAAAATACAAAAATTAGCCAGGTGTTGTGGCATGCCCCTACAGTCCCAGCTACTTGGGGGACTGAGGCGGGAGGATCACTTGGAGCCTGGGAAGCTGAAGCTGCAGTGAGCCGAGATCATGCCACTGCACTCCAGCCTGGGTGACAAAGAGAGACCCTGTTTTGGAAAAAAAAAAAAAAACACTGAAAATTGTTAAACATACCTTTTGAAAACAAATTTACTAGTAAGAACTATTTTCAGTTAATTATTTTTTTCACCAAGTTTTGTCCCCTCCCATGTGACAGCTGAGTAATTTATGCAAAGCCTATCTCTTAAGTGCAAAAGATTCTACACCAGTTAATAACTGATATTCTGATCACAATTCGTATTAAGTTAAAACTGAGTAGACAAAAAACATGAACATGAAGCTCTATACTTAGCTGTGAAACAAAAACACAGGAGTATATTCCTTACATCAAATAAGTATATCTTTTATTACCAAAAATAAAAATATCAAACTTTTCAAAACAGGAAAATGAAACCTACCTTTGCCCTTTCTTTTGTTAACCTTGGCCATGACTGGCCAGATTCTCCTTTTCGTAAACAACATAAAATTGATCTGTCCGTTCTTTTATGCTTGGAATCCTAAAAACAAAACGACCATCATACCGTTTATCTTTCCAGCATCACTACATGATAGAAAGTAGCTTGTCATTTCTCACCTTTTTCATTTCTTTACCTAAATTTTCTCTGGACTCTGAAAGAAACATGCCCTTGACTACTAAAAACTTCAAACTATCCAATTGCCCCAAACCCCTGTAAGTTTCATTTTTAAAAAAAATTTATTTTTTTCCATTTCCTACTGAAACAATCTGCACAACAACAAAGTTTCAAGTTTAACCTGGTGCCATTTTTTTCTTTCCTGCACATGGTAAACAGAATAAAACCTTAAAAACTTTAACTAAAAATGATATAACCACAGAATGGTTTAAAGATTCTATTCTTAGATAAGGGAAGCCTTGGCCGGGTGCAGTGGCTCATGCCTGTAATCCCAGCACTTTGGGAGGCCGAGGCAGGTGGAATACCTGAGGTCAGGAGTTTGAGACCAGCCTGACCAACATGGTCTTTACTAAAAACACAAAAATTAGCCAGGCGTGGTGGCATGTGCCTGTAATCCCAGCTGCTCCAGAGGCTGAGGCAGGAGAATCCCTTGAACCCAGGAGGCAGAGGTTGCAGTGAGCCGGGATCGCTCCATTGCACTGCAGCAGTCTCAAAGAACAAAACCAAACAAAAAAACAAAACAAACAAATAAAAAAGATGAGACAAGCCTCAAGGATACTACTCTAAGCCCAAACAGTGATAGCAAAAACAAAAAGTATGCAGAAACCAATTTTGGAGGAAATATTCTACAAAATGTAAATATACGTAGTTTGCCTGTTAAGAAAAACAGAACTAATGCTTATTGCTAAACAGAATACTTGGTATGTCTGTTTCCTTACAACTAAAATTTGGATTAAAGCATAAAGACTACTTACATTTGGATCAATACAGTGAAAAAGATCAATTTCATTTAAATGCTTAAAATTATCACTTCCTCCGAGACAACTGTATAAAACAATAAAGAAAGAATTAAGCCTCTTCAAAGAGACAAAGAATAATAATAACTTCAACGAAAAGACAAGCCAGTCAAAGTTATTCAGTTGTGTGAATGACTATTTTACATCATTGGATAAAAAGCTTAACTTACCTGAATGTAAGTTTGGATTTTTCAAAATTTACATTAACATCCTTACTGTCTTCAACACAAAATTCAATGAAGACGTAGTCCCTTCGATCGTACCACTTTGCAGAAGCAGGTTGCCTACAAAAGGATAAAGTAGGGAAAGTCAAGCTGGAATTCATTAACTAAATATTTACATACTAACCTGCGACACCATTATAGCATTATTTCAGGGCAGTTTGTTACAATTTTAAACAAAAACTACATTTTCACCCTAACAGCTACATTCCAAGTTAAAACCTATGGGTCTAACAAGATTTAGTTTCAGAATGATTCCCATTTCATAATAGGAAGGATTTAAAAACCAAACAATGCTTAGTAGGAGTTAGCCGTTTATCTAGTCCTATCAAAAATTATGTTACTTGGCTGGGTGCAGTGGCTCACACCTGTAATCCCAGCACTTTGGGAGGCCAAGGCAGGTGGGTCACTTGAGGCCAGGAGAGCTAGAGACCAGCCTGGCCAGCATAGCGAAACCCCGACTCTACTACAAATACAAACACACACAAAAAAAGCCGGGCGTGGTGGCTCACGCCTGTAATCCCAGCACTTTGGGAGGCTGAGGTGGGCGGATCACCTGAGGTCAGGAGTTCGAGAGCAGCCTGATCAACATGGTGAAACCCCGTCTCTACTAAAATACAAAAATTAGCTGGGCGCAGTGGCAGGCGCCTGTAATCTCAGCTACTTGGGAGGCTGAGGCAGGAGAATCGCCTGAACCCGGGAGGCGGAGGTTGCAGTGAGCCGAGATCGCGCCATCTAGCCTGGCAACAGAGCGAGACTCTCTCAAAAAAAAAAAAAATAAATAAATAAATAAAAATAAAAAATTTAGCTGGGCATGGTGATGTAGGCCTGTAGTCCCAGATACTTGAGGGTTGGGACTGAGGCACAAGAATCACTTGAACCTGGGAGGTGGAGGCTGCAGTGAGCTGAGATCATGCCACTGCAATTCAGCCTGGGCAACAGAGACTCTGTCTCAAAACAAACAACAACAAAAAAAACACTGGTACATCAGAGCTTTACTTTTTACATTAAGTTCACTGAAACCAGGAGAATCAATCTCCTTTCCTCAAATTAAGCAATCTAGAATTTTATCATTGTTTCCTCAAAATTAATACATTGAAGTCCTAACCGCCAGTACATCTTAAGAATGTGATTGTATTTGGAGAAAGTGTCTTTAAATGACAAGTAAATATGAGGATTAGGATAGACCCTAATCCAATGACTGTTGTCTTCCTATATGAAGAGATTAGCACAGAGGGAAGAAAGAAGATAGCTATCTGCAAACCAAGGAAAGGCCTCAGAAGAAACTAACCCTGCTGACACCTTCGCCTTGGATTTTCAGCCTCGTGGAAATAAGAAATAAATTTCTGCTGTTTAAGCCACCCAGTGTGTGATACTTTCTTATGAAAACCTTAGCAGGCCGGGCGTGGTGGCTCACGCCTGTAATCCCAGCACTTTGGGAGGCCGAGGTGGGTGGATCACCTGAGGTCGAGAATTTGAGACCAGCCTGACCAACACGGAGAAACTCGTCTCTGCTAAAATTACAAAAAATTCAGCCGGGCACAGTGGCTCACGCCCGTAATCCCAGCACTTTGCGAGGCCGAGGTGGATGGATCACGAGGTCAGGAGATCGAGACCATCCTGGCTAACAGGATGAAACCCTGTCTCTACTAAAAATACAAAAAATTAGCCGGGCATGGTGGCGGGCGCCTGTAGTCCCAAGCTACTCGGGAGGCTGAGACAGGAGAATGGCATGAACCCGGGAGGCGGAGCTTGCAGTGAGCTGAGATCGCACCACCGCACTCCAGCCTGGGTGACAGAGTGAGACTCCATCTCAAAAAAAAAAAAAAAATTAGCCAGGCGTGGTGGTGCATGCCTGTAATCTCAGCTACTCAGGAGGCTGAGTCAGGAGAATCGCTTGAACCTGGGAAGTGCAAGTTACGGTGAGCCGAGATTGGGCCACTGCACTCCCGCCTGGGCAACAAGAGTGAAACTCTGTCTCAAAAAAAAAAAAAAAAAAAAAGTGCTGGTTCACACACCTGTAATCCCAGCACTGTGGGAGGCAGAGGCAGGCGGATCACGAGGTCAGGAGTTCAAGACCAGCCTGGCCAATACAGTAAAACCCTGTCTCTACTAAAATTGCAAAAATTAGCTAGGCGTGGTGGGACGCGCCTGTAGTCCCAGCTATTTGGGAGGCTGAGGCAGGTGAATCAGTTGAACCCGGGAGGTGGAGGTTGCAGCGAGCCAAGATGACGCCACTGCACTCTAGTCTGGGTGACAGAGCAAGACTCTGTCTCAAAAAAAAAAAGAGAGAAAAAAAGAAAAAAAAGCCTTAGCAAGCTAATATAATCATGACCCAGATAATAAAACAAATTTAAATGATCAAAACCTGTAGTTAGGCCATGAGCCAAAAATGATTCCTACATTTTTTAAATATATATTTTTTAAAAAACCCAGGAGGTGGAGGTTGCAGTGAGCTAAGATCACACTGCTGCACTCTAGCCTAGGCAACAGAATGAGACAAAAAAAAAAAAAAAAAAAAATGTGAATGAGATAAGAAATATTTGTGGCCTGCAAAGCTGAATATTTACTGGCTGACTCTTTATACAACTTGGCTAACACATTAAAACTACAAACGGGGCCGTGTGTGGTGGCTCACGCCTGTAATCCCCAGCACTTTGGAAGGCCGAGATGGGTGTATCACCTAAGGTCAGGAGTTCAGAGACCAGCCTGGCAAACACTATGAAACCCCATCTCTACTAAAAATACAAAAAATTAGCTGGGTGTGGTGATGGGCACCTGTAATTCCAGCTACTCAGGATGCTGCAGCAGGAGAATCGCTTGAACCAAGGAGGTGGAGGTTGCAGTGAGCCCAGACTGCGCCACTGCACTCCAGCCTGGGCAACAAGAGTGAAACTCCGTCTCAAAACACAACACAAAAACTGCAGACCAGGCGCAGTGACTCAAACCCATGATCCCAGCACTTTGTGAGGCCAAGGCTGGTGGATCACCTGAGGTCGGGAGTTTGAGACCAGCCTGACCAACGTGGAGAAACCCCGTCTCTACTAAAAATACAAAATTAGCCAGGCGAGGTGGCACATGCCTGTAATACCAGCTATCTGGGAGGCTGGGAGGGGGAGGGGGAGGTTGCGGTGAGCCGAGATCACGCCACTGCACTCCAGCCTGGGCAACAGAGTGAGGCTGTGTCTCCAAAAAAAAAAAAAGCCAAAATAGGATTGGAACCCAGCATTTCTGACAGAAGGCTTATTTTTTTCACTTCACAAAAAGGGACAATAATTTCTCCAGCAGTCTTTTTATTGCAAAGTAACTAACCATGTCTCTGTACTTCCAGTTTGTTTTATTATATAATCTAAACTAGCTTCTGCATACTTGACAACATGATAATGGAGTCCTGAGAGTCTAAAATTTGTTATGGAGGCAGTGAGAGAGTGATATTTGACCTTGAGTCTTTCTTGAACAAAGAAAAATTCTTTTATCTCCTGGGGATGTTAAAAGAAGAATGCTTCAGGGTCTAAATCCAAAGCAAGAAATTAATTTTTTTTAAAAAAGAGTGCTCAAAAGATGGAATCTGGAAAGCCACAAGAGTTGCTTGATAGAAAAGTGCTAAGTGGGTATGCGTGGTGATTCATGCCTGTAATCCCAGCACTTTGGGAGGCCAAGGCAGGTAAATCACTTGAAGTCAGGAGCTCCAAGACCAGCCTGGACAACATGGTGAAACCCCATCGCTACTAAAAATACAAAAATTAGACAGGCATGGTGGCGCGCTCCTATAGTCCCAGCTACTTGGGAGGCTGAAGCACAAGAATCCTCGAACCTGGTGGTGGAGGTTGCAGTGAGCTGAGATCGTGCCATTGCACTGCAACCTGGGTGACAGAGTGAGATTCCAACTTAAAAAAAAAAAAAAAATAGTGCTGGCTAGGAGTGGTGGCTTGTGGCAGTAATCTCAGCACTTTGGGAGGCTGAGGTGAGCAGGTCACCTGATGTCAGGAGTTCAAGACCAGCCTGGCCAACCACCGTGGTGAAATCCCATCTCTACTAAAAATGTAAAAATTAGCTGGGCATGGTGGCACACACCTGTGATCCCAGCTACTCAGATGGCTGAGGCGGGAGAATTGCTTGAACATGAGAGGCAGAGGTTGCAGTAAGCCAGATCGCGCCACTGCACTCCAGCCTGGGCGACAGACTGGGACTCCTTCTCTTCCCACAAAAAAAAAAAAAAAAGTGCTACATTTTCCATAAAACATTACCTTGAACAGCTCTCACCTTTGTATCTTAGAGTGGAAATTACCACATAAAAGAACTCGCTAGCACAGAGGTTCACAAGCCTTCCTGGTATATAGTGCCCTTGGTGTTTGAGTTTTGTTGTGCTCTTAGGCCAAAAGGAGTAACTAGCAGTTGCTTGGATGACACAGCTGTATCCAAGCAACATAACTATATTGTCTTAACAGCCTAGGAGCTATTGGAAAAATGAATTTACATTATTGGAAAGAAAAATATATATAGTTTCTTATATAACCATACCTATCAATGGAATGTGTATGGCTTTTGGATACTATATAACTTCTCAAACTTTGAAATGACTTCTATCATCTCACTCCTTGTTTCCCATTGGTTTTTTTTTTTTTTTTTTTGGTGGGGTGGGTTCCTGTGTTTTTTTGAGTTACAGCAACCACCAGAAATTCAGTTTTGAGAACATGAAACTTAATGGAGGGGTTTGCAGTACAATCTCATACTGAAACTGAACAACCTCAAACTAATAGTTTGCTTGGTGTCTTGGCTAATGTTGAGTATCACTGAATTACTCTGAAATTTAAAATATCCCAAGGTAGCCGAGTGTTCCTCCATGCCTGATACATCTTGGCACGTGATTTGGTAGCCACAGGCCACAGGACTAGCAGGTTTATTCAGATCACCTTTTCAGAAAGTTTTATAGTACTACCGCTGATTACAGAAGATCTCAAATATCTTATGGTTTCCCTGAGCAATGAGTATGTGGGAGACAGAGAGCTTGGTGTCAAACATTTATAAGCAGAGTGTTTGATACTTTAGAAGGAAAAACCACTTATGAACTCCGGAACTACTTTTTTCCTTTCCATAGTAGAACTTTGATGTCTCATTCCTCACATATTACAAATAGGTATTTTTTGTTTTATTTATTTATTATTTTTGAGATGGAATCTGGCTCTGTCGCCCAGGTTGAAGTGCAGTGGCGTGATCTCAGCTCACTGCAGCTTCTGCCTCCTGGGTTCAAGCAGTTCTCCTGCCTCAGTCCCCTGAGTAGCTGGGATTACAGGCGCCCGCCACCAAACCCAGCTAATTTTTGTTTTTTAGTAGAGGCAGGTTTTCACCATGTTGGCCAGGCTGGTCTCGAACTCCTGACCTCAGGTGAGCCACCCGCTTCAGCCTCCCAAAGTGCTGGAATTACAGGTGTGAGCCACCACACCCAGCCTGTTTTGTCTTTTGTAATAAAACGTGCATTGCACATAGTAAAACTATCAAATGGATTAAAATAACTGCGACACTTTTCCTAACAAACTGTTTCTATCTAGCTTCTCTGGTGCATCAATTTTTTATAGTGAAGGGTGCCTGCAGTGTTTTATAAATTAGAGTTAAAACTCAACAGATACTAACATATTAAAATTATGGTATTTAGGAACAAACACAGTCTGTCCTTTTAAGGCTAAGAGACCTTTTACACAGGACTATAGAGGATTTTAGGTTATGCAAAATGTAATTGCTTGGATTGGTGTATATAGCCCTTCTATTGAGCTTAGAAATGCTTGTCACATCAGCATGGAATAGGCTGGGCACTGTGCCTCATGCCTGGAATCCTAGCACTTTAGGAGGCCAAGGTGAGAGTATCATTTTGGGCCAGGAGTTCAAGACCAGCCTGGGCAACATTGCGAGACATCTCTGCCAAAAAGAAAAAATTCGCTGGCCATGGTGACACATGCTTGTAGTCCTAGCTAAACTGGGGGGTACTGAGGTGGGAGAATTGCTTGAGACAAGGAGTTTGAGGTTATAGTGAGCATGGTTGTACCACTGCACTCCAGCCTGGGCCACAGAGCAAGACCCTGACTTAGAGAAGCATGGAGGCCAGGAGTGCTGGCTCACATCTAATCTCAGCACTTTGGGAGCCCAAGGCTGGCAGATCACTGGAGGTCAGGAGTTCAAACCAACCATGCCAACATGGCAAAAGCCTGTCTCTACTAAAGATACAAAAATTAGTTGGGCATGGTGGCATACCTGTAATCCCAGCTACTTGGGAGGCTGAGGCATGAGAATTGGTTGAACCCAGGAGGTGGAGGCTACAGTGAGCTGAGATGTGCCCCTGCTGCACCCCAGCCTGGGCAACAGAGTGAGACTCTGCCACACACCCACACCCACACCCACACAAAAGCATGGAATGTCCACCTGTGGGGTTTATTGTTGTTTTGCTTTAAGTAGTAGATTATTTACATAATGTATGCAGAGATGGAAAATTTTGAATCTATAGGTATATTACTATTAAAATGAATTAACAGTCTTACACAATGGTTATGAGTTTAGCCAGTGTTAGCAGAAAGGCTAGAGATAAATCCAGTATAATTAAGTTTAGAAGCTAGAGTTAAAGCTAAACTCAGCCCCCTCTCCATATGTTTTGGGTTTGTTTTTTCAGACAGAGTCTCACTCTGTCACCCTGGAGTGACAGGCTGGAGAACGGTGGCATGATCTTGGCTCACCACAACCTCCACCTCCCAGGTTGAAGCGATTGTTCTGCCTTAGCCTCCCGAGTAGCTGGGATTACAGGTGCCTGCCACCATGCCCGGCTAATTTTTGTATTTTTAGTAGAGACGAGGTGTCATCATGTTGGCAAGGCTGGTCTTGAACTCCTGACCTCAGGTGATCCACCTGCCTTGGCTACCCAAAGTGCTAGGATTACAGGCATGAGCCACCGCACCCAGCTCTCTCCATATGTTAATAGGAGAAAAAGACATGGTGTAATCCTCACGGAAGGCAAAGGAGATTTCATAAACGCTGGTTTTCCATTTTTGTTTTGTTGGTTTCTTTTTTCTTTTTGACAGTCTTGCAGTCGCCCAGGCTGGAGTGCAATGGCGCAATCACAGCTCACTGCAATCTTCACTTCCTGGGTTCAGGTGATCCTCCTGCCTCAGCCTCACAATGAGTAGGTGGGACTACAGGCATGCGCCACCACACCTAGCTAATGTTTTCATATTTTTTTACTAGAGATGAGGTTTTGCGATATTGGCCAGGCTGGTCTCGAACTCGGCCTCAAGTGATCTGCCCACCTCAGTCCCCCAAAGTGGTGGGATTATAGGTGTGAGTCACTGCACCCAACCCAATTTTCTTTCTTTTTTTTAAGACAGAGTTTCACTCTTGCTGCCCTGGTTGGACTGCAATAGCGTGATCTTGCCTCCCTGCAATTCCTGCTTGCCAGGTTCAAGCGATTATCCTGCCTCAGCCTCCCAAGTAGCTGGGGTTACAGGCATATGCCGTCAGGCCTAGCAATTTTTTTTTTTAAAGTACAGATGGGGTTTCACCATGTTGGTCAGGCTGGTCTCAAACTCCTGACCTCAGGTGATCCTCCAGCTTCAGCCTCCCAAAGTGCTGGGATTAACAGGCGTGAGCCACGCCTAGCCCAGTTCTCCTTTCAAATGAGGGAGTACGTATGTGTTTATTCCTGATTCAGGATAAGCGTAGGGCACCCTCCACCCACTTGTAGTTTTTGTTTTTTAAAAGTTTTTTTTTTTTTTTTTGAGACCAGTTCTTGCTTTGTCATTCAGGCTGGAGTGCTGTGGAGTGATCTCAGCTCACACAGCCTTGACTTCGCAGGCTCAGGTGATCCTCCCACTTCAGTCTCCATGGTAGCTGGAACCACAGATACATGCTACCACACCCAGGTTATTTTTTGTAAAGATGGGGTCTTACCTTGTTGCCCAGGCTGGTCTCAAACTCCTGAACTCAGGTGATGCATCCACTCCGGCCTCCCAAAGTGCTGAGATTACAGGCGTGAGTCACCATGCCCGACCCCCCATTTGTAGTTGTGTTTTGTTTTTTGTTTGGACAGAGTTTTTGCTCTTGTTGTCCAGACTGGAGTGCAATGGCTTGATCTCGTGAGCCCCAATCCTATTTCAGACAGCCCCAATCCTATTTCGGACAGCCCCTTTATGATTCTCAAATTAGTGCTGTGTAAATGCGTATTTTAAGAAACGGGCCGGGCGCGGTGGCTCATGCCTGTAATCCCAACACTTTGGGAGGCCGAGGCGGGTGGATCACACGGTCAGGAGATCCAGACCTTCCTGGCTAACACAGTGAAACCCCGTCTCTACTAAAAATACAAAAAATTAGCCGGTTGAGGTGGCGGGAGCCTGTAGTCCCACCTACTCCGGAGGCTGAGGCAGGAGAATGGCGTGAACCCGGGAGGCGGAGCCTGCAGTGAGCCGAGATCGCGCCACTGCACTCCAGCCTGGGCAACAGAGTGAGACTCCGTCTCAAAAAAAAAAAAAAAAAAAAATCAGCCGGGTGCAATGGCTCATGCCTGTAATTCCAGCACTTTGGGAGGCCAAGGCGGCAGATCTCCTGAGGTCAGGAATTTGAGACCAGCCTGACCAACATGACGAAACCCCATCTCTACTTAAAAAAAAAAAAAAAAAAAAAAAAAAAATTAGCCAGGTACGGTGGCGTGCGCCTGTAATCCCAGGTACTCAGGGGGCTGAGGCAGAAGAATCGCTTGAACACCCAGGAGGCGGAGCTTGCAGTGAGCCGAAATCACACCACTGCACTCCAGCCTGAGGAACAGAGCAAGACTCCATCTCAAAAAAAAAAAAAAAAAAGAGTCTCGCTCTGTAATCCAGGCTGGAGTGCAGTGGCGCATTCTCGGCTCACTGCAACCTCCTCACCTACTGGGTTCAAGCCATTCTCCTGCCTCAGCCTCCCAAGTAGCTGGGATTACAGGCACCCGCCATGATGCCCAGCTAATTTTTGTATTTTTTAGTAGAGACAGGGTCGGCCAGGCTAGTCTGGAACTCCTGACCACAAGTGACCTGCCCGCCTTGGCCTCCAAAAGTGCTGGGATTACATGTGTGAGCCACCGTGCCCAGCTAACATTAGCACTATCAAATGAAGTGTGGCTTCATGTGAATGAACACCTGCGGCACAGAAAAGTCCCAACAGCACATTTTATTCAGCTTCAGAATACAAAATGGGAAGAGCATATGCTGAAGGTGAAGTTAAAATATCAATCAGCAAGTGGCTCCAATTCCAGCACTGTGGGAGGCTGAGGAGGGAAGACTGCTTGAGCCCAAGAGTTTGAGACAAGATAAGCCTAGGCAACATTGTGAGACCCCTGTCTCTCAAAAAATTAAGTTAGCTGGGTGTGGTGGTGCACACCTGCAGTCCCAACTACTGGGGGGCCAAGGCAGGAGGATGGCTTGATCCCGAGTTTGAGGCTGCAGACAGTGATGACACCACTGCACTCCAGCCTGGGCAAAACAGTGAGACAGTGTCTCAGAAAAGAATAAATATTCCTGGAAAACCCCAAGTTCAAAGGTATACCAAGGATCGGGTGCAACAGCTCACACCTGTAAACCCAGCACTTTGGGAGGAAGATCACTCGAGTCCAGGAGTTCAAGACCAACCTGGACAACACAGTAAGATCCCCCGTCTCCATTTAAAAGAGAAAAAAAAAAGGCCGGGCGTGGTGGCTCACACCTGTAATCCTAGCACTTTGGAAGGCCGAGGTGGGAGGATTGCCTGAGCAAAACGGTGAAACCCCATTTCTACTAAAATACAAAAAATTAGCTGGGCATAGCGGCACATGCCTGTAGTCCCAGCTACTTGGGAGTCTGAGGGAGGAGAATCGCTTGAACCTAGGAGGCAGAGGTTGCAGTGAGCCAAGATTGTGCCACTGCACTGCAGCCTGGGCAACAGAACGAGACTCCGTCTCAAGGAAAAAAAAAAATTTACAAAGGTATACTGAGGAAGCAGGGAAGCAGCCTCATTCTAGAATCTATCACTGCCGGCTGGGGCAGTGGCTCACGCCTGTAATCCCAGCAGTCTGGGAGTCTAAGGCGCATGGATCACGAGGTCAGGAGTTCAAGACCAGCCTGGCCAAGATTGTGAAACCCTATCGCTACTAAAAATACATAAAATTAGGCCAGATGCAGTGGCTCACACCTGTAATCCCAGCACTTTGTGAGGCCTAGGCGGGTGATCACCTGAGGTCGGGAGTTTGAGACCAGCCTGACCAACATGGAGAAACCCCATCTCTACTAATTAGCCGGGCATGGTGGCGCATGCCTGTGATCCTAGCTACCCGGGAGGCTGAGGCAGGAGAATCGCTTGAACCCAGGAGGCGGAGGTTGCGGTGAGCCGAGATCGTGCCATTACACTTCAGCCTGGGCAACAAGAGAGAAACTCTGTCTCAAAAAAAAAAAAAAAAAAAAAATAGCCGGGCATGGCGGCAGGCACCTGGAATCCCAGCTACTCAGGAAGCTGAGGCAGAGAATTGCTTGAACCCAGAAGGCGGAGGCTGCAGTGAGCCGAGATTGCACCAGTGTACTCCAGCCTGGGCGACAGAGCCAGACTCCGTCTCAAAAAAACAAAAACCAAAACTATCGGCCAGGCGCGGTGGCTCACGCCTGTAATCCCAGCACTTTGGGAGGCCGAAGCGGGTGGATCACGAGGTCAGAAGATCCAGACCATCCTGGCTAACACGGTGAAACCCCGTCTCTACTAAAAATACAAAAAATTAGCCGGGCGAGGTGGCGGGCGCCTGTAGTCCCAGCTACTCGGGAGGCTGAGGCAAGAGAATGACGTGAACCCCAGAGGGCGGAGCCTGCAGTGAGCCGAGATCGCGCTACTGCACTCCAGCCTGGGCGACAGCAAGACTCCGTCTCAAAAACAAAAACAGAAACAAAAACAAAAACCCAAAACTATCATTGCCAATCCACACAGTAAATAGTAAAAAATTCAATACACTATTTCCATAGCAAAATACGCTCACTAGAGTATTTTTTGAACTCACGTAAATATGATCTTAGGTGTTTAACAGCTAGATTGGTTCTAAACAGTTGATATTTACAAAGGTTTTTTCTTTTCCTGAAAAGAGACAATTGCTAACCACAAGACCCAAAAATGATATAGCTTGTAGAAGATTTTTAAACCGAGAAAATCCAATTAGGCAGGAGAATCTTAATTTAGCAATAAAACGCTGGCTTGCACTCAAGAGATTTTTCACTTCCAGTTTCTACTGCCTTCTAGTTAAAGTCTAACTGAACACAGGAAGAAAAATTAAAAGTCCAGTTGCCAGGTTACAGTGCACAGGATATCAATATTAACAAAGGCCACCCACCATCAGATACTCTTCAAGTTATAGCAATTAACAATATAGCATATGTCCACTATGACAATTTGTTTTGCAGGCTAAAGATGGACAATTTTATTTTGGGGATCCATTCCTACACAGCTGAATGACAGAAAGTAAGATTTTTACCAAAATCAGAGATGTAAGTTTCTGGACAACTTCCTAATTATATACAAGACATTAGACAGGAAAAACAATAACTTCAAACATCTCTAAAATAAATAAAACATTTTACTTTTTCTCTATTTTTAATCGGTCCAACGACAATGATTCAAAAAGAAAATGCGAAGTAGCACCCTCTGGCAAGGTTAAGCGGAAAATCTTAAGTGGAGGACATCCCAGCCTTCTCCAAGATAGGTCCGAAATTAAGAGCTTTTATGTAAACTATGAGACACACTTTTGTAACTTAGGATTTAAAGAAACGTAACTACGAAATCGCTGAAGAGCAAATGAGTAAATCAAATGAGAAAACACACTCCCAAGCCTTTAAGGCATCCAGCATAAATATCTCTCTCCCCAGAGCTTAAAAAAAATTTATTAGCCAGGCATGGTGGTGCTTGCCTGCAGTCCCAGCTACTCGGGAGACTGAGGCAAGGAGGATCGCTTGAGCCCGGGAGGTAGAGATTGCAGCTGCATTCCAGCCTGGGTGACAGAGGAAGACCCTGTCTCCAAAAAAATACCTTTTAAAACAAGTTATCAACAAAATAAACCCTTATCAGCCAGATTCTTCTTAAGACTGGATGACGACCCATTAAAGGCTTCTTCCACTTCAAATAACTGACTTACAACTTTCATTTTAAAATTTCATTTAAGTCTTTAGCTTGGTAAGAGTCCCTGAAGAATTTACTAAATGGCATATATTGAGTATTTTTAAAAGAATATTTTAGCTGGTCTCTTCAAAACACTTGCTTTCCCCCACCCAACACCCTTCAAGCGGCATCGAATCACTCGTTTTGAGGGTAGCATTTTTTTCTTTTCTTTTTTTTGAGACAGTCTCGCTGTGTCGCCCAGGCTGGAGTACAGTGGTCGATCGCGGCTCACTGCAAGCTCCGCCTTCCGGGTTCAAGCCATTCTCCTGCCTCAGCCTCCCAAGGAGCTGGGACCACAGGCGCTCGTCACCACACCCAGCTAATTTTTTGTATTTTTAGTAGACGAGGTTTCACCGTGTTAGCCAGGATGGTCTCGATCTCCTGAACTCGTGATCCACCCGCCTCGGCCTCCCAAAGTGCTGGGATTACAGGAGTGAGCCACCCCGCCCCGCATGAAGGTAGCATTTTTATTTTTTAACTAGGCAGACTACTTTTTGGAATAGTCTCTCTACTGCTACACTTACTTTTTTTTTTTTTTTTTTGAGACGGAGTCTCCCTCTATTGCCCAGGCTGCAATACAACGGCACAATCTCTGCTCACTGAAACCTTCGCCTCCTGGGTTCAAGCGATTCTCTTGCCTCGGCCTCCGGAGTAGCTGGGACTACAAGCATGCACCACCACACCTGGCTAGTTTTTGTATTTTTAGCAGAAACGGGGTTTCACCATGTTGGCCAGGCTGGTCTCTAACTCCTGACCTCGTGTTCCACCCGCCTCGGCCTCCCAAGTATTCGGATTACAGGCGTGAGCCACCGCGCCTGGCCTTACACTTACTTTTCACCCAAGTTTTTAAATCTACTTTCCTAATAGCCGTTCCTTACCTATTTAAATATCTCATGTGGTCTCCAGGAGGTGCTTCTACTTCAAGCCAATTTTAAACATTTTTCGCGAAAAGATACATTGTTTGGCTCTATTATTAAAAGCTGCTTAATGCCTCATCTGCCAAAAATTTTCCCCTTACAGATTTTCAGAGTACGAAAGGTTGACTGATGTCCTTTCTACATTACTTAGGAGAGATTTCAAAGGGAAAAGCAAAAACTATTTTATATACACTCAAATTTTTTTATTATTATTTTTTTTGAGACGGGGTTTCACTCTTGTTGCCCAGGCTGGAGTGCAATGGCACGATCTCGGATCACCGAAACCTCCACCTCCCAGGTTCAAGCGATTCTCCTACCTCAGCCTCCCGAGTAGCTGGGATTACAGACATGTGCCACCACGCCCGGCTAATTTTTTTGTATTTTTGCAGCGACGGGGTTTCTCCATGTTGGTCAGTCTGGTCTCGAACTCCCGACCTCAGGTGATCCGCCCGCCTCGGCCTCTCAGAGTGCTGGGATTACAGGTGTGAGCCACCGCGCCCAGCCTGATTCAAATTTTTAAAAACCCCGGTTACGTACCACTTTCGGGGAGCGGGGCTCCTTCAAAAATTCTAACATGCTGTGCTCTAGAAGCTTGTTCCCAGTGATAAACTCGCTTCAGCCTCACGCATCCCTTTAGATTTCTAGCCAATATACTCTGCGTCAGTATCACGACTTGAATCAAGTAAACTCTTATTACTTTTCCAAAGACATATAGTCACTCCCCTCTTCTCTCTTCTGAATGGAGTCTTAAAAAATAGAAAAAAAAAGGTTCCCCCTTAATTGTTCTCCATGCCTTTTAGGACGTAGTACCTTAAAAAATAACCTCCCGTCAAAAAAAAAAAAAAAAAAAAAACAAACCTGTAAAACCGGCAGTTCCCACTGTACGCGGCAGTGCCAAGAATTCTTACTCGGTTAAAATCGCCAAGGCTTTCCTTTATCATCGTAAAATGAAGATTGCCATAGATCTGTATTCACCTCCACACAAATTTAAGCTCTTTAGGACAACTGTAGGTTAATTACATGCCTACTACATACCTATTTCATCCTACACTGTAACAGGATAGTGAAACCTCACCTGAAGTTGAACATGGAACACAGAAAATGTCCGTATCTTTCCAAAGTCGACACGTGCGGAACTACCTGCTCAATGGTAACTCCTCCTCGCTGCCAGGGAAGCAGCTGAGTTTTGGCAACCTCCCGTGTTTTCAAGAGACTGGAATTAGGAGGCGGACTGGAAGTACCCACACTCAAGAAACCCAGACACTGGAGAGGGAAGTATGTTTCGGCGTGGGCATGGCTTCCTTCTAGTTGCCTAGCAGTACCTGCCGCTCATGGCGAGGTCCGCGTGGGGCTCTCCCAGGAGCTCCGCCAGGCACCTGGCGGCACCCACCACACGTGCACTCGACTCAGGGCCTGGCCCCGGGACCACAGAGCAACAGAACCGAAGCGCCCAAGCAGCCGAGAGGCGACCCACGAAGGTTCACGCTTCAGGGCGCCGCATGGCGAGCAGCTACCGGGATCTTAAGGCCTAGGGTGAAGTTACCGAAAGAGGCGAGTAGCCCAGACAGCCAAAGGGGTAAAAGTAGGATTTCCCGCATGGGGAAGCCAAGGGACGGTTCAGGGGTGGGGGAAGCAGCCATCTGGAGGAAAAATGTCCTCCACCCGCCAACAGTAACCGGAACAAGGATCCTGGACCTCCCGCCCCCAGGCAGGAACGACTGCCACCACCGATGCGAGAAAGGCTAGGGGGCCGTTTCCAGGGAGCCCCCAACGCGGCCTCGGCCTCACTCGGCGACCTTCCCTCGGCCTCACTCGGCGACCTTCCCTCGGCGGGGTGTCGCACTCACATTGTGAACGGGGCAGGGGGACGGGCGAACGGGTGGGCGGGCCTCTCTGGGGCGGCTGCTGCTAGGCAGTCGACTTCTCTCCAGTGGCGACTCCGCTTTTTCTCTCCGGTCGCGGCCTCTTCTCGCTTCCCTCAGGCGACGGCGGCAGCGGCGGGCTCGACCTCGGTCCCCAGAATGCACCGCGCGGAAAGAGCGGCTCCTCCGGTCGGGGAGAAGAGGAAAGTGTAGGAAAAGGGGCGCGAGGACGGAGAACGAACGTGCGTGCGTGCAAACGAAGGGTGGTGAGGCCGGGCGGCGGCTGGTGACGCAGCAAAATGCCCGGGCCCTGCCGCCGCGCGTGCGCAGTCCTTGTTTTCGGGCTCCGGCGCGGCTTTCTAGAGATATCTACGGAAAGGGCGGGGCCTCCCAGCTCCTTCGCGATCCTTCCTGGCGCCGGCCCCGCCCTTCGTCCGCCACCCCACCCCCACCCCGTCCCCTGCTAGTCCCTACGCGTTCCCGCCTCTCCTCCCGCGCTGTCCTCTCGCGTTAGAAAACCGTTAGTCGCCCAACTGCCCTGCCATGCGCCTTCGGCGATTTCTCTGAGAAACGGCTGCGTTGGCAGTGGGAGGCAAGGCCGAGGCGGAGGGACACGGAGTTGGGATCCTGGAGAACTGAAATGGAGCGTTGGTTACTCTTGAGGGAGTAAATCAGCTCACTGAGTAATCATTCCACCACAAAAACCTGTGAAAAGCCTGTGCTGTGGAAAAGGGCTCACTTCAGAATCAAGGGCCTGGGTCCACCTCGCCATTTTTCTTAAGGTTGGAGGCTCTGTCCAGGGACAGCGGAAATTCGAGGTTCTTGGCGGAGGAGGAGCATTTGCCAATTGGGGCGGGCTTTTGCCCCTACCTTGAGACCTTAGGGCTGTAGATGAGCCAGGAAGGATATTTGAGGGGAGAGTCTATGTTTCTGGGAATGGAGAGAGTAGGACATTGTGTTTCCACTCACATCGTTTGGGGCAGAAGGGTTCCCCGTCGCTTCGTGCAACATATTAGTAGGGTGTAGTAGGGGATAGCAACCAAGAGACCCAAAACAGTCCTGCTTAAGAAGAGGTCGCTTAACGGTGGAGTAGGGGAAAAATACTCTAGTGCGCTGCATTTTGAACAGGAAGGAGGTTTAACGAAAGTGCTATAAAACCTTTCTGAAGAATGGGGCTTCATAATAAGCAATAAGGTATTTAGTGTCTGTGTTGTGCAGGACAGGTAGTGGGAGCTAGGAAACCTGGACCCTAGCTCAAATGTCATTAAAAAGGGAAATTGGGCAGGGCGCCTGTGGCTCACGCCTATAAGCCCAGTACTTTGGGAAGTTCGGTGGGCGGATCACCTGAGGTCAGGAGTTCAGGACCAGCCTGTCCAACATGGTGAAACCCCATCTCTACTGAAATTACTAATTAGCAGGGCATGGTGGCACGTGCTTGTAATGCCAAATACTAGGGAGTATGAGGCGGGAGGATAGCTCGAACCCCGAACCCGGGAGGCGGAGGTTGCAGTGAGCACTCCAACCTGGGCGACAGAGTGAGACCCTGTGTCAAAAAAAAAAAAAAAAAAGGAAGGAGCCGGGCGCGGTGGCTCACGCCTGTAATCCCAGCGCTTTGGGAGGCAGAGGCGGGCAGATCACGAGGTCAGGACATTGAGACCATCCTGGTTAACATGGTGAAACCCCGTCTCTACTAAAAATAAAAAAAATCAGCCGGGTGTGGTGGCACACGCCTCTAGTCCCAGCTACTCGGGAGGGCGAGACAGGAGAATCGCTTGAACCCAGGAGGCGGAGGTTGCAGTGAGCCGAGATCGCGCCACTGCACTTCAGCCTGGGCGACAGAGCGAGACTGGTTCTCAAAAAAAAGGAAGTTGACTTGGCGCAGTGGCTCACGCCTGTAATCCCAACACTTTGGGAGGCCGAGGGCAGTGGATTACTGGAGATCAGGAGTTCAAGACCAGCTTGGCCAACGTGGTGAAACCCCGTCTCTACTAAAGATACAAAATATTTGGCCAGGCACAGTAGCTGACGCCTGTAATCCCAATACGTTGGGAGGCCAAGGCGGGTGGATCACGAGGTCAGGAGTTCAAGACCAGACTGGCCAAAATGGTGAAACCCCATCTCTACTAAAAATACAAAAATTAGCCGGGTGTGGTGGCGGGCGCTGGTAATTCCAGCTACTGGGGAGGTTGAGGCAAGAGAATTGCTTGAACCCAGGAGGCGGAGGTTGCAGTGAGCCGATCTTGCCACTGCACTCCAGCCTGGGTGACAGAGCAAGACTCTGTATGGGGGGGAAAAATTAACAGGGCATGGTGGTGGGCCCCTGTAATCTTAGCTGCTACTATGGCTGAGACAGGAGAATCGCCTGAACCCGGGAGGTGGAGGTTGCAGTGAGCCAAGAAACTGCCATTGCACTCCAGCATGGGCAACAGAGGGAGACTTTGTCTCAAAAAAAAAAAAAAAAAAAAAAAAAAAAGCAGGGCGCCATGGCTCACGCCTGTAATCCCAACACTTTGGGAGGGCAAGGCAGGCGGATCACGAGGTCAAGAGAGAGACCATCCTGGCCAACATGGTGAAATCCCGTCTCTACTAAAAATACAAAAATTAGCTGGGCATGGTGGCGTGCCTATAGTCCCAGCTGCTCTGGAGGCCGAGGCAGGAGAATCGCTTGAACCAGGGAGGCTGAGGTTGTAGTGAGCCGAGATCGCGCCACTGCAGTCCAGCCTGGGCGACAGAGCGAGACTCTGTCTCTAAATAAATAAATAAATAAATAAATAAAGTGAAAACTGTAACTGTTACATCAGACAAAAACTGACAGCGGGGCTGGATTTGGTATGCAGGCTGTAGTTTGCCAGTCTCTAGCCTAAGTAGTCCAGAGTGTAAGGGAATAATTCAAGATACGTTCAAGAAGGTGGGTCATGGCCGGGCACGGTGGCTCATGTCTGTAATCCAGCACTTTGAGAGGCTGATGCAGGCAGATCACTTGAGGCCAGGAGTTCGAAACCAGCCTGGCCAACATGGTGAAACCGCATCTCTACTAAAAATACAAAAATTAGCTGGGCATGGTGTGCCTATAATCCCAGCTACTCAGGAGTCTTAGGTGGGAGAATCTCTTGAACCCGGAAGACGCAGGTTGCAGCGAGTCTAGATTGTACCACTGTACTCCAGACTGGGTGACAGTGAGACTCTGTTAAAAAAAAAAAAAAAAAAAAGGGTCACAACCGAATAATGGTGGCACTGAATGTCAGGCTAAAATTATTATTTTATTTTTTTATTTTTGAGACAGGGTCTCACTCTAACTCAGGCTGGAGTGCAGTAGTGGTATCACAGGTCACTGCAGGCTTGACTTCTGGGTTCAATTGATCCTCCTGTAAGGACTGAATTTAAATATATGTCCAGAGTCACAAATTGCAAAAGAGAACTTTATAGACTGACTTGAGCAATTAAAAAAATTGTTAATTGAAGGTGAGAACAATCCTATTTTGTAAGGGGTCTTTCTAATAAGATAACAACTTAGAAGTTGTTAATTTTATATTAGGAAGTCAAAGGGAAAGGGTGCAAAACAGTAAAAATGTCTCCTGGAGGCCGGGCGTGGTGGCTCACGCCTGTAATCCCAGCATTTTGGGAGGCCGAGGCGGGCGAATCACCTGAGGTTGGGAGTTCGAGACCAGCCTGACCAACATGGAGAAACCCCATTTCTACTAAAAAACACAAAATTAGCGGGGCGTGGTAGCGCATGCCTGTAATCCCAGCTACCAGGGAGGCTGGGGCAGGAGAATTGCTTGAACCCGGGAGGTGGAGGTTGCAGTGAGCCAAGATCATGCCATTGCACTCCAGCCTGGGCGACAAGAGCGAAACTCCGTCTCAAAAAAAAAAAAAAAAAGTTTCCTGGGTATAGGGAGTAAAAATTGGGCCGGGCACAGTGTCTCACGCCTGTAATCCCAGCACTTTGGGAGGCCAAGGCAGGTGGATCACCTGAGGTCAGGAGCTCAAGACCAGCCTGGCCAACGTGGCAAAACCCCATCTCTACTAAAAATACAAAAATTAGCTGTGCGTGGTGGCAGGTGCCTCTAATCCCAGCTACTTGGGAGGCTGAGGCAGAAGAATTGCTTGAACCTGGGAGGCAGAGGTTGCAGTGAGCTGAGATCATGCCATTGCACTCCAGCCTGGGCGACAAGAGCGAAACTCCGTCTCAAAAAAAAAAAACAAAAAACGGTGAGGCGCGCATGGCTCACGCCTGTAATCCCAGCACTTTGGGAGGCCGAGACGGGTGGATCATGAGGTCAGGAGTTCAAGACCAGCCTGGCCAAGATGGTGAAACCCCGTCTCTACTAAAAATACAAAAATTAGCCAGGCGTGGTGGTGGGCGCTTGTAATCCCAGCTACTCGGGAGGCTGTGGCAGAACCTGTGAGATGGAGGTGGCAGTGAGCTGAGATCTTCCCCACTGAACTCCAGCCTGGGTGACGAGACTCCGTCTCAAAAAAAAAAAAAATTGGCCATAAACCTTAAAAGAGATATTATGACCCAGCTTAATATAAATATCACTAGTAGCCACCTGTAGTCCCAGCTACTTGAGAGGCTGAGGTGGGAGGATTGCTTGAGCCCAAGAGTTCAAGTCCAGCCTTGGCAACGGAGGGAGATCCTGTCTTTGAAAAAATAAATTTTTTTTTTTTTTTGAGATGGAGTCTCACTCTGTCGCCCAGGCTGGAATGCAGTGGCACGATTTCTTTTTAGTAGAGACGGGGTTTCACCATGTTCACCAGGCTGGTCTTGAACTCCTGACCTCAGGTGATCTGCCTGCCTCGGCCTCCCAAAGTGCTGGGATTACAGACGTGAGCCACTGTGCCCGGCAAATAAAATCATTTTTAAAATTACTTATGTTTTAGGCCAAGCATGGTGGCTCATGCCTGTAATGCCAACATTTTGGGAGGCCAAGGTGGGAGGATGTCTTGAGGCCAGGAGTTCAAAACCTGCCTGGGTGGCCGTGAGCAGTGATTCACGCCTGTAATCCCAGCACTTTGGGAGGCTGAGGCAGGTAGATCGTCTGAGGTCAGGAGTCAAGACCAGCCTGGCCAACATGGTGAAACCTCATATTTACTAAAAATACAAAAATTAACTGGGTGTGGTGGTACATGCCTGCAGTCCCAGCTATTTGGGAGGCTGAGGCAGGAGAATCGCTTGCACCCAGGAGGCAGGGTTGCAGTGAGCCAAGAACGCGCCACTGCACTCGCCACTGCACTCCAGCTGGAATGACAAAGCGAGACTCTGTCTCAAAACAAAAACAGAAACAGGCCAGGCGTGGTGGCTCATGCCTGTAATCCCAGCACTTTGGGAGGCTGAGGCAGGTGGATCACGAGGTCAGGAGATCGAGACCATCCTGGCTAACATGGTGAAACCCCGTCTCTACTAAAAATACAAAAATTAGCCGGGCGTGGAGGCTTTGCCTGTAGTCCCAACTACTTGGGAGGCTAAGGCAGGAGAATGGTGTGGACCCAGGAGACGGAGCTTGCAGTGAGCTGAGATCACGCCACTGCACTGCAGCCTGGGCGACACAGTGAGACTCTGTCTCAAAACAAAAGAAAAAAAACAGAAACAAAAACAAAAACCTGATCGGGCGTGGTGGCTCATGCCTGTAATTCCAGCACTTTGGGAGGCCGAGGTGGGCAGATCACCTGAAGTCAGGAGTTCAAGACCAGCCTGGCCAACATGGTGAAACCCTGTCTCTACTAAAAATACAAAAATTAGCTGGGCGTGGTGGCAGGCGCCTGTAATCCCAGCTACTCGGAAGGCTGAGGCAGGAGAATCGCTTGAATCTGGGAGGTGGAGGTTGCAGTGAGCCAAGATTGCACCACTGCATTCCAGCCTGGGCGACAAAGCGAGACTTCCTCTCAAAAACAAAAAAGCAAAAACAAAAACCTGCCTGGGCAACATAGCCAGACCCTGTCTCTGGAAAAAAAAATCTCTGATGCCATTATTATCTTCTCAACAATGTAGAAGCATAGCCTACTGGGGCTGGAGGCAGTGGCTCAGACCTGTAATCCCACCACTTTGGGAGGCCAAGGCAGGTAGATCACCTAAGGTCAGGAGTTCGAGACCAGCCTGGCCAACATGGTGAAACCCCGTCTTTACTAAAAATACAAAATTAGCCAGGCATGGTAGTGTGTGCCTGTAATCCCAGCTACTTGGGCGGCTGAGGCAGGAGAATCGCTGGAACCAAGGAGGTGGAGGATGCAGTGAGCCGAGATCATGCCATTGCACTCTAGCCTGGGCAACGAGAGCACAACTCTGTCTCAAAAAAAAAAAAAAAAAAAAAAGCATAGCCTATTCATTTGGTTTGGGAAGAGTTTTAAAAAGAGTACTGTATTTTGTGCTGAGTAGTTTTCTCGTATCTTTTTCTTTTTTTTTTTATTTGGTTATTTTTGAGACAATCTCTCTCTGTCGCCCAAGCCGGAGTACAGGGGCAGGATCATGGCTCATTGCAGCCTCGACCTTCTGGGCTCAAGTGATCTTCCTACTGCAGCCTCTTGAGTTGCTTGGGCTACAGCAGTGAGCCATCATGCCTGACTGAGTTTTCTCATATTCTGAGTTTTTTGTTCTTGTTGTTGTTGTTATGGTTGTTGTTCAAACAAAATGTCTCAGATATTTATTACTGAACCAGTCTACTAGTGCAAAGCGTATCAACAAAGAGAAAAAACATTTTCCAAGAAAACATATCCGACTGTCCAGATATTTTCAGCTTGATGTGGTAAGATCATAGTGACCTTGATACAGCAAAAATGTGTACCATCTTATGTGCAATTCCTTATATTAAGGAGTTCTTCTCTAATGTCTTCTGTTGGAGTAGTACCTGATTTTATTGTAAGTTTTCTTCCAAATCCACTGGGGAATGGGATGATTTTGATTTTGTTTCTTGGCCAGGAATCACTTGATTCTTAAAGTCTCTTGAGAAGACATGACCAGAAACAGAGTCAACCACACACACTACAATGGCAGAGAAAAGACAGGGGAGCTCATATTCTGAGTTTTGGTTTGGTGCTACCCGTGTGTCTTGGGCCAGCATCAACATGAACATCTTTACAGGAAAGAAGAGCCTTTTAAAAGCTATTTACCCGCTGGGCGCTGTAATCCCAGCACTTTGGGAGGCAGAGGCGGGTGGATCACAAGGTCAGGAGTTCAAGACCAGCCTGGCCAATATGGTAAAACCCCGTCTCTACTAAAAATACAAACATTAGCCGGGCGTGGTGGCGTGTGCCTGTAGTCCCAGCTACTCAGGAGGCAGAGGCAGGAGAACCACTTGAACCCGGGAGGCGGAGATTGCAGTGAGCCGAGATAGCACCACTGCACTCCAGCCTGGGCAACAGAGTGAGAGTCCGTCTCAAAAAAAAAAAAAGGTAAAAAGGTATTTACCTGTAAAAATGACATGCATTGAATGAAGTATTTTTAAAATGGTGGCCGGGCGCAGTGGCTCAAGCCTGTAATCCCAGCACTTTGGGAGGCTGAGGCGGGTGGATCACAAGTTCAGGAGATCGAGATCATCCTGGCTAACATGGTGAAACCCCGTCTCTACTAAAAATACAAGAAACTAGCTGGGCGTGGTGGCCCATGCCTGTAGTCCCAGCTACTTGGGAGGCTGAGGCAGGAGAGTCACTTGAACCCGGGAGGTGGAGGTTGCAGTGAGCCAAGATCGCACCACTGCACTCCAGCCTGGGCGACAGAGCGAGACTTTGTCTCAAAAAAATAAGTAAATAAATAATATAAAAAATAAAAATATAAATGGTCTTCTGCCAGGCACGGTGGCTTATGCCTGTAAACCCAGGACTTTGGGAGGCTGAGGTGGGTGGATCACTTGAGGTCAGGAGTTTGAGACAGCCTGGCCAACATGGCAAAACTCATCTTTCCTAAAAATACAAAAATTAGGCCAGGTGCAGTGGCTCACACCTGTAATCCCAGCACTTTGGGAGGCCAAGGCAGGTGGATCACCTGAGGTCAGGAGCTCAAGACCAGGCTGCACAAGATGGTGAAACCTCATCTCTACTAAAAATACAAAAATTAGCCGGGTGCGGTGGCAGGTGCCTGGAATCCCAGCTACTCAGGAGGCTGAGACAGGAGAATTGCTTGGACCCAGGCAGCAGAGGTTGCAGTGAGCTGAGATCGCACCATTGCACTCCAGCCTAGGCGATAGAGGAGTAAAACTCCATCTCAAAAAAAAGAAATAAAAAAAATCAGCTGGGGGTGGTGATACATGCCTGCAGTTCCAGCTACTTGGGAGGCTAAGGCAGGAGAATTACTTGAACCCGGGAGGTGTAGGTTGCAGTGAGCTGAGATTGTGCCATTGTACTCTCAGCCTGGGCAACAGAGCAGGACTCTGTCTCAAAAAAAAAAAAAAAAAAAAAAAAGATCTTCTACCCCACGTCCCCAGCCTCCAGGCTGTGGCAATCCCCAGGCTGTGGATAGGTACTGGTCCATGGCCTATTAGGAAAGCAGCCACACAGCAAGAGATGAGCGCTCCGTGAGCCAGCATTACTGCCTGAGCTCTACCTCCTGTCAGATCAGTGATGGCATTAGATTCTCATAGGAGTGCGAACCCTATTGTGAACTGCACATTCGAGGGATCTAGGTTGTGCTTGCCTTATGAGAATCTTTTTTTTTTTTTTTGATACAGGATCTCTGTCGCCCAGGGTGGAGTGCAGTGGCGTGATCTTGGCTCACTGCAACCTCCGCCTCCCGGGTTCAAGCGATTCTCCTGCCTCAGCCTCCTGAGTAGCTGGGATTACAGGTGCTTGCCACTGTGCCCAGCTAATTATTTATTTATTTATTTATTTTAGATGGAGTCTCACTCTGTCACCAGGCTGGAGTGCAGTGGTGTGATCTCAGCTCACTGCAAGCTCTGCCTCCCAGGTTGGTGTGATCTCAGCTCACTGCAAGCTCCGCCTCCCAGGTTCATGCCATCTCAGCTCACTGCAAGCTCCGCCTCCCAGGTTCATGCCATTCTCCTTCCTCAGCCTCCTGAGTAGCTGGGACTACAGGTGCCTGCCACCACGCCCAGCTAATTTTTGTATTTTTAGTAGAGATGGGGTTTCACTGTGTTAGCCAGGATGGTCTCGATCACCTCTACTTCGTGATCCGCCTGCCTCGGCCTCCCAAAGTGCTGGGATTACAGGCATGAGCCACTGCACCCTGCTGTGCCCGGCTAATTTTTGTATTTTTAGTAGAGATGGATTTTGTGATGTTGGCCAGGCTGGTCTTGAACTCCCAACCTCAGGTGGCCTCCCAAAGTGCTAGGATGACAAGCGTGAGCCACTGCACCTGGCCACGTACGAGAATCTAATACTTGATGGAACGGTTTCTTTCCAAAACTATTCCCTCACCGTGGAAAAACTTGTCTTGCATAAAACCCATTTCTGGTGCCAAAAACATTGAGGACCACTGTTCTACCCCAAACATCACCTTATCTTATGTTTACATCTGAAGTTTATATTATAGAAAATAAGACCATTGAGTGGGCAGGGTGGCTCATTCTTGTGATCCCAGTACTTGGGGGGCCAAGATGGGAGGTTTGCTTGAGCCCAGGAGTTTGAGACCAGCCTGGACAACATAGGGAGAGCCTGTCACTACAAAAAATAAAAAATTAGCCAGATGTGGTATATGGTGATGCTGGGATTACAGGCATGAGTCACTGTGCCTGGCCTAGTGGACACATTTCTTGAGTGAGAGCACTGCTGTCATACTTTTCTCACTATTCTGAGTCCCTGGCACGTAGTAGATGCTCAAAAATGTTTGTTAAATATATTAATAATTTAGCTGTAATGGAGAAAAACTATGGACAAACCAGTCGTGGTAGTTTAGGCAAGAGATTAGACCCAGAACTAAAGCAGTGGCAGTAGGAGTGGACAGATAAAGCTAACCCAGAATTTTGATGTATTTCTAACCTTGAAGACCAGTTAGAAAAGGAATCAGATAAGGAGGTTTCTAGTTTGGGAGACTGGGTGAAATGCGACACCATTAGCTGAGACTGAAAGGGACAGATGGAGGAGTAGAAATATAATTTAATATAATTTATATTTAGTAGTTGAGGAAAGGGATTTTTTTTGTTGTTGCTTGTTTAGGAATGGGATGTTTTATCATGTTTGATGGGTGAGAAAAGAAGCCAGTGGAAAGAGAGGAGGGATTGAAGAAAACAGGATAACAGGGAGAACAAGGTCTGGTATGAGGCAGGAGAGGATAAAAGCCAAAGGAAACAAAGAGAAGGCATAGGAAGAGGGAAGGAGATGAAAGTCTAAGGGAAGGGCTTTTAAATTTGATTCTGGCGCTTGCACTCTCTCTCTCTTGCTCTGTGTGTATCTGTGTGTATACACACACAAAAAGAATATACATACATATATACACACACCCACATATATATATATACATTTTTTTTGAGACACAGCCTCTGTTGCTCAGCCTGGAGTGTAGTGATGTGATTATGGCTCACTGCAGCCTTGACCTCCCCAGGCTCAAGTGATCCTCCCACCTCAGTCTCCCAAGTAGCTGATACTACAGGTGTGCACTACCACACCCAGCTAATTAAAAAAAGTATTTTGTAGAGACGGGGTTTTGCTATGTTGCTCAGGCTGGTCTCAAACTCCTGGGTTCAAGTGATCCATCCATCTCGGCCTCCCAAAGTGCTGGGATTACAGGTTTGAGCCACCGTGCCTGCCCGCTTAATATATATTTGTTGAATGAATGAATTAGGTGCCAGATCCATGACAGAAATATATTTTACAGCAAAGGAATTCAGATCGCTTAAGCTTTTTGTTTGCAGGTTTGTTGGGTACTACAACCTGGAAATTAGTATCTAACTCCCATGTAGTATCTAACTTGTGAAATCTTGTTTTGCTTCCATCTCCAAAGAAGTGTCCTTCTGGAGGTTGCAGGGAGCTGAGATCATGACACTGCACTTCAGCGTGGACAACAGATCCAAACCTTGTCTCAATTAAAAAAATAATAATAAATTTTTTTAAAAAGTGTCCTACTTCAAGCACAGGATGATCTTTTCTGCCTGTGTTCTCTTTTTTTGAGACGGAGTTTCGCTCTTGTTGTCCAGGCCGGAGTGCAGTGGCACGATCTCAGCTTGCTGCAACCTCCGCCTCTCACGTTCAAGCGATTCTTCTGCCTTAGCCTCCCACGTAGCTGGGATTATAGGCATGCACCACCACGCCCAGCTAATTTTTTGTATTTTTAGTAGAGATGGGGTTTTGACATGTTGGGCAGGCTGGTCTCGAACTCCTGACCTCAGATGATCTGCCCACCTCAGCCTCCCAAAATGCTGGGATTACAGTGTGAGCCACCATGCCTGGTCATCTGCATGTGTTCTTAATGTCATTGTCTCTAGCCTTTTCCAGGAGTATGAATCTTCAATTTATTCCCTTAATCTTTCCATTTTGTCTACAAATATGCTTAGGTGTTCCATTCTAAAAAGCAAGACAAAACAAACCTTTCCTCAGGCCTCCTTTTTTTTTTTTTTTGAGATGGAGCGAGCTCTGTCGCCCAGGCTAGAGTACAGTGGCGTGATATTGGCTCACTGCAAGCTCTGCCTCCCGGGTTCAGGCCATTCTCCTGCCTCAGCCTCCCGAGTAGCTGGGACTACAGGTGCCCGCCACAGTGCCCGGCAAATTTTTTGTACTTTTAGTAGAGACGGGGTTTCACCGTGTTAGCCAGGATGGTCTCAATCTCCTCACCTCATGATCCGCCCACCTCGGCCTCCTAAAGTGCTGGGATTACAGGTGTGAGCCACGGCTCCTGGCCACCTCAGACCTCCTTTTTATGCTGTGGTCTGTTAAACTTTTTCCACATTTCTAAGATTACTCCACAAACTATTCTCGCTAAAGGTACTTTGCTATCCATTCATTGGTTCCCACTCCCCCAAGCTACCAAAGTGGATACACTGAAAGCCACTCAATTGTCAAATTCAAAGGCCCTATTTTTCAGGCTGGGCACAGTGGCCCATGCCTATAATCCTATTATTTTGGGTGGGCAGATCGCCTGAGCCCAGGAGTTCAAGATCAGCCTGGGCAACATGGTGAAAACCTGTCTCTACCAAAAAAAAAAAAAAACCCAAATTAGCCATGTGGCCCAGTGTGGTGGCTCACGCCTGTAATCCCAGCACTTTGGGAGGCCGAGGTGGGCAGATCACCTGAGGTCAGGAGTTCGAGACCAGCCTGACCAATATGGTGAAACCCTGTCTCTACTAAAAATACAAAAATTAGCTGGGCATGGTGGCGGGCGCCTGTAGTCCCAACTACTCAGGAGGCTGAGACAGGAGAATTGCTTGAACCTGGGAAGCAGAGGTTACAGTGAGCTGAGATCGTGCCACTGCACTCCAGCACTCCAGCCTGGGCAACAGAGTGAGACTCTGTCTCAAAAAAAAAAAAAATTAGCTGGGCATGGTGACTTGCATCTGTAATCCCAGCTACTTGGGAGGCTGAGGCAGGAGAATTGCTTGAAACCAGGAGGTGGAGGTTGCAGTGAGCTGAGATCGCACCACTGCACTCCAGCCTGGGCAACAGAGTGAGACTCTGTCTCACAAAAAAACAAAAACAAAAACAATTAGCCGTGTGTGGTGTAGTCCTAGCTACTTAGGAGGCTGAGGTGGGTGGATCACTTGAGCCCAGGAGGTCAAGGTAGAAATGAGCTGAGATCATGCCATGTACTTCAGCTTGGGTGACAGAGACACTGTGTCAAAAAAAAAAAAAAAAAAAAAAGGCCTTGTTTTCAGTCTCTGTTCTTTTTTTTTTTTTTTTTTTTTTTGAGACAGAGTTTCCTCTTGTCACCCAGGCTGGAATACAGTGGTTCACTGCATCCTCTGCCTCCTGGGTTCTGGGTTCAAGTGATTCTTCTGTCTCAGCCTCCTGTGTAGATGAGATTACAGGTGTGTGCCACCATGCTCAGCTAATTGTTGTATTTTTAGTAGAGACGAGGTTTCACCATGTTGGCCAGGCTGGTCTAGAACTCCTGACCTCAAGTGATCCACCCACCTTGGCGTCCCAAAGTGCTGGGATTACAGACGTGAGCCACTGCACCCAACCTGTTCTTGGTCTCTTTGAAGTGTTACCACAGAGGGATCCCTATTCAGACCCTTGCTTGAGCCTCAAGCAAGAAAGAATTTGGACACGTCCATATGGTAAAGTGAAAGCAAGTTTATTAGGAAATAAAGAAATAAAAGAATGGTTACTTCATAGCCAGAGCAGCCCCGAGGGCTACTGGTTGACTACTTTTATGATTATTTATTGATTATATGCTAAATAAGGGGTGGATTATTTATGAGCTTTCTGGGAAAGGCATGGCAATTCCCCGAACTGAAGGCTCCTCCCCTTTTTAGACTTATTGGGTAACTTCCTGACTTTGCCATGACATCTGTAAACCTTCATGGTGCTGGTGGGAGTGTCTTTTGGCATGCTAATGAATTATAAGCATATATAATGAGCAGTGAGGATGACGAGGGGGGTCACTTTTCGTCGCCGTCTTGGTTTTGGTGGTTTTTGGCTGGCTTCTTTACCACATGCTGGTTTTATCAGCAAAGTCTTTGTGACCTGTACCTTGGGCCAACCTCCTATTTCATCCTGTGTCATAGAATGCCTGACATCCTGGGAGTGCAGCCCAGGAGGTCTCAGCCTCATTTTACCCTGCTCCTATTCAAGATGGAGTTGCTCTGTTTCAAAGGCCTCTGACAGAAGTGTTTGACATAGTTGACCAGCCATTCCTTTTTCTTGAAAAGGCTGTCTTCTGTTTCTTTTTTTGTTATTTATTTATTTTTTGAGACAGGGTCTCACTCAGTCACCCAGGATGGAGTGTAGTGGTGCCATCTCGGCTCACTACACCTCCACCTCATGGGTTCAAGCGATTCTCCCGCCTCAACCTCCCAAGTAGTTGTGAGTACAGGTGCACACCACCACCACACCTGGCTATTTTTTGTATTTTTAGTAGAGACAGGGTTTCATCATGTTGGCCAAGTTGGTCTCGAACTCCTGGCCTAAGGTGATCCACCTGCCTTGGCCTCCCAAAGTGCTGGGATTACAGAGGTGAGCCACTGCACCCGGCCTTATTTATTTTATCTTTTTGAGACAGGGTTTCACTCTGTCACCCAGGCTGGAGTGCAGTGGCACGATTTCTGCTCACCATAGCCTTAACCTCTGGGCTTGAGTGATCCTCCCACTCCAGCCTCCCAAGTAGCTGGGACTACAGGTGGGCGCCATCACACCTGGCTAATTTTTTTTTTTTTGAAAAGGAGTTTTGCTCTTGTTGCCCAGGCTGGAGTTCAATGGCCGATCTCGGCTCACTGCAACCTCCGCCTCCCAGGTTCAAGTGATTCTCCTGCCTCAGCCTCCAGAGTAGCTGGGATTACAAGGGCACACCACCACGCCTGGTAAATCAAGGTCACAAATGATTCTTTTTTTTTTTGAGATGGAGTCTCCCTGTGTCGCCCAGGCTGGAGTGCAGTGGCGCCATCGCGGCTCACCGCAAGCTCCACCTCCTGGATTCACGCCATTCTCCTGCCTCAGCCTCCGGAGTAGCTGGGACTACAGGCGTCCGTCACCAGGCCTGGCTAATTTTTTGTATATTTAGTAGAGACGGGGTTTCACTGTGTTAGCCAGGATGGTCTCGATCTCCTGACCTCGTGATCCTCCCGCCTCGGCCTCCCAAAGTGCTGGGATTACAGGCCTGAGCCACTGACCCCCGCCTTTTGTTTTGTTTTTTTTTTGAGGCGGAGTTTTGCTTTGTCGCCCAGGCGGGTGTGCAATGACGCGATCTCGGCTTGCTGCAACCTCTGCCTCCCGGCTTCAAGCGATTCTCTTGCCTCAGCCTTCAGAGTAGCTGAGATTACAGGTGCCTGACACCAGGCTCGGCTAATTTTTGTTTTTTTAGTAGAGACAAGGATTCACCATATTGGCCAGGCTGGTCTCAAGCTGACCTCAAGTGATCCGCCCGCCTCAGCCTCCAAAAGTGCTGCTATTACAGGCATGAGCCACCGCGCCAGCCCCAAGTGAGTCTCATGGGCTGGAGACACAGGCTATTATGAATTGCTAACCACAGTCTCTTAGTCTCCCTTTTAAATAACAGAAGAGGAAATTTCTTCACTTCCTGACACAACTCTCCATCATACAGTTGGCCAAGAGAAGTTAGCAACTTTCATCCTTAATTTGTGTCCTTTGAGAGTTGCTGCTTTCTTAGAGTCATTAAATGCATGTAGGCAGTGTCTGCTTCATTAAGCCAGATTTATACCAAATGAAAAGGCAGAGAAAGATCTAACTTAATGAATATTTCTTTTTTTTTTTGAGACGGAGTTTCACTCTTGTCACCCAAGCTGGAGTGTAATTCGCGGTCTCCGGTCATTGCAACCTCCACCTCCTGGGTTCAAGCGATTCTCCAGCCTCAGCCTCCCAGCCTCAGCCTCCCAAGTAGCTGGGATTACAGGCGCCTGCCACCACACCCAGCTAATGTTTGTATTTTTAGTAGAGACAAGGGTTTCACCATGTTGGGCAGGCTGGTCTCGAGCCCCTGACCTCAGGTGATCCACCCTCCTTGGCATCCCAAAGTACTGGGATTGTAGGCGTGAGCCATCGCACCTGGTCTTAATTAAGATTTCTAAGAACTAGATCAACAAATCAGTGGGACTGTAAAGGCAACTCTTGGGACACAGGTCAGGAAACTTTGTGCTTAATTCACAAATCAAAAATCCAGCAATCTCACTTCTGGGTGTTAGAACTGTAGAAAATAAAATTTTAGACTGGGTACGGTGGCTCACGCCTGTCATCCCAGCACTTTGGGAGGCCGAGGTGGGTGGATCACGAGGTCAGGAGATCGAGACCATCCTGGCCAACATGGTGAAACCCCGTCTCTACTAAAAATACAAAAATTAGCCTGGTGTGGTGGCGTGCGCCTGTAGTCCCAGCTACTCCGGAGGCTGAAACGGGAGAATCACTTGAACCCGGGAGGCAGAGGTTGCAGTGAGCCGAGATTGGACCATTGAACTCCAGGCTTGGCAACAAGAGCGAAACTGTCTAAATAAATAAATAAATAAATAAATAAATAAATAAAATTTTAAGCCCCCCCAACTGACTAAATGGATCCCCATTTGGCCAAGAGGACCCCCAAACTCCTGAAAAGTTAGTTCAGGCAATGTGGGGAATGGGAGGCATTGGCTATGCCTCATTATACTTGCTTCCCTGTGGAGTTCTGGCACAACTGACCAGCATTAACATTAAAACAGAGATCTTGGCCGGGCACCATGGCTCACACTTGTAATCCCAGCACTTTGGGAGGCCGAGTCAGGTGGATCACCTGAGGTCAGGAGTTCGAGACCAGCCTGGCCAACATGATGAAATCCCGTCTCTACTAAAAATACAAAAAAAAATAATAATAATAAAATAAAAATTAGCTGGGTGTGGTAGTGCATGTCTGTAATCCCAACTACTTGGGAGGCTGAGACAAGAATCACTTGAATCTGGGAGGCGGAGGTTGCAGTGAACAGAGATCACATTACCACACGCCAGCCTGGGCAACAAGAGCGAAACTCCGTCTCAGAAAAACAAACAACAACAACAACAACAAAAAAGAGTTTGAGACCAGCCTGGCCAACATAGCGAAACCTCGTCTCTACTAAAAATACAAATGTTAGCGGGCTGTGGTGGCATGTGTCTGTAATCCCAGCTACTCAGGAGGCTGAGGCAGGAGAATTGCTTGAACCCGGGAGATGGAGGTTGCAGTGAATCGAGATCCTGCCACTGCACTCCAGCCCAAGGGATAGAATGAGAGTCTGTTGCAAAAAAAAAAAAAATAATAAAATAAAATGAATAAAATAAAACAAGAGATTTTAAGACTGACAAACCAGGCAGGGTGCGGTGGCTCAAGCCTGTAATCCTAGCTCTTTGGGAGGTCGAGGCAGGCCGATCAGAGGTTTGAGACCAGCCTGGCCAACATGGTGAAACCCTGTCTCTACTAAAAATACAAAAATCAGCTGGGCGTGGTAGTGCACACCTGTAATCCCAGCTACTCAGGAGGCTGAGCCAGGAGAATCTCCTGAACCCGGGAGACCCAGGTTGCTGTGAGCTGAAATCGAACCACTGCACTTTAGCCTGGGCAACAGAGTGAGACTCTCTCAAAAAAAAAAAGTCCGGGCACCGTGGCTCTCGCCTGTAATCCCAGCACTTTGGGAGGCCTAGGAGGGCAGATCGCGAGGTCAGGAGATCGAGACCATCCTGGCTAACATGGTGAAACCCTGTCTCTACTAAAAATACAAAAAAATTAGCTGGGCATGGTAGCGGGTGCCTGTAGTCCCAGCTACTCGGGAGGCTGAGGCAGGAGAATGGCGTGAACCCAGGAGGCGGAGCTTGCAGTGGGCCCAGATCGCGCCACTGCACTCCAGCTTGGGTGAGAGCGAGACTCCGTCTCAAAAAAAAAAAAAAAAAAAAGGGGGAAGAAAAGGACAAAAGAGACTAGCAAAATTCCAACCTGATGCTAGTATAACATCACATGAGAGATAAAAAAGGAAATCAAAATATTTTACCCCAAAATATATTTCTTTGCTATATATACAGTGGCTCTTGCCGGTAATCCCAGTACTGGGAGGCAGAGGCAGGAGTATTGCTTGAAGTCAGGAGTTAGAGACCAGCCTGAGCAACAAAGCCAGACTCTGTCTCTATAAAAATAATTAAATTAAATATAAATAAATAGGCCAGGTGTGGTGGCTCACGCCTGTAATCCCAGCACTTTGGGAGGCCGAGGCGGGCCGATCACGAGGTCAGGAGATTGAGACCATCCTTGCTAACACGGTGAAACCCCATCTCTACTAAAAATACAAAAAAAAGAAAATTAGCCAGGCGTGGTGGCAGGCTCCGGTAGTCCCAGCTACTCGGGAGGCTGAGGCAGGAGAATGGCGTGAACCCAGGAGGCAGAGCTTGCAATAAGCCGAGATTGCGCCACTTCACTCCAGCCTGGGCAAGAGTGAAACTCTGCCTCAAAAAATAAAAATAAATAAATAAGGCTTGGTGTGGTGGCTCACGCCTGTAATCCCAGCACTTTGGGAGGCCGAAGTGGGCAGATCCCGAGGTCAGGAGCTCGAGACCAGCCTGACTAACATGGTGAAACCCCGTCTCTACTAAAAATACAAAAACTAGCTGGGTGTGGTGGTGTGTGCCTATAATCCCAGCTAGTCAGGAGGCTGAGGCAGAAGAATCGCTTGAACCCAGGAAGCAGAGGTTGCAGTGAGCTGAGATCGTGCCACTGCACTCCAGCCTGGGCAACAGAGAGAGACTTCCTCTAAAAAATAAATAAATAAAAATAAAAATAAAAATAAATAAATAAAGTCCCTGCCAAGCCATCTTTTGTGGGGGAAAATTTGCATCGTAAATAATCTGTACGAACATAACTAGATCTTTCTCCTACCAGGTCCACCCAATCCTGAAGAGATTAACTGAGAGTCTAGTTTTTGTTTTTGTTTTTTTTTTTTTTTGAGATGGAGTCTTGCTCTGTTGCCCACGCTGGAGTGCTGTGGCAGGATCTTGGCTGACTGCAACCTCTGCCTCCCCGGTTCAAGCAGTTCTTCTGCCTCAGCCTGCCTAGTAGCCGGGACTACAGGAGCACGCCACGACGTCTGGCTAATTTTTTTTTTTTTTGAGGAGTCTCGCTTTGTCGCCCAGGTTGGAGTTCAGTGGCGCAATCTCAGCTCACTGCAACCTCTGCCTCCCGGGTTCAAGCGATTCTTCTGCCTCAGCCTCCAGAGTAGCTGGGACTACAGGCATGCATCACCAAGCCTGGCTAATTTTTTTTTTTTTTTTTTTTTTTTTTTAGTAGAGGCGGGGTTTCACCATATTGGCTGGGCTGGTCTTGAACTCCTGACCTCGTGATCTGCCCGCCTCAGCCTCCCAAAGCGGTGGGATTTTAGGTGTAAGCCACCGCACCTCACCTTTTTTTTTTTTTGAGATGGAGTTTTGCTTTTGTTGCCCAGGCTGTGGTACAATGGTGGGATCTCGGCTTACTGCAACCTCCGCCTCCCGGGTTCAAGAGTTCAAGCAATTCTCCTACCTCAGCTTTCGGAGTAGCTGGGATTACAGGCATGCGCCACCATGCCTGGCCAATTTTTTTTTTTTTTGTATTTTTAGTAGAGACTGGGTTTCTCCATGTTGGTCAGGCTGGTCTTGAACTCATGACCTCAGGTGATCCACCTGCCTCAGCCTCCCAAAGTGCTGGGATTACAGGCATGAGCCACTGTGCCTGGCCTAGTTGTCTTTTTTGAGATGGAGGTCCCGCTCTGTCACCCAGGCTGGAGTGCAATGGTGTGATCTCAGCACACTGCAACCTCCACCTCCTGGGTTCAAGAGATTCTCCCCCATCAGCCTCCTGAGTAGCTGGGATTACAGGCACCTGCCATCATGCCCGGCTAATTGTTGTATTTTTATAGAGAAGGTGTTTCACCATGTTGGTCAGGCTGGTGGGAGTGTAGCAGTGAGGAGGACCAGAAGTCACTCTGGTGGCCATCTTGGTTTTGGTGGGATTTAGCTGGCTCCTTTACTGCAACCTGTTTCTTTTGTTTGTTTGTTTTTCGAGATGGAGTCTCACTCTGTCTCCCAGGCTGGAGTGCAGTGGGGTGATCTCAGCTCATTGCAACCTCAGCCTCCTGGGTTACAGCGATTCTCCTGCCTCAGCCTCCCGAGTAGCTGGGATTACAGGCATGCGCTACCACAACTGGCTAATGTTTATATTTTTAGTAGAGACAGGGTTTTGCCATGTTGGCCAGGCTGCTCTCTATGCTCTCTAACTTTTGACCTCAGGTGATCCATTCGCCTGGACCTCCCAAAGTGCTGGGATTACAGGCATGAACCGATTAGAAGCATGAGCCAATGCGCCTGGCCTGGTTTAAACACCTCTGACATTTACCCCAACCCTTTTATAACAGAACCCTTAATCTTTTTTTTTTTTTTTTTTTTTTTTTGAGACAGAGTCTCACTCTGTCACCCAGGCTGGAGTGCAGTGGCGCAATCTCCGCTCACTGCAACCTCCGCCTCCTGGGTTGAAGCAATTCTCCTGCCTCAGCCTCCTGAGTATCTGGGATTACAGGTGCCCCCGACCATGCCTAGCTAATTTTTTTGTATTTTTAGTAGACATGGGTTTCACTATGTTGGCCAGGCTGGTCTTGAACTTCTTACTTTGTGATCCACCCGCCTTGGCCTCCCAAAGTGCTGGGATTACAGGCGTGAGCCACCGTGCCTGGCCTTTTTATTCTTTTAATTTTAAGCAGAATCTTGCTCTGTTGCCCAGGCTTGAGTCCAGGGGCATGATCTTGGCTCACTCCAACCTCTGCCTCCTGGGTTCAAGTGATTCTCCTGCCTCAGCCTCCCGAGTAGCTGGGATTACAAGCATGTGCCACTACACCCAGCTCATTTTTATATTTTTCATAGAGACGGGGATTCTCCATGTTGGCCAGGGTGGTCTCAAACTCCTGACCTCAGGTGATCCACCCACCTCGGCTTTCCAAAGTGGTGAGATTGCAGGCATGAGCCACTGCGCCCAGCCTTCTGTAACTTCTTCAGGATGAATAAGGGCGATGATATTCCTGCCTAACTATTAGGATCTCTTGTGTTCAGGGTAGATAGGAGCTCAGTTAGAAAGCATCAGTATGGTGAGGGCCATTTATAACTCTTGAGTTCTGACAAAAAGTGATGTCTGGAAGATTAGTAAGTATTCATTTAAGAAAACATTCAGGGGCCGGGCATGATGGCTCATGCCTGTAATCCCAGCACTTTGGGAGGCCGAGGCAGGCAGATCACCTGAGGTCAGGAGTTTGAGACCTGCCTGGCCAACATGGTGAAGCCCCACCTCTACTAAAAATGCAAAAATTAGCTGGGCATGGTGGCACAGGTCTGTAGTCCCAGCTACTCGGGAGGTGAATCGCTTGAACCTGGGAGGCAGAGGTTGCAGTGAGCTGAGATTGCACCACTGCACTCCAGCCTGAGTGACAGAGGGAGACTCCATCTCAAAAAAAAAAAAAGAGGAATCATACAATATTTGCCCTTTTGTGGATGGCTCATTTCATTTGGCAAAATGTCAACAATTTATGTTTCAGCATGTGACAGAATTTCTTTCTTTTTTAAGGTTGAATAATATATATATATATACATATATAAAATAATATTTTATACACACACACACACACTGTTTTTTTTTTGAGACGGAGTTTCGGAGTTTTGCTTTTGTCATCCAGGCTGGAGTGCAATGGCATGATCTTGGCTCACTGCAACCTCAGCCTCCTGGGATCAAAGGACTCTCCTGCCTCAGCCTCCAAAGTAGCTGCGATTAGGGGCATAGGCAACCACACCTGGCTAATTTTTTTTTTTTTTTTTGAGACAGAGTCTCGCTCTGTCGCCCGGGCTGGAGTGCAGTGGCGCCGTGTAAGCTCACTGCAACATCCACCTCCCAGGTTGAAGTGATTCTCGTGCCTCAGCCACCTGGCTAATTTTGTTTTATATTTTTATAGAGACAGGGTTTCACCATGTTGGTCAGGCTGGTCTTGAATTCCTGACCTCAGGTGATCTGCCTGCCTCGGCCTGCCAAAGTGTTGGGATTACAGGCGTGAGCCACCATGCTCAGTCTTATATATTTTTTTGACACAGGATCTCACTTTGTCACCCAGAGTGGAGTGTAGTGGTGTGATCATGGCTCACTACAACCTCTGCCTCCCAGGATCAAGGGATCCTCCCACCTCCACCTCCCTAGTAGCTGGGACGTCCCACCATGCCCGGCTAATTTTGTAATTTTGTGTGTGTGTGTGTGTGTGTGTGTGTGTGTGTGTGTGTTTTAGATGGAGTTTTGCTCTTGTTGCCCAGGCTGGAGTGCAATGGCATGATCTCGGCTCACTGCAACCTCTGCCTCCTGGGTTTAAGTGATTGTTCTGCCTCAGCTTCCCAATAGCAGGATTATAGACGTCCACAACCATGCCTGCCTCATTTTTGTATTTTTAGTAGTGACCAGGGTTTCATCGTGTTGGCCAGGCTGGTCTTGAACTCCTGACCTCAGGTGGTCCACCTGCGTTGGTCTCCCAAAGTGTGAGCCCCCACGCCTGGCATGTGTGGTTTTTTTGTAGAGACAGTGTTTCGCCTTTTTTTTTTTTTTTTTTTTTTTTTTTGAGATGGAGTCTAACTCTGTCTCCCCAGCTGGAGTGAGTACAGTGGTGTGATCTTGGCTCACTGCAACCTCTGCCTCCCAGGTTCAAGTGATTCTACTACCTCAGACTCCTGAGTAGCTGGGACTACAGGCATGTGCCACCACACTTGGCTAATTGTATTTTTAGTAGAGAAGGGGTGTCACTATGTTGGCCAGGCAGGTCTCGAACTCCTGACCTCAGGCGATTTGCCTGCCTCGGCCTCCCAAAGTGCTGAGATTTACCATTTTGCCCAGGCTAGTCTCGAAAGTCCTGAGCTCAAACGATCTTTTATACTCCCAGGCCAAGCGATCCTGGCTTCCCAAAGTGCTGGGATTACAGGCATGAGCCACTGCGCCCGGCCGAATAATATTCTCTTGTTGCTATATACTACATCTTATTTAACCATTCAACTGTTGATGGGCACTTGGGTTTCTGCTGCCTTTGTCTATTGTGAATAATGCTGCTATGAGTATGGTTGTAACACTGAGTCCCTGATTGTAATTCTTTTGGGTTTAAAACCAGAAGTGGAATTGCGGGATCATATGGTAAATCTATTTTTAATTTTTTGAGGATCTGCCATACCATTCCATAGTGGCTGCACCATTTAACATGCCCACCAACAGTGCACAAGTGTTCCAATTTCTTCACATCCTTGTTAACGCTTTTTTTTTGATAAGTAGTCAGCCTAATGGGTCGAGGTGACATCTCATTTTTTTTAATTACATTTTTTTCTTTCTTTTTTTTTTTTTTTTTGAGGCGCAGTTTCACTCTTGTTGCCCAGGCTGGAGTGCAATGGCGCGATCTTGACTCATCGCAACCTCCGCTTCCTGGGTTCAAGCGATTCTCCTGCCACAGCCTCCCTGGTAGCTGGGATTACAGACATGCGCCACCACACCCGGCTAATTTTTTATTTTTAGTAGAGATGGGGTTTCTCCATGTTGGTCAGGCTGGTCTCAAACTGCCAACCTCAGGTGATCCGCCCACCTCGGCCTCCCAAAGTGCTGGGATTATAGGCATGAGCCACCGTGCCTGGCCTTTTCTCCTTTTTTTGAGACGGAGTTTTGCTCTTGTTGCCCTGGCTGGAGTGCAATGGTGTGATCTCAGCTCACCGCAACCTCTGCCTCCCAGGTTCAAGCCATTCTCCTGCCTCAGCCTCCTGAGTAGCTGGGATTATAGGCCTAGGCTACCATGCCTGGCTAATTTTGTATTTTTAGTAGAGATGGGGTTTCTCCATGTTGGTCAGGTTGTTTTCGAACTCCTGACCTCAGATGATCCGCCTGCCTCAGCCTCCCAAAGTGCTGAAATTACAGGCGTGAGCCACTGCGCCCGGCCCTAGCACCTTTTCATGGGCTATTGGACATTTATCTATCTTCTTGGGATAATAATGTCTTCATGGCCCTTTCCCATTTTGAATCAGAGTTTTTGTTGAGTTGTAGGAGTTCTTTATATATTCTGGATATTATCCCCTTATCAGATACATCATTTGCAAATATTTCCTCTAATTCCATGGGCTTTCTTACTGTTTTCTTTAATACACAAGTTTTAAATTTTGATGAAGTCCAATTTATCTTTTTTTCTTTTGTTGCCTGTTTTCTTGCTTTTGGTGTCATCTAATAGTTCTTTATTTTTATTTTTTCTGTCACCCAGGCTGCAGTGCAGTGGTGTGATCTTGGCTCACTGTAACCTCCGCCTCCCAGGTTCAAGCAATTCTTGTGCCTCAGCCTCCCAAGTAGCTGGGACTACAGGTGTGCACCAACATGTTCAGCTAATTTTTGTATTTCTTGGTAGAGATGGGGTTTCGTCATGTCGGCCAGGGTCATTTTGAACTCTTAGCCAGGCATGAGCCACTCTGCTTGACTCCAAGAACCAAAAATTTAATCATTCTAGTAATAGAGGAAGTTATCTGCATTTCAATTGTGGTGAAGCAAAAGACTGAGAGGAAGGCCCGTTGCGGTAGCTCAGGCCTATAATCCCAGCACTTTGGGAGGCCGAGGCAGGAGGATCACTTGAGGTCAGGAGTTTGAGACCAGCTTGGACAACATGGTGAAGCCTTGTCTCTATTAAAAATACAAAAATTTGCTGGGCGTGTGGTGTGGGCCTGTAATCTCAGCTACTTGGGAGGCTGAGGCAGAATTGCTTGAACCTGGGAGGTGGACGTTGCAGTGAGCTGAGATTGTGCCACTGCATTCCAGCCTGAGTGACAGAGCAAGTCTGCATCTCAAAAAATTAAATAAATAAATAAGAAAGACTGAGAGGTAGGAATTAATGGCAAAAGGAAACGGAGAACTGATGTTGTGAGATTCTTGAGGTGGGAAGTAGTTAACACTACTGCAGTGATGCAAAAAGGGTCTTGAAGAAGATAGTTGTTTTTAAAAAAATTGGGAATGAATATCTAAATTTCTTCCTGAAATAATTATTGGATTGACTCAGATTGGCTGTTAGGCGCCTGTCTTTTTTCTCATGAGATTTTGTTCATCAAATAATCAACTGTTTTGAAATGAGATGAAAGGTCCTCATTCTGAGCCAATCTTCAGATTTCTATTTGCGTTCCCACAATACAGCCTACTACTTCCTAGCTGGGGGAAACAAAAGGCCCTGCTGTTTTTAGTGGCTTTGAGAAAGTCATAAACTCCTTAGTCCTCAGCTTTCACTCACATCTACTAAAATAATGCCTTTTTTTTTTTTTGAGATGGCATCTTGTGGCCCAGGTTGGAATGTAGTGGCACGATCATGGCTCACTGTAGCGTTGACCACCCAGGGTCAATCAAGGGAGCAGGGTCAAGGGAGCAGCCTCAAGTGATCCTCCCACCTCAGCCTCCTTAGTAGCTGGGACCAAAGTGCGCAACATCACACTTAGCTAGTATTTTTAGTTTTTGTAGAGGTAAGGTCTCTGTATGTTGCCCAAGCTAGTTTTGAACTCGTGGGCTCAAAGGATCTTCCTGCCTGTACTCCCAAAGTGTTGGGATTTCAGGCAGAAGCCACCCTCTTTGGCCTCTGTTTTTGTTTTTTTTTTTGAGATGGGAGTCTTGCTTTGTCGCCCAGGCTGGAGTGCAGTGGTGCCATCTTGGCTCACTGCAACCTCTACCTCCTGGGTTCAAGCGATTCTCCTGCCTCAGCCTCCCGAGTAGCTGGGACTACAGACGCATGCCACCACGCCCAGCTAAAATTTTTTTTTTTTTTTTTTTTTTGACAGGCTGGAGTGTAGTGACGCGATCTCGGCTCACTGCAACCTCTGCCTCCCGGCAGAGCAATTCTCCTGCCTCAGCCTCCTGAGTAGCTGGGATTACAGGCGCCCGCCACCATGCCCAGCTAATTTTTGTGTTTTTAGTAGAGACGGGGGTTTCGCCGTGTTGGTCAGGCTGGTCTCGAACCCCTGACCTCGTGATCCACCCGCCTCAGCCTCCCAAACTGCTGGGATTACAGGCATGAGCCACCGTGCCGGCCTTTTTTTTTGTTTAGTAGAGACAGGGTTTCACTGTGTTAGCCAGGATGGTCTGGATCTCCTGACCTTGTGACCCGCCTGCCTCAGCCTCCCAAGTTGGTGGGATTACAGGTGTGAGCCACTGCACCCGGCCGGCCTCATTTTTTTTGGAGACCAAAAGACTGAATTCTATAAAAATGTCTTAACTCCTTTAGTTCTAAAGCCCAGTTTTAGATGTTAGCCACATTTATTCCCATTCTAACATATTCCTTCTAGGTGCATTTTCACATGTTCATTTCAGGATTCTTGCCTCTACATTTACTTGTAACTTTCCCATTTCTAAATTGTAGCCCTTTGATTTCCTCCAAACCATTCTCTAACAACCCAAACTGAGTTTATTTTTCTTGGAATTCCTACATAGCTATCTGTAAACTAACTGTTATGTTTTAGTTAGCCTGGGACAGTCCTAGTTTTCATTTATTGTCCTAATATGTAATTATGGCTGTCCTAATCAGAAGCTACTTTGTAGATTAAAATGTCTGTAAAGAATATGCTTAAGAACAGAAAGTTTACAATATACTCAAAATCTTTCCCTTCAGGAGGTAGCCTTTTCATGTACCTCCAACCTTCTCTTCAACCCTGTACCAAGCTCTTATATGTGGATACGTAACCAATGTAAACTCCTCAGAGAACACAGAAGCCCCAGTGTGCATTCAGAAAGATTGGAGTTCAGTGAAGGGGCTGATTACTAGATAAAGAATCAGGATCTGCTAACAGTTAACATCTGGGAAAGAAAGTGGAAATGAGAAACTAATTTTTTTTTGAGACAGTGTCTCACTCTGTCGCCCAGGCTGGAGTGCAGTGGTGTGATCTCAGGGATTACTCAGTGATCCTATTTTTTGTAGAGGCAGGGTTTTGCCATGTTTCCCAGGCTGGTGTCAAATTCCTGGGCTAAAGAGATCCACCTGCCTTGGCCTCCCAAAGTGTTGGGATTACACGTGTGAGTCGTCGCGCCTGGTCAGAAATGAGAAACTTTATAGTCGAGTTATATTTCCTGAAGTTAAGAAAGTCCTAACAGCCTAGTATAGTAACTTCTTTTTTTTTTTTTTTTTTTTTTTGAGATGGAGTCTTGCTCTGTCGCCCAGGCTGAAGTGCAGTGGCATGATCTGGGCTTACTGCAAGCTCCGCCTCCCAGGTTCACACCATTCTCCTGCCTCAGCCTCCCGAGCAGCTGGGACTACAGGTGCCTGCCACCACGCCCGGCTAATTTTTTGTATTTTTAGTGGAGACGGGGTTTCACCGTGTTAGCCAGGATGGTCTCGATCTCCTGACCTCGTGATCTGCCCCCCTCCTCGGCCTCCCAAAGTGCTGGGATTACAGGCGTGAGCCACCGCGCCTGGCCAGGAACTTCTTAAAAGAGGTATAAAGTCTGAGATTTTAAGTGGGAAATCTGTGGCACTAAACCTTATCAAATGAGGGAGGCCTTAGGAGTAATTAATAAATTACTAGAACTTTTTTTTTTTTTTTTTTGGCAGGGGGGTGGGGGTGGGGGGTGGCGGCGGGGAAGAGACCAGTCACTGACTGAGTTCATCCAACAAGAAGCCATAACTTTATTTATGATAGAAACAGTACAAATTTCAAACCAAGCTGCAGTTACTCCTTTGAGACACCAAAAAAAGTTCCTTTCAGATGGTTACATTGTTAATTCCTGTAATAGAGAAAAGATAATTAGCAGTTCTTATAGGCAAATCAGGAGAATTCAGGTCACTAAAACTCTTACAGGCAAATCAGGAGAACTTAGGCCACTAAAACCTATACGGCAACTCAGAAGAGGCTCTGGAATGAGGTTCCCTAATTGGCTGATATTTAGCAAGAGAAAATAAGTCACTCATAACTGGTCAGGGCAGAGGGAGTCAAGGAACAAAGGCTTGAACACTTACCATAATCGCATTTACAATATCATTACTGTTGTTCTTCAGGGCTCGGACTGCCTTTGCTCTCGACACATTTGCTTGTGACATGACCAATTCTATGTCCTTAACTTCTACACCTGTTTCATCGACCTGAGAGAGGAGAGGGAAAAAGCAGTAAATTAAAGGCAAGAACAATTTCAGCAGTTCTTTGGAGTCTCCTGAATCTAGTTTTTAATATAGCTCACCAACACGAACACATTGCTATATGGCCAGAGTTAAAGTATGAAAGATTTCCTAGTATACCTCTTCCTCTTCACTCTCCTCTTGTACAGTTGGAGTCTGTGTGTTTTCTTGAATGTTTGAGACAGCTTCACCTTGAACTTTGAATTTCTCAGCAGCTGCTAGTTGTGCTTGCTGGGATAAATCTTCGATCTACAGGGTAGAAAATACAGATCCACGTGAGTAGATCAGCAGTCTTTGAAAAATAAATCATGCTTGCGGGGCTACACTAGAGCAGAGTACGAGTCTGAGGCGGAGGAAGTCATGGCAGGACAAGCGTTTAGAAAGTTTCTTCCACTCTTTGACCGAGTATTGGTTGAAAGGAGTGCTGCTGAAACTGTAACCAAAGGAGGCATTATGCTTCCAGAAAAATCTCAAGGAAAAGTATTGCAAGCAACAGTAGTCGCTGTTGGATCGGGTTCCAAAGGAAAGGGTGGAGAGATTCAACCAGTTAGCGTGAAAGTTGGAGATAAAGTTCTTCTCCCAGAATATGGAGGCACCAAAGTAGTTCTAGATGACAAGGATTATTTCCTATTTAGAGATGGTGACATTCTTGGAAAGTACGTAGACTGAAATAAGTCACTATTGAAATGGCATCAACATGAAGCTGCCCATTCCACTGAAGTTCTGAAATCTTTCATCATGTAAATAATTTCCATATTTCTCTTTTATAATAAACTAATGATAATAAAAAAAAAAAAAAGAAAAATAAATCATATAGTTTCACAACTCTCTCTGTAAACCCACTTCAGGTAACTTATTGTACAGCTTTAAACTGCTTGCCCTCACAGTAGAAAGAGTAGTTGTTTAGGTTTAGAGCAGTGGTTCTCAACTAGGGGGTAGTTAGGTCTCCCAGGAGATATATGGCAATGGAGTTTTTGGGTAATCAAAACTGGATGTGATGCTGCTAAGCATCCATAATGAACAGGATAGCCCTTCCATAACAGAGAACTATCTGACACAAAATGTCAGCAGTGCTGAGGTTGAAAAACCCTGGTCTAGAACAACGCCCAAGGAAAGTTTACTCACCTTGGCTTCCCCAAAAACTATGTAAGTATCCGAAGCAGGGCTCTTGTAGACATCTGGTTTTGTGATGACAAAGAGGATATTCTTAGATTTCCGGATAGTGACTCTAGTAACTCCTGTAACCTGTCGAAGACCCAGTTTGGACATAGCCTAAAGAAGAGAAAATAGTATCAGGTTTTCAACCTCTTTAGCAGCAGCCTAAAGAAGCAAGGAACATAATACAACATCCAAAGCAAAGCCTTTCCCCAGGCTAAGAAAAGTTCACACAAGAATAGAGAATGGGTTTTCTGCCATAGTAACTTCTGTTACTTTATTTTTTATTTTTTGGAGGCAGGTCTTGCTCTGTCGCCCAGGCTGGAGTGCAGTGGTGCAATCTCGGCTCAATGTAACCTCTGTCTCCCAGGTTCAAGCAATTGCTGTGCCTCAGCCACCTTAGTAGCTGGGATTACAGGAGCGTACCACCATGCCCTGCTATATTTTTTTGGTATTTTTAGTAGAGATGGGGTTTCGCCATGTTGGCCAGGCTGGTCTTGAATTCCTGACCTCAAGTGATCCACCTGCCTTGGCCTTCCAGAGTGCTGGGATAATAGGTGTGAGCCACCAACCCAGCTACTTCTGTTACTTTAAACAGGATTCTACCACTACTAAGAATTGGGTTCAGTGTATACTGCTTGGGTGACAGGTGCACCAAAATCTTAAAAATCACTGCTAAAGAACTTACTTGTGTAACCAAAATACCACCTGTTCCCCAAAAAGCTATGGAAATAAAGAGTTCCACTCTGTATAAAGGTGCTTCATAAGATCCTGAAATCCTTTTCAAATCTTACCTTCCGTGCCTTCTTTTCACTCCGACTCTGTTTTGCTTTACTGACTGGTTCTTCATCAATTTCAGCTGCTGCCGCCAGCTAAGAAGATAAAACAGCTATTAGTTAACCAGAATCTAAGATCTGGATAGCACAATCTCCTTGTGGGTTTTCCTTTATGAAGGTTCACAGTTCCAAATACAAAAGCTGCCCTGATCAACCCTGCTTCCTTGACCCAATACCTGTTAGTAAGAGAATACCCACCTGGGCTTGTTGTGTGGTTGCCTGGGTGGAATCCTGTTCTTCAAGCTCTGGTACTGATTCATCACTGTCAGATTCTGTTCCAGACCCTAAAATGAGAAATAACTTTTACTGTTTTATAGTAGAAATTATAAGAGAAGGTACTTCACCACAGCCTGCCCTGGACTAGAGGTCAATGCCTCATGCTAGACCTAAGAATGTTAAATGTAAACCAACTGGCTTGTGTGAAGCCAGCTTGATAGCCCCTAACTTAGTCACTAACTAGCAAGTACACATCTAGTAAAGACCCAGCCCTAACCCCAGAAATAAGGAGTAATCACTAGAAATACCTGAGCAGTTTAATATACTGTAACTGCTTTATTTCCCTCAAGGTCTTTGTTTCTTGGCACAGGCAAATAATGACCCATATGACTCTAAATTTTACCCAGTAGTCCAATTATCCTTGTAAAGTTCTGTCAGAAGGTGCCCCCAGATACACTTAAGTGAAAAAACCAAAATCACACCGTGGAGGCACAACAGGTTGGGTGGTTTTCCCCTCAACTTTTAAACTGGGTTGGAGGAAGTCAAAAGCACTCACGTACACATATTCAGCCTCATTTTCAAACCATTCACCCCAGCAATGTGATCTAATCAATATAATTAGAAGATTCTCAATGATGTTGACCTATATCTCTAGTTTTTCCAAACATAATTCACATAAATTTCTTTCAATTCAAAGGCCAAGCATCAGTAAAGACTACTGAGGAAAAAAAGCATACACCTGCACCATTTTCAGGCTAGGAAAAACAGGTTTCTACATTTTTATGAAAAGGGAGTCCCTGGGCAACTGGTCATTACTAAGTCTGAGAATGGAAAAATAAATACAAATAGTTCAATTCTCCAATAATTTTAGCAAATCTCAGGCCCAGGGACAAAGTTAGTTAGTGATGTGGTAGGGATTAGAACAAATTAAAAGGTCTGGCAGGTCTTGGTTTTCAATGTCAGATCAATTAGGTAAAATAGATGGCATGGCAGGCTCAGGGTAGTCCGGGCCACATTATACAAAAATGATACCCAATGTACTATGTATCTATCTGAAGTAATGAAAACCAAGATTTGGTTTCATATTCCTAGAACTTTTGCATTTAAAATTATCATTCTATGTTCTACATCCAAACCCAAGCAGATTCACTGCAGAAAGCGGCGCATCACAGGGTTAGTATTGGTGGGTAGCCCCCAAGAGGGGTGTGGACGACAGACACACCATGCACACGGCAAACCAAGGCAAATACCCTTGTTGTTCTTCATGACAGGCTGCTTGACAGAGGGGGTTGGGACAGGGATTCCAGCAGGTTTAGGGGTGGGCATGTTGACGAGGACCGACTGGAAAGGCACTCCCCCAGAGATTGGTTCCGGGGGAATCAGAGGCGGCAGCTCATCCTCATCAGCAGGGGCTAGGGGTTTAGAGGGTGATTCCAACACCAGCCCAGGAGAGGACGGCAGAAATTGCTGTTTAGGAGGCAGGGTGGGAACTGGGGAGGGAGCAAGAGGCAGAGAGACTGGTGGGGTGGGTGCTGGAGAAACAGATACTGATTCAGGTTTAGGAAGGACCTTCTCAGAGGCAGCTGCTGTTAGAGGGGTGGATGCCTTAGACTCAGGAGGAGCCAAGGGGCCCTTTGGGGAATGAGAAACATCTTTGCCTTTTGCTGTCTTTGAAGAGTCTTTCTGAACATGGAGTAGAGGGGCTGGAGCCACTGTGGAAAGGGGTCCTTTAGAACCATTCTTAGCTGAGGGATCTGGGCATATAGGAGGTGAAGCAGCAGAACTCTTTTTGGTCTGTGGACCTTTCTGAGTGGGAGCTGTGATGACTGGCGTACTCTCTGGAGCTGGGGCAACAAGTACTTCTTTCAGAGCTGTGGGGCCTTTCTTTGCTGGAAGCCCTTTAGATGCTTGAGGAACAGTGGCCCCCATTTTACATGTGACAGAAACTGGGGAGGTGGGGGAGTCTTTGAGGGAGGAAGGAGTCACAGGTGGGGAAGTGGGAGTCCCTTTGAGGGTTGGAGTTGCTGGGCCCTTTTTGGAGGATGGAGGAGTCACAGCTGGAGGAGTAGGGGCCTCTTTGGGGGAGGGAGAAGTCACAGCTGGTGGAATGAGGAGCTCTTTGGGGGATGGGGCCCCTTTGTAAGAGGAAGGAGTCACTGCTGGGGGACTGGAGGCCTCTTTGTAGGATGGGGTAGCTGGGGCTTCTTTGGGGGCTGGAATTGCTGGGGTCTTTTTAGGGGAGGGAACAGTCATAGCTGGGGGAATGAGGGCCTCTTTGGGGGCTAGAGTTGCTGGGGTCTTTTTAGAGAGAGGAGTTGCTGTTGGGGCAATGGGGTCCCTTCTGGAGGATGGGGTAGCTGGGACCTCTTTGGGGGAAGAAGGAATCACAGCTGGCAGAGTGGGGGCCCCCATGGGGGCTGGAGTTGCTGGGGCCTTTTTGGGAGAGGAAGAAGTGAGAGCTTGTTTGGGGGCTGGGGGCTCCTTGGGGGAAGGAGGAGTCACTGCTGGGAGGGTGGGATCCCCTTTGGAGGATGGGGTAGCTGGGCCTCCTTTGGGGGCTGAAGTTGCTGGGGCCTTTTTGAGGGAGACAGCAGTCACTGCTGGCGGAGTGAGACCTTCTTTGGATGGGGCGGCTGCACCTTCTCTGGTGACTGGAGTTGCTGGAGCCTTTTTGGGGGAGAGAGGAATCACTGCTGGGGAAGTGGGGTCCCCTTTGGGAGATGGGATAGCTGGTCCTCTTTTGGGGGAGGGAGGAGTCATAGCGGGACCTCCTTTGTGGGAGGGAGTTGCAGCTGGGGGAGTGGGGCCCTCTTTGGAGGATGGGGTAGTTGGGCCTCCTTTAGAGGAGGGAGTTGTAGCTGGGAGAGTGGGGGTCCCTTTAGGGGAGGGAGGAGTTGCAGCTGGGGGAGTGGGGGCCCCTTTGGGGGGTGGGGCGCCTGGGCTTCCTTTTGGGGAGGGAGGAGATGCAGCTGGGGGAGTGGGGGCCCCTTTGGGGGGTGAGGTAGCTGAGCCTCCTTTTGGAGAGGGAGGAATTACAACTGGGGGATTGGGGGCCTCTTTGTGGGGTAGGGTAGCTAGACCTCCTTTTGGGGAGGGAGGAGTTGCAGCTGGGGGAGTGGGGGCCCCTCTGGGGGATGGGGTAGCTGGACCTCCTTTTGGGGAGGGAGGAGTTGCAGCTGGGGGTGTTAGGACCCCTTTTGGGGAGGGAGAAGTTGCAGCTGGGGGAGTGGGGGCCCCTTTGGGGAATGGGGTAGCTGCTGGACTTCCTTTTGGGGAGGGAGGAGTTGCAGCTGGGGGAGTGGGGGCCCCTTTGGGGGATGGGGTAGCTGGGCCTCCTTTTGGGGAGGGAGGAGTCGCAGCTGGGGGAGTGGGATCCCCTTTGGGGGGTGGGGTAGCTGGGCCTCCTTTTCGGGAGGGAGGAGTCACAGCTGGGGGAGTGGGGGCCCCTCTGGGGGATGGGGTAGCTGGACCTCCTTTTGGGGATGGAGGAGTTGCAGGTGGGGGTATGGGGGCCCCTTTGGGGGATGGGGCAGCTGGACCTCCTTTTGGGGAGGCAGGAGTTGCAGCTGGGGGTGTGGGGGCCCCTTTGGGGAATGGGGCAGCTACTGGACTTCCTTTTGGGGAGGGAGGAGTCACAGCTGGGGGTGTGGGGGCCCCTCTGGGGGGTGGGGTAGCTGGACCTCCTTTGGGGGATGGAGGAGTTGCAGCTGGGGAAGTGGGAGCCCCTTTGGGGGATGGAGTAGCTGGACCTCCTTTGGGGGAGGGAGGAGTTGCAGCTGGGGGTGTGGGGGCCCCTTTGGGGGATGGAGGAGTTGCAGCTGGGGGTGTGGGGGCCCCTTTCGGGGATGGGGAAGCTGGGATTCCTTTGGGGGCTGGAGTTGCTCGGGCCTTTTTGGGGGAGGCAGAAGTCATGGATAGAGAGGGAGCCTGTTTGGGTGCTGGGGTAGCTGGACCCTCTTTGGGGAAGGGCAGATTCACCGCTGAAGGAGTGGGGGTCTCTTTGGGGGGTAGTGTTACTCCTTTGGGAGACAGAGGAGTCACAGCTGAGGGAGTAGGGGCCCCTTTGGGGGATGGAGGAGTGGGAGAATGCTTCGTGGCTGGTGAGTCTTTAGAGCCTTGGAAAGAAAGACTATTCTCTGGAAGAAATGAAGCTTCAACTGGAGAAACAGAGGACGAGAGATTTCCAACAGGAGTATCAGGGCCAGCAGAACCCTTCTTGGTTGGAGGTCTTTTAGTCTGAGGAGACACACTAACCCCTAAAGGAGATGGGCAGTCAGCTAGGTAAGTCAGAGTTCCTTTGGAAGATGCAGTAGCAGAAGCACCAGAGTCCTCAGTTGGGCACTCTTTGGGAGAGGAAGCAACAGGTGCCAATGCTGAAGTATGAGAAATACCATCAACCTTTTTTGTACCTGGAGGAGTCCCAGCTGGGGGAAGAGAGGGTGAGGGTACAGACTTTGGGATTTCAGGGGCCAGCACTAAGGTGGCCAGAGGAGCAGAGGTATTCTGGGGGGATGGAGCCACAGGGCAATTTTCTGAAGCTGTAGGAACCAAGGGTAAAGTAGTAAGAGTACCTTCCTTAACTGGGTGGTTTTTAGGAGCTAAAGAGACAGTTCCTTCTAGAAAAGGGCTGGCTGTAGTTGTATAAGTTGAGGTACCTTTGGCAGTTGTGGGAGCCACCCCAGCAGGGTCAGCACTTTCCATAGGAAATGCAGCCACTGTTGGGGTAATAAGAGAACTTTTGAGAAGCAGACCAGCAGAGTCTGGGCCTGCATAAGAATCTGTCTTGATTACAGAGGCCGAGGAGTTAACATCAAGGGGGGAGGTCATACTGCTGGTTGGCTTACCTATAGGGAGAGGCCCTCCAAGGCTTTTCTTTGCTAGGGTGGCTTCAGGAGAAAGACGTATCTCTGGAGAAGAGGATGTACTTTGGAAAGAAGAGGAATTTTTAGGAGCTGCCTGGGCTAACGGTAATATAGTAGGGTCTTTCTTGGTGGTGAGTCCTGCTTGGGCTGGAGAGAAAGGGGCTCCTTCAGGAGAGGCAGGTACAGTTTGGAGGTCTTTTTGTGTTGGAAATTTAACCAATACTGAACTGGGGAGATTTTTGAGGTCTTCAGGGTCTGGCAGAGGAGGAGAGACTGGTATCCTCAGAGTGGTTGCTACTTGAGTAGAAGGTTCTTTGGGAGCCACAGGTGCCATAACCAAGGCAGCAGGGAAAGTTGGTTCTTTATTACTTATGTGACCTGATGAAATTGGAGGAGAAACACAAGTAGCTACCTCAAAGGTAGTAGGTGCTGCAGCAATTGTACAGGGGTTAGTCACCATAAGTGGGGTGGTTCCAACAGAAGAAACGGGCATTTGGGCCACTAAAGGATAATGATGAGTGGCATTAGGAGAGCTTTTGAGAATGAGAGAGGTTGTAGGAGATAATGAAGAAGAGGTAGCTACATTTAAGGAGCCAGAAGGGCTGTAGGTTATGCTAGCGATGGTAGAGGGACCTTTGTCAACAGATGGAGCCCCTGCTGGAAAGGCAGCCGCAGTAGCAGGAACTACCTCATTTCTGGAAGGAAGGGGAGGAATTACAGATCTCTGAGAAGGATAAGAGGCCCCTGTGGAAGAATGATCTATAGAAATGGTCTTCACTCTAGGGTCTGACAAAGCACTAGGACCTGTTTGACCTAAAAGTTGGACAGAACCAAAAGAACTCTGATGTAAAGGTGCAAGATGAGAGCCCAGAGAAATGGTAAAATCTGGGGGGGTGTTGGGACCTGCAGTCTTTTGAGAAGAAGTCACCACAGGAAGAGACTGAGTTGAAAGAGATAAGGCAGCAGGTGGACTAACAGACCCCTTCAGGCTGAGGCTTCCTGGGTTTTGTAGAGAAATCAGAGCTGAGGAAATGGTGGTATCTTTGACTAGAGGGGAAGCGATGGCTAGGGTAGTTGTGGGTGTTGTCTGAGGAAGGGAGGCCACTCCAGATTGAACAGAGGCCATGGGAGTCACACAGTGGTAAGGAACAGTACTGACTATACATGGAGGGCTGGGGGTGCCTTTTGGATTAGGGACTACCTCAGAGGGAACTTTAATAAGATTAGTCTTTGGTTCTGAGGGAGCAATGGGAGCTGATGGAGTTATCACTGACCCTGACTCAGCTACAGCCACTGAAGGAGGTGAAGTAAGAAGGTTAGGTGGAAAAGCAGAACTCTTCTGAACTGAGTGGGGAGCCAGGGCAACCAGAGCTAAGGGAGCTGAAGAGGAAGGGGTCCCTTTCAGAGTTGGAGCTATCATGGGAGAGGCTAGAGCTAAGGCAGCTGGGGAGATGGGAGGCCCTATTAGGTTTGGTAGGAAGGTTGGGGCTTCAGGGGCAGTTCCCAAAGGTAGGGCTGTTCCAGAGGATGACTGGGGAAAAGGAACTTCTAAAGGGGTCGAGGCAACAGTAGAGGGGGAAGGGAATGGGGCAGCCTGGTTAGCAGTTGAGAGAGGGCACTGTTGTGGGGCAGGAGAGCAAGGAGTGGGGAGGGTAGGTCCAGGCTGCCCTAAGGCAGCAGTGACACTCAAGGCTGAAGACATAGGTAGCACAGCTGGAGAAAGGCAAAAGGAGATAAAGAAGGGGGGGGGGGGAGGAGAAAAAAGGTGAGTTATGCTGCCCAACTTGGTACAACATGCCTCCTAGGAAACACTGGAGTTTAAAATCTGACAGTCTAAGTCACCACGCAGGATTAGATAAAGGTGACAGGCAACAACAACCTTCCCCAAACATTTTTCAGTGGTCAAGTGAGAAGACATTCCTCTCCTAATTTCTCACACTTCCCCAAGTTCTACCAAAGTAAACCAACTATTTTAGGGTGAGGAGAACAGTCTAAGAGCAGCCTACCTCTAAATGGGGAGCACAGACCCTTGGTAGGTTGGGAACAACATACTTTCTATCCTTTCCCAGTTGTGCCCTCCCCTTAATTTTTGAAATGGACTGTATTCCCAAGTCTTTCTCACAGCCAATAGAATTCCTACTAGAAGAACAGCTGTGCTACTCTGTCCACCCAAATATCATGAACTAACAGAAAAGATACCGAAAACTGGAACAAAGAAGGTAGTGAGCAGTGACGATGATGGGGAATCTGAACTGAATAAGAAAACAGAGGCTTTTATACTTTCAGGCTTCCATTAGGCTAGGAAACATCTGACTCTGTTAGAATAGTTTTGGGAAGGAGGTACATAGCACAATTCAGTTCTTCCTAAAGTTGAAACGCTTCAGAATTTAATGTCAAGTATTAAAGTCACTTAGCTTCTTTATACCTTACCAGTTTACTTACTCACAAAACCCAAACAAGAAAACCAACCACAAAAGGACTGTTAATAGTCTCTATAAACCTTCCTAGGTGATGTTAATTCTTCAGACATCAATCCAAGATGAATTAGACATGAATTAGACCTCCAGGCAGAGAGCTTACTCACAAGGGTAGGGACTGTATTATGAAACTGTAACCTAACTTGTTAAACCAGATTGTGGTGCTATTTTGGAAGAAGAGAACTGGAGAGCCGGGAACAGTGGCTCATGCCTGTAATCCCAGCACTTTGGGATGCCTAGGAGGGCGGATCACGAGGTCAGGAGTTCCAGACCGACCTGACCAACATGGTGAAACCCTGTCTCTACTAAAAATACAAAAATTAGCTGGGTGTGGTGGCGTGCACCTGTAATACCAGCTACTCAAGAGGCAGAGGCAGGAGAATGGCTTGAACCCAGGAGGCGGGGGTTGCAGTGAGCCGAGATCATGCCACTGCATGCCCTCCAGCCTGGGTGACAGGGCGAGACTCCGTCTCAAAAAAAAAAAAAAGAAGAAGAGAATTGGAGTGGCGAGAATACACTGGATCTCCACTCCTTAACTTGGAATTTAAGTGTTTCATTATGTCAAAATACACCAATGTTTGGCATGACACTAAGACAGTATCTCTGGCATTCAGGAGGTAACACAGAATTGGATCAACAAATGCTCAATGCTTAGAAGGGAATGTTAAAGTCGGCGGGGGAAGCCCGTGGTACCAAAATTCAAATTCAAAATTCACTCAACCAGTAATTCTGAAGTTCTTATGGCATCCTACCATGGAAAACACAAGGTGGCTCAACCAGTTTTTCCTGGAGAGTGGGTAGGCCAAAGTGGAAAACACTACCAAACATAATGAATCAGAATTAAAAGCATGGAATATGTTTTCTTCTGACTGGACCTCAAATGGAATAAGGCCTCAAGTACTTGCTTTGACACCATCAACAATTCCTTGAGCTTCCTTCTTCATTCTAACAGACTATCATTACAGACAAAATCCTGTGTATTTCCTTAATATAAGCCTACTATACAACTCAGACTATGCAGGAATATGTTTAATAGCATTAAGGACTGTTTCAGAAGTAAATGCATTAGTTTTGAAGCTTGAATCAGATTTTTCTAAATTCATCTGCATTTCAAATCTTCATATTTGTAAAATTAAGTTGTTCAATGACACAATCTCTAAAATCTCGTTTTGTACTGAAATTACAGAATCTTTAGAGAAGAGTACTTTATTTTTTCCCTTCCTTAAACCCCTTGTACTTCAAGAATTTCATATTGTTTATACTCCAGCTTAGAGCCCCCTATTCTCTTTCCTAGCAGCTGTATTAATCCCTTCAGCTGCTAAAATCAAACAGGTGGGAAGAAGCTTAATGCTTTCAACTATAAGCAACTCTACTGTAACTCCAAAAAGGGACAGGAATTGCCCTTAAATAACAAATGAAATTTTAAAAAAATCATAAAAAGGTGAGAATGAAGATTACAGCTTGAAGATTTCCTTCATTTAACGCTGCACAACTGACTCAGAAAGGCTATCATTTTAAGAACTTTTCACTACCTCCTCCCAAGTTTTCTACAGAGATATGTTTTAACCAGAATTTAAAATTAGCCTTCACAGTCATTAATTTCAACGCTAAGGATAAAAGAAGGATTTATTTCAATCCTGGGTTTCACACAATGATGCAGGAACTATCCCAGCACACTAGAAGTATCTCAACACCACCAACCCATAAACAAGTTATCCGACCTAGGACGACTCTGGGGCCCAGTAGGACACATTTACCACCAGCACACATCTCATCCAGACATGTGATAAAGGCACAATGCCAAGCTCTGCTAACTAAAACCTTGATGCAACTTGCTGGCTGGAGTTTCACAAATGCTCCGGGCTCCTTGGCCTGTGTCATCTAGTTCCAATAGGTAAGAATCACTGAGCCCCTTCCCTGCTGAGTTTTCCTATGTGAGGTGGGGGTTCCACAGGACAGCTTCTTTTGAAGCAACAGGTACAACATAGAAAGCAAGCTAGGGTACTTTAAACGTCCACGAATCTTAAAAATATTATTTTTACTTCAAATCCCTAAAGAAATATCTCCAGGATAGTAATTTTACGGTCTATCCTCCTTGGTAAAGCTGCAACCCCATCCTCTTACAAAGTGTATTTCCCCTTGGTCATTTTGCCCACCAAATGGCGTTAGGGTCAATTTTAATTAATGGCAAGGGGGGTAGCGGAACCTACCTGTCTCAGCCTGGGGCTGCGGCAACTCCTGCTCTGTAGCAGGGACGGTTTCTGTGGCTTCGCCGGGCATTTCTGAAGGAAGGGAATAAAAAGGAGGCCTGAATTGATTGGGATACATTCACTTGCCCAACCCAGAGATAACTATTCCTAAAAACTCCGAGGAGGGCTGTTAGAAAAAAATCGTGAGGGTGTTCGGGGACAACCTTCCCCAAAGCACCTGGGAGTAAGAGGTAAATATGATGTGACCCTCACGCCTCTATCAAGGCCAGCAATTCCCACTGCATTCACAACCCGAGGGAGAGGATCCTGGGCTGGCTCTCGATCATGGGAGACTTCAGACGCTAGTGTGAACCCCCTCCACTCCTAATACTCACACTGGCTGGGCTGGGGCCTCCTGGACTACGTTTGCCGACTTTGGGGAACCAGGAGGGCAAAGACGGTGTTGTAAGTCCAACACTTGCTTGTCGCAAGGAGAACGGTGTTAGAGGTTCTAAGGCTGTGACCCCTTACCCTTTTCTGGATCCTGTGAAGCAGTTCCCAAAACAAGACGCACTCCTCTTCCGCCCTCAACACTGCAACTGCCCCCATCTCTGCAGGCTCGGATTCCAGGCCCGACCCGCAGCCTTCTACCCTGCTTTTGCCAGGACACCAACCGCAGACCCCATTTTGTACGGAGGCCCAGGGGCGAGTAAGAACCCTGTGGCCCAGTAAAGCCTCCAACTTTCCTTAACTCTCAGTCCCTAGGGCAGCTTAGCCCGAAAGAAAGGCGGATGGCTGCGGATAGAGAGTAGCGGCACAAAAAGTACTTACTGTGCAGGGAACGCGGAACCAAGATGGCGGCAGAAAGAGAGCGAGCGATAGCGCGACCCACGCCTGTTGCAGAAGGAAGCCTGGAGCGGAGGGGGTGGGACTAGGATCCGATTCCGGGTCAAGAGCTGCCGGCAGCCACTTACTTTGACGGGTGACCGTCAGGCCGTTCCCACGGCGGGGGTGGTGACAAGGTCCAAATAAGGGTAAGAATTCAGAACGGGACGCGCAGGCCTGGCAGGAGCTCTCTGCGCGGACCCACGCAGTTCTCAGAACGAAGCAGACTCCGTCCTCCGGTCCGCAAAGTGGCGACTGCGGTATTAAGTCGACCTCGCGATTTCTCAAATAGTGCAGGAAGATAAGACATTAAATAGCGAATGCTACAGAGACTGCATTCACAACATTGGAGGGTGGAAGTGACTTAGGCTAACCAATTATTTTTGGAACACATGATGTGAAAATTAACATTTAAAAGCTGCTGGACCCTCCCCACCCCCAACAAAAAAAAACCCATTTTAAAACGAGAGATGTGATGGGTCACATATAACTTCAGTTCAGATTATAAATTTAATTCGATTTATTTTTCTTGTTCCGTTCAATGACTAGAGAGACTCAAACGATGTCACCAGATGACAGCAACTCATGAGTGTTAAACTCTCCGTAAAACAATGTTAGCTGTATCCCCGCCCCCCCCAAAAAAACACTGTAACCAATCAAATTCTGTAATTATGTTCCCACCTTGTATGGATAACGTAATCCAGCTAAAAACTCCTCTGTCTGCCTAAATAAATGAAATCGTAACTTCTCCACTTCTGAAGGCTGACTCCATTCTTTGGAGTTGGTTTTCTGGTTGGTCCATCCTCACACTGCCCTTGAATAAACTCTTTAAATAGATTCTAGCCCTTTTGATTGTTTTAGGTTCACTACAATTTAGGCCGATGTTGAAATTATAAAGCTGCAGATTCTCCTTCCCAGAAAAAAAGAACATAGGCACATATACAATTCCTTTGCTTGCTATTTTGGGCACTTCTTGGATATATATATATATATATATATATATATATATATATTTTTTTTTTTTTTGAGAGAGTCGCTCTGTCGGCCAGGCTGGAGTGCAGTGGCACGATCTCGGCTCACTGCAATCTCCGCCTCCCGGGCTCAAGCAGTTGTCCCGCCTCAGCCTCCCGAGTAGCTGGGATTACAGGTGTGTGCCACCACCCCTGGCTAATTTTTGTATTTTTAGTAGAGATGGGTTTCACCATGTTGGCTAGGCTGGTCTTGAACTCCTGACCTCAGGTAATCCGCCTGCCTTGGCCTCCCAAAGTACTGGGATTACAGGCGTGAGCCACCATGCCGGGCCTGTTTGTTTTGTTTTTGAGACAGAGTCTCGCTTTTATTGCCCAGGCTGGGGTGCAAAGGCGCGATCTCGGCTCACCGCAACCTCCCGTTCCCGGGTCAAGCGATTCTCCTGCCTCAGCCTCCCCGGTAGCTGGGATTACAGGCATGCGCCACCACGCCAGGCTGGTCTCCTCCTGACTTCAGGTGATCCGCCTGCCTCGGCCTCCGAAAGTGCTGGGATTACAGGCGTGAGCTACCGCCCCTGGCACTTCTTTGGATATTCTAAGCTTATTCATTCTAGGTGTCTGGGACCCCACCTTAAACCATGCTTTGTACAACTGTATTTTTGAAAAGTAGAATGTAAAATCAGTGTTGTGTTAATGAAAAGGCTCCCATATCTTCCCACAGCCCTACAAAAGAACTCAACAAATATTTGCTGTACCTGAATTAGCTAAACCAGTCAACACTATTTTATTTATTTATTTTTTGAGGCGGAGTCGCGCTCTGTCGCCCAGGCTGGAGTGCAGTGGCGCGATCTCGGCTTACTGCAACCTCGGCCTCCCGGGTTCAAGCGATTCTCTTGTCTCAGCCTCCAGAGTAGCTGGGATTATAGGCACCCGCCACCCCGCCCGGACTCCTGACCGTAGGTTATCCGCCTGCCTCAGCCTCCCAAAGTGCTGGGATTACAGGTGTGAGCCACTATGCCTGGCCTGATTTAATAGCTTTAAGACGACCCTGGCTCCCCCACCCTTTTTTTTTTTTTTAGATGGAGTCTCGCTCTGTCACCCAGGCTGGAGTGCAGTGGCGCGACCTCAGCTTACTGCAACCTCCGCCTCCCGGGTTCTGGCAGTTCTCCTGCCACAAAAATTATCCTGTTTCACCGTGTTGCCCAGGCTGGTCTCGAACTCCTGAGCTCAGGCAATCCACCCGCTTCGGCCTCCCATAGTGCTAGGATTACAGGCGTGAGCCACAGCACCTGGTGTGGCCGCCTTTTAAGGGAAGCAGTGAAAATTTAAAATGCTTTGAAAGCTACTTTAACATTTCTGAAATCCTTAGCGTAGTGAAATGAGGATTAGGATTGGTGAATTAGAATTAAGTGAGATAGTGGGGTTTACCAGGAATGGGAAATTCTGAAATCCTCAAATAGGAGAGGCAATATTGTGGAGTCATTAAAGACAGACTCTGAAATAAGACTCCTTTGTCTGAATCTATTAGGTCAGCTTAGGCAATTAACTTATATATATATTCACCTTAGTTTCCTGATCTGTAAAATGGGAAAAATAGTAGCTACTTGATAGGACTGTTTGGAAGATTAAATTAGTCTGTGTATATATATACACACACACACACACTCACACTCTAATTGGAAGGAAAAAGAAACAGTCTCTCATAAAATTATCCCATGTAATCTTTATATAAAACTTAAGTTTGTAATAATAATTAAAAAATAAAAAAAAAAAAAAAAAAAAAAAAAAACTTAAGTTTGTTACTATTAAATTGTAGATATAATCAATTTCTACCTAATACATACATGAGCTGGAAGATTTTCAATGCAGTCCTTTAGTCCATTTACCTTCAGAAGGACCAGAAATAGCCAATCTCCTTAGACAAACCTACATATTGATAATTTTTCTTTCTTCCCCAGCAAGCCCACTTACTTTTTCCTCTCTCTGTAGTAATGACTAGCCAAGGAAGGATGTATTTTTTTTTTCCTTTTTTTTTTTGAGACAGGGTCTGGCTCTGTTGCCCAGGCTGGAGTACAGTGGGGTGATTATGGCTCACTGCAGCCTTCGCCTCCTGGGCTTAAACGATTCTCCTACCTCAGCCTCCCGAGTAGCTGGGGCTACAGGCGCACGCCACCACACCCGGTTAATTTTTGTATTTTTTTTGTAGAGACGGGGTTTTGCCATGTTGCCCAGGCTGGTCTTGAACTCCTGGCCTCAAGTGATCTGCCCACGCTGCCTCCTAAAATGCTGGGATTACAGGTGTGAGCTACCACACCTGGCTAGTGTTTTTCTTAAGTTGGCAATTTTGAGATAGAAGCCATTTCTGTGCCCCTGTGTTTCTACAGTTCTAATATATTACTGAATTGGCAAATCAAGAAAAGGGGAAGTCAGTAGTCCTTGGGTATATTTTTGCTGTCTTTAAGAACTAAACATTGGCCGGGCGCCGTGGCTCACACCTGTAATCTCAGCAGTTTGGGAGGCCAAGGCAGGTGAACTGCTTAACCCAGGAATTAGAGACCAACCTTGGTAAGATGGCAAGACCCCGTCTCCACAACAAAATAAAACATAAGCTTGGCAAGGTGGTACATACCTGTAGTCCCAGCTACTCCAGAAGCTGAGCCACGAGGATCCCTTGAGCCCAAGAGTTAAGGCACTTTAATGCTAGACATATTTATAAAACGATAATGAATGCTTAAAACGTCTCTTTTTGAGGCCGGGCGCGGTGGCTCACGCCTGTAACCCCAGCACTTTGGGAGGCCGAGGCAGGTGGATCATGAGGTCAGGAGATCGAGACCATCCTGGCTAACACGGTGAAACCCCATCTCTATTAAAAATACAAAAAATTAGCAGGGCATGATGGCATGCACCTGTAGTCCCAGCTACTCAGGAGGCTGAGACAGGAGAATGGCGTGAACCTGGGAGGCGGAGCTTGCAGTGAGCCGAGATGGCGCCACTGCACTCCAGCCTGGGCGGCAGAGCGAGACTCTGTCTCAAAAAAAAAAAAAAAAAAAAAAAATCTCTTTTTAAAAGCATACCACTCTTTCCACTCTCCTTCTGAGTTCTTTACTGATTAGTTCTGGACTAATGAGTCTCCAGTAATTTTGTATTCAGGAGTTTTAATCGACCCACTGTCGACTTAATAACCCACCTGAAGACTTAATAACCTATAGTACACATAAGCTCAAATAATGAAGAATTTTTGGGCCAGGTGAGGTGGCTCACGCCTGGGAGGCCAAGGCAGGTGGATTGCCTGAGCTCAGGAGTTCGACACCAGCCTGGGCAACATGGTGAAAACCTGTCTCTACTAAAAATACAAAAAATCAGCCGGGTGTGGCGGCATGCACCTGTATTTCCAGCTACTTGGGAAGCTGAGGCAGGAGAATCGCTTGAACCTGGGAGGTAGAGGTGGCAGGGAGGCGGATTGCCCCACTGCACTCCAGCCTGGACAACAGAGTGAGACTCTGGCTCAAAAACAAACAAATAAACAAATGAAAAAACCAAACGACGAGGAATTTTCCTTTTTTTGAGATGGAGTTTCACTCTTATTGCCCAGGCTGGAGTGCAATGGTGCAATCTCGGCTCACTGCAACCTCTGCCTCCCGGGTTCAAGTGGCTGGGATTATAGGCGTACATCACCAGGTCTGTATTTTTAGTAGAGATGGAGTTTCACCATGCTGGTCAGGCTGGTCTGAAATTCCTGACCTCAAGTGATCCACCCGCCTCGGCCTCCCAAAGTGCTGGGATTATTAGGTGTGAGCCACCGCACCCAGCAGGAATTTTCTTAAAATATAGGTCAAGGAATCAATGTGTTGACTGCATTATAGAGTCTGTTTCATATAAACCAGAAGATAAGAAAAGATTGATTGTAGAGGAAACAATGTTAAAGGAAATGCAAAGGAAGAAAATTTTCATTGTCACTAAAAGCACCAGCCTGACAGCTTGAGCTTCTCAATGTTTCTCGGAAGACAGAATATAAACTAGAATGAGTTTTGTTTAGATTAGTTGTAAAACAGGGCAAGAGAAATCGGACACATTAGAACCCATCTCACAAAATCAAACTTTAAAAATTGAAGTACCTACATATATAAAAAGTCCCAAGTATTTTCACAAGTGTAATAAGTTTTATTTATTTTATAATTTTTATTTATGTTGCCCAGGATGGAGTGCAGTGGCGTGATCTCAGCTCACTGTAACCTCCACCTCCTGGGTTCAGGCGATTCTCTCGCCTCAGCCTTCTTAGTAGCTGGGATTACAGGTGCCCGCCACCACACCTGGCTAATTTTCTTGTATTTTTAGTGGAGACCGGGTTTCACCATGTTGGCCAGGCTGGTCTTGAACTCCTGGCCTCAGTCGGGCGTGGTGGCTCACACCTGTAATCCCAGCACTTTGGGAGGCCGAGACAGACAGATCACGAGGTCAGGAGATTGAGACCATCCTGGCTAACATAGTGAAACCCTGTCTCTACTAAAAATACAAAGAAAATTAGCTGGGCATGGTGGCGGGCACCTATAGTCTCAGCTATTTGGGAGGCTGAGGCAGGGGAATGGCGTGAACCCAGGAGGCAGCGCTTGCAGTGAGCCGAGATCGTGCCACTGCACTCCAGCCTGGGTGCCAGAGCAAGACTCCGTCTAAAAAAAAAAAAAAAAAAAAAACACACAACTCCTGGCCTCAAGTGATCTCTGCCTGTCTTGGCCTCCCAAAGTGTTGGGATTACAGGTATGAGCCACTGTGCCTGGCCCTCTAGATATAATTAAATGTCTAAAACTTAAGGACAAAACCATCATTCACCCAAACATATGACGTATCAAGTGAGCTGAGATGACAGTCCTTTTACTGCTCACTTACCTCTATATATGGCAACTAGTAGAACTGGATATTTATATCAGAAGCCTTAGAATTATCCTTGTAGAATATTAAATTTTACAAAATTATCTGCAATCCACTTATGCCTCCTTTTATTTCTCCTTCCAGGAACCTCGACACTCTCCTTTGGTCGTCTCAGGAAATCTTACTTTTTTTTGTTTTGTTTTGTTTCTTTTTTGAGATGGAGTCTCGCTCTGTCACCCAGTGGCTGTGATCTCGGCTCACTGCAACCTCTGCCTCCTGGGTTCAAGCAATTCTCCTGCCTCAGCCTCCCGAGTAGCTAGGATTACCGTATGCACTACCACACCTGACTGATTTTTGTAGTTTTAGTAGAGACGGGGGTTTCGCCATGTTGGCCAGGCTAGTCTCGAACTACTGACCTCTGGTGATCCACCTGCCTTGGCCTCCCAAAGTGTTGGGATTACGGGCGTGAGCCACCGCACCTGGCCAGGAAATCTTTTCAACATAAATTATTTCTCAAGTAAAGGAAAATTTACTTTGAGGTTTAAGACACATACATAGTTCTGCCGTATTTATTAAATGGCTCTTGAAGTATTTGATCTGTGGTTGAAGGCAGAAGATATCCACAATGGTTTGAGGAGCTCTGTCTTCAGAAATCTTTTTGTAAATCTAAAATAGAATAGATAATATATGGAAGAACAGCAAAGGAAAACAAAACAAAGCCCATTTATTTTTACATTCTTTTTTGCCTAATGCTTCTATTTAACACACATCATGCACAAAGATTTGCTTACACATTTGCTGAAGTCCACATCATAGGCTGAGCTAGTATGGAACAGTGAGGATACAAAGGACTTAATATGGCCAGTTGCAATGGCAGCTTCAACCAGGCTTTCCAAGCTCAGAGTCGTTGTTCATCCAATAATCACACATATGAGTGTCTAATGAGTACAGAATTATCTTAGGCAGTACTGCTTAAACTATCACATATTTAAATAAAAAATGAAGTGGCAAGATAATTTGTATTGCTATAACATTGTCACAGTTTTCTAGAGTATCCTTCATCTCTTGAATAATATTCAATCTGATTTTTTTCTTATTGGCTTATACATATGCTCATATGTCTCCCATTTAGAGTACCCTTCATTTGACACTGCTATCCTCTTTGTGTTTCTTTCCAGTTATTATATGCAGCAGGATTTTATTAGTTTCCTACTGTACCTGACACTTGATAATCTTGCACTTTTCTTTCCCCTGGCTTCTATAACATTTTCCCTTCCATCTTTCATCTCTTCACTTCTAAATCATTAGCAAGTCGCAAGGATGGTTCCAGTATTTGCACCTTTTGGAGATCTCCAGTGCTACTGTTCTAGTGGCAATAGGTCAGTTGGCCTCTTGGGCTCTATTCTAGTCCCTGCCTTGCCCAGATTTATCTTTCTAGATAAAAACTACAAATCATGGCATTCCCTTCCTCAGAACTTTTAAAAGCTTCCTATTAAGCCCAAAACCAAGCCCGAATACCTAAGCTTGGAATTCAAGGCCATTCAGTTTGCTTCTTTGGATTTATAGCTCATCACTTCTGGACACACCGTTTACTAGATTAGCTGTACTACTTGATGGCTTCCAGAGAGTAACTGGATGCTTTCCTGTCTGTCTTTGCTCTTGCTGTTCCTTCAAGAATGACCAACCCTTGGTCTTTTTCCACCTCCGTACCCTTATCTTATCAAATTTCTGCTTGTGGAAATCCTTCTCATACCTTATGGTATAGTATATTGGCATTAGGGATTAGAATTTTTTTTTTTTTTTTTTGTGAGATAGCGTCTTGCTCTGTTGCCTAGGCTGGAGTGCAATGGCGCCATCTTGGCTCACTGCAACCTCCACCTCCCGGCTTCAAGCGATTCTCCTGCCTCAGCCTCCCAAGTAGTTGGGATTACAGGCGCACAATACCACGCCCGGCTAATTTTTGTATTTTTAGTAGAGACGGGGTTTCACTGTGTTGGCCAGGCTGGTCTTGAACTCCTGACCTCAGGTGATCCACCTGCTTTGGCGTCCCAAAGTGCTAGGATTACAGGTGTGAGCCACCGTGTCCGGCCTAGGGTTTTTTTTTTTTTGAGACAGAGTTTTGCTCTTGTTGCCCAGGCTGGAGTGCAATGGCACAATTTCGGCTCAGCCTCCTGGGTTCAAGCGATTCTCCTGCCTCAGCCTCCCTAGTAGCTGGGATTACAGGCTCCCACCACCACGCCCAGCTAATTTTTTGTATTTTTAGTAGAGATGGGGTTTTACTATGTTGGCCAGGCTTGTTTTGAACTCCTCACCTCAGGCGATCCATCTGCCTCAGCATCCCAAAGTGCTGGGATTACAAGTGTGAGCCACTGCACCCGGCTAGGGATTAGAATTCTTACAGCAGCTACACTGAAAGGAGTTCAGATACCACCATTTTCATATGAAATCTCAGAGTCCATCAGATAAAATCTCTTTCTTAGCATTTTGTACTTTTTTTTTTTGTATTAAGTGAGTACTTCTTTTTTTTTTGAGATGGAGTCTTGCTCTGTTGCCGAGGCTGGAGTGCAATGGTGCGATCTCAGCTCACTGCAACCTCCGCCTCCCCGGTTCAAGCAATTCTCATGTCTCAGCCTCCTGAGTATGGCCAGGCTGGTCTTGAACTCCTGACCTCAAGTGATCCAACTGCCTTGGTCTCCCAAAGTGCTGGGATTACAAGCGTGAGCCACCGTGCCTGGCCAAGTTAGTACTTCTTAAGGGCAAGGAGGCATGATGTTAATTCATCTTTGTCTCCCTTATAGACCTGATACTTAGAATGTGTTTAATAACTATGTGTTAAATCGAATTAAGGAACCTCAATTTCTAAAACATTAAGGATAGTAAGATAAATCTGTAAATTTTGGGAGGAGGGCAAAGAAAGACTAGAACTCAAAAATTGCTCATTTCTACTAAGATCTAACTAGATAGAAGGGAAAGGCATAGAGTCTTACCACTCTTCTTAAGAAGTTCTCCTTTTCGGGATTTATCCAGGTTTTCAAGAAAATGTTCAAAAACTTTCACATAAGGTGCTAGACTGGTCTTCTTGTAATCTAAATTATGAAGAATGTACATTATAATTAGCATACTGGCAGCAAGAATAACATGAAAACACAACTAAGTTTCTTATAAGAATCCTCTAGGGCTGCCCAATTGAAATATGAGAGAAACATACATACTTTTAAATACTATATTAGTCACATTAAAAAAGGTGAAATTATTATTATTGAGACAGGATTTCACTCTGTCATGCAGCTGAAGTACAGTGGTTCTGTCTTGGCTCACTGCAGCCTTGATCTACTGGGCTCAAGGGATCCTCCCATCTCTGCTTCCTGAGTAGCTATAACTACAGGCATGTACCACCATGCCCAAACAATTTTTTTTTTTTTTTTTGGTATTTGTAGAGACGAGGTCTCACTCTGTTGCTCAGGCTGGACTTGAACTCCTGAGCTCAAGTGATCTCCCAGCCTTGGCCTCTGAAAGTGCTGGGATTACAGACACATGCTACCATGCCCAGCTAAAATATTATTTTTGCATGTAATAAAAATTGAGATATATGATACTCTCTTTCATACAAGTCTTTTATATTTATGTATTATGTACATATTATACATGTATATTATATACATATATATTACATATTATATATAATATATAGATATTATATAGATTAATAATATATATATATTATATAGATATATATTTTTTGAGACAGAGTCTCACTCTGTTGCCCAGGCTGGAGTGCAATGGTGTGATCTCGGCTTACTGCAACTTCTGCCTCCTGGGTTCAAGCAATTCTCCTACCTCAGCCTCCTGACTAGCTGGGATTACAGGTGCCTGCCACCACGCTGAGCTAATTTTTTGTATTTTTAGTAGAGACGGGGTTTCACTATGTTGGCCAGGCTGGTCTCAAACTCCTGACCTCATGATTCACCCGCTTTGGCCTCCCAAAGTGCTGAGATTACAGGCGTGAGCCACCGCACCTGGACCATGACTTTATTTTTGAGTCTCGCTCTGTTGCCAGGCTGGTATGCAGTGGTGCAATCTTGGCTTACCGCAACCTCCGCCTCCCGGGTTCGAGAGATTCTCCTGCCTCAGTCTCCTGAGTAGCTGGGACTATAGGTGTGTGCCACCATGCCCGGCTAAGTTTTTGTATTTTTAGTAGAGACGGGGTTTCACCATGCTGTCCAGGATGGTTTTGATCTCCTGACCTCGTGATCTGCCCACCTCAGCCTCCCAAAGTGCTGGGATTACAGGCGTGAGCCACCGTGCCCGGCCCCATGCCTTATTTTTGAGACACTGTCTTGCTTTTTTGCCCAGGCTAGAATGCAGTGGTACAATTGCAGCTCACTGCAGCTTTGACTCCCCTGGCTTAAATTATCCTCCCCTGGCTTAAATGATCCTCCTACCTCAGCCTCCCAAGTGGCTGGGATCACAGGAAGTGCCACCCCAGCTGGCTAATTTTTTATTTTTAGTAGAGACAAGGTCTTGTGTTGCTCAGGCTCGGGTCATGCCCTTTTGGAGATTATTAGAAGTTTTTATATTGAGTATTCTTTGTTTTTTTTTTTTGAGATGGAGTCTTGCTCTGTCTCCCAGGCTGGAGTGCAGTGAGGCAATCTCGGCTTATTGCAATCTCCACCTCCCGGGTTCAAGCGATTCTTCTGCCTCAGCCTCCCGTGTAGCTGGGATTATAGGCGCCCGCCATGACGCCCAGCTAATTTTTGTATTTTTAGTAAAGATGGGGTTTCGCTATGTTGGCCAGGCTGGTCTCGAACTCCTGACCTCAGGTGATCCACCCGCCTCAGGTTCCCAAAGTGCTGGGATTACAGGCATGAGCCGCTACGCCTGGCCTGCATTAAGTATTCTTTGATTTATAAAATAGTTTAAAAAATGTACGCAACAAAAAATTCAATATAGGCAGGGTGTGGTGGCTCATGCCTGTAATCCCAGCACTTTGGGAGGCTGAGGCAGGTGGATTACCTGAGGTCGTGAGTTTGAGACCAGCCTGACCAACAAGGAGAAACCCCGTCTCTACTAAAAATACAAAAATTAGCTGGATGTGGTGGCGGGCACCTGTAACTCCAGCTACTCAGGAGGCTGAGGCAGGAGAATCACTTGAACCCAGGAGGTGGAGGTTGTAATGAGCTGAGATTGCACCACTGTACACCAGCCTGGGTGACAGAGTAAGACTCTTTCTCTAAAAAAAAAAAAAAAAAAAAAAAAAGAATATACAATTTTATTAATCCATTTAATTACATAACCTATAATGATACCCAACGGGAAAATATGATTGAGAATAAGAAGGGAATGTCACATAAAATTTGGATTTTAGTAGTATCCTACGTTTGCAAGGAATTAAGAATCCTCATAATAGTTCTTTAGCTCACTGCAACCTCTGCCTCCCGGGCTCAAGCGATTCTTGTGCCTCAGCCTCCTGAATAGCTGGGACTACAGGTGTGCGCCACCATGCCTGGCTAATTTTTGTATTTTTAGTAGAGACGGGGTTTAACCATGTTGGCCAGGCTGGTGCCGAACTCCTGACCTCAGGTGATCCACCCACCTTGACCTCCCAGAGTGCTGGGATTACAGGCGTGAGCTACCGCGCCTGGCCACATAATTTTTATTTTGAGACAAGGTCTCTCTCTGACACCCAGGCTGGAGTACAGTGGTGTGGTCAAGGCTTACTGCAGCCTTAACCTCCTGGGCTCAAACAGCCTCTTGAGTAGCTGAGACCACAGGTGCATGCCAGCATGTCTAGCTAATTTTTTTTTTTTCTGGAGAGACAGGGTCTCTCTGTGTTGCCCAGGGTGGTCTCAAACTCCTAGGCTCCTCTTGCCTCGGCCTCCCAAAGTGCTGGGATTACAGGTGTGAGGTGAGCAGTAAGCGAGCATTACCGCCTGAGCTCTGCCTTATGTTAGATCAGCAGCACTAAATTCTCATAGGAGCATGAACCCTATTGTGAACTGCGCATGTGAGGGATCTAGGCTGCGCACTCCTTATCAGAATCTAGTGCCTGATGATCTGAGGTAAAAAAGTTTCATCCTGGAACCATCCCCAACTCCTCCCCCCCTCTTTGCAGTCCGTGCAAAAACTGTCTTCCACAAAACCGGTCCCTGATGCCAAAAAGGTTGGGGAGTGTTGCGCTGCTATGCAGCATCTTTTTTTTTTGAGACGGAGTTTTGCTCTTGTTGCCCAGGCTGGAGTGCAATGGCGCAATCTTGGCTCACCGCAACCTCCACCTCCTGAGTTCAAGCGATTCTCCTGCCTCTGCCTTCCGAGCAGCTGGGATTACAGGCATGTGCCACCACACCTGGCTAATTTTGTATTTTTAGGATAGACGGGGTTTCTCCATGTTGGTCAGGCTGGTCTCAAACTCAGGACCTCAGGTGATCAACCCACCTGGGCCTCCCAAAGTGCTGGGATTACAGGTGTGAGCCATTGTGCCTGGCCTGCAGTATCTCTTAGGTGTTAGATTTGCCTTCCATTAGCAGGAAGACTTAGAAATTCCTTAGCTTCTTCAAATTCTTTTTTTTTGTTTGTTTGTTTGATAGTCTCCCTCTGCCGCCCAGGCTGGAGAGCAGTGGCACAATCTCGGCTCACTGCAACCTCTGCCTCCTGGGTTCAAGGGATTCTCCTGACTCAGCTTCCCGAGTAGCTGGGATTACAGGTGCCCTCCACCATGCCTGGTTGATTTTTGTATATTTAGCAGAGATGGGGTTTCACCATGTTGGCCAGGCTGGTCTTGAACTCCTGACCTCAAGTGATCTGCCTGCCTTGGCCTCCCAAAGAGCTGGGATTACAGGTGTGAGCCACCGCGCCCAGCCGGCTTCTTCAAATTCTTGAATATATAACTTGGTAAACAGTTTAGACATACGTTTACCATAAAACCCACCGATACGCATCAGAAACAAAGAACAAAAGTACTGCATATATAATAGTTAAATAAATAGGTGGTGAATCTCAGAGACTGATTATTCATACTTATTGATAGTTTAATCTTACAGTATAGATCCTAGCCTTAGAAGTTACTTAGGAAATATGTGTTGAATCAGACTGGATTCAATAACACCACTTGGGCCACTGTTGAAGAAAGGACACAAATATTGCATGCAGTTCCAGGACAAATGCTGATCCATTCTGGCTGAATCAGAGAATTAATTACTGGAGTGACAGATGGATATCTATATAAAAACCCTGTATTAAAGTGAAGCTTCAAAATATTATCTTACCTCTGGTTCTATGTTTGACATCAGATTCAGCTTCATTCTCCTCTTTTTCCTCTTCATTAGTGGAAATGGCATCCAATTCACGGCAGATGAAGCTGCAAGTAACAGAACAAGAGAATTTTTTGTTTGTTTGTTTTTGTTTTTGAGATGGAGTCTTGCTCTGTTGCCAGGCTGGAGTGTAGTGGTGCGATCTTGGCTCACTGAAACCTCCGCCTCCCAGGTTCAAGTGATTCTTCTGCCTCCGCCTCCCAAGTAGCTGGGACTACAGGCGTGTGCCACCAAACCCAGCTAATTTTTGTATTTTTAGTAGAGACAGGGTTCCACCATGTTGGCCAGGATGGTCTCAATCTCTTGACCTTGTGATGTACCCGCTTTGCCCTCCCAAAGTGTTGGGATTACAGGCATGAGCCACCGCACCTCACCACGAACAAGAGAAGTTTAATGTTGGTTTCTGGTCAGCATTATCCAGTGTATAATAGCATGTGAATCCCATAAAATTTACTGTAAAAAAATTATGTGGCCAACTAAATTTGGGATATTCTAAACACCATGATCTCTTCTTGGAGTTTTTCATGCATATTATCATATGAAAGACTGTGAAATACTGTAGTAAAAGATACTTTTAATCTGTTTAAGTCAGAATTTCCTAAATTTACCTGACCTTAAAATCTTTTTCTTACATAACAGCAGGTGAAAATCTTGTCTTGTTCTATTAGGGCATCATCATCTAACCTTTGAACCTTATTTGGTTTCCATAACCAAATATACCATTCCCATGCAACTACTTCTCTAAGGAGGCTAATCCAATTTATTTAAAATTCAGAACAACAATTACAAACAAGGAGTGATCAATGATCTGAAACATACCTTATGGTCGGAACAGTAAATGGATCAAACTGGTCCACTTTCTGCAAATCAATAGGCACAGATATGCGACCTGTAAGACACAAAAGTTATAAACTGATGATTGTGAACTATAAATCATTATAGGCATCTCCTATAAGTTATTTTTGGTTAAAATTTTTATTTAAGGCTTAGACAAAGGGTTAAACATATCTGTTAAGAAGCGTATTTAGAAATATAAATTACTTTCACATTAGCTGTGCCCTTACTCTTTTTTAGAGTTAATGGCTCACTTTGTCATCCATGCTAGAGTACAGTAGCATGGTCATAGCTCACTGCAGGCTTGATGTCCTGGGCTCAAGTGATCCTCCCACCTCAGTTGTCTCCCAAAGTGCTAGGATTATAGATGTGAGCTACTGCACCTGGCCTGGCCAGTTTTTCAATTTTTGTCGAGTTGGGGTTTCACTATGTTGCCCAGAACTCCTGGCCTCAAACAATCCTCTTGCCTCAGCCTCCTGAGTTGCTGGGATTACAGGTGTGAATGACCATGTCCAGCATGCCTTTTATTTCTCTTTAAAAAACCGGCCAGGTGCAGTGGCTCACGCCTGTAATCCCAGCACTTTGGGAGGCTGAGGAGGGTGGATCACGAGGTCAGGAGTTCAAGACCAGCCTGGCCAAGATGGTGAAACCCCATCTCTACTAAAAATACAAAAATTAGCCGGCTGTGGCAGCGGGTACCTGTAATCCCATCTACTTGGGAGGGTGAGGCAGAGAATTGCTTGAACCTGGAAGGCAGAGGCTGCAGTGAGCCAAGATCGTGCCACTGCACTCCAGCCTGGGTGACAGAGTGGGACTCTGTCTGGAAAAAAAAAGAAAAAAAAACAAAAACAAAAACCAAAAAGCAAATGTGAAGACTGTTGAGCTATTTCCCAGTTGCTCTTATCCCTACTTGTATTTCTATATTTAGAAATAAAGTATATTTAAATATTCCATATTGAAGTTCAGAACAATCTCAGAGTTAGTGAGTCCTGAAAATAGAACAAAATAGATGGAACTATTATATTTACATTGGCTTGGTTTATTTGAGATCAATACAGATACCCACATGTCAGACACCTTTAAAAAGCATTTAGAAAATAAAATAGAAATTTCTCTACTCTTTTATAATACCCCCCTAGGATACCATATAGAATTTAACACATCTCAAAAATGACATAATGAGGCTGGGTGCAGTGGCTCTTGTCTGTAATCCCAGCACTTTGGGAGACTGGGGCGGGTGAATTGCTTGAGCTCAAGAGTTAGAGACCAACCTGGGCAACATGGCAAAACCCTGTCTACAAAATATTAGCTGGCTGTGGTAGCATGTGCCTGTAGTACCAGCTACTCAGGAGGGTGAGGCAGAAGGATCGCTTGAGCCGATCAGTGAGCCGAGACTGCACCAGTGCACTCCAGCCTGGGTGACAGAGTGAGACTCTTTCTCGAAAAAAAAATTTTTTTGTTTTTGTCAGTGCTAGGAGTAGAGTTCATTTCATTTCTTTCTTTTTTTCTTTTTTTTTGTGAGACAGGGTCTCCCTCTGTCGCCCAGGTTGGAGTACAGTGGCACCATCACAGCTCACTGCAGCCTCAACTTCCCAGGCTCAAGTGATCCTCCTGCCTCAGCCTCTTGAGTAGCTGGAACTACAGGCATGCACCACCACACCTAGCTAATTTTTTAATTTTTTGTAGAAAGGTGGTTTAGACATGTGGCCTAGGCTGGTGTTAGACTCTGGGGCTCAAGTGATTTGCCCACCTTGCCCTCCTCAAGTGCTGGGATTACAGGAGCAAGCCACCACATACGGTCACACACAATTTTTTTTATGACCTTGGATAAGTTACATCTTGGGCCACCGTTTTCTCATCTATACAATGAGAGCTGTTGTCCTAAGATTTTGACGGTCCTCTCCAAATCTAATATGGAACCTCAGAAACCCAACTGAAAAACAGTTACATAGTAGAAACTCATCTGGTAGCTACTTAACTGACTTAGGTATTAGGTGACAGGGCAATTCTTCTACCTTTAAATCATAGACCTTATATATATTCAGACCTAATGCCATGTTTACTAAAGCCAATAGCAACTCATTTTTCTTTTAGTTTTCTTTAGTTTCCTTGTGTAGTACCTGTTTTAGGATGAACACTAAAAGGGCTCTTCAGTAGATGATTGATTCCTTTGCTGACATTGATATCCAGCCGTGGAAAACAGTACTGGAGCATAATCTCCCACTCCAGCCAGGGTCCATATTTGTCATTTTTGATGTTATTCTAAAAGCAGATACAAGGCCAACATGAGGATCAGTAGGAACTGTTGAGGATTTCTTTAAAGAAAGTTAAAAAAAAGATCTTCAACCGTCTTTAACCGACTAGGCAAAACAATCAATTTAATTAAGAATTGCATTATTATATCTGTAATACAGATTTCAGTGGCATATACCTGACATTTGCTGGCTACTTTCTTCAAGTGCTCCCAACGCTGAAGTGAATTGTGAGACTTTTGGAAGCTTTGTTGAAGTTCATCATGAATTGGTGATGGGTCATTAAGGAACAGACTCATTTAGGGAACATCAATGAACAATTTAGTTTTAAGTATGTATTACCACAAGGGTATCTTATAAATATTCAGAAAGTAGTTATTAACATTTCTTGAAATATAAATGTTGACTGGGCGTGGTGGCTCATGCCTGTACTCCCAGCACTTTGGGAGGCTGAGGTGGGTGGATCACGTGAGGTCAGGAGTTCGAGACCAGCCTGGCCAACATGGTGAAACCCCACCTCCACTAAAAATAGAAAAATCAGCAGGGCATGGTGGTGCACATCTGTAATCCTAGTTACACTGGAGGCTGAGGCAGGAAAATTGCTTAAACCTGCAAGGTGAAGGTTGCAGTGAACCAAGATTGTGCCACTGCGCTACAGCCTGGGCAACAGAGTGAGACTCCATCTCAACAAAAACACAACCCACCCCACAAATGTTAAACTCAACAGCTGTATCCGGCCAGGCACAGTGGCTCATGCCTGTATTCCCAATATTTTGGGAGACTGAGGTGGGTGGATCATTTGAGACCAGCTTGGCCGATATGGTGAGACCCCGTCCCTACTAAAAACACAAAAATTAGCTGGGCGTGGTGGCGCGTGCCTGTAGTCCCAGCTATTTGGGAGGCTGAGGCAGGAGAATTGTTTGAACCCGGGAGGTGGAGGTTGCAATAAGCCAAGATCGCACCACTGCACACTCCAGCCTGGGCAACAGAGTAAGACTCCGTCTTACAAAAAAAACCCAAACCAAACCAACACCAGTTGTATCATTGAAATCTTCCCCTGTAAAAATACAGTGATGATATAACAGAAAGAATGCCAAAATAACTATAAGGTATGATGTAAAGTTTTCCCTGGTCTGTATGTATTTTGACTATGTAATTCACCATTCTTTAGCTGTTAATTCTAGGACCAACTTCCAAAATGAGAAAACTGATTCGCAACATGGCTCCACTTTTTATTATGTTCCAGACCAGAGATACTAACATCCAGAAATACAGGAGATATTTTGTGTAAAAAAGATTAAACTTATAAGTATATGAGAACTTACAAGCAGACATGTCTAACATTTATAGTATCACAGATCAAAACAACTAGCTCACACAGAAATGATCACGGGAAAGGATATTTTCAGGAACAAGGGCTAAAATCTTATCCCAGCTTTCTTTATTTTCGAGAATATCTTGATTAACCAAGGCATATTCTTCAAAGTATTTTTTTATTATGTTTATAGATTTTCTGTAAGAACAACAATAACAACAGAGTCCCAACACTATTAGTAACACATATGCCACATAGGTATTGCTGCCATTGTGGGGAAAACTACTGCTTATTTTCAGGACATTTTTAGAACTTAACTAGGTAAAATGGGAATACTACCCTTTGCAGGGTTATGATAATTAAATGAGACACTTTAAGGGAAAAGAACCTGGCATAGAACCTGACACAGAATGGGTATACAAGAAATGTTTACTTTTTAAACCTCACAACTTAGAAGGTTAATATATGCAATAAGGGTAGAAAGTAACCAACCCAGGACACCATAATACATCAGTAGTAGAATGTGGGATGCAGCCTACACTTTCCCCTGTGAATTGCTTGTATTAATATCTCAACAATCATATAATGTTTGCAGTTTACAAATATGCATCACATTTACTCTTTCACTTAATCATTGATACAACTGTGAGACAGGTAGAGTGCATGTTGTTCTCCCCATCGTAGAGATAAGGAAATGGAGGCAGCAATATTTTATCAAAATCATAGTAAGTGGCAGAATAAGAATTTTTACTCCTAACATAAGGCTTTTTCCACTATCCTAGAGAAGTAGTGAATTCAGTGGAAAAAGCACTGGTGTGGGCTTTGGAGTCAGGCAGACCAGGGCATGAATCCTAAATTTAACAACTAACTTGTCGTGTGATGCCAAGCTCATTATAAAATCTCTCTAAAACTCATTTTTCTTATCTATAAATGGAGATACCATCAAGTCTCTTGTGGGGTTTTTGTGAAGAGCAATGAGGACATCTGTAAAGCACCTTTTAGGAATACTGCAGCATAAAACAGGCACTCAATTAACCACAGCTATTATTATTATAAAATGCTACCCAGCAGTGAAAATTGATAGCAAGGTAACTCTAAAGGCACATGCCGGTAAATCAGACACCTTAAAGTGCATGGAGACTTTTCCAACAGACCTGATAAAAGGGTGAATTTTTTCACTTAGGTGAACTTTCTTTTTAACGTCTTGACCACCCTGAAAAATAAATCATTAAAAAGGAACTTCAGGTATACAATATAAATATAGTCATGTGCAGCGTAACATTTTAGTCATGATGGACTGCATAATAAGATGGTGGGCGCGGTGGCTCACACCTGTAATCCCAGCATTTTGGGAGGCTGAGGTGGGTGGATCACCTGAGGTCAAGAGTTCAAGACCAGCCTGAATCCCATCTCTATTAAAAATACAAAAAATTAGCTGGGCATGGTGGCGCATGCCTGTAATCCTAGCTACTTGGGAGGCTGAGGCAGGAGAGTCGCTTGAACTCGGGAGGCAGAGGTTGCAGTGAGCCGAGATCACATCATTGCACCCCAGCCAGGGTGACAAGAGCGAGACTCCATCTCAAAAAAAAAGAAAAAGATGGTGGGTCCCGTAAGATTGCAATACTGTATTTTTACTGTGACTTTTCTATGTTTAGGTATGTTTAGCTACATCAATACCTATCATTGTGTTACAACTGCCTACAGTATTGAGTACAGTAACATGGTGTACAGGTTGTAGCCTAGGAGAAATAGGTTATACCATATAGCCTAGATGTATAGTAGGCTATACCATCTGGGTCTGTGTAAGTATACTCCATGACTTTTGCAAAGTGATGTATTTCTCAGGATGTATCCCTATTGTTAAGTGATGCATAATGATAATTAAAACATTTCTAGGGCTGGACGCAGTGCCTCACACCTGTGATCCCAGCACTTTGAGAGGCTGAGGCGGGTGGATCACCTGAGGTCAGGAGTTCGAGACCAGCCTGACCAATATGATGAAACCCTGTTTCCACTTGCCAACACGCCTGGCTAAATACAAAAATTAGCTGGGCGTGGTGGCAAGTGCCTGTAATCCCAGCTACTTGGGAGGCTGAGACAGGAGAATTGCTTGAACCCGGGACGCGGAGGTTGTGGTGAGCCAAGATCGCGCCACTGCATTCCAGCCTGGGTAACAGAGCGAGACACTGTCTCAAAAAAAAGAAAAAAAAAAAATTTCGTAGGCTGGATGCAGTGGCTCACACCTGTAATCTCAGCATTTTGGGAGCCCGAGGTGGGAGGATAGTTTGAGTTTAGGAGTTCAAGCACACCCTGGGCAATATAGTGAGACCTTGTTTCTGCAAAAAATTAAAAAATTGGCTGGGTATGGTGGGGCATGCCTTTAGTCCCAGCTACTCAGGAGGCTGAGGTAGAAGGGTCACTTGAGACCAGGAGGTCAAGGCTGCAGTGAGCTGTGGTCACGTTACTGTACTCCAGCCTGGGTGACAGGGTGAGACCGTGTCTTAAAAAAAACAAAAAACAAAAAACAAAAAACAAACCAACCAACCAAAACCAAAACCAAACTTTAACATGTTCTATTATTTTATATATAATAAATCTATTTTATCTATTATTTGACATATGCCACAAAGGAAGATATTTATAGCAAAATAAAATGAAATATCTTAAAACATGTAGCTACTATGACTTTAAATGATCTATTGGTAAGATCATTTACTCTGCAATGTGAATGCCATTAAAGATAGTTTTAGGCCAGTGCGGTGGCTCATGCCTGTAATCCCAGCACTTTGGGAGGCTGAGGTGGGTGAATCACCTGAGGCCAGGAGTTCTAGGCCAGCCTGGCCAACATGGCGAAACCTAGTCTTTACTAAAAATACAAAATTTAGCTGGGCACAGTGGCGGGAGCCTGTAGTCCCAGCTACTCGGGAGGCTGAGGCGGGAGAATTGCTTGGACCCAGGAGGAGCTTGCAGTGAGCCAAGATCGTGCCATTGCAGTCCAGCCTGGGCAACAGAGTAAGAGTCCATCTCAAAAAAAAAAAAAAAAAAAAAAGATAGTTTCATTTTCTTTGACAGTAAACATATCAGGCTTGGTAACATCTAGAAACTAAAGCAATGCAAATTAGAATTAAGAGGACCTTACCTTTACAAGGCTCAAATATTCAACTATCCCAGAACGTACTGCAGAAGACAATTTTCTAACTGATTCATCACAGACCCAACAATGAACACCTCTCCTTCCAGAATATACCCAGAGACGATGCTTAAATCCAAAGTCCTCTGAGGAGCAGAGAAATAATAGGTTTTAAAACAAATCTATAAACTTCTTAATTAATATATATTAAATTACTTGTTGTTTCCTGTGCTCCCCATGTTCTTGCTTCATCTCTTTACCCATCCTGGTCTCTCTGCTGGGAATTTCTTTCTTTTCTAAAAAATTATTTTATTAGGCCGGGCGTGGTAGCTCACGCCTGTAATCCCAGCACTTTGGGAGGCCGAGGTGGGCGGATCACAAGGTCAGGGGTTCGAGACCAGCCTGACCAACATGGTGAAACACTGCCTCTACTAAAAATACAAAAATTAGCTGGGTGTGGGGGCGTGCGCCTGTAGTCCCAGCTACTTAGGAGGCTGAGGCAGGAGAATCACTTGAACCCAGGAGGCAGAGGTTGCAGTGAGCTGACATCGCACCACTGCACTCCAGCCTGGCTGACAGAGCGAGACTCCGTCTTAAAAAAAAAAAAAAAAAAAAGAAATTAATGAGATTTGATCACAAAATACAGAGACTAATAGTAGTCAGAGGAAAACCGATTCTTACACTTGACCTCATTCAGAAACTGCTGATACTTGCCCTTCAATGCTCTGTCAATGATGCGTATGGCCATTGTCATGAGGGTCCAGCACTTAGGACATATGTCTGCAGAACTAGAGCAGAGTCATCATTACTCATTGTCAGTGATATCACCCACCCTAACAGCAGGACACACAGTGCTCACCTACAACATCTCCTCACATCGTCATAGTCTGTCATGTCAATGTCAAATACCAGTTCTTTTTCCTGAGCCTGGAAAGCTCCCAGCTTCACTGTATTGTGTTGATTGGGCTACAAATACAAAATACTGATCAGTTTCTTTAAGAGCTGCCACATTGCTAAATCTGCTTATTTTCTACACATATGGAAAAAGTTGCCGAAGATAAATAAAGAGACTATATAATGCCAACTTTATGGCAATGAAAGTTCATTATTTTGGATCTCACACATACACAATTGATGAGAGTCTTAACTTTCACCAACTTAAAGCAGGGTTTAATGAATACATATCCATCATAAATGTTTGTTGGTCAATAAGGATAATAATAAAGCTGTTTTTAGGTTTCTGACAAGGGAACGTGTACAAATAATGGCCTATTGCAAGATGTTTTAAGAATCTTTACTTGTTAGTATACATACAAGTATTTAAAATTTTTCAATAATTCAAAAAGATCTCCCCAATTAGTTTGAATTGAGACTTTATTATAAAGAGGCTATGAGAGGCTAGGCATAGTGGCTCATGCCTGTAATCTCAGCACTTTGGGAGGCTGAGGCGGGCAGATCACTTGAGATCAGGAGTTCGAAACCAGCCTGGCCAATATGGTGAAACTCTGTCTCCCTACTAAAGATACAAAAATTAGTCGGGTGTGATGGCATACGCCTGTAGTCCCAGCTACTTGAGAGGCTGAAGCAGGAGAATCATTGAACCCGGGAGGCAGAAGTTGCTGTGAGTCAAGATCATGCCACTGCACTCCAGCCTGGGTGACAGAGCGAGACTTTGTCTCAAAAAAAGAACCTGAGAGGGTAATACCACCATAAGTTTTTATAACTGTAAGTCAGAAGGGAGTGATAACTGAGGAGATTCATAAAAACTAAATCTTAGGCTGTCAGTAAGGAAAGATAAGAGGCGCAACCCAATTTATACCTCAGAACCCCCAAAAGGCTCAGGGATAGGTGATACCAGGTATTGCTGGAATGAGTAAGTGCGTGTTTAGTGGTGAAGCTGAGATGAAAAACAGGAAGATTTTTCAACACCACCCTTGACTGAAGGAAAAAAAAAGGAGGATTGGTTCAAAGCATAGTTAGGAAGCAGTTAGCTCCCCAGATTCGTACATTTCGCTTGCAGAGCTAGGTGACTGCTCTTTCATTTCCCTGGCAGAAGACACCTGAATTATTTTCTGGAGAGCATAAAATAGGTCTCTGGACTTGGACAAGTACAATTGAAGAGTGTGTCGTATTGATATTAAGAATTGATATTAGGGGAACAATTAGACATTTATATGTGGAATGTTAAGACCTAGCCCTTTCCACCCACTTCTGTACTCTTCCACTACCAACTCAGGCAGGAAGCTAGAAGATTCCTCTCTAAATAATCTGATCAGGGCTGGGCGCAGTTGCTCATGCCTGTAATCCTAGCACTTTGGGAGGCCAAGGCGGGCAGATCACGAGGTCAGGAGATCGAGACCAACCTGGCTAACATGGTGAAACCCCGTCTCTACTAAAAATACAAAAAATTAGCCAAGTGTGGTGGCACACACTTGTAATCCCAGCTACTCGGGAGGCTGAGGTGAGCCGAGATCATGCCACTGCACTCCAGCCTGGGTGACAGAGCAAGACTCTGTCTCAAAAAAAAAAAAAAAAAAAAAAAAAAAAGATTTAGCTAAAAGAAAGTGGTTGCTTCTGGGTCTGGGTGTGGTAGCTCATGCCTGTAATCCCGGCACTTTGGGAGGCCAAGGCGGGTGGATCACTTGAGGTCAGGAGTTCGTGACCAGCCTGGCCAACATGGCAAAACCCCGTCTCTACTAAAAAACACAAAAATTAGACAAGTGTGGTGGTGTGTGCCTATAATCCCAGCTACTCCGGAAGCTGAGGTGGGAGAATCGCTTGAAACCGGGAGGCAGAAATTGCAGTGAGCTGAAATGAGCCACTGCACTCCAGCCTGGGCAAGAGAGCTAGACTCTGTCTCAACAGAAAAAGAAAGAAAGAAAGTGGTTACTTCTGGGTAGCAAAAAATGAGGGGGAAGGGTAGCAGAATTTTTTTTAGACAGGGTCTCACTCTGTCGCCCAGGCTGGAGTGCAGTGGCGTGATCTTGACCCACTGCAACCTCCACCTACCGGGTTCAAGCAATTCTCCTGCCTCAGCCTCCTGAGTAGCTGGGACTATAGGCATGTGCCACCACGCCCGGCTGTTTTCGTATTTTTTGGTAGAGACACGGTTTCACCATTTGGCCAGGCTGGTCTTGAACTCCTGACCTCAAGTTATCTGCTCGCCTCAGCCTCTCAAAGTGCTAGAGTTACAGGCGTGAACCACCGGCCCAGCCTGGTAGCAGATTTTTAAAAAGCCGAATAGAAGTACTTGATTTTGTAAACCATGTGCATACATAACTGATAAAAATCACAAAACAAAACACAAAAAGTAAATAAAGGTCTATAGATGCTTCCGTCTTGGCCCAAGAAAAAAATGAGACATTTTCTCCCTTTAGTAATTAAGGAGAAGGAAGTAGAGAGTGGCACCCTAACCCTTCTTAGAAGTTCATTTTCAGTTTTATTCTCAACCTATAAAGGGGAAGTAAAACAACTCCAAAGTATTTTTTTCTGCCTGCCTTTTATTACCTCTTCTCCCCTTGCCTTACTTTGATGATGAGAGACAGGTCTGGGATTTAGAGTCAGAAACCCTGGGTTTTAGTGCCAGCTCTATCATTTAGAAATTGTGTGTGAGCTTGTGCAAACTATTCAAGTTCTCTGGGCCTGTTTCCTCCTTTGTAAAAAGAACGAGGATTGATACAAGAAACAAGTTATATAACATATGAAAAACTCCATATAAAAGCTATTATGCTATGTATGTATTCCCTCCACCCACCAGTGTGTATATTTGAGAAGGGGAAGAAGGGCAATTTTGGTTTGTTCATTCACTCAACAAATATTTATAGTGTACTCTCTCTTGCCAGGCACTCTTCTAGGGTACTTAGAATATACCAGTGGCAGGGGGTGGGAGGAGTGGCAGGTTGTAGTAGACCTCACTGAGAAGGTGCTATTTGAGCAAAGATTTAAAGGAGGTGAGGGGATGAACCAAGTATAGAAATGGGTTTTAGGCAGTGGAAACAGCTTGAGCAAGGGTCAGTGTGGCAGGAATGAATGAGGGAGAGAGAAGGACTTTTAGTTAGTGAAATGAGCAGCCACCAGAGAATGTTTTGAGCAGAGGAATCACAGATTCTGAGTTGTTTTAAAAGGATCACTCTAGCTTCTGTATTGAGAATGGACTCTAGATTCTACAAGGGCAAACTGTTAGGAGGTTTTTACAGTAATTCAGATGAGATGATAATGTTGGTAGCACTGGTAGTAGTGGCTGGATTTTAGATATACTTATGGTAGAGCCAAAGGGATTTCCTAATACAATGGGTATAGAAAGAAAGGAATCAAGAATAACTCCAGGGGTATGAAGGAAAAAGAATATAAATGTTTATTATGACTGAACTGTACACTTAAACGTGGTAAAGATAATAAATTTTATATGTATATTTGACCTCAATAAAAATCAACAATTAAAATAAAAAAAGAATAACTTCCATGGTGGGAGAGAATGTAATTCTCTTTTATTTCCCTCTTTTTTTTTTTTTTGAGGCTAAGTCTCGCTCTGTCGCCCAGACTGGAGTGCAATGGCGCGATCTCAGCTCACTGCAACCTCCGCCTCCCGGGTTCAAGCGATTCTCCTGCCTCAGCCTCCTTAGCAGCTGGGATTACAGACGCGTACCACCACACCCGGCTAATTATTTCCCTTTCTTAAATCATGTCGACTTCCTCTTCCTAGTAGCTAGATACTCAATTTTTTTGTCCTAGTAAAAATGCAACCAATTCACTCCCAAATGATTTCATCAGTAATGCAGAATGTCAAAGAACAAAAAAGGATTAATCACTTGCCAAACAATTAAAAAGTGGCTTTTCATCTAGAATAAACTCTAAAAATTTAATCTCAAAACGCAAGAGGAATCAACCCATTCTTGGTTTACAAAATAAAACAACAAAATACATTAAAAAAGATTTCTTACTCTGTGGGAATATACTGCGCCTATATCAATCTTGTACGGATTCATTTTCTGCATCTCCTTTTCCAGATCACTCTGGTTGTTGAAGGATTGGTAGCGAATGTAAATATCATCTTTCAATGTGAATGAAAATTCACGGTGTTGAAAGTAATTCTTTATCACTGCAAAATAAATGTACATTTTAAAGTTAATCTGCTACTTTATTTGGCTCAGGGCATTATAATTTTAGCCAATGAGAAGTTATTTTTTTCGATGAGGGACTCTTGCTTGCTTCCTGCTCTGTCGCCCAGACTGGTGTGCAGTGGCTCGATATAGGCTCACTGCAACCTCCGCCTCCCGGGTTCAACGGATCCTACCACCTCAGCCTCCTGCGGCTGTAGCTGGGACTACAGGCACGCGACCCACCATGCCCAGATAATTTTTGTATTTTTTGTAGAGACGCGGTTTCACCATGTTGGCCAGGCTGGTCTCGAATTCCTGACCTCAGGTAATCCGTCCTCCTCGGCTTTCCAAAGTGCTGGGATTACAGGCGTGAGCCACGGCACTCGGCCCGAGATGTTTTTAATGAGCTCCCTATGCTCAACACCGTGGTAGATGTAAAAGAAAAACAAAACAAAATCCACATGACCTAGTCCCTAATTTGAAAGCAGTTACCATTCCGTATTTGCTAGGGAAAGGTACAAAAGACGAAACAGATGCATAAATATTTTAAATATGTAATGCCACCGCTCTCTCCTCGATTCGCACTAATAAATTCAGCTGCAAGGAAGAAAGTATTTCTCTTCCTCTGAGAGAGGCTCTTCCGCTCCTGATGTAAACCATGCCTCTGCAGCTTCACGCTACGCCCCAGTAACCCCCTGGGCACCGCTGCAGGTAAACGGGGCACCTAATGTGAGCCTGACCACGCAGAGGTAGGAGCCGCGGCTCTGTTTTTTTTTTTTTTTTTTTTTTTTTTTTTTTACCGCGTGGCCGCAGGCTGGCTTATTATATCCTCTCTCGGCCCATTTACACCTAGGAAGTGGTGGGGCGGGCTCGAGAGAGCAAATGAAGGCGCGCAGCACAAAGCCTGGCGCACAGAAGGCGCTTCATATAGTCATTCTAAGGACACCCCGCCTCCAACCTCCTCACACTCCGCTCCCGAACCCATTCCTCGCCTCCATCACCTCCGCCGTAGTTGAGCCAGCGATAGTACTGAGAGTAGGGAAAGAGCCTCCGGTAATAAAGTTTAAGCAGCTCGGGCAGCTCGGTAGAGTCAAACGTCTCCATTGAGCGCGGAACTCGACACGGTAAGGACTATCACAGGAATTGGCGGGAACAGCACGGCCGGCGGCCCCGCGACTGCGCAGGCGCTTAGGGCGGAGGTCGGCTGGCTGACCCGGCGGCCCGCAGTCTGCCGGGGCCGCCGGGAATTGTAGTTCCCACTTGGTGCGGGCGGGGCTGCGGGAGACGCAGCAGTTGACGCTCTGCCCACGCGTTGGGGCACTAGGGCAACCGCTCTTGTGGGCAGAAGGCCGCGGCCATTCCAGGAAGAGGATTTTCTCCGGGAATGTGAGACCTATAGCATATTGATTTAGGTTATTAAGATGAAGTAAGAAGGATGCTCCACGTGAACTTTTTGGATGTTTTAGAAATAACACCAGTATCTTTTTTTTTTTTTTGAGACGGAGTCTCGCTCTGTTGCCCAGGCGGGAGTGCAGTGGCGCGATCTCCGCTCACTGCAAGCTCCGCTTCCCAGGTTCACGCCATTCTCCTGCCTCAGCCTCCCGAGTAGCTGGGACTACAGACGCCAGCCACCACGCCCGGCTAATTTTTTATATTTTTATATTTTTTTATTTTTAGTAGAGACGGGGTTCATCGTGTTAGCCAGGATGGTCTCGATATCCCGACCTCGTGATCCGCCCGCCTCGGCCTCCCAAAGTTCTGGGATTACAGGCGTGAGCCACCACGTCTGGCCAACACCAGTATATTTTAAAAACGTTTGGAGGCCGCGCGGTGGCTCATGCTTGTAACCTCAGCACTTTGGGAGGCCAAGGCAGGAGGATCGCTTGAGGCCAGGAGTTCGAGACCGGTCGGGGCAACATTGTGAGATCTTTGTCTACACACACACACACACACACACACGCAACTAGCTAGATGTAGTTGCATGTGCCTGTAGTCCCAGCTACCCTAGAGGCTGAAGGGTGGGGGACGGGGAGTGGGGGGAGGAGACAATCAATCTCTTGAGCTTGGGAGGTCAAGGCTGTTGTGAGCCATGATAGTGCCACTGCACTCCAGTCTGGGCAACAGAGAAAGACCGTGTCTAAAAAAAAAAAAAAGTTTTGGAAATTAGTTCTTCATGGAATTTCATGAATTACTAGATCCAATATGTGGAAATAAACAAATATCAACCAAATGAGAAAAGCATAGGCTATTTATTCAGAGCTTAGTATAGCAAGGGAGTCAGCCATCATCACTTGCATTTGGTAGGACTCAAAGGCAGGCAGAGGAGTAGGAACGCTTTATAAAAAAGGGAAGCCGTCAAGGTATTCTTTGATTGGAGGCTGTTGGCATGGAGAAGCTGTACCTGGGCTAACTAGTAGTAGGATGCGGTATGTGATTGGTTTAGGGGTGGATGTTTGGCTTTCTTTGGTTGGACCTACGTTGGAAGCTGTGACAAAATTAAGGAAGCTATAGGATACTAGTTAAGGCATTTGGGCCCATTGCTACAGGGGTCGTTGTTTGGCCTCCAGGATCATCATTAGAGATAGCAGTTTGACTTTCTACAAGTCTGACTTGTAGCAAGCTTGCTTCCTGTGCTGTTTATTATAGATAAGGGGGTTGGTTTCCCCAGCAGGTTGCTGTAGATTGTGGGTCAAAGTTCTGTTTTTATATATGGTCTGGCTGTTGTTCATATATTCAGTCTCTCAAATAGAACACCCAGGTATAAGAAAATATGAATTATAGGAAGCTCGCAGAATCATGGAGAGCTTTACAAGTATGAAGGGAACCCATCTGCTATTGATGTGCAGATCTGCCAATCACTCTTACTGTGTAATGATACCTTATGGCAATTGTGGGCTAGAGTGGGCAGTCACATGAATTATATGTCACATGAAAACCATAGTTTTATTTTACTTATTTTTTTGAGACAGAGTCTCGCTCTGTCGCCCAGGTTGGAATGCAGTGGTGCAATCATGGCTCACTGCAACCTTGGTCACCCAGGCTCAAGCAATTCTCATGCCTCAGCCTCCCAAATAGCTAGGATTACAGGTGTGCACTGCCACGCCCAGCTAACTTTTGTATTTTTAGTAGAGACAGGGTTTCACTATGATGGCCAGGCTGGTCTCAAACTCCTGGCCTCAAGTGATCCACCTGCTTTGGCCTCCTAAAGTGCTGGGATTACTAGTGTGAGCCACTGCCTCTAGCCTTGTCTTGCAATTTTATCTTATGGAGATGGCTTCTGTCCTTAAACCTCATGAACCAGCTTCTGCTGGCTTCAAACTTCTGCAGCTTTTTCACCTGTCTCAGCTTTCACATAATGAAAGAGAGTAACCTTGCTGTGGGTGAGGCTTTGGCTTAAGGGAAGTTATGGCTGGTTTGATCTTCTATTCAGCCCACTAAAAGTTTCTCCATATCAGCAATAAGGCTGTTTCACCTTCTTATCATTTGTGTGTTCCCTAAAGTAGCACTTGTGATTTTCTTCAGGAACTTTTCCAGGAAGGAACTTTTCCAGGCCAGGCCTGAAAGCTCACACCTGTAATCCCAGCTCTTTGGGAGGCCAAGGTGGGCAGATCGCTTGAGTCAGGGAGTTCAAGACCAGTTTGGGCAACATGGCAAAACCCTGTCTCTACCAAACCAAACCAACCAAACAAAAAAGCCCAGAAAAATTAACAGGGTGTGGCGGCATGCATCTGTGGCCTCAGCTGCTCAGGAGGCTGAGGTGGGAGGATCACTTGAGTCAGACAGGCAGAGGTTGCAGTGAGCCAATATCGTGCCATTGCACTCCAGCCTGGGTGACAAAGTAACACCCTGTCTCAAATTTAAGGGTGAGTGCAGTGGCTCACGCCTGTAATGCCAGCACTTTGGGAGGCCAAGGTGGGAGGATTGCCTGAGTCCAGGAGTTTGAGACCAGCCTGGGCAACATAGCGAGACCTCATCTCTACAAAAACTACAAAAATTAGCCAGGTGTGGTGGCGCAGGCCTGTGGTGCCAGCTACTTGGGAGGCTGGGGTGGAAGGATCACCTGAGCCCAGGAGGCAGAGGGTACAGTGAGCCAAGATTTGGGCACTGCACTCCAACCTGGGCAACAGACTGAGACCCTGTCTCAAAAAAACATAACTTTTCCTTCGTATTTACAACTTGGCTAACTGCTTGGTGCAAGGGGCCTAGGTTTTGGTCTGTCTCAGCTTTCAACATTCCTTTCCCACTAAGCTTAATCATTTCTACCTTTTGATTTAAAGTGAGAGATGTGGGGCTCTTTTCGTCACTTGAATACTTAGAGGTCATTGTAGGTTGTTAATTGGCTTAGTTTCAATATTGTTGTGTCTCAGGGAATAGGGAGGCCTGAGGAGAGGGAGAGAGAGAGGAGAACACCTTATTGGTAGAACAGTCAGAACACACACAACATTTGTTAAGTTTGTCTTCTTATATAGGCACAGTTCGTTGTGCCCCCAAACAATTACAATAGTACCTCAAAGATCACTGATCACGGATCACCATAACAGATACAATAATAATGAAAAAGTTTGAAATATTGCAAGGATTACCAAAATGTGACGTAGAGACATGAAGCAAACACATGCTGTTGGAAAAATTGCACTAATAGACTCACTGTATGTGGGGTTGCCACAAAGCTTCAATGTGTAAAAAATGCAATATCTATGGAGCATAATAAAGTGAAGCACAATAAAATGATGTATGCCTGTATATAGCTTTTGCCATGGTGTCAGGTACATTTTATGAATTTATCCCTCATGAGAACTCTATGTGGTAGTTGCCAACATTATCCCTATTTTCTTTTTCTTTTCTTTTCTTTTCTTTTTTTTTTTTTTGAGATGGAGTCTTTTTCAGTCACCCAGGCTGGAGTGCAGTGACGTGATCTTGGCTCCTGGGTTCATGCCATTCTTCTGCCTCAGCATCCTGAGTAGCTGGGATTACAGGTGTCCGCCACCACGCCCGGCTAATTTTTTTTGTATTTTTTTAGTAGAGATGGGGTTTCACCGTGTTAGCCAGGATGGTCTTGATCTCCTGACCTTGTGATCCACCCGTCTCGGCCTCCCAAAGTGCTGGGATTACAGGTGTGAGCCACCGTGCCCAGCCTCTTTTTTTTTTTTTTTAATAACCCTTTTCCTGTTTAGAAAAAAAAAGTGCAGCTCGCTGCCAGCAGTCATTTAATTTTACATAAGCACGCTCTTTGAGGCTAAAACAAATCTGACTGATGTCCAATGTGAAAATAAAATATAAAAACTGTTCTTGAAGTTCTTTCTTTCTTTCTCTCTCTCTCTCTCTCTTTCTTTCTTTCTCTCTTTCTCTCTTTTTCTCTCTCCCTCTTTCTTTCTTTCTTTTGAGATAGAGTCCCACTCAGTCGCCCAGGCTGGAGTGCAGTGGTGCAATCTCGGCTCACTGCACCCTCTGCCTCCCGGGCTCGAGCCATTCTCCTGCCTCAGCCTCCCGAGTAGCTGAGATTACAGGTGCCCGCCCACATGCCCGGCTAATTTTTGTATTTTTAGTAGAGATAGGGTTTCAACCATGTTGGCCAGGTTGGTCTTGAACTCCTGACCTGAGGCGATCCGCCCACCTCAGCCTCCCAAAGTGCTGGGATTACAGGTGGGAGCCACTGCGCCTGGCCTCTTGGAGTTATTTCTAAATAGAACTAACATTAAATTCATTGGAATAATCAGAATTGTGGATTAATCAAATGAATCTTTGGCCAACAGCTGTTCAAGAATGATGTTAACATCATACATAGGAATTCAGCATTTTCTAGGATTTGACAGTTTTAGTGATCAGAATTACTGTATTTTGTAAGTGGAAATACCACTACTGAAAACAGAATGCCGTTAATAGAATGATGTCTTTTGTTTCCAAAGTCAGTAATACTAGAGCAATGTGAAAATAATAATAAAAGCAAGATATTTCACGGCAAAGTTATCTCTGGATAAATGCTGCAGCTACAAGTGCTGCCAGCAAGTATTCTTGGGGCAAATGGGAAAAGGGTTAAATTTTAAATTTATTGTTATTTTAATTTTTTGTAGAGATGGGATCTCACTGTGTTGTCCAGCTGGTCTCGAACTTCTGGGCTCAAGCAATCAGCCCACCTAGGGTATATTAAGAGGAACGGGCCAGGCCAGGTGGCTCATGCCTGTAATCCCAGCACTTTGGGAGGCCGAGACAGGCGGATCATGAGGTCAGGAGTTCGAGACCAGCCTGGCCAGCATAGTGAAACCCCATCTCTACTAAAAATACAAAAAAATTACTAGCCGGGTGTGGTGGCACGTGCCTGTAGTCCCAGCTACTCGGGAGGCTGAGGCAGAAGAATTGCTTGAACCAGGGAGTTGGAGGTTGCAGTGAGCTGAGATGGCACCACTGTACTGCAGACTGGCGACAGAGTGAGACTCCGTCTCAAAAAAAGAAAAAAAAATTGCTTTGGCATAGAGGCCTTTATCTCAAATGCCACTGGGAGGCAGTATCACCATTCAGTTTGTTTCCCTTTGTGATTTCATCCACATAGGTGCTTTTCCTTCAGTACTTACACTACCTGGCTCTACCATCCTTTTAGTCTTTTTTTGTGGTATATCTATCAGCCTCAAGTTTCTCACCCATATTGTTTGCAGACTTCGACACTTGCCTCATTGATTGTCTGTCTAGTTTAAGTCCTATTGTTATTCTGCGTGTTTTTAGCATCTGAAAGGATGATCTATTCTGTAAAGGTATGGTTAATTCAGTCATTCATGAATTCATTCATTTATTCCACAAATAGTTAATGAACATATGTGTTGGGCACTGAGATAAACCATGGGGAAAATAATTAATGACATGATTTCTGCTTCTGAGAAAGCTATAGCATACTAGGGGCAATAGACACAAATAAAAAAGTGTAATGAATGAGCCGGGCATGGTGGCTCATGTCTGTAATCCTAGCATTTTGGTAGGCTGAGGCAGGTGGATCACTTGAGCTCAGAAGTTTGAGACAGCCTGGCCAACATGGCAAAACCCCATCTCTACAAAAAATACAATAATTAGTGTGGCATGGTTGCTCATGCCTGTAGTCCCAGGGAGGCTGAGGTGGATTGCTTGAGCCCAGGAGGTCGAGGCTGCAGTGTGCTGTGATTGTGCCACTGTACTCCAGCCTGGTGATAGAGCAAGACCCTGTCCCCCCCCAAAAAAAAATTGTAATGAAGTATTATAGGTGCATTTTTAACCCAACTGTCTATTTGTTTTGCCATGTTCTTAAGACATGGATAAGATTGGTATAGGGAACACAGGCACAAAAGTATAAATGGCACTTTTGGGAAGCTGCCAATAGTTTCATATGGACAGAGCCCGGACTTCAAGGGAGGGTATAGTGAGAGATGGGGCTAAGAGGTAAGCCATGGTCAGAGCATTGCCTGCCAAGTTAAGGAGTGTGGAAGTAAAAATTATTCATCATCTACTTTATTTGGTGAAAATGAAAATAAACTATTGATCCTATTAATATTTGACAAGAAGCCTTGGGAGTTAAAATCCTGTTGAAGTAAGTAAGTTGCTTGAAAACTTGGAGTACTCCTATGTTAGTTATTTTCCTCAGTAATAAAATAAAGAAGAGAAGATTAGAAAATATGTTACAGGACCAACAGGTTTGTATGCCTATTGCACAGCAACAGACCAATATACTGAGACAGTAGGGTTTGCAGCAGAGAAAGAGTTTAATGATTGCAGGGTGGCTGAGCAAGGAGATGAGAGGAGATCTTCAAGTCCATCTCCCTGAGGAGTTCTGGGCTGGGGTTTTTAAGGGGATTGTGGAGAGTGAGGGACTGGAAAATTGGGGTCATTGAGTGGTTGGGGTCAAAGGGATGAAGTTGTCAGGATGTGGAAACTGCATTCAGTGAGTCAGCTCCTTGTATGATCCTTCAGAACTGCTGATGTCAATGGGGTCCTTCAGATCAGCTGACATCATTAGTTTCACTGGTGTGCAGGACCTGAAAGGATATCCCAAATGGAAACAACATTTTATAATGTTCAAGTTGTTATCTATAATAGAGCAATTAAGGGGAACTATACTATCTGATCTATGTGATTCTAGGACAATATGCCTAAACAACAATGAGAAAGCAGGTCAGAGAGCCAGCTGACCTAATGATTAATGCTGAATGTGTTGTAAGCTTGGTTTGTTTTCATTTCTTTCTCTCCCTTCTTTCCTGATTAATTTTCAAAGGTTCATAAGGACAGTTTCAAATATGTTCTATTGACAAAGGAGCATAATAAACAAAAGGAGAATGGGGCCAAAGTCACATCTCAGTTTAAATATGATAAGCTCTGTCTCTTGTTATCATAAACTATTGAAAAGTAGCAGAGAGTGCCGTCATATTTAAATGCCAGAGTTTTGGATTGATCTCACAGGAATGTTCCCTCTAACAGAGCACATGATGATCACAAAGCCAATAAAACGTGTTCTGGCACATTGCAATTGCTCTTTAATCTATTTGATGCATTTGGTGTAGGAAACTGAGTTTTTAAAACCTAAACTGTAAATTAACCTACCAGACTTTAGATAAGCAATCTGCCAATGTAAATATTGTGTAGGTTCTCTTGTTAGCCATAAGGCTATACATGTTTTGGCTCTAGCTTTCTCCTTGTAGACTGCTTGAAATAAAGGATTGGCAGATTCACATTAAAGCACAACATCAAGCCTTGTTCCTTCATAGGAATTTGGATTTGTGTGAAGACAATGGGAAGCCATGGAAGGGTTTTTTTGTTTTTGTTTTTTTTTCAGAGTGTCACTCTGTCACCCAGGGTGGAGTGCAGTGACGCCATCTCAGCTCAAGCGATGACCCTTGGGTTCAAGCGATTCTCATGCATCAGCCTCCCTAGTAGCTGGAATTACAGGCATGTGCCACTATTCCCAGCTAATTTTTTTGTATTGTTAGTAGAGGTGGGGTTTTGCCATGTTGGCCAGGCTGGTCTCGAACTCCTGACCTCAACTGATTCACCTGCCTTGGCCTCCCAAAGTGCTGGGATTACAGATGTGAGCCACCATTCCTGGCTCATGGAAGGGTTTTAAGCAGAGTAGAAACATAATCAGAGTTGTGTTTTTTTTGTTTATTTATTTATTTATTTCTGAGACAGGGTCTCTGTCATCCAAGCTGGAGTGCAGTGGCATGATCATGGCTCACTGCAGCCTCAATCTTCCCAGGCTCAGGTGATCTTCCCACCTCGGCCTCCCGAGTAGCTGGGATTATGGGCATGTGCCACCACACCCAGCTAATTTTTGTATTTTGTGTAGAGACGGGGTTTTGCCATGTTAGCCAAGCTGGTCTCGAACTCCTGGGCTCAAGTGATCTTCCCACCTCGGCCTTCCAAAGTGCTGGGATTACAGGTGTGAGCCACCGCCCCGGCCTCAGAGTTGTGTTTTATAAATAAACTCTGGAGCCCTCTAGAGGGCAAATAGGAGGGGAGAGAGCAACCAGAGGTGGAGCAATCCTAGCAGACTGTTGCCAGAATCCAGGTGAGAAATACTGATGGCCTGAGCTAAGGCAGTAAAGTGGAGATGGAAGGGATGGGATGGACATAATGACTTAAGGAGGTAGAATTAATATTGATTGGACATGGGAGATGAGGAAGGGGTCTAGGATGATTCCCAGGTTTCAGACTTGGGCAACTGGATGGAAGGGAGTTGCCTGGCATCTTTTAAGCACTTATTAAATTTGTTGAATACGTGTGCAGATAGGAAATAACATGAAAATAAGGAGGAGGACCAGATTGCAGTGAATCATCATTATTTTAGTTTTGAATGTGTTGAGTTTGAGGTACTGCTGTGATTCTCCGTAAGTACGATTTTACTACGGGGTCGTACTGTGACTCCTCACATTTAATATAAGACGAAAAATGAGCAAAAGATTTGAATAGGCATTTCACCAGAGAAGACAAACAAATAGCCAATAAGCACATGAAAGGATGCTCAACATCATTAGTCATTAGGGAAATGCAAATCAAAACCACAGTGAGATATCAATCCATACCAACTAGGATGGCTAAAATAAAAAAGATAATATGGCCAGGCGCGGTGGCTCATGCCTGTAATCCCAGCACTTTGGGAGGCCGAGGTGAGTGGATCACTTGAGGTCAGGAGTTTGAGACCGGCCTGGTCAACATGGCGAAACCTCGTCTCTACTAAAAATACAAAAATTAGCCGGGCGTGGTGGCATGCACCTGTAATCCCAGCTACTCAGGAGGCTGAGGCAGGAGAATCACTTGAACCCAGGAGACAGAGGTTGCAGTGAGCTGAGATCACACCACTGCCCTCCAGCCTGGGCGACAGAGTGAGACTCCCTCTCAAAAAAAAAAAAAAAAGATAATAAGTGTTGGTGAGCATGTGGAGAATTTGGAACCCTCATATGAAGCTGGTGAGATTGTAAAATGGTGCAGCCTCTTTGGAAAACAGTTTGGGACTTCCTCAAAATGTTAAAAATAGAGTTATCATTTGACCCAGCAATTTCACTCTTAGGGTACATATATCCAAGAGAATTAAAGGCCTATGTCCACACAAAAAATCTGTATGTAAATATTCATTTCAGCATTATTCATAATAACACAAAAAAGCAGAAACAACTCGAATGTTTGTCAATTGATGAATGCATAAACAAAATGTGGAATAGCCACACAAGGGAATATGATTCAGACATTAAAATGAAGTACTGATAAATAGATGAACCTTGAAAACATTATGCTAAACAGAAGAAGCCAGTCACAAAGGCCACATATTGTGTGATTCCATTTATATGAAATGTCCAGAATAGGCAAATCCACAAACATGGAAAGTAGATTACTGGTTGCCAGGAGTGGGGTGTGGGAGGAAAGAATGGGAGGTGACTGCTAAGAAGTATGGGGTTCTTTTGGGGTAATAAAAGTGTTCCAAAACTAGATAGTGATGATTGTTGCACAATCCTGTGAATATACTAAAACCCATTGAATTGTACACTTCAAAAGAGTGAATTGTATGATATGTGAATTATGCCTCAATAAAGCTGTTACTTAAAAAAAAATATATATATATATACACACACACACACACACACACACACACACACACACACACACACAACCCTAGGTCCAGGGCTCAAGCTACCAAATAGCTGCAGTTCTTTCAGAAAGGTGACTGAGCCAGCCCCAGTTTGCAGCAGCTGATCTCAGGTTGGCAGTCTTAAGAAGTGGGCTTTGCTAAAATCAACCTGTCCTCCTACCCCATTCCAGCAGGGGATTTGCATTCTAATATTCCAATTTAAATTAGAGGATGGAGCCAGGCACGGTGGTACACACCTGTAATCCTAGCACTTTAGGAAGCTGAGGCAGGCAGATCGTTTGAACCCAGGAGTTTGAGACCAGCGTGGGCAAGCTGGTGAAACCCCATCTCTACAAAAAACAAACAAACAAACAAAGAAACCGAAAAATTAGTTGGGCATGGTGGCGTGCACCTTTAGTCCCAGCTACTCTGGAGGCTGAGGTGGGAGGATCACTTGGGCCTGGGAGGTCGAGGCTGCAGTGAGCCCAGATTGTGCTACTGCACTCCAGCCTGGGTGACGGGGAAACCCTGTCTCAGTAAATAAGTAGAGGGCTGGGTGCGTCGGCTCATGTGTAATCCCAGCACTTTGGGAAGCCAAGGCGGGTGGATCACTTGAGGCTGGGAGCTTGAGACCAGCCTGGCCAACTTGGTAAAACCCCATCTCTACTAAAAATACAAAAATTTTTACAGGCGCCTGTAATCCCAGCTACTCCAGAGGCTGAGGCAGGAGAATTGCTTGAACCCGGGAGGTGGAGGTTGCAGTGAGCCGAGATCGTGCCACTGCACTCCATCCTGGGTGACAGAGCAAGACTCTGTCTCAAAAAAAAAAAAAAAAAAAAAAAAAAAAAAAATTAGAGGATGGGGGCTGAGGAGCACACAAGACTCTCTCTGGTCAGGGCAGCTCTTTTCTTTCTTTCTGTTTTTCATTTTGGCAATAACATCTGATTCTGCAGCCGATGAAGGACGACACTGGTGAGAACCCTATGAGGGAGTGGAGCAGCCTGGACTTTTACCACAAGAGGGAAGTGTTATAAGAGCAATGCAGAGGTTGGAGTGGGCAGCAGTTGGGGCAGGAGGAAGCCGACTGCTGCCTGGTCTGCAAAGAAGTCCTTTCAAGTCTCTAGGACTGGACTCTTCCTGAGCAAGTCCGGTATGTAGGTGGGTAAGGGTGGTTGTGTGTGTGTGTGTGTGTGTGTGTTTGTGTGTGTGTATGTGTGTGTGCAGGGGATACGGGATATGGTCTGTTTGGAGACAGGTTTTTATTATGATTTTTTATCATCTTAAAAGATCCTTCAACTTTGATTCGTGAAAGAAATTTTGTCACAATTGCTTGTTCTGCTTTTTTGATCTTTACTCCCATGAAGTTTGGGAGAGTACTGGTTACAAGTTGGGAGTGATTTCATACTTACAAATAGGGACTCTGGGTATGCTCTGAAAACGGGATTCTCGGCAGTGGGGGAAACAAGCTCTTTCATGGTTAATGCTGATAGCTGTTGGGTAAGTTCGTGAAACTTTGGGTAAGCAGAAAGGGGCCTTCTGTGATTGGGCCAAGATCCCAGAACTCTGAGAGGTTGAGGAGTGAGGATCCCTTGAACTCAGGAGTTTGGGACCAGCGTGGGCAACATGGTGAAACCCTGTCTCTACAAAAAATACAAAAAGTTAGCTAGGTGTGGTGGTGCACACCTGTGGTCCCAGCCACTTGGGAGGCTGAGGTGGGAGGATCACCTGAGCCCAGGAGGTCAAGGCTACAGTGATTATACCACTGCACTCCAGCCTACGTGACAGAGTGAGACCCTGTCTCAAAAAAAAAAAAAGAAAGAAAAAAAGAAAAAAAAAAAGAATGTCAAAAAGAAAAGAAAAAACAATTATTGACTTGAAGAATACTTAGCCTGTATGCCCAAGTGGGAAGAAAAGAATGTCATGGTGGATCAGTTCAGGGAGCCATGTGCTGTTTACAGACTTGCTCTTAGGATCAGTGACTAAACTGATTGGAGTTTATACACAAACCCAGGTCTGAAGATTTTAACCAAAGAAGGGAATAAAGGCTACTTCTTACTTTGCCATGTATTATGTTGCAGAGAGAGAGGTCCTCGCTTGAGACAGAAGAAAGTTCAGGTGCATGAGCATGGCCCAAAATAGTGATAAAGAGCTGATAGAAATGATTAAGGATGTTGTAATATGTGGAGTTATGCATACTGTAGAAAAGTGGTGGTGTAATGCACCAGATAATGCACATTCCCATGGCACGGTTTCCTTCTATGAAAGCTCAGGGGAAGACACAGGACTCAGGGAGAAAGGTCTCATATGGCAATAATAAGACAACAACTACCCAAAATAATACTAATATCTAACAATTATGTATTGCTTTACATGCATTAACTTATTTAACCCTCTCAATAAATCACTGAGGTTTCTTTTTCCCATTTTGAACGCAAGCACACAGGAACAGAGGCAAGTTCACTTACCCAAGGCTGCAGAACAAGTAAATCTCAAAGCCTGATTTTGAACCCAGGCCATCTGGCCTCAGAGTCTATGCTCATGATTCTATTTTTTATTTTTTTCTTTTGAGACAGAGTCTCACTCTGTCTTCCAGGTTGGAGTGCAGTGGCATGATCTCAGCTCATTGCAGCCTCTGCCTCCCAGGTTCAAGCTATTCTCCTGCCTCAGCCTCCTGAGTAGCTGGGATTACAGGTGCCCGCCATCACACCTGGCTAATTTTTGTATTTTTAGTAGAGACGAGGTTTCGCTATGTTGGCCAGGCTGGTCTTGAACTCCTGGCCTCAAGTGATCTGCCTGCCTCAGCCTCCCAAAGTTCTGGGATTAAAAGCAGGAGCCACTGTGCCTGGCCTCATGATTCTATTTAAGCAAATTTTTTTTAGGCTGGGTGCGGTGGCTCACGCCTGTAATCCCAGCACTTTGGGAGGCTGAGGCAGGCGGATCACGAGGTCAGGAGTTTGAGACCAGCCTGGACAATATGGTGAAACCTTGTCTCTACTAAAAAATACAAAAATTAGCCGGGCATGGTGTTGCATGCCTGTAGTCCCAGCTACTCAGGAGGCTGAGGCCGGAGGATCGCTGGAACCTGGGAGGTGGAGGTTGCAGTGAGCTGAGATCACGCCACTGCACTCCAGCCTGGCGACAGAGCAAGATTCCATCTCAAAACAAACAGCAACAACAAAAACACACACACAAAAAATCCCTTTTTTTCTTATTATCTATTTATTAATTTTTCCAAACAGGGTCTTGCTCTGTTGCCCAGGATAGAGTGCAGTAGTGCAATCATGGCTCACTGCAACCTCGACCTCCCAGGCTCAAGTGATTCCCACCCGTCCCCCACACCGTGTCAGCCTCCAGAGTAGCTGGGACTACAGGCACTCCCCACCATGACTGCCTAATTTTTGTATTTTTTGTAGAGATGGGATTTTGCCATGTTGCTCAGGCTGGTCTCGAACTCCTCAAGGAATTCGCCTACCTCGGCCTTCTAAAGTATTGGGATTACAAGTGTGAGCCACTGTGCCCAGCCTCATAATTCTATACTATCCACAAAATCAGGGTTGGGGCAGGGAAGCTCATGCAGAGAGGTTCTTGGAAAGAAATAAAAGGAAAGGTGTCAGGCCTCTGAGCCCAAGCTAAGCCATCATATCCCCTGTGACCTGCATGTATACATCCAGATGGCCTGAAACAACTGAAGATCCACAAAAGAATGAAAATAGCCTTGACTGATGACATTCCACCACTGTGATTTGTTCCTGCCCCACATTAACTGAGTGATTAACCTTGTGAAATTCCTTCTCTTGGCTCAGAAGCTCCACCACTGAGCACCTTGTGACCCCCGCCCCTGCCTGCAAGAGAGAAACCCCCTTTAACTGTAATTTTCCACTACCCACCCAAATCCTATAAAACGACCCCACCCCATCTCCCTTTGCTGACTCTCTTTTTGGACTCAGCCCGCCTGCACCCAGGTGAAATAAACAGCCTTGTTGCTCACACAAAGCCTGTTTGGTGATCTCTTCACTGGGACGCGTGTGACAAAAGGTAGTCGGAATCGTCCAGAGTAGTCTTGTTGGTATCTCCATTTATTAGTGCTCTGTACTTTCCATGTTCCAGGTCTTTGCTCTCACTATTCCCTTTGCCTGAAATGCCCTGGTTCCCAATCTCTGCATGTCAAATACAGTCTGTCCTCCAAGGTTCAGCAAATGATACTTCCTTCATTTTAATTAAAGCTCTTTGGTTTCGATGGAACATAGGCAATGTGAGAAAGAGGAGGGGGAGAAAAGGTCAATATCCAATCATGGAGGGCCTTGTACAACTAAGGTTTTAGATTTAGATTTTCAGTAGGTTGAATGCTATTCAGGGAGTGACATCGGCAGAGCTGCGCTTTAGGGAAATTAACCAGACAGCCCTATGTGGATGAGAAGGGAAGTGAGAGTGACACTGTGGGGTTAGTGAGAAAGCTTTTGTGATAGGCCAATCAAGAGACATTGAGAAGTCCTTGCATTTAGGGTATAGAAGGGAGAGGAGGAGCTGGGAGGGGTGAAGGGGAAGGGACGCTGTCTGTGACTGCTGTAGGAGAACGGGAGTAGAGCATCTCAGAAGTGAACCGAGAAGCGTGTTCTTCAAATTGGGTAGTCAGAAGGATTAAACCATGGCTTCTGGCTGTGAGAGACAGGAGCCAAGGGGCAAATGTAGGCCACGGCCTGACCATGAAAAGTCAGCTAATTTTTGTATTTTTAGTAGAGATAGGGCTTAGTCATGTTGCCCAGGCTGGTCTTGAAAGGGAAAGGCAGTATAGTGCAGTGGTTAGATGCAAGGCTTCTGCAGGTGAACACTCTGGATTTGATCCTGTCTCTACTATTCACTCTGTTTCACCTTGGAAAAGTCACTTAATTCTTGCCTTAATCTGTGCTTCAGTTTCCTCATGTGAAAAGCGGGCATAATAATTGCATATACCGCTGGGCGCGGTGGCTTATGCCTGTAATCCCAGCACTTTGGGAGGCTGAGGCGGGAGGATCACGAGGTCAGGAGATCGAGACCATCCTGGCTAACACGGTGAAACTCCGTCTCCACTAAAAAATACAAAAAAAAAAATTAGCCGGGCGTGGTGGCTGGCGCCTGTAGTCCCAGCTACTCGGGAGGCTGAGGCAGGAGAATGGCATGAACCTGGGAGGCAGAGCTTGCAGTGAGCCGAGATCGCGCCACTGCACTCCAGCTTGGGGGACAGAGCGAGACTCCATCTCAAAAAAACAAAAACAAAAACAAAAACAAAATAATTGCATATACCCTCTATTGTGTATACATATTATATATATACACATATATATACACACATATATATAATATATAATATATTATAATATAATATATATAATATATATACACACATATATATTATATACACATATATTATATATACACATATATAATATATTATATAATATTTATACACATATATTATATATACAATATACACACACACATATATACACAATATACACACACACATATATATGTGTGAAACCATATATATATGTGTGTGTGTGTGTATATATTGTGTATATATATATATATGGTTTCACACAGTGCCTGGCAAGGAAAGTTCTCTATAGCTGTTCACTATTATTATCATGTGTCAAGCTGAAGAGTTCTGACTTTATCCTGTGGGTGACAGGGAGTCACAGACAGAATCCAATGAGAGCATGGCACGATCTGAAAGCAATCTCCTTCTTCACTGAAGGCCAGGTTAGGATCTAAGAATCAGATAAAATCATAAGAAAAAAGAAAGTGCTAAATATTGCAGTGAGGTCTGAGGAGAAGAGAGAGGAAGCCTTGGGAATTGTCTGCTAATAGGTCTTTGGTGAGCTGTGAGAGAGTTTCCAGAGAGTGATGGGAATGGAAGGTGAAGTGCAAGGAGCTCGTGGGTGGCAAGAAAATAGAGGGCCGGTGCTTGCCCTTTGAATATTTTGGCTGTATGGGGAAGAGAGAGGATGGTTATTAAAGGGGTGGCAGGTTAGGATGGTCTTAGGGAGGACAAAAGGCAGAAGAAAGAGGATAGAAGACAATACAGAGAAATTTAGAGCAGAGGTAGCCTCACTGGGCCCTGGAACCCCCGAGATGACAGGCAAAATGTTGTGGGTAGGAATTAGAGTGTCCAGGTTGAGCAGATCTGGATTTTGGCAGGGAAGCAATGTGTATGTCCATCTGTGGAAGGAGAGCTAGGTAAACATGAGGTTGGGAAATTTTGAAGGTTAGTAAAGATTTGGAACAGGTGTTGTTGGGAAATAATAAGGGAGGAGTCAAATGGAGGCAAACAGAAGGTTTGCCTTATATCGGCGGGGGTGGGGTGGTGCAGCTGAGATAGGATAACATTGATTTGTTGTATAAAAGTTTGTTTTCTGGTCTTTCTCTAGCACCACTTGGCAGCTGGCAGCTAGAGAACATGGATGGTAAAGGCTTTGGAGTGCTAGTGAAGCACCCCTAAAATGGCCAACTGTGAGACCTATGCTGAATAAGGAGGCAAATGAAACTGTGAGAGGATTGCAGTAATAGAGAGAGGCTAAGGAAGAAAGAGGTAGAGGGGAGTGGGGGGGAGGGGAAGAGCCCCAAAGATAGGATGGGGCTGTGCAGAGAGGGCAGTTTCAGCTTTTCAAGGTTTTTTTTTTTTTTTTGAGGCAGAGTCTCACTCTGTCACCTAGGCTGGAGTGCAGTGGTGGTGATCTTGGCTTACTGCAACCTCCGCCTCCCAGGTTTAAGCGATTCTTGTGCCTCCACCTCCCAAGTAGCTGGGACTACAGGCACTGCAACCACACTCAGCTAATTTTTGTATTTGTAGTAGAGATGGGGCTTAGTCATGTTGCCCAGGCTGGTCTCGAACTCCTGACCTCAGGTGATCCGCCTGCCTCAGCTTCCCAAAGTGCTGGGATTACAGTCGTGAGCCACCGTGCCTGGCCTAGCTTTTCAAGATCTTTGTGGGAGAGTAGCTTCAAGCAATGATGAAGCCCAAGATGGGGATCAGACCTGAAATAAACAGTGGAAGTTCTTAACCTATGCATGCGTGATTATGAAGGTGTTCTCTAGGCTCAACCTCAAAACTCATTAAATAAAATTAACCAGATAGCATAGTGTAGATGAGAAAGGAAGAGACTGACAATGTGATGTAAGAAAGCTGAATTCTCATTTACCATAGCAGGAAGTTAATTGAGAATGTCAAAAATTGGTAAATCAAGAAATAGCAGCTTAAGTACTGTGTATAAATAATTTGAGTCAAAGGCAAAAACATAAAGTAATTGCACAGCTTTTGCAGATGAATGGTTTGTAAAAGCAAGCAGGCCACGCCACTTTGGGTATTTGGACATTTGAAATATTCGAGGCACGTTCAGGTTTGGCCTAGGGTTTGGGATTCCGCCAGGCGTATATCTTCTGCAGGTCTTCTTGCTGCTAGGCATGCGATGGCTGAACAGTAATGCCCGGGGAAACTGTGAGGGCCAAGCTTCTCCCCAATGGGGGAAATACATTTTCATCTTTGACTGGCAACAGAAAATTACCTTTTAGTCAATAAACAGTGAGGATGAAGCTCTCTCTGTTACTGTAGTGCACCAGGGAATGCCAGTTGGGCAGAACAGAGGCAGCTGGCTAGAGAACACAGAGCTCTCAGATTGAAGAGAGGCAAAGGGCTTCAGAGAAGGAAGGAGGGAGACAGAGGGAAGAGGGGAAAAGGAGAGAAAGAGAAGATGGTGGGGGAGGGAGGAGCAACAGATGCCTCTCTCCACTGTTTTCTCCCCTTCACTGTCTCCTTCCATTTTACTTGCCTACACCCTGAGTTGCCCTCTCGCTACTGCTTTCTCTCCTCTCCTTCCCAGACCAGGCTTTTGAAAAAGAGTCTCCACTCGGCTCCACTTCCTGCCCTCCAATTCATGCAGCAGCCCACTGAAGATTGAAGAGCACCAGTGCCCTCCTATTACTCAGCAGACCTCCTGGTTGCATTGCTGATCCTCATTAAGCCCCCCTTCCCTTGGCTTCCATCAGCTTGCTTTTTCCTACTTCTCTGGCTCATTCTCACTGCTTTTTTTCCTCTCAATTTTTTCTCAGGATATTTTTATTTAGTATAACTGAATTTATCTAACATTTATTAAGTATCTGCTATGTGCCATTCACTGGGCCAGGTGCAGATTAATATGTAACCTGGGCTCTCAAGGGCCTCATAGTCTAAAAATGGGGAAAAGCGGTGCAATGAAGTGCAGCAGGCATCATGATAAACCCAGGCCACAATGGGGACACTAAGGAGGGTATAGTCAATTCTGTTAGACTATGGGGCAGGTTAAATGAGGGCAGGAAAGTCTCTTGCCTGGACCATTTTTTGTCCCCTCTGTCTAGTACTGTATGTAATCTCTCAGTGCTCACCTATGAAACAGTGTGGCAGCCATTGAGGTGCATTGCTCAGATCACTCAAGAGAATCTGCTGTGAGGAGCGAGGTTGACGTCCAGCCTCCAGTTGTTGCACCCTCCGATCTGCTGTGGTATTTATACTGAGGCACGCTCCTCTTGGGCACTGGTCAGCCAATGACCAGCAGGATGGCAGTACTGGAGCTGGACCAGTTCAGCCCAGTGCGGGACTTCTCCAGTAGCAGTCTTTGCTCAGGCTCATGGGCCTGGCTGAGACTTTCCTGGGGCTCTACTACAGTCTAAAGCTCTTCCTATCTTCTCCTCCTTCTGTTCCCCTCTCCTTCCCTAGGTGTCAGATCTGCATTACCACCTATTCCTGTGCCTTCCCCCTTTGTCCTCTGAGGGTGTTTCCCCCATAATCTCTTGCATGTCTAATTTTGTCTTGGTATCTGAACTGACACAGAGGAATAATGATGGGACCTGTCTTGTAGGGTTCTTGTGAGAATTCAAAAAGTGAATATATGTGACATCTTAGAACAGCCTGATACACAGCAAGTGCTTGGCAAGGGTTGCTATTTTTTTTTTTTTTTTTTTTGAGATGGGCAGAATCTCGCTCTGTCACCCAGGCTGGAGTGCAATGGTATGATCTCGGCTCACTGCAACCTCCATCTCCCGGGTTCAAGCAATTCTCCTGCCTCAGCTTCCAGAGTAGCTGGGATTACAGGCACCCACCATCATGCCTGGCTAATTTTTGTATTTTTGTAGAGATGGGGTTTCGCCATGTTGACCAGGCTGGTCTCAAACTCCTGACCTCAGGTGATCTGCCCGCCTCGGCCTCCCAACATGCTGAGATTACAGGCATGTGCCAGTGTGCCTGGCCTAGCTATTATTTTTTAATTATCCTTTTGATATGGTTTGGCTTTGTGTCTCTACCCAAATCATATCTTGAATTGTAATTCCTAGGTGTTTAGGGAGGAACCTGGTGGGAGGTGATTGGATCACGGGGGTGGTTTCCCCCATGTTGAGTTCTCATGAGAGCTGATGGTTTTATAAGTGTTTGGTAGTTCCTCTCTTGCTTGCTTTTGCTTTCCTGCCATCATGTGTTTGCTTCCCCTTCTACCATGATTGTAATTTTCCTGAGACCTCCCCAGCCATGTGGAACTGTGAATCAATTAAACCTCTTTTCTTTATAAATTACCCAGTCTCGGGTGGTATCTTTATAGCTGTGTGAAAACGGACTAATATACCTGTAGAACCCAACTTATATTTTATTCTCTCTAGGAAGCTTCTCAGACCTCTCTAGACTGCCTTAGAAGCCTCTTCTGAGTGTTCCAGCAGCCACCTGTTTTTACTTCTGTTATAATGCATTGTTGTCAGTCTTCACAATGAGACTGTGAATTCAATGAAAAATGGACCATGTATTGTTCACTCTTGTGTATCAGTGCCTAACACTGTGTCTGACTCAAGTAGTTGTTGAATTAATGTTTGCTGAATGAAAATGATGATTAGGCTGAGACTTAAAAGACGAGTGTTATGGCTGGGTGTGGTGGCTCATGCCTGTAATCCCAGCATTTTGGGAGGCCAAGGTGGGTGGATCACCTGAGGTCAGGAGTTCACGACTAGCCTGGCCAACATGGTAAAAAACTCTCTCCCTACTAAAAATACAAAATTAGCCTGGCTTGGTGGCACGCGCCTGTAATCCCAGCTACTCGGGAGGCTGAGGCAAGGAGAATCACTTGAACCCAGGAGGTGGAGGTTGCAGTGAGCTGAGATTGCACCATTGCACTCCAGCCTGGGCAAAAAGAGTGAAACTCTGTCTCAAAAAAAAAAAAAAAAAAAAAAGTGTTATTTGCCAAGTAGATGAGGGCTACTTCTTTCCAGTAGAAAGAAGTGTGTGCAGAGGCATAAAAAGCCTGTGCTTTGCAGGGGATTGAAAGTTGTTTGTTATGGCTAAAGAGTAGGATGCAAGAGAGAAGCCTAAGTAGCCAGAGTGCTGGGGACATTCATGTCAAACTAAGGAGTTTGAATTGCATAGACTAGCCTCATGCAGGCATTGTGGTATAGGCCTTATGATGCTAGTGGGCCCATACCCATCTTTGACCTCTACCTATGTTGTTATGAATTACGTTAGTTCAGCCAACATGTATAGATGACTAAAAAATGGTGGACTTTGCTCCAGAATTTCATATAGAAACATAGGCATCTGTGAACACTCATTTCAACAATGCTTCTGATTGGTCTAGGTTTACAAATTGCTTTGGCTGCAGTAACTCACCCAAACTATTGGATCTCCTAATGAATCTCACTGCCTTCACCACACCTGTTTCATCTATCCTCCACTGCCACTGTGAGACAAATCTTCCTAAAACTTAATCTGGCCACCTGACTCTAGTAGCATACTCTGTTCAATGTCTTCTAGTAGCATACTCTGTCCACAGGATAACATCCAGATTGTGTAGTGTGGCTTACAAGGCCCTTCATGATTTGGCCCTTCACTACCTCATCTCCAGTCTCTTCTTCTGTATGTTCCGCTCTGCACTCATGCAGAATTGTTTATAGGTCTCAAGAAGTTCTGTGCTGCTCACGACTCCCTTCATGTACACATTGTTACTGCCTGGAATGTTGTCATCCTTATCCACTTTTTGAACTTACCTATCCTATTTGGTAGGAAGTAGTACCAAAATCATTCCCTCTGTGCTAGGCTATCGGTCATCTTCCTTTGTAGACTGTGTGTATACTTCTGTTATGGCACCTTTCACACCGCATTGGATTTGTTTGCTTACCTCACTGACTTCCCTCTCTAGACTGTGGCTCCTTGAGGGTAGGACCAAGTATTAATCAATAAAGAGTCCCTATCACCTAGTGCAATGCCTGGCACATGGCAAACACTGAATAGATATATGGTTAAATAATAAGGAAGGAATAAAATGTTTTCTTTCTATTGAAAGAGAAGGAAGCACCCTCACTATGTGGCTCTACCTGGCGGCCTTCGTGGGCCTGTACTACCTTCTGCACTGGTACCGGGAGAGGCAGGTGGTGAGCCACCTCCAAGACAAGTATGTCTTTATCACGGGCTGTGACTCGGGCTTTGGGAACCTGCTGGCCAGACAGCTGGATGCACGAGGCTTGAGGGTGCTGGCTGCGTGTCTGACGGAGAAGGGGGCCGAGCAGCTGAGGGGCCAGATGTCTGACAGGCTGGAGACGGTGACCCTGGATGTTACCAAGATGGAGAGCATCGCTGCAGCTACTCAGTGGGTGAAGGAGCATGTGGGGGACAGAGGTATGAAATATTTTCTCCTTTCATTTACTTAGGCATGAAGATGCTAAGGTTATATATACAGTTGTTCCTTGGTGTCTCCTGGGGATTGGTTCAAGGACTGCTTGTGGATACTAAAATCCAAGGATGCTCAAATCCCTTATATAAAATAGTGCAGTATTTGGTTATAACCTATGCACATCCTTTAAGATACGGATACTTTAAATCATGCCTGGGTTACATAAAATACTAAATACTTTGTAAATGATATGTAAATAATAGTTATATTATATTGTATAATACAATATACCATTGTATAATACAATTGTATAATAGTTATATTATATTGTATTGTTTAGGGCAGCCATCCCCAGCCTTTTTGGCACCAGAGACCGGTTTTATGGAAGACAGTTTTTCCATGGACAGGGAGTGGGGATGGTTTTGGGATGATTCAAGTGCATTGCATTTATTGTGCACTTCATTATATTATTACATCGTAATATATAATGAAATAATTATACAACTCACCATAATGTAGAATCAGTGGGAGCCCTGAGCTTGTTTTCCTGTATCTACACGGTCCCATCTGGAGGTGATAAGAGACAGTGACAGATCATCAGGCATTAGATTCTCAACAGTAGTGCACAAGCTATATCCCTGGCATGTGCAGTTCACAATAGGGTTAGTGCTCCTGTGAGAATCTACTGCTGCTACTGACCTGACAGGAGGCGGAGCTCAAGCAGTAATGCCCGTGATGGGGAGTGGCTGTAAATACAGATGAAGCTTTGCTTGCTTGTCTGCTGCTCACCTCCTGCTATGTGGCCTGGTTTCTAACAGGCCATGGGCTGGTACCAGTCTATGGCCCAGGCACTGGAGACCCCTGGTTTAGGGAATGACAAGGAAAAAGGTCTGTATATGTTCAGTACAGATGCAAATTAAAAATTGTGTTTTCTATCCACGGTTGATTGAATCCATGGATATGAAGGGCTGACTGTGTGTATCAAAAGCTGAGCTTAGAAGGCTGGCCTTGTCATTTGAAGGACTGTTGAGGTCTTTTGTGGCGTTTCATTTCCTTAACAATGTTTATTTTGTTGTTGAAAAACAAGCTCAATAGATCTGAAGCTATTATCTCATATTGCAAGTAGAGTATTTATAAACATAATTCTTTATATTTGAGGAGTTGGGGTACAGTGGCATGATCATAGCTCACTGCAGCCTTGATCTCCTGGGCTCAAGCGATCTTCCTGCCTCACCCTTTCAATTAGCTGGGATTAAAGGCGGTTGCCACCATGCCTGGCTAATTTTTTTTTAAAAAATTTTTAGTAGAAACACGGCCTTGGTATATTGCCCAGGCTAAGATGTTCTTAAGAATCTGATTATCTTGGCTGCTACTTAAAATATAGGCATTTCTTGAAGTCAACCTTTGGTCTTCTTTAAAAAATGTTTTAAAATTTCATTATATTTAAAAATCAACACACTATTTCTTAGAGAAATTTTAGGTTTATAGCAAATTGAACAGAAAGTACAGAGTTCCTATATACCCCCTCAACAATTTTCCCTTTTTTTTTTTGAGACAGAGTTTTACTCTGTCGCCAAGACTGGAGTGCAGTGGCGAAATCTTGGCTCACTGCAACCTCCGCCTCCCAGGTTCAAGCGATTCTCATGACTCAGCCTCCCGAGTAGCTGGGACTAAAGGCATGTACCACCACGCCTGGCTAGTTTTTGTATTTTTTTTTTTTTAGATGGAGTCTTGCTCTGTTGCCCAGGCTGGAGTGCAGTGGTGTGATCTTGGCTCACTGCAAGCTCCGCCTCCCGGGTTCACGCCATTCTCCTGCCTCAGTCTCCTGAGTAGCTGGGACTACAGGCGCCCGCCACCACACCCGGCTAATTTTTTGTATTTTTAGTAGAGACAGGGAGTTTTTGTATTTTTAGTAGAGACGGGGTTTCAGCATGTTAGCCAGGCTGGTCTTGATCTCCCAACCTCAGGCGATCCTCTTGCCTCAGCCTCCCAAAGTGCTGGGACGACAGGCGTGAGCCACTGTGCCTGCCCAGTTTTCCCTATTATTAACATCTTTCATTGGTGTGGTACATTTTTACAATTGATGAGCCAATGTTGATATGTTATCGTTAACTAAAGTCCATAGTTTACATTAGGGTTCACTTTGTATTATATAGTTCTATGGGTTTGAACAAATGTGTAATGACAAGTAGCCACCATTATTGTATCACACAGAATAGTTTCAGTTCCCTAAAAGTCCCCCGTGCTTTACATATTCATCACTCCTCACATTCCTGGCAACCACTGCTCTTTTTACTGTCTCCATAGTTTTTCTATTTCCAGATGTCATATAGTTGGAATCATATTTTTTTGAGACAGAATTTCACTCTTGTCACCCAGGTTGGAGTGCAATGGTGTGATCTCAGCTCACTGCAACCTCCACCTCCCGGCTTCAAGCGATTCTCCTTCCTTAGCCTCCCAAGTAGCTGGCACTACAGGCACGCGCCACCATACCAGGCTAATTTTTATATTTTTAGTAGAGATGGGGTTCCACCATGTTGGCCAGGCTTGTCTCGAACTCCTGACCTCAGGTGATCTGCCCGCCTTGGCCTCCCAAAGTGTTAGGATTACAGGCGTGAGCTATCGCACCCGGCCGGAATAATATTATATGTAGTCTTTTAGACTGGCTTCTTTCACTTAGCAATATGCATTTAAGATTCCTTCATGTCGTGCCCTTTTTTTTTTTTTTTTTTTTTTTGAGACAGGATCTCGCTCTGTTGCCCAAGCCTGAGTGCAGTGGAATGATCATGGCCCACTGCAGCCTCACTCTCCTTGGTTCAAGCGATCCTCCCACCTCAGCCTCCAAAGTAGCTGGAGTACAGGTACACACCACCATGCCTGGCTAATTAAAAATTTTTTTCTTTTAGAGACGTTGTCTCACCATGTCACCTAGGCTGGTCTTGAACTCCTGGGCTCAACTGATCCTCCTACCTTGGCTTCTCAGTGTTGGGATTACAGGCATGAGCCACCACACCTGTTCTCCATGTCTTTTCATGGCTTCATAGCTCATTTCTGTTTTTTTGTTTGTTTGTTTTGTTTTGTTGAGATGGAGGTCTTACTCTGTTGCCCAGGTTGAAGTGCAGTGGTGCAATCATAGCTCACTGCAGCACTGAACTTCTGGGCTCAAGTGATCCTCTTGCCTCAGCCTCCCAAAGTGCTGGAATTACAGGTATGAGCCACTGTGCTGAGCCTGACAGCTCATTTCTTTTTTTCGCTGCATAATATTCCATTGTATGTATGTAACACAGTTTATCATTCATCTATTGAAGGACATCTTGGTTGTTTTCAGTTTTTGGCAATTATGAATAAATTCTCTTTTTAAGTTCTATTTTGTCTAGATATTATTCAACCCCTCTTTGATTCCCTTCTTCTCCTTCTCCCTTGGTTTTATGATTCAGTAGATTCTGGTAATTGGATCTCCTAAATAACTCCTCACTCGAGGAGTTGCAAAGTCGCAATGAAATTGCTTCTTTTGGCTGGGCGTAGTGGCTACACATCTGTAGTTCCAGCTACTTGAGAGGCTGAGGTGGGAACATTGCTTGAGCAGGAGTTTGAGGCTACAGTGGGCTATGATAGCACTTGTGAATAGCCACTGTACTCCAGCCTGGACAACACAGTGAGACCCTACCTTTAAAAAGTAAAATCTTGTTTTGCTTGGGTTGCAGGATGTTATTTATTTATTTGTTTGCTTATTTATTTATTTTTGAGATGGAGTCTCACTCTGTCGCCCAGGCTGGAGTGCAGTGGTGTGATCTCGGCTCACTGCAAGCCCCGCCTCCTGGGTTCATGCCATCCTCCCGCCTCAGCCTCCCGAGTAGCTGGGACTATAGGCGCCCAACACCACGCCCGTCTAATTTTGTTTTTGTATTTTTAGTAGAGACAGGGTTTCACTGTGTTAGCCAGGATGGTCTCGATCTCCTGACCTCATGATCTGCCCGCCTCGGCCTCCCAAAGTGCTGGGATTACAGGCATGAGCCACCATGCCCGTCCTATTTATTTATTTTTTGAGGCAGGGTCCTGCTCTGTCACCTAGGCTGGAGTGCAGTGGCATGGTCAGCTCACTTCAGCCTTGACCTCCCAGGCTCAAGTGATCCTTCTACCTCTTAGCCTCCAGAGTAGCTGGGACTACAGGCGTGCACCACCATGCCTGGCTAATTTTTGTATTTTTTGTAGACATGAGGTTTCTCCATGTTGCCCTTGTTGGTCTCAGACTCCTGGGCTCAAGCCGTCCACTCGCCTTAGCCTTCCAAAGTGTAAATTTTTTTTGTTTTTTTGGAGATGGAGTTTTGCTCTTGTTGCCCAGGCTGGCGTGCAACGGCGTGATCTCTGCTCACTGCAAACTCCGCCTCCCAGGTCCAAGCGATTCTCCTGCCTCAGCCTCCCAAGTAGCTGGGATTACAGGCGCCCGCCACCATACCCTGCTAATTTTGTATTTTTAGTAGAGCTGGGTTTCTCCATGTTGGTCAGACTGGTCTCGAACTCCTGACCTCAGGTGATCCGCCTGTCTCGGCCTCCCAAAGTGCTGGGATTACAGGTGTGAGGCACTGCACCTGGCCCAAAGTGTAAATTTTTAAAAAAACAATTTAAACTTGAAAATTTACTGATTTGGCAAAAAAAATTTTGAAAATCTAAAATGTATTTTAAAATATTACTTCCTTCCAGCACTTCGGGAGGCCGGGGTGGGAGGATTGCTTGAGCCTAGGAGTTCAAGACCAGCCTGGGCAACACAGTGAGATACCATCTCAATTTAAAAAATAATAAAATATTGCTTCTTGTCTGAGGATGTTCTTAACTCCCCCAGGCAGAGTCAGAAGTTATGGGTAGTTATAGCCTCTTTGCTGTGCATACCCGTTTATTTCTATTGTATTGTTATTGTTTTCCCATCTGTTAGACTGTGAGCTCCTTGAAGGTATGGGCCTCTCTTACTCATTTTTATATTTCCAACTTCTGGCACCTTGCCTGGTACATGTTAAGGGCTCAACAAATGCTGAATGAATCCTCTATACTCATACTTTTGTCTATTACCTTTTTATCTGTGCCCTTGGTTTCTTACTCCTCACATTTGAATTTCCAACTACTTGCTGCATTTCTCCATCTGGAAATTCTACTAGTGCCTGAAACTCACAAAATCTAAAGGAGTCTTTGTTTTCCTCTCACCTCTTCACCAATTCTTTTTTTTCTTCTTTCTTGGAGATAGAGTCTTGCTCTGTCACCCAGGCTGAAGTGCAGTGGCGCGATCTCAGCTCACTGCAGCCTCTGCTTCCTGAGTTCCAGCGATTCTTCTGCCTCAGCCTCCTAGGTAGCTGGGATTACAGGCACACACCACCATGCCCGTCTAATTTTTGTATTTTTAGTAGAGATGGGGTTTCACCATGTTGGCCAGGCTGGTGACCTCAGGTGATCCACCCGCCTCGGCCTCCCAAAGTGCTGGGATTACAGGCGTGAGCCACTGCGCCTGGCCTCTCTTCACCAATTCTACTTTTCTTTCTAGTCCTTCTCTCAGTTTATAATGTTACTATCCCTTCAGTTACAAAGACTTTTTACCTTGGAGTCTTTTTTTTTTTTTTTGAGACGGAGTCTCGCTCAGTCACCCAGGCTGGAGTGCAGTGGCGCAATCTCGGCTCACGGCAAGCTCCGCCTCCTGGGTTCACGCCATTCTCCTGCCTCAGCCTCCCAAGTAGCTGGAATTACAGGTGCCCGCCATCAGGCCCGGCTAATTTTTTTGTATTTTTAGTAGAGATGGGGTTTCACCGTGTTTGCCAGGATGGTCTCGATCTCCTGATCTCGTGATCCGCCCGTCTTGGCCTGCCAAAGTGCTAGGATTACAGGCGTGAGCCACTGCGCCCGGCCACCTTGGAGTCTTTTTTAATCCTTATACTTTCAACCTTTCTGTGTCTCTGTATTTTATATGAGCCTCTTATAAGTAGCCTATAGCTGATATAAAGACTAATCCAATCTGACAATTTTTATTTTTTGGTAGAACATTTCTTTCATCTATACTACTTTATTATTATTATTTTATTTTTTTTTAGAGGCAAAGTCTCACTCTGTCATCCAGGTTGGAGTGTGGTGCTACGATCAGCTCACTGTAATGTCCAATTCCTGGACTCAAGCCATCCTCCCACCTCAGCCTCCTGAGTAGCTAGAATTGCAGGTGCACCACCACACTTAGCTAACTTAAAAAAGTTTTGTAGAATGAGTCTCACTGCATTGCCCAGGCTGGTCTCAAACTCTTGGTCTCAAGTGATCTTAATGCCTCAGCTTCCCAAAGTGTTGGGATTACAGGCATGAGCCACTGAACCTGGCCTTAATTATTATGTTTGGATTTATTTCTTTCATCTTGTTTTGTGCTTTTTATTTGTCCCATTTTTTCCTGTTTCCTTTATGCTCTTTTGAATTGATTGAATTTTTATTCCACTACTAAATTGAAAGTACCTCCCCCTCCCCCTCCCCCTCCCCCTCCCCCTCCCCCTCTCCCTCTCCTCCCTCTCCCTCTCCCTCTCCCTCCTCTTTCTTTGGTCTCCCTCTCCTTCTTTTTTCGGTCTCCCTCTGTTGCCAAAGCTGGACTGTACTGCCGTGATCTTGGCTCGCTGCAACCTCCCTGCCTCGGGCTCCTGTGATTCTCCTGCCTTGGCCTGCGAGTGCCTGGGATTGCAGGCGCGCGCTGCCACTCCTGACTGGTCTTTGTATTTTTGGTGGAGACGGGGTTTCGCCGTGTTGACCGGGCTGGTATCCAGCTCCTGGCCTGGAGTGATCTGCCCGCCTCGGCCTCCCGAGGTGCTGGGATTGCAGAGGGAGTCTCGCTCACTCAATGCTCAATGTTGCTCAGGCTGGAGTGCAGTGGCGTGATCTTGGCTCGCTACAGCCTCCACCTCCCAGCCGCCTGCCTTGGCATCCTAAAGTGCTAAGATTACAGCCTCTGCCCCGCCGCCACCCCATCTAGGAAGTGAGGAGCGTCTCTGCCTGGCTGCCCATTGTCTGGGATGTGAGGAGCCCCTCTGCCCGGCCGCCCCGTCTGGGAAGTGAGGAGAGCCTCTGCCCCGCCGCCATCCTATATAGGAAGTGAGGAGCGTCTCTGCCCGGCCGCCCATCGTCTGGGATGTGAGGAGCGCCTCTGCCCGGTCGCCCCATCTGGGAAGTGAGGAGCGCCTCTGCCCGGTCGCCCCTTGCGGGAGGTGAGGAGCACCTCTGCCCGGCCGCCCCGTCTGGGAGGTGAGGAGCGCCTCTGCCGGGCCGCCACCCCGTCTGGGAGGAAGTGAGGAGCGCCTCTACCTGGCCGCCCCTTCTGGGAAGTGAGGAGCGCCTCTGCCCGGCCGCCCCCACTGGGAGATGAGGAACGCCTCTGCCCGGCCGCCCAACGTCTGGGAAGTGAGGAGCGCCTCTGCCCGGCCGCCCCATCTGGGAGGTGAGGAGTGCCTCTGCCTGGCCGCCTCCCGATCTGGGAGGAAGTGAGGAGCACCTCTGCCTGGCCGCCCCGTCTGGGAGATGAGGAGCACCTCTCCCCGGCCACCACCCCGTCTGCGAGGAAGTGAGGAGCGCCTCTACCTGGCCGCCCCGTCTGGAAAGTGAGGAGCGCCTCTGCCCAGCCGCGCCGTCTGGGAGGAAGTGAGGAGCGCCTCTGCCCGGCTGCCCCATCTGGGAAGTGAGGAGCGCCTCTGCCTGGCTGCCGCCCCGTCTGGGAGGAAGTGAGGAGCACCTCTGCCCTGCCGCCCCGTCTGGGAAGTGAGGAGCGCCTCTGCCTGGCTGCCGCCCCGTCTGGGAGGAAGTGAGGAGCGCCTCTGCCCGGCTGCCCCATCTGGGAAGTGAGGAGCGCCTCTGCCTGGCTGCCGCCCCATCTGGGAGGAAGTGAGGAGCACCTCTGCCCTGCCGCCCCGTCTGGGAAGTGAGGAGGACCTCTGCCCGGCCGCCCCGTCTGGGATGTGAGGAGTACCTCTGCCCGGCCGCCCCGTCTGGGAAGTGAGGAGCGCCTCTGCCTGGCCGCCACCTCGTCTGAGAAGTGAGGAGCGCCTCTGCCTGGCCGCCCCGTCTGGGAGGTGAGAAGTGCCTCTGCCTGGCTGCCACCCCGTCTGGGAGGAAGTGAGGAGCGCCTCTGCCCAGCTGCCCCGTCTGGGAGGTGAGGAGCGCCTCTGCCCGGCCGCCCCGTCTGGGAGGAAGTGAGGAGCGCCTCTGCCCGGCCGCCCCGTCTGGGAGGAAGTGAGGAGCGCCTCTGCCCGGCCGCCCCGTCTGGGAGGTGAGGAGCGCCTCTGCCCAGCCGCCCCGCCTGGGAGGAAGTGAGGAGCGCCTCTGCCCGGCCGCCCATCGTCTGGGATGTGAGGAGCGCCTCTGCCCGGCCGCCCATCGTCTGGGATGTGAGGAGCGCCTCTGCCCGGCAGCCCATCGTCTGGGAAGTGAGGAGCGCCTCTGCCCGGCCGCCCCCTCTGGGAAGTGAGGAGCACCTCTGCCTGGCTGCCACCCCTTCTGGGAGGAAGTGAGGAGCGCCTCTGCCCGGCCGCCCCGTCTGGGAAGTGAGGAGGACCTCTGCCAGGCCGCCCCGTCTGGGAGGTGAGGAGCGCCTCTGCCTGGCCGCCCTGTCTGGGAGGTGTACCCAACAGCTCCGAAGAGACAGCGACCATTGGGAGTGGGCCATGAGGACGATGGCGGTTATGTTGAAAAGAAAGGGGGGAAGTGTGGGGAAAGGAAGGAGAGATCAGATTGTTGCTGTGTCTGTGTAGAAAGAGGTGGGCATAGGAGACTCCATTTTGTTCTGACTAGGAGAAATTCTTCTGCCTTGGGATGCTGTTGATCTATGGCCTTTCCCCCAGCCACGTGCTCACCACTCCCTAATCTCAAGTACCCAGGGGCACAAACACTGCAGAAGGCCGCAGGGACCTCTGCCTAGGAAAACCAGAGACCTTTGTTCGTGTGTTTATCTCCTGACCTTCTCTCCAGTGTTATCCTATGACCCTGCCACATCCCCCTCTCCGAGAAACACCCAAGAATGATCAATAAATACTTAATAAAAAAAATAAAAAATAAATTGAAAGTACTATAATATTCTCTATTTCTATTTCCCTAGTAGTTCCCGTAGAAATTTTAAGTGCATATGTGGTTTATCAAATGTAAAATTAACATCTTTACCTTTCTCCTGAGTAATCCAAGGCCCTCAGAACACTCACATTTCAGTCATCCTTCCTGACCTGCATGCTCTTGCTGCTGTGTATTTCAGTTCTGTTTTTTGGCTCTCCAATATGTAATGTTTGTTTAGATTTATCCTCTTTTTACCTTTTTTTTTTTTTGCTCATTATTCCTTTTTGAATTTTCCATCTAAAATTGCTTTCTTCGTTACCGAATATATGCCTAAGAATTATAGAAGATGCTGGGGCAAAATCTTTTTTTTTTTTTTTAATATTTATTAAAATGTCTACCCTCATTCTTGAAAGATAATTTTGCAGATAGGCTAGTCTATGTTAATAATTACTTTCTCTTGGCACATTGAAGACACCATTCCAGTCTTCTGTCTCCTGTTGTTCATGTCTTGATAAGTCAGTTGTTAGCCTAATTGTTTTTCCTTTGAAAATAATCTGTCTTTTCTTTCTGGCTATTTAAGGGTATTCTCTTTCTTTGATTTTATTTTTTCTTTGATCTTTATTTTGGTGTGTTTAGGTATGGATTTCTCTGTTTATACTGCTTGGGATTTATTTTTTGGGGGGTGTAAAAAGTAAAGTAGAGGTTCCTCCTCAAAGACTTTCCTCCCCATCTAATTAGAAATAAATAGTGACTTCTCTTAAAAACAAAATTTATTCTCAAAGACCTGTACTAACATTCTTAAATATCTGCTAGCTGTAATAAAGAAATCAATGTACTTTATGTTCTTAGCTCCCACAATTTAACCCTGGCATGCTTATACTGGTCCAAACAAGCATTAGGTCATAGCCTGTTCCCCTTCCTTATTTGAAGGTGTTTTTACATTTTTCAACATTCCACAAGTTACTTCCTCCTTCTTTTGTTCTCCTCTGCCTTTGCCTCTTTTAAAAAGTTCTAAGTGAGGCCGGGTGCCGTGGCTCACACCTGTAATCCCAGCACTTTCGGAGGCCGAGGCGGGCGGATCACGAGGTCAGGAGATCGAGACCATCTTGGCGAACACGGTGAAACCCCTGTCTCTACTAAAAATACAAAAAAAATTAGCCGGGCGTGGTGGCGGGCGTCTGTAGTCCCAGTTACTCAGGAGGCTAAGGCAGGAGAATGGGGTGAACCCGGGGGGGCGGAGCTTGCAGTGAGTGGAGATCCCGCTACTGCACTCCAGCCTGGGCGAGACTCCGTCTCAAAAAAAAAAAAAAAAAAAAGTTCTAAGTTGCTAGCCAATCGAGACAAATATAAAATGTGAGGTCCCGTTGCAGTCAATAAAAACCAGACACAACAATAAAATAGACATGTCAGGTTATAAATGACCCTGTCTCCTTTGTTCAGTATACTCTCATGGCAAATCTGCTGGCAAGTATACCCTTTCTGCAAAAAGTGAAAAAAATGGCCTTACTAAAAAAATTAAATTTACGTTCAAGTGCTATCTCTTTATGACACCAAAAAACAAACATTTCAAACAGGGGAGCTTCTTTAATCTGTTCATTATCAGTTCTGGAAAATTCTTAGCCATCATTACTTCAAATACTGCCTTTATTACATTTCCCTCCCTTATTTCTGGATCTTATTAGACATATGTTACATGTTTTTACTTTGATCTTGCTTCCCTTTTCTTTCATGTTTTTCATCTCTTTATATTTGTGCCGTAGTCTGTATATTTTTCTTTACTGTCTTCCAGTTTGCTACTTTCTTTCTTCCACTATGTCTATCTACTATTAAACCTGTCTACCAAATTTTAAAATTTTAATAGTTGTATCTTTTATTTCTGAAGTTTTATTTGGTTCTTTCTCAAATCTGCTTGATCAATTTTATAGTATTTTTATGAATATTTTCAATCCTTTTATTTAAAAATTATATTTAGCAGGCTGGGCGTGGTGGCTCACGCCTGTAATCCCAGCACTTTGGGAGGCTGAGGTGGGTGGATCACGAGGTCAAGAGATCGAGACCATCCTGGCCAACATGGTGAAACCCTATCTCTACTAAAAATACAAACATTGGCTGGGTGTGGTGGTGTGTGCCTGTAGTCCCAGCTACTTGGGAGGCTGAGGGCAGGAGAATAGCTTGAACCCAGGAGGCAGAGTTTGCAGTGAGCTGAGATCGTGCCACTGCACTCCAGCCTGGTGACAGGGCAAGACTCTGTCTCAAAAAAAAAATTATATTTAGCAAACTTATATGTTATGTAATTTGGGCCGCAAACTCTCATGGGGGTGGTTAGTAGTTATGATTCCTCAAGAGTGATTCTTACCCCACCAAAGTTCAAAATAGAGTATTTTTGCCTGAAACCAAACTCCTGATATGACTTTTAATTGTTTTAGGACTCTGGGGACTGGTGAACAACGCAGGCATTCTTACACCAATTACCTTATGTGAGTGGCTGAACACTGAGGACTTTATGAATATGCTCAAAGTGAACCTCATTGGTGTGATCCAGGTGACCTTGAGCATGCTTCCTTTGGTGAGGAGAGCACGGGGAAGAATTGTCAATGTCTCCAGCATTCTGGGAAGAGTTGCTTTCTTTGTAGGAGGCTACTGTGTCTCCAAGTATGGAGTGGAAGCCTTTTCAGATATTCTGAGGTAACTCTTAAGTTAAAACAAAAACAACTATTGAGCACTGAAATATGTCTTAGGCATTGTGCTAGTTGCTTTCACCTATCTTATTTCATCACTCCTCAAATCTTGATACATAGATATTATTACTAGTCTATTTTATATACATAACAGGCTCAAATTTTCATATCTGTCCCAAAGTTCACCTACCATAGCCAGAATTTGGCAGAACTGTGTTTTGACCCAGGTCTTTGACTTCTACCACTATGTCACACTTCAATTCTCAATATTTATTTTTTATTTTTGAGACAGGGTCTCACTCTGTTGCCCAAGCTGGAGTGCAGTTGTGTGATCATCATAGTTCATTGCAGCCTCAACCTCCTGGGCTCAAACGATCCTTCCACCTCAACTTCCCTGGTAGCTGGGACTATGGGTGCACGCTGCCATGCCCAGCTAATTTTTTATAGTTTGTAGAGATGGAGTCTGATTATGTTGCCCAGGCTAGTCTTAAATGCCTGGGCTAAAGTGATCTTCCTGCCTCAGCCTCCGAACGTGCTGGGATTATAGGCATGAGACACTGTGCCTGGTCTGGCTTTTATTCATGCATTGTTTCAGTTTCATGTCCTTCCACCGGCTGCTTCATTCTTTTTATAGATCCTCCTCCCCCGTATATATGTGTGTGTATCATATATATGTATGCGTGTGTATTTATTTATTTTCTGAGATTGAGTCTCACTCTGTCGCCCAGGCTGGAGTGCAGTGATGCGATTTTGGCTCACTGCAACCTCTGACTCCTGGGTTCAAGTGATTCTTCTGCCTCAGCCTCCCAAGTAGTTGGGACCACAGGTACGTGCCACTACACCCGGCTAATTGGTGTATTTTTAGCAGAGACAGGGTTTCACCATGCTGGCTAGGATGGTCTGGAACTCCTGACCTCACGTGATCCACCCACCTTGGCCTCCCAAAGTGCTGAGATTACAGGCATGAGCCACTGTGCCTGGCCTATTTATTTATTTTTAAGAGACAGAGTTTTACTATATTGCCTGGGCTGGAGTGCAGTGACTATTCACAGGCATGATCATAGCTTACTACAAGCTTGAACTCCTGGGCTTGAGCTGTCCAGCTGCCTTAGCCTCCTGAGTAGCTAGGACTACAGTCCTGCACTACTGCACTCAGCCTATTTTCCTTATAATTCTTGAAAGAGCATCCTATTGGCTGAGTTCATTTTTTGTGTGTGCCAGGCAACACCACACTGTGTGACATTTTTGTGCATGGTTATGGGTAAGGCACTGCAGGAAGTACTTTCCATCCATTAAATCATTTAACTTTCATAGCAACCCAATGAAGAGGGCATTATTTTTATTCTTATTGTACATCTGAGGAAACTGAGGCACAGAGGTTTAGTAATTTGCCCGTGGTCATATTGGTAATCACAGGCAGAGCTACTGTTCAGCCTTACAAGGGACTCTCCTCCTGTCAAGTCCCCTTCCTGATCCAATCAGCTGTGGACAAGAGGCTGTAGTCACATGGTCCAAAATATTGCTGTGCACACTCCTCTTTAGCAGGGACTGACTTTTGGGCAGTTTCACTTGGAAATGGGCTGTGAATATTAAAGGCAGCATGTATTGACTTTCTATGGCCACTGTAATAAATTATCATAGGTAATTTATGGTATATGGTGTTTTAAAACAACACTTTTTTTTTGGTAATCAGTTAGTAATCAGTATCACTGGGCCAAAACTGAGGTGTTGACAGGGCCACATTCCTTCTGAAATCACTATGGGAGAATCCATTCCTTGCCTCTTCCAGCTTCTGGTGGCTGCCAGCATTCTTTGGCCATGGCTACATCATTTCAATCTCTGCCTCCGTGGTCACATCGCCTTTTCCTCTTGTCAGTCATCAAATCCACTTCTGCTTCTCTTAAAGGATCTTTGTGATTGCATTTAGGGCCCACGCAGATAATCTAGGATAACCCCCTATCTCAACCGCCTTAACTTAATCACACCTGCAAAGTCTTTGCCACATAAGGCAACATTTACAGGGATTAGGACCTGATCTCTTTGGGGGCCGTTATTTAGCCTACCACTTACCATGACTGGTATATAAGTGTTGCAATATGAGTGTTATATGCCTAGGGAGAAAACAGAAATAGCCAAGAAATTACATGAGTTGTTACCATGTGGTAGGCACCTCACTTGGTTTCCTGCCTATCTAATGTTCTGTGTACTGCCACAGGGCTGCTGTGTGATTTACCACCACCTAGGGCTGGTCTCTCGGACTCCTTGACTCATTCCCAGACTAAGAGCAAAGATATATCCTTCCAACATTCAAATGACTATGTAATTCCTTTAGAAAATTCAAGTTCACCCTAGTTGTGCTCAGGATAAACAGGGAAAGGAAGTTTTGTCCTATATTTGCACTGGCATGTTAAAGGGGAATGGAGACAAGGGGTGGTAGGAATCAGAGTGAGAAAACTCCAAGGAGAAGTGAAATTTAGAGGAGAGTCACCTCTGGCTGCAAAGCCCTTTCCTCTTCTCCATTACATGTGGGCACGTGGAGACTCTTTTTGAAGCTCTAACATGGAAGGTTTTAGGTTTTGGTTTGGTAAGCGAGGCTTTTCCCTTAGAACAGTAGTTCTTAAACTCTAGCATGCCTCAGAGTCACCTGGAAGTCTTGTTAAAACAGATTATTGAGTCTCAACCCCAGAGTTTCTAATTTAGTAAGTCTAGACTGGGGCCCAATACTTCGCATTTCTAAAAAGTTACCAGATGCTGATGATACCATTGATCCAGGGTCCACACTTTAAGAACCACTGCTTAGAGGTCATAATGCCTTGTGGTCTGCCTCCTTATGGACCATTATTTCAAACATTTCTCCTTGCTGACAGCTTGAGCTTCGTCTTCTCCAGCAAGGCTGCCTGGACCCATAGTTTAGGGAACACTCCTCATCACTGTCCCTAGAGCTCCTAGAGGGCACCTCTGCCATGGTGCACAGTGCCATCTTACTTCTTTTGGTGTAGGCAGCACTTAGTGCAGTACTTAGCCCATAGTCGGCCTTTGATAAGCATTTTTGGAACTGTCTGTTGAACTAACTTGAATATTCTGGAATTGGCAATTTTAATGCTCACATCCTGTTTCATTAGTGATCTCTTAGTCCATACATTGTCATTTTCCACAAGCCCATGCTTTTACATGTGGAATTCCCATTGCCTGGTTTGTTATTCTTCCCTTTTCTTTACTTGGAAATTTCCTTTTGTCTTTTAAGATAATGGTCCCCAACCTTTTTGGCACCAGGGACCTGTTTCGTGGAAGACAGTTTTTTCATGCCCCAGGTGGGGGTGGCCGGAAGAAAGAGATGGTTTCGGGATGAAACTGTTCAACCTCAGGATTCTTATAGGGAGCGTGCAACTTAGGTCCCTCGCATGCACGGTTCACAATAGGATTCATGCCCCTATGAGACTCTAATACCTGGCTGATCTGAGAGGAGGCGGAGCTCAGGCGGTAATGCTGGCTCACCCACTGCTTACCTCCTGCTGTGTGGCCCAGTCCCTAACAGGCCACAGACTTATGGGTCTGCACCCCAGGTTTGGGGATCCCTGCTTTAAGACTCAACTGAAATATTTTTCTCCTCACTGAAGCCTTCCCTGACTCCCTCAGAAAATCTATCTGTACCTTTCTCTCTACTTTCATAGCCCCTTGAATGCCTCTCCTTTATAATTCTTTTGAGTTGTGTTGTAGTTATTTGCCTACTTGTTGGACTCACCTACTGTGAACTTTCTGAGGTGAGGAACTGAGTCTTAATCTTCTGAGTTTGTGAGACACTTAGCACAGTGCCAGTCATAATAAATGCTAATTTTATTTATTGTCATTTGTATCCTTCATGTCTCCAGAGTCTAGCATACAGTAGGTACTTAATAACTCTTTATTAAATGAGTGATTCTAGAATTGAATGGTTATGGTAGTTGGTATAATAATTTCCTAATTGTTGGATCCAGGGATGTTTATATTTAAATTTTTTTTCCTCTCCATTTCTTTATTCTTTAAAATATTCAGTAAAGATATTTTATAATCTTTTTTGTTTTGCTTTTCCTTCCTGAAAGCATTGAAATGGTGGTGGTCTTTAATCATAACTTGTGGGGTTTTATTTCAGGCGTGAGATTCAACATTTTGGGGTGAAAATCAGCATAGTTGAACCTGGCTACTTCAGAACGGGAATGACAAACCTGACACAGTCCTTAGAGCGAATGAAGCAAAGATGGAAAGAAGCCCCCAAGCACATTAAGGAGACCTATGGACAGCAGTATTTTGATGCCTGTAAGCTTTTTTCTTTTGATAGGGATAATGGGTACCCCGTATTAGTCCATTCTCATGCTGCTATGAAGAAATAACCGAGACTGGGTAATTTATAAAGAAAAGAGGTTTAATTGACTCACAGTTCTGCATGGCTGGGGAGTCCTCAGGAAACTTACAATCATGGCAGAAGGCACCTCTTCACAGGATGGCAGGAGAGGGAATGAGCGCAAGCAGAGGAAAGCCCCTTATAAAACCATCAGATCTTGTGAGAACTCACTACTAAAAGAACAGCATATGGGAACCACCCCCATGATTCAGTACCTCCCACCAGGTCCCTCCCACGACATGTGGAGATTATGGGACTATAATCCAAGATGAGGTCTGGGTGGGGACACAAAGCCAAACCACATCAGTACCCTTGCATGAGAAGGGGAAAAGAGGGTTGGTGGACAATGATTGGCAGATCCTCTCAGAACAAAGCTCCTTAAATAAAGCCTTCCCAGAACAGAAGGAAGTCAGGAAGGTCCCAGTGCTGTCATGGTTGGCTTGGTCTGATGACTATCATGGTTGAGGAGGGGGACATATAGGCAGCCTGGGGCCAGGCTCTTTCCTGCCTTGTCCTCTGTGGGCCAGGGCACCTGAGCACTAGGAGGTATTACATACTTAGAGGCATGGACCCTTGAGAGGGTGTGCCCCTTGGTAGTGTGGCAGGGCTGGTGTGAGATGTCTGCTCAACTAAAGTGCAGTCTTCATCATTGTTTACCCTTTTGATAACAAAGGGCTTGTCCACAAACTATGTGTCTTAATGTGACAGGAGAAAGCATGTAGGTGGGAAGAGGTAAGTCAGTGAGGACAAGTCTTTGCAGAGCCCTGTGGGCCATTCCCTGAGGCTATATTTCTCTTGTTCGGGTGATAGGAGCCTTGTGGGAGTGGGACTTGTCAATTTCCTATAAGAATATTATTCTGAAGACCTGGAGGAGGAGGTGGCAGCAGCGGTTAGAAGCATGGGAATGACTTCTAATAGGTACAGGGTTTCTTTTTGGGATGATGAAAATATTCTAAATGTAGATTGTGATGATGATTGCACAACTCTGAATGTACTAAAAATTATTGATTTGTACACTTTAAATGGCTGAATTTTATGATATATGAATATCTCAATAATGTTAAAAAAATTTCCAGTTGAAAAAGTATATTCCCATATCTGTGTTGTTCTAAACCTATGTAAAAATCCTCTAGTAACAGAATTAAGTTGTGTATTTTTTTTTTTGAGACAGAGTCTCGCTCTGTCACCCAGGCTGGAGTGCAGTGGCATGATCTTGGCTCACTGCAACCTCTGCCTCCCGGGTTCAAGCAATTCTCCTGTCTCAGCCTCCTGAGTAACTGGGACTACAGGCATGCACCACCAAGCCTGGCTAATTTTTGTATTTTTAGTAGACTTGGGGTTTCATCATGTTGGCCATGCCGGTCTCGAACTCCTGACCCCAAATTATCCACCCACCTTGGCCTCCCAAAGTGCTGGGATTAGAGGCATGAGCCACTGCACCCAGCCATCAGAATTGAGTTTTGAGGCCAGGCTTGGTGCCTCACACTTATAATTCCAGCACTTTGTGAGGCTGACGTGGGAGGATCGCTTGAGCCCAGGAATTCAAGACCAGCCTGGGCAACATAGTGAGACCTTGTGTCTACAAAAAATAAACAAAATTAGCTGGGCATGGGGATGCTTACCTGTAGTCCCAGCTATGTGGGAAGCTGAGGAGGGAGGATCACTTGAGCCTGGGAGGCAGAGGTTACAGTGAGCTGAGATTGTACCACTACACTCCAACCTGGGTGACAGAGCAAGACCGTGTCTCAAAAAAACCCCAAAAAAACAACCAAGCAAAAAAAGAAAAATGATTGAGTTTTAAAATTAATATTAAATAAAATCCAAAATTTAGTTTTCATTCTGGTGCATTAGCTATTGTTTAAGTACTCAATAGCTACATGTGGCTAGTGGCTATCATATTGGGATGCACATTCTAGATCATTCTATCTTGTAGAAATTAGATGTGGTAAGACTTCTGTGACTGCATGATCTTAAAAATATAAGGGATAAGATTGTTGACCACCATTTCTTTTTTTGTATACAGTTTACAGTATCATGAAGGAAGGGCTGTTGAATTGTAGCACAAACCTGAACCTGGTCACTGACTGCATGGAACATGCTCTGACATCGGTGCATCCGCGAACTCGATATTCAGCTGGCTGGGATGCTAAATTTTTCTTCATCCCTCTATCTTATTTACCTACATCACTGGCAGACTACATTTTGACTAGATCTTGGCCCAAACCAGCCCAGGCAGTCTAAAGAAAACTGAGTTGGTGCTTCTTGGAATGAAGGCAAAAATCTGAAATTAATTGTTAGTGTCTCAGTAATCCTGATTTAGAACCCAGGCTTTTTGTAACAATGCGTTTTCTTGCCTAAATTCATTTATCTGGCATCATCAGAGTACTAACATATTTATATTTCAGATATCCAAAGCTTACCACTTTAGGTGATGAATCTTTACTATTTTAGCCCTTTTTTGATGAGACTATTTTTCTAAAGTGAATCATTTGTTCTTGCCTTATTAAACAGAGTAGATGGAAAACAATTTAACCTATTTTGAAGTCATTTCTTTATGAATATGAATAATTGTTCTATGCTTTAATAATCTATTGTGAAGAAACTACCAAGAAATATGTTGGTGTGTTTGTCCTTACTTGAAATGGGTCTGTATTATGGTACTTTTAATAAATATTTGATTTTTCTTTCTCTTCTCTTTTTGTCAGCAGTCTTTTTTCCCCAATATATTTCTTCCTTTTTTAAAAAGAAATTACTTTTTAAATTTTAAATCAAAATAATGTTATACATATATAGCTAAAAATTCAATTAATATTCAAAAGCTTAAAATGAAAAATGGCAATCCCTTGCCCTTATCCTCATCCTTCATTGCTGCTCATCAGAGGCAAATGGTCTCAACTTTTAGCTATTTCTTCTGGTATTTATCTCTGAACTTCTAAATGATATACTGTTATTTTTTATTAATTTTAGCTATTCTCAATTGACTTTTATGGTGCAAATCTGGCTTTTTTTACATCACTTTCCTGCCCATTTCCTTTATCCTTATAGTTTGAATATAATTTTATCACATTTCTGGTTAAATGAATAGTGTTTATATAATTAAGTGTGTGAATATTATTAAGTATTTAATCAAGTATTTTTCTTTTATAGTAACATTTTTTTTCTTGGAGTTAATTATTGCCTTGCTTTTTTTGCTTGCAAAGCTTTTTCTTTACCTTAACCTTTTTTTGTTTGTTCTCTCAGATCTGTCACTACCAGTAGTGTTCTCTAAATAATTAAATAGATTATAGACTTATTCAGTCTATTTCAACCCCCCCCCCCCCCCCACTGCTCCTGTCCCTGGAGATTTCCCTCTCAGGGCTTTCTCCTCCTGTTTCTGTGTGGGCTGGTTGTTCTCTGGTTCTGCTACTCAATTATTTTTCTAGGACTTCCCTGCATCTCTTTCCTGCTGTCTGAAATCCTGTTTCCTGGAGCATATGGCCTCTTGGTTTTCTCCCTTATTTTGACAGAGCTCATTCTTTCTAGCTAAGTCTTTGCATGTTTAAAAAGGTCTCTGTTGGCCGGGTGCGGTGGCTCACGCCTGTAATCCCAACACTTTGGGAGGCCCAGGAGGGCGGATCACGAGGTCAGGAGATCGAGACCATCCTGGCTAACGCGGTGAAACTCCCGTCTCTACTAAAAATACAAAAAATTAGCCAGGCGTGGTGGCAGGCGCCTGTAGTCCCAGCTGCTCAGGAGGCTGAGGCAGGAGAATGGCGTGAACCCGGAAGGTGGAGCTTGCAGTGAGCCAAGATCGCTCCGCGGCACTCCAGCCTGGGCGACGGAGTGAGACTCCGTCTCAAAAAAAAAAAAAAAAAAAAGATCTCTGTTGGCCAGGCACGCTCTGTTGGCCAGTCATGGTGGCTCACGCCTGTAATCCCAGCACTTTGGGAGGCCAAGCTGGGTGGATCACCTGCGGTTAGGAGATCAAGACCAGCCTGACCAACATGGTGAAACCCCATCTTACTGAAAATACAAAAATTAGCTGGGTGTAGTGGTGGGCACCTGAAATCCAGCTACTCAGGAGGCTGAGGCAGGAGAATCGCTTGAGCCCGGGAGGGTAGAGGTTGCAGTGAGCCGAGATCGCACCACTGCACTCCAGCCTGGATGACAGGGTGAGACTCCATCTCAAAAAAAAAAAAAAAAAAAAAAAAAAGGTCTCTGTTCTGTTCTTATAATAGATTGGCTGAGCATGGACTTCTAGGGTTGAAAATAATTTTCTTTCAGGATTTTAAAGACATTGCTTCACTTTCTTCTCATATCCATTAAGAATCTTAATGTCATTCTGATTCTTGTTCCTTTGTTCCTTTTTGTCCCTATACTATGGAAGGTTTTAGGCTCTATTTAGAAGATAAGTACATAAATGTTTATTTTATTTGGAATCTTTATCTTTTATTGCAGGTGTTCTAAAACTTCACAATGATGGACATGGGGTAGCTCTTCTATTCAGTTATTGTACTGGGTATTTAGTACAAGTCATGATGTAGGAGAGAGATTGGAGAATTGCTGAAATGATGGCAAGAAGGTTGAGAGAGTATTCAGTTTGGTACATAAGCGGGAGAACTGGCTTCAAATAGCATGACTTAAGTAAGAGTTTGTTTTCTTAGGCCAGGCACGGTGGCTCACACCTGTAATCTAGCACTTTGAGAGGCTGAGGCGGGGGTGGATTACCTGTGGTCAGGAGTTTGAGACCAGCTTGGCCAACATGGCGAACCCTGTCTCTACTAAAAATACAAAAATTGGCCAGGTGCGGTGGTTCACTCCTGTAATCCCAGCACTTTGGGAGGCCGAGGTGGGCGGATCACTAGGTCAGGAGTTCGAGAACAGTATGGCCAACAAGGTGAAACCCTGTCTCTACTAAAACTACAAAAATTAGCCGGGCACGGTGGCGGGCGCCTGTAATCCCAGCTGCTTGGGAGGCTGAGGCAGGAGAATCATTTGAACCTGGGAGGCAGAGGTTGCAGTGAGCTGAGATCGCGCCACAGCACTCCAGCCTGGGCGACAGAGTGAGACTTCATCTCAACAACAACAAAATACAAAAATTAGCCAGGCATGGTGGTACGCACCTGTAATCCCAGCTACTCAGGAGGCTGAAGCATGAGAATCGCTTGAACCTGGGAGATGGAGTTTGCAGTGAGCTGAGATCACAACACTGCACTCCAGCCTGGGTGACAGAGCGAGACCCTGTCTCAAAAAAAAAAAGAAAAAAGTTTGTTAAGTAATAGTAAATTAGTGGATAGGAGGTCACTGGCATTGCTTCAGTAACTCATCTCTGTCAGGATTAAACTCTATGTGCATCTTCTGGCCTTTTCTTCCAGCTTGTCACCTCAAGATTGTAAGATGGTTGCTGCGGATCCAGACATCACTTAAGATTTCAAGTGACACCATATAAGTCAACCTAAATAACAAACAAAGGGAGGCTCTCTAAAAGAAAAAGACATTTATTTGGGAATAGAGTATTGCAATGAGAATATACCTGTCATAGTAAACTATGTGCATATTCAGGGAGGTAAAGGAAGACAAAGGTTTTTAAAGAAAAGAGGCAAATTGCACAATTGTTTTAAAATAATTATATTTGGCTACAAAGATCAATAACAAGAATGATGTCAGTCCAAGTTGGACAGGCAGTTCTGGGGCAGATGTTCTTGCATGTTTTTTATGGAAGTTTCTGGTGGCTTCTGTGCAAGGATATGATTTTTCCAGAGTCTTTTTTGTGAGGCATACAAGCATAAAGAACCTTCTCTTCATGGCCTTCCCTGCTCAATTTGTCAGGGCTCTTCTTTCTTTAAACATTAGTGACTCCATTTTGATTCTGGCAACTTTCACACAAAAGAGAATGATGGTATAAGGGAGAATGGTGGTGATGTCTGCATCTATCATCTTCTATGAGGAGAACAAAAGATTTCTCAGAAATCCCCACAGCAGACTTTCCCCTATATGGGTGACCTCTATATGGGTTACTTTTGAGAGTGAAAGGAGGCACTTTATTTATTTTTTGAGTCAGAGTCGCTCTGTTACCCAGGCTGGAGTGCAGTGGCGCAATCTCGGCTCGCTGCAACCTCCATCTCTTGGGTTCAAGTGATTCCTGTGCCTCAGCCTCCTGAATATCTGGGATCACAGGCGTGTGCCACCATGCCCGGCTAATTTTTGTATTTTTCATAGAGATAAGTTTTCACCATGTTGGCCAGGCTGGTCTCAAACTCCTGACTTCAAGTGATCCATCCGCCTCAGCCTCCCAAAGTGCTGGGATTACAGGTGTGAGCTACTGTGCCTGGCCAGGAGGCACTATTAATCATTTACACAGAACCCTGATTTTATCTTTACACATTATATGAATGTATCCAAATTATCACATGTATCCCCAAAATAAGTACATCTATTATGTATCAATACAAAAAATTAAAAAAAAATTTACACCGGGATAACAAATGTAAATGAGTACTGTCCCAGGTAAATCGAGACATCTGGTCACCCCGCTTTGATGTAATACCACTATCTAATCTTTAGTTCTTATATAAATTCTGCCAGTTGTTCGAAAAATGTTCTATATAGCAATTAAATTTATTCCCCAGGATCTAATGCAGCATCTTACTTTGCATTCAATTGTCATGTTCCGGTTCTCACTTAATTTTGCATAGTTTAATTTCTTTTTCACAATTCTGTCTTTCACATTTCTGACATTTTTAGAGTATGGGCCAGTTATTTGGTAAAGTGACCCCAAGTTGGATTGTATGCTGTGTCCTCATGATTAGATCCAGGCTGTGCATTTTGGCAGAAATGCCACAGAAGTGATATTGTGTCCCTCTCACTGCATCATGTCAGTAGGCATAGATGTGTTTATCTCATTATTGATGTTAATTGTGAATCCTTGCTTAGAGTCTGCCATGCTTCTCCACTGCAAAGTTAACATTTTTTCCTTTGTAATTAATGAGTAATTTGTGAGGCTATTTTGAGATTGTATAAATGTCCTGTTCCTCATCAAACTTTAACAAGTAATTTTTAGAATTACTAATGATTCTTATCTAAATCAGTTATTACTATGATGGTTGCAAATAGTGATTTCTAACTTCATCATTCCATCTATGTTTAAAAGGTGACATGTCTATCTCCTTTATTTTTTATTTAAGAATGGACTAATTGGCTGGGCACGGTGGCTCACGCCTGTAATCCCAGCACTTTGAGAGGCCGAGGTGAGGATGGATCACCTGAGGTCAGGAGTTCAAGACCAGCCTGGCCAACGTGGCAAAACCCCATCTCTACTAAAAATATAAAAATTAGCCGGGCATCATGGTGTGCACCTGCGATCCCAGCTACTTGGTAGGCTGAGGCACAAGAATCGCTTGAACCTGGGAGGCAGATGTTGCAGTGAGCTGAGACTGCGCCACTGCACTCCAGCAGAAAAGAATGGGCTAATTAATTCTTATTTTATTCAATTAGTTATAAACCATTTCTATCACTATATCTTGAAGCAAATCTCAGACATAATATAGAAACTGTAATTTTTAAAATGTTATAATTTGCAATAGCAATAACAAAAATATAAGGTACCTAGGAATAAATCTGACAGAATTTGTATAATACCTTCATGTAGAAAAGTATAAAACTGGCCGGGCGCGGTGGCTCATACCTGTAATCCCAGCACTTTCGGAGGCTGAGGCGGGCAGATCATTTAAGGTCAGGAGTTCAAGACCAGCCTGGCCAACATGGTGAAACCCCGTCTCTACTAAAAATACAAAAGTTAGCCAGGTATGGTGGTGCATGCCTGTAATCCCAGCTACTCGGGAGGTGGAGACTGGAAAATTGCTTGAACCTGGGAGGTGGAGGTTGCAGTGAGCTGAGATTGCACCATTGCATTCCAGTCTGGGTGACAGAGCAAGACTTGGTCTCAAACAAAACAGAAAAGTATAAAATTTTATTGAAGACATTAAGACCTAAATAAATGTAAACATATACAATACTCATGAATAAGGAGTCTCAATATCATAAAAAGATATATCAAATAATTTATAAATTTAGTATGGTTCCAATTCAATCAATCAAAATCCCAATAGCTTTCTTTCTTTCTTTTTTTTTTTTTGCAATTTGAGAAGCTGATTTTCAAATTTAATTGGGAGAGCACAAGGGCAAACAGAACCAAGACAATTTTGAAGAACAAGGTGAGGGAAACTTGCTTCCCCAAACATTAAGACTTGCAGTAAATCTGTAGTAACATAAACAAATAGGTGCAAGGCAAAGACAGACAAATAGATGTAAGCAATAGAGTGGAAAGGCTGGGTACAGTGACTCTGCCTGTAATCCCAACACTTTGGGAGGCCAAGGTGGCCAGATCACCTGAGGTCGGGAGTTTGAGACCAGCCTGGCCAACATGGTGAAACCCTGTCTCTACGAAAAATATAAAAATTGCCTGGGTGTGGTGGCACACACCTGTAATCCCAGCTACTCAGGTGGCTGAGGCACAAGAATTGCTTGAACCTGGGAGGTGGAGGTTACAGTGAACCAAGATTGTGCTATTGCACTCCAGCCTGGGCGACAGAGTGAGATTCTGTCTCGAAAAAAAAAAAAAAAAAAAAAGAATAGAATGGACATACATGAAAACTTGATATGACAGTGGGAGGAAAATGAGGTGGTGGGGAAATGACCCAATGAATGGTGAAAAGACAACTTTTAAAAAACAGAGAATTATAAAATTAGATACTTATCCCATACCAGGCACAAAAACAAATCCCAATGCAATAAATACCTAAATGTGAAAACCAAAACTTTAAAAGATTTAAAATAAAACATTGAGAATATATTTGTGTCTTTAGGACAGGGAAGCCTCTTGAAAGAAGGTACACAAAACTTAATCACAAAGGAAGATTGTTAAATTTGACCAAAATTAAAAACTTCTCTATGTGAAAATACCCTTTAACTTAGAGCAAAAATACAAGCCACCAACTGGGCAATATATTTGTACCACAGATAACCACAAGGTTTTATTGTTAAGAAAAAGAATTTGGGCCAGGCGCAGTGACTCACGCCTGTAATCCTAGCATGTTGGGGAGGCTGAGGAGGGCAGATCACGAGGTCAGGAGATACAGACCATCCTGGCTAACATGGTGAAACCCTGTCTCTACTAAAAAGACAAAAAATTAGCCAGGTGTGGTGGCAGGTGCCTGTAGTCCCAGCTACTAGGGAGGTTGAGGCAGGAGAATGGCATGAACCCAGGAGGTGGAGCTTGCAGTGAGCCAAGATCGCACCACTGCACTCCAGCCTAGGCGACAGAGCAAGACTTTGTGTAAAAAAACCAAACAACAACAACAACAACAAAGTAGAAATTGTAGGCCGGGTGTGGTGGTGTACACCTGTAATCCAAGCACTTTGGGAGGCTGAGGGAGGTAGATCACCTGAGGTCAGGAGTTCAAGACCAGCCTGGCCAACATGGCGAAACCCCATCTCTACTAAATATAAAAAATTAGCCGGATGTGGTGGCTCATGCCTGTAATCCCAGCTACTTGGGAGGGTGAGGCAGGAGAATCACTTGAACCTGGGAGGCGGAGGTTGCAGTGAGCCGAGATCACCCCATTGCACTCCAGCCTTGGCAACAAGAGAGAAACTCTGTCTCAAAAAGAACAAAGCTGGAGGCATAACACTACCTGACTTCAAATTATACTACAAGGCTACAGTAACCAAAACAGCATGGTACTGGCACCAAAACAGATATATAGACCAATGGAACAGAACAGAAGCCTCAGAAATAACACCACACATCTACAACCATCTGATCTTTGACAAAGTGACAAAAACAAGCAATGGGGAAAGGATTCCCTATTTAATAAATGATGCTGGGAAAACTGGCCATATGCATTTCTAGCCATACACAGAAAACTGAAACTGGACCCCTGCCTTACACCTTATACAAAAATTAACTCAAGATAAATAAAGACTTAAATGTAAAACCTAAAACCATAAAATCCCTAGAAGAAAATATAGGCAACACCATTCAGGACATAGGCATGGGTAAAGTCTTCATGACTAAAACACCAAAAACAATTGCAACAAAAGTCAAAATTGACAAATGGGATCTAATTGAACTAAAGAGCTCCTGCTCAGCAAAAGAAACTATCATCAGAGTGAACAGGCAGCTGACAGAATGGGAGAAAATTTTTGCAAACTATCCATTTGACAAAGGTCTAATATCCAGAATCTACAAGGAACTTAAACAAATCTACTTAAACAAAAGAAAAAAAAACTCAGTCAAAAAGTGGGCAAAAGATATGAACAGACACTTCTCAAAAGAAGACATTTATGCAGCCAATAAACATATGAACAAAACCTCATCATCACTGGTCATTAGAGAAATGCAAATCAAAACCACAATGAGATACCATCTCACACCATTTAGAATGGTGATCATTGAAAAGTCTGGAAACAGATGCTGGAGAGGATGCAGAGAAATAGGAATGCTTTTACACTGTTGGTGGCAGTGTAAATTAGTTCAACCATTGTGGAAGTCAGTGTGGTGATTCCTCAAGAATCTAGAACCAGAAATACCATTTGACCCTGCAATCCCATTACTGGGTCCCAAAGGATTATAAATCATTCTATAAAGACATGCACACATATGTTTATTGCAGCACTATTTACAATAGCAAAGACTTGGAACAAACCCAAATGCCCACCAATGATAGACTGGATAAAGAAAATGTGGCACATATATACCACGGAATACTGTGCAGCCATAAAAAAGAATTTCACGTCCTTCGCAGGGACATGGATGAAGCTGGAAACCATCATCCTCAGCAAACAAACACAGGAACAGAAAACCAAACACCATATGTTCTCATTCACAAGTGGGAGTTGAACGACGAGAGCTCATGGACACAGGGAAGGGAACATCATACACTGGGGCCTGTTGGGTGTGGGGGGCAAGGCAAGGGAGAGCATTAGGACAAATACCTAATACATATGGGGCTTAAAACCTAGACGATGGGTTGATAGATGCAACAAACCACCATGGCACATGTATACCTATGTAACAAACCTGCACTTTCAGCACATGTATCCCAGAACTTAAAGTAAAAAACAAAACAACACAAAACAAAAAAACCCAAAAAACTACAGTAACAACATATAATTAAAAAAAAGAAATAGAATTTGTATACATTTATTAGCAAAACAAATCTTTATAGAAAAGTGGACAGACGAACAGAAAGTCAGAATGGCCAATAAACATAAAAATATGCTAATTTTCACTAGTAGTCAGGTAAATGCAAAGTAAAACCACAGTGAGATACAATTTTACATTATTCATAGTGGCAAAAAAAAAAAAAAGTCAGCCAATACCATGAATAAAGCTCTAAACCAATGTGCAGCTTAAACACTTCTGGGGCAAGTATGAACTTGTACCACCACTTCCGTAAGCAATTTGGAAAATATCTGTTAAACTTGAAACATGTTTGCCCTATGACCAAATAATTGCAATCTCAGATACAGGTGGTAGATATCATACATGTACACAAGACTTGTATATGAATCTTCATTGCTCTATTTGAATCATAATAAACTGAAAACAATGTATATGCCCATTCACAGGAGAATGGGTAACTTGTGGTATGTTCATGCAACGGTTGGTCCTTTGGTCTGTTTACATCTAACTATTATCTATCCATCCTATTCATCCATGTATCCTTTTTATATGATGGTTAACATGAATGAGGTTGATTTGCATGTATCAATGTGGGTAAAGTTAATAACATAATGAATGAAAAAGTAAGTTGCAGAACATGTGAATAGTGGTATGACATTTTGCTTAAAATGTTAAAATTTGGCTGGGTGTGGTGGCTCACCCCTGTAATCCCAGCATATTTGGAGGCCTAGGTGGGTGGATCACTTGTGGTCAGGAGTTCGAGACCAACCTGACCAACATGGTGAAACTTTGTCTCTACTGAAAATACAAAAATTAGCTGGGCATGCTGGTGTGCCTGTAATCCCAGCTATTTGGGAGGCTGAGGCAGGAGGATCCTTTGAACCTGGGACGGGGAGGTTGCAGTGAGTTGAGATCATGCCACTGCACTCTAGCCTGGGAGACAGAGCAAAACTCCATCTCAAAAAAAAAAAAGTTAAAACTTGCAGAAAGTGCTACATATTGTTTATGGATATATATGTATATAGTAAAAGTACTAAAATATTTTTGAGAATGAGAGACTGATAAACATCAAATTGTTGACAGTAGTTACCTTTGGGGATTTAGGAGGGATATTGGAGATGTCAACTGAAGTAATGTGTTTTTTTGAGACGGAGTCTTTCTCTGTCACCCAGGCTGGAGTGCAGTGGTGTGATCTTGGCTCACTGCAACCTCCGCCTTCTTGGTTCAAGCGATCCTCCTGCCTCAGGCTCCTGAGGATCTGGGACTACAGGCGCATGCCACCACATCTGGCTAATTTTTGTATTTTTAGTAGAGATGAAGTCTCGAACTCCTGACCTCAAGTGATCCTCCTGCCTTGGCCTCCCAAAGTGCTGGGATTACAGGCGTGAGCCACCACACTGGCCTTTTTTTTCTTTTTTTTTTTTAACTTTTAGGTTCGGGGGTACATGCGCAGGTTTGTTATATAGGTAGACTCATGTCAGGGGGTTTTGTTGTACAGATTATTTCATCACCTTATGGGTTAGATACATCAGTATAGGTAATAATCAATATTGTCTGTAATATTTTGTATTCTTCAAATATTTAATAATAAAAATAAAATGTCATGGTCTGTGTAATCTCTATAGGAACTACTTTACACACATATTACTATGCCTTATATAAAACAGTCAAAAAGCACTTGTTGAATTAAAAAATAAACTATATATTTTCAATAGGGACTGGTAATTTAAATCTGCTTTTCTATGTTCTCATTGTTACCTAGCAAGCAATGGCTTGCTGCCTGATATGCATAAAAGCCAATACTATTGCACCAGCTTTTGAGAAAACAAGGCTTTATTGCAAATTGACTGGCCACAAGACAGGAGGCAATGTTCAAATTTGTCTTTCAAGCTGGAATCAGAAGATGGTAATGAGGCATGATCTGATTGGATCTTGCAATGCAGTAATGCCAGGATGCATGATCTGATTGGATCATGCCATGGGGTGACGCCAGGGTTCAATCTGATTGGATCATGGATCATGCCATGAAGTGTCCTCTTGCTTTTTTTTTCTTTTTTTGTTGAGATAGGGTCTTGCTATGTTGCCTAGGTTGGTCTCAAATTCGTGGCCTCAAGAAATCATCACACCTCGGCCTCCCAAAGCACTGGCATTACAGGTGTGAGCTACTCTGCCTGGCCTGGTGTCGACTTCTTAATTCCATCCTCTTTCCTTGGTTCAGGCACTTAGGTTCTGCCCATGGTTGCATTCTTGGTTCACCTGGGCACACTCAGTTTATATAACTTGCAACCTGGGGTCAATGACAATTGGAAAACAACACATTATTTTGTTATACAAAGTGGAACCAGATTGTGCTAATTTTGTGGGTAATGGATATTGCTGGGAATTTTCTTGTGGCCAAACACTGTTTTAAAGAAATTTTTTCAAGTTGATTATTAACAGGAAGACCTTTTAATCCTGCCAACTGATCTAAGTAAAGTGTAGAATGTTTGGAGGGCATCGGCATTACGAAAGACCTTAGTCCTTGGGAAGAAAATGAATAAATGTGTCAATAAAATTTTAACGTAGATACAAGATCTTGCACCTAGTAGTTATTCAATAAATATTTGCTGAATGAAGCAAACACAGAAAATATAAAATTATGTGAAGTGTAAAGTCTGTTTTTCTAATGCTCTGTGAGGGAGAGATTATTTTTTAAATGTATTTATTTATTTTTAACTTTTTAAAAATTAAACTTTTTTTCTTTTCTTTTTTTTGAGACAGGGTCTCATCTTGCCACCCAGACTAGAGTGCAGTGGTGTGGTCTCAGCTCACTGCTCACTGTAGCCTTGATCTCCCAGGTTCAAGCAATCCCCCTGCGTCAGCCCCCAAAGTTGTTGAAACTACAGGCACACACCACCACACCTGGCAACTTTTTGTATTTTTTGTAGAGATGGGGTTTTGCCATGTTACCTAGGCTGGCTCCAAATTCCTAGGCTCAAGCAATTAACTTGCCTGGGCCTCCCAAAATGCTAGGATTACAGGCATGAGCCACCATGCCCAGCTTATTTTTAACTTTTATTTTAGTTCAGGCTGGGGTACATGTGCAGGTTTGTTAATACAGGCAAACGCATGTCATGGGTGTTTGGTGTACAGACCATTTTGTTACCCAGGTACACTAAGCATAGTACCTGATAGCTATTTTTCCTAATTCTCTTTCTTCCTCCCTCCTGCGTCCCTCAAGCAGGACCCAGTGTCTGTTGTTCCCCTCTTTGTGTTCATGTGTTCTCATTATTTAGCTCCCACTTATATGTGAGAACATGCAGTATTTGGTTTTCTGTTCCTGTGTTAGTTTGCTAAGGAAAATGACCTCCAGCTTCATTCATGTTCCTGCAAAGGACGTCATCTTGTTCTTTTTTACAGCTGCATAGAATTTCATGGTGTATATGTACCATATTTTCTTTATCCAGTCCACCATTGATGGGTATTTAGGTCGAATCCATGTCTTTGCTATTGTGAGTAGTGCTGCAGTGAACATTAGTGTGCATGTGTCTTTATGGTGGAATGATTTATATTCCTCTGGGTATATACCCAGTAATGAGATTGCTGGGTTGAATGGTAGTTCTGTATTCAGTTCTTCAAGGAATTGCCTTACTGTTTTCCACAATGGTTGAGCTAATTTACACTCCAGTCAGCAGTGTATAAGCATTCCTTTTTCTTGGCAACCTCGCCAGCATCTGGTATTTTTTGACTTTTTAATAATAGTCATTCTGACTGGTGTGAGATGGTATCTCATTGTATTATGGGATCTTTGGGGTGTTGTTTTTCTAGCCAGGAACCTCTGTGGCTGGTGGCCCCTATGCCCAAATTTGCTTGGGCCCACTGGGCTTGTTTCACCTACTCGGCCTGGCAGGCTGTGTTTGGCTCACCCTACTGGCCTGGGTAGTATGGGTCCCATGCCTGCCAAGGGTGAGTCAGGCATGGAACAGTGAGGAGTGTGTGAGTGAGTGTGGGATCCGGCCACTGTGCACAGTCAGACGCACCAGCTGCTGCAGTGGGCCGGGCAGCTCCAGGTGCTGGCATGGGCTCTGGCTCTCTGTGAGGCTGCAGCTACACCAGGCATACTGCAAGCAGCTTCCACGGCTGGCACTGGAGGACACATTGGCACCCAGAAGCTCGGAGATGCCAGGAACCACAGGACCCCAAAATGGTAGTCACAGCCCTGGTCTGGGGAACTCCCAGGTCTGGGTTCCCCAAAGGGCTGCAGCTCTTCTTTTCTTCTCTTTGCCCACAATGAGGCAAGCAAGGAGCATGTCTCAGCCCTGTTTGTGTTACAGCTCTTTTATCCTTGCCATTCAGTGGGTCCTGAGTTCTTGTCCTGTGACCGGGAAGAATGAGGTAGGCAGAAAAGAGGAGAGTGAGTAAGATGAATGGGAGCTTTATTGAGTGATAGAACATCTCAGAGGAAACCTGTAGGGGGCAGCTACTTTCTGCAGCTAGGGTGTCTTGATGAGTTTTCAGCTCCTAGCAGAGAGGGTAGCTCCTCTCTGCTAGGCAATTCATCCTGACAAGTGTTCAGGTATCAGCAGAGAGGGTAGCTTCTGTCTGCAGGCAGGTCATCCCAACATCTGCTCAGCTCTGGCTGAACCCAGGGCTTTTATGGGCCTCAGAGGGGAGGAGGTGAGCACTGATTGTTCCATGGGCAGCCATGGATGGGCCTGGAAAAGACACCACAAGTTTCCACTGCAGTCTATGGGACTAGCAGCCCGGCCCCCAGCCTTCAGGCCCTCCGTGGCCTGAAGATGGGGCCTCACTTGGGACCCACTCCCTTCCCCCCAGGAACCTGTCTGCCTCCTGCTGCCATTCATGGCACCCAGGCTGTAGGTGCCAAGGGGCGCCTGCAGGCCAGTGCCAAACTGCTCTTAGCACCCCCTCAGCTTCCCTCCTGTGCTCTTTGGCACCCAAGGTCCAGAGGCGGGCTGAGGTGGCAGGGGGCTGGTGTGTCAACACTTCCGTGAGCATGTGCACACCTGGCTGGGCTGTGACAGAGCTCAGGTTTGACCGTGACTTTGCTCTTAGATCGGAGTGGGTACCAACAACAGGGAGAAGCCAGGCAGCAGGAGCAGGCACTTCCAAGCCTGTGAGGGCAGGGGGAGAGGACCTTCCTGGGCCTCCAAGAGTGCAGGGATGCCTGGGTTCACAGCCACAGTTTGGGTGTCTGCAGCTGCATCTAGGGGGTGGGGGTCCTGCCTGCTCTGTGGAGTGGGAGGTCACGCTCTGCAGTCACGACTTGGGTGGCTGCAGCCACGCCTAGGAGGACAGGGCTCCTGCCTGCTCCCAGCACCCCCAAGAGCACAGGGAGGCCTGGGTCTGCAGCCATGACTTGGGCAGCTTAACCTGTGCCCCAGGGGGTGGGGCTTCTTCTTGCTCTGTACTTTGGGAGGCCCAGTCTGCAGCCACAACTTGGGCAGACTTATGTCTGCACCTGGGGAGCTCCCACCCTAACAAATCAGAAGGGGCAGGGCTCCCACTTGTTTGAGGCTCCCACCAGCTGCATGGAGTATACAGCCCTGGCTGCAACTCCCTGCTGCAGCCTGTGTGATGGCAGCGGCCACTCTAGATGGCCCACCACTGCCATCAATCACCCCTCTGTAGAGGTACATCTAACTGCTGTTAGGATAGGGACAGTGACCATTCTTAACTGCTTCATGCTGACAGGGGGCATTGTTTTTGGGGAAAATGGCAGTCAGGTTTTCTCTCAGGGGCCTATATAAGGGTCCCCAGTAAAAGGGAGCCATTGTCCGAGGCTCCATTTGCATGACCATTGGAGTTTGACAGCCCATCCTTTTTGTTTCTTCTGAGCTGCAGTCAGAGATCACTGGTTGGTTCACCCTCACAATTGTCAAAAGCTACAAATATCTCAAAAGGAAAGCTTCCTTGATTCTGAAAAACAAAACAAAAGAACATCAATGGTTCAAGCAAAATGTCAAAAAAGATTACTTCAGTCTTCTGTTAGTTCCGTTCAGTCAAAGAAACTCCTGTTCACAATCTCCAAAATTATCAGAAACCTTGGGACAACAAGGTGTCTCAAGAGGGTGTATGGGCCCATTAAATTAGTCCCAGGCGGCCCTCACCAAATTGCAGCTAGCAACTGGCTGGGGTTGCTCTTCTGTTGCTTCCCTATCATAAGCAGGTGAAGCTGTGGGACCAGTTCCTCCTCAAACAAGGGAGAGAAAGGGAGTCCCAGGAATTGGGGACCTGGCCTAATAAGGTGCCTCCTGAAAGGAAAAAAAGTTAACCTGTTGCAAGAGAAAGCTTCCTGTATTCACAGGACTATGACAGTGGCAGAAGGAGACCTGAGATGCCCCTCACGGTTGTGCCAAGGGAGGAGGAGGGCCTAGATTGAAGAGGAGAACTGTAAGGCCTGCTCCAGAGTCCAGGAGGAGGTCAACCCTCCTTCCCTTGTTGCCCAGAATCACCTGGGGCTCCTGGGTGGCAATGGTAGTCTGAACAACCGGAGCTGGGGAGAGGAGCCCCAGAGCCTGTCAGTCCTGCTGCACTATAAGGGAGGCTGGCCCTGGACCAGATGACCCGTGTCTCCAGGGATAGTCCGCCCTCTAATTGTCCTCATCACAAACTGGACAAGGTCGAGGTGGCCTCCCCACACTGTACAGACAGTCCCTTCTAAAGTGCCCTGGCCTGCCACATTTGCAGCAGTCAACAGGTGCATCTCAGGGACTCGGGTCCATGAGCCCACAGAGCAGCTATTAGAGCCTCTGCCTTTTTCCTGTATCTCCCCTCTCTTATGGACTTCCTTCCAGTTCCCATTGCAAAAGACCAAGGTGGCCTCTACCAGGAAGCCCTCCAAAGTACCATCTGGTCCCACAGCCCATTTCTGCTGCCCCCTCCTGACATCAGGGGCCACCTGTGTGATAAACTCATTGCCTAGGACCAGTTATTCTGCTACTGAATCAGGAGATAGAGAGGTGTGTTTTACCAAGGCCCCTCCCTCTTAGCCTTTCCAGGAAGCCAGTGGGATTCTCATCAAATCCCTATTCTACCATGAATAGGTTGGTGTAATTCAGGGCCTTAGTCCTTGTCCTTCATAAGCCCGCTGGTATACACACCTGAAAGTGTTTCCTCTTCCATTCTCCTATTTCATCATTGGGGTCCAATTTTCAACCTCCAATGGTACTGCTATTTTTCCAATCAGATAAGTCTCATCGCCTTTCCTGGTCCTATATAAGATATAAAGCTCATTGGCCAGGCGCAGTGGCTCACACCTGTAATCCCAGCACTTTGGGAAGCCGAGGCAGGTGGATCATGAGGTCAGGAGATCGAGACCATCCTGGCTAACATGGTGAAACCCCATTTCTACTAAAAATACAAAAAATTAGCCGGGCATGGTGGTGGGCACCTGTAGTCCCAGGTACTCAGGAGGCTGAGGCAGGAGAATGGTGTGAACCTGTGAGGAGGAGCTTGCAGTGAGCTGAGATTGCACCACTGCACTCCAGCCTGGGTGACAGAGCGAGACTCTGTCTTAAAAAAAAAAAAAAAATTAAGCTCATTCCCCAAATTCTCTGCCACTTGCGGGGTGGCCTGCTTTTCAGCAGTGGTCAGGGTTTGATTCAAAAGTAACATGAGGCTGGGTGCAGTGGCTCACACTTGTAATCCCAGCATTTTTGGAGGCCGAGGCAGGCAGATGACCTGAGGTCAGGAGGTTGAGACCAGCCTGGCCAACATGGTGAAACACTGTCTCTACTAAAAATACAAAAATTAGTCGGTTATGGTGGTAGACACCCATAATCCCAGCTACTCAGGAGGCTGAGGCATTGCCTGAATCAGGGAGGCAGAGGTTGCACTGAGCTGAGATCATGCTACTGCACTCCAGCCTGGGTGACAGAGTGAGACTCTGTCTCAAAAAAAAAAAAAGTAACATGACATCCTTGCAGGAGAGCTCAAATACTTTGGTTAAGTTCTGGAAAGCCCCTATATACCTGTCAGAGCTGTCTAAAAACTTGCCAAGATCCCCCTTAATTTGCCTTAAGTCCTGTAGAGAAAAGGGAACCTGGACCTTAATGGGGCCATATTCACCAGGCATCTGTTGTAGGGGCAGTTGTGACTGGGACCTGCCTAAAATGAGGATTTCTAGGCTGGGCCAAGCTTGAGAGAGAACAGTGGAGGGGGTTGATTCCCCCACTGGAGGTACCTCTGGGGTTTGCTTCCCTATTTCCCTGGGATTGCCCTTTGCAGGCTCTCCTGAGATGGCCATGAGGTGAGCTGATTCAATCCTACAACATCAGCAAAGGTTTGGATTACCCTGCAAGGCAAAAAAGGCCTGCATGTATGGGACCTTGGACCATTTGCCCTTGCATTTACAGAAAAGCTTCCTTTCTGGGGCCATGCTTCTTTTCTGTGCTTCAAGGTTCTTGGCACTAAATTGGCAACCAAGGAAATGACAAGAACATTTTCACCACAAATTTATGTACAGATACCAAGGCCCACTTTGCTTCATCTGTGCTACTCTTAACCTTCCATTTTATACTTTTGAAGACTAAGCCAAATGCTTATTCTACCCAGTAATATTTCTGGTTTGCAACAACATCCTTAACATTCGACATTGTATATAAAGTAGAGATAGGAACTTTGACAGCCGTGAAAGAAAGAAAGAATGATAGGAAAGATGGGAGGTTCTAGTGGCAACACCCTAATGGGCAGTTGGGGACTGGACTTAGTCCAGGGGCCTTTGGATAACAACAAGGCGTAGCCTCAGCCAGATACTCTGAGTTGCCCCACAACCTCCTTCGTCTTCCATCCAGTGGCTAGACCTCCATGAAAGGAAACCAGGTTGGAATAAAGCCAACATTCCCAAAACCTGAGGGTGATGGGGGATTGACAGTGTCCTCCCCAGCAAGCCTGGCCTCTGTGTCTTAAGTCCAGCAGCCACACTAGTTGCTTTTAACTGGCTGACAGTGGCTGGTATTTTTCTTTCATTTTAGCTATTGTGGAATTTAGGGACTCCAAAAAAAGGACAGAAAGAGCAGATCTGCTTTTACTTACCCTTCCACAGATACTGGATGAGCCCCCAAAATATTACAGGATCTTTGGGGTGTTGTTTTTCTCGCTGGAAACCTCTGTGGCTGGCAATGCCTTTGCCTGAGTTTTGCTTGGGCCTGCTGGGCTCATTTTGTCCACTTGGCCTGACAGGCTGTTTTCAGCTTAAGTTACTGGCCTGGTTCCCATGCCTGCTAAGGGTGAGTCAGGTGTGGAATGGCGTAGGGTATATGAGCAAGCATGGGGTCTGACCAATGTGCACAGTCAGACATGCCAGCTGCTTCAGTCGGCCAGGCAGCTTCAGGTGCTGGCATGGGCACTGGCTCTCTGCTAGGCTAAGGCTGGACCAGGTGCACCACAAGCAGCTTCCATGGCTGGCACCAGGGAATATGGTGGTGGCTGGAAGCTTGGAGATGCCAGGAACTGCAGGGCCCCAAAGAAGGAATCATGGGCCAGGCTTGGGGAGCTCCCAGGTCTGGGCTCCCCAAAGGGCTGCAGCTCTTCTTTCCTTCTCTTTGCCTGCAACATGGAGAGCAAGGGGGAAGCATGTCTCAGCCCTGTTTGTGTTACAGCTCTTTTAGCCTCACCATTCAGTGGGTCCCAAGTTCTTGTACTGAGACCAGGAAGAATGAGGTATGTAGACAAGTGGAGGGTGAACAAGACAAAGAGGAGCTTTATTGAGCAATATAACATTTCAGAGGAAACCCACAGGGGGCAGCTCCTTTCTGCAGCCAGGTTGTCCTGATGGGTGTTCAGATCCTAGCAGAGAGGGTAGCTCCTCTCTGCAGGTGGTTGTCTTGTCATCTATACAGCTCTCAGGAGAGAGGATACCCTAGAGTGGGTGGCTCCCCTCTGCAGGCAGGTCATCCTGTCATCTCCCTGTCATCTCTCCATCAACTCTGCAGCTCTCAGTAGAGAAGAGGCCCTAGAGTGGGTTGCTCCTCTCTGCAGCTAGTTGTCCCGACATCTGCTCAGCTCTGGCTGAGCCCAGGGCTTTAATGGGCCTCAGAGGGGAGGAAATGAGCACCAGTTGGTCCATGGGCAGCCATGGGCAGGCGTACAAAAGACACCACAAGTTCCCACTGTGGTCCATGGGACTGGCATGCTTGGCCCCCAGTCTTCAGGGTCTCCCTGGCCTCAAGGCGGGGCCTTACCAGGGACCCACCCCCTTCCTCCCAGGAACCTGTGTGCCTCTTGCTGCCATTCATGGCACCCAGGCTGTAGGTGCCAAGGTGCACCTGCAGGCCAGTGCTGAGCTGCCCTCAGCCCCTTGTCAACTTCCCTCTTAGGCACATCAGTGCCCAATGTCTGGAGGGGGCTGAGCTGGCAGGGGGCTGGCATGTCAGCACTGCACTGAGCATGTGTACATCTGACTGGGCTGTGACAGCACCCAGGTTTGGCCCCAACTTTGTTCTGAGATCAAAGCAGGTGCCAACAGCAGGCAGAAAGCCAGGCAGCAGCAGCAGGGACTTCTGAGCCTGTGAGGGCAGGTGCGACCTTCCTGGGCCCCCAAGAGTGCAGGGTAGTCTGGGTCTGCAGCTGTAGTGTGGGTGGTTGCAGCTGTGCCTAGGCAGGCAGGGCTCCTGCCTAGTTCTGGCCTCCCTAAGAGCACAGGGAAGCCCAGGTCCACAGCATTCGGGGTGCCAGGGCTTTTGCCTCCTCCGTGCAGCAGGAGGCCCAGGTTTGCAGCCATGATTTGGGTGGCTGTGGCTGCTTCCAGGGAGCTCCTGCCCCACCAACTCAGAAGTGGCGGAGCTCCTGCTTGTCCCCAGATCCCGCTGGTTCCATGAAGCATAGAGCCCCATTCGTGCCTCCTTACTGCAGCCAGCATGATGGGGTTCTTGTTCTGGGAGTAGGAGAAAGACATTTGGGATAGATGATAGGGTGGGTGCTAGTGAGAGCACAACACAAAGCCTCTGTAATCATTTGAAGGCCAGGTTGATACTCTTAGTTGAATGGGAAAAGTTATCTGGTCCCCCTCGCACGGCGTGTGACGGGGGAGCTGCTCGCTTCTTCAATGCCCCACTGCTCAAACCTCTAGGGGAGCATACAGATGAGCAGAATGTGATGCTCCGACCCTATAGCAGCATGTAGGGGTGGATGCTTATAGCTCCTGAGCCCCAGTGGGCGTGTGCTAAGGGGTGCTTTTTTAGTTTTGCTGTCTATAGGTGGTTGTGTTAACCAGCTCAGTTAGACCCTCTACCTTGTTGCAAGGACAGAGGGCTTTCTGTATCCTGGATTCTTGCCCTAGTGTATTGGAAGAATCAGATCACACCTGGGCTTGGAGAATGAGTGCAAGGTTTTATTGAGTGGAGGTAGCTGTCAGCAGATGGGGGAAGCCAGAAAGGGGATGGAGTGGGAAGATTTTCCCCTGGAGTCAGGCTGCTTAGTGGCCTGGGCTCTCCTTCAACTGCCCTGGCCAAATTCCATGTCATTCTGCTTCTGCTGGTCAGTGGCCTGCTGGCATACCAGTGCCTGTTGGTGCGTTCTTCTTGACGTCCAGCTGCCCGTGTCTTCTTCAGCCCATCTGCTCCTCTCAACATCCAGCAGCTTGTGTGTCTGCCTGCTAGGGTCTTGGGGTTTTTTATAGGCACAGAATAGGGGTGTGGCAGGCCAGGGGAGGTCTTGGGAAATGCAACATTTGGGCAGGAAGTGCCTGTCCTCACCTAGGTCCATGCGGGTGGAGCCCTAGCCAGGGACCATGCCCTCCTCTACCCAGCACTTCCCTTCCCCACTTCTGTATCGTTTAAAGAGACCACCTTCTTCCCTTCCCAGCACTTCCATATTATTGCCACCTGCAGAGCTTCTTATTGCAACCAAAGCCTCTGTAATCATTTGAGGGCCAGGTTGATACTCACCACCTGCAGAGCTTCTTATTGCAGGAGTACCAAGTAAGTAGCTCTTGATGTCAGGCCTTTACTTCTTGTTAAAGGAAGTAAAGCCCCAGAATGGTTTTCAGGGTTTTTCTTGACTCGGACATTTTACCTCTGTGACAGCAGCAACTATCACTTTCCAAATGGGGGGCAGCAAGTCCATAAGGAAGTCTGAAGTCCTGGCCCAGGGCACTTTCACCCACTGACTGTGGGACTATAAATTGATTCAACTCTGATTCAGTTTGTATACATCATTTGAAGTTGTAACATTAGAATATTTTTACATCCAGAAATTTAATTTTAAGACTTTATTCTACGGAACTAAAGTACAGACCCAACAAAGACTTAATTACAAGGAATGTTCCTGGCTGCATTAAAAAAATATAATAAGGAACAGGTCAGGGATGGTGACTCCCAGTACTTTTGGAGGTTGAGGTGGGAGGATTGCTCAAGCCTAGGTGTTGGAGACCAGGCTGGGCAACATGGTGAAACCCCATCTCTACCAAAAAAAAAAAAAAAAAAAAAAGCTGGGTGTGGGGGTGTACGCCTGTAGTCCCAGCTACTCAGGAAGCTGAGGTGGGAGGACTGGTTGAGCCCAGGAGGCGGAGGTTATAGTGAGCTATAATCGCATAATTGCACTCCAGCCTGGATGACAGAACGAGATCCTGTCTCAAAAAAACCCCTCTCTCTATCTATCTATCTATCTATCTATCTATCTATCTATCTATCTATCCATCTATCTACCTATCCACACACACATGGGCACACACACACGTATAATAAAGAACAAATGAGAAATAGCCTGAATTGTCAAAAATAGGGGAAATGGTTTATGAAAAATGAAGCAGCCATATCATAGGAGAATATTTAATACATATATTCATAATATACTTCAAAAATGAAAAGGGACTACAAATCAGTCTGAATTGTATGATCCTACTCTGATTTTAAAATAGGATACATAATACACACATCCACCTAAAGAAAAGCCTGGAAGGATACACAATGAGTATTCACAAGGTTTATTTCCTGTGGGATTATTGCAGTTCTTCCATCCTTTGCCTTCCTTCCTTCCTTTGTCCCTTCATTTCTTCTTTTTTTTTTTGAGATGTAGTCTTGCTCTGTTGCCCAGGCTGGCATGCAATGGTACTATCTCTGCTCACTGCAACCTCCGCCTCCTGGGTTTAAGCAATTCTCCTACCTCAGCCTCCTGAGTAGCTGGAATTACAGGTGCCCACCACAACGCCCGGCTAATTTTTTGTATTTTTAATAGAGACAGGGTTTCACCATGTTGGCCAGGCTGGTCTTGAACTCTTGGCCTCGTGATCCTCCCGCCTTAGGCTCCCAAAGCTGGGATTACAGGCGTAAGCCACCGCACCTGGCCCTTGTTCTTCATTTCTTCTTTCCTTTCTTCCTGTATATCATATTTCCTAAATTTTCTTTCTTTCTTTTTTTTTTTTTTTTTTTTGAGACAGAGTCTCGCTCTGTCGCCCAGGCTGGAGTGCAGTGGCACGATCTTGGCTCACTGCCACCTCTGCCTCCCAGGTTCAAGCGATTCTCCTGCCTCAGTCTCCAGAGTAGCTGGGATTACAGGCACTGCTATCATGCCCAGCTAATTTCTGTATTTTTTTAGAGATGGGGTTTCACCATGTTGGCCGGGCTAGTCTTGAACTCCTGACCTCAGGTGATCCACCTGCCTTGACCTCTCAAAATGCTGGGATTACAAGTGTGAGCCACTGCACCTGGCCCTAAATTTTCTACAATGAGGATTGTAATAAGAAAACAAAAGGAATAATAATAGTTTTTTAAAGTCTCAGGGCAGATTGCATGATAATGTGAATGTAATTAATGCCACTGAACTGTACACTTAAAGTGCTTAAAATGGTAAATTTTATGTTATGTATATTTTATTACTACAATAAAAAAGTCTCAGTTCAGGGATCACTTCTGAGAACACCTCCTCAACTGCCCTTCTATTCCTCTTAATCTGATGAATTGCTTCTCTTCTGGTCATAGCACAACATCAGGGTGTATGGCTGCCCTCACACTTACCACATTATAACCAAAGCATTGAGTAACTTCGCTATTTCTTCCACTAGCCTGTAAAATTTTGAAGACTTCAGTTTCCCCTGGAGCCTGCCAGTACTTGGTACATGGAGGTTTGTAGAGTGAATGAATAAAAAACACAAAGAACATCTGTGGTTCAGTTGTCTCCCTACATGTATGTTAAATAAAGGTTTGGAGTTGGAGTATGGTTTTAAACAATAATCCAAATCTTGTACCTTAGTATTAGTTTGTGTCTTACTATAATATGTGCTATCCCTACCCCCTGGAATGACCCGCCTGGGTGTCCTTTCCTTCTTGGGATTCCTGTGCCACTTCATCAACTGTATTCTGGAGCTGCTTTCTGTTTTCTATCTACAGACTTCTCTGCCACTGTAGATTATAACATTCTGGAGAACAGTATACCTCTCTGAGTATCTAGGCTAGGTAGTACCTAGGGCTAGCCAGATATAAACGCAGTAAATATTCTGTGGAACAAATGGATGTCAGCAACTTTCCAGCACCAATATGTCAGATTGAAAAGAGCAAATAATAACATGGCAAAAAATGTTAAATTCCTATCTTTGACTTTCAAGACAAGTTGTTTATTTTAAAGGAGGGATGGGGACAAGTGCAGAGAGACAGACATGCATATCCTAAGTAGAAAACTCAATGGGATATTCTGAAGATATTTGAACATGGGAGAATGTTGAAAATGTAATGTTAATTGCAAAAAATGACCAGGCCAGGTGTAGTGGCTCACACCTGTAATGCCAGAACTTTGGGAGGCCGAGGCAGGAGGAATGCTTGAAGCCAGGAGTTTGAGATCAGCCTGGGCAACATAGTGAGACCCCATCTCTATTTAAAAAAATAGAAACTTAGCCAGATGTGGTGGCATGTATCTGTAGTCCCAGCTACTGGGGAGGCTGAGGATCCTTTGAACCCAGGAGTTTGAGTCTGCAGTGAGCTATGATTGTGCCACTACACTCCAGCCTGGACAACAGAGTGAGACCCTGACTCAAAAAAAAAAAAAAAAAAAAAAGAAGAAAGAAAGAAAAAAACCCAGATATAAAATAGTGTATGATCCCAAATATACGGTGACTAAATAATTTATTGTCAAAACCAGGACAATTTTGGGAACGAAAGTGGTGATAAAATAATAATTTTTGAAATATGTATTAACTGGCAAATTTGTTTTTGGATTTTTTGAGACAGGGTTTGGCTTTGTTTCCCAGGCCGGAGTGCAGTGGTGCAGTCATGGCTCACTGCAACCTCTACCTCCCAGGCTCATGTGATCCTCCCACCTCAGCCTCCTGAGTAGCTGTGACTGCATGTGCACAAAACCACGCCCAGCTAATTTTTGTATTTTCTATAGAGATGGGGTTTCGCCATGTTTGCTAGGCTGGTCTCGAACTCCTGAACTCAAGTAATCCACATGCCTCAGCCTCCCAAAGTTCTGGGATTACAGGTGTGGACTACCATGTCTGGCTGCCAAATTAGCTTTTATTTTTATTAGAATACATGTAATAATTCTACTAAAATCTATTTTAAAATATTTTTTTCTAAAATAACATATTTGTGAATATTAAAACATAAAATCTTTTTTTTTTTTTGACATTAAAAACAATTCTCTTGTAGGCTGGGCATGGTGGCTCAAGCCTATAATCCCAGCACTTTGGGAGGCCGAGGCAGGCAGATCACCTGAGGTCAGGAGTTCCAGACCATCCTGGCCAACATTGTGAAACCCGTCTCTACTAAAAATACAAAAATTAGCTGGTGTGGTGGCCTGCACCTGTGGTCCCACCTACTCGGGAGGCTGAGGCATGAGAATCACTTGAACCCAGGAGGCAGAGGTTGCAGTGAGCCGAGATCACGCCACTGCACTCCAGCCTAGGCCACGGAGCAAGACTGTCTCAAAAAAGAAGAAAAAAAGAAAGAAAATTTAGGAAATATGATATACAGGAAGAAAGGAAAGAAAAAATGAAGAACAAGGGCCAAGTGTGGTGGCTCATGCCTGTAATCCCAGCTTTGGGAGAGACAGAGAGGATAGAGAGGTGTTGTGCCCATACCGTGGATAGGGGAGGACAAGGTGTTAGGATTTACATACCCACCTAGCCTGCAGACCACAGAGAGAGGTAATTCTCCAAAAGGAAATCAGGGTGCTACATTAGAAGAGGAAGAAATGGAAGCTGAGCCGCCAAAAACCAAATGTCCACCATACCCATTATGTTTTCACCTGGCTTAGGACCTTCCTCTCTGTCACAGTCCTGCCATCATTTTGAGTGTCTTTGGTGCTCATGAAGACGATACAGTATCTTAGTTTCACCCTTGACCTCTCCAACTTTAGTGATCTTCGTTTGTTTCAGGCAACCACACACATCATAACCTCAATCTGGACTTTAAGCAGTCAGAGCCACTCCTTCTCTGAAGTCTTAAGTTTCAGTACCTAATTCCTGATTTCATAGTCCTATCTTTCCAGGTCTCTCCCTTCTGTCCTCCCAAATCCTGTTGTTTGACCTCATGGAAACTGCAGGTCCCTTGACCATTGCCTCCATTTTCTTCAATCTATCAACATGTTCCTGCCTTCATTTTCTTCCTAGGAGGAGGAAGAAGGGAGAGTGGCTTCTTCCTCTGTGTGTCCTCATGCTCACCACCCTTTGTTTCAGTTGCTCACTTGCTAATACAATACTGAGCTTATAGTCTAGCAATGAGCTTGTTGCAGCAGTTATGTCCCTAACCAGCTGTCTCCAATTTCCCCAAGTGTTATTTTAAACACTCACTATTGTTTTCAATGCCCTGACACCACTGACTACTTGTCACACTGAGAGAAAATTGTGTCACATGAGAAATCCCTTCATTTCCTGTTTTCCCCACTGCCCAATATCATTTCTTCCCCTGCAGTTTTATGGAAGAAGTGTCCCTCTCCTATGCAGGGCTAATTCCTTCCCCTCTGTTCTGAATCCAATCTCCAGCCCCCCACCCCTGCCCTCATCCTCAGCTTCTCCTGTCCACTGGCTCATCTGCCAAGCCTAGATACACATTTGCATCTCTCCACTGTCTTTCAAAGGCCCCTCTTGGTACCCTGGGACCTCTTTAGATACTAACCTGTCTTGGTCTTCTTTTGAAATCAGATTCCTAAAGAGTAGTTCACACTCTCACCTCCACTTTGTCACCCTCATGCCTTCCTCAATCCAATGCAATTCAGTCCTTTTCATTGCCAGCACTGAAACTGTGCTTGTAACTGGTGAATTGCAAAATTAGTGGATGCTACTCAGCCTTTACTTCATTTGAGGTTGCTATAGTGTCTGCCCCTTGATTACCATTCTTTTTTATATTTCTTCCCCATAACACCACGCTTTCCTAAGTCTCCTCTGAGGAGGTCCCCTTCCTTTGTGTGTCTCAGGCTTTCTCTACCTCACTCCGGCCCTGTTCTCAACACAGAATGAACTCTGTTAACTTTTTTTTTTTTTTTTTGTTTGAGACGGAGTCTCGCTCTGTCGCCCAGGCTGGAGTGCTGTAGCACGATCTTGACTCACTGCAAGCTCCGCCTCCCGAGTTAACGCCATTCTCCTGCCTCAGCCTCCTGAGTAGCTGGGACTACAGGCGCCGGCCCCCACGCCCGGCTAATTTTTTTTTTGTATTTTTAGTAGAGACGGGGTTTCACCGTGTTAGCCAGGATGGTCTCGATCTCCTGACCTCGTGATCCTCCCTCCTCGGCCTCCCAAAGTGCTGGGATTACAGGCGTTAACTTCTTTATCACATGAGAAACTGAACTTCTATTTCTGTGCAATTCAATGTTATGAGGAAGAGTGATGCATTTTGTTACAGGAGATAAGACCTTCAGTTCTGCCGGTGTGAGGACGCACTTTACTTTTCCGGTATTGTTACTTCTCATTAGGCATAGGAGTGATCATGAACAACAAAGTTTTTCTAAACTTAAATAGCCTTATTTTAAAAGCTGTTTCTAGATGCTTGTATCATGTGGGCAGCCTAAGTTATAAAGTTGAAAAGGCACAGGGAAAGCTAGGACAGGATGTACTGATTTTGAAAGCACAAGTTGCAGAGGTAAAGCTGGACGCATCCTCATCCGTCATTATTCGGTGTCTGGGTGTACATTTATAATAATGCCCCTATTTACTTCTTGCAGTGGGTCTCAAGAGGGCTGCCCAAATAGATTGTTCCTTGCACATAATAGTTGCTTACTAAATAGTCATTGAATGAGAAAGCAGGGACAGGCACTTTAGATTTTTGCAGATATAAAGAATTGCTCATTGAGATGTACTGCAGGTTTTTGGCGTGGGTGGAAGTGGTAATAAAATGGCAGTTTTATGTGGAACACGCAGGGCACCGAGGCAACACGATGGCAAATAGTACTGTGAAAAACTTCTGATGTGATTGTATAACAAAGTTACTCAGAGATGAGTTCTTTTCAGCATAGACCCAAGGAAATCTGATGTCTCCTAAACCTTTCTTATATTCCTTTTTCTTTTATTTTTCAAATTGGCATCCATTTAACACAACTGAGCTCCCATGAGCCAGGCACTGGGACCGCTGAGGTCAGGAGGCAAGCATCCCTGTCTTGGGAGGGCACATAGCTTAAACTGCAGCAAAAAACTACCTCCCATATGGGACAACAGCAGCTGGTGCTGGGACAGTGGGGCTCAGAGAAAGAAGTCATTGCTCAGAGAGAGGAGGGAAAGGAAATAATTTGAGGAAGGTTTCTCAGAGAATGTACTAGGTGAGTAGGCCATGAAAGTAAAGCAGAAATTTGCTTCCAAATAAATCATGTGTGTGGTGGTGTGTGTGTTGAAGAGAAAGGACTTATCAGTAGCTGACAAGGCATGAAGTGATTGGTGAAACAAATGTGAACTTGCTGAAAATCATTTTCAAGGATTTGAAGTCAGGTAACAATTATGCTGAGTCACCCTTACTGGTGCTGGTGGGCCTTCAGGCTGGATCTTTCCTGAGGGAATTGGGAGAAGACAAGTGGGAACTGAGTCCCCTCATGGAAAGGGGAGCAGGGAAGAGAAGTATCTCCTTTGGAAGAACAGAAAATGGTGAATAACAGGTGATTGTGAGTCTGTTACAGGTGACCTCACTGGCCTCTGAATGGGCCTTTCACCTTTAGCTTCTGCCCATCCTGATTTTCAGAATGGCTTTTCATGACAACCTCAGTTCTCTTGCTCAAAAAACTTCAGGATCCATCATCCATGTTACGGTAAAAAAATAGCCATTAAAGGTCAAATTGTAGAAGGATGATGCTTAATGAATGAGGAAATGTTCATGTTATATGGTTAAGTAAAATGTAGATTATGTTGGGTATGATCAAAATTCTGTTAAAAATACAGGTCAAAATGATATATAAATCAAGATGCTAACAGTGGTGAGATTTCAAATGATCTTTATTTTTATTTTTCTGTATTTTCCAATTACCTACAATAAATGTATCTTACTTTTGTCTTCTTATTTATGGTGGCCAGGTGCAGTGGCTCATGCCTGTAATCCCAGCACTTTGGGAGGCCAGGGTGGATGGATCGCTTGAGGTCAGGAGTTTGAGACCAGCCTGACCAACACGGTGAAACACCGTCTCTACTAAAAATACAAAATTAGCTGGGCTTGTTGGTGGGCGCCTGTAATCCCAGCTATTCGGGAGGCTGAGGCAGGAGAATTGCTTGAACCCAGGAGGCGGAGGTTGTAGTGAGCCAACATCATGCCATTGCACTACAGCCTGGGTGACAGAGCAAGACTCTGTCTCAAAAAAAAAAAACAAAAACAAACTCACCATATATATATATATTTTTTAAAGAGCAAGTCTCGCTCTTGTTGCCCAGGCTGGAGTGCAATGGTGCGATCTCGGCTCACTGCCACCTCCACCTCCCGGGTTCAAGCCATTCTCTTGCCTCAGCCTCCCAAGTAGCTGGGATTACAGGAGCCCGCCACCACAGCCTGCTAATTTTTGTATTTTTAGTAGAGACGGGGTTTCACCGTGTTGACCAAGCTGGTCTCAAACGCCTGACCTCAGGTGACCTGCCCTCCTCGGCCTCCCAAAGTGCTGGGATTACAGGCATGAGCCACTGCACCTGGCCACCATAAACGTTTTTAAAAGACAAAAATTATGATATAGTCGTATGGTGGAAAACTATTCAGCAGTGAGAATGAATGAACTACACTATACAATATCGACATGGATTAATCTTAGTAATGTAAGGCTGAGTGACAAAAGGAGGTTTAGAAGACTGTAATGTGAAAAGATTTTTATAAAGTTCAAAAGCAAGGAAAACTAACCTAATGTTGTTTAGGGAGAGAGATATATATCTATATATCTATATCTATATTAACATATGGTAAATTTATAAAGCAAAACAGGAAAAAAAAATAGGTAGCAGGATGGTGGTTACCTCTGGGGGAAGTAAGAGCTTTTGGTGGAGAAGGACTCACCAGGAGCATCAATTATTTTGGTAACTTTCCAGTTCTCAGGTACATACATAGTTCTGTGCTCTTTAATCTAATGGGGTCTTGATGTTTTTGTCTACCAACATGTATGGACATTTTATATGACACAGCTATTAAGTACTTGCTTATCATGTTTGCTACACCTTCTATGTCCCAGAGAGAAGACACAATTGTGACCAAGATAGTTATGATCTTTAATGTCAAATTAGTGGGAATAAGGAGTAAGACTGGAGAAGGGGGAATCAGAAGGGTACAGGGACCTAACTAAGAGGAGGTAATGGCAATGATGACCTGGAGTAAGGAGAACATAGTGGAAATAATATCTCACATTTGTATAGTACTTTCTAGTTTACAGAAAACATTAAAAAACTGTTCTCTTATTTTGAAATGGAAAGAAAGAATGGATCCTAGAGACACTGCAAAGAAAGAATGAGTGGGACTTGGTGACTGATTATATAAAGTGATGATGAGGAGAAATGCCAGTGATCCAAAAGGACCAAGAGCAATTATCTTCTTCACTTTTGTAAATCGCCTAGTGTACATACATGAAAAACCCATTTTTTTGCTTCTATTTTTTTTTTTTTGATATGGGGTTTCACTCTGTTGCCCAGGGTGGAATGCAGTGGTGTGATCATGGTTCAAGCAATTCCTCAGCCTCCCAAGTAGCTGGGACAATAGGTGCGCACCACCACACCCGGCGAATTTTTAATTTTTTTTTTAAAGATGGGGTCTCCCTATGTTGCCTAGGCTGGTCTTGAACTCCTGGGCTCAAGCACTTTGGGAGCCCAGCCTCCCAAAGTACTGTGATTATATAGGTGTGAGCCACTGTGCCTGCCCCTTTACTTCTTAAAAGAGAAAATAATATGGGGTTAGGCTGAAAGAGAAACTATCTGGCAAAATTCAGTAAACCCAGCCAGGAGAACATCTAGTGTAATTGTGTAACTTATATAACATTTATGTGACATTAACACCTTTTTACAAGTGTGAAATATTGACAAATCTATTGAAATAGATGGTTTTGACACTGTTGGGCTTTCATGTTCACCATGGTTCACATTTGCTCAGGGCAGAGATATTACAAGGCATCATTTGAATGAAAGAGACTTCTTTAATGTCAAGATCTTTATCTTGGGTGGGTCGGTTAGCGTTCAGAATTTATGTTTTTATGAAATATGAGATTAAGGTATTTAAGGAACAAAAAAGGAATTGATTTGAGGAAGAAATATTCCAAAGCATCAATATAATTGAGAATAATATACCTGGTCATATATTAAATTCATGAATGAGTTTTCCAACCGCACTTTTTCTTTTTTTTTTTCTCTTTTTTTGAGTCAAGGTCTGGCTCTGTCACCCAGGCTGCAGTACAGTGGTTTAATCATTGCTCACTGCGGGCTTGAACTCCTGGGCTCAAGTGATCCTCCTGCCTCAGCCTCCCAGGTAACTGGGACTTCAGGCACATGCCACCATGCCTGACTAAAAAATATATCTGTTTAAAAATATATGTTGTAGAGACAAGGGTCTTACTGTATTGCCCAGGCTGATCTCAAACTCCTGGGCTGAAGCGATGCTCCCTCCTTGGCCTCCAAAAGTGCTGGGATTACAGTCATGAGCCACCGTGCCTGGCCAATTTTCTTTTCTTTTCTTTTTGTAGGGAAAAGAAAGAGAGATCAGGCTGTTACTGTGTCTGTGTAGAAAGGAAAGACATAAGAGACTCCATTTTGAAAAAGACCTGTACTTTAAACACTTGCTTTGCTGAGATGTTGTTGATTTGTAGCTTTGCCCCAGCCACTTTGACCCAACCACTTTGATCCAATATGGAGCTCACAAAAACATGTGTTGTATGAAATCAAGGTTTAAGGGATCCAGGGCTGTGCAGGATGTGCCTTGTTAACAAAATGTCTACAAGCAGTATACTTGGCAAAAGTCATTGCTATTCTCTAGTCTCAGTAAACCAGGGGCACAATGCACTGCAGAAAGCCACAGGGACCTCTGCCCTTGAAAGCGGGGTATTGTCCAAGGTTTCTCCCCATGTGATAGTCTGAAATATGGCGTCATGGGATGAGAAAGACCTGACCGTCCTCCAGCCCGACACCCGTAAAGGGTCTGTGCTGAGGTGGATTAGTAAAAGAGGAAAGCCTCTTGCCATTGAGATAGAGGAGGGCCACTGTCTCCTGCCTGCACCTGGGAACTGAATGTCTCGGTATAAAACCCGATTGTACATTTGTTCAATTCTGAGATGAGAGAAAAACTGCCCTATGGTGGGAGGCAAGACATGTTTGCAGCAATGCTGCCTTGTTATTCTTTACTCCGCTGAGATATTTGGGTGGAGAGAAACATAAATCTGGCCTATGTGCACATCCAGGCATAGTACTTTCCCTTGAACTTAATTATGACATAGATTCTTTTGCTCACATGTTTTTTGCTGACCTTCTCCTTATTATCACCTTGCTCTCCTACTACATTCCTTTTTGCTGAAATAATGAAAATAATAATCAATAAAAACTGAGGGAACTCAGAGACCGGTGCTGGTGCAGGTCCTTGGTATGCTGAGCACCGGTCCCCTGGGCCCACTGTTGTTTCTCTATACTTTGTCTCTGTGTCTTATTTCCTTTCTCAGTCTCTCGTCCCACCCGACTAGAAATACCCACAGTTGTGGAAGGGAAGGTCACCACTTCACTTTTCTTTTTCTTTTCTTTTCTTTCTTTTTCCTTCTTTCCTTTCTCTTTCTTTCTTTCTTTGTTTTTTTTTTTTGATGGAGTCTTGTTCTGTGGCCCAGGCTGGAGTGCAATGGCGCTATCTTGGCTCACTGCAACCTCCATCTCCCAGGTTCAAGCAATTCTCTTGCCTCAGCCTCCTGAGTATCTGGGATTACAGGCATGTGCCACCACGCCCAGCTAATTTTTGTATTATTAGTAGAGACGGGGTTTCACCATGTTGGCCAGGCTGGTCTCGAACTCCTGATCTCAGGTGATCCACCTGCCTCAGCCTCCCAAAGTGCTGGGATTACAGGCATGAGCCACCGTGCCTGGCCCAGAACAATTTTCATATAATCTATTGACTTGCCTGCCCTCTTTCATGGCCAGCCCATTCTGCCATCCATGACCTTTGGTGGAGCCTGTTCTCAGCTCAAGGCAATCTCCAGAAACTGAAGAACATGACTTTTCTAAATGCAAGTAAGAATTCGTCAAAGAAACTTGTGCTGGTTAAACCTTAAGATAACCAGATAGCCAATAAATTCAGAGATAGAGGCATGACTACTTGGGACAGGCTTTTAAGAAAACTGTGATTATATTTCTTTGGCAAAATTAAAACTTGATGGAAACTCAGGGAACATTTTGTCTAACCTAGATAATAAAAGCAAAGTCATATCTTTTCCTTGTTTAAATGACATGGGGGAGGCTGGGTTGGATGAGAGTGAACTGGGAGGACACAGAGATCTGTATTTGGAACATGAGAAAATGTGCTAGGCAATCTGAAACAATATTGATCATCACTCTTTTAGCTACATCTTATAAGTTGATTACTTTTTACAGAAATAGAATTTTGTCTAGACTATTGGATAAACTCTAGGAAAAAAAGATGATTTCCCACATGAATGCTTGGGATCATCAATTTTCATTTATGCTTTTGATCAAATACTATTTGGCTAATACATTCATAGGGTCCTCTAGTTTTCCCAACCTTTTTATCCGGCCCGACTAAGAAATACAGAGTGCCTTGACCACTCTGTGACCTGGCCAGTTGCATGTTTTTTTTGCAGGGTTAAGTCAGGTCCTTGAACATTCCCAGGCTCTGATAAACATGTTTAGGTTGTTGTCCAGAACACTGAAAGAAACTGGCCCCAGCCCTTAACCAAACTCCTCAAACCCTCATATAAACTCCATAACACAACCCCCTTATTGCAGACATAGCTAGGTGGAACATCTCTTTTGCTTGCTGTTGAGAGGATTCCTGCAGCCCCTTTTGTAAGTAAGTTCCCCTGATAAATACTTTAGACTAATTACCCTGGTGTTTAGTGCTTCTCTCTTTGGAATCTCAACTGGCCCCATCTCCAAATGGTTTACAGATAATCCTTCTTGGGAATTTCCTTGCTACAGCCTTTGGGGCTCCAGTTTTGGTTTTGGCCTGGACAAAACAACATTGCAGGAATAGTTTAAGGTATTTCCCTTTTGTGATAGTGTCCATTATAATATGATTTTATTACTATTAATTTTTTTTTAGAGGCAGAGTCATCCAGGCTGTAGTGCAGCGGTGGTGATCACAGATCACTGCAGCCTCGTACTCCTGGGCTTAAGTGATCTGCTCACCTCAGCCTCCTGAGTAGCTGGGACTACAGGTGTACTACCACATCTGGCTAATTTAAAACTTTTTTTGTAGAGATGGTGTCTCCCTGTGTTTCCCAGGCTGGTCTCAAACTTCAGGCCTCTAGGGATCCTCCTGCCTTGGCCTCTCAAAGTGTTGGGATTACAGGTGTGAGCCACTGCACCTGGCCTATTATTACTATTATAATTATTTTTCAACCACCTGGGTTGTTTTATTAAGTAAATAAATGAAAATCTTCCCTGGAAATTTAAGGGAGAAATGTCGAGGAAGAAGTTCATGTCATTTGAGGATAATTGGCTGCACAGTTACTCTTTTGCAGAGGAAGGCATGTGTTTGTGATGGACATAGCAGCTGTCAATATGCCCCCACTATCAGAGGGTATACCAAACCTGCAAACTCTTTGTTTTGGCAGCAAAATATATTATCAAAAATTCAGGAGTGGACAGAAGTTTCTAATTTTGGTGTAGTCCCATGTGTCCATTTCTTTTCCTCTTGTTGCCTGTGCTTTCAGTGTCATAAACAAGAAATCACTGCCAAATCCAATGTCATGAAGCTTTCTCCCTGTATTTTTGTTTTTTGAGACAGGGTCTTGCTCTGTTGCCCAGGTTGGAGTGCAGTGGCATGATCAGAGCTCACTGCAACCTCTGCCTCCTAGGCTCAAACAATCTTCCCACCTCAGCCTCCCTAGTAGCTGGAACTACAGGTGCATGCCATGATGCCTGGCTAATTTTTGTATTTTTTGTAGAGATGGGGTCTTGCCATGTTGCCCAGGCAGGTCTCCAATTCCTGGGCTCAAGCAATTCCCCTGCTGTGGCCTCCCAAAGTGCTGGGACTACATGTGTGAGCCACCACACTCGGCCATCTCCCTGTATTTTCTTCTAGGAGTTTTATAGTTTTAGTTCTTAAATTTAGGTCTTTGATCTATTTTGAGTTAATTTTTGCATACAGTGTAAGGTACAGGTCTAACTTCATTCTTTTGCAGGTGAATATTCAGTTTTCCCATTACCATTTGTTGAAAAGATTGTCCTTTCCCCATTGAATGGTCTTGGCACCCTTGTTAAAAATCATTTGACCATATATGCAAGGGTTTATTTCTGTGTTCTCTCTTCTATTCCATTGGTCTAGGTATCTGTCTTTATGTTAGTAACACACTGGTTTGATTATCATAGCTTTGTAATAAGTTTTGAAATCAGGAAGTGAGAGATTGCCATCTTTGTTGTTCTTTTCCACATTGTTTTGGTTATTTGGGGTTGTTTGATATTCCAAATGAATTTTAGAATGGATTTTTAAGATTTATCTAAAAATATTGTTGGGATTTTGATAGGGATTGCATTGACTCCATAGATCACTTTTGGTGGTATTAATATCTTTACAATCTTAAGTCTTCCAATTCATGAATATGGAGTGCTTTCTGTTTATTCGTGTCTTTTTTGTTGTTGTTGAGATGGAGTCTTGCTCCTTCGCCCAGCTGGAGTACAGTGATGCACTCTTGGCTCACTGCAGCTTCTGCCTCCCAGGTCCAAATGATTCTCCTGCCTCAGCCTCCCAAGTAGCTGGGATTACAGGCGCACACTACCACACCCAGCTAATTTTTTGTATTTTTAGTAGAGATGGGGTTTCACCATATTGGCCAGGCTGGTCTCGAATTCCTGACCTCAGGTGATCCACCCGCCTTGGCCTCCTAAATTGCTGCAATTTCAGGCGTAAGCCACCACACCTGGCCTGAGCCACCATCATGCCTGGCCTTTTTTTTTTTTTTTTTTTTTTTTTTAGAGATAGGGTGTCCTCTGTTGCCTAGGCTGGGGTGCAGTGGCACAATCATAGCTCACTGCAGCCTTGAACTCCTGGGCTCAAGTGATCCTCCTGTCTCAGCTTCCCAAGCAGCTGGGACTACAGGCATGAACCACCATACCTGTCCCAATTTTTGTGCCTTTTAAAATTTCTTTCTGCAACATTTTGTGGTTTTTAGTGTACAAGTATTTTGCTGCCTTGATTTATTCCTTAGTATTTTATTCTTCTTGATGCTATTGTAAATGGAATTTTAAAAAATTTCCCTTTTGGATTGTTCATTGATAATGTATAGAAATGCAATTGATTTTTGTGTGTTGTTTTTGTATCCTGCAACTTTGTAGAATTTGTGTATTAATCTAACAGGTGTGTGTGTGTGTGTGTGTGTGTGTGTGTGTGTAATCTTTAAGGTTTTCTATGTATAAGATAATCTCATCCATGGACAGAGATCATTATTTCTTTCCAGTTTGGTGGCCTTTTATTTCTTTTTCTTGATTGATGGCTATGGCTGGAACTTCCAACACAATGTTGAGTAGAAGTGGCGAAAGTGTGCATGTATAGACCACTCTTTGGAGAAGTGATCTATATTAGGGGAGCAAAGAAATGCAGTATTACATGGAGGGGTAAAATGCATTTTCTTTTTTGCTTGTCTTTCCTTTTTTTTTTTTGGTAGAGTGAGAGAAACAGTGTGTTTGTGTGCTGATGGGCTGGCCTGAGAAGAAAAGAGGGGAATGAGGTGGAGGGTAGGATCTGGTGCACAGGAGACAGCTTCATGGAGAGCTCATCTTTGGTGACAGGAGAGAAGACTGGGCATGCACTGGAAGACACTGACAGGAGGACCACGTGTGCTGGGAGTGGTGGCAGTTTTCTTTAGAATGCTTCAATTTTCTCAGGAAAGTAAGAAGCAAGGTTATTGACACAAACAGGGATGGGGGGAGATACTGGAAGTCTGAAGGGAGAGGAAAAGGTATAAATCAACTGCCTAGGAGAGTGAGAGAGAGAATGGTCTAGGGAAATATAGTATAATTGCTGGGCAGTACTCACAGCCCAAGGAAGGTTTGTCAATTTACTTATTTACCTAAAATGTAGAGACAGGGTCTCACTGTGCTGCCTTGGCTGGTCTTGAACTCCTGGGCTCAAGTGATCCTCCCACCTTGGCCACCCCAAATGCGATTACAGGCACGAGCCACCATGCCTGGCCAAGGTTTGTCAATTTAAATACACATCAGCTTGGTTGTTCTTCAGCTATGTTCATGTGGAGCAGCCAGAGTTGGATTCAGCCAGTTGTGGTATGGCTGAGTGAGTACACTTTTCCTGGAGACAGGTAACTAAATTGATATGAACAAGGGATTGAAACAATTGTTCATGGAATGTAAGCTTGCTAGAGTATGGAGTGAATACATGAAGGGTGTGAGTGACAGTGAAGAGATGGTAGAATGAGTGTGAGTGTAGATCCTGGTGGGTTGTAAGGATATTTACTACATTTACTACTGTAGGATGTGAGCTGGAAAGACAGGAAAAGGTGGTCAAGGATGAGGATTCCTGAAACAAGACTGCAGAAACTTCTGTAGCCAAGGAGGAAATGATTCCAGGGCACCTTTGTGTGCTGCCAAGAGTGAGGCAGTTCCTGTGAGAATCTTGATGCACTCAGATAATTGTAGGCCTATCATAGGCATGTCCCCACACCTTATTCCACCCAAAAGCTTTATCAATTCAGAGTATGTTTGCATCATATCCAGACAGAGAAAAAACATTAGTTGAAATTTAAATAACTGCAATGCTGATAGATTGCTTTAGAAATAGACATTGGAGGAAATGTTCCTGGGGCAATATGTGTCTTGGATCTTAACTTTTCTCTCTGTAAAAGATCATGGTCAAATCATGTGAAAAAATCACTAGTGTTCCTATAGACCACTAACAGTCAAGCCGAGAGCCAAATCAGGAACTCAATCTCATTCTCAATTGCCACAAAAAAGTAAAATACCTAGGAATACAGGTAACCAGGAAGTTCGAAAGACCTCTACAAGGAGAACTACAAAACACCGCTGAAAGAAATTAGAGATGAAGACCTGGCATGGTGGCTCATGCCTGTAATCCCAGCACTTTGGGAGGCCAAGTGGGGTGGATCACCTAAGGTCAGGAGTTCAAGACCAGCCTAGCCAACATGGTGAAATCCCATCTCTACTAAAAATACAAAAAATTAGCTGGGCATGGTGGCACATTCCTGTACTCCCAGCTATTTGGGAGGCTGAGGCATGAGAACCATCTGAACCTGGTGGGTGGAGGTTTCAGTGAGCTGAGATCGTGCCATTGCACTCCAGTCTGGGTGACAAGAGTGAAACTCCATCTCAAAAAAAAAAAAAAAAAAAATCAGAGATGACACAAATAAATGAGAAAACATTTCATGCTCATGGATAGGAAGAATCAACATCATTAAAATGACCATACTGCCCATAGCAATTTATAGATTAAATGCTATTCCTATTAAACTACCATTAACATTCTTCACAGAACTAGAGAAAAAGATTTTAAAATTCATATGGAACCAGAAAGGAGCCAGAATAGCAAAGGGAATCTTAAGCAAAAAGAACAAAGCTGGAGACATCACACTATCCAACTTCAAACTACACTACAAGGGCTACAGTAATCAAAACAGCATGGCACTCATACAAAAACAGATACATAGACTAATGGAACAGAACAGAGAACTAGAAATAAGGCTGCACACTTACAACTATCTGATCTTTGACAGACCTGACAAATACGAACAATGGGGGAAAGATTCCTTATTCAATAAATGGTGCTAGGATAACCGGCTACCCACATGCAAAATTGAAACTAGACCCCTTCCTTACGCCATATGCAAAAATCAATTCAAGATGGGTCAAAGACTTAAATGTGAAACCCAAAACTATATAAACCCTGGAAGACAAACTAGGCAATACCATCCTGGACATAGGAATGGGGAAAGATTTCATAATGAAGACACAAAAAGCAATCACAACAAAAGCAAAAATTGACAAGTGGGATCTAATTAAACTAAAGAGCTGCACAACAAAGGAAACTATCAACAGAGTGAACAACCTACAGAATGGGAGAAAATTTTTGCAAACTCTGCATCTGACAAAGGTCTAATATCTAGCATCTACAAGAACTTAAACAAATTTATAAGCAAAAAACAACCCCATTAAAAATTGGGCAAAGGGGCTGGGCATGGTGGCTCATGTCAGCACTTTGGGAGGCCAAGATGGGCACACTGCTTGAGCCCAGGAGTTCGAGACCAACCTACCAACATGGCAAAACTCTGTCTCTACAAAAATACAAAAATTAGCTGAGAGTGGTGGTGCTTGCCAGTACCACTTTCTTTCTTTTCTCTTTCTATCTTTTTCTTTCTTTCTTTCCTTCCTTCCTTCTTTCCTTCTTTCTCTCTCTTTCCTTCTTTCTTTCTTTCTTTCCTCCTTCCTTCCTTCCTTCCCTTGCCTGCCTGCCTGCCTTCCTTCCTTCCTTCTTTTTCTTTCTTTTTTTCTTAACAAGGTCTTGCTCTCTTGCCTAGGCTGGTCTCAAATTCCTGGACTCAAGCAATCCTCTTGCCTTGGCCTCCCAAAGTGCTGGGATTACAGATGTGAACCACTGCACTCAGCCTCCTTCCCTGTTTTTATTTTTTAAGAGTTAAGGATTTGTGGGTCTAGAGGGTGGCATATTGCACAATACATGCCTTTGGCTCCATGCTCCCCCTCACCCGCTATCTATTACTGAGTTTTCTTCTCAGATGAGAAAGGACAAAGGATCTAGTCCTGGTGCTATACTAGCACCAACCGGTGCAGGAGATATTTACTGATTCTTCTGTGTCCAGCACCACCGAGAGCTCCTGAGAAAGACCGAAAGATTTTCTATACATATTAAACATACTCACATATAATTATGGCAACATCCTTTCTCTCAAAGAGTTTATAACTTGCTCTGGATAAAAACCATACTAAACAAGTACATGAAGTGTTCACTGTTAGGGAGTAAATATGAAAGGATCTAGAACAGGATTATAGGCTAGAATTGTTACCAGCGGCAAATCCCTATGGGCCTGCAGCAACCTTAATTCTTGCCTCCTCAGAAGAAAGAATTAGACTGAGGGTCATAAGGCAGAAGGAGAGACCGAGGCAAGTGTTAGAACAGGAGTGAAAGTTTATTACACTGTTTTAGAGCAGGAACGAAAGAAAGTAAAGTACACTTGGAAGACGGCCAAGTGGGCGACTTGAGAGATCAAGTGCATGGTTTGACTGACTTAGGGTTTTATATGTTGGCATATTTCTGGGGTCTTACATTTCTTCTCCCCGATTCTTCCCTTGGGACTCCTAGCACTTGGGAGGGGCCACATGTGCAGGGTGTTTACTGGAGTTGTAGGCATGCTCACTTGAGGTATTTTTGCCTTACTAGTCCAGTATTCCTACAGGAAGGTCATCTGCTGTTTTGCCTCTTAGTGTTCATGCGTGAGCCCACTTGCCCAACTCCTGAGATCTAATTGGGAAGCTGCTGATCACCAGTTTTAGATACTTCTATCTATTGGAAGACTGCCTTTCCCTGGTGCTGGCTGTGACTAATTATTTTTCAGATTTTCAGAGAGACAGTCTGACAACTGCCTGACCATCACCTGATTGCTGCCTGACATTCCTGGTGGTAATGGGGGGTGGCCCTTTGTTGCCCTACTCATGTCTGACTAGCTACCTACTGTATTTTCCCCCTCAAGAGTCCAAGACCTCAATTCTTTGGGGGAAAATGGACAAAGGTCAGTCTTCCATAACTGCTTCCTGCTGACAGAGGGGTGGGAGTGGTTGTTCTGTGGGTCTTGGCCTCTTGCTAGCTGTCAGGGCAGGGTGGCTCTGTAGTTTGGTGAAAACAGTATCCAGCCAGGTCCACAGGAGACAGCATCAGGGTTTCACCTCTGTCGTGTTCCACTGATGGGCAGTTTAGGGGTCCCCTGTAGAAGGATGACTCTTGAATATTGAGAGGATGGTATCCCTCACTGAGGATCATCTGGAGTTGGATGACCTATCCCTGTTGTTTTTTCTGAGCTGTAGCCAGAGACCACTGGTTGGTTCACAGGAATAAGCAGGGTCAATCTAAATTGCAGACAAAAACTGAAAAACAACTAATGAGACTAGAGTCTAATAATAGGTGTACCATAGTTCTTGAATCATAATTTTTCTCTCTCCAGTCCTCATTTTTATTAAAAACAAATAATGATAGGACTAATTTGTTTGCAAAATAAGTTTTAGCTTTATTCTACTTGGCTTATTTGCATAAAGCACAGCAAGAATAATTATTTGCCATTTAGGCTCCTTTTTAAATTGGCTTTGATGGAACTTTGTTCTGTAAGGAATCCCGGATGAGACTTTTTAAAACCCTTAAGCCTAGCCATGGGTTGATGACATCAAATACCTGTATGAGTTGAGTAAATTCCTCCCCTCTTGAGGTATCAAGATAACTTGGGACTCTTGGGCCTGTTAGAAAGTGAGATTCTTTACTTACTACAGGTCAGGAGCCCTGTACAGGGACTGTGCAGACAAGGTATGAGGCCAATTTTCCCAAGGGACTTTTATTGGCTCAAAAAGTCAAATTTGATTCCTTTAAGGAAAGCATGCCATTCTAGTCAAAGCCTTGGTAAAATAACCAGTGTCTCCAATTGTGTCCGGATACGAAAGAAAACAGATTCTTATTGCACTTATGCAAATAACTATATTAATTTGTTAAGAATACTCACAAATAGTTTTCAAATTTTGGGGAAAAATGATAGAGAGAAATATGCTCTAAATTTTGTTTATAGGAGTATACTTTACTCAATTGTTAAAAGCTGTAAATAGCTCATGAGAAAAGTTTTCTTGGCTTTGAAAAACAAAGGATTAGCAATATTTTGAGCAAAAAGTCATAAAATTATTACTTTAGTCTTTTATTAGTTTAGTTCATGCAGTTAACTCCTGTTCTGCTTGATATTCATGAACATTTCAGCTTTCCATGAGCATCCTGAAAGTTTTCCCTTTATTCTAATGTCACAATTTCCAAAGTTATCAGAAACTTGCGTTTAAGAGCAACTGTTAGGCCATGCACATGGCTCACTCCTGTAATCCCAGTACATCAGGAGGCTGAGGTGGGTGGATCACCTGAGATCAGGAGTTTGAGACAAGCCTGGCCAACATAGTGAAACCCTGTCTCTACTAAAAATACAAAAATTAGCCAAATATGGTGGTGCGTGCCTGTAGTCCCAACTACTCAGGAGGCCGAGGCAGAAGAAGCACTTGAACCTGGGAGGTGGACATTGCAGTGAGCTGAGATCATACCACTGCCCTGCAGTCTGGGCAACAGAGTGAGACTCTGTCTCACACACATACACACACACACACACACACACACACACAAGAGCACCTGTTCGAGTCCTATTGCTGATTGTGAAACCACCTTTTAAAAAGTATTAAAACAAGACAACAATTGTCTGTCGATGACAAAAAGTCTTAGGGCAGCCATATTTAAAGGCACAATTGACAAGGAAATTTGTTACCTCTGTGGCACACAATAATTTAACAGAACAATCATAATTATTACTGATAACATATACTGTTATGTCAGAATTATAGGAGTTTCACATAATTTTGGAGCACATACCAATAAGACATTTATACAAATACAGCCCCAAGAAAGCCAGATATTACCTTGCATTAGTGTACATTGATGTCAAACCCAGTTCTTAATAAAACCTTATAGACAAATCTATCCAGTCTTAATCAGTTTGAACATATGGTAATATTCTCATAAACCTTTTATAACCCTTTACAATTTTCTGTTAAATAGCAGAACAATGCTGTAAGAGTTGTATGCATGCTCACTTGAGGCATTTTTCCCTTCTCAGTCCAGTGTTGTGCTTTTATTCCAATGTTCGATTTATGGATAAACTGAATAATACCCCTATAATTTAGGTAGTATGTTCACATACAGAATTTCTTTTTCAAGATTAATCTTTCATAAACCTTCCAAAACTTGCTTAAACCTTCAGCTTTATCCTGTCTAACTTAAAACAATCCTTTAACCCTCTAAACTTAGGCAAAAAAAAAAAAAAAAAAAAAATCCACATTCCCATGCCTTCTCATAATCTTTTACCAAAAACACATTCTATTTTCCTTACACTCCTTGCATGAAAAGCTGTTTTTCCAGTAGTCTTAAGTACATGTTTCACTGTTAACTCTTAGTAACTTTTACTTTTGGTGAAAAACCTGGTGCAATTTTAATCATATACTAGGTGTGGCACCCAGGACACCAGACAGAAGTGCAGATACAGTCTGATTCTTTCTAGCATAGCTGGGGGCATGGCTAACTCTGCATGTCCCAAGGCTTTACCTACTTTTAGAGCAGGCAAGTTGCACAGTTAAGAGTAATAGCAGTGGTTTATGAAGCATTTAGAGGGCCTAATAACTTTTAAAATTGTATAATATTTATTTCATAAATTCCCTTTCAAGAATCTTTTTCATGACTCACACAGACTAATTATGACATCCCTGGACTTTCTGACTTGTCCTAAGCATCCCTCTGTTTAAACAACCAGTTATTTTACTTTAGGACAATAATTTACCATACCAGATCCTTTTTCATACACAACCTCTTTTCTTTATAACCTTCCTTACAAAAAATACCTCTTTACTTTATCTTTTAATAAAACAAATCATTTTCCCTCTGTTAGAAAGTTAAGATTTGTACTCTATGTTGCTGTGTGGGTCCTGTGAAGGGGGAGCAGATAAGAGGTTATCTATGTACAGTAGAAGTTATCCCCCCTCAAGAGACTGCTCAGTTAGATTTTTGCTAAGGCTTGTCCAATTTAGTGTGGGCTATGTCTAAACCTCTGAGGCAGGACTGTGTAGGATGAAGTTATTGGTTAAAGATTTAGGTAGCTTTCCCAGGAGAAATAGGGCTAGAGCAGGGGTGTCCAATCTTTTGGTTTCCCTGGGCCACACTGGAAGAAGAATTGTCTTGGGCCACACATAAAATACACTAAAACTAATGATAGCTGATAAGCTAAGAAAAAAAAAAAAAGCAAAAATATAATGTTTTTAAAAACTTTACAAATTTGTGTTAGGCCACATTCAAAGCTGTCCTGGCTGTATGTGGCCTATGGGCTGTGGGTTGTACAAGCTTGGGCTAGATGGAAAGATGAATTCAAAGGTTGGGTAAATACAAAGTAAGCACCCATCTTGGAAAGTATATTTTTGCCCAAAGGGGTGTGAATCTTTTCTTTTGGAGGGAGGAGGTGCCATTTGCCCCCATTACCTGACTGGATTTGGAGGAGAGCTGCTCAGAGGAGATTAGCACAGAGTAGGCAAGTCTTGAACCTAAAAGGAAATTTATAATTTTACTTGCTGTCTCCAGAGTTGCCCTTGGCTTTGTTCTGTTGATGACGATGTCTGATTCGGAAGCCAGCCAGAGTGGAGAGCCCTTTCAGCTCAAGGACATCAAAGGTTGGAATCTTGTCCCAGGGGCCCTTCAGCCCTCAGTGTAGTCCCATTCCAGTGGCTGAGCTTGTGGCAGAGGGAACAAGCCATGAGGGGCTTTTTTCCCATTTATCCCATTGGGGAAGTTTGCCTTCTGGTGCCTTGTCTCCCCACACCAATGGCAGTTACCTGGGAGGGTATTCTGAGGACAACTTGGAGGGGACTGGAGAGCTTGTAAATCAGCCAATAGCTGAGCCTGCCCCTTGTCCCTGTTTTTTTTTTCTTTTTCTTAGACCTGTCCTCCTTATTCTGCAGTCAGTTATGAAAGACTGAGGAGGTTAATTTGAGGATTTCCTGCATAGGGGCACTGGGTTCTAAGGCTGACTTTCATAATTTTCTCTCAGTTCATTTTTAGGCCAAACAGTATTACAAAGGAAAATGAGTTTTTTGTTTGTTTGTTTGTTTTTTGTTTTTTTTTTTAGGTTTGGGGGAATCAAACTTTTCCAGTTTTGGGGGATGCATCTGAGGGACGTGTCCTGTGGTATGATGATGCGATTACCCATCTGCAAAGACAAAACAGAGAAGAACAAAAAAGGAAAAAAAGGAAAAAGAAGGTGTATCCTTTTACTTTCCTTCTATCCTGAATAGGGCAACCCCCATTAACCCTTAGGGTTCTGGAATGAACTGGTCTCAGTGGTCCTGTCTCATCACAATTACCCACTTGAGAACAGAGGAGACAATGGAGTGAACAGTGGGCCCCCTGTTCATCCTTGGGGTTCTGAAATGAACCAGTCTTACTGTGTACTCCTAAGCTTGCCTGCATCTGTGTTCTAATGGTAATCTGTTAGCCTGGGACCAACCTTCATCTTTGTCCTATGGGTCTCTTGTACCTGCAGCCTTAGGCTGTCCTATAGCCTTATCTCTATGACCTTATAGTGACTCTCATTTCGAGCATTCTAGCAACAAAATGATAACCTCTTTTCTCAGATTCCTATTTCCCATATTCTTTTTTTAGCTAACTGCTTCAAGGGGGCTGGACTTCCCTCCCTTCTAATATGACCTTGGAGGTCTTGATGCATATTGAGAAGGGCATGGAAGTAATTAGAGAAATGGAGGCTACTGGAGAAAGTGGGAGGAAGTGAGAAGAATACTCGTGGAAAGCCTTCATATGTTTGTAAAAACAGCAGCCCTTGAATTCCAGAGGGCAACATTTATTTGCCCTCTTGACATAAAGTAGTAACCACCAGAGGACTTGGGACTTGGAGTAAGAAATCACAAATGGCAAAGAAAGAATTTCCCCTCCTTCCAAAAGGGTGCAAAGTCAAAACAAGCAAGTACGTGGGATCCTTAAAAGACCACAGAATGAGGTCCTGTGCAGACAAACTGCTTCAAGAGCCACTGGAAAACTTGGCCCTGGGGCATAACAGGAATGAAAAGCATGTGTTAAGTGATAAGGAGCTGGCAGACCTGGGGTTCCAGTTAGTGTCTGTCCTGGCAATGCGCCAGCAGACAGGAGAACAGTTTGAGGTCATCCAAGCTGGTAGGGTAAAATCAAGTATAAATCTCAGGGGATATCCTCCAGGGAGCCCATGTCTTTGTGGCCATGCAGATGCAGCAAGAGCTGTGGGTGCACAAATAACAGGGATTGTGTGTTTAAGAAGTCAGATGGCATGTGAAGTGAAAGTAAAGAGGCAGACTTGCCCCCAGGGTGTACAGTCCAGTGGGTGCATGAGGCCATTTCAGAATATACATGGAGAAAACAGAAAAGGCAGTGTGGGTTCTTGGGAAGAGGTGATTTTAGTTTAAAAAGCAGAGAAGACCCCAGACATTGCATGGTTTTAGGCTTTAGCCCTACCACTCTTGTGCACGTCCTGTCCTGGAGGACCATTAGTGTCTCCTACTCAATGTGGACCCCAAGGTCCTTCCCACCCCCATGAGCCACCCATCAGGTGAGCTGAGAGATCAACTAGGAGGAGCAGAGCCACTTGTGGCTGAGAGGAATCATTCTGGGGGTTTGTTAGTAAGCAGGAGAGCAAAAGGGAAAAAGGAAACCACGTACGGGGATTGAATGCTTCAAGCCAAAGAAGGAAAGGCATAGAGGTGTCTTACCACCAGGAAATGATATGAGTCATGTGGCACCAAAGTATGTTAGCAGCAGAGCATATCTGAGTCACGGCAACAACTTATGTTACTGGCAGTGAATCTATATGGGTCTGCAGCAACCTCATTTCTTGCCTCCTCAGAGGAAAGAATTCGACTGAGGGGCATAAGGCAGAGGGAGAGACTGAGGCAAGTCTTAGAGCAGGAGTGAAAGTTTATTACAAAGCTTTAGAGCAGGAATGAAAGGAAGTAAAGTACACTTGGAAGAGGGCCAACCATCGACTTGAGAGATCAAGCACATGGTTTGACTTGAGTTTTATATGTTGGCATACCTCTGGGATCTTGCAGTCCTTCTCTCCTGATTCTTCCCTTGGGGTGGGCTCTCTGCATACACAGTGGACTGCTAGCACTTGGGAGAGGCCACATGTGCAGCGTGTTTGCTGGAGTTGTAGGCACGCTCAGTTGAGGTGTTTTTCCCTTACCAGTCCAGTGTTCCTAGAGGAAAGTTGTCTGCCATTTTGCCTCTTAGGGTGCATTCTTGAGCCTACTTGCCTAATCCTGAGATCTTATTGGGAAGCTGCTAATTACTAGTTTTGGGTGTTTCTGTCTATTGGGAGGCTGCTTTCGCTGGTGCTGGCTGTGACCAATTATTTTTTAGAGAGACAATGCAACAACTGCCTGACCATCACCTGATTATTGCCTGACATTCCTGGTGGTGGGGGCTGGAGAGTGGCCCTCTCCTGCCCTGCTCATGTATGACTAGCTACCTACTGTAACAGAATCATCATGGAGGTGTTCAAGGAGGGAATGGCCTTTAAAAAGAGGGTTAGGTTCAGAGAGGAGGAAAAAGTTGGGCAAGGTGAACCTAGGAAGCTGCCAGTACCAGCAAGTTGGGATTTAGGTCCTCAAGGTGTAATGGGATTATTTCTGAAAACAAGGAGAGTTATGACTTTGTGAAACTCTTCAATCTTTAGTCAGTTAGTCAGATTTATATCTGAGATAGCAGAGGTTCTTTTTCATCTGAGTTTTATTCCTGTAAAAGGGAGAGGAAGAGGAGAGAAATAAAGAAGCATTTCTAGCATGGCCACCTTACTGTAGGCTCTGTGTCTAGGAAATTTTCAAGGATCCACAAAATTTCTTTTGGTTCTCAAACATTATTTTCTCCAGATCATAAGGGCAATAGCAAAATAAAAACCACTGATTTGAGTGTAATTGGAATATATCAACTTCATTAGTTGATTAAATTTGTTCCTAAACATTATTGCATTTAAAAATAAATTATAGATTAGTTATCATTACCTGAAACAAATTCCTGATCCTGCAAGATGAAAAGTGATAAGTAATTATGTTAAAACGAATTAATGGTAGCCAAGTAATTTTCAGTGAATTAGTGATAGCCACATTTTAAAAAGATTTTGTTTTTGTTTATTAAAAACTATCACACAGTTTTATTTATGAGGCATTAGAATCTTCAGCTGTTTGAGCATGCCAGGGGTGTAATCCATGTGGGTAGAAAGCTAGCCAGGCGGGAGCAAAGACAGAAGGGATTCCATTTTCCCGGCCTTTTTTTGGCCTTAGTTTGTTGCCAAGTAAATCAGAAACCTAAGAAAAACAGATTAAGTGGTTTCCTTGTGAGTTTTAACCACAGATCTGTGCTGCTGTCAAGAGCTGTAAGAAGGCTTTGCTTGCTCAAATCTCAAAAGGAAGACATTTTACTTTCCTCAAACAGAAATAGTCCCAGGGCTAAAATATTCACTTCCTTTGGTCATTCCTGGACCCATGGCCCCGGGGACGGGAGGACAGCAGGGTCAGGGAGAGAATATTTTATTTTATTTATTTTATTATTATTATTATTATTATTATACTTTAGGTTTTATGGTACAACAGGGAGAGAATATTAATTCCCTATTTCCTTTTCAAAATTTGGAGCAGAAGGGATATGTGCAGGAGGGAAATGCAAGATAACTACAGATTGAATTCTAAAGAAAGTAAGTCCTTGTGCTGCTTACCAACCTCCCTCTCCTGCACTCACCCCCCTCCGTGCCCTGCCCTGATCCTTGAGAAAGTAAATATTAATTTGAACAGAGAAAGTATCTTTCTGGCTGGCCAAAGGGTTTTTTGAAGGACACGCTGCAACTGTAAAGTGTCTTAACGACCTCTTTCTTTGAGTGACTATAGACTTTTTACTCACTGAGAAATCTTGTTCTCTAAAAGCAAAGACTATCAAAAATTTCAGTGTTTAAAATTCTATTGTAAGAGGCCAGGTATGGTGACTCACATCTATAATCCCAGCACTTTGGGAGGCCAAGGTGGGAGGATGGCTTGAGGCAAGAAGTCTGAGACCAGTCTGTTGAATAAAGCAAAACCCTATCTCTAAAAAAAGTATATCATAAAAATGAATATCCCACTCTTGCCCGAGTCACTTTGACACAGAAGCAGCCTCATTATATAACCCAGGTGCAGAACTTTAGATAGGGGTTGCTGGAAACATTTCACATCTAAACTGTGCTTTCTATGAAACAAGACCTTGGGACCATTTTGTAATCCAGACCTGGAGTTGATCTCTTTTCACAGAGCCCTGCTTTGCTTGGAGCCTATCAAGAAATCGTTTCATCTCCATATCCTATAATAATTCTCTTTTCCTTTGATCAGATGACCCATGAGTTCCCTGGTATGCAGTCTTCCTCATGGCAATAGGACAAAAGACCTGACTTTGTTGGACCTCAAGTTTATTCCTGGTGCCTCAGGCTGATTAGGAGACCTTTTGGCTTCAGCCTCTCCCTGTGGGGTTTTCTGTCCCTCACCCCTCAGAGGACTTGTGTAGGATGCCAGCTGGCCCTGAGGCCTGTGCCACATTGATGCAAAGATGAGAGTCAAGATCTGCCATGATAAGTCAAGGGAATGTGTAAAATGGCATGTTGGAACTCAGCTGCAGCTGGTCCTGCTGTCCTGCTGAGTGTACCCCCCAGCCACCAGAGGGCCCCAAATGGACTGCTTTGGAGTTTCTCCAGCAATCATTGAAATTTGGCTCTTGTCTTACAGTCAGTCCTTGGTTAGGCTCACAAAGTTTCTGCCAATTACCTGGGCTGCTTCAAAAACTCTAGCTTACAACTGATGGTAGGAAAACAACACCCAGAAAACCACAGACCATGCCTTAGTGATCAGAATATAGATGTGATTTGATTGCCTCATACTAAGACTCAGCTAGGGGTACTTTTTGAATAATAAAACTTATTAAGAATCCCCCTCGATTAATGAGGTCTTTCTCATCTTATGATTAAGTAAGCTTGGAAAACACTGATTTACACAAGTGATCCACCCTCAGTAAAGCAAAATAAAATGTAGTCAGTGTAATTACCTCCTGCTTTAAAGGATGCAGCTAAGAATCCTTTTGTGAAGTAAGTTTCTCCAAACAAGAGTGAAAAAGAATAAGCACCTCTTATTTACTAAGTTAGCATTTTCATGCCCTGGATTTTTGAGGGCCACTGTTCTTGCAGTTTGCTTTCTATACCAGTTTCTATACCTTTACTATCTATACCTCCCTATCTTTCATTCATTCCCTCCTTCTACCCAGATATATACATGTACCACACAACCTGAATATTTCAGAGCAATCTTGATTCCAAGCATTCATTCACTGTTCTCATAAAAATGCTTGTATTTGTCAGTTCTAAGAACAGTTATCATACATAATGTATCTGTCAGCAATGAAAACACATCCCCAGTATATGCTTAAGCTAACTACTAATATTTTGTACCTGGAACATTATCTGGCTAACCAAAGACATTGGGGACAAAGCAATTTGTCTGAAGGACAGGCTCCCCCACCACCCCCACCATCCATCCCCTGCACCATACTCTGTCCCCCATGCACTCCTTCACTCCCTGGGTGGCTGCAGTGATATTCTCTGTCTTGGTGACGTCCAGGGTCACCGTCTCCAGCCTGTCTGAAGTCTGGCCCCTCAGCTGCTCTGCCTCCTTCTCCATCAGTCACATAGCCAGCACCCTCAAGCTTTGTGTATCCTGCTGTCTGGCCAGCAGCTTCCCGAAGCCCGAGTCACAGCCCATGATGAAGCAGTTGTCTCAAGGGAGGCTCACCACCTGCCTCTTCCACTACCAGTGTGGAAGGTAGTGCAGGCCTACGAGGGCTATCAGGGAGAGTCCCATGGCAGAGGTCTCTCCTTCACCTTGGGAAAGAAAGAAAATCTTCTAAACCTTAAAAAGTATGTTCTCTGACCACAGTGGAATTAAATTAGAAATAAATAACAGAAAAGTATCCAAAAAAATCTCCTAGTAGTTGGAAAATTACAAAATATTTGGCTAAATGATACATGCATGGATTAAAAAAGAAATACAAAGAAAAATTAGAAAATATTTCAACTGAATGAAAATGAAAATGTGGTACATTAAAGTTTGTAGAGTGGGGCTAAGCCGTGCTTAGAGAGAAATTTATAACACTAAATGCCTATATTAGAAAAGAAGAAAGGTTTCTTTTTTAACATTTATTTTAAGATTAGGGGTACACGTGCAGGATTGTTACATAGGTAAACGTGTATCATGGGGTTTGTTGTGTGGATTATTTCATCACCCAGGTATTAAGCCTAGTACCCATTAGTTATTTTTCTTGATACTCTCCCTATCCCCACCCTCCACCCTCTGATAGACCCCAGTGTCCATTGTTCCCATCTATATATCCATGTGTTCTCATCATTTAGCTCCCACTTATAAATGAGAACATGTAGTATTTGGTTTCCTGTTCCTGCATTAGTCTGCTAAGGATAATGACCTCCAATTCCATCCATGTCCCTGCAAAGGACGTGATCTCATTCTTTTGAATGGCTACATAGTATTCCATTGTGTTTATGTGCCACATTCTTTATCCACTCTATCATTGATGGGCATTTAGGTTGATTCCATGTCTTTGCTATTGTGAATAGTGCTGGAATGAACATATGCATGTATGTGTCTTTATGACAGAGTAACTTATATTCCTTTGGGTATATACCTGGTAATGGGATTTCTGGGTTGAATGGTAGTTCTGTCTTTAGGTCTTTAAGGAATTGCCCCACTGTTTTCTGTAATAGTTGAACTAATTTATACTCCAAACAGTGTATAAGTGTTTCTTTTTCTCTACAACCTTCCCAGCATCTGTTATTTTTTGACTTTTTAATACTAGCCATTCAGACTGGTGTGAAATGGTATCTCATTGTGGTTTTGATTTCCATTTCTCTAATGATCAGTGATGCTGAGCTTTTTTTTCATATGCTTTTTGGCCACATGTTATGTCTTCTTTTGAAAAGTGTCTTTTCATGTCCTTTGTCCACTTTTTAATGTTTTTTTTTCCCTTGTAAATTGGTTTAAGTTTCTTATAGGTGCCAGATATTAGATCTTTGCCAGATGCATAGTTTGCAAAACTTTTCTCCCATTCTGTAGGTTGTCTGTTTACTCTGTTGATAGTTTCTTTTTTTCTTACTTACTTTCTTTTTCTTTTCTTTTCTTTCTTTTTTTTTTTTTTTTTTTGAGACAGAGTCTCATGCTGTCACCCAGGCTGGAGTGCAGTGGCACAATTTCAGATCACTGCAACCTCTGCCTCCTGGGTTGAAGCAATTCTCATGCCTCAGCCTCCTGAGTAGCTGGGACTACAGGCAGGCACCAGCATCCCCAGCTAATTTTTTTTTTTTTTTTTTTGAGATGGAGTCTTGCTCTGTTGCCCAGGCTGGTGTGCAGTGGCACTATCTCCACTCACTGCAACCTCCACCTCCCAGGTTCAAGCAATTCTCCTGCTTCAGCCTCCCAAGTAGCTGGGATTACAGTCATGTGCCAACACACCTGGCTAATTTTTTATATTTTTGGTAGAGACGGGGTTTCGCCATGTTGGCCAGGCTGGTCTCAAACTCCTGACCTCAGGGGATCTGCCCACCTTGGCCTTCCAAAGTGTTGGGATTACAGGTGTGAGCCACCACGCTTGGCCCAATTTACTTTTAATCTATATATGTTTTTATATAAAAAGTGGGTTTCTTGTAGACAGACTACTGGTTGGGTCCTGTTTTTTGATTTCCTCAGACAAACTCTGTTAATTAATTGGTCTGTTTAGACTATTGACATTCAAAGTGATAATTGACGTAATTGAATTAGTATCTATCATCTTTTTTGCTGTTTTCTCTTTGTTGCTCTTGTTCTTTGTTCCTATTTTTGTCTTCTATTGTTTTTTCTGTCTTTCGTGGTTTTAATTAAGCATTTTATGTGACTCTATTTTTTTTCTCCTTTTTAAGCGTATCAGTTGTACTTCTTTTTAAACTTTTTTTTGTTTTGAGATGGTGTCTTGCTCTGTCACCCAGGCTGGAGTGCAGTAGCACGATCTCAGCTCACTGCAAGCTCTGCCTCCTGGGTTCATGCCATTCTCCTGCCTCAACTTCCCTAGTAGCTGGGACTACAGGTGCCTGCCACCATACCTGGCTAATTTTTTGTATTTTTAGTAGAGACAGGGTTTTCGCTATGTTGGCCGGGATGGTCTCAATCTCTTGACCTCGTGATCCACCTGCCTCAGCCTCCCAAAGTGTTGGGATTACAGGCATGAGCCACCATGCCCGGTCTTAAAATTTTTTAGTTTAGTGTTTGCCCTAGAGTTTGCAATGTATATTTACAATTAATCCAAGTCCACTTTCAAATAACACTATACCACTTCATGGGTAGTGTAACAAAATAACAAAATAATAACAAAATAATTCTAATTCCTCTCTCCTGTCCTCTCTGAATCATTGCTGTCATTCATTTCACTTATACATATATGTTCTGTATATATGTATATATATGTGTATATTTATGTAGACACACATACATGCACACCCCCCCACACACACAATCATCCCTCAGTAACCACAGGAGATGGTTTCCAGGACCCCTGGCCAATACCAAAATCTGCAGATGCTCAAATCTTTTATACAAAATGGCATAGTTTTTGCATATAGCCTATGTACATCCTCCTGTATTTTATCCTCCTGTAAATTATTATACTGTACTGTTTTAAAATCTGTGTTATTTTTATTGCTGCATTGTTATTTTTAATTTTTTTGAAAAACAATTTTTTCAGTCAAGGTCTTGCTCTGTCATCCAGGCTGGAGTGCAGTGTCATGATCATGGCTTACTTTAGTCTCAGACTCCTGAGCTTAAAGGATCCTCCCACCTCAGCTTTTCAAGTAGCTGGGACTACAGGGGTGCACCACCACACCTAGCTAACTTTTTATTTTGTAGAGACTGGGACTTGCTGTGTTGCTCAGGGTGGTCTTGAACTCCTAGCCTCAAGTGATCCTCCCACACTGGCCTCCCAAAGTGCTTGAGATTACAGGTATGAGCCACTGTGCCTGGCCTTCTTTTTTGTGTGTGAGTATTTTTGATCCACAGTTGGTTGAATCCACTAATGGGGAAACCACAGGTATGGGAGTATAATGTATGTGTGTGTATGTGTGTATGTAAAATCAAATACATTGTTGCTATTATTATTTTGAACAAACTGTTACATCAGTTAAGAATAAAATTATTTATTTTACTTTCACTTATCCCTTTTCTGATGCTCTTCTCTTCTTTATGTATTTTCAATTTTATTTTATTTTATTTTATTTTTTGCTTTTTCCATGTAAGCCTTCCTGCATGACACTTCTTTATGTAGGTCTGAGTTCTGAACCAGAAGTTCTTTGTCTTCTATACTGATCTTATTTTTCTATGAAGACTGAATTCCTTATTTATATACATGTGGTTGAAAACGTCTACCCTATCTGAAGAATCAGTATCATGAAAATGGCCATACTGCCCAAGATAATTTATAGATTCAATGCTATCCCCATCAAGCTACCACTGACTTTCTTTACAGAATTGGAAAAAACTACTTTAAATTTCATATGGAACCAAAAAGGAGCCTGCATAGCCAAGATAATCCTAAGCAAAAAGAACAAAGCTGGAGGCATCATGCTACCTGACTTCAAACTACACTACAAGGCTACAGTAACCAAAACAGCATGGTATTGGTACCAAAACAGAGATATAGACCAATGGAACAGAACAAAGGCCTCAGAAGTAACACCACACATCTACAACCATCTGATCTTTGACAAACCTGACAAAAACAAGCAATGGGGAAAGGATTCGCTATTTAATAATTAGTGCTGGGAAAACTCGCTAGCCATATGTAGAAAGCTGAAACTGGATCCCTCCCTTACACCTTACACAAAAATTAACTCAAGGTGGATTAAAGCCTTAAATGTAAGACCTAAAACCATAAAAACCCTAGAAGAAAACCTAGGCAATACCATTCAGGACATAGGCATGGGCAAGGACTTCATGGCTAAAACACTAAAAGCAATGGCAACAAAAACCAAAATAGATAAATGGGATCTAATTAAACTAAAGAACATCTGCATAGCAAAAGAAACAGAGAGAACAGGCAACCTACAGAATGGGAGAAAATTTTTGCAATCTATCCATCTGACAAAGGGCTAATATCCAGAATCACAAAGAACTTAAACAAATTTGCAAGAAAAAAATAACCCCATCAAAAAGTGGGCAAAGGATATGAACAGACACTTCTCAAAAGAAGATGTTTATGCAGCCAACAGACATATGAAGAAAAGCTCCTCATCACTGGTCATTAGAGAAATGCAAATCAAAACCACAATGAGATAGCATCTCATGCCAGTTAGAATGGCGATCATTAAAAAGTAAGGAAACAACAGATGCTGAAGAGAATGTGGAGAAATAGGAATGCTTTTACACTGTTGGTGGGAGTGTAAGTTGGTTCAATCATTGTGGAAGGCAGTGTGATGATTCCTCAAGGATCTAGAACTAGAAATACCATTTGACCCAGCAATCTAATTCCTGGGTATACACCCAAAGGATGATAAATCATGCTACTATAAAGACACATGCACATGTATGTTTATTGTGGCACTATTCACAATAGCAAAGACTTGGAACCAACCCAAATGTCCATCAATAATAGACTGGATAAAGAAATTGTGGCACATATACACCATGGAATACTATGCAGCCATAAAAAAGGATGAGTTCATGTCCTTTGCAGGGGCATGGATGAAGCTGGAAACCATCATTCCCAGCAAAATATCACAAGGACAGAAAACCAAACACTGCATGTTCTCACTCATAAGTGGGAATTGAACAATGAGAACACATGGATACAGGGAGGGGAACATCACACACTGGGGCCTGTTGGGGGGTGGGGGGCTGGGGGAGGGATACCATTAGGAGATATACCTAATGTAAATGATGAGTTAATGGGTGCAGCAAACCAACATGGCATATGTATACCTATGTAACAAATCTGCATGTTATGCACATGTACCCTAGAACTTAAAGTATTATAATAACAATAATAATCATAAAGAAAATGTGTACCCTATCCCTACTTGATCTCCTAGTTCAAGAACTCAGCAGAGAATTAACAAGAGGCTCTGAGTCCCAATTCCAATTTCCAGATACTACAATAGGCTAACCGGGATCAATTCTACCTCTATCTGATAAACTGTGGTCAAAGGGATGGGAACATATGGCCCACTATCCACTCAGCAGACACAATGTGAGCACATCAAAGTAGGAGGGGCAAAATCTATCGAGAGGGGGTTATATGACACAAATATCTGGCACTTGGCATTTTTTTTTCATAGAATAATATAAATCATGCATATTCTGGACTAATATCAAGTTGTTCTAAAATATGTTTATTTTTCTCTGATTATAAAAGCTAACTCATTGTAGAAATTGTGAAGACTATAGATAATGTATTTGTCCATTTTCACACTGCTGTAAAGATAATACCTGAGACTGGGTAATTTATAAAGGAAAGAGGTTTAATTGACTCACAGTTCCACATGGCTAGGGAGGCCTCAGGAAACTTACAATCATGGTGGAATGCGAAGGGGGAAGCAAGCATAGGCAGCAGGAGAGAAAAGTGAGTGAGTGAGGAAATGCCATACTTTTAAAACCATCAGATCTTGTGAGAATTCCCTCGTTATCATGAGAACAGCATGGGGGAAACTGCCCCTATGATCAAATCACCTCCCTTCCTCAACACTTGGGCATTACAGAACCCTCCTTTGACATATGGGGATTACAATTGGAGATGAAGATTTGGGTGGGGACACAGAGCCAAACCATATCAGATAAGTATAAAAAACAAAATAAAAGTTAAAGGAAATCCTGCAACCTAGTAATAACTATTGTTAAGATCGATTGCATATCCTAGGTTTTCTTTTTTTTTTTTTTTTAAACATTTATTTTAAGTTCAGGGCTACATGTGCACATTTATCATATAGGTAAACTTGTGTCATGGGGGTTTGTTGTATAGATTATTTTATCCCCCAGATATTAAACCTTGTACTCATTAGTTATTTTTCCTGATCCTCTCCCTTCTCCCACCATCCACCCTCTCACAGGCCCTAATGTCTGTTGTTCCCCTCTATGTGTCCATGCGTTTTCATCATTTAGCTCCCACTTATAAGTGAGAACATGTGGTATTTGGCTTTCTGTTCCTGCATTAGTTTGCTAAGGATAATGGCCTCCAGTTCCATTTACGTTCCTACAAAGGACATGATCTCACTCTTTTTTTATAGCTGCATAGTATTCCATGGTGTGTATGTATCACATTTTCTTTATCCAGTCTACCATTGATGGGCATTTAGGTTGATTCCATGTATTTGCTATTATGAATAGTGCTGCAATGAACATGCATGTGCATGTGTCTTTATGATGGCATAACTTATATTCCTTTGGATATACACCCAGTAATGGGATTGCTGGGTTGAATGGTAGTTCCGTTTTCAGCTCTTTGAGGAATCACCACACTGCTTTCCACAATGGTTGTACTAATTTACACTCCTACCAACAGTGGATAAGTGTTCCTTTTTTCTTTGCAACCTTGCCAGCACCTGTTGTGTTTTGACTTTTTCTTTTTTATATTTTCTTTTCTTTTAAAATTTTACATAATAAATGGAGATGGGGGTCTCACTATGTTGACCAGGCTGGTCTTGAACTCTTGGTCTGAAGCGATCCTCCCATCTCAGCTTCCCAAAGTGCTAGGATTACAGGCATGAACCACCATGCCTGGCCATTTTTTGACGTTTTAATACTGGCCATTCTGACTGCTGTGAGATGGTATCGTATCTCATTGGGGTTTTGATTGCATTTCTCTAATGATCAGTGATGTTGAGGTTTTTTTTCATATGATTTTTGGCCGTATATATGTCTTTTTTTGAAAAGTGTCTGTTTATGTCCTTTGCCCAGTTTTCAATTTTTTTTCTTGTAAATTTGTTTAAGGTCGTTAAAGATGCTGGATATTAGACCTTTTTTTTTTTTTTTTTTTTTTTTTTTTGATGAAGTCTCACTCTTTCACCCAGGCTGGAGTGCAGTGGGATGATCTCGGCTCACTGCAACCTCTGCCTCCTCGGTTTAAGCGATTCTTCTGCCTCAGTCTCCCGAGTAGCTGGGACTACAGGCATGTGCCACCATGCCTAGCTAATTTTTGTATTTTTTAGTAGAGATGGGGTTTCACCATGTTGGCCAGGATGGTCTCAATCTCTTGACCTTGTGATCTGCCTGCCTCAGCTTCTCAAAGTGCTGGGATTACAGGCGTGAGCTGCCGCACCCAGCCTATAGTTTTAAGTTTTACACTTAAATCTTTAATCTGTCTTGAGTTGATTTTTATATATGGCATAAGGAAAGGGTCCAGTTTCAATTCTGCATATGGCTAGCCAGTTATCCCAGCACCATTTATTGATTAGGGAATCCTTCCTCCATTGCTTGTTTTTGTCAGGTTTGTCGAAGATCAGATAGTTGTAGGTATGTGACATTACTTCTGGGCTCTGTACTCTGTTCCATTGGTCTATATGTCTGTTTTTGTACCAATATCATGCTGTTTTGGTTACTGTCGCCCTGTAATATAGTTTGAAGTTGGATAATATGATGCCTCCAGTTTCGTGTTTTTTTGTTTGTTTTTGTTTTTGTTTTTTTTTGCTTAGGATTGCCTTGGTTATTTGGTTTCTTTTTGGGTTCCATGTGAATTTCAAAATAAGTTTTTTTGAGTTCTGTAAAGAATGTCATCTGTAGTTTAATATGAATAACATTGAATCTCTAAATTGCTTTGGCCAGTATGGCCATTTATTGAAATTGATTTATCTTATTTAAGAGCATGGAGTGTTTCTCTATTTGTTTGTGTCATCTCTGATTTTCTCAGCAGTGTTTTGTAGTTCTCCTTGCAGAGATTTTTCACTTCCCTGGTTAGCTTATTTCTGGGTATTTTATTTTATTCTTTTTGTGGCAATTGTGAATGGGATTGTGTTCCTGATTTGGCTCTTGGCTTAGCTGTTGTTGGTTTATAGGAATGGTCACGATTTTTTATTTATATATATGTTTTTTGAGACAGGGTCTCACTCTGTCACCCAGGCTGGAGTGCAGTGGGGCAATCTCAGCTCACTGCAACCTCCGCCTCCTGGGTTCAAATGATTCTCATGCCTAAGCCTCCCAAGTAGCTGGGATCACAGGTGTGAGCCAGCACACCCAGCTAATTTTTGTATTTTCAGTAGAGATGGGGTTTCACCATGTTGGCCAGGCTGGTCTTGAACTCCTGACCTCAGGTGACCTGCCTGCCTCCACCTCCCAAAGTGCTGGGATTACAGGGATGAGCCACCGCAGCTGGCCAGTAGTGATTTTTATATGTTGAATTTGTTTCTTGAGACTTTGCTGAAGTTGCTTATTGGCTGAAGGAGCTTTTGGGTTGAGACTATGGAGTTTTCTAGCTATAGAATTATGTCATCTGCAAACAGGGATAGTTTGATTTCTTCTCTTCCTATTTGGATGCACTTTATTTCTCTCTCTTGCCTGATTGCTCTGGCCTGGACTGCTAATACTGTGTTGAGCAGGAGTGATGACAGAGGACATCCTTGTCTTGTGTCAGTGTTCAAGGGGAATGCTTCCAGCTTTTCCCCATTCAGTATGAAGTTGGCTGTGGGTTTATCATAGATGACTCTTATTATTTTTAGATATGCTCCTTCAATACCTTGTTTATTGAGAGCTTTTAACATGAAGGGTGTTGAATTTTATCGAAAGCCTTTTCTGCATCTATTGCAATAATCATGTGGCTTTTGTCTTTAGTTCTGTTTATGTAATGAATCACATTTATTGATTTGCATATGTTGAACCAACCTTACATCCCAGGAACAAAGACTACTTGATTGTGGTAGATTAGCTTTTTGATGTGCTGCTTGATTTAGTTTGCCAGTATCTTGTTGAGGATTTTTGCATTGATGTTCATCAAGGATATTGGCCTCAAGTTTTTTTGTTTTTTTTTTTGTCATGTATCTGCCAGGTTTTGATATCAGGATGATGCTGGAATTGGTTAGGGAGGAGTTCCTCCTCCTCAGCTTCTTGGAATAGTTTCAGTAGGAATGGTACCAGCTCTTCTGTGTACATCTGATAGAATTCAGTTGTGAATCCATCTGGTCCTGAGCTTTTTTTTTTTTGGTTGGTAGGCTATTTATTACTGATTCAAATTCAGAGCTCATTATTGTTCTGTTCAGGGATTCAATTTCTTCCAGGCTTAGTTTTGGGAGGGTGTATGTGTCCAGGAATTTATCAGTTTCTTCTAGATTTTCTAGTTTGTGTGCACACAGGTGTTTATTATATTATCTGATGGTTATTTTTATTTCTGTGAGGCCAGCAGTAATATCCCCTTTGTTGTTTCTAATTGTGTTTACTTAGATCTTCTTTCTTTTCTTTCTTAATAGCCTAGCTAGTGTTCTATTTTATTAATTTTTTTCAAAAAATCAGGTCCTGGATTTGTTGATCTTTTGGATGTTTTTTTGGTCTCAATCTCCTTCAGTTCAGATCTGATTTTGGTTATTTCTTGTCTTCTGCTAGCTTTGAAGTTGGTTTGCTCTTGGTTCTTTAGTTCTTTTAGTTGTGATGTTAGGTGTTAAATTGAGATCTTTCTAAGTTTTTGATGTGGGCATTTAGTGCTATAAATTTCCTTCCTAACACTGCCTTAGCTGTGTCCCAAAGATTCTGGTATATTGTATTTTTGTTCTTATTAATTTCAGAGAATTTCTTTATTTCTTCCTTAATTTTATTAAACAAAAGTCATTCAGGAGCAGTTTATTAAATTTCCAAGTAATTGTATGATTTTGAGTGAATTTCTTAGTCTTGATTTCTAATTTGATTGCTCTGTGGTCCAAGAGAGTGGTTGTTATGATTTCAGTTTTTTTTTTTTTTTTGCATTTGCTGAGGAATGTTGGTATCTGATTATGTGGTTGATTTTAGAATATGGGCCATGTGGTGATGAGATGAATGCATATCCTATTGTTTTTAGGTGGAGAGTTCTGTAGATGTCTATCAGGTCCATTTGATCCACTGCTGAGTTCAGGTCCTGGATATCTTTGTTAACTTTCTGCCTCAATGATCTGTCTAATACTGTCAGTTTAGTGTTGAAGTCTCCCACTATTATTGTGTGGGAGTTTTAGTCTCTTTAAAGGGCTCTAATAACTTGCTGTATGAATCTGGGTGCTTTAAAAAGATTATTCCCTTCCTTTCTATGGCTGAGTAATATTCCATTGTATGGATATACCACATTTTGTCCATTCATCTGTTGATGGACATTTAGGTTATTTCCACTTTTTGGCTATTATGACTAATATTATGAATATTCATATACAAGTTTTTTTTTTATGTAAGTGGACATATATTTTAATTTATATACAAGTGAATATGTTTTAATTTCTTTTGGGTATATACTTAGGAATGGGATTACTGGGTCATATACAACTCTATATTTAAGTTTTTAGAGGAACTGCCCAACTCTTCTCCAAAGTGGCTGAAACATTTTACAGTCCCATGAGCAATGTATGAGGGTCCCAATTTCTTTACATTTTTACCAACATTTGTTATTTTCTGTCGTCTTCATATTAGCCATCCTACTGGATGTGAAGTGATATGTCATAGTTGATTTGATTGGCATTTCTCTAATGACTAATGATGTTGAGCATTTTTTCATGTGATTATTGGTCATTTTTAGATCTTCTTTGGAGAAATGTCTATTCAAATCCTTTGCTCATTTTTAAATTGAGCTATTTGTCTTGTTATTATTGAGTTGTAAAAAGTATATATTCTGGATGTTAGATCCCTGTGAGAGATATGACTTGCAATATTCTTCTTCATTCTGTGAGTTGTTTCATTTTCTTGCTAGTGTCCTTTGAAGCACAAGATTTGTTATCTTAGTGAAGTCCAATTTATCTATTTTTTTCTCTGATGGCTTGTACCAGAGTCATACCTAAGAAACTACTGTCTAATCCAAAGTCACAAAGATCTACATCTACTTTTTCTTCTAAGGATTTTATGGTTATAGCTCTTATATTTAGGACTTTCATTTTTTTGGGTTAATATTTTATATGTGGTGTGATATAGGGAGTGCAATTTCATTTTTTTTATTTACACATGGATATACGATTGTCTTAACACAATTTGGAAAAAAATTCTTCCCCTATTGAATTGTCTTGGCACTCTGTTGAATCATCTTTTAATTTCTTTAAAATGCTTTTTGGTAATAAAGAGGTTTTTAATTTTTATTCAAGTCTATAAATCATTACCTTTGTTTCATTTAGGTTTTTGTGTAATGCTTGAAAAGGCTTTCTATGTTGTGGGAAGTCAGGGACCCCAAATGAAGGGACCAGCTGGAGCCATGGCAGAATAACATAAATTATGAAGATTTCATTTTAATATGGACATTTATCAGTTCCCAAATAATACCTTTATAACTTCTTATGCCTGTCTTTAATCTCTTAATCCTGTTATCTTCATAAGCTGAGGATGTACGTCACCTCAGGACCACTGTGATAATTGCGCTAACTGTACAGATTGATTGTAAAACATATGTGTTTAAACAATATGAAATCAGTGCACCTTGAAAAAGAACAGAATAACAGCGATTTTTAGGGAACAAGGGAAGACAACCATGAGGTCTGACTGCTTATTGGGTCAGGAAAAAAAGAGTCACATTTTTCTTCTTTGGTTTTTTTTTTGTTTGTTTGAGATGGAGTCTCGCTCTGTCGCCCAGGCTGGAGTGCAGTGGTGCGATCTTGGCTCACTGCAAGCTATGCCTCCTGGGTTCATGCCATTCTCCTGCCTCAGCCTCCCCAGTAGCTGGGACTACAGGTGACTGCCACCACGTCCGGCTAATTTTTTGTATATTTAGTAGAGATGGGATTTCACCATGTTGACCAGGATGGTCTCGATCTGTTGACCTCATGATCCACCTGCCTTGGCCTCCCAAAGTGCTGGGATTACAGGCGTGAGCCACCGTGCCTGGCTGCATATTTTTCTTCTTGCAGAGAGCCTATAAATGGACGTGCAAATAGGAGAGATATCGCTAAATTCTTTTCCTAGCAAGGAATATTAATATTAATACCCTGGGAAAGGAATGCATTCCTGGGGGGAGGTCTATAAATGGCTGCTCTGGGAATGTCTGTCTTATGCAGTTGAGATAAGGACTGAGATATGCCCTGGTCTCCTGCAGTACTCTCAGGCTTACTAGGGTGGGGAAAACTCCACCCTGGTAAATTTGTGGTCAGATGGGTTCTCTGCTCTCAAACCCTGTTTTCTGTTGTTTAGGATGTTTATCAAGACAATACATGCACCACTGAACGTATCAAGACAATATATGCACCACTGAACATGAACAATACATGCACCTTATCAGTAGTTCTACTTTTGCCCTTTGCTTTGTGATCGTTGTTGGACCCTTATCAGTAGTTCTTCTTTTGCCTTTTGTCCTGTTTCCTCAGAAGCATGTGATCTTTGTTAGACCCTTATTAGTAGTTCTGTTTTTTGCCCTTTGAAGCATTGATCTTTGTACCTACTCCCTGTTCTTACACACCCTCCCCTTTTGAAACCCTTAATAAAAACTTGCTGGTTTTGAGGCTCAGGCGGGCATCTTGGTCCTACCAATATGTGATGTCATCCCTGGCAGCCCAGCTGTAAAATTCCTCTCTTTGTACTCTTTCTCTTTATTTCTCAGCTGGCTGACACTTATGGAAAATAGAAAGAACCTACATTGAAATATTGGGAGTGGGTTCCCCCAATATTTCTGTACTCCAAGGATAATAAAACTATTCTCCTATATGTTCTTTTAATACTCATATGAATGTAAAACAATTCTAATTATAATCTACAAATAAGTTATATTTGTTCATGATGTGAGACAGGGATCTAATTTGTTTTGCTTCCAATTGTATAGCCAATTCTATCAACAGCATTTATTGAAAAGCCAGTATTTTCCTTACTGATTTAAAAGACCAGTTTTTATAACACACCTATCCCATATAGTATATATTTGGTTGTATTTTGGTGCTCTCTATTCGGTTTTCCAGAGAAATGTGGAAATTTCAGTGCCAGCACAGCACAGTTTTAGTACCTATAGCTTTATAGTTTTGATATATGACAAGGCAAGCTCCTCTTATTCTTTTTCAGAATTTATTATTCTTGCCTTGTAGTTCTTTGTAAGTTCTCTGTGTGAACTTACAAAGAACCATTTTGTGTAAAAGGCTTCTTCTCCACTTGTATTATTTCCTTACTATAAATTCCAAGGAGTAAAATTATAAATTCAAAGGGTAAAATAGTTAAGGCTTTTGGAGACTGTTGCCAAATGATCTTCTTAAGGAATTACATTAATTGACACCTCTACAGTTTTCCTATCCTTTATCCCATAATGAAGTATTTTCATTTCTCTCTCTCTCTCTGTCTAGATATATATATATATTCCCCATTTCTCTGGAAAACAGAGTATATATATATATATATACACACACATAGAGAGAGAGAGAGAGAGAGAGAGAGAGAGAGAGAGAGACTGAGTCTTGCTCTGTTGCCCAGGCTTGAGTACTGTAGTGCAATCTCAGCTCACTGCAACCTCCACCCCCCATGTTCAAGTGATTACCTTGCCTCAGCCTCCCAAAGTAGCTGGGATTACAGGCACATACCACCATGCCCAGCTAATTTTTGTATTTTTAGTAGAGATGGAGTTTCACCATGTTCACTAGGCTGGTCTCAAACTCCTGACCTCAAATGATCCACCCTCCTCAGCCTCCCAAAGTGCCGGGATTACAGGCATGAGCTACTGCACTCGGCCCTATTTCAATATACTTTTGAGAGACAGGATCTCACTCTGTCACCCAGACTGGAGTGCAGTGGCACAATCATGGCTCACTGTAGCCTAGACCTCTTGGGCTCCAGCAATTCTCTTGCCTCAAGCTCCTGAGTAGCCTGGACTATAGGTGCACACCATCATGCCCAGCTAATTAAAAAAATTTTTTTTTGTAGAGATAGGGTCTTTCTATGCTGCCCAGGCTTGTCTCAAACTCGTGGCCTCAAACAATCCTCTTGCTTTGGTCTCCCAAAGTGTTGAGATGACAGGTGTGAGTGACTGCACCTTACCTCTTAAAGATCTTGAATATTAACTTGATTGGACTCATTGAGGTGACACAGAACTTTCATCCCCTAATCAGAAAGGCCAAAGGAAGAGTAATCAATGTTTCTAGCCCAGATGGGAGAATATCTGTGTTTGATGGTAGCTACTGCATTTCTAAGTATGGTGTAGAAGCTCTTTGTGACAACCTGAGGCAAGAGCCTCACTGCTGAGGAAGACTTGACCATTGCTGAAGGAGTGTACTCCTGAGTGATAGGCCTGGGTTTCATTCTTACTGATGTCATCTGAAATGAGGGCCTTTGGAAGTGGAATGTCCAAATCTTGCAAATGCATAAGATAATTCATTAGGGAATGCAAAGGAGATATTAGAACTTAGATTTATTCTTATTGCTGTTCCTTTAAAATGTCTACCTGTTTCAAAACTGATGTAATGTTACTATAAGACACATATGCATATGAATATATATTTTATATATACAAAATATATAAAATATACCCCACATGGGAATGATGGGAATGGGTCTGTTACTAAAGAATTAATTGCTTATTAAGTACCTTAAGTCACTAAACCTGACTCATGGTTCCTATGTGGAAAGAGTGAACATCAGAGAGTTAATTTAAGGGCAATGCTGTGTCAAGTGCTCTATTTACTCCTTACAGAAACTCTCTGAGTTAGACAAAATTCTCCACAGCCAAATGAGCCAGAATCTGAACCCAGTTCTGTGGGTGAAAACATTCTGTAATGGCTATACAATAAATACAATAAATACAAATGCAGGGATATACCAGGTGCTCAGGGGCACCAATGACAGGGTGACTTACCTTCTCTTGGTGCAGAGAGAAGACTTCACAAAGGAACTGAGTTCTAGCCCATGCAGGTAGGTAAGAAGAGAAAAGGCATTCTGGGTGAAAGGAAGAGACAAGGATAGGAATGAACTTGGATATTCAAGGAACTAAATGTCTCTAAGCATGGCTGTTGCAGAGGGTGGGTCAGTGAGAGAGATATGAGACTGGGCTGGCAAGTGGCAGCACTAACACCTCTCTCCTCTTGAAGCTCTTCAGATCTGGTAAGGAAGCAGTCTGTATTTCTTGTCCCTTTGAGTTTGTACTTGGACATTGTCCCCAGATGCCTGGGTATACTCTTTCATGTCCTTCCCTGACTTATATGCCTTTCTTAAAATATTTTGCCTTGGACATTCTTTGTAAAGAAGGGATAGGATTGATTAAGTCACAGTGTCATCACCTGATGGGCTCTTCCTGCCCACTGCACAGACAAAACCAGTTCACTGAGACTGTGGTGGTATTACAGTAAAGAAAGAGTTTAACTGACATGAGGCTGGCCATGTAGAACTGGAATTATCTCTCAAATCAGTCTTCTGAAAGGCTCAGAGGTTAGGGATTTTTAAGGAGAGTTTGGTGGGCAGGAAACTAGGGAATAGGTGTCACTGATTGTCTAGGGATATAATGATGGGGGTGTGGAAAATGGTCCTCATGCACTGAGTCTGCCTCTGGGGGTGGGCCCACAGGACCAGTTGAGTCATGAGCCATGAGTCCAGGTGGTGTCAGTCAGTTGCCTGAATCAAAAAATCTGAAATACATCTAAAAAGACAAATCTTAGGTTTTGCTGTAATGATATTATCTATAGGAGCAATTGGGGAAATAAAAAATCTTGTGACTTGAGCAGTAAGGAATTACAGAAACTACACATATCTTCTACAGTTGATTTTCTTTTCTTTTCTTCTTTTTTTTTTTTGTGACCGAGTCTCACACTGTGGCCCAGGCTGGAGTGCAGTGGCATGATCTCAGCTCACTTCAACCTCTGTCCTGGGTTCAAGAGATTTTCATGCCTCGGCTTCCTGAGTAGCTGGGACTATAGGTGTGAGCCACCACACCCGGCTAATTTTTGTATTTTTAGTAGAGATGAGATTTTACCATGTTGGCCAGGCTGGTCTCAAACCCTGACCTCAGGTGATCTGCCCTTTTTAGCCTCCCAAACTACTGGGATTACAAGCATGAGCCACACCTGGCCTGATTTTTTTTAACATAAAATATATTCTGTTTTCATATTCTGCAGCATGCCCCTTTTATTCAAGATAGTTTATCAATCTACACATATTAATACATGTAGATCTTGTCCTTTTTAGCCGCTGTATAATATTCTATTAAATTTACACCTTTTTTAGATTAATGAACCCTTGTTTTCCATTTTTCATTACTAAGAACCATGCTACAATGAACATCCTCCTAAATGCCTCATTGTAAATATATACAAGTGATTCTCTAGTATATACCTAGAAATCAAATTTCTGGTCACATTAAAAATATGTATTTATTTATTTTAAAATATTAATTTAAAATTTTTAATTAAAAGTACATACATATGGTAAAAAAAGACTTCAATAAAAGAGGTGATATGTAAGTCCTGGCAGGGCACAGTGACTCATGCCTGTAATCCCAGAACTTTGGGAGGTCAAGGTTGGTGAATGCTTGAGCTCAGGAGTTTTGAGATCAGCCTGGCGGACATGGCAAAATCACATCTCTACAAACAAATAAAAAAATTAGCCAGGCAAGGTGATGCACACCTATAGTCCCAGCTACCCAGGAGGCAGAGGTGGTAGGATTTCTTGAGCCCAGGAAGTTGAGGCTATAGTGAGCCATGTTCATGCCACTACACTCCAGGCTGGGCAACAAAGTGAGACTCTGTCTCAAAAAATGAAAAAATGTAAGTCTTTCCCTCTCCCTCAGGACTGTCTCCCAGTTTTCCTGTTCTCTTCCCTAGAGGAAAGCAATATTGCTAGTTTCTTGGGTATTTTTCTAGAGCTATTCAGTGTCCCATTTTAACATAAATATTGCTTTATGATACATTCTATTATGTACTTTGCTTTTTTATATTGAAGCAGTCTCAAATATGCAGAAAAGTTGCAAATACAGTGTAAAAAACCTTTTTTTTTTGAATTGAGACCAAGTTGCTAACATGATGCCCTATCACATTTGAATACTTTAGTTGTATTTCCTATTAACAAGGACATTCTCCTACAGAGCCACAATATAGCCATCAACATCAGGAAATGGACATTGTTACATTTCTATCATTTAATCTTAGACCCTACTTATGTTTCACCAGTTGACCAGATATTGTTCTTTGTAGTCAAAGATTCAGTTCTGAACCATATGTGGCAGTTAGTTGTCAGTCTCTTAGCCTCTTTCAATCTGCAACAATTCTTCATTCAGTCTTTCCTTGCCTTTCATGCCTGTGATGGTTAATACTGAGTGTCAACTTCATTGGATTGAAGAATGCAAAGTATTGATCCTGGGTGTGTCTGTGAGAGTGTTGCCAGTGGAAATTGGAGTCAGTGGGCTGGGAAAGGCAGACCCACCTTTAATCTGGGTGGGCACCATCTAATCAGCTGCCAGGGTAGCTACAATATAAAGCAGGCAGAAAAACATAAAAAGATTAGACTGGCCTAGCTTCCTAGCCTAGCCTATATCTTTCTCCCATGCTGGATGCTTCCTGTCCTCAAACATCAGACTACAAGTTCTTCAGTTTTGGGACTCGAACTGGCTCTCCTTTCTCCTCAGCTTGCAGATGGCCTATCGTGGGACTTTGTGATCATGTGAGTTAATACTTAGTAAACTCCCCTTTACATATATATATCCATCCTATTAGTTCTGTCCCTCTAGAGAACCCTAATACAATGACTTAAACACTTTTTTAAAAATTAGTACAAATTCATGGGGTTACAGGCATAGATTGCATATTGGTCAAGGCAAGGCTTTTAAGGTATCTATCACCCAAATAATATGCATTGTACCCATTAACTTTCTTTCTCATAATCTGCCCTCTCCCTTCCAATTCTCCATTATCTGTTATTCTACTCACTATGTCCACGTGTACATGTTTTTTAGCACCCATGTATGACTGAGAACATGAGGTTTTTGACTTTCTGTGCCTGGCTTGTTTCAGTTAAGATAATGGCCTCCATTTCCATCCATGTTGCTGCAAAATACATGATTTTATTCTTTATGGCTAAATAGTGTATTTTATATATATCTATATAATTTTCTTTATCCATACATCTATTGATGGACATTTAGATTGATTTCATATCTTTGCTATTGTGAACAGTGCTATGATGATCATACAAGTACAGACATCTTTTTGATATATTGATTTACTTCCCTTGGATAGATACTCAGTAGTGGAATTGCTGGATTGAATGGTAATTCTATTTTTAGGTTTTTGAGAAATCTCCATACTATTTTCCATAGAGATTGTACTAATAAACATTTCTACCAAGAGTGTGTGAGTTCCCTTTTCTCTATGTCTTGTAAACTCTTTGTTTTTTGTTTTTTTTAATAATAGCTGGGATAAGATGACATTTCAGTGTGGTTTTACTTTGCATTTCTGAGCATTTTTTCATATATCTGTTGCTCATATATGTGTCTTCTTTTGAAAAATATCTATTCATATTCTTTGGCCACTTTTTTTATGAAGCAGGGTCTCACTCTGTCACCCAGGCTTTGAGTGCATTGGCATGATTTCAACTCACTGGAACCTCTGCTTCCCAGGCTCAAGTGATCCTCCCACCTCAGCCTCTTGAGTAGCTGAGACCACAGGCATATGCCACCACATCTGGCTAATTTTTATTTATTTATTTATTTTGTGAAGAAGGGGTTTTACTGTGTTGCCCGTGCTGGTGTTGAACTCCTGGGCTCAAGCAACCTACCTGCCTTGGCCTCCCAAAGTGCTGGGATTACAGGCATGAGCCACCATGCTCAGTTTTTGCCTGCTTTTTAATGGGGTTATTTGTTTTTGTTTTGGTTGAGTTGTTTGAGTTCCTTATATATTTTGGACATTAGTTTACTGTCAGATAAATATTTGCAAATATTTTCTCCCATTCTACAGTTTTTTGTTTTTTTTTTTTTTGAGATGGAGTCTTGCTCTGTCACCCAGACTGGAGTGCAGTGGCACAATCTTAGCTCACTGCAACCTCCATCTCATGGGTTCAAGTGATTCTCTGGCCTCAGCCTCCCAAGTAGCCAGGACTATAGTCCTGTGACACCATGCCCAGCTAATTTTTTGTATTTTTTTTTTAGTGGAGAAGGGGTTTCACCGTGTTAGCCAGGATGGCCTCGGTCTCCTGACCTTGTGATCTGCCTGCCTCGGCCTCCCAAAGTGTTGGGATTATAGGCATGAGCCACCGTGCCTGGCCCCCATTCTACACTTTTTTTTTCTCCACTCTGTGGATGGTTTCTTTTGCTGTGCAGAGGCTTTTTAGTTTAATGAAGTCCTATTTGTCTATTTTGTTTTTTGTTGCCTGTGTTTTGATGCATGATCTAAACACATTTGAAGGTTACAAACCAACTTATGCTGCAGAATGTCCCTCAATTTGGCTTTATCTGATATTTCCTTGTGGCTAAATTCAGCAGGAATATCACACAAGTGAGCTGTATTCCTCTTATCAGATACTCTCAGGTGGTGTATAATTTCAATTTGTCCCATTACTGACAATGCTCACTTTCCTCACTTGGTTCAGGTGGTATCTTCTAGGCTTCTTTACTATAATTTCCTTTGGTAATTAGTAAGTGTTTTGTAGGGAGGTAACTATGAAAATATGTAAATATTGTATTGCCCATTAACTAATTAATTAATATCAATGTATTAGTCAGCTTAGGGTTACCATAAAAAACCCATAGATGTTCCCAACCTGGTAGAGTAGAATCTGGTTGGTGGTGACCATCTCATACCAGCCAGGGACAAAGCAACCCCTTGTTTATCCTAGCTTGGCTTTTGGTTTGTGCCCATGCTTGGTTCATGCCTTGGACACATGGAAGAAGGAAAAAAGAATACCATAGAGGGGGTGGCTTAAACAATAAAAATTAAGTTTCTCACAGTTCTGGAATCTGGAAAGTTCAAGATCAAAGTCCAGCCTGGTTTGGTTTCTGGTAAGGGCTCTCTTCCTTGCTTGTAGATGGCAGTCTTCTTGGTGTGCCCTCAGATGGCAGAGAGAGAGAGGTCTCTTTCTTTTATAAAGCCCCACCTTTATGACTTCATTTAACCTTAATTACTTCATAAAGGCCCTATTTCCAAATACATATCTACAAAGACATTGGGAGTTAGGCTTTCAACATATGACTTGTGGGAGAATACAATTCAGTCCATTAGTATGGACTCAAGGTTTTCTATCTTATTTGATTGGTTATTATCTATTGATTTCAATAATTATTTTGATGCTTAAATTATCATTTGTTTAGCTGGTGGGACCCCTTTCAAACCAGCTTGGCTCATCTTGTATTTTCCCTGCATCAGCTCTGAAGTCAGCCATTTCTCCAAGCAGATTTTTTCCTTTCAATGGGGGAATGGTATTTAGAAGCCACGATCTTAGTACTATGTATTTGCATTATTATTGAGATCTTGCTGCTCCCAGGCCCTCTCAGGGAGAAAGGGAACACACACACACACACACACACACACACACACACACATATATATATACACACACCCAAAGATATTCAGGTTTAAGTATTGCTATGGTTTGAATGTATCCCCCCAAAAGTTTGTTAGAAACTTAATCCCCAATGCAACAGTGTTGGGAGGTGGTGCCTAATAAGAGGTAATTAGGTCATGAGGGTGAAGCCCTACATGTATGGATTAAGGCCATTTTTGAAGGAGTGGGTTGGTTATTGTGGGAGTGGGTTTCTGAAAAAAAGATGAGTTTGGATGATCTTCTTTCTCTGCCTTGTGTGCTCACGTCCATCTTCCACTCACGTTATCATGCAGAAAGAAGACCCTAGCCAGATGACAGTGCCATGCTCTTGGACTTTCCAGCCTCCAGAATCATAAGCCAAATAACCTTCTATTATTTGTAAATTACCCAGTTTGTGGTATTCTGTTATAGCAGCAGAAAATAGACTAAGACAAGTATCTATCTACCTATCTACCTACCCCCTCTATGTACTGAAAATCTTGACTTCACATTGTGAACAGAAGTTCTCTGAAAATGAGTTTGGAAGAAAGAGACTTTATTCCAGAGAACAAATTGCAAACTGGAGAGATGCAGCCTTCATTGTAAAATGAAGGTGCATTCCAGAGAACAAAGAGAGGACTCAGGTATTATAGCAAAAGTTTCTCTGCCCAGGTTCCCAATCAAGTCTATTTATGCAAATGAAGTATGGAAAAACTTAGTTCTGATTGGTCAGTGCAGCTGAGTTCTGATTGGTCAATACCACTGAGCCCTGATTGGCTCATACAACTAAACCCTGAGTTGGAGGCAGGTGATCTCTGATTGGTTGATTTCCAAACCCCAACAGAAATTTCTGTCAGTTGTTTCTTTCCAACTACCAACGGGGGATATTTCTGGGTGCAGTTTATCTTGGCACCCACAAAAGGAACTGGTTTGGCTTGATCATAGAAAGGAAGTTCCTATGATAGTTTTTGTTTTTTTTGAGATGGAGTCTCACTCTTGTAACCCAGGCTGCAGGCTGGAGTGCAGTGGCACGATCTTGGCTCACTGCAACCTCTGCCTCCTTTGTTCAAGTGATTCTTCTGCCTCACCCTCCTGAGTAGCTGGGATTATAGGTGGGTGCCACCACACCCGGCTAACTTTTGTATTTTTTTAAGTAGAGACGGGGTTTTATCATGTTGGCCAGGCTGGTTTTGAGCTCCTGACCTCAATTGATCCACCTACCTCGGCCTCCCAAAGTGTTGGGATTACAGGCATGAGCCACCGCACCCAGCGGATAGTTTTAAAACATCTTTCTGAGAACACAGAGTATAAGACTGTTCTTAATGTGGTTTGGATCTGTGTCCCCACCCAAATCTCATGTTGAATTTTAATCCTCAGTGTTGGAGGAAGGACCTGGTGGGAGGTGGTTGAATCACAGGGGCAGATTTCTCTCTTTTTGTTTTCATGATAGTGAGTGAGTTGAAACCGGGTAATGGGCAGAGGTTGGAACAATTTGGAGGGCTCAGAAGAAGACAGGAAAATGAAAGTTTGGAACTTCTGAGAGACTTGTTGAATGGTTGTGACCAAATGCTGGTAGTGATATGGACAGTGAAGTCCAGGCTGAGGAGGTCTCAGATGGGGATGAGGAACTTAATGGAAATTGGAGCAAAGGTGACTTTTATTATACTTTAGCAAAGAGGTTGGAGGCATTGTGTCTCTGCTCTAGAGATCTGTGAAACTTTGAGCTTGGGAGTGATGATTTAGGGTATCTGGTGGAAGAAATTTCTATGCAACAAAGCATTCAAGGTGTGGCCTGGCTGCTTCTAGCAGCCTGTGCTTATATTCATGAGCAAAGAAATGACATAAAACAAAAACTGGAACTTATATTTAAAAGGGAAGCAGAGCATAAAAGTTTGGAAAATTTGCAGCCTGGCCATGTGGTAGAAAAGAAAACCCCATTTTCAGGGAAGGAATTCAAGTCAGCTACAGAAATTTGCCTAAGAGGAGCCAAATGTTAGTAACAAAGACAATGGGGAAAATGCCTTGAAACCATGACAGAGACCTTCACAGCAGCCCCTCCCATCACAGGCCCAGAGGCCTAGAAGGGTTTCTTGGGCCAGGCCCAGGGCTCTGCTGCCCTGCGCAATCTTGGAACAGTGCTCCCTGCACCCCAGCTGCTCCAGCTCCAGCTACGGTTCAAAGGGCTCCAGATATATCTCAGGCCACTCTTCAGAGGGTGCAAGCCATTAAGACTTGTCAGCGTCTTTGTGGTGTTAAGCCTGTGGGTGTGCAGAGGGAAGAAGTTGAGGGTTGGAAGCTTCCACCTAGATTTCAGAGAATTTATGGAAACACCTGGATGTCCATGCAGAATTCTGATGCAGGGGTGGAGCCCTCATGGAGAACCTCTACTAAGACAGTGTGGAGGGGAAATATGGGGTTGGAGCCCCCACATAGAGTCCCCACTGGGGTACTGCATAGTGGAGCTGTGAGAAGAGGACCACTATCCTCCAGACACCAGAATGGTAGATCCATTGTCAGCTTGTACCATGTACCTGAAAAAGCTGCAGGCACTCAATGCCAGCCCTTGAGAGCAGCCATGGGAGCTGAGCCCTGCAGGCCAGAGGAGCAGTACTGCCCAAGGCCTTGGGAACCCACCCCTTGCATCAGTGTAGCCTACATGTGAGACATGGAGCCAAAGGAGATTATTTTGGGGCTTCAAGATTTACTGACTGCGCTGCTGGATTTTGGACTTGCATGGGACCTGTAGCCCCTTTGTTTTGGTGATTTATCTCTTTTGGAATGGGTGTATTTATTCAATGTCTGTAGCCCCATTGTATCTTGGAAGTAACTAACTTGTCTTTAATTTTACAGGCTCACAGGCAGAAGGGACTTGCCTTGCCTCAGACGAGGCTTTGGACTGTGGACTTTTGAGTTAATGCTGAAATATGTTAAGATTTTGGGAGACTCTTGAGAAGTGATGATTGTATTTTGTAATGTGAGAGGAGCCTGACATTTGGGAGGGGCCAAGTGCAGAATGATACAATTTGAATCTGTGTTCCTGCCCAATCTTATGTAGAATTGTAATTCATAATGTTGGAGGAGGGGGCCTAATGAGAGGTGATTGGATCATGGGGGCAGATTTCCCGCTTGCTGTTCTCATGATAGTGAGTGAGTTCCCATGAGATCTGGTGGTTTAAAGGTGTATAGCACCTCCCCCTTCACTCTCCTCTTCCTGCTCCTGCATGTAAGATGTGCCTACTTGTCCTTTGCTTTCTGCCATGGTTGTAAGTTTCCTGAGGCCTTCTCAGCCATACTTCCTGTAACTTTGAGCACCTCAGTTAGCCATGGGGAATTCATTTTGTCTGTTGGCCAGGGACATACTTCGACATTTCCCTCCCTTTGGTTGAAACCTGCCACGGGCAGCATTGACTACCAGTGTTATGTCTTTGTCCCATATTATTGTTGAAGTGACGTGGCTACCTGCTCTGGGTCCATGTAGTCCCTTGGTGGGACTTCTGTGACTGAGAGACTCATAGCCAATTTGAACAGCCTGGGCCAGGCAAGGTAGAAAGTCAGGTAAGCAACTGTTAATTGTCTAAGAGTGTTCCTTGTTGGAGTTTGGCAGAGGCATCAGGAAATTAGGAGAATTCAGGGTGTAGTTCAGTCTACAGGTAGATAACAAGGATCTGAAAACAATGTTCAGGTCTACAATATAGTAACAGTTATATAGTTTTTCTTTGGAAACATAAGTTTTTCTTTTTACACTGATTTTATAGGAATCTTAAATTTAAAACCTTTTGAGTTTAGGAAGCCAAATGAAGGCAAACTTTAGATTTCACTTACAATCTTAGTGTCCTTGGGCATGCCTGGAAGTAGCAATTTTGACTCACTTACTGTAAGCCTGGGAACTCTTGAAGCCACGCATTTTATGTACATTCTTAAATATGACATTTCAGTCAAAACCTTGATATTATAACTGAGAATTCCAGCTGTATCCTGCTTATAGAGAGCATGTAAATAAAATAAGCATACTCACAAATAGTTTCTAAATTTTGGAGATCTCAAGTAGGGAGAAAAAGCAAATGCTTCCACTTTTGTTAACAAAAGGATATTTTACTAAATTATTACAAACTATAAAAAATTATGAAGTAAATTTCCTTGAATCTGAAAAACAAAACATGTAAGAAAAGAATCCTCTAAATAAAAGTCATAAAACATTATCCTTATCAATTACTTAATTTCATGTAATCAATTTTACCTTGCTTGACACTGATCAGCAGTTCCATGAAAAGCAATTTTGGACTATAGCTGATTGACAACACATGTCACTATATCTCAGAATTTTATCACATGCAATTTTGAAACACATTTTAATAACACATTTACACATGTAACTTAAAGAAAGTTAAAAATAATTTTTATTTGACAATGCTTCCTAATAATATCTAAAAGATGTAATTTAGGGCTTTGATCCCAGGAAACCTTCCAAAGATGTCACAAGGTTTAAAGTTCAAAGTATCTGATTCAATAGAATCAAAGTTCGCTGCAAGATGATAGTTATTCATTTAACCAGACTGACAATCAAAAGATGTCAAAAACAATAGAAAAAGTTACATGAATGTAAAAACCTTAACCCTTTTAAAGCTCAGTTTTCCTAAGTAATGAAAAACCTAATAAAGATAACTTGAAGCACAGGAAATTATCTTGGTAAAACAGAATCTTTGTTTCTTAGGCCAATTACCCACAAGGCAAAGAAAAGAAAATCTCTTGCAATGTGATTGCTTTTTCTTTTGGTAAGTTCATTTAGATAACCTGAAAGTTAAACCTGATGAAAAGTGAACTGGCAGAACCAGAAAAATGTTACAGCAGTCAACAAAAAGGTTGAAGGAGAATGTTATCATCCCAACCAAGCAAAAACCATATCTTTTTAGGATAGAAAGAAGGAGAGCTGTATTTCCAACCTGAAACTAGGGAAAGAAGTTAGATAGATTCCAGGGAGAAATGTGGCAGAAATAGAAACTGTTTGTAATTGAGAGGATGGCTGTCAAAGAAAAAAATTTCAGAATTAATCAAAACCTCTTATAATTTTACTAAGAGCAAATCTACATTCTAAGAAAACCTTGCTATTCTAACACAGGGGACAAAATCTGCATCAGTGTGTTTTTCACATCAAAGTTCAATCCCTAGTAAGACCCATAAATAATTTCCCTCCAATTGTAGACAAATTGATGACACAGAAAATTTCCTCTATAAATGCTATTTTTATAAACCTTATCATGACTTACTCAGACCATTTATGATATGCTTGGACTTTCTGCTTTTTCTTACACTTTCTCTTTCTTAAATAACCAATCATTTTACTCTAGGAGAAAAATTTGCCATATAGCATTCTTTCTTATACAAAATAATCCTCTTTCTTTTCAACCTTTCTTACCAAAAATGCATCATATTCTTCTCATATACTTACATATGGAATGGTCTTTTTCATCTCTAGTAGTTTAATCACACACATTAGTTATAACGTCAACTCTTAGAAACCCTAATTTTCAATGAAAACCCAGGAAGTTATCAATTTTTCTTTTGAGACAGAGTCTCACTCTATCACCCAGGCTGGAGTGCAGTGGCACAATTTTGGCTCACCTCAACCTCCGCCTCCTGGGTTCAAGCTATTCTCGTGTCTCAGCCTCCCAAGTAGCTGGGACTACAGGCACACACCACCACACCTGGCTAATTCTTATATTTTTAGGACAGATGGGGTTTTGCTGTGTTGGCCAGGGTAGTCTCAAACTCCTGACCTCAGGTGATCCACCTGCTTTGGCCTCCCAAAGTGCTGGGATTACAGACATGAGCCACCACACCCAGCTAGAAGTTATCAACTCTTAACCACCAATCACATACCAAAAATTCATGAATACACATTTTACAATTTCCAGAGACATAGGCTTTCTAACAAAACAACTCTTTAATATGAAACAGGACATTTCTACTAACAGATTCAAAAAACTTTTGTTTTTCTTGGAAATAAGAAGCCAGCAGTATATGAGCCTATACTTATATTCAACAACAAATATCTTGGCATTATGTTTTATCTGGAAATGACCTAGACATTCAATGAACATCCATCATTTAACTTAGCTTAACTAAACTCTAAGGGTATACTTACCAAAGAGATTTAAAAAACCTTCCCAAGTAAACATATTACAAAACATAAACCATTATCAAAAGCTAATTTACAAAATTTATCCTGTCCACATTCACCAAATCCATTCACTCTCAAATAATTATGCCTAGAAAATTTCCAGAGACATCAAACAAATCTAGCCATTATCCCAAGCTGTTTCTGTCAACCAATTGTACATTATTGCATTCCAGGCAAATATTACAAAAGCAAGAACTCTAAAGTTAAATACATGCACATTTTGCTGATAACTCAGAAGATGCAGCAATTTACATCAAAGCAACAATATTAGTCTAGTCCCATCTGCCAAAAGATGACTAAATCACATTAACTTGAAAAGCATTTCAGGTTATTCACTTAATCTATGAGTATTCCTTTTTTTTTTTTTTAAGAGATGGGCTCTCACTGTCACCCAGGTTGGAGTGCAGTGGCCCAATCATAGCTGACTGCAGCCTCAAAATCCTGAGCTCAAGTGATCCTCCCACCCCAGCCTCCTGAGGAGCTTGGATTACAGGCATAAGCCATTGCACCTGGCAAGTACTCATTTATTTATAAAACAATTTGGAACTATAGACAATATATGAATAGATATGTAAACATATATATGCACAAAAATACAGACACAAATAAAGATCTTATAGCTTTTGTTTTAAAACTTAGCCATGAGTTAAGTAAAACTCATTAGTTTAAAAAAACAATTTGATTCCAACTGCATTTCTGTAAATGGAACAGGTTGAAATTTATCTGTTCCACATGGCTGAAGCCTTTATTGAGCTTTAAAGAAAATAGGGTAGCAAATTTATACCTCAAGCACAGAAGGAATTTAAGCTTTTTCAAGAAATCTGGGTGTGTTAGAAGAGGATTAAAATGGGTATCAATGTAACATACAATTGCAGGAATTTCTCACAGGACTTTACAAGAAACACACAGACAAGTTCAGAAAAAATTAAGAAATGTTTCCAAAATAACCAGCTGAAAGAGTGAAAGAGGCAGGAGAAAGTGAGGGATAAAGGACAAGTGGCAAAAAGATTTTCTGAAAGAAAGACTGGAAGAAGACAGGAAGACAGGAAGAGTGGCAGAAAGGGGAATGAAGACAGGAAGAGTGGCAGAAAGGGGAGTCTAGTGGAAGAAGTTTCTTCCAGAGGGTTTTTTGCAGTTTTAGTTTCAGGCTTACAAGCTCTAATCTCTCTTTCTATTTCATTAAGGCATTCACTCAATTTGGAATTTTTTTTTCTCTCTCTCTTTCTGAGACAAGATCTCACTCTGTCACCCAGGCTGGAGTGCAGTGGTGCAATCTTAGCTCATTGCAGTCTCTGCCTCCCTGGTTAAAGTGATTCTCATGCTTCAGCCTCCCAAGTAGCTGGGACTACACGTGTGCACCACCATGCCCAGCTAAGTTTTGTATTTTTAGTAGAGATGGGGTTTCACCATGTTGCCCGGGCTGGTCTCGAACTCCTGACCTCAAGTGATCCACCCACCTTGTCCTCCCAAAGTGCTGGGATTACAGGCATGAGCCATCACATCCAGCCTGGAATTATTTTCTCTTAAGGGAGGCAATAGTAGCCTTTTGATTCTGTTTAGAATTTTCTAAAGGACCAAGCCAAATGCCCATCAATGATAGACTGGATAAACAAAATGTGGTACATGTTCACTATGGAATATTATGCAGCCATAAAAAGGAATGAGATCATGTCCTTTGCAGGGACATGGATGAAATTGGAAACCATCATCCTCAGCAAACTAACACAGGAATAGAAAACCAAACACCGTATATTCTCATTCATAAGTGAGAGTTGATCAATGAAAACACATGAACACAGGGAGGGGAACTACACACACTGGGTCCTGTTGCGGGGTGGGGGCAAGTGGAGAGAGAGCATCAGGACAAATAGCTAATACATCTTGGGCTTAAAACATAAATGATGGGTTGATAAATGCAGCAAACCATCATGGCACATGTATACCTATATAACAAACCTGAATGTTCTGCACATGTATCCCAGAACTGAAAGTAAAATAAAATAACTTTCAAAAGGTCCAGTTGCACTGCAGAGAGCCCCTAGTCCTGGGAAACGAGGTGCAGCCACCCCCTTGCCTGTCATGTAATGCACATTCCTGGGAAATCTGGTGCTAAACCATTTGTAGATAACTTGCTTCAAAAAAAAAAAAAAAAAAAAAAAAGGCCAATTGGGAAAAAAAGACTTTCTGTCTGCAGCCATACCACCTTGAATGTGACAGATCTCATCTGAAAAAAAAACTTTCCATTATCTCTGGCAGTTTTGGTGTTTTCTATTCCAATTGTGCAAGCAGGAACATTTGAAATTTCAAAAGAGCTCCATTTCTGCCAAGGAAGTTTAGGATTATCCTAGGTAATTTTTGTCCAGAGACTTAGCCAATTGTAACCCCCTGGATTATAATTTTTGCCTATAAAGCCAGCTGGAGTGCTGAAAAGTGGCTGATCAGCAGAGAAAACTTAAAATACAAGCTACCCATTGCACTGACTTAACAAAGACATCCCTTCCCTTCCAGTGTCCTTAGCGTGAATGTCTCCACAAAACTTTTGCACTGACCTGACAAATGCATCCTTTCAAGTGCAGTAGAAGTCCATGCATCCTGGCAAAACTGAAGTGTAAGCATATCCCACGAAGTATGAGGGTACCCCACAAAGTGCAAGCATATCCCGCAAATGGGTACCTTGTGGAGCCAGATGAACAGGCTTCCTGAAGAAAATTAAGTCTGTGAGACCTTAGCCAAAGCATGGGAATTCAAGAGGACTTACTGGAGGCCACCCCCCTACTCACCTCCCATCCTGAAGACAACTGAGGCCAAGAAGACAACTGAGTCCAAGGGGCTCTTGCAGGCCCTAATGTATTGGTTTAGGATGATGCAGGGAGGAGAGTTGTAGTTTGCTTCAAATCCCACTTCTGATGCCAAGAATGCGAATGAAAGTTCTCTGAAAAAGGGAGTGCCAGGGTGGGCCCATGGGCCTCCTCCGGTGGTGCTGGGCTTGAGGGCCTGAGCAAGGCACAGCCCTCACGAAGTGGCCAGGATCTCCTCAGGGATGGCTTTGGGTGGAAGCTCTTGAGAACTCCTCTCAATCTGGCTTGGGGCTTGCCCTCACTCTCCTCATCTTCTGCCTCTCTCCCAGTCGCAGCCCTGTGCCTGCCATGGAGAAGATGGAGCTGATCCTAGAAGGCCAAGCTGGCTGAGCTGGCCAGATGGTATGACTACATCACTACCTGGGTGAAGGCTGTGACAGAGCAGGGCACCAAGCTGTTCAACGAGGAGATCAACCTGCTTTCAGTGGTTTACACATACATGGTCAGGGGATCACAGGTCTGCCTAGAGGGTCATCTTGAGCATTGAGCAGAAAACTGTTACCTTTGACAAGAAGTTGCAGCTGATTAAGGGCTATCAGGAGAAAGTAGAGTCTGAGCTGAAATCCATCTGTACCACAGTCCTGGAATTGCTGGATAAGTATTTAATAGCTGATGTGACTAATCCAGAGAGTAAGGTCTTCTAATTGAAAATGAAGGGAGATTACTTCCTGTACCTTGTGGAAGTTGCAAGTGGTGATGATTGAAAACAAGATAGATAATTCCCAAGGAGCTTACCAAGAGGCATTTGATACAAGCAAGAAAGAGAGGCAATTCACCCACCCAGTCTACCTGGGGCTTCCTCTTAACTTTTCTGTATTTTACTGTGAGACCCTTAATAATGCAGAGCTCACCTGCATGCTGAATAAAACAGATACACCTCAGAACTTGATACACGGAATGAAGATTCATACAAAGACAGCACACTTACCTGCTTAGAGACAACCTAACACTATGGATATCAGTCAGTGCAAGGAAGAATGTGATACAGTAGAAGGGGCTGAAAACTAAATGCATAAAGGGTGTCATCCTTCCTTCCTTCAAGAAACCTTTTTATGCATCTTCATTCCTTATTCCACTTGAATTTCCTATAGCAAAGAAACCCATTCATGTGCTTGGAATTCACTGTTTATAGTTTTTTCACACTGCATCTTTGGGAAAACTCCATTCCCTGATTTTTGTTTGTCTTGGCCTTCCTGGTGTGCAGTTACTGCTGTAGGAAAGCATTCATAGCTTAATTTCATATAAACATAAGTACCTTCCAAATGCTTATGTAGAGGACTAAAAAATGTACCTGGTATTTAAGTAATCTGAACCAGTTTTGCAAATGGCTGTGTTTTGTATTACTGTGAAGATATAAAAATGTAGTTAATTATAATTTAAAGAATGTTCTGCCAAGACCAGCTCAGTTGTGGAGACCCTAACCCAGAGGTGCTAGAGGAATTAAAGACACACACACAGAAATATAGTGTGTGGAGTGGGAAATCAGGGGACTGACAGCCTTCAGAGATGAGAGCCATGAACAGAGATTTACCCACATATTTATTGACAGCAAGCCAGTGATAAACATTGTTTCTATAGATTATAGATGAATTAAAGTATTCCTTATGGGAAACAAAGGGATGGGCCGAAACAAAGGGATGGGCCAAAACAAAGGGATGGGCTCTGGCTAGTTATCTGCAGCAGAAACATGTCCTTAAGGCACAGATCGCTCATACTATTGTTTGTGGTTCAGGAATGCCTCTATGCGGTTTTCTGCCCTGGGTGGGCCAGGTGTTCCTTGCTCTCATTCTGGTAAACCCACGGCCTTCAGCGTGGGCATTATGGCCATCACGAACATGTCACAGTGCTGCAGAGGTTTTGTTTATGGCCAGTTTTGGGGCCAGTTTATGGCCAGATTTGGGGGCCTATCTCCAGCAGTGTTCCATGTAACTTCTTAATTTCTACATTCCCTCCCTTACTCTTTGGGGGTTTCTACTCAATAATCAACTTTTCCATGCTCTTAATGCATTCTTTTTAGTAGAAATCCAGAAATATCAGATTGAATGGAAAAGCACTTGCCATTTCTGGGTTGAGGTGTCACAAATTGAAATGTCTCCTTATCACATATTATGGAGGTCATATGTATCTGTGGAAAGAGTAAATAAGAGTTTCCTTATTCACTTTTCATTTGCTGCTGTTTAAGTTGGCAGCTTTCCCTCCCAATAAAAATTCATTTACACTTCCTGCCTTTATAGTTCTGGTATCTACTTTACTATGTAATAGAAGTAGCATGTTGCTGCCCGAATACTAGCATTTCTTTTGGCAAACTGAAGTACATGTCACTTCTTAACACACTAGAAAGGGGAAACAAAGCACACAAGTCCAAGTCTAAAACTTTAGTACATTTCTATGCAGATTTGTGTATATGTAAGAGGGTGTCCTGTTTGTCTAGTGATTGTTATTTAGTTGGACAACTGTTGTGTGTTGCTCATCATTGACTAAGTCCCAAAAAAGCCTTGTGAAAATGTTGTGCCCTATGTAACAGCAGAATAACATAAAATAAAATTACATTAAAAGTAATGGCAGAACCACAATTACTATTGCACCAACCTAATATAAACCATTTACTGTGGCTTTGTAACAATTGCATATTCCTATATTAAGGGACGGGTGAATTTACTACTTTCTAAAGTTTATTGATAATTCCCTTTTGTGTAAAATGTGGTAGTGATACCTATATTTCTGCATCATGATATACTTGTCTAGGGATGCCTGGACATGCATAAGATTGGACTGCATTTCTTAGAATGTATTACTATAGATCAGTCTCCTAGGCCATCTCTTCCTCAGACATAGATCATATCTGGTTAAGTGTTATGTGAAATAAAGTGAGCATTTTAAAACTTTAAAAAAAGTTATCTGAAAAGGAATTTGGAGGAAAGTAACTTTATTCCAGTAAACAATTTCCAAGCTGGGTCCAGCCTTCAGTGTAAAATGAAGGTGCATTCCAGAGAACAAAGAGTGGTTTTGGTTTTATAGCAAAAGTTCCTTTCCAGGTTCTCAATCAGGTCTGTTTACGCAAATGAAAGATTGAAACTTCCTTAGTTCGGACTCATTGGGGCATCTAAGCCCTGATTGGTTGATACAGCTGAGCCCTGATTGGCTGTGGCAGGTTGTCTCTGATTGGTTTATTTCCAAGCCCCAAACCAGAAGTCTCTGTGGGGTGTTTCTTTAAAATGGCCAATGGGGATGCTTGCTGGCTCCCCTTTGTCTTAACAGCAACAGGAACTGGTTTAGCTTGATTACAGAAATGGAGGTCCTATGATATTTTTACAACATCTTCTGAGAACAGAGAGTACATGACTTTTCCCAAATCCAGCCATGGCCACTTGGCTCTGTTTTAAATTTGAGCACCTCAGTTGCCATGAGGAGTTTATCTTGTCTGTGGGCCAATGGTATGCTTTAACATGGATACCTTCAATGCCAATTCAAAATCTCAGGATTCATTCCAGTTTTCTCCTGTGATATTGTGAAATATATATTTGACCTTCATCCCCATCTCCTGACATATAGCTCCTAAAATCCTTGGAATCTCTAGAGCGATAAGAGTGTCCTTTGTATGCTAATGAGATGACTGGTGGCTGGGGCCCTAGTTTCAGAGGGAGGCTGGTTGCCAGAGAAACCAACCATGTAGATTAGAGGGTTGGAAATTTCAGTCCATCCCCCTACCCCCTCAACCTCTGGGGAGCAGAGAGTGGCTGAAGGTTGAATTGATAATCCAATGGCCAATGATTTAATTAATTGTGTCTACATAGTGAGGCTTCCATTAAAAACCCAAAGAACCCAAAAGGACTGGGTTCTGGAAGCTTCCCGATAACTGAATACATGGAGTTGCCTGGAGGGAGTTCTGTGGAGGGCATGGAAGCTTTGTTCCCTTCCTACTAGCCTCATTCCATGTGCCTCTCCCATCTGGCTGTTCATGTGTATCCTTTGTCATATCCTTAATAATAAATGGGTAAATTAAGTGTTTCCCTGAGTTCTGTGAGCCATCCTAGTAACAATCAAACCTGAGGAGGGGAGAGTGGGAACCCTAGTTTATAGCTGATCTGTCAGAATTATATGTGACAACCTATTATTATTGGTATCAGAAGCTGGAATAATCTTATGGGACTGAGACCTCAACCTATGGAATCTGACATTATTTCCAGGTAGGTAGTATTAGAATTGAATTGAATTAGAGGACACCCAGCTGTATCCTTTGGAGACTCTGCTGGAGAATTGGTTATTGGTGGTGTGAAAGGAAAATATCTTGGGTCCCCAAAATCACTAAAGGGAAGAGTCAAGCTGGGAACTGCTTAGGGCAAACCTGCCTCCCATTCTATTCAAAGTCATCCCTCTCCTCACTGAGATAAATGCATATCTGATTGCCACCTTTGGAGAGGCTAATTGGAAACTCCAAAGAATTATACCATTTTTCTCTTATCTACCTATGACCTGGAAGTCCCCTCCCCACTTTGAGTTGTCCAGCCTTTCCAGGCCAAACCAATGTTCATCTTACGAGTGTTGATTGATGTCTCATATCTCCCTAAAAAGTATAAAGCCAAAGTGTGCTCTGACCACCTTAGGCACATGTCATCAGGACCTCCTGAAGCTGTGTCATGGGCACATGTTCTCAACTTTGGCAAAATAAACTTTCTAAATTAACTGAAACCTGTCTCACATTTTCAGGGTTCACTGTGGGGAAAAATCCTCACACATCTGTGGCCACAGAAGTATTCTGTGTTGATTAAGTAGTGAGAGAGAGTGGTTGTTTCCTCTCTATATTCTTACATTTATCTTTCCATATTTCTTAATCCCTTCCCAGTGAGCACTCTAATTTTCATTGCCCTTAGTAGATTTACTTATTGTTCAAAACTCCTGCCATTACTTTTTTTTTTTTTTTTTTAGATGGAGTCTCGCTCTGTCACTCAGGCTGGAGTGCAGTGGCACAATCTCAGCTCACTGAAACCTCTGCCTCCCATGTTCAAACAATTCTCCTCCCAAGTAGCTGGGATTACAGGTGTCTGCCACCATGCCCAGCTAATTTTTGCATTATTAGGAGAGATGGGCTTTCACAGTGTTGGCCAGTCTGGTCTCGAACTCCCAACCTCAAGTGATCCACCTGCCTTGGCCTCCCAAAGTGCAGGAATTACAGGCATGAGCCACCATGCCTGGCCTACTATTGCCCCTCTTGTGTACATATTTCCTTCATGCCCCACTTGGGCTCCAACACTTCATCCCAAACAGCCTTCCTTCATGGACTCCCTCTTCAACCTTCTTGTGCTCTGACACCTCCTTCTGGCCATTGTGGTTCCTATCATGCACTGCCACCTCCCTTCAACATGCATGCTTACCTTGTTTTTGAATTGAACTATTCAGGAATGGACTGGTAGAGGAGAAGAAAAGAGAATCTTGCTTTTTATAAGTTTTTTTAATCACTAGCTTAAAAATCACAATATTTTAAACTTATGTTTAAAATTGGAATATTACAGATAAAACCAAAGGCTCTTTTGATCACTATACCTAATTCTGTTCTGCTTACTGTTTTTCAGGAAGTAACTCACTGTTACTAGTTTGATGTGTATCCTTCTAACCTTTAAAAATATAATTTTATATTTATATGCATGTTCCCAAGGAAAAGATATACATATTAATCTTTTAAATTTTATTCTCCAGTTTAGGAAAAGCCATTGAGGCTAGAACATTTAGAATATGATGCAAAGTCTCTTCCTTGAACAAGGCTTACTTGGAGCATGAGTCAGGATTATTTTGCTTGCTGGTGACAGAAATCCAACTGAAAGTGGCTTAGGCAAAAAGAGACTGTATTGGCTAATATAATTGGGAAGTTCAAGGTACAGGAACACTAGGAAAACAGCAAGGACACAGACCACATACTCATGTGCATCTAGGTCAGCAGTCAGTGCAGCTCCACTTAGAGCAGTGGGAGTGAAAATAGCAGAAGTAGCAAGATATCCACCTCCTGACATTATGTAATACATGAAAGTAGAATGAGATAAATATCTGTCAAGGAGAGATTTTTGTAAATTCTAGCTATTATCCCACATAGCAAGTTTGCTGAATTGCACATTGTACAATTCTAGGTGGCAATTCAAAGGACAAATCCCAGCTTTGTCCTGGGACATTTTAATACAGCCAGGATGAAGGACAGTGGATGAAACTCTAAAGGATCAACATCTTAGTATGCAGTATTCTGTTCAAAGAGAAAACATTTACAGAAGAAACTACCCAGATAGATTCAGGGCCTTAAACTATGTCATTAGTACACTGTCTCTCTCCATCTCATGGTTCCATTCTCATTGTGTTGATGTCATTCTCAGTCAAGCTGTCTCCTTGACATGGTCAGGATGGCCAGTAGTCAAGCCTACATTCTATCGGCATTGCAAGTTTCATAATAATTTTAGCACAAACCCCAGGATTGACTCTCATTGGCCTGTCTTGGGTCATAATGTTGCAGGAATTAGTAGGATAAGAGAGACCTTGGGGTGTATACAGGAAGATCTTTATTGAGTACACTCAGACCCATCAGACTTATCCAAAAACTGGGCCTAGAACAAAGACAGCACTTAATGTTTATACACACTTCAAAAAGGGGGTAGGCTAGCTTGAAGCAGGCTTACCATGGTGCAAAAGCAAGGATACAGAGGCAGAACAAAGACAGTTAATCAAATTGTGAGAGGCTCATAACTCAGGATTACACATGGCCATTGCTGTGCAGCCCAGATGTTTGTTATCTGGGTTTGCCCTAGTGCCTAGCATTCCCTGACCTTCACTATGGCACCCAGATGGCTGTATCTCACCCCTGCTCAGATGGTTTAGGGTGTTCTCTATACCACTTAGATAAAACAGAATACTTGAATTTACTAGTTACAGAGAACAGGAATCTATAAACTCATACCATAAGAGAAAGGAAAATTTGTTTTTCTTCTCCCTATGTTGAGGGAGTGCTAGGAGAGTCTTCAGGGCACATTAGATAGTATTATCAAGACTTTTCCTGGGTCTGGGCTGTGCCTGTTTCTGCCTCTGGGACAAGTCAGCCTAATACAGGAAAGCTTATTTCTCTTTTTAATTTTATTTCTCTTTCTTTCTTTCTTTAATTTCCCACCTCAATAACCCATTCATGAATCAATCACTGTGCATGGGGGGTAGAAATTAATACCCATTTTCTCCTTTTTATAGTAGCAAAAGGAATTTTCAGTGTTGGGCATATTACTGCTCAGTGAAAGAAATAATTTTCTAGCCTCTCTTCCATCTGGATGTGGACTTATGACTAAAATCTGGCTAATGGTATGCTGGCAAAAAATTTGTTCAGCTTATAACTCACATCCCTAAAAGAAAGGAGTATGTGCTCCTTGTTCCTATTTTTCCTTTTCTCTTGGTTGGAATTAAAACTTGGTGATGAGCCATATTGGAAGATGTGAATAAGAACAACACCTAAAGATGGTAAAGCAAGGTATAAGGAGTCAGGGCTTTCGACACTGGGGAGCTACCATGCCACTTTGGCCTGCTTCTGCTCAAACTGCTGCAAGAGAGAGAAATAACCATCATGATTAAACTAAAAGGAATCGGCTAAAATAATCCAAAGTGGTATCCTCTGTGGAGTGGGAAATGGAAGGAAATAGGAGAGGAGCTCCTGTGGGTTTTCATAACAGCCCTTGTAACTATTTGGTCGTCTGTGTGCCCATATACTGTTTGTAAAAATAAAAACCACAATTTGAAAAGGAATGAGATAGAGAGAAGGGTTCTCTTCTTTCTCTAAGTAGTCTTCTGTTGTGAACACCTAAGGTTGTGGTTTAGGGGAAATATCAAAAGTATAAAGAAGAAAATAAAAACCACAGGCATCTGACTACCCAAAGACAATTGCTGTTAAGAGTTCAGCTAAGACTCAGTATATTTCCTCCCAGTCAAATATTTAACCCAGCACATTTCTGTTGCATCTCAAGATTCAATTGAATGGCATAAACACAAACTGGTCACTGGGTGCAAATAACATAAGAGATAAGACACAGTTCCTGTCCTTTAATTCTGTTATGGGTTAGACTTACACTGTTAGAAGCAAAAGCAACATAGGGCTTTGATTGCCTCAAGAAATCACCTGCCTAATTTCTTTCTTATTAGCAAATAAACACTGTACTTACTGAGTTTAATCCTTGCAGCACCAGAAGTTCTAAAAAGAGAAGAAACTTTGTGAGGCCAGTAATGTGCCTTCAAAATTATATGCATTTCAGGCTAGGCAGGAATTTACTAAATTTAATTCTTATTGTATACCTACTACAAGAGCTCACAGGCCTTCACTTTGGCTGACCTGACTGAGAGTGATGTTGTTATCCTTGGCGTAGCTTCAATGTAAAGCCTGGGGCACTACAGTTGCCTGATGACCCCAAGTGGTTAATTTCTTTTGGCTTTATTATCCCAATAAGAAAAATTAAATTCTGTATACCTTAAGCCCAATTCAGATCATGAAAACTATAATTTCTTTTCTCATACAAATCTGATGAAGAAAAAAATTTAGACAAGACAAACAGGTGAAAAAATGCTTTGCATCAGAGCTGTTTGTTGAGCTGCAGGCTCTTGAATCCACTTGCTCTGCAGTTACAATTCTGTGTGGAGGTGGGAGACGTCAGTGTCACACAGTGGTTCAGCACATGTCACTGGAGCCTGACTGAGGTTAGAACCTCAGCTTTCATCTCACTTGGTTCCTCATCTGTAGAATTGACATGTTAATAATAGCAAATGATTGTTACAGAAGATTAAATGAGTTAGTATCTGCAATGCACTTATTCCAGTGTCTGGCATTTAATATGGGCTATGTAAACATTTATTGAATAATAAAATATTCAATTTATTCAATAAAAAATTCATTTATTGAATAATAAAAATAAATCCTGTCTGAATGAATTCAAATAAAAGCCTTGGCCATTGCTATTCATAAAACATTATAGACTTAAGAACTAGCTAACAAATCCTTATTATTTATTTGTATTTTTTTAGACAAGGTCTCTTGCTCTGTCACCCAGGCTGGAGTTCAGTGGTGCTATCATGGCTCACTGCAGCCTCCACCTCTTGGGCTCAAGGGATTCTCCTGCTTCAGCCTCCTAAGTAGCTGGGACTACAAGTGTGTGCCACCACATCTATTGGGGGAACCAGCCCCCAATATTTCAACATATGTTCTTTTCTATTTTCCCTAAGTGTCAGCCAGTCTGAGAAATAAAGAGTGCAAAGAGAGAAATTTTACAGCTGTGCCTCCAGGGGTGCCATCACATATTGGTAGGACCGTGATGGTGACTTGAAGCCACAAAACCAGCAAGTTTTTATTAGGGATTTTAGAAGGGGAGGGGGGTATGAATAGGGAGTGGGTCACAGAGATCACATGCTTCAAAAGGCAATAAAAGGTCACAAGGCAAATGGCAGAGCAGGATCCCAAGGCAAGGGCAAAATTAGAATTACTGATGAGGATCCCTGTCCTGCTGGGCATGCATTGTCTTGATAAACATTTTAACAGGAAACAGGGTTCAAGGGCAGACAATCGGTCTGACTAGAATTCACCAGGCTGGAATTTCCCAATCTTAGCAAGCCTGAGGGCACTGCAGGAGACCAGGGCATATTTCATCCCTTATCTTCAATTGCATAAGACAGACACTCCCAGAGCGGCCATTTATAGACCTCCACCTGGGAATGCATTCCTTCCCCAAGGTTATTCCTTGCTGGGAAAAGAATTCAGCAATATTTCTCCTATTCACTTTCTGCAAGAAGAGAAATATGACTCTGTTCTGCCCAGCCCCACAGGCAGTCAGACCTTATGGTTATCTCCCTTGTTCCCTGAAAATTGCTGTTACCCTGTTCTTTTTTAGGGTGCCCAGATTTCATATTGTTCAAACACACATGTTTTACAAACAATTTGTACAGTTAATGCAATCATCACAGGGCCCTGAGGTGACATACATCCTCAGCTTATGAAGATGATAGGATTAAGAGATTAAAGACAGGCATAGGAAATTATAAGAGTATTGACTGGGGAAGTGATAAATGTCCACGAAATCTTCACAATTTATGTTCAGAGATTGCAGTAAAGACAGGTGTAAGAAATTATAAAAGTATTAATTTTGGGAACTAATAAATGTCCATGAAATCTTCACAAATTATGTTCTGCCATGGCTTCAGCTGGTCCCTCTGTTTGGGGTCTGTGACTTCCTGCAACACACATCCAGCTAAGTTTTTATTATTTGTAGAGATGAAGTTTCACGATGTTGCTCAGGCTGGTCCCAAACTCCTGGGCTCAAGTGATCCTCCTACCTCAGTGTCCCAAAGTGCTTGGATTACAGGCATGAGGCACTGCATTTGGCCCCTTACATTCTTTATGTCAGCTCTTTAACAAGCTGGTTGGTTTTCTCTTTCTCAGGTAATTCATGAAAAATAAGATATTCCACAATTGTTATTAGACAATATTCTATCACCTAGTAATAATATAATATTAAACACTTATGTCTCACTTTCTATATATCAGATGCAGTTTTAATTATGTGCCTCATCTCATTTAATCTTTACAATAACCCATTTTACAGTTAAGGAAACTAAGGCATGCAGAAGTTAATTTACTTGCCCAAGGTTATGCAGTTGGTATGTGGTAGATCCTGGGTTCAGTCCTAGGCAAGCTGGCTCCAGAGTCCATGTGCTTCCCCACCCATGACACTGGGCTGCCCCCAAAGAGCATGCTGTGTCAGGAATAACATGCAATTTTGACTGCTACTGATCCTTATGTCTCTGCTCTAGCTACAGCCCTGTTATTCACCAAGCCTCATCAAGGCTTATTACTTCCCATATGATGGCAAACAATCACCAACTTCTTTCATATTTGAACTTTTCTTTCCACTTCCATCAAAATTTGTTTTATCCCATAGAAAAATCAGAATCTGCTGATTCTGAATTCTATATCCACCAGATCCACAGCCAAAGTTTAGCTGAAGAAAACTCAGCTAACAGTTAGAAGGTCAACTGGCCAATTTAGACCTCATCCAGGAAGCTCTACTTGGTGTAAGAGCTCACAGGCAATGTCTGTATTTTAGCTTTGCAGGTCCTCACATTCAATTCCAGCCATTACCCCAGGAGATCAAGCTCTGAAAGGAAGATGATTTACAAACCCAGAACCCAATTTACAAGGGAAGCTACTGCTAGGTGGAAAACCTACCTAGGGCATAATCATGGGCCACTAACTTATTCTGAGTGAGATCAAGGACACTGAGAGCACCTATTAGAGATCAGAAGGTTGTTTCATGAGGCCAGGTTTAGAGCCAAAGAAATCTGATGTTTTTAAAGAATATTTTTATCAAGTTCCTGGAATGAACTGCCTCTCTTCACTCTAGTAGTATGGGGTCCTGAGAGCCAGCAGCAGCTGTTGAGGCCAGAACAGCCTCTCTCTTGCACAGGGCAGCAGGCCACCAGGCATGGTCCTTCTCTTTGGCTACCTTCTCCTAGGATCCAGGAAACCCATCACCCCTGGCAGACCCTCTTCTACTCTCACTTGCTGCAGTGTATGGAGTACATGCACGGAATGTGCACACATTATATTCCAGGCTTGCTTTCTTGGAGACCTGCCTTGCCCTGATGAAATTCTGAAGTGTCCCATGACACCTTAGTGAGACATTTGCAAATAATCTCTTGGGTAGGGTTTCTTCTAAGATGACTCATCTTGCATTTGAGTGACATTATTTCTAAAATTATCCCAAATTCTGAGCTCATCTCCTGACTTAGAGCCAGTAGCTACCATATGCATCAACTAGGGATTTAACATTATAAGTGAAGTGATAATATATGATTTTGGTGGTTTGCACAAGAGGGGAGAGAGTAAGAAGGAAAGGAAGGAGTTAAACCGGTTAAACCTAGTTAAGTGCCAGTGATTATTTATTCAAGTAAATTTAATACTTTGTACTTATCTTGCTTTACTTGTCTTGGCCAGAAAAATATTTAAAAACCCTCTTGTCACTAGAATGACCTTAGAATTATGACCCTAGACTCAAACATAGACTTGACAGAATACAAAGAGATGACATTTGAATATCAGTAAGAATTGTCTCATTACAGATAGAAAGAATAGGAAAATAATTCAGCTTAGAATATAACTGGAAAGCATCCATTGGATCCAGTCAGTTGGTGAAGCAACCTGAATGAGAGTTGCAGGCTTACATCATGATATGGTTTGGATTTGTGTCCCTGCCCAAATCTCATGTTGAATTGTAATCCCCAATGTTGAAGGAGGGGCCTGGTGAGAGATGATTGGATCATAGGGTAGATTTCCACCTTGCTATTTTTGTGACAGTAAGTTCTCATGAGACCTAGTTGTTTAAAAGTGTGTAGCACCTACCTCTTTTCCCTATTCTTCCTTCTCCAGCTGTGTAAGACGTGCCTGCTTCCCCTCTCATGATTATGTTTCCTGAGATCTCCTCAGCCATGCTTCCTATATAGCCTGCAGAACTGTGAGTGAACTAAACCTCTTTTCTTGATAAATTATCCATTCTCAGGTGGTTCTTTATAGCAATGTGAGAATGGACTAATATGGAAATTGGTACCAGGAGTAGGGCATTGCTATAAAGATACCTGAAAATGTGAAAGCAACTTTGGAACTAGGTAATGAGCAGAGGTTGTACACTTTGGAGGGCTCAGAAGAAGACAGGAAGACGAGGGAAAGTTTGGAACTTCCTAGAGACTTGTTAAATGGTTGTGGCCAAAATGCTGATAGTGATATGAACAATGAATTCCAGGCTAAGAAGGTCTCAGATGGAGATTAGGAACTTATTGGGAACTGGAGTAAAGGTCATTCTTGCTATGCTTTAGGAAAGAGACTGGCAGCCTTGTGCCCCTGATCTAAGGATCTGTGGAAATTTCAACTTGACAGTAATAATTTAGGCTATCTGGCAGAAGAAATTTCTAAGTAGCAAAGCATTTGAGATTTGGCCTAGCTGCTTCTAACAGTGTATGGTCCTCCATGTGTGCAAAGAGATGATCTGAAACTGGAACTTATATTTAAAAGGGGAGCAGAACATAAATGTTTAGAAAATTTTCAGTCTGACCATGTGGTAGAAAACAAAAACCTATTTTCTGGGGGAGGAATTCAAGTTGGCTATAGAAATTTTTATAAGTAAAGAGGAACCAAATGTTAATAGCCAAGACAATGGGGAAAATGTATCAGAAGGCATCAGAGACTTTTGTGGCAGCCCCTTCCATCAGAGGCCTGGAGATCTAGGAGGGAAGAATGGCTCTGTGGACTGGACCCAGGGCCCTGATGTCCTGCACAACCTTGACACACTGCTCCCTGCATCCCAGCCACGTCAGCTCCAGCCATGGCTAAAAGGGCCCCAGATAAGTCTCAGGCTGCTGCTCCAGAGGGTGCAAGCCATTAAGCCTTGGCAGCTCCTATGTGGTGTTAAGCCTGCAGGTGTGCAGAGGGCAAAAGTTGAGGCTTGGGATCCTCTGTCTAGATTTCAGAGGGTGTATGGAAACACCTGGATGATCAGGCAGAAGTCTGATGCAGGGGTGGAGCCCTCATGGAGAACTTTTACTAGGGCAGTGCAGAAGGGAAATATGGGGTTGGAATTCTCACGCAGAGTCCCCACTGGGGCACTGCATAGTGGAACTGTGAGAAGACGGTCACCATCCTCCAGACCCTAGAATGATAGATACACTGACAGCTTGTACTGTGCACCTGGAAAAGCTGTAGGCACATGACACCAGCCCATGAAATCAGTTGAGGGAGCTGTACCCTGCAGAGCCACAGAGGTGGTACTACCCAAGGCTTTGGGAGCCCACCCCTTGTATCAGTGTAGCCTACATGTGAGACATGGAGTCAAAGGAGATTATTTTGGAGCTTTAATATTTAATGACTGCCCTTTTGGGTTTTGGACTTGCATGGGGCCTGTAGTCCCTTTGTTTTGGCTGATTTTTCCCTTTTGGAATGAGTGTATTTACCCAATGCCTGTAGCCCCATTATATCTTGGAAGTGACTAACTTGTTTTTTATTTTACAGGCTCATAGGTGGAAGGGACTTGCCTGGTCTCATATAAGACTTTTGGTTGTGAACTTTTGAGTTAATGCTGAAACGAGTTAAGACTTTGGTGGACTGTTGAGAAGAGATGATTGTATTTTGCAATGTGAGAAAGACACGAGATTTGGGAGTGGCCAAGGGCAGAATGATATGGTTTGTATCTGTGTCCCTGCCCAAATCTCATGTCCAATTGTAATACATAATATTGGTGGAGGGGCCTGGTGGGAGGTGATTGGATCATGGTAACAGATTTCCCCCTTGCTGTTCTCATGATAGTGAGTGAGTTCTCATGAGATCTGTTGTTTAAAAGTGGTAGCACCTCCCCCTTCATCCTCTTCCTCCTTCTCTGGCCATGTAAGATGTGCCTGCTTCCCCTTCACCTTCTGCTGTGATTGTAAGTTTTCTGAGACCTCCCTGGCCATGCTTCCTGTACAGTCTGCAGAACTCTGAGTCAATTAAACCTCTTTTCTTTATAAATAACCCAGTCTCAGGTAATTCTTTACAGCAACTTGAGAATGGACTAATACAGACTGGATGTGCGAATTAGGGGCACCCACTATAATGCAGGGGTAGTGGGTTGTGTGAGGCATCCCCATGCAGCATAGGAGCATTTAAAAGGGCTTCTAATAAATGTTCCCCATAATTGTGAGAAAATTCTTGCTACATGTCTACAGCTATAAATATTCTTATCCCAACCAAAATCTCAGGTCTGTATCCAAGTTCAGCCACTTTAAAAGGCAATGTCAAATTACTTGGAATGAAATAATTTTCTCTTTATTGGGTAAATGTCCGAGGAGATTTATAATAGAGTATAGAAATGGTAATGTATAGAGACAGTCAAGTAAACCAAACCCTGAATTATTATTTTGAATTAAATTTGGAAATAATTTATACAGTATTTTAAATATTTAAAACATAAAAGAGAATGTGGCATATTATGAACAATTTCACATAATAGATTATCAAACACATTTGCTTTCTAATTCCAATTTTTAAATGTATAATGAGTATTCAATTAGATTTGTGATTTTAAGATAAAGGAAAATTGTGCTATATTATAAATGATACTAGAAAGTTTAAGATAATGTGGCTTTTCCATATTTATATGTTGCGTTACTTGATTTATAAGGCTTATTTAAGGTTTATCAGTCATACAATTGAAAGACTGTATTTATTTATTTTCTTTTGTTTACAATTCTATTGAAGACATACTTTAAAAGAATATTAAATATGTTAAATTTGTGAACACAGTTTAAATTTTTAAAGTGAGTTTAATTAACACAATGAAATATTAATTTAAGTTCCCCTTAAGAAATTGATAACATTGGGGTGGAGCCCACCACAGCTCAATAAGACCTGCCTGCCTCTGTAGACTCCACCTCTGGGGGTAGGGCACAGCTGAACAAAAGGCAGCAGAAACTTCTGCAGACTTAAACATCCCTGTCTGACAGCACTGAAGATAGAACAGTGGTTCTCCCAGCACAGTGTTTGAGCTCTGAGAACAGACAGACTGCCTCCTCAAGTGGGTCCCTGACCCCCATGTAGCCTAACTGGGAGACACCTCCCAGTAGGGACCGACTGACACCTCATACAGGCAGATGCCTCTCTGAGACGAAGCTTCCAGAGGAAGGATTAGACAGCAATATTTGCTGTTCTGCAATATTTGCTGTTCTGCAGCCTCTGCTGGTGATACACAGGCAAACAGAGTCCAGAGTGGACCTCCAGCAAACTCCAACAGACCTGCAGCTGAGGGATCTGTTAGAAGGAAAACTAACAAACAGAAAGGAATAGCATCAACATCAACAAAAAGGACATCCACACCGAAAGCCCATCTGTAGGTCACCAACATCAAACACGAAAGGTAGATAAAAACATGAAGATGGGGAGAAACCAGAGCAGAAAAGCTGAAAATTCTAAAAGCCAGAGTGCCTCTTCTTCAAAGTACCACAGCTCCTCGCCAGCAACGGAACAAGGCTGGATGGAGAATGACTTTGATGAGTTGACAGAAGTAGGCTTCTGAAGGTCTGTAATAATAAACTTCTCCGAGCTAAAGGAGGATGTTCAAATCCATCACAAGGAAGCTAAAAACTTTGAAAAAAGATTAGACAAATGACTAACTAGAATAAATAGTGTAGAGAAGACCTTAAATGACCTGATGAAGCTGAAAACCATGGCACAAGAACTATGCAACGCATGCACAAGCTTTAGTAGCCAATTCAATCAAGTGGAAGAAAGGGTATCAGTGATTGAAGATCAAATGAATGAAATGAAGCGAGAAGAGAAGCTTAGAGAAAAAAGAGTAAAAAGAAATGAACAAAGCCTCCAAGAAATATGGGACTATGTGAAAGGACCAAATCTACATTTGATTGGTGTACCTGAAAGTGACAGGGGAATGGAACGAAGCTGGAAAACACTCTTCAGGATATTATCCAGGAGAACTTTCCCAACCTAGCAAGGCAGGCCAACATTCAAATTCAGGAAATACAGAGAACACCACAAAGATACTCCTTGAGAAGAGTAACCCCAAGACACATAATTGTCAGATTCACCAAGGTTGAAATGAAGGAAAAAATGTTAAGGGCAGCCAGAGAGAAAGGTCAGGTTACCCACAAAGGGAAGCCCATCAGACTAACAGCAGATCTCTCCACAGAAACTCTACAAGCCAGAAGAGAGCAGAGGCCAATATTCAACATTCTTAAAGAAAAGAATTTTCAACCGAGAATTTCATATCCAGCCAAACTAAGCTTCATAAGTGAAGGAGAAATAAAATCATTTACAGACAAGCAAATCCTGAGAGATTTTGTCACCACCAGGCCTGCCCTAAAAGAGCTCCTGAAGGAAGCACTAAACATGGAAAGGAACAACCGGTACCAGCCACTGCAAAAACATGCCAAATTGTAAAGGCCATCAATGCTAGGAAGAGACTGCATGAACTAATGGGCATAATAACCAGCTAACATCATAATGACAGGATAAAATTCACACATAACAATATTAACCTTAAATGTAAATGGGCTAAATGCCCCAATTAAAAGACACAGACTGGAGACTGGATAAAAAACCCATCAGTTTGCTGTATTCAGGAGATCCATCTCATGTGCAGAGACAAACATGGGCTCAAAATAGAGGGATGGAGGAAGATCTACCAAGCAAATGGAAAGCAAAAAAAAAAAAAAAAAAAAGCAGGGGTTGCAATCCTAGTCTCTGATAAAACAGACTTTAAACCAACAAAGATCAAAAGAGACAAAGAAGGCCATTACATAATGGTAAAGGGATCAATTCAACAAGAAGAGCTAACTGTCCTAAATATATATGCACCCAATATAGGAGCACCCAGATTCATAAAGCAAATCCTTAGAGACCTACAAAGAGATTTAGACTCCCACACAATAATAACGGGAGACTTTAACACTCCACTGTCAAGATTAGACAGATCAATGAGACAGAAGGTTAGCAAGGATATCCATGACTTGAACGCAGCTCTGCACCAAGCTGACCTAATAGATGTCTACAGAACTCTCCACTCCAAATCAACAGAATATACATTCCTCTCAGCACCACATCGCACTTATTCCAAAATTGACCACATAGTTGGAAGCAAAGCACTCCTCAGCAAATGTAAAAGAACCGAAATCACAACAAACTGTCCCTCAGACCACAGTGCAATCAAATTAGAACTCAGGATTAAGAAACTCACTCAAAACCGCAAAACTACATGGAAACTGAACAACCTGCTCCTGAATGACTACTGGGTAAATAACAAAATGAAGGCAGAAATAAAGATGGTCTTTGAAACCGATGAGAACAAAAACACAATGTACCAGAATCTTTGGGACACATTTAAAGCAGTATGTAGAGGGAAATTTATAGCAGAAAATGCCCACAAGAGAAAGCAGGAAAGATCTAAAATTGACACCCTAACATCACAATTAAAAGAACTAGAGAAGCAAGAGCAAACAAATGGAAAAGATTGCAGAAGGCAAGAAATAACTAAGATCAGAGCAGAACCAAAGGAGATAGAGACACAAAAAACCCTTCAAAAAATCAATGAATCTAGGAGCTGTTTTTTTGAAAAGATCAACAAAATTGATAGAATGCTAGCAAGACTAATAAAGAAGAAAAGAGAGAAGAATCAGATAGACACAATAAAAATGATAAAGGGGATATCAGCACTGAACCCACAGAAATACAAACTACCATCAGAGAATACTATAAACACCTCTACACAAATAAACTACAAAATCTAGAAGAAATGGATACATTCCAGGAAACACATACCGTCCCAAGGCTAAACCAGGAAGAAGTTGAATCCCTGAATAGACCAATAACAGGCTCTGAAATTGAGGCAATAATTAACAGCCTATCAACCAAAAAAAAAGTCCAGGACTAGATGGATTCACAGCTGAATTCTACCAGAGGTACAAAGAGGAACTGGTACCATTCCTTATGAACCAATTCCAATCAATAGAAAAAGAGGGAATCCTCCCTCACTCATTTTATGGGGCCAGCATCATCCTGATACCAAAGCCTGGAAGAGACACAACAAAAAAAGAGAATTTTAGACCAATATCCCTGATGAACATTGATGTGAAAATCCTCAATAAAATACTGGCAAACCAAATCTAGCAGCACAATAAAAAGCTTATCCAACAAGATCAATTTGGCTTTATCCCTGAGATGCAAGTCTGGTTCAACATACGCAAATCAATAAACATAATCCATCACATAAACAGAACCAAACACAAAAACCACATGATTATCTCAATAGATGCAGAAAAGGCCTTTGATAAAATTCAACAATGCTTCATGCTAAAAACTCAATAAACAAGGTATTGATGGGATGTATTTCAAAATAATAAGAGCTATTTGTGACAAACCCACAGCCAATATCATACTGAATGGGCAAAAACTGGAAGCATTCCCTCTGAAAACTGGCACAAGACAGGGATGCCCTCTCTCATCACTCCTTTTCAACATAGTGTTGGAAGTTCTGGCCAGGGCAATCAGGCAAGAGAAAGAAATAAAGGGCATTCACCTAGGAAAAGAGGAAGTCAAACTGTCCCTGTTTGCAGATGACATGATTGTATATTTAGAAAAACCCATTGTCTCAGCCCAAAATCTCCTTAAGCTGATAAGCAAATTCAGCAAAGTCTCAGGATACAAAATCAATGTGCAAAAGTCACAAGCATTCCTGTATACCAATAACAGACAAACTGAGAGCCAAATCATGAGTGAACTCCCATTCATAATTGCTACAAAGGATTAAAATACCTAGGAATCCAACTTACAAGGGATGTGAAGGACTTGTTCAAGGAGAACTACAAACCACTGCTCAACAAAATAAAAGAGGATGCAAACAAATGGAAGAACATTTCATGGTCATGGATAGGAAAAATCAATATTGTGAAAATGGCCATACTGCCTAGGGTAATTTATAGATTCAATGCCATACCCATCAAGCTACCAATGACTTTCTTCACAGAAGTGGAAAAAACTACTTTAAAGTTCATATGGAACCAAAAAACAGCCTGCATTGCCAAGACAGTCCTAAGCCAAAAGAACAAAGCTGGAGGCATCACGCTACCTGATTTCAAACTATAGTACAAGGCTACAGTAACCAAAACAGCATGGTACTGGTACCAAAACAGACATATAGACCAATGGAGCAGAACAGAGCCCTCAGAAATAACACCACACATCTACAACCATCTGATCTTTGACAAACCTGACCAAAACAAGAAATGGGGAAAGGATTCCCTATTTAATAAATGGTGCTGGGAAAACTGGCTAGCCATATGGAGAAAGCTGAAACTGGATCCCTTCCTTACACCTTATACAAAAATTAATTCAAAATGGATTAAAGACTTACATGTTAGACCTAAAACCATAAAAACCCTAGAAGAAAACCTAGGATATACTATTCAGTACATAGGCATGGGCAAGGACTTCATGTCTAAAACACCAAAAGCAATGGCAACAGAAGCCAAAATTGACAAATGGTATCTGATTAAACTAAAGAGCTTCTGCACAGCAAAAGAAACTTATCAGAGTGAACAGGCAACCTACAGAATGGGAGAAAATTTTTGCAATCTATCCATCTGACAAAGGGCTAATATCCAGAATCTACAAAGAACTTAAACAAATTTTCAAGAAAAAATCAAACAACCCCATCAAAAAGTGGGCAAAGGATCTGAACAGACACTTCTCAAAAGCAGACATTTATCAGCAAAATGACACATGAAAAAATGCTTATCATTACTGGCCATCAGAGAAATGCAAATCAAAACCACAATGAGATACCATCTCACACCAGTTAGAATGGCGATCATTAAAAAGTCAGGAAACAACAGGTGCTGGAGAGGATGTGGAGAAATAGGAACACTTTTACACTGTTGGTGGGACTGTAAACTAGTTCAACTATTGTGGAAGACAGTGGCAATTCCTCAAGGATCTAGAACTAGAAATACCATTTGACCCAGCCATCCCATTACTGGGTATATACCCAAAGGAGTATAAATCATGCTACTATAAAGACACATGCACATGTATGTTTATTGTGGCATATTCACAATAGCAAAGACTTGGGACCAACCCAAATGTCCATCAGTGATCCACTGAATTAAGAAAATGTGGCACATATACACCATGGAATCCTACACAGCCATAAAAAAGGATGAGTTCATGTTCTTTGTAGGGATATGGATGAAGTTGGAAACCATCATTCTCAGCAAACTATCGCAAGGATAGAAAACCAAACACTGCATGTTCTCATTCATAGGTGGGAATTGAACAATGAGAACACTTGGACACAGGACGGGGGACATCACACACCGAGGCCTATCGTGGGGTGGGGGGAGGGGGGAGGGATAGCATTAGGACAGATACCTAATGTAAATGACGAGTTAATGGGTGCAGCACACCAACATGGCACATGTATACATATGTAACAAACCTGCACATTGTGCACATGTACCCTAGAACTTAAAGTACAATAAAAAAAAGAGTCAAAGTGAACAATATTGCAGCTAGTATAGAAATCATGCTAGAATAAGAGCTTCTCAATCCTAATGTGATTTAATTACTAAGTCTTGGTAGCATATGCATTGATGTATTTTTTGTCAGGTTTAAATTAAATGTTCACTATCAAAAAAAAGAAATTGATAATATTTGCTAAATTGTATAAATAAAATAAAATCTATCAAGTAAACAAATTATGAAAAAATATGTTTTTAATTGTAAGTTTAACAAATCAAACATTAATTTTAATAATCAAAGTATCCCCAGAAAAGATTTTCCTACTCATAAATGTCCTGCTCAAGAACACACACATACATGCATGCACACACTCAAAGCCTCACTTAACACCTGTAATTACAAAATGGGCTTCCAGTCAGGGCAATTCTAGGCACTGATATAACTCCCATGAAAAACAAGGCATTTAAATTATTCAACAGAAAAATTAACAAAAGACTCAAATACTGACTTGACTAAAAAGAAAAGCATCAATAAACATATGAAAAGAAATTTTACCTCTCCAGCAATTAAAGAAATGCCAAGTAAAACAAAAATTACTTTAAAATAACCAAATGTCTTGTTTGCTTGTTTCTGCTATAAATAAGTGTCTAAGGCTGGCAAGAACTCAAGGACCTGGGTATTCAGACACTGATTGAGGGGTCTGAAGGTAAGTTGGTAGCTCATAAAATAATCTTAAAAACCACATAAAATATGCACACCCATTGGATTAGCATTTTTATTTTCAAAATTTTACTATATGAAAGGTAACAATAAAATAACCACTTAAATATTTAACTATCTTGCAGTGCTGTGATTGCTAAAAACTGGAAACAATCCAGCCAGCCAAGAATAGATAAGATGCGGCACAGTCATACAATAAAAACGTGGTGATGTAAATATGATATAAAATATATTTAGCACTTAAATGTGTATTAAGAGAAAAAAGTATATGAACACTATGACATACTATTTATTTATTTGTTTAATTAAAAAATTTTTTTGAGACAGTCTTGCTCTGTGACCCAGGCAAGATCACAGTGTGTACAGTAGCAAGATCACAGCTCACAACAGCCTTGACCTCCTGTGCTCAAACGATCCTCCCACCTCAGCCTCCTGAGTAGCAGAGACCACAGAGATCTGCCACCATGCCTGGCTAATTTTTTTTTGTACTTTTTTTTTTTTTTTTTTTTGTGGAGGCGAGGTTTTGTCATGTTGCCCAGGCTGGTCTCAAACTCCTGGGCTCAAGTGATCCTCCCACCTCGGCCTCCTCCCAGAGTGCTGGGATTACAGGCGTGAGCCACTGCACTCAGCCCTGTGATCCATTTTTAAAGCATAGACATGCTTCAACAAACATATTAATACTGGTTATCTCTGAGTGGTAGAGATATTATCTCTACTAACTATATCTATTAGTACTAGTACTATTATCTCTACTAATAATAATGAGACACATATGCTCATTATTATTTCTTCCTTCTTTCTTATCCATGTGTTCTGATGTCTTACAATGAGCACATGTTACATAATGAGGAAAAATGATAAAAGGGCTTGTGTGTGTGTGTGTGTGTGTGTGTGTGTGTATGTGTTTTCTTGTTTGCTCCTTTGTTTTAAGGTAAATGGCAACAAGGGAAAAACAGATGAGACTCCATGGTCTATAACACGGGTGAAGTTTACTAAATGTATACTCAAGCACTCCTTTTAATATCTGCTCAGGAACAACATAAACAACATTGCTACAAGGGGAAAATATGCCTGACAAATACACATTTCCTTTAGGAAGCAAATACAAATGTGACATTCTTTGATCCCACAAACATCATTGAGCACTTCATAAGAGCACAGCACTGTAGGGTCAAAAAGACACCACTATTTGCAGGTTAGAATGGGTCTGCGGTAAACAGTCCCCTTATGCCTGTGCCAGTTATGAACAGCTCAATCATTCACCTTTCATTTTCCCCAAATGAAATGAAAACCAACTTGACATCCCTTGCCCTACTCCACCGTCCTTACCTTGTGCACACATCATGCACACACACTACACACATGCACACCACACACACCACACCATACACACCACACACATGCACACCACACACACCACACCATACACACCACACACATGCACACCACACACACCACACCATACACACCACACACATGCACACCACACACACCACACCATACACACCACACACATGCACACCACACACACCACACCATACACACCACACACATGCACATCACATGCACACATTACACCACACACACCACCACACACCACACCACACACACACATCATACACACCACACACATGCACACCACACACACCACACCATACACACCACACACATGCACATCACATACACACATTACACCACACACACCACCACACACCACAACACACACACACCATATCATACACACCACACACATGCACACCACACACATGCACACCACACACACCACACCATACACACCACACACATGCACATCACATACACACATTACACCACACACACCACCACACACCACACCACACACACACCACATCATACACACCACACACATGCACACCACATATACCACACCACATATACCACACCACACACACCACACCACATGCATCACACACATGCACCACACACACCACACACACGCACCACACACACCACACACACACAACACACATACCACACACACACACAACACTCATCACACACACACCACACACACTACACCACACACACCACACATGCACCAAACACACACCACACTACACACACCACATCACACACGCACAACACACAGTCACTGCACACACACCCCACACACATCCCCCACACATGCACCACACACACACCACACACAACACACACACAAACCACACACCACACACACACACTCCCCCAACACATGCACCACACAGACACCCCACACATGCACCACACACACACATTATTAGCTGTGTGGATGTCTCGCCCTCGGGCACCCCCTCCTGCTCTCTGGAACACGTAAGAACCCCAGGCTTACGCTAGATGAAAGTGCTGTCCACCACCTTCCCTTCCCAGCAGGACTGTTAAAAGAGAAGTTATTTATTCTAGAACTGGAAATTGGAAAACAGAGACTTTGGGTTGACTCTTTGAGCATATTGAAGACTTTCATATTTAGCCAACATGTATTCAGCCAATAGGTCATATTATTGTGGGATTTATCAGAATAGGACTTGTCATTATATTGGAGTTAGTGGCCATCAGTGTGTTTAGCTTAAGCTTGCAGGTGGCATCTGGACACCTGGAGTGAGCTGTGGAATGGGTCTACCTCACTTACTGTAGGTTTCTGCCTAGTCCCAGTTAGAAGCAGGGGTTCTTCCAGGAAAGCATGTTAGTAAGAGAGAGAAACGAATATAACTAGATGCAGTAGCAAGTGTGGGGATATGAAACAGTATGTGTCCCTTGCTGTCTGTCCCTAGAGACAGATCTGGTTAACTTCAATCAATAACATTTATAAGTAAGTGCAACCTATAGGAGCACAATGGAAACCTTCTTCAACCACATGGAAAAAAGACCTATGAGAGAAGTGCAGTGTAAGCCTGAGAGAGCTGTTGGGGTAGATTGCAAGCCCACTAGCTCTATTCCTAAACGTTACCTTGGCACTTTAGGTAGAATCTTTCTCATTTTAGTGAGGACCTCAGCTTGCTTTCTATGGTACTGCCCATTCAAGAATCTATTCTAGTTAGCTTTGCATAAAAACTCGATTCACTTCCTATTAAAGGTGGAAGGCATCTGGGGACTTACACCCTCTGTTTTGCTAATAAAAAACCAAGAGAGCCTAGCAAGGTTAAGAAACTGCCCAACATCACAGATACACCATGGGATACTATGCAGCCATAAAAAAGAATGAGTTCATGTCCTTTGCAGGGACATGGATGAAGCTGGAAACCATCATCCTCAGCAAACTAACACAGGAACAGAAAACCAAACACCGCATGTTCTTACTCATAAGTGGGAGTTGAACAATGAGAACACATGAACACAGGGAGGGGAGCATCACACACCAAGGCCTGTCGGGGCATGGGGGAAAGGTGAGGGAGAGCATTAGGACAAATAACTAATGCATGCAGGGCTTAAAACCTAGATAACAGGTTGATAGGTGCAGCAAACCACCATGGCACATGTATACCTATGTAACAAACCTGCACATTCAGCACATGTATCCCAGAACTTAAAATTAAAAAAAAAGAAACTTGCCCAACATCACACAGTTACTCAAGAGTAGACTCAGGACTAGAATTTCAGGGTTATCTAGTCCAACCCCCATCTGGTACCTGAACTCTTGTAGAGAAGCCCAGCCAATTGGCTTGACACCTCATGCTCAGAAGCTTCCAGGAATTTGGGGATTCTGTTTCTCAATCACCAGGCCAAGGATCCCTTTTATTGCTACACATTTACCTTTGTAAACCTATCTGGCTAAAATAAATATCAATATGAGCTGGAATTTCTGGAAGATCAAATGCCAAATTACATAGGTAGGGTGAGGCAAGGAGGCAAAGTAGAGAAGGTGACCTAGAAGTAAGGTGAGTGGTTGAGAGGTTGAGTTAAACTTGCCTGGGCTTGAATATCTGTGAATAATGCACGGTGTAGGCCAGTTAGCTGCCTGCCTAGTTCTGACTCATTCCTTACTCTCAGTGCAGACATTACTTCTTCCAAGAAATCTTCTCTGACCTCCCAAGCCTAGATTAATTGCCTCTGCCTTGTATGAGTTCCTATGACAGCCTATTCTTCTCTTGCCATTATGCATATCATATGTTATTATAAATTCTTATTTACTTGTGTCTACTCCTTGACACTGAAAGTTGCTCTAGGGCGAGAACTGTGGCATGTTCACGATCATATCCCCAGGCCCTAGCACAGTGCTCACTTACAGTAGGTTCCCCAACACAAATCAGTTGAATAAATGAATAAGCTATTGCCCTTGATTTTTGGCACTTGGAGGAGAGTATCTTCAGCAGGGCCTTCATTGGGGTACCTCAGATATAGGTTACTGGTCTTACTGAAGCTGGAGTTGGATTGTTCTAGAAAACAAATTTTCAATGTATCTGTGTGCATATTCAAGTATGTAAGATGCAGCAGGGAAGATGAGGCAATGGGGAAGCCTAACCTGCTAGGGAGAAGCAGCCATCAAGGAATAAGACCTTAGGAAGCTGGCTTTCTCGGGACAAAACCAACCAGCTTTGAGGGACTTTTCCTTCATGGATCTGTCAAACTTAAAATAAAAATGTAGAGACAAATCTCTAAATATAATTTTTTGGTGGGGGAGAAACAATTGCAATTCTGGGCATACGTACAGGCTGGGTGGTCTTCAGCATGTCTGAAAGCCAAAGAGAAAGTTGGAGGTTTTATAAAAAAGAGAAATGCTATGTATTGCTCCTTGAAAAAGTTAATGGGCACCTGGTAAATGTTCTAGTGAGCTGGAAAGTTGATTGGTGAATGATGGCGGGTGGGGGCTGGGTGTAAAATTAATCTTAAAATTGCAGTAGGTCATTTCAGCAACTAATAGATAAAACTAGCTTTGGGTTACATCAGGCAGTTTCAGCAGCCAGGTTGGCAGATAATTACATTTTTTGGAGCAATGTTATATGTGTCCTGAGTGCCTTTTCTTCCTGGCTTCTCAACTCTGTTTTATAACAAGAATGAAATTTTACAGATCAGAGCCCTGTTTGAGGTTCACAATCAGTTATTATGAATCAAAAGTCAAAACTATTTGCCTGATTGCTGGCAGGAGAGGGCCTACAGTTTTCTCTTTTTCTTTTAAAAATATTTATTTCTTTATTTATTGTAAGAATCATTTTGACTTTTATTTTAGATTCAGGGGGTACATGTGCAGTTTGATACATGGGTATATTGCATGATGCTTATGCTGAGGTTTGGGGTATGATTGAACCTGTCACCCAGGAAGTGAGACCCAACATTTACTTTTTAAAGTATTGTACCACTTTCTCCCTCCCCACTGTATTAGTCCCCAGGGGCTATTGTTGACGTACTTCATAAGTATCCAATGTTTAGCTCCCACTTACAAGTGAGAACATGCAGTATTAGATTTTCCATTTCGTGTTAATTCACTTAGGATAATGGCCTCCAGCTCTATCCCTGTTGCTGCAAAGGATATGATTTCATTCTCTTTTATTGCTGTGTAGTATTCCACAGTGTATATGTACCACATTTTCTTTACACACAATCCACCATTGATGGGCACCTAGTGATGGCAGCAGTGGGCTATCTGGAGCAGCCACTGCCACTGTGCCAGCTACAGTGGGGAGATGCAAGAAGTGGTGGCAGGAGTGGCTGCAGGAGCAGCAGTGGTGGGGGGGGACCCCTGTGCCCCGCATTTCCCGTGCCCCATGGGCTGCCAGTCATGCAGACCAGAGTGGGAACTTATGGTGCCTTTTCTAGGCCTGCCCATGGCCACATATGAATGAATCAGTGTGCACTTTCTCCCCTCTGAGGCTCACAAAAGCCCTGAGCTCAGCCTGAGGCACAGCACACAATGGGATGACCAGCTGCAGTGAGGAGTTACCCTCTCTGCTGATAGCTGAACACTTGTTGGGATGAGCAGTGCAGAGAGGGGCTGCCCTCTCTGCTAGGAGCAGAACACTCATCAGGACACCCTGGCTGCAAAAAGGAGCTGTCCCCTGTGGGTTTCCTCTGAGCTGTTCTATCATTCAATAAAGCTCCTCTTCATCTTGCTCACCCTCCACTTGTCTGTGTACCTCATTCTTCCTGGTTGCAGGACAAGAACTTGGGACCCATTGAATGGCAAGGCTAAAAGAGCTGTAACACAAACAAGGCTGAGACATGCCCCTTGCTTGGCATATGGTGGGCAAAGAGAAGGAGAGAAGAGCTGTGGCCCTTCAGGGGGCCCAGACCTGAGAGCTCCCTGAGCCAGGGCTGTGACTCCCTCTTTGGGACCCTGTAGTTCATTCCATCTCCAAGCTTCCAGGTGCTACCACATTCTCCAGTGCCAGCGAGGAAGCTGCTTGCAGTGTGCCTGGTCCAGCTGCAGCCTCTCAGAGAGCTGGTGCCCATGTGGCACCTGGAGCTGCCCACCCTGTGGCAGCAGCCAGTATGTCTGACTGCACAGTGGCCAGAACCCTCGCTCACTCACACATCACTGGCCACTCCATGCCTGACTCACAGTTTCCCTTGAAGGTGTGGGATCCAGGCTGGTAGCATGAGCTGAGTGTAGTCTCCCAGGTCAAGTGGGCAGAATGAGTTCAGCGGGCCTGACCAAAACTTGGGCAAAGGTGCCATTGGCCACAGGTTTCTGACCAGAAAAGTGACACCCCAAAGATTCTGTCACATTATGGGGGCTTGCCCAGGATCTGCAGAAGGGTTAGTAAAAGTGGACCTGCTCTTTCTGTCCTTTTTCAGAGTCTCTAAATTCCGCAATAGCCAAGATGAAAGAAAAATACTGGGCCTCTGTCAACCAGTTAAATGTGACTAGCATGGCTGTTGAACTTAAGACACGGAGGACAGACTTGCTGGGGAGGACAGTCAATCCCCTTTTACCCTCGAGTATTGGGAATGTTGGCTTTGTTCCAACCTAGTTTTCCTTTATGGAGGTCTAGCTGTGGGACTGGAAGGAGGCCCTGGGGAAACTGAGGGTATCTGGCTAAGGCTACACCTTGGTGTTATCCAAAGACCCCTGGACTAATTCTGGTCCCTGACCACTCATTAGAGTGTTAGAACTAGGACCTCCAGTCTGTCCTATTGTTCTTTCTTTCTTTCATGGCTGTCATGTTTCCTGTCTCTTCTTTATATACAATGTTAAATGTTAAAGATGTTGCAAACCACAGAGATAATAGTACTGGGTAGAATGAGCATTTGGCTTAGTCATCAAAAGTATAAAATGGAAGATTAAGAGTAGCACAGATGAAGCAAAGTGGGCTTTGGTATCTGTAAATAAATTTGTGGTGAAAATGTTCTTGTCGTTTCCTTGGTTGAAAACTTAGTGCCAAGCATCTTGAGGCACAGAAAAGAAGTATGGCCTCAGGAAGGAAGTGTTAATTTCAATACTATCCTGCAGCTGGACTTTTTCTGTAAATGCAAGGGCAAATGGTCTGAGGTCCCATATGTTCAGTCCTTCTTTACCTTGTAGGATAACCTGAACCTTTGTCAATGTTGTATTATTGATTCAGCCCTCCTAGCAGTTATCTCAGGAGAGGCTACAATGAGCAATCCGAGGGAAATAGGGAAGAAAACTCCAGAGGTACCTCCATCGGGGGAATCACCTCCTCTCCTCCTCTCTATCCAGGTTCTCTCTCAAGCTTGCCCCAGCCTAGAAATCCTTGCTCTAGGCAGGTCTTAGTCTCACTCCTGTCCACACAACAGATGCCTGGTGGATATGGCCCCATTAAGTTTAAGGTCCCCTTTTCTCTACAGGACTTAAGGTAAATTAAGGGGGATCTTGGCAAGTTTTCTGATGGTGCTAACAGGCATATAGAGGCTTTTCAGAACTTAACCCAAGTATTTGAGCTCTCCAGGAGGGATGTCATGTTACTTCTGAATCAAAGCCTGACCACTACTGAAAAGCCGACCATCCTACAAGCAGCAGAGAATTTTGGGGATGAACTTTATCTTTTATATAGGGTCAGGAAGGGGGAGGAGCCTTATCTGATTGAAAGAATAGCAGTGCCATTGAAGGATCCTAAATGGTATCTCAATGATGAAATGAGAGAATGGAGAAAACACTTTCAGGTGTGCATACTGGAGTGCTTGTGAGGGACTGGAGCCAGGCCTCTTGATTTCACCAGGCTATCCATGGTAGACCAGAGATTGGGTGGGAGTCCCTTAGAGTGTTGGGAGGGGCCTTGTTAAAGCATATCTGTCTGTCTCCTGATTCAGTCAAGGGACAGCTGGTCCTAGGGGATGAGTTTATCACAGAGGCAGCCCTTGATATTAGGAGGGGACTGCGGAAATGAGCTGTTGGACCAGACGGTACTTTGGAGGGCCTCCTGGGAGTAGTCACCTTGGTCTTTGCAGTGGGAACCAGGAGGAAGTCCAGAAAAGTGAGGGGAGGCACAGGAAAAAGGCAGAGGTTCTAATAACTGCCTTGTGGGCTCATGGACCCCAGAGTCCCTGAGATACATCTGTTGACTGCTGCAAATGTGGCAGGCCCAGGCACTTTAGGAGGGACTGTCTGGACAGCAGGGGGAGGCCACCTCAATCCTGTCCTGTTTGTGATGGGGACCATGCGAGGGTGGACTGTCCCTTTAAACACCAGTCACCAGGTCCAAGGATGGTCTCCCAAATGGTCCAGCAGGACTGATGGGTCCTGGGGCTCCTGTCACTGACTCCAGTGGTCCAGACTGCCATTGCCACCCTGGAGACCCAGATGACTCTGGGGGTCAAGGGAAGGAGGGTGGACCTCCTCCTGGAATCTGGAGCAGGACTTTCAGTTCTCCTTTCCAATCTAGGCCCCACTCCTCTCTTGACATGACCGTGAGGGGCATCTCAGATTTCATTCCTCTACAATGTCAGAAGCCAACATAGTCCTGTGAATACAGGGAGCTTTTCTATGTGAGGGGTTAGTTTTTTTTTTCCTTTTGGGAAGCACCTTATTAGGTCAATTCCTGGGATTCCCTTTCTCCCCCTTGTTTGAGGAAGACCTGGTCCCACAGCTTCACCTGCTTATGATAGGGAAGCAACAGAAGACCAGCTGTGGGCTGCAATTTGGTGAGGGCCACCTGGGACTAATTTAATGGATCCATACACTCTCCTGAGGCATTTTTTTGTCCCAAGCTTCAGTTTGAAGCCCTGGAATGGAACACTAGACCTGAGGCAGATGACAGCAGGAGTCAAGGGGCACAGTGCAGGTGAATATGACTAATTCCTGCTCATCAGGCCCTCCTGCTTTGTGGATGTAGGTCATGCTCACATCATAAGGTCTAGGGAACCCAAAGGTTAGTGAAAGCAGGAGGATAGGGTGGCATGTAGCTAAGTGCAAATATTCCTACTCACTAGGCCTCCCTGCTACATGGGTGAAGGTTGCACTTGCACCCATGGGATGACACTTGCAAAGGCCACTGGGACTTGGGGATAGAAGGTCAGAAGAAGAAATAGGGATGCCTTTTTTTTCTCTCCATCATGTACCCTGGCTATTCTCCGGAAAGAGAGAGGAACAAAGGGATGCCATTTCCCCTCTTTTCAGATGGGTAATGAACCATTTTCAGCCTGCACTCCTCTTGAGTGCATCCTAAATCACTGGAACTCCTTTGAACCTCAGACTATGGAGAAAGAAAAAAATCTTTTTTATTTTTTCTTCCTCTGTCTTCCCTTCACAGGTGGGTAATTACATCTCTGTGCTAAAAGACACTCCCTTTGGATGCATTCCCTAAACTGGGAAAAGTTTAATTTCCCCAAACCTTAAACTGCTTGGCAATCTCTTGAGGAGGGACAACTTTCCTTTATCTGTTACCCTTCATAAAATTCCAGGGTAAATAGGGCTCCATGGCTCAGGGGAAGGGAACCCAGAAGTCTGACATGCTGGCAAAAGGGTAAAAGTTCTTACCAGTTGGACTTCTGGCTTCTCTCTTTCTGTGCAAACTGGTTGCAGGAATGGTAAAAAACCACTGTATTCTCTGCCTTTCCATGAGTTCAAAAATCAGAAGTATTGGCCTTTTGGCATGGCTAAGGTCAGGTAGTAAGATATTTAAAAGGACTTCTTAAAAAAGGAATGCTATGGTTAAAAGCTTAATTAAAGATGGATATCCAAGCTATAGGTATATTTAAAAGGCCTTTATGTCTTTTTTCTTCATGGATCTTGTTTTTCTGGAAAAGGTTTTTTCTTCTCAGTTGACTGAATTATTTTTCTCCATTTTTGTCTGGCCACTCTTAATGCACATACAAGGGTCTCCAAGATAGCATCTGGTGGCCCCAGGACTCCTTTGGAAAAGCAGATGAGGTGCCACTGACCCATTTTGGGAAAAACTCTCTTTTACCTCATGGAACCCCAGGGATTAAGGGTGGATAAATCCCTCTCAAAATCTGTTTTTGTCATCCTGCTATACCTATTTATTAGGCCTTAGAAATTGCATGTTTTCACCCCATCAAAAAGTGGGCAAAGGATATGAACAGACACTTCTCAAAAGAAGACATTTATGTGGCCAAAAAACATATGAAAAGAAGCTCAACATCACTGATCATCAGAGAAACACAAATCAAAACAACAGTGAGATACCATCTCACACCAGTTAGAATGGTGATTATTAAAAAGTCGGGAGGCCGGGTGTGGTGGCTCATGCCTGTAATCCCAGCACTCTAGGAGGCCAAGGCGGGCAGATCACCTGAGGTCAGAAGTTCGAGACCAGCCTGGCCAACATGATAAAACCCCATCTCTACTAAAAATACAAAGATTAGCTAGGCATGGTGGTGGGCACCTGTAATTCTAGCTACTCAGGAGGCTGAGGCAGAAGAATCACTTGATCCCAGGAGGCAGAGGTTGCAGTGAGCTGAGATCACACCACCGCACTCCAGCCTGGGTCACAGAGCAAGACTTCATGTCAAAAAAAAGGTCAGGAAACAATAGATGCTGGCAAGGCTGTGGAGAAATAGGAATGCTTTTACACTGTTGGTGGGAGTGTAAATTAGTTCAACCATTGTGCAAGACAGTCTGGTGATTCCTCAAAGATCTAGAGCCAGAAATACCATTTGACCTAGCAATCCCATTACTGGGTATATAACCAAAGAATTATAAATCATTCTACTACAAAGACACATGTACACGTATGTGTATTGCAGCACTATTTACAATAGCAAAGACATAGAACCAACCCAAATGCCCATCAATGATAGACTGGATAAAGAAAATATGGTACATATATGCCATGGAATACTACGCAGCCATAAAGAATGACATCATGTTCTTTGCAGGGACATGGATGAAGTTGGAAGCTACCATCCTGAGCAAATTAACATAGGGACAGAAAACCAAATACTGCATGTTCTCACTCATCTGTGGGAGTTGAACATTCAGAACACATGGACACAGAGAGGGGAACAATACACACCAGGGCCAGTGGGGGGGTCGGGGGTGAGGGGAGGGAACTTAGAGGACAGCTCAATAGGTGCAGTAACCACCACGGCACACGTATACCTATGTAACAAACCTGCACGTTCTGCACATGTATCTCTTTTTTTTTTTTTTAGAAGAAATAAAGAAAAAGAAAAAAAAACAATTAGGAGAAATCTTCAAAGCCAATAGTATGAAGGTATGACTTTTTGATAAGGAAAGTCATGAATAAAAAAGAAAAAGAAATTGCATGTTTTCCTAGTCCTGGTTCTTGAAGGGCTCCACCCTGAGGCCAGTAATCCAGTTAAAAGATTGGCAAATGAAAAGTTATACAACTACCGGATCTCTGTCTGTCTGTGTAATTATACATGTATTATGTGTGTGATATTTACGTAAAAGAGCACTAATTGACTGGCTTAGGGAAAAATAAGTGCTTAGATAAAATATTCTTAAGAAAAATAGATGCCTTAATGCCTTTAATTCACATGGCTTTAATTTTTGAGAAATATAAAGATTATTGGTAAAATAAAAATGTCTTCAAAATGTAGACAGGTGGCCTAAATTATGCAGGTCAGATATTAGGTTTGCTACATGCTTTCAGGTCATAAACTGCTTCTTTGGCTTTTGAAAACTGTTCTACTTGCCTGCTTTATAATTTGTTAAGGCCTAGGGACATGTGGAGTTAATCATGCCCGTAACTATGCTGGAAAGAGTCAGATCTCATCTGCACTTAATACACATTTTAAATAATTTACCAGATTTTACACCAAAATTAAAATAGCTGAGAGTTAACATTGCAACATATAATTGAGACTACTGAAAATAGATTTATATGCAAAGTGTATAGGAAGAGTAAAATGTGGTTTTGGTGAAAGAAACCACATGGCATGGGAATGTAAATCTATACGTAAGTTTAGAGAGTTAAAGGATTGTTTAAAAGCTAAAAGTTTGAACAAATTGTGGAAGGTTTATAAAAATTAATCTTGTAAAAGAAATTCATATTGACCAAACCCAAAAGGATATAATATGGTTTTTCCATAAAGTGAACATTGGAATAAAATCACAACAAAGTTTTCTTGAGGCACTGACCTGCTCTTTAACAAAAATTTGTAAAGGATTATAAAAGGCTTATAAGAATCTTGGCTGGGTGAAGTGGCTCATGCCTGTAATCCCTGTAATTTGGGAGGCCAAGGCAGGTGGATCACCTGAGGTTAGCAGGTCAGGAGTTTGAGACCAGCCTGGCTAACATAGAAAAACCCCATCTTTACTAAAAATACACATGGTGGCACATGCCTGTAATTCCAGCTACTCGGGAGGCTGAAGCCGGAGAATCACTTGAACCCAGGAGGTGGAGGTTGTAGTGAGCCAAAATCAAGATCTCGCCACTGCACTCCAGCCTGGGTGACAGAGGGAGACTCTATCTCAAAAAAAAAAAAAAAAAGGGTTTATAAGAATCTCAATTCATGGTCAAACTGATTAAGATTGGATGGATTTGTCTGTAAGGTTTCATTAAAAAATTGAGGTTGACTAATGCAAGGGTAAAATTTGGTTTTTTCTCTCTTGAACAAGATTTTTATGTAATGAAAAATTTCGGTTTGTCTTGTGAATAAACTACTGAAAAAAGAAGGGAAGGACAAGAGACTGGTTGTTTGGAAAACTAGGTCTTCCCCCTTAATGAGTAAAGGTTTATTCCTTTTTAAAATTTGAGTCATCATTTTGACTAAATGGATGACTTATGGTAACCTGAAATTCTATTAAGCATTTTAAGCCTTTAACATATATTTGATAGGCTTCCCAAAATCAAATTTCAGCTTCAAAATTGTCTTTTCTAATCCCAAACTTTTGGATGATACAGAGGTCCCCTGGAGCATCCAAAGGAGAGGTAATTGGAATTATTTGACATATTTAGTTATATAAGATTGTCAAAATAAACTGGTGTTTGATCTTCAGGTTATATTTTAGTGAATAATGTTAATCTATGTTTGAAAATTATATGGGATTTCTAAAATTCTGATGTCTGAGTATGTGTTATCAATCATTATTAAGGTTATTGTTTTGGGTTATTGTAAACCACAGATGTGACCAAATTTCTTTGTCAATTGTGTTTTTGACTGTAAGTACCCTAGGACATTTTGATATTCACAGACATTTGTTGTCTTGTTTTGATCCTCTTCAAAGACAGATTATAGTCCTCCAGTGCAGGTTTCTGATAACTTTGGAGATTGCGAAAAAGAGTTGACTGGGTGGACTGAACTAGTGGAAGACTAAGGTAATCTTTCTTGACTTTTTGTTTGGAATATTGCTAATACTTTGTTTTGTTTTTCAGAGTTAGGGAAGCTTTTATTTTGAGTTATATGAAGTTTTTGACAATTGTGGAGGTGAACTGCCCAATGATTTCTGACTGCAGCTCAGAAGAGACAAGAGGGATGGGCCATCAAACTCCAAGTAGTCATAGAACTGGAGCCTCAGGTGATGGCACCCTTTTTCACCAGGGATCCTTAGATAGGACTCTGAGAGAGATCCGGCTGCTGTTTCCCCCCATACAATGTCCCCTGTCAGCATGAAGCAGTTGAGATCAGTCATCATCCTTATCCTAATGGCAGTTAGATGTACCTTTTCAGAGGGGGATTGATGGCAGTGGCAGGCTGTCTGGAGTGGCCACTGCCACTGCGATGGCTACGGTGGAGAGATGGGACTGTGGCAGCAGGAGCAGCTGTGGCAGCAGCAGTGGTGGTGAGGGGACCCCTGTGGCCCACATCCCCTGTTGCCCACATCCCTGAGGCAACCGACTGTACCACTCCCACTCTCATGGCCAAGTGGGATCTGCTCCCAGCCCAGAGCCTCTGCTGCCCTGGCCCCTGGCCCCATGTTGCCACTCTCACCTGCTGCTGCCATGAGGAGGGCATGGGGAGGAGGTGGACATTCCCTGGAGCCCACTGCCCTTGGGCCAGGATGAGTCACCTGCTGGTGGGGGAGCAGTATGGTCAGGCAGAGAGGGTCCCTGAAGCAGAACTGGGTTTGGGATGGTGCCACACTTGCAAATGAAGTGCAGGGGCCTGGTCCAGGACATGGAGCTGGACCTCGCTATAGGGGCCCATGGCAGGAAATAGGTGCGGCACCCACTTCAGGAACCCAGCCAGTGGCATGGCCACTGCCTGAGGGTGTTGTGTTCCTGAGCCTTGGGAGGTTGCTTTGCATGGAGCTGCCCAGGGCCATGTCCCTGTGGTCTGCCCTCCATTGGGGTGACTGTTGAACCTGACACTTCCAAGGACCAGGCCCAGGGCCTTCAATCTGCTCCCAGAGGCAGACCCCTGTGCAGGGCTGCAAGCCAGACAAGGGGGAGCCCTGGGCTGCCTCTGAGTTCTGGGGACAAGCGGGAGCCCCTCTCCTTCTCAGTTGGTGGAGCAGGAGCTCTCTAGGTGCAGCTGCAGCTGTCCTGCCACCAGTGCGGAACCAGGCATTTTTGCACTCTTGGGGCCCAGGAAGGCTCCCTTACCCCTGCAGGCTCAGGGGTGTCTGCTCCTGCTGCTTGGCCTCTCCTTGCTCCCTGTGCCTGTTCCAATCTTGGAGCAAGGCTGGGGCTGAGCCTGGGTGCTGTGTCCCTGCCTTAGAGATCAGTGAAATTTGGAACTTGAGAGAGATGATTTAGGGTATCTGGTAGAAGAAATTTCTAAGCAGCAAAGCATTCAAGAGGAAGCAGAGCATAAAAGTTTGAAAAATGTTCAGCCTGATGATGCAGTAGAAAATAAAAACCCATTTTCTGGGGAGAAATTCAAGCTGGCAGCAGAAATTTGCATAAATAACGGGGAGCCAAATGCTAATCACCAAGACAATGGGGAAAATGTCTCCAGGGCTTGTCAGAGAACTTCGTGGCAGCCCCTGCTATCATAGGCTCAGAGGCCTAGGAGGGAAAAATGGTTTCCTGGGCCAGGTCCAGGGTCCCCCTGCTGTACATAGCCTCAGAACTGATTCCCTGCATCCCAGCCACTCTAGCTGTGGCTAAAAGGGGCCAAGGTACAGCTTAGGCCACGGCTTCAGAGGGTGCAAGCCCCAAGCCTTGGCAGCTTCCATGTGGTGTTAGTCCTGAAGATGCACAAAAGTCAAGAAACGAGGTTTGGGAACCTCCACCTAGATTTCAGAGGAGGTGTGGAAATGCCTGGATATCCAGGCAGAAGTTTGCTGCAAGGGTGGAGACCTCATGGAGAACCTCTGCTAGGGCAGTGTGGAAGGGAAATGTGGGGTTGAAGCCTCCACATAGAGCACTGCCTACTGGAGCTGTGAGAAGAGGGACACCATCCTCCAGACCCCAGAATGGTAGATTCACCAACAGCTTGCACCATGTGCCTGGAAAAGCTGCAGACACTCAATGTCAGTGGTGAAAGCAGTAGGTAAGGGGGTTATACTCTGCAAAGCCACAGTGGCAGAGCTGCCTAAGGCTGTGGGAGCCCACCTCTTGCATTAGCATGACCTGGATTTGAGACTTGGAGTCAAAGAAGATCATTTTGGCACTTTAAGGCTCATAGGTGGAAGGGACTTGCCTTGTCTCAGATGAGACTTTGGACTTGAACTTTTGGGTTAGTACAGGAATGAGTTAAGACTTTGGGGGACTGTTGGGAAGGCATGATTGTATTTTGAAATGTGAAGATATGAGATTTGGAAGAGAACAGCAGCAGAATGATATAGTTTGGCTGCGCCCCCACTTAAATCTCATCTTGAATTGTAATCCCCATAATCCCCATGTGTTGCAGGAGGGACCCAGTGAGAGTTAATTTAATCATGGGAGCAGTTTTCCCCATGCTGTTTAATATGGTTTGGCTATGTCCCCACCCAAAGCTCATCTTGAACTCTAACTCCCACAATTCCCCAAGTGTCATGGGAGGGACCCAGCGGAAGGTAATTGAATCATGGGGGGCAGGTCTTTATCATGCTGTTCTCATAATAGTGAATAGCCTCATGAGATCTGATGATTTTAAGAAGAAGACTTCCCCTGCCCAAGCTCTCTCTCTTTACCTGCTGCCATCCATGTAAGATGTGACTTGCTCCTCCTTGCCTTCTGCCATGATTGTGAGGCCTCCCCAACCATGTGGAAATGTAAGTCCATTAGGCCGTTTTTCCTGTATAAATTACCCAGTCTCTGGTATGTCCTTATCAGCAACATGAAAATGGACTAATACAGTAAATTGGTACTAGTAGAGTGGGGTGCTACTGAAAAGATACTTGAAAATGTGGAAGTGATTTTGGAACTGGGTAGCACTTTGGATGAAAAAAATATTTTATTATGGGATTATGTGATAGGTGCACAATTGTATAAATTTAGTAAAAATTATCAAACTGCATACTTACAAAAAGTTCAATGAATGAATTTAATAAATTATACTTCAATAAAAAAAACCAAGCACAAACAAACAGGAAGGATCTCTCACCTACAAAGGAAGCAATGCAAAGACCAAAACTGATCATAAAAATGTTTCCAAACTCTCCTCAATTCTCTGCTGTTAAGAGAGTCCCAGGTACATTTAGAAGAGAAGAATTACTAGAGTCTGAAAGTTTAATCTACTCCTCCTAGCAAAATTCCAACTACTTGACCCATTCATTCAGAAATTCAATCATTCAACCTGTCTAACACCAAAGAAAGAAGATCCTGTTGCTGAAGATCCACCAAAACAATTGATTTACTCTGTGTGGTGGAGACTGCCAGCTGTTCCACAATATATAATTTTCTTCTTCTTTCATATTAATAAAATTTTTAGCTGAATGTATGGCTGCTCAGAATGAGAAACAGAGTTTCAGCCTTTCTTGCAGCTAGGTGTGACAATGTGACTAAATTCTGGCCAATGTATGTGACCACAGTGAGGCATGCAAAACTTCCATGTTATGCTCTTAAAGGATGGAGGCCTGCCTCCCTTTCCCCATTCCTGCTGGCTGGAGCCATCTTGGATGATAAGGTGGCAGAGCAAGAAGACAGAAGGAGTCTGGGCCCCTGACAACTTAAGAAAGACCAAATACCATATCATTCCAGGTTTTTCTATGAGAAAGAAAGAAAAGTCTGTTGTGTGTAATCTACTGTTAGTTTTGGTGTCTGTGACATGCAGCAGAGACATCTTACAATAAGAATACAATCTACTGAGACTAATTTATCAATCAAGGAGTCATTGAGTATGGGCAGTTGTGGGCAGTGAGTGTCAGAAAGTGTGGTCTGAATAACTGCCCACACTCAATGGTAGAAAGATTAACCATTCAGAAAGATTGGAAGAATAGGAAGGAAGATGCAAAGGAGAGAGAAAGGAAGGAAGGCAGAAAGGGGAGAGAGAGAAAGAGAGAGACTGACTGACATTTCTATCCAGCCCTGATAGCTGTAGTGTTTTTCTGCTGAGCAACAAGGAGCCCAGTATCAACCTAGAGAAGATGGCTGTGATTGGCAAACCTCTCTTTCTTCACATAGGGAAGAGAACCCAATGTGAGAAATTCCAGGAACTACTGAAGCTATTCTGCTAGTGGGATGGGGAGACTCTTTTGTGTTCCCGGTTCTAGGTCTGAGCCCAAAGCTCATGAAAAATCTCCTGTGAATAGTGTGTGAAGAATTACAGGACAGGCCATTGGGATGTCAGAGGATGACCCTAAGAGACTGTCTGGAGAGGAGAGGAAGAAAGTTTCTTACAGATGGAAAATGAAAAAGGCAGGAAATTATTCTGAACTCAGTTTGCTCCAAACTATGCCAATGGTGGAGAAGAAAGGGCGTAAACATACGTGGGCAAAGTCAAAGCAACAGAGAGGAAGATGGGGGCTGGGCATGGTGGCTCAGGCTTATAATCCCAGCACTTTGGGAAGCCATGGCAGGAGAGCTGCTTTAGCACAGGAGTTCAAGGCCAGCCTGGGTGATATAGTGAGACCACATCTCTACCATAAAAATTTAAACATTAGCCAGGCATGGTGGTGTGTGCCTGTAGTCCCAGCTACTCAGGAGGCTGAGGTGGGAGGATCGTTTGAGCCTGAGAGGTAGAGGTTGTAGTGAGCTGAGATGGTGCCACTGCAGCAGAACAGAATCCTGTCTCAAAAATAAATAAATACACAAATAAATAAAATAATAGAGACAAAGATTGTATTGGGTGTTCCCTGGGACTCAGACAAACTCTTACCCTGTGAAAATGAAGTGAAAGATTGAAAAAGGGCTTAGAAATTGGAAGATAAGGAACTACCCATTCCCACAGGTTTATAGGAGAGGACATCTGCAGGAACCAAGTGGCAGAAAAACACTTTTCATCAGGAACAGTTATCTAGAAGCACACATTTGAAATCTATGATGAGAATTTCCAAGTAAAATAAAGGCACAAAAAAGTGTCATAAATTGAAGATGAAGAAGAAACTGATCAAATATACCCCCTCTAAATATTGTTAACAGCAAACAGAGGTCCTATACTCTTGCTTGAGCAAATTGCTAGAAGGGTTCAAAACAGCTACAACTTTAGAAGAATTCTAGAAGTAATTCTTCTCTTCTAAAACAGTTGCTGCCTCCAAGAATTTAAAGTGTCAGGTTTGGAGGGGCCCACAGCCTTGGTGAGCTTGAAATGCAGCCTTTTACTTACTTAAAAAACACTAATACATGTTAGTGAATAGTGCTGCAATAAACATATGTGTGCATGTGTCTTTATAGCAGCATGATTTATAATCCTTTGCGTATATACCCAGTAATGGAATGGCTGGGTCAAATGGTATTTCTAGTTCTAGATCCCTGAGGAATCACCATACTGACTTCCACAATGGTTGAACTAGTTTACAGTCCCACCAACAGTGTAAAAGTGTTCCTATTTCTCCACATCCTCTCCAGCACCTGTTGTTTCCTGACTTTTTAATGATTGCCATTCTAACTGGTGTGAGATGGTATCCCCTTGTGGTTTTGATTTGCATTTCTCTGATGGCCAGTGATGATGAGCATTTTTTCATGTGTCTTTTGGCTGCATAAATGTCTTCTTTTGAGAAGTGTCTGTTCATATCCTTTGCCCACTTTTTGATGGGGTTGTTTGTTTTTTTCTTGTAAATTTGTTTGAGTTCTTTATAGTTATTGTGGCACTATTCACAATAGCAAAAACTTGGAACCAACCCAAATGTCCAACAATGATAGACTGGATTAAGAAAATGTGGCACATATACACCATGGAATACTATGCAGCCATAAAAAATGATGAGTTCATGTCCTTTGTAGGGACATGGATGAAGCTGGAAACCATCATTCTCAGCAAACTATTGCAAGGACAAAAAACCAAACACCACATGTTCTCACTCATAGGTGGGAATTGAACAATGAGAACACATGGACACAGGAAGGGGAACATCACACACCGGGGCCTGTTGTGGAGTAGGGGGAGCGGGGGGGGATAGCATTAGGAGGTATACCTAATGTAAATGACGAGTTAATGGGTGCAGCACACCAACATGGCACATGTATACATATGTAACAAACCTGCACGTTGTGCACATGTACCCTAAAACTTAAAGTATAATTTAAAAAAAACACTAATACATGTTAGTTGTAGAAATATTGGAAATAAAATTTTAAAATAAATGTTTTCTCATTTTTATTGCTCAAGAAAAACAGTGGTGAGTTTTGTTATACAACTTTCTAGTTTTTTTGTGTTTTTTTTTTGAGACAGAGTCTCACTCTGTTGGCCAGTCTGGAGTGCAGTGGCACAATCTCGGCTCACTGCAACCTCTGCCTCCTGGACTCAAGCAATTCTCCTGCCTCAGCCTCCTGAGCAGCTGGGATTACAGGCATGTGACACTACGCACAGCTAATTTTTGTATTTTTAGTAGAGACAGGGTTTCACCATATTGGCCAGGCTGGTCTCGAACTCCTGACCTCAGGTAATCCGCCCACCTTGGCCTCCCAAAGTACTGGGATTATGGGTGTGAGCCACCACGCCCGGCCCCTTCTAGTTTTATAAATTATGTATTTATAATTATATTATTAATATGTTTATATTTTAGAAATAATATATTATAAATATTATTTAAATACAATAATATCAATATTAAATACAATAATATTTATAATTATTATTTAAATTATATTTAATAATCAATAATAAGTAATTAAAATTTAATAATATTTATATTTAATATTTACTTAAATATAAATATTGTTTAAATACAATTATATTTATAATATGATATTTAAATACAATCATATTTATAATATAAATATTTAAATACAATAATATTTAGAATATTATATTTAAATACAATATTTATAATATAAAATAATAATATAGTCAACTGACCTTTATCTTGCTGGTCTATAATAGCATTCATGTACCCATCTACCTCTGTCTCTGGGAAATACTGTTACTATGCGGTTTAAATAGAAGATGTCATCATCTTAGAGATCCCACCTACCCCAACCTCCATTAGTTGATCAAGGAATGAGCCTCTGACCAAAGCTAGGCTGTTAATAGAACCTTGGACTCCTGGCTACAGTCAGTTGATTCAGGGACCTGTTACAGGCCAGGTCGGGTTCATTCTGTCCACGCATGGTAAATCAATCTTCATGACACAGGTTTTGCAAGAGAGAAAAGATTCATTCGCAAGGCCACTGAGTGAGGAGGCAGGAGGACAGCTCTCAAATCTGCCTCCTTGAAGATAATGCTTGGGGATATTTATGGGTTAGGGAAATGGGGTGGTCTAAATATGGGGAAAGATGATTGGCAGTAAGGAAAAATGAAGCAACAGATCCATTCTGCACAGGCATAGTCAGAATTCATGGCATTTCATAGAATATATATACAGAAAATGAAAACATTAGCATGATCTGAGGGTGAGTTTTGGGCCCCCCAATGTCAAAAGTTCACCTGCGCAGACCCAGTTGAGGGACAGTAGTCTCAACCAATTTGAACTGGACAAGAGCTGGCCCAGGTTCCTGAAAAACAACTAAAATGACTATTACCATAGTGACCTATGAATGCTATCAAATAGTCAGTAAAGGTTAAGTTTCAGCACCCAGCAACAGCCTTCAGCTATACTGGCCTTCAGGTTCATGGATAAAGGAAGAAAGAATAACAAAAAGCAAGGGACCAAAAGTAAGCACGGCAGGGAGACCTTGGTTTCAGATTGTCACCTGCCAGGTTTTTTGTTTGTTTGTTTTTTGTTTTTGGGACAGGGTCTCACTCTGTCACCGAGACTGGAATGCAGTGATGTGATCTTGGCTCACTGCAGCCTCAAACTCCTGGGCTAGGGTGATCCTCCCACCTCAGCCTCCTGAGTAGCTGGAACTACAGGTGCATGCCACCACTACACTCAGTTAATTTATATATTTTTTGTAGAGTAGAGATTTTGCCATGTTGCCCAGGCTGGTCTTCAACTCCTGAGCTCAAGCGATCTGTCTGCCTCAGTCTCCCAAAGTGCTGGTATTACAGGTGTGAGCCACCTGTAATCCCACCTGCGCCTGGCCACCTGCCAAGTATTTTTGAAGGTCGGCTCCAATGAGAGCCAGTTCTAACTTCGGTCTGATGAGAAAGCTAGGAGATGTGTGGCTGGGAACCATCCAAGGATGTGTTGCTATGAAGAGGAAACTAGTCTCAGACCCCTAATCAGGGCCCATAATTAGGGCCAAATTATGGGGCCAGCTAGGGCTCACCAATCACCTGTCTCTCAAGAGAGAAGGTGACAGAGCCACATGCAAGGATTTCTCCTTCACTTCAGTAAGAAGAGAAATTCAGATCTTTCCTTACCTGGCAAAATTAAGAAGAAGAGTTGGCATTTCTCTCTTTATACACAATGCCCTCTCATAGTTCACCTAAGTAAAGTCTCAATTCTGCCTTCAAAAATTGTCTACTTGCAGTTCATTTTCATCTCCTGGTTGAAGCTCATCCTTGACTGTTAAATATGCACACCCAATTTTTTCATTCCTCACCCCTCATGTTCCATGTCAGAAATTCTAAAAGGAACTTTTTAAATTTTTTTTTTATTTTTTTTGAGATAAAGTCTTGCTCTGCTGCCCAGGCTGGATGCAGTGATGTAATCATAGCTCACTGCAGCCTTGACCTCCTGGCCTAAAGTGGCCCACCCACCTCAGCCTCCTGAGTAACTAGGACTACAGGTATGTGCCACTCTGCCCAGCTAATTAAAAGAAGTTTACTTTTTGTAGAGACAAGGGTCTCACTATGTTGCCCAGGCTGATCTCAAACTCCGGCCTCAAGTACTACTCCCACCTCAGCCTCCCAAAGCACTAGGTTTACAGGTGTGAATCATCATGCTTGGCTTCAAAGGAACACTTTGTTGTTCTGTTATATTAAGTTTAGCCTAAAGCTCCTCCTTACATATATTAAGTTTGGGATAAAGTTTTCTCTGTATAATGCCCTGTAACCTAATTGGCTGTGAAAACAGACTGTACCAATCACTGAGTTTCAGTCAATCAAAGGTGGCCAACTCTTCAAACTGTGTTCAAATAAGGCAAATGCCCACTGAACTATTACCATTCTGGCTGTTTCTGTACCTCACTTCATTTTCTGTACATCACTTTCCTTTTTCTCTCCGTAACTTTTCTTCCAGAGTTGAAGTCTCTCTGAACCTATTTTGGTTCCAGGGCTGCCTGATTCTCAAATTGTTCTTTGCTCAATCAAACTCTGTTCAATGTAATTTGTCTCAGATTTTTCTTCTAACAGTTCCAAGTTTGGCATTAAAATCCTCTGTTTCCATTTGCTCTGGTGTAGAGGCAGTATTTACCCTGCTCCTGTATAAGAACATGCCAAACATGGTAGCCAGGCAGGAGCTCAATGATCCCCATGTTCCTCTGAATTCCTCTTTCCTCTCACTTCCCCTCACTATTTCTTTTCTTTCTTTTTTTTTTTTTCCTTTTGAGACATGGTCTTACCCTCTTGCCCAAGCTAGAGTGCAGTGGCACGATCATGGCTCACTGCAGTCTCAACCTCCTGGGCTCAAGCAATGCTCCCACCTCAGCTTCCCAGGTAGGTGGGACTACAGGTGCTCGCCACTATGACTGGATAACTTTTTATATTTTTTTGTAGAGAAGGGGGTCTTGCCATGTTGCCCAGGCTGGTCTGGCACTCCTGGGCTCAAGTGATCTGTCCATGTACAGGCATGAGCCACCACACCTGGCTCTCCTCACCTTTTGTTTGAGGTTCACTGGAGACCAGGGGACTTTCTGAGATTCTGAAATTTCTGAGAAGGGCAGGCATGTCCTGCAGGAAAGGAAGAAGCCCCTGGAGGACGGAGGCCCCTGTCTTCACGGGGAACAAATTGGATGAGAGGCCCCCAAACAAGGCAAGTTAGGAGAGGTTTCAGAAGGTTCTTAGAAACAGAAGAAAGCCACATTACAGCTGCTGGCCAGAAAACCCTGCTGCAAATGCATGTGTACAGAGATGCTCCCCAAGATGAAATAAAGCAATGACACACAATTAAATAATAGCATTCCAGAACTCAAAGGATCTGCTCTGCCAGATGCTTATAGGCTATGTATTATAATCACCCTCTCCGGGCCTCAGTTTTCTCCTCATTAAAACTGGAGTAATAACACCTATCTTTCAGGATTGTTATGAAAATTAAAGTGCTGAAACAACAGATGCTGGTAAGGCTGTGGAGAAGTCAGAACAATTTTACATTGTTGGTAAGAGTGTAAATTAGTTCAACCATTGTGGAAGACAGTGTAAGACAGTGTGGCGATTCCTCAAGGATCCAGAACCAGAAATACCATTGATCCAGAACCAGAAATACCTTTGACCCAGCAATCCCATTCATGGATATATACCCAAAGGATGATAAATCATTCTACTATAAAGACACATGCACACATATGTTTACTGCACCACTACTTACAATAGCAAAGACTTGGAACCAACCCAAATGCCCATCAATGATAGACTGGATAAAGAAAATGTGGCACGTATGCGCAATGGAACACTATGCAGCCATAAAAAATGGGATCATGTCCTTACACCTTATATAAAAATTAATTCAAGATGGATTAAAGACTTACATGTTAGACCTAAAACCATAAAAACCCTAGAAGAAAACCTAGGCAATACCATTCAGGACATAGGCATGGGCAAGAACTTCATGTCTAAAACACCAAAAGCAATGGCAACAAAAGCCAAAATTGACAAGTGGGATCTAATTAAACTAAAGAGCTTCTGCACAGCAAAAGAAACTACCATCAGAGTGAACAGGCAACCTACAAAATGGGAGAAAATTTTCACAACCTGCTCATCTGACAAAGGGCTAATATCCAGAATCTACAATGAACTCCAACAAATTTACAAGAAAAAAACAAACAACCCCATCAAAAAGTGGGCAAAGGATATGAACAGACACTTCTCAAAAGAAGACATTTATGCAGCCAAAAAACACATGAAAAAATGCTCATCATCACTGGCCATCAGAGAAATGCAAATCAAAACCACAATGAGATACTGTGTCACACCAGTTAGAATGGTGATCATTAAAAAGTCAGGAAACAACAGGTGCTGGAGAGGATGTGGAGAAATAGGAACACTTTTACACTGTTGGTGGGATTGTAAACTAGTTCAACCATTGTGGAAGTCAGTGTGGCGATTCCTCGGGGATCTAGAACTAGAAATACCAGTTGAGCCAGTCATCCCATTACTGGGTATAGACCCAAAGGATTATAAATCATGCTGCTATAAAGACACATGCACACGTATGTTTATTGTGGCACTATTCACAATAGCAAAGACTTGGAACCAACCCAAATGTCCAACAATGATAGGCTGGATTAAGAAAATGTGGCACATATACACCATGTGGCACATATACACACATATACACCATGGAATACTATGCAGCCATAAAAAATGAAGAGTTCATGTCCTTTGTAGGGACATGGATGAAACTGGAAACCATCATTCTCAGCAAACTATCACAAGGACAAAAACCAAACACCGCATGTTCTCACTCATAGTTGGGAATTGAACAATGAGAACACATGGACACAGGAAAAGGGACATCACACTTCGGGGACTGTTGTGGGGTGGGGGTAGGGGGGAGGGATATCATTGGGAGATATACCTAATGCTAGATGGTGAGTTGGTGGGTGCAGCACACCAACATGGCACATGTATACATATGTAACAAGCCTGCACATTGTGCACATGTACCCTTAAACTTAAAGTATAATAATAATAAAATTTAAAAAAAAATGAGATCATGTCCTTTGCAGGGACATGGATGAAGCTGGAAGCCATCATTATCAGCAAACTAACACAGGAAGAGAAAACCAAACACTGCATGTTCTCACTCATAAGTGGGAGTTGAAAAATGAGAACACATGGACACAGCGAGGGGAACATCACACACTGGGGCCTGTCTGAGGGTAGGGGGCAAGGGGAGGGAGAGCATTAGGACAAATACCTAATGCATGCAGGGCTTAAAACCTAGATGATGGGTTAATAGGTACAGCAAACCACCATGGCACATGTATACCTATGTAACAAACCTGCAGGTTCTGCACATGTATCACAGAACTTAAAGTAAAATAAAAAATAAAAAAAAGAAAATTAAAGTGCTTTGAACAGTGTCTGGCATGTGGTGAGCACTCTGGAAGTGCTTGCTATTGTAGCATGTGGCAAACCGCACTCTGACTCTGCCGTTTATTAGCAGTGTAATCTTGCGCAAATTACTTTACCTTTGTGAGCCTCAGTTTCCTCCTCTATAACATAGGAGAAACCTCACAGGACTTGTTGCAGAGATTAAATAAAATTAAATGGATAATATGTGGGAAATTCTAAGCACAGTGCTTGGACTGAATAAATGTCCAATAAATGCCAATTACTTTTATTTCTATTATTTTATTGTCACATTTCTCTTATCAGGTCTAGACTTGCACCTCTTCAATCCAGTTCATTCCAATGCATTCCCCAATGGCAGCAAAAGTGGTCTTTTTAAAAAGTAAGCAGCCTCAAAATGAATCTATAGTGACAGAAACACATCAGTGGTTGTCTGGAGCCAGGGTGGAGAGGAGGTATGATTAACCACAGACAGGTACAAGGGAACTTTCTAGGATGAGAAAAATGTTTTATATTTTGACTGGTAGTGGTTGTACAGGTGTATTCATATGACAAGACTCATCAGAGGGTACACTTAGATGGACGCATTTCTTTTTATGCAAACTTTACCTCATTAATGTTGATTAGAAAAAAAGGTAAGCAGCCTCCCTGGTCATCTATTACATTGTTATATTTTCTCTTCTCCATGGCACTTATCAGTATATAAAATTATTTCATTCACTTTTTGTATGTCTATTGGCCAACCCCTCAATCTGTTAGAATATAAACTCTTTGAGGGCAAGGACTCTGTCTTATATCCCACTATAACTCTAGAATCTGGAACCACATTTAGCACATAGTAGGAGCCTGATAAATTCTTCTTGACAGACTGACTAATGATTAAAGTCCATCAATTGTTCTACCTCCAAATTATATATTGATTTCATCTACTATCATCATTTCTGCTAACACCATTTCAGCTTAGGGCACTATCATCTCTTGCCTGGATTATGCAAAGGCCTCCTTGCTTCCACCATTGCTCCTTCATTTCTGCCTCCACAGAGCCCCCCAGTGATCTTTGAAAAATATAAATCAGATCACATTACTCCCCTACTTTAAAAATGGAGATAAAAATGATTAAGAAGCTGAATAAATGAACAAGAAAAGGCAATTCAAAACTCCAGGAAAATACAAAAGTTATATAAGAAAGGTGATGGTCCTAATATGAAATCAACCAAAATGTAACTCTGGAGCATATACAAATCTCAGCTCATAAGTTCAAAAAATACTTCAGCTATTAATGATGAGGTGGAGAGATGGCCCTCAGACCAAAAAATTAAGTCTTCTATCTTCTAAAGATTACCACTTTAGTGTCTGCTGTTCCAGTCTACATGCCCTTTATATCTAGCAAATTTCTACTACCTTCCTGCCATGGTGGGACACATGAGTCTCCTGTGAGGTCATCTGAAGTCTCATCTGCCTAAACATACAATGTAGCTGTGACTCTCTTGAGTCTTGTCACCTCCCCATGGTGTGCCCCCAAGGTGCTTCCAGAAAGTGGGCCCTCATCCCTCCTGTCCTGGGAACCCCAAACATCACCTTCTTCTCTCATCAGAATGAATCTCTTTGTCACAGGGGAAAGGCTCTGTTTCTCTGAGTCATTTGGTACACCTGCAAGTCACATTCTGTTTTACTTCTTTCCCAAAACTCTATAATTTTTCTAAATATATCAGGGTTGGGGGAAACTAAAGCTGGAGAAAGTGCAGGAAATTTATGTGTTTTATCCCATCAAACATCTCAACCTAGGTAAAGAAGTACCAAATTGGTTATCTATTTGAATGGAAGAAGGTGAAATAAAAAAAACAGGGAGGAATGAAAAAGTGTAAATTATTATCTCAAAATATTACCTAGCCAGTTTCCCCTTAGTAAATTTTTGTGTCTTCAGAAAATTTATTTTTGACCTTTGTTCAACGCTCTCAACAGCATAATGTCTGAGTTTTGCATTTTCCATGGTAGTAGACATTGTGACTGATTTCCCAACATCCCATCTGTCCCGTGATTAATCTAAGCAATTCATGGCAATTTACCTCTTTGCCAGGGGTGGACAAGCCTAAACCAATCTGGGCCAATGAGATTCAAGGAGACACATGATGAGGGCTCTAAGAAAGAAACTTCTGGAAAGAAGGGTGGAGCCAAGATGGCTGAATAGGCACAGCTCCAGTCTACAGCTCCCAGTGTGAGCAACGCAGAAGATGGGTGATTTCTGTATTTCCATCTGAGGTACCGGGTTCATCTCACTAGGGAGTGCCAGACAGTGGGTGCAGGACAGTGGGTGCAGTGCACCGTGCTTGAGCCAAAGCAGGGAGAGGCATCACCTCACTTGGGAAGTGCAAGGGGTCAGGGAGTTCCCTTTCCTAGTCAAAGAAAGGGGTGACAGACGGCACCTGGAAAATCGGGTCACTCCCACCCTACTACTGCACTTTTCCAATGGGCTTAAAAAACGGCACACCAGGAGATTATATCCTGCACCTGGCTTGGAGGGTCCTATGCCCACGGAGTCTAGCTGATTGCTAGCACAGCAGTCTGAGATCAAACTGCAAGGCAGCAGCGAGGCTGGGGGAGGGGCGCCTGCCATTGCTCAGGTTTGATTAGGTAAACAAAGCAGCTGGGAAGCTCGAACTGGGTGGAGCTCACCACAGCTCAAGGAGGCCTGCCTGCCTCTGTAGGCTCCACCTCTGGGGGCAGGGCACAGACAAACAAAAAGACAACAGTAACCTCTGCAGACTTAAATGTCCCTGTCTGACAGCTTTGAAGAGAGTAGTGGTTCTCCCAGCATGCAGCTGGAGATCTGAGAATGGGCAGACTGCCTCCTCAAGTGGGTCCTTGACCCCCGAGCAGCCTAACTGGGAGGCACCCCCCAATAGGGGCAGACTGACACCTCACATGGCCGGGTACTCCTCTAAGACAAAACTTCCAGAGGAACGATCAGGCAGCAGCATTTGCAGTTCACCAAGATCCGCTGTTCTACAGCCACCGTGGTTCTGCAGCCACTGCTGCTGATACCCAGGCAAACAGGGTCTGGAGTGGACCTCTAGCAAACTCCAACAGACCTACAGCTGAGGGTCCTGTCTGTTAGAAGGAAAACTAACAAACAGAAAGGACATCCACACCAAAAACCCTTCTGTACGTCACCATCATCAAAGACCAAAAGTAGATAAAACCACAAAGATGGGGAAAAAACAGAGCAGAAAAACTGGAAACTCTAAAAAGCAGAGCACCTCTCCTGCTCCAAAGAAATGCAGCTCCTCACCAGCAATGGAACAAAGCTGGATGGAGAATGAGTTTGATGAGCTGAGAGAAGAAGGCTTCAGATGATCAAACTACTCTGAGCTACAGGAGTAAATTCAAACCAATGGCAAAGAAGTTAAAAACTGTGAAAAAAAAATTAGATGAATGGATAATTAGAATAACCAATGCAGAGAAGTCCTTAAAGGAGCTGATGGAGCTGAAAGCCAAGGCTCGAGAACTATGTGAAGAATGCAGAAGCCTCAGGAGCCGATGCAATCAACTGGAAGAAAGGTATCAGTGATGGAAGATGAAATGAATGAAATAAAGTGAGAAGGGAAATTTAGAGAAAAAAGAATAAAAAGAAATGAACAAAGCCTCCAAGAAATATGAGACTATGTGAAAAGACCGAATCTATGTCTGATTGGTGCACCTGAAAATGACAGGGAGAATGGAACCAAGTTGGAAAACACTCTGCAAGATATTATCCAGGAGAACTTCCCCAATCTAGCAAGGCAGGCCAACTTTCAGATTCAGGAAATACAGAGAATGCCACAAAGATACTCCTCGAGAAGAGCAACTCCAAGACATATAATTGTCAGATTCACCAAAGTTGAAATGAAGGAAAAAATGTTAAGGGCAGCCAGAGAGAAAGGTCGGGTTACCCACAAAGGGAAGCCCATCAGATTAACAGCGGATCTCTCGGCAGAAACTCTACAAGCCAAAAGAGAGTGGGGGCCAACATTCAACATTCTTAAAGAAAAGAATTTTCAACTGAGAATTTCATATCCAGCCAAACTAAGCTTCATAAGTGAAGGAGAAATAAAATACTTTACAGACAAGCAAATGCTGAGAGATTTTGTCACCACCAGGCCTGCCCTAAAAGAGCTCCTGAAGGAAGCGCTAAACATGGAAATGAACAACCGGCACCAGCCACTGCAAAAACATGCCAAAATGTAAAGACCATCAAGGCTAGGAAGAAACTGCATCAAGTAACAAGCAAAATAACCAGCTAACATCATAATGACAGGGCCAAATACACACATAACAATATTAACTTTAAATGTAAATGGACTAAATGCTCCAATTAAAAGACACAGACTGGCAAATTGGATAAAGACTCAAGACCCATCAGTGTGCTGTATTCAGGAAACCCATCTCATGTGCAGAGACACACATAGGCTCAAAATAAAGGGATGGAGGAAGATCTACCAAGCAAATGGAAAACAAAAAAAGGCAGGGGTTGCAATCCTAGTCTCTGATAAAACAGACTTTAAGCCAACAAAGATCAAAAGAGACAAAGAAGGCCATTACATAATGGTAAAGGGATCAATTCAACAAGAAGAGCTAACTATCCTAAATATATATGCACCCAATACAGGAGCACCCAGATTCATAAAGCAAGTCCTTAGTGACCTACAAAGAGATTTAGACTCCCACACAATAATAATGGGAGATTTTAACACCCCAGTGTCAAAATTAGACAGATCAACAAGACAGAAAGTTAACAAGGATACCCAGGAATTGAACTCAGCTCTGCACCAAGGGGACCTAATAGACATCTACAGAACTCTCCACCCGAAATCAACAGAATATACATTTTTTTCAGCACCACACCACACCTGTTCCAAAACTGACCACATAGTTGGAAGTAAAGCATTCCTCAGCAAATGTAAAAGAACAGAAATTATGACAAACTGTCTCTCAGACCACAGTGCAATCAAACTATAACTCAGGACTAAGAAACTCACTCAAAACCACTCAACTACATGGAAACTGAACAACCTGCTCCTGAATGACTACTGGGTACATAACAAAATGAAGGCCGAAATAAAGAAGCTCTTTGAAACCAATGAGAACAAAGACACAACATACCAGAATCCTTGGGACACATTCAAAGCAGTGTGTAGATGGAAATTTATAGCACTAAATGCCCACAAGAGAAAGCAGGAAAGATCCAAAATTGACACCCTAACATCACAATTAAAAGAACTAGAAAAGCAAGAGCAAACACATTCAAAAGCTAACAGAAGGCAAGAAATAACAAAGATCAGAGCAGAACTAAAGGAAATAGAGACACAAAAAACTCTTCAAAAAATTAATGAATCCAGGAGCTGGTTTTTTGAAAAGATCAACAAAATCGATAGACCGCTAGCAAGACTAATAAAGAAGAAAAGAGAGAAGAATCAAATAGATGCAATAAAAAATGATAAAGGGGATATCACCACCGATCCCACAGAAATACAAACTGCCATCAGAGAATACTATAAACACCTCTACGCAAATAAACTAGAAAATCTAGAAGAAATGGATAAATTCCTCGACACATACACCCTCCCAAGACTAAACCAGGAAGAAGTTGAATCTCTGAATAGACCAATAACAGGCTCTGAAATTGTGGCAATAATCAATAGCTTACCAACCAAAAAAAGCCCAGGACCAGATGGATTCACAGCTGAATTCTACCAGAGGTACAAGGAGGAGATGGTACCATTCCTTCTGAAACTATTCCAATCAATAGAAAAAGAGGGAATCCTCCCTAACTCATTTTATGAGGCCAGCATCATCCTGAGACCAAAGCCTGGCAGAGACACAACCAAAAAAGAGAATTTTAGACCAATATCCTTGATGAACATTGATGCAAAAATCCTCAATAAAATACTGGCAAACCAAATCCAGCAGCATATCAAAAAGCTTATCCACCATGATCAAGTGGGCTTCATCCCTGGGATGCAAGGCTGCTTCAACATACACAAATCAATAAATGTAATCCAGCATATAAACAGGACCAAAGACAAAAACCACATGATTATCTCAATAGATGCAGGAAAGGCCTTTGACAAGATTCAACAACCCTTCATGCTAAAAACTCTCAATAAATTAGGTATTGATGGGACGTATCTCAAAATAATAAGAGCTATCTATGACAAACCCACAGCCAATATCATACTGAATGGGCAAAAACTGGAAGCATTCCCTTTGAAAACTGGCACAAGACAGGGATGCCCTCTCTCACCACTCCTATTCAACATAGTGTTGGAAGTTCTGGCCAGGGCAATTAGGCAGGAGAAGGAAATAAATGGTATTCAATTAGGAAAAGAGGAAGTCAAATTGTCCCTGTTTGCAGATGACATGATTGTATACCTAGAAAACCCCATCATCTCAGCCCAAAATCTCCTTAAGCTGATAAGCAACTTCAGCAAAGTCTCAGGATAGAAAATCAATGTACAAAAATCACAAGCATTCTTATACACCAATAACAGACAAACAGAGAGCCAAATCATGAGTGAACTCCCATTCACAGTTGCTTCAAAGAAAATAAAATACCTAGAAATCCAACTTACAAGGGACATGAAGGACCTCTTCAAGGAGAACTACAAACCACTGCTCAATGAAATAAAAGAGGATACAAACAAATGGAAGAACATCCTATGCTCATGGGTAGGAAGAATCAATATCGTGAAAATGGCCATATTGCCCAAGGTAATTTATAGATTCAATGCCATCCCCATCAAGCTACCAATGACTTTCTTCACAGAATTGGAAAAAACTACTTTAAAGTTCATATGGAACCAAAAAAGAGCCCGCATCACCAAGTCAATCCTAAGCCGAAAGAACAAAGCTGGAAGCATCATGCTACCTGACTTCAAACTATACTACAAGGCTACAGTAACCAAAACAGCATGGTACTGGTAGCAAAACAGAGACATAGATCAATGGAACAGAACAGAGCCCTCAGAAATAATGCCGCATATCTACAACTATCTGATCTTTGACAAACCTGACAAAAACAAGCAATGGGGAAACGATTCCCTATTTAATAAATGGTACTGGGAAAACTGCTAGCCATATGTAGAAAGCTGAAACTAGATCCCTTCCTTACATCTTACACAAAAATTAATTCAAGATGGAGTAAAGACTTACATGTTAGACCTAAAACCATAAAAACCCTAGAAGAAAACCTAGGCAATACCATTCAGGACATAGGCATGGGCAAGGACTTCATGTCTAAAACACCAAAAGCAATGGCAACAAAAGCCAAAATTGACAAATGGGATCTAATTAAACTAAAGAGCTTCTGCACAGCAAAAGAAACTACCATCAGAGTGAACAGGCAACCTACAAAATGGGAGAAAATTTTCACAACCTACTCATCTGACAAAGGGCTAATATCCAGAATCTACAATGAACTCCAACAAATTTACAAGAAAAAAAAAAACAACCCCATCAAAAAGTGGGAGAAGGATATGAACAGACACTTCTCAAAAGAAGACATTTATGCAGCTGAAAAACACATGAAAAAATGCTCACCATCACTGGCCATCAGAGAAATGCAAATCAAAACCACAATGAGATACTGTGTCACACCAGTTAGAATGGCGATCATTAAAAAGTCAGGAAACAACAGGTGCTGGAGAGGATGTGGAGAAATAGGAACACTTTTACACTGTTGGTGGGACTGTAAACTAGTTCAACCATTGTGGAAGTCAGTGTGGCAATTCCCCAAGGATCTAGAACTAGAAATACCATTTGAGCCAGCCATCCCATTACTGGCTATATACCCAAAGGATTATAAATCATGCTGCTATAAAGACACATGCACACATATGTTTATAGTGGCACTATTCACAATAGCAAAGACTTGCAACCAACCCAAATGTCCAACAATGATAGACTGGATTAAGAAAATGTAGCACATATACACCATGGAATACTATGCAGCCATAAAAAATGAAGAGTTCATGTCCTTTGTAGGAACATGGATGAAACTGGAAACCATCATTCTCAGCAAACTATTGCAAGGACAAAAAACCAAACACTGCATGTTCTCACTCATAGGGGGAATTGAACAACGAGAACACATGGACACACGAAGGGGAACATCACACTTCAGGGACTGTTGTGGGGTGGGGGTAGGGGAGAGGGATAGCATTAGGAGATATACCTAATGCTAAATGACGAGTTAATGGGTGCAGCACATCAACATGGCACATGTATACATATGTAACAAACCTGCACATTGTGCACATGTACCCTAAAACTTAAAGTATAATAATAATAATTTAAAAAAAAGAAAGAAACTTCTTCAGTGTTGAATGCTGTGGAAAGGCAGGCTCTTTCTTCTTCTGTAAGTTGTGAATGAGGAAATGTAGAGTTCCCTTTGCCTGGCAGTCACACAACAACAAAGGGTAAAGCTAAAACTGTGGGCAGCGGAGCAAAGAAGTAGAAAGAGCCTACAGCCTCAATGCCATCATTCAGCCACTGGGCCCTGCCCTCACTCTTCATTGTCTAAGCCAGTGTGAGTTGGTTTTTCTGTTACTTTTTGTTGAATGCATTCTATCTGATTTAGAATTTGGTGCCAGGAATAGAAGTGCTGCAAACAACAAACTGTAGTGAGTTGCACAGTAGCTCCCTAAAGATATATCTACAAGCTAACCCCTGGAACCCGTGAGTGTTACCTTATTTGGAAAGAGTCTTTGCAGATGTACCTGGATTATATTTTATTATTTTCAGATGTTGAAGAGACCCAAATTAAAGATATTTTAGTTAAAAAAATCACATTTGACCTTTATTACATGACCATTTATCAAGATAAAAAAAAAGTCTCTTCAACAGAACTTCATATGACCCAGGAGTTTAAGCCTTTTTTAAAAAAAAAATTAGTTCAATGACTTATTTGACAATGTTACTAATTTGAGAAATTGATTTTCCTATAACTGAAAAATAATCCTGGTCTGGGAGTCCGAATGCTTCATTTCTATCCTTGTCTTAGTTACTAAACTGGGGGCTTAGGTAGGTCACTTCCCCCTCTGAGTGTTAAGTTACTTATTCTATGGAACTATTGGTGGCTCCAAGTTGCTCAGGTGCATCAGAATCATATAAGTCCTTGTTATAAACACATATTTCTGGACCTTGTCTCAGTCCTACTGAATCAGATTTTCTAATCTTGGCACAGGAGTCTGTATTTTTTAATTAACTGGGTGATTACAAGGTACCGCCAAGCTTGTGAAGTATTGGATGAAGACCTCCTTCATAGCTCTAAAAATTTGTATTCTGATTTCTATTCCTTCTATCACTGTTTGTCCTAAGTCAGCTACTAGATATTGTGCTAAAACAAAGCAAAGCAAAACACAAAATAAACAATAAAAAACCAAGACCATGGTTTAATCATCTTTATATTCCCCCAACACCTACAAAGTACCTGGTAGGTAGTAGGCACTCAATAAATATTTGAAAAATTACTTAATGGTGATTAAATAAATGAATGTTATTTCATGTGGATCCCAATCACCTATAGATAGAAGAATCTAAAAAGAAAGAAAATATTTTAAACTTTTGTCTGATTTAATCTTGCACTCCCTATCTGCCCTACTGCATACTTCAGTAATGGGTTATGTGAATGAAGTTATGCATATTGAGCGACCCAGTAGGAAGGCGGTTAGATTCTCCTGGAGGCGAGATTATCCCACAGTATTTCTCAGTGGCAGTGATAACTGAAAGGGGCTCATGATTCCACAGGAGCTAGTTTTCTTCTCCATGACTTTTCCAGGAGCAGAAAAAGCCGTATCCTGATTGGGTGACAGACGTCCTTGGAGCCATTGCTGCAGATCGCTGAACCTGCAAAGACCACCTCAGGTTTCTGTGGGGTCCCAGAGGGTGGGAAGAGGCATTCATCTTTGGTTAGAAGTTACTGGTAAATTCGACAGCAGTGGATGTCAGCTGAGCCAAGCGTCCTTTGCAGCCAGTGCCCCCAGGATATCCGATACCACCTTTTGTGACCCCACGGTCCTTCCTTCCTCCCCAACTTCTAGGCTCCACTGACCCATTGAGCCTCCCCAGTTTAGACACTGTCTGCTGGCCTTGGAAGGTACCGGCTTAGGATGAAATCTGTCACAGGGGTGGGCAACTTAGCCAGAGGGATGTAGAGGAGTTTGGCATCCAGGCCAGGGTTGTAGCGGATGCGAGGGCTCCGGGAAACAATAGCATGCTCCATGCTGTTGATGACATCTCTGACTCTGGGCTCTGCCACCTGCATTATGTTTTTTAACTTGTCAGTATCTGTTTGAGGGCAGAGAGGGGAAAAAGGCTCTGTTATTCTTCATAAAAGATGGTTTCTTCCAAATTCTGTCCAAGTTCCGTTTCCATCAGATCCCTGATCTAACATTTCAGGCAAGTCTGCCACACCCTCCAGGTGGTCCCTTATACAAACACACATTTATAAGACTATTATAAATAATCTTAGCCTGGCCAACATGGTGAAACCCCATCTTTACTAAAAATATAAACATCAGCTGGGCTTGGTGGCACATGCCTGTAATCCCAGCTACTCAGGAGGCTGAGGTATGGGAACCACTTGAACCCGGGAGGCGGAGGTTTTAGTGAGCTGAGGTCACACCACTGCACTCCAGCCTGGGAGACAGAATGATACGCTGTCTCAAAATAAATAAATAAATAAATAAATAATCTTATTTATCTTTCTGAATTCAACAGTTGTGCATTGAATTCCCGCTATTGCGTTAGACTGGTGATGAGAAGAACTGTGCACATTCTTCTTATAACTGTGCCACTTATTAGTTATATGACTTTGAGCTTAAACTTTTATTATCTATAAAATGGAGATAATACTATCTTTCCTAAAGTTTGGGCGTAGTGGCTCAGGCCTGTAATCCCGGTACTTTGAGATTCCAAGCCAGGCCAATCACCTGAGGTCAGGAGTTCGAGACCAGCCTGGCCAACGTGGTAACACCTTGTCTCTACTAAAAATACAAAAATTAGCTGAGCATGGTGGCGCGTGCCTATAATCGCAGCTACTTGGGAGGCTGAGGCATGAGAATCACTTGAACTTGGGAGGGGGAGGTTGCAGTGACCCAAGATCGCGCCACTGCATTCCAGCCTGGGCAACAGAGTGAGACTCCATCTCAAAAAATATCTGTCCTGGAGAATAACAAAGATGATTAATAGCAGGGTAGACACTGGGGGAGTACAGAATCGCAAACATGATGGGAAGACAGCCCTTTTTTTTTCCTTCTATGTACTTCCTAGGGTTCCCACATTTAAACAAAAACATGCAGGAGAAAATATTATTTAAAAATAGTAATACAGCCCCTACCTCAGTCATAAGGCCATTGTGGACTCAAATAATCTAAGGCATAGACAAGCACCTCATGGGGCCCTCACAAATGTGAGGGGCTGTTCTGTTTGCATTGACCCACAGGGGTGGAGATGGGGACAGAGCACCCAAATGGTACAAGTCTGCCAAAGCTCATGACATAAATGGGAGAAGGGCCACACCACACACCCACCAGGCCCTCATCTGCATCCTCACCCCAGGACAGGGGGATTCATGCTTCATTGAGAGCCCTGAGGACTCTGGGGACAATGGTGCTTCAAAGTCAGACTGCCCTGATAAGGGATGAAAACTTGAAAATGGAGAGGAAGCCAAAGTTGCCCTGACTTTGAGAATGGTCCAGGCAGGCAAGGAATTCACCCGCTTGGGGCCAGGACCTTTGTGGGTGGTTGGTGAGAATGGGGCAATGTCACTTCAGTCCCCTTCACCCCAGACTCCGAGAAACTCTATTTTCTGTTTCCTGGAAAGAAAACTGATGCAGGGGAAAAGCCAAACTACATTTTGGGATCTCAACAAGAGTCACACTAACTTAAAGCCAGACTGTCCATAAAGCAGTAATGTCTTAGGAAGCCACACCCTGACCTCTGACCGTAGAGCTGGCACAGAGGCCACCAGCAGCAGGGCTGAGGGTCGAAGGAATCATTCAGGATGCCCAGGGGGCTGTCTCTGCCCCCTCGGCGCCAGGGAAACCTTTGTTGGGTGAGGAGGTGGAGCAAGCTGACATGGTGAGATGGGCTGGGGACTGGGTTCTGAGAGGTGGGGAGGGCTTGCACAGGCAGTGGGGTGGGAGAAGTTACCCCAGACATGGGGAACAGTATGAGGCGCTTGCTTTCATTGTTTTCTCAAATAGCTATTAGCTGCCATTCAGTGCTGGGCACCCTGCTAGGCATGGAGTGGGAAGGGAGACTGAAGGACCCATCCAGCCTTGTCACTCTCCTTCACAGTGAGGAAGGACATAGGCTTTGGAGTTGGGCACCTGGGAAAACGTTTTTGTTATTGGGAGAATTAAGCAAGACAAAGTCTATAAAGTATCAGGCCTGGTCCTAGGGGTTACAAGCCAGGGACCTGTTTGGTCAGTCACAGCAACTTGCTGAGTTTGTACCCAGCGATGCTCTAGGACTACTCCTAAATATCTCTTCTGTCTGTCGCACAGCCACCCCCCACTACCAGAACCATCATGACTTACAACTTCATGTCTTTATCGTTCCTTCACTGGGTTTCTGCAGTAGTCTCCCAGGTGGCCTTTTTATCCTTCCCACGATGACACAAATCTGATCCTTCATTTCAGAGCCATTTACAAGGCTCTCTAATGCCTTTAGGATAAGAGCCACGCTCCCTACTATAGCAATCAAAGCATTTTATGATCTGACTCCTAATCTCTCCCCTCCTCAATCATCACCCACAGCACTTCTGCCAGACTACAATGGCAATGGCAAAGGTTTGTTCAGCTCTTACTGTAGCAGAGCTGAGTACTTTGCATTTCTGTTTAATTCTCCTAACAATCCATGAGAGAGGAATTGTACTTTATAAATGGATAAACAACTTTGGAGAGCTATACAACATGATTAGAGGGACTGCTGGAATACAAGCCTGAATCTGCACTGCCTCCAAAAGCATGTGATGCTATGTCAGGTCACCAAAATGTTGCTCACACCCTTCCTCTTGTGTGAAACATCTGCCATCTCTTTCCCTTTTGGTGTACTCCTATTCATCCTTCAAAACTCACTAAGGCATTAACTGTCACCTCTGTAAGGCTTCTGTGACAGCAGAATGAAGTCTGCATTGCTGCTTTGTTTTGTATGCATATCCATTATAGCAAGATTCTTCATGTGGTGGTGTATTTACTTTCACATCTTCCCTGCTAGTTTCCTGGAGACTGTCTCATCTCTGTATCCCAGTCAACACTGGGCAACTGAAGTGAAAATTCTAGTATAACTACCTGGGAAAACATTTATCTAAATGTAGTTGACCACTGCCTGAAAATTTTCCTCTGAAATTATGGTGTGGACTACAGGTGAATTGGCCTAAGATATTTTATAAACCCAATCCTTACTATTCTTTAGTACAATAACAGCTTTTAGACAAGGTTTTCAGAGAATTTTGCCTTTATACGTATTCTTTCATGGACCACACTAAAGATGCTACAAGCTCTGTTCACCCTGAGTGCTTACTCAGAAAATGACTTTGTGAGGTTTCCAGACACTGGCTGAATCCATTTCACCCCAGCCTCCGAGCAGCTCCACAAATAATTTGAACTACTCTTTGCTAAGAATGAGCACACAGAGGATAAATATTCTTCCCCACAAATGCTAACATCTACTCTCCTTGTTCCCAACAGCTGCAGATTTCCCTTTGGGGACCTATGTCTCCCCAACACTGTGTCTATTGGTCTGGGCAGAGCACACGGCCCAGCCTGAGCCAATCACACCTTCACATTCCCCTGGGTGCAGTGATTGGTTTAGGGTTGGGTTCATCCTGTGGTCCCCCATGATGCGGTCACCATAGGTCCTCCAAGTCGGAGTGTACATTAGGACTTTTGGGAGAGGTACTGGAAATAAGTCTCCTATTTTCCCAGCAGACCTCACCCTAGGTGGAAGTGAAGAGAGGTTGCAGCAATGTGGCTCCCACAGGGGAGAGAGCTTAGAGACCAGAGTGAGTGTAAAAGAAGCAGAGCGAAGAAATGGGTGGAACCAGGTCCTAGCAACATCATTTGCAGTCTGGGTCAGGTTGTACCTGAAGCTTATCTTGCTCAACTTTTTAGTCAGATGAGGCAAGAAATTCCTTTTCTGCTTAAATAATTTGCATTGGATCTTCTGTCACTAAGTCCCAACTAGTGTAAATCCTTAGACATTTTCTTCTCACAGAATCCTAACATGTCTAGCACTAAAAGATGAATTGATCTAAGGAGTACTCCAAACATTTTTCCCTGAGGCTTCCCTAAATCAATGAATGAAGACACCTCCATTCACCATGTTCTTCAAGCTGTAAAGCTAGCACTCACCCTTGATGGCTTTCTCTCCCTCACCCCTTAATCCTCAGTGTGCTTTGATGCTCTAATTTATTCCATATACCCCAGCTACCTCCCATTGCTTCCCACCTGCTGGTTTCTTTAAAGTTCCTCAAATGGAGTTTTCTGCCTCAGAGCCTTCTTGCAGAAAAAAAGTCCCTACCCATCCCCTCTTTCCCCTTCCCAGCAACACCTAACTCTTATTCCTCCTCAAAGTCAACTCAGAGAAGCTCTCCCCTTCACCATAGTCTGAATTGGGACTGCAACTTCCTGCTCCATTCTTCTTTCACAACCCCGTTTCTCCTCGGTAGCACTTATCCACATCTACCATAAACACATGTGTTTTTATTAATGTTTGTCTCCCCTACTGGGCCACTGCTACAGGCAGTGAAGGGCAGGCATACTGCTGTGTCTGCTCCAGCTCTCCAGCCCCACACAAGCTTGGGACATGGCAGCCTTGCGTGCTTTGTATTTCTGATTCAAAACAAAAACAAAAAACAAAAATGCAATAAAGTGTGTATGTATTAAGTGAAAAAAATGGCTGTCTTGGCTTTATGCTCTGTTGACGTATGACGTCCAGCAGACAACTTTTGTGGCACAAAGTTTTGGGGCAGCAGGGTGAACAGCTGCCGTGTCCCACCTCTACCCTCCAAAAACACCTATGATTCACAGGAGACCCTCAGCTCAGGGAGAGAAAGAGAGTTGCCTAGAGACCCTCCCTTTTAAATCCCCATGTGCTCATTTTCTTCTTTATTAACAAGCACTCGGAATGTGCAAAGTACTTCACACATACTAACCCTCATAGCAACCCCATGAGGGAGGCACTATCTTTAGCTCCATTTTGTAAATAAGAAAACTGAGGCATGGGAAAACTAGGTAATAGGTCCAAAGTCTCCTAGCTGGTAAGTAGTAGAGCCAGGATTTGAACCCAGGCAGTCTGGCTCCAGCAGCCATGCCCTTGATCTCTTTGCTGTATTTATCTCAGTGCATTTTCACCTGATTCCCCTGCATCATGATGCTGTCGGGGTAGATGCCAGGAGTGGGCTGAATTGCCCTTAACTCCCTGGGCCGCTCCAGAAGTGATGATTCTGCCACTTGCTCTCTATTCTCAAACCCCAGCTCTGCCACTATGTGACCTTGGGTCCTGAACTCCTCTGCATTTTGTCTCGCCATCTGTAAACGGAAAGCCAGCTAATGACCCCAAGACCCACTCGTCCCCCTCAGAGACCCCTCTCCTGCCCCAGGAACTTACAGATGCGGAAATAATCCTCTCCGTAGCTGTCCCGGGTCTCCTGAGGCAGCCTCTCCCAAAGCTTTCGCATGCGTGACTCCAGGTTCTCCTTGCCGAGAATGGCTGTCCGATAGTTCCCTGGCTCAATGATGCAGACCTTCACCCCAAAGTAGTAGAGCTCACGCCTGGGAAAGAAGAGTTGCAGTCAGTCTGGGCCCCAAGATGACAATCATCAGGGAGAGTCACCTCTGGATGGGCTTGTCTTTCAGGAACCTAGAGATGCTTCCCCCACCCCTGTACTTGGCCCTGGCATTGCCTTTGTGCAAAGAAGCCCTTCCTTAGGGACTCAGCCCTTTCCAAAACTGGCCCAGCAGTCTCTGGGCAATTTGCATTAGGCATAACCAGCGGGAAGATGTCAATAGAGAATCTAGGCCAAAGCCTTGCCTCACACCAGGTCCCTCCCATTAGCAACCCCTCACTCAACAACCACATGGTGAAGGGTGTGGGTCTACACAAGGCCTGCATGCGCCTCTAAGGACCTCCCAGAGGGGACCTGTGCCTCCAGGCCTGTCTGTCTGTTTGGGGGACTCTCCCCCCTCTCACAGGCCCAAACAGGGTTTCACTCACCCTGGTGCTGCTCAAGGGAAGGCCCACCTGATGCCTTGTATTTCCACCCTACCTCTTCTCCTCATCCCTTCTCTTGGTCCTTGGAGAAAGCACCTTGAGGTCTAACCTTCCTTCTGCTATTGTGTTAGCTTCCTGTCTGCAGAATTCCCCTGCCCACATGCTGTCACTCCCAAACCTCTGTAATCCCTGGGATTTCTACCCAGAATAGTTTAGTACCAGGTCCCAGTTACCTGATGCTGTCAGAGAAGGCCTCAACGCCAAACTTGGAGACACAGTAGCCACCACCAATGACAGCCACACGACCACCAGAGCTGGACATGTTGACAACCCTGCCCCGGGCTCTCTTGACCATGGGCAGCACGTGAAGGGTCACTTCGATCAGTCCCACCAGGTTCACATTAATCACCTTCACAAAGTCCTCCTTGGTCAGCCATTCGTTAGGACCACTGGGCAGGCCCACACCAGCATTGTTGACCAGGGCCCAGAGGCCTGGGGGTGAGATGAACCACACAAAAATCATCAGTGGGCCTGGGAAAGAACCAAGTTCTGCTCCCCACCGGCTCAGGGCCCTCAAGGATGGTTGAGCAGGTGCACAAGACACAACCCGGTCAGGCTATAACATAAAAGGAAGGTGTGTCTTTTACTAACTCATTTTCCCTGAAGGGACACTTTTTTCCTGATTCACATAGAGTCTGCCGGCTAGCTGGCGCTCTGTACCAGCTACAATTGAGGTGATAGGTAACAGCATTTCAGCTATCAGCTTTGGGATAAGAGTTTCATTTTCATATCAATGAATTAATGTTTAGATCCCTTCCCCATCATGCTTCTCCCTCTCTGTTCACTTAAGTGTAACCAACTGCATTTCACATACTACCAAAATCAATCCATTCATTCATTCATCTTCACACTTTTATTCATGCATTTATCTAGTCTGTGACAATTACAGGGTGAAGGAGGCCAGGTGCAGTGACTCACACTTGTAATCACAACCCTTTGAGAGGCTGAGGTGGGAGGATCACTTGAGGCCAGGAGTTTGAGACCAGCCTGAGCAACAGAGAAAGACCCCCGTCTCTACAAAAAAAGAAAAAAAAAATTAGACAGGCATGGTGGTACGTGCCTGTAGTTCTAGCTACTTGGGAGGCTGAGGTGGGAGAATCACTTGAGCCCAGGTTACAGGTTACCTTGTTCGAGGTTACAGTGAGCTATAATTGTGCCATTGCACTCCAGCCTGGGTGACAGAGTGAGACTCTGTCTCTAAAAATAAAATGAAATAAAATTATATAAAATAAAATAAAGCAAAATACAGGGCAAAGGAGACATAAAATGAACAACACAGCATCTTATCCCTCAAGGAACTCACAAGCCTAGAAGGAAATAATAATATTTATAAATAAATATATAAAATATTTAAATAAAATAATTATGGAAAATGTGATGAGGACTATCCTTGAGATATTTCAATTAGGTTGGTACAAATGGAAAGAAATAATGCTAAGTGTTGTCATTCAACTCTGCAGGGGCCCAGGGTTGAAGAGCTTCAGGTCCAGTCCTTGTTTTAACTCCAGCCTTGAACAAGTCACTTCCCTCTCTGGGCCTCAGGCTCTTCATCAGATTGGACAAAAACAGTTGCTTCCAGGCTGTATTTTGCAAGCCTTCTAGGGGGAGAAAAATGCAGGAGAAACTCTCCTTTCATTTGTTTTACATATTGGGGTTCTAAAAAAATTCCACCAGAGGGAGGGTGATGCTAAAGACACACTGTAAACCCCTCTAAACGCTCCTCAAGGACCCCTTCCAGCTCCTTCATGCGAGGATTCCCCAAGCCCTACTGCCCTGGTGATTCCCACCACAGCCCCAGCCTCAGCAGCCCCAAGATACTCTGCAGGCGCATCCCACTGTCTCCTGAGGGCAGGTCTCAACACAAACATAAATCCTAGTCCACCCCTCCCTCTAGGGCTGGGGTCCCCACTCAAGCCTTGCCTCTACCCAATCTCCCTGCCTTTCTCCATTCAGGAGCAAGGAGAAAGCACAAAAGAACATCCTCTCCCATCCCCCTACCCACCCTAGTTCCCAGTGTTTCTTAGACCAGGATATTGCCAAGTGGCTTAGGCAAAATAATGGTCCCCCAAAGATGTCCCCATCCTCATTATCTCTGGAACCTGTGAATCTGCTGGATTACATGGTAAAGTGGAATTAAGGTTGCAGGTGGAATGGAGGTTGCTAATTAATTGTCCTTAAAGTTAGGGAGGAAGCTAACACAGGGAAATTATCCTGGATTAACCTGGTGAGCCCAATATAATCACGAGTCCTTCTAAGTGGAAAGAGGCAGAAACCGGAGAATCAGAGAGATTGAGAAAAGTGTGAAAAAGACTGGGCCCAACCTTGCGGGCCTTGAAGATGGAGATAGCAGGCCAGGAGCCAGGGGATGCCAGCTGCCTCTGGAAGCTGGAAAAGGCAATGAGACGGATTCTCCTCTACAGCCTCCAGAAGGAACACAGCTCTGCTGACTTTGATTTTAGATCAGTGAGGCCTATTTTGGACATCACTCCTCCACAACTACAAGATAATATGTTTGTATTGTCTTCAGACCCTACAGTTGTGTTATTTGTTACAATAGCAACAGGAAACTCACAGGCTAAGTGAGGTATTAAGGCAAGTGGCTCAAGGCTGAATGTAGGGAACTGGCTGAGACAGCCTGCTGAAGACAGAGGCTCACTCTTGCTGAATTATTAATTAATTAGCTCACTCAAAAACTATTTATTCAGTACCTTACTAGGTGCCAGACATTATTCTAGGTACTAAGGATGTACAGTAAATAAAAGGGACAAAAATCCTTGTCCCCAGGAAGCTTTATTCTAGCAGAGGAAACAGACAATAAATAAGTAAAATCTATTGTGTATTGACTAGTGATAAGTGCTAAGGAGAGGAATCAAGCAGGAAGTTACTGTCTGGATCCCCCTGGCTCCAGGGCTCTGTTGCCCTGACCCGCGCATGGGCTCCAGACTAGTTCCTTTAGGAGGGAGGACTTCCTCTAGTCTGCTGCTTCTGCAACTCAGCCATCCTGTTCCTCCTGTTCCTGGGCCCACACCCTGTGTGCTAGAAGTGCATGAGGCAGGTTCCCACACAGTCCTGGGCCAGCCCCAGTCCACAGCTTCCTTTCCCAATAGGAGCAGCTACTCTGACATACATACTTGCCCTGAAGTCAAATCAACATCCACCATGATGTCAAGAAGAGACCAGATCTCTTTCTCCCCTGCCTGACGTAGTCAAGGAGAAAAACTGCACCCACTCATGGGATCCAACCTCCTGTCTCATTCCCCCTCCCACATCCTGATCCCAACAAGAAATGTGTTTGTATTTCCCCAGGAGCTGATGGTTAGGACTGCTGAAACATCAGAGAGGTACATCCTTTTTTTTTCTTTTTGAGATGGAGTCTTGCTCTGTCACGAGGCTGGAGTGCAGTGGTGCAATCTTGGCTCACTGCAACCTCCACCTCCCGGGTTCAAGTGATTCTCCTGCCTCAGCCTCCTGAGTAGCTGGGACTACAGGCACGTGCCACCACACCCAGGTAATTTTTATACTTTTTAGTAGAGATGGGGTTTCACCATGTTGGCCGGGATGGTCTCGATCTCTTGACCTCATGATCCTCCCACCTCGGCCTTCCAAAGTGCTGGGCTCATAGGCGTGAGCCACCACGCCCGGCCAGGCACGTCCATTTTTAGAGGTTTGGACACACAGAACACATCTTCCCCCCTCACTTCCTATTGAGACCTCTTTCCTGTTTCTCTGAGTTTCCAGGACAGAAAACTTCCTTGGGAAATCACCCCTTCATGTGAACAGGCCAAACCATGCAGTGGCTTCCAATCAGATTGAGTCAGGGACCTTTCCCTACGTCACCCCCCCACCCAATCTGGACATCAGGGTCTCTGATACTGTCAGATGCTTCGGGAGAGAGGAAGAGGAAGGAGAAACCAAGAAAGCCAAAGAATGTAATTCACCCCACCTTGTTCACCCACTTTGTCCCTCACCCACTGGGCCGCCGCCTTGATGCTTTCGCTCTTGGTGACGTCCAGTAGGGTGGTCTGCAGCCGATAGGAGGTATCCTGCTGAAGTTTCTGGGCTCCCTCCTCAGTGAAGCAAGCAGCCAGCACCTGCATGCCCCGATCAACCAGCTGTTTGGCCAGCAGGTTCCCGAAGCCAGAGTCACAGCCTGTGATGAAGACGTACTTCTCTGAGAGGTTGCCGACCAGATTGCAGTTCTTGAACCAGCGATACATAAATGAGAGGTCTGTGAGGGCCGCCATAGGGCAAGGGGAATGTGATGGCCAAGAGGGACTGGGCTCAGGAGACAGCAGGGAAGAAGCTGGTCCTCTGAGCCCTAGCAGGCAGTCTGCGGGAACCCACCTGGAAGAAGAACTCTCCTTCCTCCCACAGCTTGCAACAAATCTAGGTCCCTGGGTGAGCCACGCTGTAATTTTTATAGGTGGATGCATCACCACAGCAATTAGCCCAGATGCAAGAAATTCAAGTCCAACCTGAAGCCTTGTCACCTCTGACAGCCCTGGTAGCTGCCTCCCTCTCTCCACCTGCCCTGATGGGTAAAGCTGCCAAGAATGGGAAATAATCCACTTGTAATGTTGGTGATGAGTGGTGGCTCATCCAGGTGGTGTAAGGGAGGCAAATGAAAGATGAGGACTCACCCCAGACAGCTCCCCTAGAAATCCTGTCCCCACCCTGCCCCCAACCCAGCCTGGGGATTTTGGTCTCCAGGGATCAAAATCCTTTGTCATGAGTGCAGTTATGTAAATAAGTTTATTTTCAGGGAAAATACTCAAGACAAATTTATTAATGTAAAACAAACAACATTGGTTCTGAACCTTCCAAACCCCAAGAGAAACAAGTTGCAGGTCGTCAGCTCTCTGGAATTCTTAAGTAAGTCTCCATCAAGAGAGAGGATGAAAAGCAGTGGATTTCTCCTAGGGTGGATGTACCTCCGTTGTCCTGAGGCTAGAGGCAGCAGGGCCCTCCTATAGGGGAGGCTGGTATGTGAAGCTTAGCCACCAGAAAGCAGAAAGACCTGGGGGACTCAGGCCTGACGCACTGTGGGGGTGATACTTAGGTCACAAGTGAGCAGCTCTGGGCAAGATGATGAGGAGGGATCATGAGTTCACTGGGCAGCTGAGGGAATCGTCTGGGCAGAGGCCTTGACTGTAAGAGGGGATGAGATATAGGAGGAGCAGAGAACTGGGGCCAGAGACATAGAAAATTCCCAGGGTCGGGACTTGGAGGAAAAGAAGAGATTCTAGGCAATTTAGCAAATAATTTACAGAAAGCTAAGAGGGAAGGTGGTAAAGGAAAGGAAATAAGGAAACCAGAGGTGTGAGTAGTGAGGGGCCACGCCCAGAATTGCACAAGATGCAGGGGAATGATGCTGGAGCCTCTGTGGTTCTTTGGATCAACATCTAGTGTCACCATTCCTTGGAGCCTGGTCCCAGCTCACACCTTCATGGCTTAGCGAGTCTGACACAGAAATGGGACCACAAAGTTCTCTAGTGTGAAGGGACAAAGGATATATCTCTGTGATCCACCATTTGCCAAGTCTGACCAGCGTAGAATCACATAAAGCAGGTGTCACCTTGGGAAAGCCCCGCAGAGTTTGGCCATTCCTTAACAAAGTAGGGGAGGGGGCCAGATTATGAACCCACCCCCAAAGAGCAGACCCAAAGCTTATAGGGGATGGAGGTGGGAAATTGTAGAAAGCAAACCGCACCTACTTCATAACCATCCCGAGGCAGAGGACCTCCTATGAGGGGTCTGGGAACCATCTCCCAGTCTCTGTCTGCCTCCTGGGTGAATGAACAGAGAAGTCTTGGCTGGGACAGGTCAGACCATGTCACTCAAGGACTGAGCAGGTCCGGGGCAGTGGGTATTCCAGTTCTTGAGGACACAGGTGAGGTCCAGGAGTTGGCTCTGACCTAGCATAAGGATAACTCAGAACTGCCCCAGCACAGGCCTGGGCCTGACTCGACACCTCCTGGGCCTCTATGCTGGCAGTGTTCCCCTGGCCTCAAACTGAACCCACAATCCATGAGGGTGGGGGGTGTGAGGGCTGTAACCACATAGAAGACTTTTCTTCCCAGGGCTAGAAATGCCTCCCTCTCTCAGATGACAGCACTCCTTGCCGAGCTGGCCCCTAAGGTCTGATAGGTCAGGTTGGTAGCTGCACTCCCCATCCCCACCCCATGCACACAGGTATCTCAGAGGAGAGGAGCCCTCTCCTCTGACAGGCCATTTCCCTCCAGTGGGAGAGCATAGACTGCCGAGGGCCAAGACACACCCTAATGAGGTAGACAGGAGGAAGAGCAGGTGTGGGCTCACCCACCCCCAGTTGATCAAGACCTTCCACAAGTGTGGATTCTTCAGGGTGACAGGTGAGCCATGAAGCTTAGAGCCCAAGGAAGTGGGATGCCATTATCTGTGATTGGGTCTCCCTTCCTAAGCAGCAAAATGTGGTTCTTTCCTCCTAATATCACCAGAGTCCTGAATAACATCCCAGAAAAAACCTAGAACAGAGGTGAGGGAAGTGAGGTACATGACCCTGAACTTGAGAGCTCCCTCCCACCACTCTATTTCTCACCCCATGAAACAGCACTCCTCCCAAGTGCAATGATGTTAAAGTGAGGGCCGGTCACTGAGTGCTGCAAAGAGGTCTCTACAAAGTGCTACAAAGAGGCCTGCCAGTGCCTTCGTGACATGTCATTGCTTCCTTGTCCCTCTGTGCACTCCTGTGACCCCAGGCTACTTGATTCACTCCTGGAAAGGAAATAATTGCCCCTCACCTTGGTGGCAGAAAGGGCTGAGACAGGGCAGGGATAATCCAACTTCTCTCTTCAATTTCCTCCTGAGTTCCTCCCTCTTATCCCCAGGTCCCCATGAAGGCACCTGCCTCCTCCTCCCTCTTGTTCACAGCCCATACTCCCCTCAGACTGGAAGGCAACTTGCTGCACATGGCTGCACTCTTTAGCTTTTGCTCTAGAACAAAAGTAACCAGAGAAACCCATGGTTTCAAGAGGGTCAAACATTGGTTCCTGTGTCCTCTGTCGGAATCCCTATTGAGAACACCACTGCCAGCCAACGCCCCCAGAGCTGGCACCTGAGGTCTTGGGGTCAGGCTGATGGCTGCCCTGTCACCCCACAGCTTGTCCACAGGTATATTCAGAGGAGCCCCCACCCACTTCCTCCAGGCCATTTCCATCATGGGGAGAGTGTAATAGACTGGCCTGGTTGATGCACACCTGGGGAAGAAGCAGGAGGCAGAGAAGGCGTGGGTGGCAGATCCTTCCCCTCCTCACATGCTCCCATTGTGTAGACTCCTCAGAATTGGCCAAGAGACTCAAAGGCAACAGGACACCTATAAGCGCTACTGGGTCCCATTCTTTAGCAAAACACCTTGGTTCTTTCCTCCTAATGTTGCCAGTCCTGAGTGATATCTCAGTGGAATTCTGTGGAGGGCATGAGGAAGAAGCTGGGATAGGCATCCAGATGGCAAGAGTGCTCCCTCCCACCACGCCATTACTCTCCCCAGGACACATCACCTCACCCAGATCACCCAGCTCCACCCAACCATGCACCCCAGTCTTGGATTCACAGGAGCTTAGCCAGCTTTGGAGAGCCCCAGTGGAGCATGACATCCATAGGAAGGTAGGCATGTTGCTCATGGGGAGGTAGAGAAGATTGGTGTCTCAGCCAGCTGAGTAGCGAGTGCTCCATGCAGTGGGTCAACAAGGATAGATTCATACTGAATTTGCCCAAAGCCTTCTAGATGCTTTTCTGATGCATGTTAAGGATGAGGAAAGATCCTTAATGTACTAGCACATCTCTTCCCTCCCATTTAGAGCTCTGAATTAGGAGGACAGTGTCTAAGAATTCCAGGCCCCCCAAATGATATGCCTCAAGTCTAATCCATCCATATTCCCCAGAGAGTGCCCCAACCTTCACCCAAGGAACATCTGTTTCACTCTAAGCCCCCTCTGCCTCTCTTTTTGAGATATCTGGACTCATAAATTGAAGGTCTCTACTAACAGCCTAAGAATATGAAAATCTGCTATCTCTAAACCCAGCTGCCCATGAGCCCACCGGTAGCCACCGTCTCTGACTTGTTTCCTCTTCAAAATAATAAGGGATTCAGATGAGACAGTGGTCCCAATTATAGGAAGCTTGGATGCTTCCTTTAGGTGAACAGTTGACCACATGGCACCCTGGGAATGGGGCTAAATGTCCTCACTTTGTTGGGGAGGCAGAGTCTGGAGGACAGACTCTCATACTGTTGGAGACACAAATGATGGACCTGGACTTCCAGACAAGGATTTGTTTCTTTCCCCACTGTCCAGAACTCACTCACAGAATGTCAGAAACTTCAACCAATAGGTCTCCTTGACCTCGGGGCTGACCTGGTCCGACAGCTCCTTGAGGTCCTGTAATGCCTTTCAGAGCTTCTCATATTGGTCTTGAAGTGACCAGGTTCAATCACAGACACCTTCACTCCAAAGTGGGAGAGCTCCCTCCTGCATGGCAGACACACAGAAGGGCAAGGACTTCAGAGGTCTTGGGAGGCAAAATACAAAAAACAAAGAAACCCAATACAAACCCAGCATGCAATGGCAGTGGGAGACGCAAGAAAGTTTGGAGAGTTGGGAAGGGCAGCAGATAGCAGATAACAATTATGATGGTGGCCTTGCCTCTCTCTGGGGTTTCCATATTTTACATACCAAAGCTTACTAGCCCTAAGTCCTACCAATTCAAGAGCAAGGCAGCACCTCAGTGCTATCACCTCCTATGCCCCTCACATCCAATGGATCACCAGAATTCCCACATTCTACCTCCTCTGCAGTCCTCAGTCCCCTCCCTTCTTCTCCCACCCCAGGAATCTTCCTGGCCTCTGAGCTGGGCGATGGCAGCTGTCCTCTGAGGAGCGTCCCTCTGCCTTCAGTCTGGCTCCCCACACTCACAGCCACTGGGCTCCCTGCAGTAAGTGGTTGTCTAGAAGCCAATTAGACCAAAGAGCTCCCCTGAGCAAATCCCTTTTTTGGGGGTTCCACTGCCAACAGCATGAGGCACAGCTCCTGTCCAGGGCCTCCACGAGCCCATATGCACCCACCTGCCCAGCCCCCTCCACAGGCCTGGCCCTGTGCTTCACCTCATGAGGACCCCACAGCACAGGTAGGTGGCTGAGGCTCCCCCTAGGCCTGGGCTGAAGACGAAAGTCATTCCCCCATTTCTGTTCAAGGCTGTCAGGTGGGGATCCTCAATCTCCAGTTCAGACCCCACTGCCAGGACCCTCCCCAGCTTAGGAGGCTGCCATGGCCACCAGGGCTGACTGGGTCACAACCCCTATGAGAACTGGCAACAATGATTCTGGCTCTCTTGCCCCTCTCTCAGGTGTCAGAGCTTTTAGGTCAGAGCCAAAACCCTGTTGTTGTCCTAGGCTGAGTATATTGGGTACTCTTCCAAGGGCCACAGGAGTATGTTGTATGGACTCAGATGCTCTACCCATGCCTCCAGGGCCCAACAAATATCTCTCCAAGGGACAGAGACAGAGACAGGAAAAGAGGAAGACAGGAATGGGGTAAGAGAGAGAAACCAAGGGGAAAGGACAGAAGAGAAAGGAAAATGGAAGGAAAGAATAAGAGAAACACATAAATAATTGCTTTCTGCATCCTGGTTGCAGAAGTCCTAAGACTGGGGGAAGTTAGAGAGCAGGCCTGCACTGGGCATCAGGGGACAAGCTGTGCTTCAACCTGCATCAATGTCAAGGCAATATCTGTCTTGGAAGAAAAGGTCACCCTGTGTACCTGGAAATCCCAAAGCTCACTGTGGACTGAATGACCAGAGCAGGAGCAGAGGGGGGAAAGAGGTCTTATGCCACACAGGTGTCCAGACTGCACTCTCTGCCCCAGGAAGTACCACCCTTTCCTCCCACCATCTCATAAGGCCAACTGTGCCCTATCCCCATAGGGTCCAGCAAGCTTTGGGGAAGACTCTACAGAAGACATAGGGGAGCAAACTAATAGCATGAAAGATCTGGAGTAGTCGGAGCTACAGAGCTACAGACTCCAGGCCAGAAGGGGAAGGAGTGTGAGTGGGTGAGGGCTGGGGGTTACATGAGACAGAGATTGAACCTAGGAATATTGGAAAAACAATAAGGCCTGCAATGGTAGCCCTTCCCATACTCAGAAACCTTTCCTGGACTTGAAGGAATGAGGATTCTCTGATTCAATAATTTTACTTTTCTTGAATAGCACTGCTAAGCCTGTCAACAAACCTTGGTAGAGGATCATTACTGAGATGTTATTTATGCCAGGAAAAGTGGGTAACAAACTTTGGCATTCAACAATATAGAATCCCTTTAACAAATTAGGGCCTCTCCACATGCTGGAATATGGAGACCTTGATTGTTATGTTGTGGAAGAAATTTGATGATGAAAATGCTGACCCCAGAATGTGTAAAGTAGAGAGAAATTAACCCTGGAGGCTGGGGTTAGGGGGAATGTTGTTTCACTCTCATCCTCTTCTATGATTTCTCCAATGAGAAATCCTATCTTATCCTACTATCTATCCAACCTTATCCTCTTCTATAATTTCTTCATGTTTTCCATTTACAACCAGAACAAAGCAATCAATGATCTCCCTTTCCCCAAAACGAACAGGATTCATCACTCGGTGTTTGATGTGAAGTCCCTTCAGCTCTCCAAGCCCCAGTGTCCTTGTGAATCAAGTGGAGATAATCTTAAAGCCCTCAACAGGGACAAGTGTGAAGGAACCAGTAAGAGAATGCTGAGCTGTCCTCTGCATTCTGAGATCAGAAGCCTGAATCCTGCCCGGCACCATCCCCTATGGTCTCATGCCAACCATCAGGACCCAACGTTATCCAGAGACTGGGCTCTAACCACAGGCTGGACTCCTCTAACCCTGGGTCCAGCCACAACCACTCTAGGACTTCTGCTCTGGAAAATGGAAAGCTGGAGCCCCTGAAAATAAAAGTCTTGGGAATGTTCCCAGTTAGCAGACACTAGGTCTCCCCTAGTGACACAGAGAAAGGAGAAACAAACAGGCACTAGGAGGGACTGAGGTGGTCCCTCTGTCGCCCACATGCTCCTTCACCTCCTGGGCAGCTGCAGCAATGCTCTCTGTCTTGGTGATGTCCATGGTCACTCTCCAGCCTGTCTGAAGTCTGGCCCCTCAGCTGCTTGGTCCCCTTCTGTGTCCTACATGCAGCTCCCGCAAGCCTTGTGCATCCAGCTTTCTGGCCAGCAGGTTCCTGAAGCATGAATCACAGCTTTTGATGAAAACTACGTGTCTCTCAGCTGGCTCACCACCTGCCACTCCCGGTATGAGCACAGAAGGTAGTAGAGGCTGTGGAGGACCACCAGGTAGAGTCACATTGCTTTGCAGAGGACAGACCCAGGTAGGCTGGGGTGAAATGAGAGTCTGGCCTCTGTTCAGACAGGAGGATTTAAGAACACAGAGGGCTGAGGTAGGCAGGGAAGCCCTCAGGCATTTTGGCAGAAAGTCCTCACTTTCCTCCCTGATCACTGTCTTTCTGCAACATTTTTTTTTATCCTGGCTTCATCTCTCTACTATTTTGAACTGCCTTTGCAAGTACTCATGCATGCAGTTGCAAACCCCAAGTCCTGCCCAGTAGGAAACTACTATGACTCAGCAATGCTTCCCTAGTCCACAAATTTCTGTCTGTATTGCTGTGCCCACACAGATGTTTATGTGGGTGCAAACATGTGTATTGACACAGGCTCACACACAGCAGCCCCCACACACTCTCCATAGCAAACACACCCCTCTGCTCTAAGTACAAGGGTCAGATCTGTCTCTACAAAGCTGCTGTACTGACACTTCTGATCCATGACCTTCTGAACACAGAAAGACCTTATTGGGAAGCTACATATGGTTTCCAGGCACATTAGGTGGAAGTCCCTCTCTGAGCCTGAGATTCCTCATCCCACTCAGCACCCAGAATCAATCACTCCTCAGAAAACTGGGTCATGGTCAGGCTCTCTAGGATCAGAAGGAGAAGCCAAAAGAGTGGACAGGAACAGATCCTCTCCTGCTATAATAGTTTTTTGGAGCAGAAGGAGTGAAGGATCCCATGGGGGGACTGTGGAAGTCCTTCCATTCCCCCTCCCAGCAGCCCTGGGTGTTTCCTTCCTGTGGGTTCCAAGTCTCTATTCCTTTCCCCGCCACTGGAGGAGTGGGTGTGTTGGGATATGGTGGAGGATCTGAGAGATGGCACAGGGAATGTGCAATGACTTTTAAGTGAGGGTGAGTCACTGAGGGCCACAGAAGGCACAGGTGAGGGGCAGAGGCCTCAGTTGCCCCAGGGAAGGGACCTGGAGCCTGTCAGTGCCTATTGACATCTCCTTGCTGGCTCGTCCTTAGGTCGATTTCTGTGACCTGAGGATACTCCAGCATCCATGGAAAGAAAACAATTCCTCCTCACCTCAGTGGCAAGAATGGCTGGGAGAGGGCAGGGATAACTTTCCTCTTCAAATCCATTCTCAGGTCATGCCTCTCATCCCTGGCCTCCAGGAAGGCACCTGCCTCTTCCTGCCACTGCTCTCTAAGGCCACCCAAAATGTGGAAGCTACTTTGGAACTGAGTAACAGGCAGAGGTTGGAACAGTTTGGAGGGCTCAGAAGAAGACAGGAAAATGTGGGAAAGTTTGGAACTTTCTAGAGACTTGTTGAATGGCTTTGACCAAAATGCTCATAATGACATGGACAATGAAATCCAGGCTGAGGTTCTCTCAGATGGAGATGAGGAACTTGTTGGGAACTGGAGCAAAGGTGATTCATTACGTTTTAGCAAAGAGACTGGCAGCATTTAGCCCCTGCCCTAGAGATTTGTGGAACTCTGAACTTGAGAGAGATGATTTAGGATATCTGGCAGAAGAAATTTCTAAGCAGCAAAGCATTCAAGAGGTGATGTGGGTGCTGTTAAAGGCATTCAGTTTTAAAAGTGAAAAAGATCATAAAACTTCAGAAAATTTGCAGCCTGACAATGCAATAGAAAAGAAAATCTCGGGGAGGAGCCAAGATGGCTGAATAGGAACAGCTCCGGTGTACAGCTCCCAGCGCGAGCCACGCAGAAGACGGGTGATTTCTGCATTTCCATCTGAGGTACTGTGTTCATCTCACTAGGGAGTGCCAGACAGTGGGCGCAGGTCAGTGGGTGTGTGCACCGTGCGCCAGCCAAAGCAGGGGCGAGGCATTGCCTCACTCGGGAAGCCCAAGGGGTCAGGGAGTTCCCTTTCCAGGGGTGACAGACGGCACCTGGAAAATCGGGCCACTCCCACCCGAATACTGTGCTTTTCCGACGGGCTTACGAAACGGTGCCCCAGGAGAGTATAGCCCGCACCTGGCTCAGAGGGTCCTACGCCCACGGAGTCTCGCTGATTGCTAGCACAGCAGTCTGAGATCAAACAGCAAGTCGGCAGCGAGGCTGGGGGAGGGGCGCCCGCCATTGCCCAGGCTCGCTTAGGTAAATAAAGCAGCCTGGAAGCTTGAACTGGGTGGAGCTCACCACAGCTCAAGGAGGCCTGCCTGCCTCTGTAGGCTCCACCTCTGGGGGCAGGGCACAGACAAACAAAAAGACAGCAGTAACCTCTGCAGACTTAAATGTCCCTGTCTGACAGCTTTGAGGAGAGCAGTGGTTCTCCCAGCATGCAACTGGAGATCTGAGAACGGGCTGACTGCCTCCTCAAGTGGGTCCCTGACCCCTGACCCCCGAGCAGCCTAACTGGGAGGCACCCCCCAGCAGGGGCAGACTGATACCTCACACGGCTGGCCAGGTACTCCAACAGACCTGCAGCTGAGGGTCCTGTCTGTTAGAAGGAAAACTAACAGAAAGGACATCCACACCAAAAACCCATTTGTACATCACCATCATCAAAGACCAAAAGTAGATAAAACCACAAAGATGGGGAAAAAACAAAGCAGAAAAACTGGAAACTCTAAAAAGCAGAGTATCTCTCCTCCTCCAAAGGAACGCAGTTCCTCACCAGCAATGGAACAAAGCTGGACGGAGAATGACTTTGACGAGCTGAGAGAAGAAGGCTTCAGACGATCAAATTACTCTGAGCTATGGGAGGATATTCAAACCAAAGGCAAAGAAGTTGAAAACTTTGAAAAAAATTTAGAAGAATGTATAACTAGAATAACCAATACAGAGAAGTGCTTAAAGGAGCTGATGGAGCTGAAAACCAAGGCTCGAGAACTATGTGAAGAATGCAGAAGCCTCAGGAGCCGATGCGATCAAATGGAAGAAAGGGTATCAGCCCTGGAAGATGAAATGAATGAAATGAAGCGAGAAGGGAAGTTTAGAGAAAAAAGAATAAAAAGAAATGAGCAAAGCCTCCAAGAAATGTGGGACTATGTGAAAAGACCAAATCTACGTCTGATTGGTGTACCTGAAAGTGACGGGGAGAATGGAAACAAGTTGGAAAACACTCTGCAGGATATTGTCCAGGAGAACTTCCCCAATCTAGCAAGGCAGGCCAACATTCAGATTCAGGAAATACAGAGAATGCCACAAAGATACTCCTCGAGAAGAGCAACTCCAAGACACATAATTGTCAGATTCACCAAAGTTGAAATGAAGGAAAAAATGTTAAGGGCAGCCAGAGAGAAAGGTCGGGTTACCATCAAAGGGAAGCCCATCAGACTAACAGCGGATCTCTTGGCAGAAACCCTACAAGCCAGAAGAGAGTGGGGGCCAATATTCAACATTCTTAAAGAAAAGAATTTTCAACCCAGAATTTCATATCCTGCCAAACTAAGCTTCATAAGTGAAGGAGAAATAAAATACTTTACAGACAAGCAAATGCTGAGAGATTTTGTCACCACCAGGCCTGCCCTAAAAGAGCTCCTGAAGGAAGCGCTAAACATGGAAAGGCACAACCGGTACCAGCCACTGCAAAATCATACCGAAATGTAAAGACCATCGAGACTAGGAAGAGACTGCATCAACTAATGAGCAAAATAACCAGCTAACATCATAATGACAGGATCAGATTCACACATAACAATATTAACTTTAAATGTAAATGGACTAAATGCTCCAATTAAAAGACACAGACTGGCAAATTGGATAAAGACTCAAGACCCATCAGTGTGCTGTATTCAGGAAACCGATCTCACGTGCAGAGACACACATAGGCTCAAAATAAAAGGATGGAGGAAGATCTACCAAGCAAATGGAAAACAAAAAAAGGCAGGGGTTGCAATCCTAGTCTCTGATAAAACAGACTTTAAACCAACAAAGATCAAAAGAGACAAAGAAGGCCATTACATAATGGTAAAGGGATTAATTCAACAAGAAGAGCTAACTATCCTAAATATATATGCACCCAATACAGGAGCACCCAGATTCATAAAGCAAGTCCTGACTGACCTACAAAGAGACTTAGACTCCCACACATTAATAATGGGAGATTTTAACACCCCACTGTCAACATTAGACAGATCAACGAAACAGAAAATCAACAAGGATACCCAGGAATTGAACTCAGCTCTGCACCAAGCAGACCTAATAGACATCTACAGAACTCTCCACCCCAAATCAACAGAATATACATTTTTTTCAGCACCACACCACACCTATTCCAAAATTGACCATATACTTGGAAGTAAAGCTCTCCTTAATAAATGTAAAAGAACAGAAATTGTAACAAACTATCTCTCAGATCACAGTGCAATCAAGCTAGAACTCAGGATTAAGAATCTCACTCAAAACCACTCAACTACGTGGAAACTGAACAACCTGCTCCTGAATGACTACTGGGTACATAACGAAATGAAGGCAGAAAGAAAGATGTTCTTTGAAACCAATGAGAACCAAGACACAACATACCAGAATCTCTGGGATGCATTCAAAGCAGTGTGTAGAGGGAAATTTATAGCACTAAATGCCCACAAGAGAAAGCAGGAAAGATCCAAAATTGACACCCTAACATCACAATTAAAAGAACTAGAAAAGCAAGAGCAAACACATTCAAAAGCTAGCAGAAGGCAAGAAATAACTAAAATCAGAGCAGAACTGAAGGAAATAGAGACACAAAAAACCCTTCAAAAAATAAATGAATCCAGGAGCTGGTTTTTTGAAAGGATCAACAAAATTGATAGACCGCTAGGAGGTTAATAAAGAAAAAAAGAGAGAAGAATCAAATAGATGCAATAAAAAATGATAAAGGGGATATCACCACCGATCCCACAGAAATACAAACTACCATCAGAGAATATTACAAACACCTCTACGCAAATAAACTAGAAAATCTAGAAGAAATGGATAAATTCCTCGACACATACACCCTCCCAAGACTAAACCAGGAAGAAGTTGAATCTCTGAATAGACCAATAACAGGAGCTGAAATTGTGGCAATAATCAATAGTTTACCAACCAAAAAAAGTCCAGGACCAAATGGGTTCACAGCTGAATTCTACCAGAGGTACAAGGAGGAGATGGTACCATTCCTTCTGAAACTATTCCAATCAATAGAAAAAGAGGGAATCCTCCCTAACTCATTTTATGAGGCCAGCATCATCCTGATACCAAAGCCTGGCAGAGACACAACAAAAAAAGAGAATTTTAGACCAATATCCTTGATGAACATTGATGCAAAAATCCTCAATAAAATACTGGCAAACAGAATCCAGCAGCACATCAAAAAGCTTATCCACCATGATCAAGTGGGCTTCATCCCTGGGATGCAAGGCTGGTTCAATATACACAAATCAATAAATGTAATCCAGCATATAAACAGAACCAAAGTCAAAAACCACATGATTATCTCAATAGATGCAGAAAAGGCCTTTGACAAAATTCAGCAACCCTTCATGCTAAAAACTCTCAATAAATTAGGTATTGATGGGTCGTCTCTCAAAATAATAAGAGCTATTTATGACAAACCCACAGCCAATATCATACTGAATGGGCAAAAACTGGAAGCATTCCCTTTGAAAACTGGCACAAGACAGGGATGCCCTCTCTCACCACTTCTATTCAACATAGTGTTGGAAGTTCTGGCCAGGGCAATTAGGCAAGAGAAGGAAATCAAGGGTATTCAATTAGGAAAAGAGGAAGTCAAATTGTCCCTGTTTGCAGATGACATGATTGTATATCTAGAAAACCCCATTGTCTCAGCCCAAAATCTCCTTAAGCTGATAAGCAACTTCAGCAAAGTCTCAGGATACAAAATCAATGTACAAAAATCACAAGCATTCTTATACATCAATAACAGACAAACAGAGAGCCAAATCATGAGTGAACTCCCATTCACAATTGCTTCAAAGAGAATAAAATACCCAGGAATCCAACTTACAAGGGATGTGAAGGACCTCTTCAAGGAGAACTACAAACCACTGCTCAAGGAAATAAAAGAGGATACAAACAAATGGAAGAACATTCCATGCTCATGGGTAGGAAGAATCAATATCATGAAAATGGCCATCCTTCCCAAGGTAATTTACAGATTCAATGCCATCCCCATCAAGTTACCAATGACTTTCTTCACAGAATTGGAAAAAACTACTTTAAAGTTCATATGGAACCAAAAAAGAGCCCGCATCACCAAGTCAATCCTAAGCCAAAAGAACAAAGCTGGAGGCATCACGCTACCTGACTTCAAACTATACTACAAGGCTACAGTAACCAAAACAGCATGGTACTGGTACCAAAACAGAGATATAGATCAATGGAACAGAACAGAGCCGTCAGAAATAATGCCACATATCTACAACTATCTGATCTTTGACAAACCTGACAAAAACAAGAAATGGGGAAAGGATTCCCTATTTAATAAATGGTGCTGGGAAAACTGGCTAGCCATATGTAGAAAGCTGAAACTGGATCCCTTCCTTACACCTTATACAAAAATCAATTCAAGATGGATTAAAGACTTAAATATTAGACCTAAAACCATAAAAACCCTAGAAGAAAACCTAGGCAATACCATTCAGGACATAGGCATGGGCAAGGACTTCATGTCTAAAACACCAAAAGCAATGGCAACAAAAGCCAAAATTGACAAATGGGATCTAATTAAACTCAAGAGCTTCTGCACAGCAAAGGAAACTACCATCAGAGTGAACAGGCAACCTACAAAATGGGAGAAAATTTTCACAACCTACTCATCTGTCAAAGGGCTAATATCCAGAATCTACAATGAACTCCAACAAATTCACAAGAAAAAACAAACAACCCCATCAAAAAGTGGGCGAAGGACATGAACACACACTTCTCAAAAGAAGACATTTATGCAGCCAAAAAACACATGAAAAAATGCTCACCATCACTGGCCATCAGAGAAATGCAAATCAAAACCACAATGAGATACCATCTCACACCAGTTAGAATGGCAATCATTAAAAAGTCAGGAAACAACAGGTGCTGGAGAGGATGTGGAGAAATAGGAACACTTTTACACTGTTGGTGGGACTGTAAACTAGTTCAACCCTTGTGGAAGTCAGTGTGGTGATTCCTCAGGGATCTAGAACTAGAAATTCCATTTGACCCAGCCATCCCATTACTGGGTATATACCCAAAGGACTATAAATCATGCTGCTATAAAGACACATGCACACGTATGTTTATTGCGGCATTATTCACAATAGCAAAGACTTGGAACCAACCCAAATGTCCAACAATGATAGACTGGATTAAGAAAATGTGGCACATATACACCATGGAATACTATGCAGCCATAAAAAATGATGAGTTCACGTCCTTTGTAGGGACATGGATGAAATTGGAAATCATCATTCTCAGTAAACTATTGCAAGAACAAAAAACCAAACACCGCATATTCTCACTCATAGGTGGGAATTGAACAATGAGAACACATGGACACAGGAAGGGGAACATCACACTTCGGGGACTGTTGTGGGGTGGGGGGAGGAGGGAGAAAAAAATAAACAAATAAATAAATAAACAAACAAATAAATAAATAAATAAATAAATAAATAAAAGAAAAAAAATAAAAATAATTACAGGAATCACAAAAAAAAAAAAAAAAAAAAAGAAAATCTCATTTTCTGAGGAGAAATCCAAGCTGGCTACAGAAATTTGCATAAGGAAGAAGAAGCCAAATGTTAATCCCCAAGACAATGGGGAAAATGTCTCCAGGGCATGTCAGAGGTCTTCACAGAAGCCCCTCCCATCATAGGCCAGGAGGCCTAGGAGGAAAAAGTTGTCTCATGGGCCAGGCCCAGGGTCCTCATGCTGTATGCAGCCTAGGGACTTAGTGCCCTGCATCCCAGCTGCTGCAGCCACGGCTGAAAGGGGCAAATGTAGAGCTCGGGCCTTGGCTTCAGAGGATGCAAGCCTCGAGCCTTGGCAGCTTCCACATGGTGTTGAGCCTGCCAGTGCACAGAAGTCAAGAATTGGGGTTTGGGTACCTCTACCTAGATTTCAGAGCATGTATGCAAATGCCTGGATGTCCAGGCAGAAGTTTGCTGCAGGGGTGGGTCTCTCATGGAGAACCTCTGCTAGGACAGTGTGGAAGGGAAATGTGGGGTGCTGGGGCACTGCCTAGCAGAGATGTGAGAAGAGGGCCACCATCCTCCAGACCCCAGAATGGTAGATCCACTGAGAGCTTGCAGTGTGCACCTGGAAAAGCCAGACACTCAACACCAGCCTAGATTGCTTTTCTATGTCTGTGAAAAATGTTGGCATTTTGATAATGATTTCATTGAATCTGTACATTGTTTTGGGTAGTATGGCCATTTTAATAATATTGTATTGATTCTTCCAATCCATGAACATAGGCTATTTTTCCAGTTTTTGGTGTCCTCTTCAACGTTTTGCCTCAGTGTTTTATAGTCTTCATCACAGAGATCTTTCATTTCTTTGATTAAGTTAATTCATAGTATTCAATTTTATTTGTGGCTATTGTAAATGGGATTACTTTTTAAATTTCTTTTTCATGTTGTTCATTGTTGGCATATAGAAACACTACTGATTTTTGTATGTTGATTTTGTATCCTACAACTTTACTGAATTTGTTTATAAGTTGTCATAGTTTCCTTGTGGAGTCTTTAGGGTTTTCCAAATATACAATGATATCATCTACAAACAAAACTAATTTGCCTTCTTCTTTTTAATTTGGATGCCCTTTATATCTTTTTCTTGTCTAATTGCTTTAGCTAGGACTTCCAGTACTATGTTGAATAATAGTAGTGATGGTGGCCATCCTTTTCATGTTCGAGATCTTAGAGGAAAGGCTTTCAGTTTTTCCCCGTTCAGTATGATACTAGCTGTTGGCCTGTTGTATATGGCTTTTATTATCTTGAGATTAGTGTGTTCCTTCTATCCCCAGTTTTTTGAGGGTTTTTATCATGATGAGATGTTGAATTGTATCAAATGCTTTTCAATATTGATTGAAATGATCATATGACTTTTATGCTTCATTCTGTTGATATGATATATTACATTGATTGACTTGGTATGTTGAATTATCCTTGCATCCAAGGGATAAATCCTATTCATCATGATGAATTATCTTTCTAATGTATTGTTGAATTTGGTTTACTAGTATTTTGTTGAGAATTTTTGCATCAAAATTTATCAGAGATATTGGCCCATAGTCTTTTTCTGATGTGTCTTTGTCTGGTTTTGGTATCAGTGTAATGCTGGCCACACAGAATGTGTTTGAAAGTACTCCCTCCTCATCTATTTTTTGGAATAGTTTGAGTATGATTGGTGTTAGTTATTCTTGAAATGTTTGGTAGAATTCAGCAGTGAGGCCATCAGGTCACAGGCTTTTCTTTACTGGCAGACATTTTATTGCAGCTTCAATCTCATTACTTGTTATTGGTTTTAAATAATAAGGTTTTAAATTGCTTTTTGGCTCAATCTCAGTAGGTTGTATGCATCTAGGTATTTGTATATTTCTTCTAGATTTTCCAGTTTATTTGCATATAATTGCTCCTAGTAGCCACTAGTGATCCTTTGAATTTCTGCAGTACCAGTTGTAATGTCTCCTTTTTCATTTCTGACTTTATTTGGATCTTCTTCTTCTTCTTTTTTTTTTTTTTTTTTTGCTTAGTCTGATTAAAGATTTGTCAATTTTGTTTAACTTTAAAATTGCAACTTTTTGCTTCATTGATCTTATGTAAAGTTTTTTTTATTTCATTTGTTTCTGCTCTGATTTTTATTATTTCTTTTCTTCAACTAATTTTGAGTTTGGTTTGCTCTTGATTTTCTAATTCTTTAAGATACATTGTTAGATTATTCATTTGAAGTTTTCCTTTCTTTTTTTTTCTTGATGTAGGCACTCATAGCAATAAATTTCCCTCTTAGTTCTGCTTTTGTTGTATCACATAGGTTTTGGTATATTGGGTTTCTATTATCATTTGTTTTTAGAAATTTTTCAATTTTCTTCTTAATTTCTTCATTGACCCACTGGTCTCTCAGGAGCATATTTTAAAATTTCTATGTATTTGTGTAGTTTCCAAAATTATTCTTCTTATTTCCAGTTTCATTCTATTGTGGTCAGAGCAGATGTTTGCTATTATTTCATTTTTTTAATGTTTTAAGACTTGTTTTGTGATCTAACATCTTTGAGAATGATCCATGTGCTGAGGAAAAGAATGTGTATTCTGCAGCCATTGGAAGAGATGTTCTGTAAATATCTATTGGATCCATTTGGTCTACAGTGCAGATAAATTCTGGTTTCCCTGTTGATTCTTCTGTCTGGAAGATCTGTCCAATGCTGAAAGTGGAGTGTTGGAGTCTCCAACCATTATCGTATTGGGACCTATCTCTCTTTAGCTCTAATAGTATCCCCTTTATCTATCTGGGTGCTTCTGTGTTGGGTGCACATATTACATATTTAAAATTATTCTTTTATCCTCTTGCTGAATTGACCCCTTTACCATTATATAGTGACCTTCTTTGAAATCTGTCTTATCTGAGATAAAACTCCTGCTCTTTTTGGTTTCCATTGGCAAGAAATATCTTTTTCCATCCCTTTATTTTCAGTCTATGTTTGTCTTCATAAGTGAAGTGTTTCTTCTGCAGGCAACAGATCAATGGGTCTTGATTTTTCATCCATTCAGCCAGTCTATGTTTTTTGATGGGTCAGTTTACGATACTTACATTCAATGTTATTATTGATGGGTAAGGACTTACTCCTACCATTTTGTTATTTGTTTTCTGGTTGTTTTATGAACTTCTTCTCCTTCTTTCTTTCCTTCTTGTCTTTTTCTAGTGAAGATGTTCTTCTCTGGAGATATGATTTAGTTTCTCACTTTTTATTTTTTGTGCATCCATCGTATGTTTTTTGGCTTGAGGTTACCACGAGGCTTGCAAATACTATCTTATAACACATTATTTTAACCTGATAACAACTTAACACTATTTGCATAAACAAACAAGCTCAAAGAAAATTAATAAAAACTCTACACCTTAACTTTGTTCCCCAACTTTTTAACTTTTTGTTGTTTCTGTTTATAGCTTATTGTACTGACTATGTCTCGAAAAGTTGTTTTAGTTACTGTTTTTGATTAGTTCATCATTTAGTCTTTCTACTTAGCATAAGAGTAGTTTACACACCACAGTTACAATGTTATAATATTCTGTGTTTTTCTGTGTACTTGCTACTACCAGTGAGGTTTGTACCTTCAGGTACTATGTATTGCTCATTAATGTCCTTTTCTTTCTTACTAAAGTACTCCCTTTAGCGTTTCTTATACAATGGTCTGGTATTGATGAAATCCCTCAGCTTTTGTTTGTCCAGGAATGTCTTTCTGTCTCCTTTATGCTTGAAGGATATTTTCACCACATATACTATTATACTGTTATAGGCTAAAAGATTTTTTCTTTAGCACTTTAAATATATTATGCCACTCTCTCCTGGCCTGTAAGGTTTCCACTGAAAATCTGATGCCAGATGTATTGGAGCTCCATTGTATGTTATTCGTTTCTTTCCTCTTGCTGCTTTTAGGGTCCTTTCTCTACCCTTGGCCTTTGGGAGTTTTATTACTATCTTCTTTGGGTTAAATCTGCTTGGTGTTCTATTACCTTCCTGTACTTCCATATTGATATCTTTCTCTAGGTTTGGGAAGTCCTCTGTTATTATCCCTTTCAATAAACTTTCTACCCCATATTCTCTTTCTCTACCTCCTCATTAAGGCCAATAACTCTTAGAATTGCCCTTTAAGTCTATTTTCTAGATCCTGAAGGCAGGCTTCATTGCTTTTTATTATTTTTTCTTTTATCTTGTCTATGTGTTTTCAACTGGCCTGTCTTCAGGTTCACTAATTCTTTCTTCTGCTTTATCAATTCTGCTGTTAAGGGACTCTGATGCATTCTTGAGCATGCCAATTGCATTTTTCAGCTCCAGAATTTCTGCGTGATCCTTTTTAATGATTTCAATCTCTTTGTTAAAATTTTCTGATAGAATTCTAAATTTCTTCTCTATATTACCTTGAATTTCCTTGAGTTTCCTCAACACGGCTATTTAAAATTTTCTGTTTGAAAGGTCCCATATCTGTTTCTCCAGGATTGGTCCCTGGTCCCTTATTTAGTTCATTTGGAGTGGTCGTGTTTTCCTGCATGGTGTTGATGCTAGTAGATGTTCTTTGGTATCTGGGCATTGAAGAGTTATGTATTTATTGTAGTCTTCACTGTCTGGGCTTATTTGTAGCCATCCTTCTTGTAAGACTTACCAAATATTTGGAAAGACTTCAGTGTTGTGATCTAATGTGTATCTGCTCTAGGGAGTACCCCACACCCAGTAATGCTACGGTTCTTGCAGAACCTCGTAGAGGTACCACCCTGATGTTTGGGACAAGATCTGAGAGAATTCTCTGGACTATCAGGCAGAGACTCTTGTTCTCTTCCCTTACTTTCTCCCATACATACAGAGTAACTCTGTGTGTGTTTGTTCTGAGATAGCTAAAGCTGGGGGTGGAATGACACAGGCACCCCTGTGTCACCACCACTATGACTGCATTGGGTCAGACTTGAAGCCACCACAGTGCTGGGTCTCACTCAAGGCCTGTTGTAACCAGTCCCTGGCTATGTTTGCTTAAGGCCCAAGGGCTCTATAATCAGCAGATAACAAAACTAGTTAGGCTTGTGTCCTTCTGACAGAGCAGTGATGTCCCCCAGTCTCTGTGTGGTTCCAGAAGTGCTGTGCAGGAATCAAGGACTAGAGTCAAAAACCTTAGAAATGTACCTGGTGTTCTATTGGATTGCAGCTGAGCTGGCACTCACTCCACACAACAAATCCTTCCCACTCTTCTCTTCCTTGTCCAAAGACAGAGGAGCCTGACCTCATAGTCACCACCACCCCAGGCCACATGGAGTACCACTAGACTCTCATCAATATTCCCTTAAAGCCCAAGATCTCTTAAGTCAGCTTGTGGTGAATACTGCCTGGCCTGGGATGCAGCATTCATGTCAGTGGGCTCCCCATTGGCCCAGGGCGGGTCCAGAAAGTGCCATCCAAGAGTCAAGTCCTGGAATCACAAACCACAAGAGTCTGCTTGGTGCTCCACTCCACTGTGGCCATGCTGGCACCTAAGGTGCAAGACAAAGTCTCCTTTACTTTTCCTTCCACTTTTCTCAAACAGAAGGTCTCTCTCTCCATAGCCACCACAGCTGGGAATGTCCTGAATCTCAGCTGAAGCCAGCAAGTCTCAGAGGCTCACCCAAGGTCCTCAATGTAGTACCTGGCTATCAATGCTGGTTATTTGGGGCCCAAGGTCTCTTCAGATAGAAGGTGATGAATGCTGCCAGCACTGGGTCCTTTCTTTGAAAGCACTGGGTTGCCTTCTGGCCCAGGGTCTGTCTGGAAATGTCTTGTGGGAGCTAGGGATTGAAATGGGGGCCTCCTGACTCTGATCATTGCCCTATCTTGCTGTGGCTGAGCTGGTACCCAAGAAGCATGATTAAATCCTCCCCACTCTTCTTCTCTCTCCTCCCCTCAAGTGGAAGAAAGGGGTCTCCTTTGGAATCTCAAGCTGTGCAGCCTGGGGTTAGGGGAGGGGTGATACAAACATTCCCCTTTGCTGCCCCAGCTTGTGTCTCAATATGTCATGTGTCCCCCTAATCCGGTGCCTCTGGGCCTAGTTCTGCACTACCCCTAGCCTATGAGGGGCAGTCCTTATGGCCTAGGCTGCCTTTCAAGTTTACTTGGAGACACAGAGCATTGTAGCCCTTGGTGGCGAGGTTTGTGGGCACTCAAGTTAGGTTTGCTGTGATCAGAGACTCCCCTGTGGCACTAGGCCTCACCTATGAGTTGCAGTTCTTATGGCCTAGACTGCCATTTAAGTTTATTTGGAGACATGGAGCACTGTAGCCCTTGGTATCAAGGTTTGTGAGCACTCAAGTCAGGACTGCTGGGATCGGTGATTCCCCTGTGGCTAGGGCTGGTTTAAATGCTCCCTCCATGGATGGGCATCAGCTGAGTTTGGTCTGGTTTTTCTTCCTGCTCTAACAGGATAGCACTGAGTTCAGTGCCTCACAATTGCTGTGTTCTCCCTCCCGCAGCACCCAGAGATGCTCTCAGCACTGTGCCTCTACCGCCAGGGTTTGGGGAACAGTAGTGTCTGTGATTCACGACTGTTTTTTTCTATCTCTTCAGTGCCTCTTTCAGCAATATAAGGTTAAAACCAGGTTAAAGAGTTATCATCACCTGATTGTTGGTTCTTATGAAGGCGTTTTTTGATGCAGAGACAGTTGTTAACTTGGTGTCCTGGTGTGGGGTGGGGAAGAGAGAATGATCCGTGAAGCCTTCTACTCTGCCATTTATCTCCACCCACTCCCCTTTGCCATTTATCTCCACCCGCTCCTCACTGTGTGTGTTTCATTTGTTTGTTTCTTGTTTTACTTTGTTTTGTTTTTTGAGATGGGGTCTCACTCTATCACCCAGGTTGGAGTGCAGTGGCACAATCTCAGCTCACTGCAACCTTCGTCTCCCAGGCTCAAGCTATCCACTTACCTCAGCCTCCCAGGTAGCTGTAACACGGGCATACACAAACACACACAGCTAATCTTTTGTATTTTTAATAGAGACCGGGTTTCACCATATTGCCCAGGCTGGTCCCTAACTCCTGAGCTCAGGTAATCCACCCTCCTCAGTCTACCAAAGTGCTAGGATTACGGGCATGAGTCACCATGCCAGGCCTCATTGCGTGCTTTAAATTCTGTGGCCCTGCAACATCTGACCTCAATCTCTGTTTCTACAATAAACACTGATTTGTTAAACAACGTGGGGATTCCTAAAGGCTCCATATCCTAGACTTTTATCCTAAAGAAAGGAAAATGAGAATCCTGGGGAGTTACCTCCCAACTACAATTTGTGTTGAGTCCAGGATTCTACACCCCTTTCCCCTAATGTTTTCTGTGTTGAGTCCACACTTGTGACATCGTCAGAAAACCGAAGACATTGAGGATGAGAACCAGGTCACTCAAGGGAATTTCTTTCCAGCACACAGCAGGGGCTCAACAAAGGGAGGGAAAATATGAAAGATGAGTCCAGCAGTGACCCTCACTCCCTGTCACTTGGAGGAGTGGGTGTGTTGGGATATGGTGGAGGACCTGAGGGATGACACAGGGAAAGTGCAATGACTTTAAAGTGAGGGTCAGTCACTAAGGGCCACAGAGAGGGCACAGGTGAGGGGAGGAGGCTTCAGTTGCCCCAGGGAAGGGATCTGAGGCCTGCCTGTAAATATGGCTGTGGAGGTCGCCTTGCTGTCTTGTCCTTGGGTCTATTTCTGTGACCCCAGGCTACTCCAGAACCCCCTGGAAGGAAAACAATTGCCCCTCACCTTGGTGGCAACAAGGGCTGGAAGAGGGCAGGGATAGTCCAACTTCTCTCTTCAAATCCATTCTCAGGCCATCCCCTGATATTCAGGAAGGCACCTGCCTCTTCCTACCACTGCTCCCCAAGGCCACCCAAATCTAGGGAAAGGGCATCTTCAGGAGTGAAAGTGTAAAAACTCTGACACCCGCTTGTGTAAGTCACTCCATTACTCCCTCTCAGCAGCTTGGGAGTTCCCATCCCCATTTCCCTTTTTCCCTTTTCTTTGCCTCTAAGATCAGACTTCCCCATTGGGATCTTGTTCTCCTTCTAGCAGAGAATTCAATATTAGGAGGAGATCTATTCCTGTTCACTCTTTTCTGCCTTTGACTTCTAGTCCTAGAGAGGCTGACAGTGAGCTGACTTTCTGGATGGAGTGACTCTGGGTGCTGAGCAAAGGTGGGAACCCAGGCTCAGAGAGGGATTGCAATCTCATGTGTCTGGAATCCAAGTGGAGCTTCACAAGAACATTCAAATCACTGCACATGGGTGAAACTATCAACTTTTTCAACATCAAGAGTCAAAGGAAGTCCATGCTTTCAAGACAAATCAAAAACTGATTTATTTGTCCTCTGCACAGATCCTTACTTAGGACATCACCTCCCAGCCACTGCTTCTGGGATGACTCCTGAGGCCTATGGGGGTGCATAACGGTTCCAGTTCCAACACCACGTGTACAGGGATCTTCAGAGGAGGGGTGCCCTCACATCCTCCAGGCCATTTCCACCCCGTGGGAGGGTGTAGACTGGCCCAGAATTAACACACAGCCTGATAAGGAAGCAGGAGGTAATGGCATGGGCTGAGGCTCCTTCCACCTGCTCACACCCACCCCAGTTGTTAGCCCAAGGATGGCCCAAGAGGCTTGGACCCTTGAGTGGCCACCCATGGTGACAATGCACCCAGGACCACTATTTGGTCCCTGTTTCTCAGCTGTATAACTTGAAACTTTCCCACCAACATCTCCAGAGAGCAGAATTATCTCCCAGGAGAATCATGGCCAGGAGGTAATGAAGGAGGAGGGATTGGTGCCCTACTGACTTGACAGCTCCCTCCCTCCACTTTATATCTCTCCCAAGGATACATCACCCCTCATAGCACACCCCAAATCCATGCAACCACGCATCCAAGCCTTGGCTTCATAGAGCCTTGGCCGGGCTTGGAGAGCCCCAGTACATAATGGCATCCACCAGGAAGGTGGGCATGTAGCTCATGGGGAGGTAGAGAAGCTTGGCATCCCAGCCAGCTGAGTAGCGAGTGCGGGGATGGCAGGCAATCAGCGCGTGCTCCATGCAGTTGGTCACCAAGGACAGATCTTGTGTGCACTTCTGCTCCATTCGTTCAGCTGATTTCTTATCTGTTAAGAATCAGAAATAATCCATGTATATTTCCACCTCTAACCGCTCCTGCTTTGGAGTCGCCTTAGAGTGGAAAGGGTCTAAGAACTCAGGCCACCCCACAACCCCCAGTCAAGCAATGCCTCAAATCTCTTTTATCCAAATTCCCTGAGTTGGAGCCCATCCATGTGAAAGTAGCAAGTGTCCCGCACCAAGTCATGTCTGTCTCTCTTTGGGAATATCTGGACTGCATAAATGATGGTCTCCACCCACAGTAGAAGTCTCAGCACATAAAAACAAGCTGTCTCTAATGCCAGCTTGTGATCAGCCACCAATGTCTTCCCTTTCTGGCTTCACTTTGTTCCTCAATAACGATGGGTTCAGACAGACACTGGTCCCAAGTTCTGAGAAGCCTGGACACTTGCTTTTCATGACCAGTTGACCACACAGCACCCATCATGGAAATGGGGCTAAAGGTCTCCACTTTGTGGGGAAGGGAGAGCCTGGGGATCAAACTCTAATGCCCTTCAGACACCAATGGTAGGCAAGGGATTCCACACGAGGGTTTGCTTCTCTCCCCACTGTCCACAGCTTACTCACAGTCTGCAACAAACTTCTCGCCATAGGCCTCCTTGACCTCTGGACTGGACCGGTCCCAAATCTCCAGGAAGCTCTTTAAGAATCTCTCCTTACTGGTCACAGCAGTCTTGAAATAGCCAGGTTCAATCATAGCCACCTTCACCCCAAAATAGGAGAGTTCCCTCCTGCAAGACAGAGAAGCAGAGGGGAAAAACTTCAGGAGTCTTGGAAGGTAAAACAAACAATAAAAGTAAAACTATGATATCACAACAGATGAGGACAATGGGTGAAATAGAAAGCTTGGAATATTTAATTTCCAGCAATCAAGGGGTCATAATTATCATGGTGGCATTCCCTCTTTATGGAGTTTCCATATTTTACACACCTGAGCTTACTAGCCCTAAATCCTACCAATTCCAAAGCAAGGCAGCACCTTAGTGCTGTCTCCTCCTATGTCCCTCACATCCAGTGGATCACCAGAATTCCCACATTTTGCCTCCTCTCCAGTCCTCAGTCCCCTCCCTCATTTTCCTGCCCCAGGAATCTCCCTGGCCTCTGAGCTGGGTGATGGCAGTTGCCCTCTAAGAAGCATCTGTCTTCAGTCTGGCTCCCCACACTTACAACCACTGGGCTTCCTGCTGTCAGTGGGAGTCTAGAAGCTGACTGGAACAAGGAGCTCCCCTGAGCAAATCCCTTTTTTGGGGGGGTTCCTCTGCCAACAGCATAAGCCACAACTCCTGTCCAGGGCCCACAGGCCCTCAAGGAGCCCACCTGTGACCACCTGCCCAGCATCCCCCACCAGGCTTGGCCTTGACCTTCACCACAAGAGGACTCTGCAGTACATGCAGGTGGCTAATGCTCACTCTGGGCCTGGGCCAATGGCATTCCTTCATCTAGGAGCCTTTCCCAGCCTTCCTTACCAGGCTGCCAGGTGGAGTTCTCAATCCCCAGCTTGAGTTTTCAATCCCCAGCTCAGAAGGAATCTCCAGGACTCTCCACAACTCAGGTGGGTACCATGGCCAGCAAGGTTGACTTGGTCACCAACCTTATAAGCATTGGCAGTCGATTCTAGATCTCTTGTCCCTCTCCCAGGTATCAAGTTTTAGGTTACAGACAAAACCTTGTTGATTAAGGACGGATTTTTGGCCACTTGGACAAGGGCCAAAAGTGTCTGTTGTGTGGACTCAGATGCTCTACCCATTGTCAAAGGGGCTCTGGACATGAATTCTGCTGGGAAAGACCATCTCCTGCATGCTGTCTTTGGGCCCCAGAGATCCATGAAGGAACGGCCTCAGGGCTTGAAGCATTTCTCTCCCTAGGGAGGAAGAGCCCCAAGGCCAGGCCGCCATCTCCTGGTGTGGAAATATCTTTCCCTGTTTCTGACTCAGTGAGTGCTCTTGCGTCTGCATGAGCTTGTGTGTGTCTGCGGCCCTAAGGCATGCCCCAGGTTTACAAGTATTTCAGATTCCAGGGAGGAGGGGTTGGGGTCCTTCTATTATAGCAAGAGAGGGGTGTGAGCAAGCCACATGCCCAGTGTCAGCTGCTGGGAGAGCCTCCCTGGCCAGGGGACCAACACACACTGTTGTAGCTGAACTTTCTCTGCTCCTTCTCTAGGGTGCAAAGCATTCTTCCATCCAGCGCTGACTGCCTGGTCTGCCTTTGTGGCTCCAATACCAAGGTGCAATGGGAAGAAGTGTTTAGGGTCGTCCCCTGGGATTAGTCATTGATACAAAGTGTTCCCCTGTCCTGGGCTTGGTAACCTCAGTACCGTGTTCCTCCTGGCAGGATCTGAAGCCAAAGATCTAGGTCCAATTCTGCCTCTGGCAGTGTCTGACCAAGAGATCCATCCAGGGAAGAGGTATCGTTCAAGAAACTCTCTGACCTGGGGCCCCTCTTATCACCCAGCACTCAGGAAGGTGCTTCCTGTGAATGGCCAGCCCAATCCAGAAAGAGGAAGATGAGGGTGTCACACATGAAGACAGAGAGGGATCTCATGAAAGGGCCTTACAGGCTGGGATTCAAGGAACTCCCTGGAAAAGACTTCCCCACAAGGACAGGAGCAAGAAGACTAGGGTGGGCCCCGTCCCAGATCCATACCTGAGGGAGTCGGAGAAGGCTTCCACGCCATACTTGGAGATGCAGTAGCCTCCACCAAAAAGTGACACCCGGCCCATGACACTGGAGACGTTGACCACACGGCCCCTGGCCTTCCTCACTAAGGGCAGCAGGCTCAGAGTCACATCAATCACCCCCAACAAGTTCACGTCCAGTATGGTCACAAAGTCCTGCTTGGTGAGCAACTCATTGGGGGCCGTGGGCAAGGAGATGCCAGCATTATTCACCAGGCCCCAGAGTCCTGGGACAGTGGAAAGATGAGAGAGCATCACTGTGTTGTGCCTGTGCAGGTGGACAGAGTTAGGGTGCAAATCACATCCCAATAAAATGAAGGCAGAATGACAGGTGCAGGACAGGGAGGAGGGTATAACAAACACCACAGTATCGCAGGGGTGGGGGCTGAGCATTCAGCAGCTGGTGGGCCACAAAACCCAGGTCTTTCTCCATTTACTCTTCGTGGACCAGCCTACTGCCTGAAAGACAATAAGCTATTACCCCTATTTAAGGATTGCATGAAATCATGTTGAAGAACTATTGTCCCTGCATTAGTCCGGAAACATGAAGACCAATGTGTTGTTAGTTAAACATGAATGTTGCAGACATTACAGACATTCAGCTGCATTTTCAGGTGTGCTAACACCTTATATAGTGATTGTCCAGCAACTATCTGTTGATGGAATAAGAGACAAGAAAGAGGCAGAGTGAGGGGGAGAGGGAAGAGAGAAAGAGACAGACCTGAAATCCTAGGCTTGGGGGAACTTGGAGAACATCCCGTGTTTGACCTCAGGGCACTGGTCTTGAAACATCCTGCATCAGTAACATTTTTATAGAAAGCACGGGGGGATTCCAATGCACAGGCTTTGGGAAGAAAGCAAGGTTGCCTCACCCCACTCAGTACACAGACTCCACCCTCTGCCCCAGAAAATGTCACCCTCTCCTCCTACTGCATCAGAAGCCCACTCTTCATCTTTCCCTTTAGTCCCAACTTCACCCAGCTCTGGGAAAATCTCTCCGGAAGATGCCAATACACAATCCCCAGGATGTCAAGTCAATAGAGTTTTCAACCCACAGAGCTAGGGGGCAGGAGCACAGGGTCCCTTGAGTCCAGGCAGGGGGTGGCAGTTGTTGATCTGGAAGGCTTGGCCCAGGCATATGAATCCGTCCCCTGCTCAATAACAGGCCCTGCCCTGATGCAAATGCAGATTCCTCCACCCAGACATCTCATTTTTAAGAATCCAATCAATACTCACACTTACAGAGATGTTGGCAAATAAAAGTCCACCAAGATGACATTTATGATGATAAAAAGCAGGAAGGAATTTCATATCCAACCACTCAGTATGGATTACATAGGTAAGGCTATTGGAAGGATACAGTATTCTAAGTAATTAAGTATAATTTTATAAAAACGGTCATTATGGTGGAAAAATGTTCATCTTCTCCAGAGAATTTAAGGTGACTGAAACTAAGAACAAAATATAAAATCCTCATTATGTATAATTGTAAAAAGGACTTATGTGTGGATGACAATTTCAGGGAAACTTTTGTTTTCATCTTTATTCTTTTCAGTGTTTTCCACAAAGATCATATTCTGCATTTATTGCTACATAAAATAAATCCATGTTTCTTTCTTCCTCTATAATAAGACAGATGAATTAGTGTAGTGAAAAGAAGAAAGAAAAAGTAACCCCTTACTAGTTCTGCCTTCCTTAAGCAGTCCTTATGCTGATACTCTCCCCTGAAGATGGAGATGATCATAGCTCTCAGTGGACGCTGATGGGCCCTAGCAAGAACAAGGTAAAGTGCTGGGAACATGAGCCCGGCTCCAGCACAGGCACAGCCTCCGTGCACACTTGCAGCCCTGTGCTCCCTTCTCAGCCATGCTCCAGCAAGTCTCCAGATCTCTAACCCAGGCTCTTAGAATTGAACAATCCATGACTTCTGCTTAGACAGGAGGGAGAGGATAGAGAGGAATTCTGGAGAGAAAATCTCATCAGGGCAAACTCTCCCCAAGACTAGACACCTCCAATGTCAGGAGAGGTTAAGGATTGAAAAGAGATGGGGCTCAGGCAGCCTGAGAAGTGAGAAATATTAGAAAGCTCCTGTTACTTCAACCCGGAAAGACACTGTAGAAATCTTCCCAGGGAGAGACAGGAGGTGGTCCCTTCACACAGAGGGAAGACACAGACAGACTTGAGAAACCTGGGTGGTTACCTTTGTCTCCCACGCACTCCTTCACCCACTGGGCGGCTGCAGCAACGCTCTCTGTCTTGCTGACATCCAGGGTCACTGTCTCCAGCCTGTCTGAAGTCTGGCCCCTCAGCTGCTCGGCTCCTTTCTCCGTCAGACACGCAGCCAGCACCCGCAAGCCTCGTGCATCCAGCTGTCTGGCCAGCAGGTTCCCGAAGCCAGAGTCACAGCCCGTGATGAACACATACTTATCTCTCAGGTGGCTCAGCACCTGCCTCTCCCGGTACCAGTGCAGAAGGTAGTACAGGCCCATGAACACTGCCAGGTAGAGCCACATGGCTTTGCAGAGGACAGACACAGACAGGCTGTGGGGGAAACCAGAGTCTGGCCTCTGTTCAGACAGGAGGATTTAAGAACACAGAAGTAGGCAGGGAAGCCCTCAGGCATTTTGGCAGGGAATCCTCACTTTCCTCCCTGATGACTGCCTGTCTGCAACATATTTATTCTGGCCCCACCTCTCTGCTCTTTGAACTGCTTTTGCAGTACTCATGCACACCTTTGCACACCTCAAGTCCTGCCCAGTAGGAAGATACTATCACTCAGCAATGTGTCCCTAGTCTCCTGATTTCTCTCTGCCTTGCTAGGCCCACTACATGCATGCTGTGTCCATGAAGGAGCACACACATATATTCACACAGGAACACACACAGAACCCACACAGGCTCACACACAGCTGCCCACACACACTCTCCGTGGCAAACACACCCCCTACTCTAAGTACAGGGGTCAAAACTGTCTCTACAAAGCTCCGATACCAACACCCCTGGTCCATGACCTTCTGAACATAGAAAGGCCTTATTGGGTAGCTACACATGGTTTCCAGGCACATTAGGTGGAAATCCCTCTCTGAGCCTGAGTTTCCTCATCCAGCTCCGCACCCCAGAATCACTCACTCCTCAGAAAACTAGGGCACAGTCAGGCTCTCTAGGATGAGAAGGAGAAGGCAAAGAGTGAGCAGAAACAGGTTCCCTCCTGCTATAATAGTTTTTTTGGGGCAGAAGGATTGCAGGATCCCACAGGGAGAATCCAACCTCAGAGGTAAAGAAAGCAGGGAGAGGATGGGCAAACAGGAACAGCTCCGGTCTGCAGCTCCCACTGTGATCGATGCAGAAAATGGATGATTTCTGCATTTCCAGCTGAGGTACCTGGTTCATCTCACTGGGACTGGTTGGACAGTGCGTGCAGCCCATGGAGGGTGAGCTGAAGCAGGGCAGGGCATTGCCTCACCCAGGAAGTGTAAGGGGTCAGGGGATTTCCCTTTCTAGACAAGGGAAGCCGTGACAGACTGTACCTGGAAAAACAAGACACTCCTGCTCAAATACTGCACTTTTCCAATGGTCTTAGCAAATGGCACACCAGGAGATTATATCTCGTGCCTGGTTTGGCGGGTCCCATTCCCACAGAGCCTTGCTCACTGCTAATGCAGTAGTCTGAGATCAACCTGCAAGGCAGCAGTCTGGCAGGAGGAGGGTCGTTCACCATTGCTGAGGCTTGAGTAGGAAAGCAAAGCAGCTGGGCAGCTCAAACTGGGTGGACCCCACTGCAGCAAGGGAAGGCTTGCTGCCTCTATAGACTCCACCTCTGGGGGCAGTGCATAACTGAACAAAAGGCAGCAGGAACCTCTGCAGACTTAAACATCCCTGTCTGACAGCACTGAAGAGAGGAGTGGTTCTCCCAGCATGGTGTTTGAGCTCTTAGAACAGACAGACTGCCTTCTCAAATGGGTCCCTGAACCCTGTGTAGACTAACTGGGAGACACCTCCCAGTAGGGGCCGACTGACATCTCATACAGGCGGGTGCCCCTCTGGGACAAAGCTTCCAGAGGAAGGATCAGGCAACAATATTTGCTGTTCTGAAATATTTGCTGTTCTGCAATATTTGCTGTTCTGCAATATTTGCTGTTCTGCAGCCTCCGCTGGTGATACCAAGGCAAACAGGGACTGGAGTGGACCTCCAGCAAACTCCAACAGACCTGCAGCTGAGGAAACTGTTTGAAGGAAAACTAACAAACAGAAAGGAATAGCTCAAAATCAACAAAAAGGACATCCACACCAAAACCCCGTCTGTAGGTCACCAACATCAAACACCAAAGGTAGATAAAACCACAAAGATGGCGAGAAACCAGAGCAGAAAAGCTGAAAATTCAAAAAACCAGAGTGCCTCTTCTCCTCCAAAGGATCGCAGCTCCTTGCCAGCTACGGAAAAAAGCTGGATGAAGAATGACTTTGATGAATTGACAGAAGTAGGCTTCAGAAGGTCAGTAGTAACAAAATTCTCCAAGCTAAAGGAGGATGTTGGAACCCATCACAAGGAAGCTAACAATCTTGAAAAAAGATTAGATGAATCGCTAACTAGAATAAACAGTGTAGATAAGTCCTTAAATGACCTGATGGAGCTGAAAACCATGGCATGAGAACTACAGGATGCATGCACAAGCTTCAATAGCTGATTTGATCAAGTGGAAGAAAGAATATCAGTGATTGGAGATCAAATTAATGAAATAAAGTGAGAAGAGAACTTTGGGGAAAAAAGAGAAAAAGAAGTGAACAAAGCCTCCAAGAAATATGGAACTATGTGAAAAAACCAAACCTACATTTGACTGGTGTACCTGAAAGTGATGGGGAGAATGAAACCAAGTTGTAAAATATTCTTCAGGTTATTATCCAGGAGAACTTCCCCAATCTAGCAAGGCAGGCCAACATTCAAATTCGGGAAATACAGAGAACACCACAAAGATACTCCTCAAGAAGAGGAACCCTAAGACACATAATTGTCAGATTCACGAAGGTTGAAATGAAGGAAAAAATGTTAAGGGCAGCCAGAGAGAAAGGTCAGGTTATCCACAAAGGGAAGCCCATCAGACTAACAACGGATCTCTTGGCAGAAACTCTACAAGCCAGAAGAGAGTGGGGGCCAACATTCAACATTCTTAAAGCAAAGAATTTTCAACTCAGAATTTCATATACAGCCAACCTAAGCTTCATAAGTGAAGGAGAAATAAAATTCTTTACAGACAAGCAAATGCTGAGAGATTTTGTCACCACCAGGCCTGCCTTACAAGAGCTCCTGAAGGAAGCACTCAACATGGAAAGAAACAACAAGTACCAGCCACTGCAAAAACATGTCAAATTGTAAAGACCATTGATACTAGGAAGAAACTGCCCCAACTAATGAGCAAAAAAACCAGCTAACATCATAATGACAGGATCAAATTCACACATAACAATATTAACCTTAAATGTAAAAAGGCTAAATGCCCCAATTAAAAGACACAGACTGGCAAATTAGATAAAGAGTCAAGACCCATCAGTGTGCTGTATTCAGGAAACCCATCTCACATGCAGAGACACACATAGGCTCAAAATAAAGGGATGGAGGAAGATCCACCAAGCAAATAGGAAGAAAAAAAAGAAAAAAAAAGCAGGGATTGCAATCCTACTCTCTGATAACACAGATTTTAAACCACCAAAGGTCAAAAGAGACAAAGAAGGCCATTACATAATAGTAAAGGGATCAATTCAACAAGAAGAGCTAACTATCCTAAATATATATGCACCCAATACAGGAGCACCCAGATTCATAAAGCAAGTCCTTAGAAACCTACAAAGAGACTTAGACTCCCCAATAATAATGGGAGATTTTAACACCCCACTGTCAATATTAGACAGATCAATAAGACAGAAGGTTAAAAAGGATATCCAGGACTTGAACTCAGCTCTGCACCAAGCCGACCTAATAGACATCTACAGAACTCTCCACCCCAAATCAACAGAATATACATTCTTCTCATCACCACATCACACTTATTCCAAAATTGACCACATAGTTGGAAGTAAAGCACTCCTCAGCAAATGTCAAAGAACAGAAATCACAAGAAACTGTCTCTCAGACCACATTGCAATCAAATTAGAACTCAGGACTAAGAAACTCACTCAAAACCAACAACGACATGGAAACTGAACAACCTGCTTTTGAATCACTACTGGGTAAATAACGAAATGAAGGCAGAAATAAAGATGTTCTTTGAAACCAATGAGAACAAAGACACAACGTACCAGAATCTCTGGGACACATTTACAGCAGTGTGTAGGAGGAAATTTATAACATTAAATGCCCACAAGAGAAAGCAGGAAAGATAAAAAATCCACACCCTAACATCACAATGAAAAGAATTAAACAAGCACGAACAAACAAATTCAAAAGCTAACAGAAGGCAAGAAATAACTAAGAGCAGAACTGAAGGAGATAGAGATACAGAAAACCCTTCAAAAAATCAATGAATCCAGGAGCTGGTTTTTTGAAAAGGTCAAAAAAAATTGATAGACCACTAACAAGACTAATAAAGAAGAAAAGAGAGAAGAATCAAATAGACACGATAAAAAATGATAAAGCGGATTTCACCACCGATCCCACAGAAATACAAACTACCATCAGAGAATACTATAAATACCTCTACACAAATAAACTAGAAAATCTAGAAGAAATGGATAAATTCCTCGGCACATACATCCTCCCAAGACTAAACCAGAAAGAAGTGGAATCTCTGAATAGACCAATAACAGGCTCTGAAATTGAGGCAATAATTAACAGCCTATCAACCAAAAAAAGTCCAGGACCAGATGGATTCACAGTGGAATTCTACCAGAGGTACAAAGAGGAGCTGGTACCATCCCTTTTGAAATTATTCCAATGAATAGAAAAAGAAGAAATCCTCCCTAACTCATTTTATGATGCCAGCATCATCCTGATACCAAAGCCTGGCAGAGAGACAACAAAAAGAAGAGAATTTTAGACCAATATCCCTGATGAACATCGATGCAAAAATCCTCAATAAAATACCGGCAAACCAAATCGAGCAGCACATCAAAAAGCTTACCCACCATGATCAAGTTGACTTAATCCCTGGGATGCAAGCCTGGTTCAACACACACAAATCAATACACGTAATCCAGCATATAAACAGAACCAACGAGAAAAATCACATGATTATCTCAATAGATGCAGAAAAGGCCTTTGACAAAATTCAACAGCCCTTCATGCTAAAAATTCTCAATAAACTAGGTATTGATGAAACATATCTCAAAATAATAAGAGCTATTTATGACAAATCCACAGCCAATATCATACTGAATGGGCAAAAACTGGAAGCCTTCCCTTTGAAAACTGGTACAAGACAGGATGCCCTCTCTCACCACTCCTATTCAACATAGTGTTGGAAGTTCTGGCCAGGGCAATCAGGCAAGAGGAAGAAATAAAGGGTATTCAATTAGGAAAAGAGGAAGTCAAATCATCCCTGTTTGCAGATGACATGATTGTATATTTAGAAAACCCCATCGTCAGCCCAAAACCTCCTTAAACTGAGAAGCAACTTCAGCAAAGTCTCAGGATACAAAATCAATGTGCAAAAATCTCAAGCATTCCTATACACCAGTAACAGGCAAACAGAGAGCCAAATCATGAGTGAACTCCCATTTACAATTGCTTCAAAGAGAATAAAATACCTAGGAATCCAACTTACAAGGGATGTGAAGGACTTGTTCAAGGAGAACAACAAACCACTGCTCAACGAAATAAAAGAGGACACAAACAAATGGAAGAACATTCCATGGTCATGGATATGAAAAATCAATATCGTGAAAATGGCCATACTGCCCAAGGTAATTTATAGATTCAATGCCATCCCCATCAAGCTACCAATGACTTTCTTCACAGAAGTGGAAAAAACTGCTTTAAAGTTCATATGGAACCAAAAAAAGAGCCTGTATTGCCATGACAATCCTAAGCAAAAAGAACAAAGCTGGAGGCATCATGCTACCTGACTTCAAACTATACTACAAGGCTACAGTAACCAAAACAGCATGGTACTGGTACCAAAACAGATATATAGATCAATGGAACAGAACAGAGGCCTCAGAAATAACACCACACATCTACAACCATCTGATCTTTGACAAACCTGACAAAAACAGGAAATGGGAAAGGATTCCCTATGTAATAAATGGTGCTGGGAAAACTGGCTAGCCATATGTAGAAAGCTGAAACTGGATCCCTTCCTTACACCTGATACAAAAATTAATTCAAGATGGATTAAAGATTTAAATGTTAGACCTGAAACCATAAAAACCCTACAAGAGAGGGGTGGAGCCAAGATGGCTGAATAGGAACAGCTCCAGTCTACAGCTCCCAGCATGAGCGACGCAGAAGACAGGTGATTTCTGCATTTCCAACTGAGGTACCGGGTTCATCTACTGGGGAGTGCTGAACTGTGGGTGCAGGACAGTGGGTGCAGCACACCATGCATGAGCCGAAGCAGGGCAAGGCATCACCTCACCCGGGAAGTGCAAGGGGTAAGGAAATTCCCTTTCCTAGTCAAAGAAAGGGGTGACAGATGGCACCCGGAAAATCGGGTCACTCCCACCCTAATACTGCGCTTTTCCAATGGGCTTAACAAATGGCACACCAGGAGATTATATCCCGCACCTGGCTTGGAGGGTCCTATGCCCACGGAGCCTCGCTCATTGCTAGCACAGCAGTCTGAGATCAAACTGCAAGGCAGCAGCGAGGCTGGGGGAGGGGCGCCCACCATTGCTCAGGCTTGAGTAGGTAAACAAAGCAGCTGGGAAGCTCGAACTGGGTGGAGCTCAGCACAGCTCAAGGAGGCCTGCCTGCCTCTGTAGGCTCCACCTCTGGGAGCAGGGCACAGACAAACAAAAGACAGCAATAACCTCTGCAGACTTACATGTCCCTGTCTGACAGCTTTGAAGAGAGTAGTGGTTCCCCCAGCACACAGCTTGAGATCTGAGAACAGGCAGACTGCCTCCTCAAGTGGGTCCCTGACTCCCAAGTAGCCTAACTGGGAGGCACCCCCCAGTAGGGGCGGACTGACACCTCACACAGCTGGGTACTCCTCTGAGACAAAACTTCCAGAGGAACGATCAGGCAGCAGCATTTGCGGTTCACCAATATGCACTGTTCTGCAGCCACTGCTGCTGATACCCAGGCAAACAGGGTCTGGAGTGGACCTCCAGTAAACTCCAACAGACCTGCAGCTGAGGATCTTGACTGTTAGAAGGAAAACTAACAAACAGAAAGGACATCCACACCAAAAACCCATCTGTACGTCACCATCATCAAAGACCAAAGATAGGTAAAACCACAAAGATGGGGGAAAAAACAGAGCAGAAAAACCGGAAACTCTAAAAATCAGAGCGCCTGATTTCTATTTGGACAACCTTTTTTAAAGTGTCCTTGTAGACCACACTGGAAGCAAGCCCTAGTAGGCATTCAATTTGCCCAGCCTTTCCGTGTTTCAGAGCCTCCAAAGTCCGCTTGCCTGAGTGCCATGACTAAAGTGGTGGCCTTTGTCTTATCTCATTTGTCCCATTCCTCCTGCCCCTCCTGATCTCTATTATAAAAAACCGAGATTGCCAAGTTCAATAGGGTTTCTAAGTTTTGCTCCAGGCCTAAGGTGGACTTTTGAAGTTTTTTTTCTAATGTCTGTAGCTGACTGAGTGATAAATTTATCCTTTAAGATTAGTTGGCCTTCAATAGAGTCAGGTGATAGAGAGGTATGCTTTCTCAATGCTTCCCTTAGTCTCTCCAGAAAGGCAATAGGATTTTCTTCCTTTCCCTGTTATAGTGGACATCATTGAATAATTTATAGTCTTCTTCCTAGTTTTCCTTAGTTCTTCTAGCACGCAAGTTAGCAAATGTCTGTGGCACCAAACTCCATGTTCTGATTCTGTGTCCCAATGAGGGTCTACACTGGGAACTGCCTGCTGGCCTGTGGGGAATCATTCTCTTTCCTCTGTTGTCATCCTATCATTGACCTGATTGAGATACCAGAGATCGCCGAACTCTCGGGCTGCAGTTATGGCGGCACCTCTCTCATTTGGGGTTAGTGTCTGATTTAGCAGTAACATTATATCTCTCCATGTCAGATGAAAGGATTATCCTAACCCTTGTAAAACATCAATATAGCCATCAGGGTTATCTGAGAATTTACCTAGGTCTATTTTAATTTGCTTCAAGTCTGAGAGAAAAAGGTACATACACATCAGGGTTATCTGAGAATTTACCTAGGTCTGTGTTAATTTGCTTCAAGTCTGAGAGAAAAAGGTACATACACTCTGGCTGGGCCAAATTCTCCATCTCCCACAGCTTGGAGGGGGCATAATCGGGGAATATGGGCACTCTTTTGTTCATTGTTTACCCCTTTGTCTATCCCCTTTTGGTCCCTTTGGGTTGAAGGGGGTCCTTATTAGTTGGGGAAGGAGTCAGGGGATGCTGGGGTAGGGAGATAGACTCTGAGGGCTTCCTGTAGGGCATAAATCACATTTTTTACATAATTGTGAGTTGTCTCTTAATGAAAAGAAAGTTTGTACATATGGCAGTTCACTCCATTTGCCTTCTTTCCACAAAAGAGGTCTAGCTGTAAGATGGTGTTATAATTTACATTTTCCTCAGGAGGCCAGGTTTCTCCCCCTTGAAGAGGATATCGTGGCCAGGTGGTACTGCAGAAGAATATAAGTCATTTCTTTGTTAGCGTCTGAGGGCCAAATTGGTCCCAATTCTCCAGAATACATCTTAGGGGCATTTTTGCCTGGGGGGGGAACATTTCCCATCTAAAAAAAGAACACAGGGATGCCAGCACCCCAGTCATTTTCCGTTAAGCATTAGTCATAGAGTGTCCTGTATGGTCCTAATGCTTATTTCTTTCCAGGGTGTGTAACCACCCATGGACCTCTGCTTATCGGATTAGTTATGCTCACCGATGTAGCAGTCCTGTGCCTGTTTACCCACTTTTCTTTGAAGGGGGCTTGCCCCTCCACACCTGTGGGTATTTCTCATCAGGTGGAGATGAGAGACTGAGAAAAGAAATAAGACACAGAGACAAAGAATAGAGAAAGAAGAGTGGGCCCAGGGGACTGGCACACTCAGCATGTGAGGACCCACACTGGTGCTGGTCTCTGAGTTCTCTCAGTATTTATCGATCACTATTTTCACTATCTCGGCACAGGGAGTGCGGCAGGAGAATGGGGTGATGGTGGGGAGAAGGTCAGCAGGAAAACATATGAGCAAAGGAATCTGCATCATAAATAAATTCAAGGGAAGGTACTCTACCCGGATGTGCATGTAGGCTAGATTTACGTTTCTGTTTATCCAAACATCTCAGTGTAGCAAAGAGTAACAGAGCAGTATCGCCACCAGCATATCTCACCTCCAGCCATAGGGTGGTTTTCTCCTATCTCGGAATAGAATGAATTGTCGGCTTTACACGGAGACTTTCCATTCCCAGGGACATGCGGGAAACAGAGGCTTTCCTCTTATCTCAATCGCAAAGAGGCCTTCCTCTTTTACTAATCCTCCTCAGCACAGACCCTTTATGGGTGTTGGCCTAGGGGACGGTAAGGTCTTTCCCTTCCCATGAGGCTAAGGGTCCTGACTGCTACAAAGAAAACTAACAAACAGAAAGGACATCCACACCAAAACCCCGTCTGTACGTCACCGTCATCAAAGACCAAAGGTAAATAAAACCACAAAGACAGGGAGAAACCAGAGTAGAAAAGCAGAAAATTCTAAAAATCAGAGTGCCTCTTCTCCTCCAAAGGAATGCAGCTCCTCGCCAGTAACGGAACAAAGCTGGACAGAGAATGACTTTGACGAGTTGAGAGAAGAAGGCATCAGATGATGGGTAATAAAAAAGCTTCTCCAAGCTAAAGGAGAATGTTTGAACCCATCACAAAGAAGCTAAAAACCTGCAAAAACAAATTACATGAATAGCTAACTAGAATAAACACTGTAGAGAAGACCTTAAATGACATGATGGAGCTGAAGACCATGGCAAGAGAACTATGTGACACATGCACAAGCTTCAGTCGCCGATTCGATCAAGTGGAAGAAAGGGTATCAGTGATTGAAGATCAAGTGAATGAAATGAAGTAAGAAGAGAAGTTTAGAGAAGAAAGAGTAAAAAGAAATGAACAAAGCCTCCAAGAAATATGGGACTATGTGAAAAGACCAAATCTACGTCTGATTGGTGTACCTGAAAGTGACAGGGAGAATGGAACCAAGTTGGAAAACACTCTTCGGGATATTATCCAGGAGAACTTCCCCAACCTAGCAAGGCAGGCCAACATTCAAATTCAGGAAATACAGAGAATGCCACAAAGATACTCCTCGAGAAGAGGAGTATCCAAGACATATAATTGTCAGATTCACCAAGGTTGAAATGAAGGAAATAATGTTAAGGGCAGCCAGACAGAAAGGTCGGGTTACCCACAAAGGGAAGTTCATCAGACTAACAGTGGATCTCTTGGGAGAAACTCTACAACCAAAACAGAGTGGGGGCCAATATTCAACATTCTTAAAGAAAAGAATTTTCAACCCAGAATTTCATATCCAGCCAAACTAAGCTTCATAAGTGAAGGAGAAATAAAATCCTTTATAGACAAACTAATGCTGAGTGATTTTGTCACCACCAGGCCTGCCTTACAAGAGCTCCTGAAGGAAGCACTAAACATGGAAAGGAACAACTGGTACCAGCCACTGCAAAAACATGCCAAATTGTAAAGACCATTGATGCTAGGAAGAAACTGCATCAATTAATGGGCAAAATAACCAGCTAACATCATAATAACAGCATCAAATTCACACATAACAATATTAACCTTAAATGTAAATGGGCTAAATGCTCCAATTAAAAGACACAGACTGGGGGGAGGAGCCAAGATGGCCAAATAGGAACAGCTCCGGTCTACAGCTCCCAGCGCGAGCCACGCAGAAGACGGGTGATTTCTGCATTTCCATCTGAGGTACCGTGTTCATCTCACTAGGGAGTGCCAGACAGTGGGCGCAGGTCAGTGGGTGAGCGCACCATGCGCCAGCCGAAGCAGGGGCAAGGCATTGCCTCACTCGGGAAGCGCAAGGGGTCAGGGAGTTCCCCTTCCAGGGGTGACAGACGGCACCTGGAAAATCGGGCCACTTCCACCTGAATACTGTGCTTTTCCGACGGGCTTAAGAAACGGTGCCCCAGGAGAGTATAGCCCGCACCTGGCTCAGAGGGTCCTACGCCCACGGAGTCTCGCTGATTGCTAGCACAGCAGTCTGAGATCAAACAGCAAGTCGGCAGCGAGGCTGGGGGAGAGGCGCCCACCATTGCCCAGGCTCGCTTAGGTAAACAAAGCAGCCTGGAAGCTTGAACTGGGTGGAGCCCACCACAGCTCAAGGAGGCCTGCCTGCCTCTGTAGGCTCCACCTCTGGGGGCAGGGCACAGACAAACAAAAAGACAGCAGTAACCTCTGCAGACTTAAATGTCCCTGTCTGACAGCTGTGAGGACAGCAGTGGTTCTCCCAGCACGCAGCTGGAGATCTGAGAACGGGCTGACTGCCTCCTCAAGTGGGTCCCTGACCCCGACCCCTGAGCAGCCTAACGGGGAGGCACCCCCCAGCAGGGGCAGACTGACACCTCACACGGCCGGCCAGGTACTCCAACAGACCTGCAGCTGAGGGTTCTGTCTGTTAGAAGGAAAACTAACAGAAAGGACATCCACACCAGAAACCCATCTGTACATCACCATCATCAAAGACCAAAAGTAGATAAAACCACAAAGATGGGGAAAAAACAGAGCAGAAAAACTGGAAACTCTAAAAAGCAGAGTACCTCTCCTCCTCCAAAGGAACGCAGTTCCTCACCAGCAACGGAACAAAGCTGGATGGAGAATGACTTTGACGAGCTGAGAGAAGAAGGCTTCAGATGATCAAATTACTCCGAGCTACGGGAGGATATTCAAACCAAAGGCAAAGAAGTTGAAAACTTTGAAAAAAATTTAGAAGAATGTATGACTAGAATAACCAATACAGAGAAGTGCTTAAAGGAGCTGATGGAGCTGAAAACCAAGGCTCGAGAACTACGTGAAGAATGCAGAAGCCTCAGGAGCCGATGCGATCAAATGGAAGAAAGGGTATCAGCCCTGGAAGATGAAATGAATGAAATGAAGCGAGAAGGGAAGTTTAGAGAAAAAAGAATAAAAAGAAACGAGCAAAGCCTCCAAGAAATGTGGGACTATGTGAAAAGACCAAATCTACGTCTGATTGGTGTACCTGAAAGTGATGGGGAGAATGGAAACAAGTTGGAAAACACTCTGCAGGAAATTATCCAGGAGAACTTCCCCAATCTAGCAAGGCAGGCCAACATTCAGATTCAGGAAATACAGAGAACGCCACAAAGATACTCCTCGAGAAGAGCAACTCCAAGACACATAATTGTCAGATACACCAAAGTTGAAATGAAGGAAAAAATGTTAAGGGCAGCCAGAGAGAAAGGACGGGTTACCATCAAAGGGAAGCCCATCAGACTAACAGTGGATCCCTCGGCAGAAACCCTACAAGCCAGAAGAGAGTGGGGGCCAATATTCAACATTCTTAAAGAAAAGAATTTTCAACCCAGAATTTCATATCCTGCCAAACTAAGCTTCATAAGTGAAGGAGAAATAAAATACTTTACAGACAAGCAAATGCTGAGAGATTTTGTCACCACCAGGCCTGCCCTAAAAGAGCTCTTGAAGGAAGCACTAAACATGGAAAGGCACAACCGGTACCAGCCACTGCAAAATCATACCGAAATGTAAAGACCATTGAGACTCGGAAGAGACTGCATCAACTAACGAGCAAAATATCCAGCTAACATCATAATGACAGGATCAAATTCACACATAACAATATTAACTTTAAATGTAAATGGACTAAATGCTCCAATTAAAAGACACAGACTGGCAAATTGGATAAAGACTCAAGACCCATCAGTGTGCTGTATTCAGGAAACCGATCTCACGTGCAGAGACACACATAGGCTCAAAATAAAAGGATGGAGGAAGATCTACCAAGCAAATGGAAAACAAAAAAAGGCAGGGGTTGCAATCCTAGTCTCTGATAAAACAGACTTTAAACCAACAAAGATCAAAAGAGACAAAGAAGGCCATTACATAATGGTAAAGGGATTAATTCAACAAGAAGAGCTAACTATCCTAAATATATATGCACCCAATACAGGAGCACCCAGATTCATAAAGCAAGTCCTGACTGACCTACAAAGAGACTTAGACTCCCACACATTAATAATGGGAGACTTTAACACCCCACTGTCAACATTAGACAGATCAACGAGACAGAAAGTCAACAAGGATACCCAGGAATTGAACTCAGCTCTGCACCAAGCGGACCTAATAGACATCTACAGAACTCTCCACCCCAAATCAACAGAATATACATTTTTTCAGCACCACACCACACCTATTCCAAAATTGACCATATACTTGGAAGTAAAGCTCTCCTCAATAAATGTAAAAGAACAGAAATTGTAACAAACTGTCTCTCAGATCACAGTGCAATCAAGCTAGAACTCAGGATTAAGAATCTCACTCAAAACTGCTCAACTACGTGGAAACTGAACAACCTGCTCCTGAATGACTACTGGGTACATAACGAAATGAAGGCAGAAATAAAGATGTTCTTTGAAACCAACGAGAACCAAGACACAACATACCAGAATCTCTGGGATGCATTCAAAGCAGTGTGTAGAGGGAAATTTATAGCACTAAATGCCCACAAGAGAAAGCAGGAAAGATCCAAAATTGACACCCTAACATCACAATTAAAAGAACTAGAAAAGCAAGAGCAAACACATTCAAAAGCTAGCAGAAGGCAAGAAATAACTAAAATCAGAGCAGAACTGAAGGAAATAGAGACACAAAAAACCCTTCAAAAAATAAATGAATCCAGGAGCTAGTTTTTTGAAAGGATCAACAAAATTGATAGACCGCTAGGAGGTTAATAAAGAAAAAAAGAGAGAAGAATCAAATAGATGCAATAAAAAATGATAAAGGGGATATCACCACCGATCCCACAGAAATACAAACTACCATCAGAGAATATTACAAACACCTCTATGCAAATAAACTAGAAAATCTAGAAGAAATGGATAAATTCCTCAACACATACACCCTCCCAAGACTAAACCAAGAAGAAGTTGAATCTCTGAATAGACCAATAACAGGAGCTGAAATTGTGGCAATAATCAATAGCTTACCAACCAAAAAAAGTCCAGGACCAAATGGGTTCACAGCTGAATTCTACCAGAGGTACAAGGAGGAGCTGGTACCATTCCTTCTGAAACTATTCCAATCAATAGAAAAGGAGGGAATCCTCCCTAACTCATTTTATGAGGCCAGCATCATCCTGATACCAAAGCCTGGCAGAGACACAACAAAAAAAGAGAATTTTAGACCAATATCCTTGATGAACATTGATGCAAAAATCCTCAATAAAATACTGGCAAACAGAATCCAGCAGCACATCAAAAAGCTTATCCACCATGATCAAGTGGGCTTCATCCCTGGGATGCAAGGCTGGTTCAATATACGCAAATCAATAAATGTAATCCAGCATATAAACAGAACCAAAGACAAAAACCACATGATTATCTCAATAGATGCAGAAAAGGCCTTTGACAAAATTCAACAACCCTTCATGCTAAAAACTCTCAATAAATTAGGAATTGATGGGACGTATCTCAAAATAATAAGAGCTATTTATGACAAACCCACAGCCAATATCATACTGAATGGGCAAAAACTGGAAGCATTCCCTTTGAAAACTGGCACAAGACAGGGATGCCCTCTCTCGCCACTTCTATTCAACATAGTGTTGGAAGTTCTGGCCAGGGCAATTAGGCAAGAGAAGGAAATCAAGGGTATTCAATTAGGAAAAGAGGAAGTCAAATTGTCCCTGTTTGCAGATGACATGATAGTATATCTAGAAAACCCCATTGTCTCAGCCCAAAATCTCCTTAAGCTGATAAGCAACTTCAGCAAAGTCTCAGGATACAAAATCAATGTGCAAAAATCACAAGCATTCTTATACATCAATAACAGACAAACAGAGAGCCAAATCATGAGTGAACTCCCATTCACAATTGCTTCAAAGAGAATAAAATACCTAGGAATCCAACTTACAAGGGATGTGAAAGACCTCTTCAAGGAGAACTACAAACCACTGCTCAAGGAAATAAAAGAGGATACAAACAAATGGAAGAACATTCCATGCTCATGGGTAGGAAGAATCAATATCATGAAAATGGCCATCCTTCCCAAGGTAATTTACAGATTCAATGCCATCCCCATCAAGCTACCAAAGACTTTCTTCACAGAATTGGAAAAAACTACTTTAAAGTTCATATGGAACCAAAAAAGAGCCCGCATCGCCAAGTCAATCCTAAGCCAAAAGAACAAAGCTGGAGGCATCACGCTACCTGACTTCAAACTATACTACAAGGCTACAGTAACCAAAACAGCATGGTACTGGTACCAAAACAGAGATATAGATCAATGGAACAGAACAGAGCCATCAGAAATAATGCCACATATCTACAACCATCTGATCTTTGACAAACCTGAGAAAAACAAGAAATGGGGAAAGGATTCCCTATTTAATAAATGGTGCTGGGAAAACTGGCTAGCCATATGTAGAAAGCTGAAACTGGATCCCTTCCTTACACCTTATACAAAAATCAATTCAAGATGGATTAAAGACTTAAATGTTAGACCTAAAACCATAAAAACCCTAGAAGAAAACCTAGGCAATACCATTCAGGACATAGGCATGGGCAAGGACTTCATGTCTAAAACACCAAAAGCAATGGCAACAAAAGCCAAAATTGACAAATGGGATCTAATTAAACTAAAGAGCTTCTGCACAGCAAAGGAAACTACCATCAGAGTGAACAGGCAACCTACAAAATGGGAGAAAATTTTCGCAACCTACTCATCTGACAAAGGGCTAATATCCAGAATCTACAATGAACTCCAACAAATTTACAAGAAAAAAACAAACAACCCCATCAAAAAGTGGGCGAAGGACATGAACAGACACTTCTCAAAAGAAGACATTTATGCAGCCAAAAAACACATGAAAAAATGCTCACCATCACTGGCCATCAGAGAAATGCAAATCAAAACCACAATGAGATACCATCTCACACCAGTTAGAATGGCAATCATTAAAAAGTCAGGAAACAACAGGTGCTGGAGAGGATGTGGAGAAATAGGAACACTTTTACACTGTTGGTGGGACTGTAAACTAGTTCAACCCTTGTGGAAGTCAGTGTGGCGATTCCTCAGGGATCTAGAACTAGAAATTCCATTTGACCCAGCCATCCCATTACTGGATATATACCCAAAGGACTATAAATCATGCTGCTATAAAGACATATGCACACGTATGTTTATTGCCGCATTATTCACAATAGCAAAGACTTGGAACCAACCCAAATGTCCAACAATGATAGACTGGATTAAGAAAATGTGGCACATATACACCATGGAATACTATGCAGCCATAAAAAATGATGAGTTCATGTCCTTTGTAGGGACATGGATGAAATTGGAAATCATCATTCTCAGTAAACTATCGCAAGAACAAAAAACCAAACACCGCATATTCTCACTCATAGGTGGGAATTGAACAGTGAGAACACATGGACACAGGAAGGGGAACATCACACTTCGGGGACTGTTGTGGGTTGGGGGGAGGGGGGAGGGATAGCATTGGGAGATATACCTAATGCTAGATGACGAGTTGGCACTAGCATGGCATGGCACATGTATACATATGTAACTTACCTGCACATTGGGCACATGTACCATAAAACCTAAAGTATAATAATAATAATAATAATAATAATAAAAGAAAAAAACAAAAACAAAAACAAAAACAAAAAGACACAGACTGGTAAATTGGATAAAAAGTCAAGACCCATCAGTGTGCTGTATTCAGGAGACCCACCTCATGTGCAGAGACACATATAGGTTCAAAATAAAAGGATGGAGGAAGATCTACCAAGCAAATGAAAAACAAAAAAAGCAGGGGTTGCAATCCTAGTCTCTGATAAAACAGACTTTAAACCAACAAAGATCAAAAGAGACAAAGAAGGCCATTACATAATGGTAAAGGGATCAATTCAACAAGAAGAGCTAGCTACCCTAAATATATAGGCACCCAATACAGGAGCACCCAAGTTCATAAAGCAAGTCCTTAGTGACCTAAAAAGAGACTTAGACTCCCACACAACAATAATGGGAGACTTTAACACCCCACTGTCAACATTAGACAGATCAATGAGACAGAAAGTTAACAAGGCTATCCAGGAATTGAACTCAGCTCTGCACCAAGTGGACCTAATAGATATCTACAGAACTCCCCATCTCAAATCAACAGAATATACATTCTTCTCAGCACCATATCACACTTATTCCAAATCTGACCACATAGTTGGAAGTAAAGCACTTCTCAGCAAATGTAAAAGAACAGAAATTATAACAAACTGTCTCCCAGACCACAGTGCAATCAAACTAGAACTCAGGATTAAGAAACACACTCAAAACCACTCAACTACATGGTAACTGAACACTCTGCTCCTGAACAACTACTGGTTACATAACAAAATAAAAGCAGAAATAAAGATGTTCTTTGAAGCCAATGAGAACAAAGACACAACATACCAGAATCTCTGAGACACATTTAAAGCAGTGTGTAGAAGGAAATTTATAGCACTAAATGCCCACAAGAGAAAGCAGGAAAGATCTAAAATGGACACCCTAACATCACAGTTAAAAGAACTAGAGAAGCAAGAGCAAACACATTCAAAAGCTAGCAGAAGGCAAGAAATAACTAAGATCAGAGTAGAACTCAAGGAGATAGAGACACAAAAAACACTTCAAAAAATCAATAAACCGAGGAGCTGGTTTTTTGAAAAGATCAACAAAATTTATAGACCACTAGCAAGACTAACAAAGAAGAGAGAGAAGAATCAAATAGACTCAATAAAAAATGATAAAGGGGATATCACCACTGATTGCACAGAAATAAAAACTATCATCAGAGAACACTATAAACAACTCCATGCAAATAAACTAGAAAATCTAGAAGAAATGGATAAATTCCTGGACACATACACCCTCCCAAGACTAAACCAGGAAGAAGTTGAATCCCTGAATAGATCAATAACAGGCTCTGAAATTGAGGCAATAATTAATAGCCTATCAACCAAAAAAAATCCAGGACCAGATGGATTCACAGCCCAATTCTATCAGAGGTACAAAGAGGAGCTGGTACCATTCCTTCTGAAACTATTCCAATCAATAGAAAAAGAGGGAATCCTCCCTAACTCATTTTATGAGGTCAGCATCAACCTGATACCAAAGCCTGGCAGAGACACAACAAAAAAAGAGAATTTTAGACCAATATCTCTGAGGAATATCAATGCAAAAATCCTCAATAAACTACTGGCAAACCAAATCCAGCAGCACAACAAAAACCAACCATGATCAAGTTGGTTTCATCCCTGGGATGCAAGGCTGATTCTACATACGCAAATCAATAAACATAATCCATCATATAAACAGAACCAAAGATAAAAACCACATGATTATCTCAATAGATGCAGAAAAGGCCTTGACAAAATTCAACAGCCCTTCATGCTAAAAACTCTCAATAAACTAGGTATTGATGGGACGTATCTCAAAATAATCAGAGCTATTTATGACAAACCCACAGCCAGTATCATACTCAATGGGAAAAAACTGGAAGCACATACTTTGAAAACTGGCACAAGACAGGGATGCCCTCTCTCACCACTCCTATTCAACATAGTGTTGGAAGTTCTGGCCAGGGCAATCAGGCAGGAGAAAGAAATAAAGGTATTCAATTAGGAAAAGAGGAAGTCAAATTGTCCCTGCTTGCAGATGACATGATTGTATATTTAGAAAACCCCATCGTCTCAGCCCAAAATTTCCTTAAGCTGATAAGCAACTTCAGCAAAGTCTCAGGATACAAAAGCAATGGGCAAAAATCTCAAGCATTCCTATATGCTAATAACAGACAAACAGAGAGCCAAATCATGAGTGAACTCCCATTCACAATTGCTTCAAAGAGAATAAAATACCTAGGAATCCAACTTACAAGGGATGTGAAGGACCTCTTCAAGGAGAACTACAAGCCACTGCTCAATGAAATAAAAGAGGACACAAATAAATGGAAGGACATTCCATGTTCATGGATAGGAAAAATCAATATTGTGAGAATGGCCATACTGCCCAGGGTAATTTATAGATTCAATGCCATCCCCATCAAGCTACCAAAGACTTTCTTCACAGAATTGGAAAAAACTACTTTAAAGTTCATGTGGAACCAAAAAAGAGCCCGCATTGTCAAGACAATCCTAAGCCAAAAGAACAAAGCTGGAGGCATCATGCTACCTGACTTCAAACTATACTACAAGGCTACGGTAACCAAAACAGCATGGTACTGGTACCAAAACAAATATATAGACCAATGGAACAGAACAGGGCCCTCAGAAGTAATACTACACATCTACAACCATCTGATCTTTGGCAAACCTGACAAAAACAAGAAATGGGGAAATGATTCCCTATGTAATACATGGTGCTGGGAAAACTGGCTAGCCATATGTAGAAAGCTGAAACTGGATCCCTTCCTTACACCTTATACAAAAATTAATTCAAGATGGATTAAAGACTTAAATGTTAGACCTAAAACCATAAAAATCCTACAAGAAAACCTAGGCAATAACATTCAGCACATAGGCATGGGCAAGGACTTCATGTCTAAAACACAAAAAGCAATGGCAACAAAAGCCAAAAGTGACAAATGGGATCTAATTAAACTAAAGAGCTTCTGCACAGCAAAGGAAACTACCATCAGAGTGAACAGGCAACCTACAGAATGCAAGAAAATTTTTACAATCTACCCATCTGACAAAGGGGTAATATCCAGAATATACAAAGAACTTAAACAAATTTACAAGAAAATATCAAACAACCCCATCAAAAAGTGGGCAAAGGATATGAACAGACACTTCTCAAAAGAAGACATTGATGCAGCCAACAGACACATAAAAAATGCTCATCACTGGCCATCAGAGAAATGTAAATCAAACCACAAGGAGATACCATCTCATACCAGTTAGAATGGCAATCATTAAGGCCAGGCATGGTGGCTCAAGCCTGTAATCTCAGCACTTTGGGAGGCCAAAGCAGGTGGATCACAAGGTCAGGAGATTGAGACCATCCTGGCTAACACGGTGAAACCCCATCTCTACTAAAAACACAAAAAATTAGCCGGGCGCGGTGGCGGGCCCCTGTAGTCCCAGCTACTCGGGAGGCTGAGGCAGGAGAATGGCATGAACCCAGGAGGCAGAGCTTGCAGTGAGCTGAGATCATGCCACTGCACTCCAGCCTGGGTGACAGAGTGAGACTCCATCTCAAAAAAAAAGAAGAAAAGAATGGCAATCATTAAAAAGTCAGGAAACAACAGGTGCTGAAGAGGATGTGGAGAAATAGGAACACTTTTACACTGTTGGTGGGACCGTAAACTAGTTCAACCGTTATGGAAGATAGTGTGGCAATTCCTCAAGGATCTAGAACTAGAAATACCATTTGACCCAGCCATCCCATTACTGGGTATATACCCAGTGGATTACAAATCATGCTGCTATAAAGATACATGCACACGTATGTTTATTGTGGCACTATTCACAATAGCAAAGACTTGGGACCAACCCAAATGTCCATCAATGATAGACTGGATTAAGAAAATGTGGCACATATACACCATGGAATACTATGCAGCCATAAAAAAGGATGAGTTCATGTCCCATGTAGGGACATGGATGAAGATGGAAACCATCATTCTGAGCAAACTATTGCGAGGACAGGAAACCAACCACCGCGTTTTCTCACTCATAGGTGGTAATTGAACAATGAGAACACTTGGACACAGGATGGGGAACATCACACACCAGGGCCTGTCGTGGGGTGGGGGGAGGGTGGAGGGATACCATTGGGAGATATACCTAATGTAAATGACGAGTTAATGGGTGCAGCATACCAACATGGCTCACGTATACATATGTAACAAACCTGCACGTTGTGCACACGTACCCTAGTACTTAAAGTATAATAAAAAATAAAAATAAAAAATTTCCATTTTCTTCTTAATTTCTTCATTGACCCACTGATCATTCAGAAGCATACTTTAAAATTTTTATGTATTTGTTTACTTTCCCAAATTCTTGTCATTTCTAGTTTTATTCTATCGTGGTCAGAGAAGATGCTTGACAGTATTTCAATTTTTTGAATACTTTAAGATTTGTATTATGATCTAACATGTGATCTATCACTGAGAATGATCCATGTGCTGAGGAAAAGAATGTGTATTCTGCAGCCATTGGATGAAATGTTCTGTAAATATCTGCTAGATTCACTTGGTCTACTGTGAAGATTAAGTCTGATGTTTCTTTGTTGATTTTTTTGTCTGAAAGATCTGTCCAATGCTGAAAGTGGAGTGCAGAAGTCTCCAACTATTATTCCATTGAGGCTTCTCTCTCTCTTTAGCTCTAATAATATGCTCTTTATATATATATGGGTGCTCCTGTGTTGGGAGCATACATTACGTATTTAAAGTGGTTACTATATCTATCCTCTTGCTGAATTGACCCCATTTACCATTATATAGTGACCTTCTTGGAAAGAAGACCTTTTCTTCTTATCGTTTTTGTTTTGAAACCTATTTTATCTGTGATAAAACTTTTGCTCCTTTTTGGTTTCCATTGGCATGAAGTTTATCTTTTTCCATCCCTTATTTTCAGTCCGTGTATGTCTTTATAGGTGAAGTGTGTCTCTTGTAGGCAACAGATCAATGGCTCTTGTTTTTTCATCCATTCATTCAGTCTATGTCTTTTGATTGGAGAGTTTAGTTTACATTCAATATCATTATTGACAAGTAAGGACTTACTCCTGCCATCTTGTTATTTGTCTTCTGGGTGTTTTATGATCTTCTTTACCTTCTTTCTTTCCTTCTAGTCTTCCTCTAGTGAAGGTGATTTTCTCTAGAGCTGTGATTTTGTTTCTTGTTTTTTACTTTTGTGTATCCATTGTATGTTTTTTGGTTTGAGGTAACCATGAGGCTTGCAAATACTGTCTTATAACTTATTATTTTAACCTGATAACTTAACACTATTTGAATAAACAAACAAGCACAAAGAAAATTAATAAAAACTCTGCACCATAACTTCATTCTCTGACTTTTAAACTTTTTATTGTTTCTATTTATCTCATATGGTACTATGTCTTAAAAAGTTGTTGTAGTTATTTTTTTTATCATTTCATCATTTAGTCTTTCTAATTAGGATAAGAGTAGTTTACACAGCACAGTTACAATGTTACAATATTCTGTGTTTTTCTATGTACTTACAATTACTGGTGAGGTCTGTACCTTCACGTATTATGTATTGCTAATTAATGTCCTTTTCTTTCTGACTGAAGTACTCCCTTTAGCATTTCTTGTACAACAGGTCTGGTCTTGATGAAATCCCTCAGCTTTTGTTTGTCTGAGAAAGTCTTTTTCCTTCATGCTTTAAGGATATTTTCACCAGATACACTATTATTGGGTAGAAGTTTTTTTCTTTAGCACTTTAAATATATCAGGCCACTCTCTCCTGGCCTGTAAGGTTTTCACTGGAAAGTCTGCTGCCAGACATATTGGAGCTCCATTGTACTCATTTATTTCTTTCCTCTTGCTGCTTTTAGGGTCTTTTCTTTACCCTTGACCTTTAGGAGTTTGATTATTGAATGCCTTGAGGTGGTCTTCTTTGGGTTAAATCTGCTTGGTGTTCCATTACCTTCTTGTACTTGGATATTAATATCTTTCTCTAGGTTTAGGAAGTCCTCTGCTATTATCCCTTTGAATAAACCTTCTACCCCTATCCCTTTCTCTACCTTCTCATTAAGGCCAATAACTCTTAGATTTGCCCTTCTAAGTTTATTTTCTAGATCCTGAGGGCATGCTTCATTGTTTTGTGTGGGGTTTTTTTTTATTTCCTCCATATATTTTCAACTGGCCTGTCTTCAAGCTCACTAACTCTTCTAACTGATCAATTCTGCTGTTAAAGAACTCTGATGTGAACAGACACTTCTCAAAAGAAGACATTTATGCAGCCAATAAACATACAAAAAAAAGCTCATCATCACTGGTCATTAGAGAAATGCAAATCAAAACCACAATGTGATACTATCTCATGCCAGTTAGGCAATCATTAAAAAGTAAGGAAACAACAGATGCTGGAGAGGATGTGGAGAAATAGGAATGCTTTTACACTGTTTGTGGGAATGTAAATTAGTTCAACCATTGTAAAAGACAGTGTGGTGATTCCTCAAGGATCTGGAATGAAAAATACCATTTGAATCTGCAATCCCATTACTGGGTATATACCCAAAGGATTATAAATCAGTCTACTATAAAGACACATACACATGTATGTTTATTACTGCACTATTTACAATAGCAAAAACTTGGAACCACCCAAATGTCCATCAGTGATAGACTGGATAAAGAAAATGTGGCACATGGCTAGGCGCAGTGGCTCCTGCCTGTAAACCCAACACTTTGGGAGGCTGAGGTGGGCGGATTACGAGGTCAGGAGATCGAGACCATCCTGGCTAACACAGTGAAACCCTGTCTCTACTAAAAATACAAAAAATTAGCCGGGCGTGGTGGCAGGCACCTGTAGTCCCAGCTACTTGGAAGGCTGAGGCAGGAGAATGGCATGAACCCAGGAGGCAGAGCTTGCAGTGAGCTGAGATCATGCCACTGCACTCCAGCCTGGGTGACAGAGCCAGACTCCACCTCCAAAAAAAAAAAAAAAAAAAGAAAAAGAAAACGTGGCACATATACACCATGGAAAACTATGCAGCCATAAAAAAGAATGAGTTAATGTCCTTTGCAGGGACATGGATGACACTAGAAACTATCATTCTCAGCAAACTAACACAGGAACAGAAAACCAAACACCACATATTCTCACTCATAAGTGGAAGTTGAACAATGAGAACACATGGACACACAGAGGGAAACATCACACATCATGGCCTGTCAGGGGGTGGGGGGCTAGGGGAGGGGTAGCATTAGGACAATACCTAATGCATGTGGGGCTTAAAACCTTGATGATGGGTTGATGCGTGCAGCAAACCGCCATGGCACGTGTATACCTATGTAACAAGCCTGCACATTATGCACACATATCCCAGAACTTAAAGCAAAATAAAAAATAAAAATAAAAAAAGAATTCTGCTACATTCTTGAATATGCCAATTGCATTTTTCAGCTCCAGAATTTCTGCTTGACTGTTTAACTATTTCAATCTTTTTGTTAAATTTATCTGATAGAATTCTAAATTTCTTCTCTGTGTTATCTTGAATTTCTTTGAGTTTCCTCAACACAGCTATTTTGAATTCTTTGTCCGAAAGGTCACATATCTGTTTCTCCAGGATTGGTCCCTGGTCCCTTATTTAGTTCATTTGGTGAGGTCAAGTTTTCCTTCATGGTGCTGATGTTAGTAGATGTTCTTCAGTGTCTGGGAATTGAAGATTTAGGTATATATTGTAGCCTTCACTGTCTGGGCTTATTTGTAACTGTCATTCTTGGGAAGGCTTACCAAATATTTGAAAATACTTAGGTGTTGTGATCCAAGTTGTATCTGCTTTAGGGGACACCCCATGCCTAGTAATGCTGTGGTTCTTGCAGACTGGTAGAGGTACCACCTTGGTAGTCTTGGACAAGATCTGAGAGAATTCTCTGGAATACCAGTCTCATTCTCTTCCCTGACTTTCTCGCAAACATACAGAATCTCTCTCTCTGTTCTGAGCCATCTAAAGCTGGGGGTGGAGGGACACAAGCACCCCTGTGTCACCACCACTATGACTGCATTGCATCAGACTTGAAGCCAGTACAGTGCTGGGTCTCACCCAAGGCCTGCTGTACCCAGTCCCTGGCTACTACCTATGTTTGCTCAAGGCCCTAGGGCTCTACAGTTAGCAAGTAGCAAAGTCAGTTAGGCCTGTGTCATTCCCTTCAGGATGGTGAGGTACCCCATACCCCATATGGGTCCAGAAGTGCTGTGCAGGAGTCAGGGACTAGAGTCAAAAACCTTAGAAGTGTACCTGGTATTCTACTAAATTGCAGCTGAGTGGGCACTCAAACCACAAGACACAGTCCCTCCCACTCTTCCCTTCCTTTTCCAAAGGCAGAGGAACCTCAACCTGCAGCCACCACCACCCCAGGCCACAAGGAGTACTGCCAAACAACCATCGATGTTCCCTTAAGGCCCAACATCTCTTAAATCAGCTTGTGGTGAATGCTGCCTGGCCTGGAACTCACCCTTCAGGTCAGCAGGCTCCCCACTGGCCCAGGGTATGTCCAGAAAATGTCATCCAAGAGTCAAGTCCCAGGATCAAGAACCATAATAGCTCACTTGGTGCTCTACCCCACCGTGGCCTTGCCGGCACCTAAGGTGTAAGACAAAGTCCCCTTTACTTTTCCCTCTGCTTTTCTCAAGCAGGAGTCTCTCTCCATAGATAACACAGCTAGGAATGCCCCGAGTCTCACCTGAAGCCATCAAGGTTCAGAGGCTCACCCAAGGCCCTTGACTAGCACCTAGGAATTACTGGTTATTCAGGGCCCAAGGTCTCTTCAGATAGCAGGTGATGAATGCTGCTAGCATTGGGTCCTTTCCTTGAAGACAGTGGGCTCCCTTCTGGCCCAGGGTCTGTCTAGAAATGTCATACGGGAGCTAGGACTTGAAACAGGGGCCTCATGACTCTGATCACTGCCCTATCTTGCTGTAGCTGAGCTGGTATCCAAGATGCAAGACAAAACCTTCCCACTCTTCCCTCTCCTCTGCTCAAGTAGAAAAAAGGGGTCTCCTTTGGAGCCTCATGTTGTGCAGACTGGAGTTGGGGAGGGGTGATGCCGACATTCCCTTGGCTGCCCCAGCTGGTGTCTCAGTATGTCACGTGTCCCCCTAATCCACTGTCTCTGGGCCTAGTTCTGCACTAGGCCTCACCTAGGAGTTGTGGTCCTTATGACCTAGACTGCCTTTCAAGTTTACTTGGAGACACAGAATGTCGTAGCCCTTGGTGGTGAGGTTCATGGGCACTCAAGTTAGGACTGCTGGGATCAGCGATTCCCCTGTGGCTAGGGGTGGTTTAAATGCTCCCTCCCCAGGCAGGCATCAGCTGAGTTTGGTGTGGTTTTCCTCTCTGCTCTAACAGGACAGCCCTGAGGTCAGTGCCTCACAATTACTGTGTTCTCCCTCCCCCAGCACTCAGAGGCACTCTCAGCACCACGCCTCTGAAGCCAGGGGTTGGGGAGGGACCGTGTCCATGACTCATGACTGTTTTTTTCTATCTCTTCAGTGCCTCTTTTAGCAATATGAAATTAAAACCAGGTAAAATGAGTGCTCACCTGATTGTTCGTTCTATGAAGGTGTTCTTTTCTGTGTACATACTTGTTAACTTGTTGTCCTGGTGTGGGGTAGGGAGTGGAGAAGGATTTGTGAAGCCTTCTATTCCACCATCTTTCTCCATCCTCTTCTCATTGCGTGTCTTTTGTTTGTTTGGGGTTTTTTTCTTTGTTTGTTTTTGAGACAGAGCCTCATTCTGCCACCCAGGCTAGAGTGCAGTGGCGCCATCTTGGCTTACTGCAACCTCTGCCTCCCAGGCTCAAGTGATCTTCCCACCTCAACCTTTTGAGTAGCTGAACCACAGGCATGCACCAACATGCCCAGCTAATTTTTGCATTTCTGATAGAGTCTGGGTTTCGCCATGTTGCCCAGGCTGGTCTTGAATGCCTGAGCTCAGACAATCCACCCGCTTTGGCCTACCAAAGTGCTAGGATTACAGGTGTCAGCTACCACACCCAGCCTCATTTCGTGTTTTAAATTCAGCGGCTCTGCAACATCTGACCTCACTATCTGTTTTTACACTGAACACGATTTGTTCAATGACACAGGGCTCTCTAAAGGCTCCATATCCTGGACTTTTAACCTGAAATCAGTAAAATGAGAAACCAGAGGTGGTACCCTGTAACTACAATTTGTACTGAGCCCAGGAATCTGTATCCCTTTCTCCTAATGCTTTCTGTGTTGAGTTCACCCTTGCAACATCATCAGAACACTGAAGACACTGAGGATGAGGACTAGGTAATTCAAGAGAATTTCTCTCCAGCACACAGCAAGGGCTCAACAAAGGGAGGGAAAACAAGAAAGATGAGTCTAGACATGACTCTCACTCCCTGCCACTGGAGGAGGGGGTGTGTTGGGATATGGTGGGGGACCTTGAGGGATGGCAACAGGGAAAGTGCAATGACTTTAAAGTAAGGGCCGGTCACTGAAGGCCACAGAGAGGGCACAGGTGAGGGGAGGAGGCTTCAGTTGCCCCAGGGAAGGGACCTGGGGCCTGCCAGTGCCTTATTGACATCTCCTTGCTGGCTTGTCCTTAGGTCTATTTCTGTGACAGGGGTAACCTATTTCTCTCCCCATGATACATCGCCCCTCATGGCATACCCCAAATCCGTGAAAACATGCACCTGAGTCTTGGCTTCACAGGGCCTTGGCCAGCCTTGGAGAACCTAGTGGAGCATGGCATCCACTAGGAAGGTAGGCATGTAGGTCCTAGGGAGGTAGAGAAGCTTGGTGTCCCAGCCAGCTGTGTAGCAAGTGCAGGGGTGGCAGGCGGTCAGCACATGCTCCATGCAGTCAGTCACCAATGATAGATTTGTACTGCATTTTGACCAAAGGCTCCTAGGTGCTTTTCTGAGGCCTGTTCAGAATGAGAAAAGATCCTTAATGTACTAGCACATCCCTCCCCTCCCATTTAGAGCTCTGAATTGGAAGGAGAGTGTCTAAGAATCCCTGGGCCCCTCAATGATATGCCTCAAGTCTAATCCACCTATATTCCCCAGGGAGTGCCCCAACCCTCACTCCAGCAAAACCTGTTCCACACTAAGCCCCCTCTGCCTCTCTTCCTGAGATATCTGGGCTGCATAAATTGAAGATCTCTATTAACAGCCTAAGAACATGAAAATCAGCTATCTCTAAAATAATGAGAGGTTCAGATTAGCCAGTGGTTTCAATTATAGGAGCTTGAATTCCTCTTTTAGGTGACCCGTTGAACACACAGCTAAATGGACGAAATGTCCTCACTTTGTTGGGGAGGCAGAATCTGGAGGACAGACTCTCATACTGTTGGAGGTACTAATGATGGACCCAGACTTCTAGACAAGGATTTCCTTATGTCCCCACTGTCCACAGCTCACTCATGGGGTGTCAGAAACTTCTCCCCATAGGTCTCCTTGACCTCGGGGCTGGCCTAGTCCGACAGCTCCCTGAGGTTCTGTAAATGCCTCTCAGAGCTGGCCATACTGGTCTTGAAGTGACCAGGTTCAATCACAGACACCTTCACTCCAAAGTGGGAGAGCTTCCTCCTGCATGGCAGATATGCAGAAGGGCAAGGACTTCAGAAATCTTGGGAGGCAAAATACAGAAAACAAAGAAACCCAATACAAACCCAGTGTGCAACGGCAGTGGAAGACGCAAGAAAGCTTGGAGAGTTGGGAAGGGCAGCAGATAGCAGATAACAATTATGATGGTGGCCTTGCCTCTCTCTGGGGTTTCCATATTTTACATACTGGAGCTTAGTAGCCCTAAGTCCTACCAATTCAAGAGCAAGGCAGCACCTCAGTGCTATCACCTCCTATGCCCCTCACATCCAATGGATCACCAGAATTCCCACATTCTACCTCCTCTGCAGTCCTCAGTCCCCTCCCTTCTTCTCCCACCCCAGGAATCTCCCTGGCCTCTGAGCTGGGCGATGGCAGCTGTCCTCTGAGGAGCGTCCCTCTGCCTTCAGTCTGGCTCCCCACACTCACAGCCACTGGGCTCCCTGCAGTAAGTGGGTGTCTAGAAGCCAACTAGTCCAAGGAGCTCTCCTGAGAAAATCCTTTTTTGGGGAGTTCCACTGCCAACAGCATGAGGCACAGCTCCTGTCCAGGGACTCCATGCGCCCAGAGGCACCCACCTGCCCAGCCCCCTCCATAGGCCTGGCCCTGTGCTTCACCTCATGAGGACCCCACAGCACAGGTAGGCGGCTGAGGCTCCCCCTAGGCCTGGGCTGAAGACAAAAGTCATTCCCCCATTTCTGTTCAAGGCTGCCAGGTGGGGATTCTCAATCTCCAGCTTAGACCCCATCTCCAGGAACTTCCCCAACTCAGGTGGCTACCATGGCCACCAGGGCTGACTGGGTCACAACCCCTATGAGAACTGGCAACAAACATTCTAGCTCTCTTGCTCCTCTCTCAGGTGTCAGAGCTTTTAGGGCAGGGCCAAAACCTTGCTGTTTTCCTGGGCTGAGTTTATTGGGCACTCATCCAAGGGCCTAAAGAGTCTGTTGTATGGACTAAGATGCTCTCCCCATGTCTCCTAGGCTCCCTGCAACTGCATGTCACAGTGGCTTCAGCCTGGGCTCTGGAGCCAAATATGCCAGTTCCAGTCTGCTTCAGACATTTTCTGCCTATGGGACCCCCTCAACAGGGTCAAAGGTGAGTTACAGGAACTGTTTGGTCTGCAGCCCCTCCCTCCCCAGAACATGGAGAAGCTGTTCCCAACAAGTGGCTGGCTAAATCCATAAGGGCAACAGCACACACAGGATGAGAGAGAGGGATCTCAATAGGGGGCCTCTAAGGCTATGATTACATAAAACTACTGCAAATGGCTCCCACAGAAGAACAGGTGCAGGGGGACGAGGGAGGGCCCTGTCCCAGGCCAATACCAGAGGGAGTCGGAGAAGGTCTCCACGCTGTACTTGGAGATGCAGTAGCCTGCACCAAAAAGTGAAACCCGGCCCGCGATGCTGGAGAGGTTGACCACGCAGCCCCTGGCCTTCCTCATTAGGGTGGCAGGCTCAGAGTCACATCAATCACCCCCAACAGGTTCATGTCCAGTATAGTCACAAAGTCCTGTTCCATCAACCACTCATTGCAGCTGGAGGGCAGGCAGATGCCAGAGTTATTCACCAGGCCCCAGAGTCCTGGGACGGCCAGAAGATGAGAGCATCACTGTTGTGTTTGTGCAGGTGGACATAGTTAGGGTGCAAGTTCATTTTCCAGTTCAATGTGTTTATTGAGTCAACAAGTGTGCTACATAGAATAAGGGAAAGGAGTGGAGGAGAGGAAATCAGGATGGGGTGGCTTCAGAGTTTCAAGGTTTGCACCCATTTCAAGGTATTGGGGGTGAGGGGTGGTCCTTCCCATCTCTGCTCCTAGTGCCTGGCACCCAGCATGCAGTAAAGCCAATGCTGTGAAGTGCATGGACAGAACTTGAGAAAACAGAATGAGGGCCCAACAAATATCTCTCCAGGGAAGAGAGACAGAGACAGGAAATAGGAAGACAGGAATGGGCTAAGACAGAGAAACCAAGGGGAAAGGACAGAAGACAAAAAGAAAAAGGAAAGGAAAGAATAAGAAAAACACATGAGTAATTACTTTCTGCATCCTGGTTAGGAGAGATACACTTAAATCCTAAGACTGGGGGAAGTTAGAGAGCAGGCCTGCACTGGGCATCAGGGGACAAGCTGTGCTTCAACCTGCATCAATGTCAAGGCAATATCTGTCCTGGAAGAAAAGGTCACCTAGTGTACCTGGGAATCCCAAAGCTCACTGTGGACTGAATAGCAAGAGCAGGAGGAGAAGAGGGAAAGAAGTCTCATGCCACACAGGTGTCCAGACTGTACTCTCTGCCCCAGGAAGTACCACCCTCTCCCACCATGATCCCACAAGCCTATGTCTGCCCTATCCCCATAGGGTCCAGCAAGCTTTGGGGAAGATTCTACAGAAGACATAGGGGAGCAAACTAATAGCATGAAAGATCTGGAGTAGTCAGAGCTACAGAACTACGGACTCCAGGCCAGCAGGGGCAGGGGTGTGAGTGGCTGAGGGCTGGGGGGTACAGGAGACAGAGATTGACCCTAGGAATATTGGAAAAACAATAAGGCCTGCAATGGTAGCCCTTCCCATACTCAGAAACCTTTCCTGGACTTGAAGGAATGAGGATTCTCTGATTCAATAGTTTTACTTTTCTTGAATAGCACTGCTAAGCCTGTCAACAAACCTTGGTAGAGAATCATTACTGAGATGTTATTTATGCCAGGAAAAGTGGGTAACAAACTTCGGCATTCAACAATATAGAATCCTTTTAATAAATTATGGCCTCTCCACATGCTGGAATATGGAGACCTTGATTGTTATGTTGTGGAAGAAATTTGATGATGAAAATGCTGACCCCAGAATGTGTAAAGTAGAGGGAAATTAACCCTGGAGGCTGGGATTAGGGGGAATGTTGTTTCACTCTCATCCTCTTCTATGATTTCTCCAATGAGAAATCCTATCTTATCCTACTATCTATCCAACCTTATCCTCTTCTACAATTTCTTCATGTTTTCCATTTACAACCAGAACAAAGCAATCAATGATCTCCCTTTCCCCAAAACGAACAGGATTCATCACTCGGTGTTTGATGTGAAGTCCCTTCAGCTCTCCAAGCCCCAGTGTCCTTGTGAATCAAGTGGAGATAATCTTAAAGCCCTCAACAGGGACAAGTGTGAAGGAACCAGTAAGAGAATGCTGAGCTGTCCTCTGCATTCTGAGATCAGAAGCCTGGATCCTGCCTGGTCCCATCCCCGATGGTCTCATGCCAACTGTCAGGACCCAACGTTATCCAGAGACTGGGCTCTAACCACAGGCTGGACTCCTCCATCCCTGGGCCCAGCCACAACCACTCTAGGACTTCTGCTCTGGAAAATGGAAAGCTCGAGCCCCTAAAAATAAAAGTCTTGGAAATATTCCCAGTTAGCAGACACTAGGTCTCCCCTAGTGACACAGAGAGAGGAGAAACAAACAGGCACTAGGAGGGATTGAGGTGGTCCCTCTGTCCCCCACACGCTCCTTCACCCACTGGGCAGCTGCAGCAATGCTCTCTGTCTTGGTGATGTCCATGGTCACTGTCTCCAGCCTGTCTGAAGTCTGGCCCCTCAGCTGCTTGGTCTCCTTCTCTGTCCTACATGCAGCTCCCGCAAGCCTCGTGCATCCAGTTGTCTGGACAGTAGGTTCCTGAAGCATGAGTGACAGCTCATGATGAACACGTACTTGTCTCTCAGGTGGCTCACCACCTGCCTCTCCCGGTACCAGTGCAGAAGGTAGTACAGGCCCAGGAGGACCGCCAGGTAGAGACACATGGCTTTGCAGAGGACAGACCCAGACGGGCTGGGGTGAAGTGAGAGTCTGGCCTCTGTTCAGACAGGAGGACTTAAGAACACAGAGGGCTGAGGTAGGCAGGGAAGCCCTCAGGCATTTTGGCAGAAAGTCCTCACTTTCCTCCCTGATCACTGTCTTTCTGCACCATTTTTTATCCTGGCTTCATCTCTCTGCTCTTTCAACTGCCTTTGCAGGTGCAAACCCGAAGTCCTGCCCAGTGAGTAGTTATCACTACTCAGCAATGCTTCCCTAGTCCACCAATGCCTCTCTGTCTTGCTGTGCCTACTCAGGTGTACACACAGGTGTCCATACAGGGGCCCACACACACACACCATGACCCACACCACTCTGATCTACAAACAAGGGTCAGAACTTGTCTCTACATATCTTGTGATATGGTTTGGATATTTGTGCCACCAAAATTGCATGTTGAAATGCAGTCTCCAATATTGGAGGTAGGGGCTGGTGAGAGGTGTTGGGTCATGGTAGTGGATCCCTCATGGCTTGATGCTGTCCTGGAGACACTGGAATGAATTGTGATGGGATCTGGTTGTTTAAAAGTGTGGCACCTCCCCAGCTCTCTCTCTCTTGCTCCCACTCGCCATGTGACAAATCAGCTCCCCCATTGCCTTCTGCCGTGATTATAAGCTTCCTGATGCCTCACCAGCAGCCAAGCAGATGCATGCTTGTACAGCCTGCAGAACCGTGAGCCAATTAAACCTGTTTTCTTTATAAATTACCCAGTCTCAGGTATTTATTATAGCAACACAAGAACGGCCTAACACACATTGTATACCAACACTCCTGGACCATGGTCTCCCAGAAAACAGACTTTACTGGGAAGCTACACATGGTTTCCAGGCACATTCAGTGGAAATCCTGCTCTGAGCCTGAGTTTCCTCATCCCACTCAGCATCCAGAATCAATCACTCCCCAGAAAAGTAGGGCACGATCAGACTCTCTAGGATGAGAAGGAGAAGGCAAAAGAGTGAACAAGAGCAGGTCCCCTCCTGCTACAGTAGTTTTCTGGGGCAGAAAGAAGTGGAAGACCCACAGGGGGAGTCCAACCTCACAGGTAAAGAAAGGGAAAAGAAGGGAATGGAGCCTTGGAACCCACAGGAAGGAAGTACCCAGGGCTGCTGGGAGGGGGAATGGAATGACTTATGCAGGTGTCACAGGGCTCACCCGCTCACCTCCTGATATGCCCTGGGTGCTGGCTCCACTGCCCTCTGCCCTCCCCTGTCAGGGCCCACATCCAGGATCTGGACCCTTCAGACACTGAGAGGCTAAAAACATTGCTCATTTAAACAAGGACAATGAGGATGGTGTGTCCAAAACCTTGCCCAAGCAGGGAAGGATATGAACCCTAGTAACTGGAAAGGTATTACTTCAGTTTGTATCAGGGTGTTGATGGACAGGAGGGATCTTCTCCTCAGGAGACTACAGAAAGGGGTACAGACTGGACCTCACTGCTGTCCATGGAAGGTCCCTCCAGGTGAGGTCGAGGAAACTTATTTCATAACTGGTGGGCAGGATGTAGAGGGGCAGGGAGCTGGGGGAGTAGGGGTGGGACAGAATAATCCAGGGTTTCTTTGCACTGGGCGTCTCTGCCACTGTCCATGTTTGCCAAATTTCTGTCCCCTAATTGAAGAAGTGGAGATGGACTGGGAGGGGGAAGGAGAGGTTTCCTGCAGAAACCAGAGGCTAGCAAAGAGCCGCACGCCCCCTGGTGGTTCTTCTCTAGCCCTGCAGTCACGACGTGGGCATGGGCCTGGGATCTGCCAAGGCTCTTCAGCTCATCCCAGTGGCCGCCAGCATCAGGGAGCCCCTATATCTCCCAGCACGGATCCTCCAAGAAGGAGGGAAACAGCAAGACTGCTGGCTGGTAAGAGACTGGACTAGTGTTAATTAAGCAACATGGATGGTGCCTTGAGTGTGCTGCGTACTAGAGGTTTGACAGACTCAGAGCCCCTTGAGGGCTCCGAGACTGAGTCCAGTCATTTTTGTATTTCCAACCCGGGCAGTGCTAGCTTCTAGCAGAGATGAATGAATGTTGAGGTAGCTGACACTGCAACATCTGGCTTGGCTTTCCATTTTCATCACTATTTCTTACATCATGCGACAATATGAGATTTCCTAAAGCCTCCATTTTTCTCATCTTTATAACGAGGGAGGAGAATCAAGATGACTTTGTCAAGTCCTCCCAACTCCAATTTCAGAGCGTCTAAGAATCTATATGCCTTTATTAAAATGGTGAAAACTTAGAAAGATGGGGTCTTGGGAAGCACTGGAGAATTTCTGACCAGCATACATTAGGTGCTCAACAAAAGTTAACAGAAACGGAAGAAATCTGGAATCAACAAGAGACTTAACCGTATCTACAGAGAGGCTGGGGGAGGGGTGCAGATCAGGAGATGGGAGAGTGAGGGAGAAACAGAAGCTGGGAGAGATAGGAGACCAAAGGAAGGGGGAAGCGGGGAGGCATTCGGGGAGGTTGCTGGTGCTGTAGGCGGCAGAGGGATATTAATAGTACCTGGGGCCCTTCCAGTCTCTTATCAGTCTTTTCAAGCTTCCTCTTCCTTAGACTGATGTCACACCCTCCCTTCTCACACTTGGGAAATCACAGAGGAAACTGTTGTCCTTCATCTCGTGAAAGATAGGGAATGGGAAGCAAAGACATTCACTTTCCCCTTTTCAAATCCCTCCGAGATCATCCTACAAATCCCTCAGCCTTCATGAAGGAGACACCTCCTTCCTCATGCAAGGAATTTCCTAGAATTCCCAGGGCTGAGTCAGCTCCACACAAGTGGATACCCAACATTGCTTTTTTTATCCTGACCCCAGTCTAGGAGAAGCTCTCCAAGGGTCATTTTTTTTTTAAGCTTTTGGACATCATGGGCCCCTTCAAGAATCTAAGGAAGGTTATAAGCCCCCACAAAAATGCACATAACACAACAATCAAAAACTTGCTTATACTTTTCATAGAGTTCACACCTAAAACCATTAGCTGCATGGAATCCAGCTCAAGAATCCTTGTAATATGGGCTTATTGACCTACTAGCTGTGTGACTGGGGCAAGTTATTTAAAGTTTCTGTGCTTCGGTTTCCTTGTCGATGGTAGTACCCACTCATGAAGTTGTTATGAGGATTAAATGAGGTGATATGGATAAAGCCCCTTACAACTGTGTCTGGCCAATGGTGCGTATTGGATAAACATTAGCTGTTACTACATCTCTCTGTGGTAATTCATAGTAACATTTGGGAATGTTCCCACCCTTCTATGTAAAAAACACAACCCAAGACAGCCAAATAAAAGAGGAGGCTCATGTTGATCTAATTCAGAGAGGAAAAAAATGGCTAGTGGTAATAGGACTAAAGCAGTCTCTCAATGTCAATTCCACAAGATGGTATTCCTTTTTCCTTATCCCCATGAAGTGGAAAAAGGGCATGCTTGTATATATTATCTCATGTATCCCATATAATAACCTGTAAGGGAAGCATCATTATCCTCACTTTACATATTAAGAAACTGACATTAAACTCCTATCTCTCACCAGACACAAAAATCAACTCAAGATGGATTAAAGACTTACATATAAGACCCAAAACTATTATTAAATTATTAGAAGAAAATCTAGTATTGCGGGAAAAATCTAGTATCTAGTATAAGGAAAAGTCTCCTGGACATTGGACTAGGCAAAGAATTTATGACTAAGATCTCAGAAGCACAGGCAACAAAAACAAAAATAAACAAATGGGACTTAATTAAACTAAAAAGCTCTGCACAACAGAAGAAATAAGCAACAGAATGAACCACCCGCAGAACTGGAGAAAATATTTGTAAACTATTCATCTGACAGGGGAGATATCCAAAATATACAAAGAACTCAAGCAAGAAAAAAAAAAACACAAATAATCCCACTAAAATGTGGGCAAATGACAAGAATAGACATTTTTCAAAAGACATTTTTCAAATGGCCAACAGAGATATGAAAAAATGCTCAACATCACTAATCATCAGAGAAATGCAAATAAAAACCATGACGCGATATCATTGTACCTCAGTCAGAATGGCTATTATTAAAAAGATTAAAAAAAAAAACAGATGTTGGCAAGAATGTGGAGCAAAGAGAACTCTTAGACATTGCTGGTGGGAATGTGAACTAGTACAACTTCTATGGAAAACAGTATGCAGATTTTTCAAAAAACTAAAAGTAGAACTGCCATTCGACCCAGCAATCCCACTACTGGGTATTTACTCAAAGGGGAAGAAATCAATACATTAAAAAGACACCTGCACTAGTATGTTTATCACAGCCCTATTCACAATAGCAAAGACATGGAATCAACCTAAGTGTCCATCAACGAATAAAAGGATAAAGAAAATGTGGTATATATATATATATATAATGGAATACTATTTGGCCATAAAAAGGAATGAAATTATGTCTTTTGCAGCAATGTGGATGGAACTGGAGATCATTATTTTAAGTAAAACAATTGAGGCACAGAAAATCAAATATTGCATGTTCTCACTCATATGTGAGTGCTAAAAGATGTGTACACATGGATGTGGAGAGTGAAATGGTAAACAGTGAAAACTTGGAAGGAAGAGGGAATGGGAGAGGGGTGGATGATGAGAAACTAGTCAATGGGTACAATGCATATTATTCTTCTGGTGGATACCCTAAAAGCCCTGGCTTGACCAACATGCAACCTATGCATGTAACAAAACTGCACATGTACCACATCAATCTGTACAAATAAATATTTAAAAACAAAAAACAAAAGAAAAGAAACTGAGATTCAGAAAGGTTAAGTGACCTGCCCAAGATCACACAGCTACCAAGTGGTGGAAAAAAGTGTCAAAAACAGGTCTGACTCAAAAACTGGTGTTATCTCCACAGTGTCTTGTGAAGGGCCGGTGAACAGGGAAGAACTAAGCAGAGACAGCCAAGGACAGGGGAGTGGGGCACAGGCTTTGAGGAGCCTGGAAATCTCCTAATCTGGTACTTCTGGGCAAACCAGATTCCTCTCTAGCTTGGGGAAGCTGGTGGCAGGAGGGCAGAGCAACCTCCACGACTAGACTTGGCTTCCTGACTCAGTGGCCTTCTGGAAGTTCACACTGTGGATGCGAGTGCAATCACTACCAAATCCCTCAGCCTTAACCTGTCCACAAAGCACCTGCCTCCACCCCATAAGCCAGGCATGTGGGTTGATCCCTGGGACAGCCTGCCTCATCCCTTCTGCCAGGGTCCAAGCACAGCCCTTTGCCTAACCCAACCCTGGGAAGTTGTCTGCCTTTATCTCTGCCTCCCAATACCTCCTCCCTGGTACCTTCCTTCCTTTCTGATTGTTGATCGCAAAATCTTATCTACACTTTTTTTGGGGAAAAAAGTGGGGTGGGGAGGAAAAAGAGTAAATTTCCAGGAATTGTTTCACTGCTGCTGTTCCTGCTGCATAGGGCAAAGCTGCTGGCCTGCTCCTTTTGCCCAGGTTGGCGAGGAGCCTGGCCTCCCGCTCCTCCCTCTTTCTCTTCCTCCCAGTCTCTCTCTTTCCAGCTGCAACCCCCATCCCCTAAAAAAGCCCCACATGAAAATTGCAGAGCTATCACTTATTTCTTCCTGAGGGAGGAGCTTTCCCTCTGAGCCTCTGCCAGAAGGAACCACCATCACTTCCTCTTTCTACAAATACACATTGGATGACAGGAGTAAGTGGGAGAAGGCAGCAGACAGAGGTGAGGCTGCAGGGGGTATGTCTCCATATGGGAAGGACAATTCAGAGACCCAGGAAATAGGAGCCACTAAAGGGCAGTCTTGTGAGGAACGGAAGTGGTCACAGATGTGGCCATCTGGAGAGGACAAAGACCAGACCAGGGCCTTCCTTGGAGGGTGTTTGGTCTAGGACAGCCTTCATTTGCATGGGTCAAAAGCATGTAGTGGGAAGGGGAAATTCTCAGAAGTCTCCTTACTGAAGAAAAATATCAATGGGATAGAAACTAAGATCCTAAAGAGAGAGAATAAGAGCAAAACTAACTGAAAAATCAAAGTAAACCACATTTCACACTGTCGTGGTTCATCATGATGGTTTTTTGTTTTTGTTTTGTTTTGTTTTATTTGAGACAGAGTCTCGCTCCATGGCCCAGGCTGGAGTGCAGTGGCACGATCTCAGCTCACTGCAACCTCCACCTCCTGGGTTCAAGAGATTCTCCCGCCTCAGCCTACTGTGTAGCTGGGATTACAGGCATGCACCACCACACCTGGAATTTTTGCATTTTTAGTAGAGACAAGGTTTCACCACGTTGGCCAGGCTGGTCTTGAATTCCTGACCTCAGGTGATACACCTGTCTCAGCCTCCCAAAGTGCCAAGATTACAAGCATGAGCCACCTAGCCTAGCCCATGATTTTTTTTTTTTTTTTTTTTAAGGAGATGGGATCTAGCTCTCTCGCCCAGGCTTCAGTGCAGCAGGGTGATCATGGCTCACTGCAGCCTTGAATTCCTAGTCTCAAGTGATCCTCCCACCTCAGCCTCCCAAATACAGACTGTACCACCACAACTGGCTAATTATTTTATTTTTTATAGAGATGGGGGTCTCATCTTGTTGCCCAGGCTGGTCTCAAACTCCTGGGCTCAAGCAATCTTCCCACTTCAGCCTCCCAAAATGCTGGGATTACTGGTGTGAGCCACTGCACCGGCCATGATAGATTTTGTGATCTTGGAGTGATCTGATATGTAAGTGGAAGGTTTAAGAAAACTACAAAACTACAAAATTAAAAATATCCCCTCCCATGGAGATAAATGGCGCTGATGGTTGCACAGAAGTGTAAATGCACTTAGTGCCACTGAATTGTACACCTAAAAATGGTTAACGTGGTAAATCTTACTTATATTTTACCATAATAAAAGAATCAATGAGCAAACTTTTAAAAAACGTTCTCTTTGAGTGGATAAAGAAAATGTGGTGTGTGTGTGTGTGTGTGTGTGTGTGTGTGTGTGTGTGTGTGTATGAATATTACTCAGCCTTGAAAGGAAATGAAGTACGGATGCATGTTCCAAAGTGAATGAACCTTGAAAACATGCTAAGTGGAAAAAAAAAAAAAACACAGACACGGAAGGTCACATATGATATGGTTCCCTTTCTATTAAGTATCCAGAATAGGTAAATCCATAGGGACAGGAAGCAGAAGGGTGGGGGCGGGGGGAATAGGATTGACCGCTTAATGGTTACGGGGTTTTCTTTGCGGGTAATGAAGATGTTTAGCACTTAGACAGAGGTGGTGGTTGCACAATGTGCATGTCTAAATGCCATTAAATCACACATTTTAAAATGGTTAATTTTATGCTATGGGAATTTCACCTCGACTTAATATATACTCAATCCCCTCCAGCCGACACACCTTTGGCTCAGGCCTAGGCTGCTCTGCCATCTGCCAAGTGTGGCTTGTGTAACACACAACCTCTCTGGGCCTCAAAGAGGGCGAAGAAATCCATCCTCCCCACAGGGGTATCTCCAGAATCAAACGAGATGAAGTGAGGTGAAAGCGCTCTGAGGGGCAGGACGCTCTGCTGACACAAAATGTTTACCCATAACACGTGGCTCAGAGTCCCTTACCCTCTAGCTTGGCGGGAGAGAGAAGTCTGCTCTCCCTCCCCCACACCCCATCCCCTGCTCATCCCCTGCCAGCCACCCACCACACCCTTCACGCAGAGAAGTATAGAGCCACAGGCGGAGGGCGCCATTCTCTCTCCCTCCCTACTCAGGAATCTCCCTGAAGCTTTGACAAAGCCCCCTTGACACCCCGCATTCAATCTTATTTTTATTTTTTTTATTAACTCTGTCACCCAGGCTGGAGTGCAGTGACCTGATCTCAGCTCACTGCAACCTCCGCCTCCTGGGCTCAAGCGATTCTCCTGCCTCAGCCTCCCAAAATGCTGGAATTACAGGCGTGAGCCACCATGCCTGGCCATTCAATCTTTTCTTTCCCAGATTCTCACCTCCAATCACAAGATGAAGGCAGGGAGCTCACAGCCCTGTGAGGGGCTGGGGAGAATGGCAGGGGTGGGCCAGAGTTAGTAAAAGCCCAACTGATTTTCAGATTTATTTTGGCCCTCCCCTATACCCCCATATCCAATTTCACTCTAGTAGGAATCAAGACAGGGGAGAGATGGATTCCAAGCTGACTTAGGGAGAGGAAAATACATATATATGTAAAGCATTTGCCACAGGCCCCACCTGAGCTAAGCACTCTCCCTCCCTCAACAGCTCCTTTAATTCTCAAAGCATCCCTTTTAGTAGATAATAAACCCCACTTTGCAGAGGAGAGCACTGAGGCTAAGGAAAGAGGTAAATTCATTCAGCGGGTGAGGGAGGAGTTGGGATTTTAATGCTGGCAGTATGACCTCCCCGCCACTGGCACACCGGGTCTTTTGCTGGGACGTCCCCTGTAACCGGATTGGGGGAATGCAGGAAAAACCCCAGCCCTCCCCAAAGAGCCTCAGCAGTGACAGCTACTTCCCGGATGAGAAGGGCGGCCGTGAAGCCAGCAGGGAAGCCAGCCCCACAGCCAAGGGCACCCCAGCCTCCTCACAGCTCCCCATAGCCTGGACCTGCCGGCCCTCCCTCCAGGACCGAGGGGCTCCCAAGGGAAATTCAGGTGAGTGTCACCTTCTCCCAGGGAAGATGGGAATCAGGGCTTGGAGACAACTGGCTATCCTGCGTGATCCACAGGTTTTCCTAGGGATGAATCAGATGTGTGTGGTGTGCGCGTGTGTGTGTGTTCCACACTCACGGTCCAAATAACAAGACAGAAAAAGAGCAATGAAGATCTGTACAAAAGGGCTGAGGAATGAAGTGCCAAGTGCCAGGAGAGAGGTGGAGGTTGGAGACCACCTACAAATGGCAGGTGTGGGGGGATTGAGGGAGTTGTTGAGGGGGAACTGGCTGGGGGTGGGAAGAAATGTTGGTGGACACCAACAGTCCTGGCCTCTTCCAGCTGAAACCCCTTAAGAAAGTATCTCTGCCCTTGGGTCAGAGCTAGCAAGTGAGTTGTGTATTATTTATTCAGTTTGAAAGCTAAACTTCCCTTTCTTGCCTTGTCAGCCCCAGAATCTTTCCCCAAAGCCGGGACTCCCTCTGGCCTCTACCTTGAGGACACAAGGCTCTCGAGGTCTGCTTTCCCTTCCAACCCTCCTTTCATCCCAATAGGCGTGTGCTGGTCCCAATGTCAGTGAAACCCAGCTGGGGGCCCGGCCCCTCTGAGGGGGTCACCGCAGTGCCTACCAGTGACCTTGGAGAGATCCACAACTGGAACGAGCTGCTTGACCTCTTCAACCACACTTTGTCTGAGTGCCATGTGGAGCTCAGCCAGAGCACCAAGCGCGTAGTCCTCTTTGCCCTCTACCTGGCCATGTTTGTGGTTGGGCTGGTGGAGAACCTCCTGGTGATATGCGTCAACTGGCGCAGCTCAGGCCGGGTGGGGCTGCTGAACCTCTACATCCTCAACATGGCCATCGCGGACCTGGGCATTGTCCTGTCTCTGCCCGTGTGGATGCTGGAGGTCACGCTGGACTACACCTGGCTCTGGGGCAGCTTCTCCTGCCGCTTCACTCACTACTTCTACTTTGTCAACATGTACAGCAGCATCTTCTTCCTGGTGTGCCTCAGTGTCGACCGCTATGTCACCCTCACCAGCGCCTCCCACTCCTGGCAGCGTTACCAGCACCGAGTGCGGCGGGCCATGTGTGCAGGCATCTGGGTCCTCTCAGCCATCATCCCACTGCCTGAGGTGGTCCACATCCAGCTGGTGGAGGGCCCTGAGCCCATGTGCCTCTTCATGGCACCTTTTGAAACGTACAGCACCTGGGCCCTGGCGGTGGCCCTGTCCACCACCATCCTGGGCTTCCTGCTGCCCTTCCCTCTCATCGCAGTCTTCAATGTGCTGACAGCCTGCCGGCTGCGGCAGCCAGGACAACCCAAGAGCCGGCGCCACTGCCTGCTGATGTGTGCCTACGTGGCCGTCTTTGTCATGTGCTGGCTGCCCTATCATGTGACCCTGCTGCTGCTCACACTGCATGGGACCCACATCTCCCTCCACTGCCACCTGGTCCACCTGCTCTACTTCTTCTATGATGTCATCGACTGCTTCTCCATGCTGCACTGTGTCATCAACCCCATCCTTTACAACTTTCTCAGCCCACACTTCCGGGGCCGGCTCCTGAACGCTGTAGTCCATTACCTTCCTAAGGACCAGACCAAGGTGGGCACACGCGCCTCCTCTTCCTCCTGTTCCACCCAGCATTCCATCATCATCACCAAGGGGGACAGCCAGCCCGCTGCAGCAGCCCCCCACCCTCAGCCAAGCCTGAGCTTTCAGGCACCCCATTTGCTTCCAAATACTTCCTCCATCTCTCCCACTCAGCCTCTTACACCCAGCTGAGGTAGAGGCCAGGCTCCTCCAACAGTGAAGGAAAAGGCACAGGTGAGAGTATAGGTGGGAGATTTGGGGGGATGTAGAGGGGAGGGTCAAAGCACTCGTGGTCAATTTTGAATCTATCTTAAAATACTGAGGTGTGGAGAGAGAGACAGGATCGGGAGGGATAGAGAGCAGGCCCTCAGTGTTGTACTATTTGTCTCGGTCCTTGTGTCTAAGGAGCCATGCAGAAAAAAAGGTGAAATAAATGGAAGAGATAGCCATGGACTCTGGATCTTTTAAAAATCTGCACTTCCAGCTGGGATTGGGAAGGGAGCTGAGGCTAAAGAGGTGCTCAGCAGAGGAAACTAGACACATTCATTTCATAAATCACTCTGACTGGAAACAGTGAACTGTGCAGGAACCTCACAAAACTCCTTTTGTGTTTGTGAGCTTGTTGATCTTCCAGCTCACTATGCAGGTTATGCGGACAAGAGGCCAGAGGCCAAGGAACCAGGCGGCCCCAGCAGGACGTTCCCTAGCTGTGCATCCTATGCACAGCCATGATAAGTGAAGGGGGATGGGGATGGCAGGGGTGGGGGCGAAGCCAAGGTCTGAGACCTGCACCCTGCAGCTGGGTCAGCAGGATGGTATCTCCACCCGTGGCCATCCAGGAAACACAGCTCCATTTCCTTGCTGACACCCTCCTCTCCCCGTCGTCCATCCTGCTCCCTCCCCACAAGCAAGAGGAGCTGTCCCAGAGTCAGCTCCTCATAGCTGACCTCTTCCCAGCTTCGGATCTAGGAAACTTCCAGACTTCTAGGGAGACACAGAGCTACCAGAAAGCCCAACCCACCCCCATCTCTTTCTCTCCAGATCATAGGAAAGTATTAAGGGATGTCATTCCAGGAGCAGCCCTTGGGACAGCCAGCAGCAGGTGCTGACAGATGCTCTGTCCTTCACCCTCTGTCCCCGGCACCAGATGGGGAAGGCCACAGTGGAAACTTCTCAATTCCATCACAGGGCAGAGCTCTGACACTGTTATAAGTCAGTTCTCCCTGGCCATATCTTTTCATAATTTTCCTGTCCCACAACTTAGGTTCCTTAACACTTGTTCTACAGATGAAACAAAAAAGTACTCTGTTAACAAGTAGACCTTCTGGAAAAGGATCACTTATGTTTGGGAGACTAGGACCCTGTCCATGAAGAACTCTGAAGTAAAGCCCTAAGAACAGGATCTAGTTTCCTCCTTCCAATTCCACGTCCTTTGCCTCTTAATCCTGCCCGTAGTGAGGGGACTGGATGGAATCACTGATAGCCTCTTCACCATCTCCTCTGTCCTGCTTAAGTGCTCCATGTGTCTGGAATGTTTAACTTGGAGTAACTACTCACTGACCTGGAGACCACCTGTTCGGCTTTGAGAAATCAGAACTGTTCTGTGGCTGCACTGACCGCATGCTCCAATTGCATATGCACCCAGGTTTGTCAGGAGCATGGAAGGAAACCTGCATCTCCCTGCTCACTGAGCCCAAACCTGAAAGGGTCTTAAGCTGCAGACAGCTTCTCAGTAGCACAGAGCTGAAGGCTTTTTGAACCAGGAGTCTGGGTTGTGGCTTGGGTCACAGTAAGGGCTTAGCCTACCAATGCAGAATTCACATTGAAAAAGACTTTCCTCTCTTGTCCCAACATAAAAAAGCAAGCCAAGATCTGATGTCCATATCACTGTCTCCTCTGACTTGGGCTACAGGAGTTTCCTGAAGGAAACCAAACTTTACATTTCTGTCACATTCCAGATCACCTTAGAGGCCACGCTCCCAAGATTAGTTATCACCCTGGCAGTATGAATACCTCCCTAAGGCCTCCCATCCATGGAGGGGAAGAGTGGGAACCAGCTATTATGCTCAGCATCTACTGAGCACTGATGGGAGTCCCGCCTGGGCCATGTGCTCTGGGGCCAAATGGACATCACTCCCTAACTTCTTGAGGTCTGTCTCCTCTGTGGAAACACCCATGTATCAACCTCATTAAACTATGCCAAACTTTTGCCTCCTCCCTGTTTCAATCCGCCTCACTCCACTCAAAGACACACCATGTCCCAACAAATCAAATGGCATTGGCAAGACAAATTGTAGCCAAATCTCTCACTCAGTAACGTCAGTCCAACTAGACACGGGCAGGGACCCACCACTCTCTCTGGGCTGACGGAGGATCCTCTCAGGGATACCCCCTGAAAAGGCTGAGTCTTTGACTTAATTTCCCACTAAAAACAGGTCAACAAGTTAATCCTGGGGAATTCTAGCTACAGGAAAGGAAAATGTGCTACCTGAAAGAATTCTGGCATCTGCTGGGCAGAAATGTGCTGCTGAAAGGGTGATGAGCCCAGATATTCTGAACTCCAGGTATGAACATATTCATAGTAGGTAGGAAGAGAACTCTCATTTCAAATTTCTTTTTTTATTCTAAATAAAAACCACACTTTGTGCTGAACAATGGAATATAAAAGAATCAGATGTACAATGATTTTAGACATCTACTATTTGGGGAAAAAAGTTTACAAAATATACAAAACTTTACAGCAATAGATAGTAAACACTTAAATATTAGGAGGTCAGTACTTATTAATTTAATGGAGGGAGTTAGACGTCAACAACTCTTCTCTGTTTCATAAGAGACTTTAGCTATTCAAGGTGGGGGCGGCGAGTGGATTGGACAGGGGAAGGGTTTTAAAGAAACATCAAAATCGAGTTTCATTTTCATTCTGATGTTAAGCTTATGATGCATAACCACATTGAAACTAATGCTGTGCACCCTGCCTCCTGACTCATTTGGTGCAAGATTTAGGGAAAAAGAGTCCCAGATGGGCACAGACCACCCCATAGAGACCACTCCCATACCAATAAATACAGTGTCCATCTAGAATTTGCTTTGGAAGTTAAGCAGTCTGGGGCTTGGGGAAAGGGGCACAGAAGGAGGCCAGAGGAGGAAGAAAATTCAACATTAGCAAAAACCTGTCTAGGAAAAAGATATTTAAGCCCAAAGGTTTGGCCTGGAGACAAACAGGTACTCACAGATCAGAAAAGTAGAATATAAAAAAAAACTTTTACCCATCCCCTGATTCTTAGGGGTCACGTGGGCCTGACCCTTATCCCACCTCCTTTCTTCCTAACTAGCCATGGACTATGGGAACTCCATGGAGTCATAAAATTTAGGACCAAATACTAAGGTTTAGCAGAGCTTCCTAGCGGGTGCTGTGGCATCAGTGAGTCACCAGTGGGTCACTGGAGTGCCAGGATACTAATCTCTGCCTCTGGCCACATGGAGCCTCTGCTGTTTAACCCCGGGTGCCACACAAGTATTACCATTTTCCCCTCAGAAAATAAGTTGGGAATGGCCTCATATTTGGTTTAACGCTCTATGACCACCACCTTGAAATTCTTAATAATTTGTGAATAAGAGGGCTCCACAAATGATGTAGCTGGTCCTGAGTACATACCAAGAAAACGGGAGATGAGGATGTTCAAGGCTTAAACAGAACTTCAGAGTAACACAGGAGAAAGTACTAAACTAGGCTCCAGGAGAGAGGGAGCAACAAAATCAAATGAACAGAAAGTCAAAACAATTAAAAATGCAAAATAAAATGAATACCTTCTACCAGGTATCCCTGGGTGCCCTCTGCAACAATATAGTGTTTCAAGCAAAACCATTCAGAAGAGGGTGAGCTAGAGGCAGAGGAAGCAGACATGACTTTGGTGGGGTGGGGCGAAACAGGAAGTTCAGGTGTGAATACAGGGGTCACCAACGGGGAGCGGGTTTGGTCAACAAATCTCATGAGCTACTGATCCTATGACATATCTGACTGGGACCAACTGGGCCACCCTGATCAATCTGATCAGCCCCAGGGGGATCGGGGATGCAGTTTTCTGTTTCGTGTTTCAAGGATCTGCTTTTTGGTTTACTGGCAAAAAGGGAAAACTTCACAGTTTCAGGTTAAGTACACAGACCACGCAGCATCCATGATGCCCTCTGTTAAGGAAAAAGGTTTCTCCAGCACATTTATCTGCTCTCAGCCACTTGGCTGGTTCCTGTAATTACCACCTCTCTCACGCCAGCGTTTCAAAAATCAGTCCTCACCAACAGTCTGGGAGGGATTGCTCGTGCTTGAAAATGTAGCAGACACTTGACTGTAGTCTGTTACACATTTCCTTCTTATATTCTAATGGTCAGTGTGAGTAAGAAAGGGAGAAGCCAGTCAGCAATGAAGAGTCTCAACACTGCTTTCCTGATGAGGATGTCCTGAGGGGACACTGAACAAGGTGGGTTTAGATGGTCAAAGATGGACCTTTAAACTGGCCACTGTACAAGTCCCTTCATCTAATGGTCACCCCACCAGAGAGCCATGCACTCCAACTCTGAGGCTTTATCAGTTCAGGGCTGGGGAGAAGCAGCAGGGCCAACAAGGATGAAGCTTTGGTTTGTCTGACATCTCAATATAAATAAAGACAGGAGGCTTCCAAACTGTGCAAATAGGTCATTCATGTCACTTGTTCCCCTCAACCCTGTCCCCAATCTACTCCATCACAGGATGGAAGGGGGATGAAAGGCCTGGAATTTAACTGTCCCGAACTTTCTAGAACATACACCCATGGCCTAAAGTGTTCCCTGGGCTTATTATGCTAGAGACAATCTGGAGAAGAAGAAAAGAATTTGCTTAAGGGCTTGACACATCTTCCCTTAGTTATACCCCTGGTTCTCCAAATCTCTGGTCAAGGCTGTTCTCTGGAATATGGCTACTTGCTGGGGAGAAACTCATTTTCCTAAAGTCTCTTATACAAAAGAGATGCTGGGTAATGTGTATACAAAAACAAAAATAAATAAATATTAACGTCCAAAAAGGCTTTGTGAGTTAATGAAAACCACTTGCTTGTGAAACAGCCCAGGGTGTTGCTGAATCCCACCAGGGGCAGTGTCAGGGCTGAGGCCAGGGACTCCCAGAGCTCACCTGAGCAGGGTGAGGTAGTATGAGCTACTGAGGTGGCACCTCGCAAGTACACAAGATCGAGGGCGCTATCCCTCAAGCCTTCTTTGGGCAAAGCCCCTTGGAAAACCAAATAAGAGTGGAGCTAACCAGCTGCGTGGGATGTGCCCGCACACTCTGCAGCCACCCACAGAGGGCCTGAACCAGCTGCCATCCAATAGCGCCCCCTGGAGGTGATGGCAACGACAGATCAGGATAAATTCCAGCAGGTCAAAGGTGAGCTGACAAAGCTCCGGCACTGTTAGCACAAAGTAAACAACAGGTTATCCGACTAGGACAGACAGTCAGAACGCACACCCTGCTACACACCACCAGTTACTCAGGTCCCTTTAATCCTGAAGGGCTCGCGGTCTGCCACTCCACCACTTCAAGGAGTCAGCTCATCTACACCACGGGCCAAACACTTCTGGACGGGAGACCAGATATAAATTAAGGCAAGGCTGCTGCTGTCAGAGACATCCCCACCTCTCCACCAAGACACTCACAGCCAACAGAAGTGGCCAAAACAGATGACTATATCAAAGTGGTTCCCTATCCTCTCTGCCTCACAGAAGGCCGGACGTCCCGGGCCATCACTCCATAAAATCCTGTTTCTTTGGAAATGAGGAGAAAAGAGAAACCTCTCCTGTCCATCCAGGCTGCCACTTCTGATGGCACTGCAGGACACCCCTTCTGGCTGGCAGGGATTCATCCCAAAGCTTTCTGACCTAAATAGAAAGCTCTGTCCCTAGTATGGATCTAGCTGCCAAAAGATTTTCACTGTCCAATCAGCAGATTAGGGCTGTAGATAAGCAGACACCAACATCCCTGATATCTTGTCCCTGCTGAGGGCTGGAACCTGAGGGTACTGCCCTGCTGACCTGTCTTTTCTGAATGACCACATTCCCAAAATCTTTCTCATAGCTGGTCATCCCAGTTGGAGGCCTGGCGGTAACACACACAGTGAAAACCTCCCTTTACGTCCTCTGTTAAGTGAGGCTGTTGGTTGGATTCTTAGCAGCATAAAACCTATCAGTAAACTAAAACTAGAGAGGCTGGGGAAGGGGGTCTAGTGGACACCAACTGCTTGACTAGATCCCAAAACCAGCCTCAAAAGAATGAAAAACACAGCCCTTCATGGGCAAGAACAGGTATGGAGGTAAATGTGATAGGGCTGTTGCTTCTCAACAACAGTAACAGCTTATGTGCTATTTCTTCTTCTTTTCTTCTTTAAACACAACACAGAACAGAATTCCTACCAAGGCAAAATTATAACTTCAGCTGGGGAGGGACCAACAGCTCTTAGATATCAGCGTGCTGGCTGCTGCTTGGGAGCTCCCCGTGGCTCTGCCGGGACCCAGTCAACTGTCCGGGTTCTTTTCCGCCTCTTTGGAATGGATGATGTACATGAAGGTCTGCTCGATGGTAAAGTCAGGGGGGAGGCTGCCTTTGTGCACACCAACATGCTTGCTCATGAGGTTAAGGGTGGAACTGTAGTGCCCACAGACTGTGCAGCGGTACATGAGAGCCCCCGAGTGTGTCTTTAGGTGGCACTTGATAGTCGAGCGGCCTCGAAAGAACTTGTGGCACACCTTACATTGGTATGGCTTCTCCCCCGTGTGGATCCGCCGGTGGTAGTTGAATTCACTTGTGTGGGCAAATCTTTTGCCACAGACCTTGCAGCTATACTTGCTGTTCCCAGGTTGGCCCTGCAGCGCCAGCTCTTCACTCAGAAACTCCTCTGCTGGCAGCTTCCGCTTCTGGAGAGCTGGGTGCTGCAGCCCAAAACCAGGCCGTGCATCAAGGCCACTGTTGCATTTGTGCTGGCTGACGTGGTAGCGATAGGCAGCCTCTGACTTGAAGCTCTGGCTGCACAAGTGGCAGTGGAAGAGGGCATCTTCCAGACTTTGGTGCACAGCCATGTGCTTCTCTAGAAGATGCCAGTCCACAAAGCTGTTGGCACAGACAGAACAGGAGAAGACTGAAATGCCGAGATGGGACAGCGTGTGCCACATGAGGCTGCATAGGTTAAGGTGACGCTGGTCGCAGACACTGCAGGCCTGGCCCTTCAAGTTTAGATGGTCAAGGATGTGGCCCCGGACCACATGGAAATCTTTGGCCAATACTTTCCCACAGGCAGCACATTTCAGCTCTGGGGAGGCTGCCCCTGAAAAGAGACCCAGCTTCCCTGGCAGGGGATCGTTGGGGTGGACAATGATGTTGTTCTCAAATATTCCATCCCGTCGGTGAAGGGTCAGCTGCCATTGGGTAAAGAACTTAGTTTCACACATGTCGCAGGAGAAAAGGAAAATACCAATGTGGGACAGGACATGAGTTACCCGGGAGTTTCGGTCCTGGAAGTGGGTCTCGCAGACCTTGCAGTTGCCCGTCAGCAGGTCCACATGGTCCCGAGCATGCTGCCGGATCAGTTGAATGTTGGGCTCTAGAACTTTCTTGCACACCTGGCAGGGCATGGCCTTATTCTCCCGATTGTCATTCTCTCCAAAAGTCAGCTCATCTTCACTGTCATCACTCAGCTCAATCACCTCCTCAGCTGTGCCTATATCCTCAGCAGGGTCTTCAAACTGCAAGTCATCATCCCCCAGGTCCTCGAGCTGGAGCTCATCCATCTGCCCAAAGCCGGGATCTTTGGAGTGCTCACTATTGCTCAGACAGGAGTTGGACCCAGTGGTAATGTCTACTGCATTGTCAGGGGTGAGGAAGCTGTTTTTACTGAAGTCTCCATTGCTTTGAACTTTGTATGGCTGGCAGGAGCTCGTGCTGGTCTGGATGCCCGTGCTGACAGTGCCTAGGACTGGCTGGGTCATCATGCTAGGAATGGACGTGAAGGGAGCAGGGGTATCATGGTCTTCTGTCTTTGGCGGTGGTGGTGGCAGTTGCGGCAGATGCAGGCTATGGTTAGCGTCACCGGCAACATTCTTCTCTTCCTCTTTATAGCTCCCTCCAGCATCACTGGGCAACACATAGTTTCTATCAGCACCAAGGTGGTCCCCACCACCTCGGAGTTCTCCAAGGGGATGGGCAGGTTCTGCCGAAGGACAACTCAGGGTACCAGAGTGGCTCTCACTGGTGCTGGTCAGGGGCTTGGCCCTGGCAGTGCTCTCCAGATCAGGAAAGGTAGAGTGACAGGCCTGGAGGAGGTCCTCCATACCCAGACGCTCAGCCACCTCGTAGATGACCCCAACATTGATCAGGTCTGTGAAGAGTTCTGAAGTGTAGACAAAGCTCAGAACCTTCTCAAAGTTGGCAGGGGTGATGAAGTCCACCACATAGGTCCTGGCAGCATCAAGCCCAGTATTCAGGAAGAGGTTCTGGAAGTAGCCAGCTGCACAGGCCAGCACAGCCTTGTGGGCTGGGAAGGAGCGGCTTCCCACCACAATGGTGACGTCGCACATGGTCTCTGAGAGCCGGCACTTGTTGAGTTCCTTCAGCAGGTTGTTGGGGTGGTTGGTGCTTTGCAGTTTGATCCTCATGCCCATCTTAGCAGCTCCTATGAAATTACCTCCTTATCAGCACAGTTAATCTGTGGACAGCAAGAGAAAAAGATGGATGGCCAAACACATCCGTGCAAAAGAGGGGCTATGCAGGAGAAAACACCACCACTCTGAATGCTTCCAAGCCCCAGGTGGGGATCAGGAGTAAACTGGCATGGAGAGTTCCTCCATTATGACAAGGTAATGACATCTCCCCCTGTATATACTCAAAGAGTTATAACAAAAACCAAAAGGACTGATGACAATCTGATAGCTTGGTCTTAAGCTGGTGCCTAGAGACGAACCAGAGGCATTCCCTCGGACACAAACTTATACTTCATTACCAGAGCCACTGGATCAAATTTTTCTCCTATTAATTTCCTCCCAAATGCAAGCTTTCGTAATTCATTGAGCATATTCTTTTCCCTCATGCCAAATACCACGCACGTGCTTGAACACAACTATCAAAGCTCCACTAGCTACTGAGGAACAGATAAGGTAGTTCCATTTTTTAGCTTTGTCACTGCTGTGTCTTCAACCTCTCAATAATCTCCAAATAAATCTCACGTTCTTGAATCCCCATCTCTCTCTGCCTATACTACATACCCGCTCTCTGGCCTTTCGATAACCCAGAGCCCCTCCAGATACTGCTTCATCACAGTCCCTGTATTATGTGAAGTTAAAACACTCAGAATGCACAGTAAAGCAAAGTAGAACACAACTGTGGTAGTATTTAATATTACTTTAATATGTTGTATTCTTTTTCGCCACCCTTTTCGGGGTTTATATTTTGTTGGCCCTGCACTAACAGATTTACTTGATGCCGCAAGAAAGACTTCTAATTATACAGGTAAGACTCCTAGAGGCTTGTTCACTACCACTTCCTGCCCTTTCTGACTCCTGCACGACTAAGGAAGAAGAGCTACTTGCATCCCTGTTCAGTCTCACAACTCTGCCCAACACAGCCCCTTTCTCCATCTCTCCAGATTCTAACAACTCCCAACTTTTTCTGGGGCCCAGGAAGCGTCTAAGTATTGTGGGGTACCGGCCAAGCATCTCCCGGGCCCTGGTGGCCACCCCTGAACGATCGGCGGGTCGGAGCACTGGGCAGCCAGAGTGGAGGGTGGGAAAGGGGGAAGCTGGGAACTTCTGAGGACACCCCAACAATCCCCGGGTGCCGCGGTCTCCCCTCCGGAGAGTCGCATCTGGGAGGGAAGGGGGCTGCATCGGCTGGGGCGCTCCCTCTGGAGGCAACAAGCGCCTCGGTCCCTCCACAAACAGCGCAGGGCTCACCCGGGTGAGCCCGTTGGGGGCACCGGGCCGAATAAGGGCCCAAGGGAGGAGCGGCGGGGCCGGCCGGGGTCGGCGCGCGGGCGGGGAGGATGGGTCCGGCCGAAGGGAGCGGGCAAGAAGGACCCCAGCAAGAGCGAGATAAATGCCGGGCCGGGGGTCGGGCTTCGGCCAGGGGCAGCCCTCGGCCTGGCCGCGCTTACCCGGCTCTGCGGGGCCCCGAGCACCATCGCCGCCGCCGCTTCACACAAAGGCCCCGGCCCGCCGTGCCCGGCCCGACGAGGAGGCGGCGCCGCCGGCCGCGGCCAGACTCTCCATCCGCCGCGCGGCTCGCCGCGCCGGCCCGGGCCGCCCCCGCCGCCCGGCCCGCAGCGCCCCCCGCCGTCCCGGAGGAGGCAGCGCCCCCCGCCGCCCGGCCGCAGCGCCCCCCGCCGCCCGGGAGGAGGCAGCGCCCCCCCACGGCGGGGCCGGGGCCAGGACCCGCGCGAGGGGTGCAGGGGCTTCCAAGTCCCCAGGCCTGGCTTTTTCTAAGCGCCCACTGTGTGCGGGACTTGGTGCCTGAAGAGTGAAAAGCCCTATCCAAACTCTCTTCACCTCCCCTGTTCTACGCTCACAGTTCCAAAAGCTTCTCCTCAGAACATCTACTATGGGCATTTTACAAAATGTAAGATTGTTTGATCACTGTTGTGGGCTTCCTGAAGGCAGGGATCTGTGGCTTTGCACACGGCCGCATGTCCACACTGACTCTTACCACACTTCCTGGCACAATAAGTGCTTAATACATTAAGCTTGCTTGAATGAATGAAGGAGTACTTGAGGGCTAGACCGCTGCTACTGGACCCTTCTGATAATCCACTGCTGTCCCTCCTTCCACCTAGGTGGCCAAATGAAGAAAGTCACCGGATCTCACTGTACTTTGGCACCCCAGGCCTGTTTCCTGAAGCCTGCCCTCCCCAACTCTGTGTAGAACTCGATCACTCTTCCTCCCCACCCTTCTCCCAAATCATCTTTTCAAATGCTCCTGCCCAAGAATTGTCATCAAACCAAAACCACCTACACTGCCTGCCCCACCCACCACCACCAAAGACATTAGAAGTCTTGGTCATGTCACCCTCAGTACAGAGGAAGCTCTTAGGCTCCAAGACCCTTCAGTTTCATCCTGTCTCCCATCCCATCCCAGTCACTGCCTGAAAATAGCTTGCAGCCAAGGACAAACTCCCAGGACAGGCACATGGTAGGATTCAGTAATTCCTTGATGGATAAACGGAAAGGAAGGGACACACTGAATATTGCCAAAAGATCTAAGCCAGTTTGGCCATTCAGCAATTGTCCGTTCTCTTGATGAATTTCGGAGATTGTGTGTCCTCCTTTCCACAACCTCATTAACTGGTGGTAGACTATACTGAAAGCAAGCACTATACCAAATGCTGCCAAACATGTAACATTTGTTAGCCAGGAGATACAAAAACAGCCATACGACTGTTCTTATAGTTTGGGGATGAGGCATCTCACTTTACCATCTAGTGAAAGGGTCACTTAGAGGTTGACACAATGTTTCAATGGCAGGCCCAGCTCTCACAGTTGTGCAAGGTGACTGAGTCTCCCTAAAGTGGAAAATCACACAGCCAGCAGGTCCAGATCTCCAGCATGACTCTGGAGACAGAGGGCTGCTGGGCTTGCAAGGGCCTGGGCCTGTACAGTCTTTCTAACCAACTGCCCCAGCCATCTCTGGAGGGTTGACCCCAATAAACTTCACATGAAAACAAATCATCCAAAAGACGCAGGTGAAAGTATATACCACTTATACTGAAGTCTTTTTAAAGTAAATCACCATATAGTCACAACAACAAACATATACAAAGTTAAATGGAGAAGAAAGGGCCAGGAATTTAGTCAAGGTCTTGTGGACCAGATCTCTTTAGGCATCAACCATTTTACAACAGGAAAGGGAGGGTCAGGATCCCTTCACACATTCTTCAAGTACAAACACAGGAATCTAACTTAACATTTGTCTTCATTTTTTTCTGGAGTCCCCAGTACTGCAATTTTTGTCAGTCCCACTAGAGAGCAATCTTTCTGCACTTAACGTTCCTACTTGCAAAGCAATTGTCTCATCTCAGCCTATAAGCCTAACTCCCACCAAGTCTGAGCAGAACCAACTCTTGTAGCTTTCATGACCCAAGGAAAGCCCCTAGACTCTGCAAAAATGTCCCCAGTTTTAAGCCCTATAGATGGATAATTTTGAAAAGTCAAAGAGATGACTCACTGGAAAAAGGGTCTAGGCTCTGGGGTGGGGGCATTCTTTGACCTCTGGCTATAAAGCTGACATAAGTAACACTAGGGTGAGTATTCTCTCTTTTCCCCGCCCCCACTATACAGCTGTCATTCCAAAGTGGCCCCAAGTCAGGCTGTAGGAAGATAGAACTTTCACTAGAATGAAAGGACTGCAGGAAGTGGCCTCTGGCTCTGTGGCCCTGTCCTTACACCGCCTTGGGAAATCTATGTGTTGGTTTTATCGGTGCAATTCAGGGGCATAACCAAGGCCCCTCTACCAGGCTAAGATAAGGAGCCTGAGGATTTCACTGGCTGTTCCATTAGGGTGCAGAACCCCCCTTGGGATGACAGGTGATAGTTGACATCACAGATTAATAAAAGACATCCATACCTATGCATACCACATGTAAGTGCCTTACACATTTTGGGGACTGTTAAGTCAGAGCTGCAGGGGCTGGTAACAGGCACACGAGAGAGGAGTCAGAGATAAATGTTTTCCCTTTATAATAACTAAGGCCGCCAGTTAACGGTGAAGATATCTGCTCCTCTCTTTCTTGGCTTCGGTAGTAACTTCCCTGTTCACCCCCCATCCTAGCTGGATCAAGTTCTGTTTGCTTGTCCACAGCCCTGCTAAACTGTAAACTCTGTGTATGAGTCATCATTTCATCCCCAGGATCTGTCACAGAACCCAGGCTCAGCATTTGGAGACAGAAAAATCATATAGGGTCATAGATTCATCCTCCTCTGTGGCTGGGTCTCTGCACAGCCTTGATCCCCACCTCCTTCTCTAATTAAGAAGGGTCAGATTCAGGAATGGATATCTACCAGGCCCATCCTAGTAATACAAGTCATTCTGAATATATTTTTCTTTTTCTATTTTTATTGTTTTGTTTTGTTTTGTTTTGAGACAGAGTTTTTTGCTCTTGTTGCCCAGGCTGGAGTGCAGTGGCGTGATCTCGGCTCACTGCAACCTCCGCCTCCCAGGTTCAAACGATTCTCCTGCCTCAGCCTCCCAAGTAGCTGGAATTACAGGCATGCGCCACCATGCCCGGCTAATTTTTGTATTTTTAGTAGAGATGGGGTTTCACCATGTTGGTCAGGCTGGTCTCGACCTCCTGACCTCGTGATCCACCCGCCTCTGCCTCCCAAAGTGCTGGGGTTACAGGCATGAGCCACCGGGCCCGGCCTGCTTTTTCTTTATCTAAAACTGGTCTGTAAAAATCTTTGTGTGTTAGAAACCATCTTCCAAATTCGTGTATTTATTTTAATCACTAAATAAATCTGATACTTGTCGTGCAAAGCACTGTGTAAGGCACTGTTACAAAAAGATATGTAAAGTTCTTTACATTTAAATATGAAGTATGTGTATCATAAGTATGTGTGTATTTACCATGTAGCTGGAGGAGTCAAGGAACAGAAAAACCCACTAACCAAACAAGTAAACACACACATCACATCATTCATATGCAAAAATCCTTTATTGTTGAGGAGTAGAGAGAGACATTATATTTTTAATGTAGGACACTACAGGAACACTAGGGGATTCTACAGTCAATGCCCATTGGGATTGGGGATATTCACTATGCAGTTTCCACACCAGGGTCAGGTAGAAAAGATGGAGAAGGAGTCAAAGCACAAGAATGTTACAAGAACAGGGAAGAGAAAGGGTAACATGAGCGTGCGCACCTGGGGATTGGGACAGGGAAAGAGGTCTTCCTGATGCAGTCCAGGAGTCCGGAAGTGGAGTACTGAGGACAAAAAAAAAAAAAAAAAAACAACACTGAAATCACATCTTATGTCCTGTAAAAAACTCCCACTGAAAACCTGCTGGCGCAGCAGGAGAGAAGGGGAGAGGCATCTGTGAGAGAGGAAAGAACAAGAGTCTTGACCCTCAGCCTGCCCTCCAGGCTCTGGGCCTGAGGATGGAACTCTCCTAGCCGCAGGTACTTGCACTTTCCCAGCTGCCATATTTACATTACTCTACACACCTGTGTGCATGGCCAGTGGGGCCCATGGGGACCAAAGATGTAGGAACCAAGTTCATGCCATCCTAGCACCCCCATGAGCCAGACATACACACAGCCCTGTCCAAGGTGCCCTACTATGAATGCTCCCCCTGCCTTATCCTGTTCCTCCTCTTCCCAGAAACCTCCCAGAGGAAGCACAGGCCCAGGGATTACTTACAGTTTCACATGAATGAAATCAGATGACACAATGATCTGTGCTGATCCATCTCATCTAATCTTTAAATGCCAGCTCCCAGAAACCTTATGTCCTATTCTGCCTGACACCTAACAGGTTGGGAATGCTCCCTCAGTGGTAAGATTATGAAGGCTGTAATTATGGGTCCCTCTGAAAGAGCCTGGATGCACAAAAAAGCATTAAAAGTCGATTTCCACAATGCACTTGTTTTTGCCATTTGTATAAAATACTATAGCAAAATTGCACCATAATTATCTTTATGGCCAGTGCATAACGCTGGAGGAGAGTATGTCATCCAGATATAGCTGCTCGTATAATTATCTGGCCGTCGGCAGGACTGAAATAACCATCTAATGAGAGCAAAATGATACAGTAACTACCATGTAATCAGCGAGTTACAGTTATTATAGCTCTTTGTACCCTCTCACCCAACACTAAATGGGGGGCCAGACCCAGTCTCTGGTCCCAGGAATTCATGCACAGGCAGCATCATCAAGCACCAGCTCCTTGGGTCTTGGGCGTGCCACCTTGAGACCAATGAGTATGGGTAACAGGGACACAGGGAGAAAGGCAGGAGGCTCTCCATGATTATGAGCCTTCCCAATCCCTCTCCCTCTCCTTTTCACTCCCTCCACCCCACTTCTTTGGAAGCTAGTGAAAAGAAAGCTATTGGCGGAGCTGCTCTTGCTGTGTGTGGGAAGACAGTGTCAAGGCAGAAGGTTTGTGTTTTGACTAGACACTTCCCTGGGGGACTCTCACACTCACATACCAAGTGAGGAATCTGTCAGCCCACTCAGGCCTGGGGTCCAGACAGAGCCAGTCAGGGGAAACATTAGGACATCCCCCATACCTCCCAAACTGGGACAATTATCATAAAATTGGCACACAGCACTGTGTACCTGGCACTGTTCTGAACACTTTACCTATACTCAATCCTCAAAACCACAACCCTGCGAGATACTATTATCACTTTCATTTTTCAGATGAGGAAACTGAAGCACAGGAGGGTATGTACCTTGGCCAAAAAGATACAGATAGAGTGGCAGATCCAGGATTCACATTCAGGCCATATTCTTATTCATTACGCTAAAGAGAGATTCAGATATGGTTTCCCGCTAATCCCCATTAGATTTCAGAGTTCCTTGCATTTCTTCCTGAATCATCCTTGTGTATGACTACCCTCTGGACCCGGTAACCCAGGATTCTGAGGGATCCAAAAGGCTCAGCCTGCCTGGGAGGCAAATGCTTGCCTGTGAATTGGTTGTGGTATTTGTAATTATCAGATAATAATTTCTCCATCTTTTTGCACAGATCACAAAAGAATGAAGTCCAAACAACAGAAGTTGCCCATCGGGGAAGCCCCTCTCTCCTCATCTCCCAACACTCACTCCTGCTCAATAGTCAGCTGTGATCCATGATCCAGAGGAAAGAGATGAAAGACGGGGGATGTGTACAAACACACGTGCCTCTAAGTGTCTTTGTGTTTGACCGACAGTGTGCTGGGCACTGGCAGTATATTTCAGGGCAAATCTATGAGCTTTAATACCTGTAGCATGGGAGGAAATGCACAGCTGGCAACCCCCACAGCCCCCTCCCCAGTCCCCTCTGCCCTCTCTAAAGAACAATCCTTACCTCATTCTGCTCTTGGGGGATACTTGAGGATGCCAAAGCTGGGGATGTTCTCTTGATTCACATCAGTAGGAGAGTCTAGGGTAAAGCGAACAGTGTAAGTAAGAGGGATCTTTCTGAACGTGAACTACACCCTGATCCAACAGCAAAGGGCTGGCTATGAAGGGCAGTGTTCAAAGACAAGAGTTGGGAGACTGGGGAGGAAGAAGAGTCTCCCTGTCCTTCCTCCCAGCTGCAGCAGGACTACCTTATAAAGGTCTCCGCTCCTCCGTTCCCAGGGAAGGCTTTCCTGTGGATCCAAGCTGATTGGGATGAAGGGGCCGAGGAACCCTCACTGAAGGTAAGAAAGGTCCTGTCTTTCCCTCTGGTGACAAATATGAGGCACATGACTTCTATCACAATCTGCCAGTACCCTAAGCCCTTCCACTGTACCCCCACACACTCCTACCTGGCTGGATGCTCCTCTTGCCCATAAGTCCCACAAAGAAGTCATGCATGTCACCTGCAGAAAAGGGCCAACATTGTCAGCAGTGATGGTGAGAAAGTGATGCATCTCCCCAGACATGGGTCAACACTTCTGAGACTGGGTTTCTGGTCTCTGTTCCTTTTTCTTGTCAAAGCATGACTCCTCACAGTTAGCAAGTGCCTCCCCTAAACCCACTCTCTCTGCCCACCTTTCCTTCCTCCACATTTCAAGAATTTTCTGCTCTAGCAGGTGCCTGACTTGGAATCTTCAGGGCCACCAAGAGATCCCCTTGTTTTCCAATGACCAGCCAGCAGAGGGAGAGCCCACCACGCCCCTCACACCAGCATCCTCCTAGTTCCAGATGGCTTCTCCCTTTCAGGAAAGGTTGGCTGAGCAGTGGGAGCTGGCATATTGTTTGTACCAGGTGAGAAGGAGCTGGACAAAATGGCCCCTGGGCCCAATGCCCCACAGAGCTCTGGGCAAGTGGCAAGAGATAGGGAGGGAGAAGAGGCTACTCACGTTTCTTGGGAGATGTTGATTCCTTAGGATCTGTGAAACCAAGAACAAATGTCTAAATGGGGAGTGAAGTTGGAAAGTGATGAGAGGGGGATTCAGATCACAACCCTCATCAATTCACTAAGCTATCCCCCATCTCCCTCCCATCTGAAAGGATCTCCCAGGCCTCTTATCTTCAGAATCCTGCCCCTCATTCCCCTCTCTCCTAGGGCCACTTCCTACCTGTGCTAGCCTGGCTCAGGGCTTTGAGCAATCCCTCCAGAGATGAATGGCTTTTGAAAAGTCTCTGGAGCAGCTGGTAGAGATCCAGATCCCTCTAGGGAAGAAACAAAGAGGGCTGAGGCAGGAGGCTCCCACCCGGATCCACTCATCCTTTTCCCACAAGAAACAGCCTCTTCCTGAGCCCATACTGAATCCGACACCCTATTTCTTTCAGAGTTTCCTCTGGTTCACACTGGACGAGAAGTAGACACTCCAGGAGTGACCTGTGGACCAACAGCAACACCAGCACTACACAGAGCCTAGTAGAAATGCAGACTTTTGTTCCTACCCCAGACCTCTTGAGACAGAATCTGCATTTTAAGCAGTCCCCCAGGTGATTCACATGCATGGTGAGGTTGGAGGCACACATCTGCACCTGTGATTCCCCCACTCTGCACGATGTCCACGGATGTTTCTCTCCCTGTTTTCCACCGCCTCTTTCTCTATTCTCCATGGCTTTCTGCCTCTAATTTTCTCTCCCTCTCCCTTTTCAGCCCTAGGTCTAGAATTCCAGGAAGGCAACATGCTCAGAAGGCACGTCTTCTTCTCTCCACAACTGAACCCCAAGTTCTAGAGCTGTTGCCCAGCATGGGCTCTTGATTGTCCCTGTGATTTTGTTTGTTTTTTTTTTTTTTAGCAAGTTGTGTACAGCAGGGTGGTGGGCACACACCACACAGCCAGTTAATTGCAGCTGCAGAGAGACAATAACAATGATCATGGCTGGAGATTTTCATCTCAAATCTTAAGTCTCCGCAGTGCCGCTCCTTCCAGAACCCAGGCATCCTTCGGCTGTTGTGCACACACAGAAGTGCATTTACACAGAACGCACCCCCACACATACCAACCCAGTTGCCTAGGCACACCTATGTACTACCCTCTTCCTGCCCCAATTTCCCTCATCCTCACAGACTCTCAGGGAGAAGGGGTAGGATGGCAATCCCTCTCATTCATTGACCAAGAGGGGCAGAGGGGGACATCTCATTGGCCAAGGTCTTGAAGCAAGTTTGTCTCAGAAGAACCCAGATACTCTATCCTGGCCTGGAACTTTGTGGCTCCAAACGGTGTCCAGCCCATACTTGGCACTCCCCTGGGTGTTTTTTTTTTAACGGTTCTGGCCTTTTGGATATGGCACAACTGCTACCACCTGCAAGGCTGCCCTGGTGATATCTCCCTTGGCCCAGCATGTGGCGTTCAGGCAGCCACTTTTCCCAAATTGTTGAATACTCTGCCCACCTCCTGTAATGAGATGCTAAACAGATTTCAGCTGAAGAGGCAGTTAAACTTCACACATTGAATTTGTAATAAGTCCCACCCGTAATCATCTTAAAAGCATTTGTACCAATGTAATTGCTGTCATTTCAAAACCTTGAAAAGACTTCCTCCCTATCCTCTCCCTGTACCCCTACCCTGACAATTCCTATTCTTTTTCGTAAAGGAGCTGTGGAAATCAAGGCTTAACCTGGTTTTTTTTGCTGTTGTTTTCCTAACCCGACTAAGCAGAGGATAGAGGCAGGCAAGGGAGAAAAGAGAAGAAGGAAGGGGTTGGGATCTTAGAAGCACCTGAGGTTACCAGGGGTGGATGAGCAAAAGATAAGGGAATTTATTTGCATTTTGAAAATAAAACAATACACATAACTGATAGGTAAAATAGCACACAAATGACCATTTGGGAAAGAAATTCTGACTGCTCCATACCATCCAGGAAATAGAAGAGATCTGTCCCTTGCAAAGGGACCTGAGGTAGACCATAGAGAGCCTTAGACCACCCTAGCTCACCCCTCACAGTACCATCCAATCACCAAGTCTCCCATCAATCAACCCACCAAACAACATATTTGTAGGGCACCTTTTATGTACAAGGTGTCAAAGACACGCAGAGATACAGAGACACAAACACACCTGGAGACAGTGGGAACATGAAGGGACACAGAGAAACAAAGAAATCCAAAGGGAGGCAAAATGCCCTATGATGGACAACCCACCCACCCCAGTTTCCTCACTACAGCTGTCCAGACAGGCAGAGTCCCAAGTTCCCGTGATTTCCCCAGTACTCTGCCAGGGGAGACTTACCTTGCTGCGGCCCCCGCCAGGAACCACCTCCTCCTGTGGCTCCTTACAGACAGCCCCAAAGCTCTGAGCTAGGCTGAAGGCCAGGATGGCTGTGAATAGCAGCATGATCCTCATGGTGCCTGGGAGAGCAAAGGGACAGGACTCAGGTAAAGGAGAGAAGAGGAAGATACAGCATGGGTGAAGACACAAGAGACATTCATTACCAGCAGCTTGGCTTGACCCTGCTTCCCCAGCCCCCAACTCCACTGTCCAAGCCCTGGTCTGGAGAGAGGGTGGAAAGTATTTCTGAGAAGGGGGTACAACCCTTGGACTTAGTTTCCCTGCTCCCCCATCAGATATCTCCCCAGGAGATATGCAATGCTATAGTGGTGCCAGGGGGACTCTAGCTCCCAAGGAAGATGATAGATTTATAGGACATGGACTGGTCTGTTTCCTTAGTCAGCTGGAGGAGGGATCCCGGATGCTATTTTCCAGTACCAGATAATCCCAAGACTTAGGCAAAAACTTTCTGGTATGAAAGAATGAGTCTGTAGCCACAGGCTCCAAACCCTAACCAGCTCTCGGCCCTACAGGTGCTTTGTGCTCACCTTCCCAGTCCCCTGCTCCCCTATCAGAGGCTGCCATCTGCTTTAGTCCCTCCTGACGCTGGCTCCTGTCCCCTGGTGCCAGCTCCAGTCCATCCAGCATTCTCCCGCTCGCCTACCTGTGGAACAGCTCTGTGCCGGGGGCTGGGTGGTCTGGCAGGATCAAGGAACTGGCTGGGAGCGCTGCCTGCTCCCCTCACACACTGGTGCTGCCGGTGCTGCTGCAAAGAGAGAAATCGAGTGGAGGGGATCTACGAAGGCTGCAGTCACTCAGTCCCAGCTCCCTGATAAAGGCTCTGGGAGGGTCTAGGGGAGCTGAGGGGAGGGGCTGAGAGTCACCAATCCCAGGGTGGCTGGATGGGAGGCGGGGAGGCTGTAGGGGGGAGGAGGATGCAGACAGCAGCCACACACCCAGACACACACATACCCCACAGACCCAGCAGTGAGCCCATTTCCTAACAGCACCCGAGCTGGCTGCTGTGTATGGTTTGTGTACAGTTTGACACTGCTGGGGCTTAGAGGACAATACCCCAAAATGAAGGCCTCAATAGCAGCCTCAGAAGCAGAAGTTTTTCTCTGACCCTCTCCTGTCCTCTTGTCACTCAGTTCCATTCTCCCCCAAGACCAGCTATAAAAACCAGAACCCCTTTGCCCCAAAGCCAGTCATAAAACCTAAAATTACTCTATGCAAAAACTGGCCAAAAAAATTATCTGACTGGCCTAGCGCGGTGGCTCCCGCCTGTAATCCCAGCACTTTGGGAGGCCGAGGCGGGCAGATCACGAGGTCAAGAGATCGAGACCATCCTGGCCAACATGGTGAAATGCTGTCTCTACTAAAAATACAAAAATTAGCTGAGCATGGTGGCGTGTGCCTGTAACCCTAGCTACTCGGGAGGCTGAGCCGAGATTGCACCACTGCACTCCAGCCTGGTGACAGAGCGAGACTCCATCTAAAAAAAAAAAAATTCAGAAAAGATGACACTCACCCCTTTTTTGGGGTCTCCTACTTTCGTTGTGGAGTTTCAAGAGTCATGGGCAGATTCTTCTCAGGTCTAAAGCTCTGCTCTCTTCTACACTACATTACCTAATCTGTTTGGTTTTTGAGGATGCCAAAAATAAATTACTTTGTATTATTTAAAAAACTAGACATATAGCTAGTCATACATAATAACTAGATAAAAATACGGTTTTAGAGATGACTTATGACAGTTATTCACCACAAATTATTACTACTATACAGGGCTACTTATTTCTTTGTGCATTTAAATTTTTAAAAACATAGTTTGGGGCACCTAGACAATGAAAGCACTCACCACTGAGGATGAAACTCCCATTAAAAATAGGCTAAGCACGCCAGGCGCGGTGGCTCACGCCTGTAATCCCAGCACTTTGGGAGGCCGAGGTGGGCGGATCACTTGGGGTCAGAAGTTCGAGACCAGCCTGGCCAACATGTTGAAACCCCATCTCTACTAAAAATACAAAAAATTAGCTGAGCATGGTGGCGGGTGCCTGTAATCCCAGCTACTCGGGAGGCTGAGGCAGGAGAATCGCTTGAACCCGCGAGGCAGAGATTGCAGTGAGCTGAGATCGCACCATTGCACTCTAGCCTGGGCAACAGAGCAAGACTCCACCTCAAAAAAAAAAAAAAAAAAAAAAAAAGGCTAAGCACAGAGTGGGCTAATCGGCACTGGGCTGCCTGCCAGCCTTGGGGGAGCATCTTTACAGTGGGGCACTCGATAAAAATGCCACACATCTCGTCCCATGACATTTCCCTCTTTCGGGGGGCCTAGGATTCAATATAAAAATGGGGGATCTGTATTCTGCCTTCCAGCTATGCCTGCTTTACACATTTAAATATGAGGCCCTAAAAACTGTGTTTTCTTCCCCCTATTTATTAAAGGGCTCCACCCTAAAGCCACCAATCTAATTAAAAAACAAGCTAGTTAAAAAGCCCAAAATACAACTTTCTAAAAAAAAAGGCCAGGCACAGTGGCTCACGCCCGGAATCCCAGCACTTTGGGAGGCCGAGGCAGGTGGATCACAAGGTCAGGAATTTGAGACCAGCCTGACCAACAAGGTGAAACCCCGTCTCTACTAAAAATACAAAAATTAGCTGGGCGTGGTGGCACATACCTGTAATCCCATCTACTCAGGAGGCTAAGGCAGGAGAATGGCTTGAACCCAGGAGGCGGAGGTTGCAGCGAGCCGAGATCACGCCACTGCACTCCAGCCTGTTGACAGAGAGACTCCATCTCAAAAAAAAAAAAAAAATTATCTGACCTACATTATTTGACTTGGGTCATAAAACCTCCATTCCAGAGAGGGTCCTGCCCCATACCCAGAAGGAAAGAATGAGAGAGGCCAGGAGGAATCTCAACAGACAGGCCTTGCTGGGTTTCCCCACTCAGTCTGTTAACATTAGATTATGCCCTTTCTGTTTAGTCATATTTCTACACAGCTGTCCATACTTTGTTAAACCTAAACATAAAAATAGACAATTTCCCCTACAGCTTCAAGGCTTCATTCTAAAGGCTCCCATTCATATTAAATAAATTTGTATGCCTTTTTCCCTATTAATCTGCTTCATGTCAGTGATTTTCACTGAAACTTTAGGGGGCCAAGACCACAGTTTGGCATCACAAATAAGACCACCAAAGCTATTGTGCGTTTCTGGAAGCCACAGAGAAGGAAATACAGGAACCTGACAAGCCAGCAAAAGAGTGAGAATTTCCTGCCAGACTCCCAGTTTTCCAGTTTTCCTCTCTCTCTCTGTGGACTCTGGATGAGTGTACAGTAAAAATCATTGTTTCCCTTTTCCTTTCCAAATGTAAAATTAATGAGAGAACAGGTTTTGTGTGTGACTAACCTTGGTATAGTGAGTCTGATATATTTTTTAGTACTTTGTGGTATAAGTATTCATATTGTTTGACCCCATTCCTTTCAGAAATAGCTTTTTTTGTTGTTGTTGCCGTTTTCCTTTCAGAAATAGCTTTTTTGTTGTTGTTGCCGTTTTCCTTTGTTTTTGTCTTTGTCTTTTGGTATTCTGTCATAAGGAGGGGTACCCTAGGGTAGAACAGGCCTGCAACCCACTGTTTGAGCCGGCCCTGCAAACTGATCAGTTTCGTGGTTCTGGTTATGCTGACTTCTGTTACGACAAACTTTGCTGCCAGTCCCTGAAATAAAAACAGGGTGAGAGGTTTCCCTCTTGTCTTATGTCCTTGAGAGCATGACGTGACTAGACGGGGATATTCCTGCTTGGTCTCCACCATCCAAAGGATGTGATTTTTCAGGTAACATCACAGCCAGTATGAAAAGATTGGGAGCTCAACACATGTCTTTTCAAACATTCCAAGCTCCTAGGGGAGTTTTGTCTTACAAGGTCTCATCCCTCCTGGGCTTCTGTTTTTTTTGACATAAAGAAACCTTTGGATTAAGTCACTATTGGAATTAAATACCCCGTTAAAAATTCTAATTGTCAATGGCCAAAAGATAAATCCTTTAGACTAAAATTCCTAAATTTAAAAAAATCACTTGTTCTAAAGAATTGATAGAAAGATCAAATTAAAAGGACACATAATAGTGTCATAGCTATCCTTAAAAATTGTCTTGATTAAATTAAAGCACAAAAACCTGACCTAAAACAATTACACTCAAACTGCCACTTTGGATTCCATACAAAATTAACAATGGAGGCTGCTCCATTTTACAGTTTAATAATTAAAATTCCCGCCGTGGCTTAGGGTTTCCTTCCTAATCAGAAATCAGTCCTTTTCGGCTTAATATTTATGTGACTTTTAAAATATCAGCATTTGTCCCAACTAAAATCTGGTAACAAGAGATTTAAGGTGAGGTGCAGTGGCTCACACCTGTAATCCTATCACTTGGGAGGCCGAGACAGGCAGATCGCTTTAGCCCAGAAGTTGCCCGGACTTGAGACCAGCCTGGGTAACAGGGCGAAATCCCATCTCTACAAAAAGTTTTAAAGGAGGAGAGAGAGAGAGAAATTTAAAAGAATTTTTGTTAAAGAGCTCCATGGTTAGAAGTCAGCTTAATTAAAAGCTAATATTCAAGCTATGTGTATATTTTTAAAGCCTTCCTGTGTTTTGTCTTTAAATCCTATTTTAAAAAATTTTGTTCAGTAGACTAAAATCTTTTTTTAAAAAATGTGTTTGATGTCTCTATTCACTTCCTTTCTTAAAAACTATTCTCCCATTTACTTTTACTCCACCCTATTCCTCCTTCCTCTTTGCCATCTTCAATACCACATTTTAAAAAAATCTAGAAAAGACTTCTAATGACTCAGACTCTTTAAAAAACTCAGAAAAGGCTGGGTGCAGTGGCTCATGCCTGTTATCCCAGCACTTTGGGAGGCCAAGGCGAGCGGATCACCTGAGGTTGGGAGTTCAAGATCAGCCTGGCCAGCATGGTGAAACCCGGTCTCTACTAAAGATATAAAAATTAGCTGGGCGTGGTGGCACACAGCTGTAATCCCCACTACTCAGGAGGTTGAGGCAGGAGAATCACTTGAACCCGGGAGGCGGAGGTGGCAGTGAGCGGAGATCGTGCCACTGCACTCCAGCCTGGGCGACAGAGCAAGACTCTGGGTGACAGAGCAAGACTCCATCTCAAAACAAAAACAACAACAACAAAAACTCCATTTGTAAGGGCATCTCCCTCTCTACACCCAAACCTCCAAAACCTTTTAGAATAGAAAAGACAATGGCTTAAAATTTAAATAACTTTACCTTTATTTAGATCTAAATTCTATGCCTTTGAAATATACATTTTCTACCTTATTTCACCTAAAAGTCATGTCTTAGAGATACAAGTTTAGAGTTGCCTAGTTAATAATTAAGACATAAAACAGATTATTTAAAAATTGATAGTCTGAAGTTGGGGAAAACTACCTAGAAACTGACAAATAAAAAATCTGGTCTGGCGTAGTGCCTCACGCCTGTAATTCCAACACTTTGGGAGGTCAAGTTGGGAAAATTGCTTGAGCCCAGGAGTTCAAGACCAGCCTGGGCAAAATGGTAAAACCCCCTCATATCTACAAAAAATACATGAATTAGCCAGGCATGGTGGCACGCGCCTGTAGTCCCAGCTAGTCAGTCAGGTGGAAGGATTGCTTGAGCCCTGAAGGTCGAGGCTGCAGTGAGCTGTGATGGCACCACTGCACTCCGGCCTAGGTGACAGAAGGAGAACCTGTCTCATAAAAAAAAAAAAAAAAGTATAAATCTATAAGCTCTACTTCTGTTTATGTGTCTATATATTTACATGTGCCTGTGTATGTAATGTTTCATTATCAAAATATATAAAAGAGCTCTAATTAATTCAGTTTAAAAAGTGCTTAAATCAAATATTTTATTAAAAAATAAAAACTTTAACTCAAATGTCTGTTTAATTCACATGACTTTGTAAACCAAAAGTAAAATTCTAAGGCTCCCTAACCATCTGAATGGACCACTCCTCATAGCCAAGGGTGTTCTAAAATTAACCTGAAAACTAGGTCAGGCCATGATGGGAAGGGGGAACCAGATCCTCCTCCCTTTTGGAATTAATGATAGAACAGACATAGTCTGATAAGAAACATACATTCATTTATTCGTATATTTTTATTTATTTATTTATTGAGACAAAAATGCCTCTTACTAAATAACTGATTACTCATATCATATAGAGGCCTGGCTTTGGTGGAAGCCCATCTGCAACACACTGCCTAAAATTAGACACAACTAATAACTATTTAACTAGACTGGCCTATTCTCAGGACTAAGAGACTAGTTCCATGGCTTATAAGACAATTCGCCAACTCAATTTCTGGACTATAAAATTTCTTTAAAATTTTTCACACCGAGGAATGCTGGGGCTCAGAAGACAATACCCTAAAATGAAGGCCTCAGTAGCAGCCTCAGAAGCAGAAGTTTTTCTCTGACCCTCTCCTGTCCTCCTGTTGCTGGGTCCCATTCTCCCCCAAGGCCAGCTATAAAAACCAGAACCTCTTTTCCCCAAAGCCAGTCATAAAACCTAAAATTACTGTATGTAAAAACTGGCCATAAAAAATTATCTGACCTACCTTATTTGACTTAGGTCCTAAGATCTCCCCATTACAGAGGGTCCTGCCCCATACCCAGAAGGAAGGAATGAGACAGGCCAGGAGGAATCTCAACAGGCCTTCCTGGGTTTCTCCACTTAGTCTGTTAACACTAGAGCATGCCCTTCTGTCCAGTCATATTTCTACACAGCTGTCCATACTTTGTAAAACATAAACATAAAAATTGGCAATTTCAGGCTGGGCGCGGTGGCTCACGCCTATAATCCCAGCACTTTGGGAGGCCGAGGTGGGCAGATCACAAGGTCAGGAGTTCAAGACCAGCCTGGCCAGCATGGTGAAACCCTGTCTCTACTAAAAAATACAAAAAATTAGCCGGGCATGGTGGTGCGCGCCTGTAGTCACAGCTGCTCAGGAGGATGAGGCAGGAGAATTGCTTGAACCCAGCAGGCGGAGGTTGCAGTGAGCCGAGATCATGCCACTGCACTCCAGCCTGGGAGACACAGCAAGACTCCATCTCCAAAAAAAATAAATAAATAACTGGCAATTTCCCCTATATCTTTGGGTCTTCATTCTAAAGGTGCTCATATATACATATTAAATAAATTTATCTACCTTTTCTCCTATGAATCAATTAGTCTCATGTCAGTGATTTTCAGCAAACTTTTAGGAGGCCAAGTGTCTTGGCCCTCACAACACCAATTCCCATGCCTGAGTCCAGCTCAGTAGATGTGGACCCTGGGCCTCTTTCCCCACCTTGTTCATCCACCAGCTCCTTGCCATTTAACCTTCAGGCTTGACTCTTGGGCTAAAACAGTTTCAGGCAGGCACCCCTCCCCACCCAGGACAACCAGACTCAGGCTCCTGAGGGTTAGAAGGTGAGTTTAGCATCCCCTCCAGTCCTCTCCTGTCCCCCTCCCAGAGGGAGCTGCCCCATTACATTGGTCCTCAAGAATGTCACACCCCTCCCCTGCTGTTGGGCAAAGAAAGCTCCAGTGTCGGCCTTCCTCCACTCCTCACCAGTGGTCATGATGCCTCTCCCACCTCAATCCTTCTTGACCCCTTAATCAGCTGGACTTAGTTGCATCCTTCTAGAGTTCTTTTACACCTCCTGATGTAATCTCACAGACGATGAACAGAACTCGATAGCTGTGCCACCCCTGCCCCCTCCCTGGCCTTGATCTCTTTTTTTTTTTTTTTTTTTGGAGACAGAGTCTCACACTGTTGCCCAGGTTGGAGTGCCATGGTTCAATCTCGGCTCACCGCAACCTCTGCCTCCCGGGTTCATGCAATTCTTCTGCCTCAGCCCCCCAAGTAGCTGGGATTACAGGTGCACACCACCATACCTGGCTAATTTTTTTGTATTTTTAGTAGAGACAGGTTTCACTATGTTGGCCAGACTGGTCTCGAACTCCTGACCTCATGATCCGCCCACCTCAGCCTCCCAAAGTGTTGGGATTACAGGCATGAGCCACCACCCCCAGCCTTGATCTCTTAATTGCTTCCCTTTTTCCTCAGAGTTACATTTTCCCCACTCTAATCTGTCTCCCTGCAGTTCAGGCATCTTCTTCTCTGACCTTTCAAGCCTCTTGTTTACACCCCACACAGATGAGGGAGATTATCTGCTTATTTCTCACCCAAGGGAGAGAGCTCCAGGGGAGAGTCAGAACGAGGATCAGAGCCGAGAGCCAGAGCCAGATGCTGCTGCTGAATGAGACAGCGGAGATGCAAAAGCAAAGCCAGAGCCATCCGTCAGCCCAGTATTTGTAATGGGTGCAGGGTCTGAATGTTTGCAGGGTGCTTTGGTGTGGAGCAGTCCATCTGGTTTTCATCAGCATGACCATGTAAGTAGGAAATATTCCGATTTTCCAGATGAGAAAACAGGCCCAGAAGGTTCAGTCACTTGCTCCAGTACATATGGCTACTAATCAGTGAAGAAGAGCCTCAAATCCAGGTTTGTCTCACCCCAGGTCTCCCACTCTTTTTACTGCACTGGCATAAACTTTGACCTGTGAGGGAACAGTTAACTGTCCCAGAGGGAATGGGTGGCCCCCCTCTCCAAGAGACTTGAAGATTTGGGACCTTCTACTCATCTACATCTTGAGATTGGGAGAGAACTGTATCTTTATCTCATATTTACTACAAAAACAATCTGTGCAACAAAGCCTTCCCCAATCACCCTATTTAAAATTATCACCACCCCAAAACTCCATATACCTCACTCCCATTTTTCCCTTCATGAACTTATTACATCTACTATGCTAAGTATTTTACTTATTGTCTTTCTATCGCCACTCCCACCCAGGAATATAAGTGTCATGATGGCAAGAATTTTTGTCTGTTTTGTTTGCTACTGTATCCCTCACTTTATAATGTTTGACATATAATAGGTGCTCAATAAAAATATATTTACAAGGCTGGACATGGTGGCTCATGCCCACACTCCCAGCACTTTAGGAGGGCGAGGTGGGAGAATTGCTTGAAGCCAGAAGTTCGAGACCAGTCTGAGCAACATAGCAAGTAAGACCCCATTTCTACAAAAACATTTTTAAAAATTAGCCAGGCATGGTGGTGCATGCCTGTGGCCCCAGCTATCCCAGAGGCTGAGGCAGGAGGATCACTTGAGCCCAGGAGGTTGAGGCTGCAGTGAGCTATAATTGCATTGCTGCACTCCAGCCTGGGCAACAAAGTAAGACTCTGTCTCTTAAAAGAAGAAAAAATGTTATTTACAAAATGAACAAGGAAGCCAGAGCCAAGTTTCTTGTATCAGTCAAAAACATGGATCCACCATGGAACCTCTGAAGTGCTGCTGGGGTCCTGAAATGTTTGTCTCCCACCCCACCCGAGAACTTAGACTGTACTGACAGAAGTCACTGGGTACACAAGGACCCGTGTTCATCCCAAAGTGAGGATAGCAGCTGGGTCTCAAGGCCTCTTTATTACACGAGATGCTAATGGGACTCATTAAAAGCTTCTCATTACCCAGCTAATTACAGGGCTGTGTGGGCAAAGAACATGGGCCAGGACCCAGGGTTGGGAGCATTTGGTAGGATGAGGAGAGAAGTGGGAAGCTGTTTACATGCAAATGGCATGACTGGTTCATTCCTGTGAGGAGCCCAGGTGCTGTTCCTAATTGGTTCCATCCATCTCCCTCCTCCTCCCCTCCTAACCCCACCAATCTGGAGCTGGAGGCCCAAGCTAGGCAGGCTGGAGGGAGTTGGGTGTGCAAGAGGAGGAGGTGTTAAGCCAAGAGCTGAGGACTAAAAGCATCCTGGGTCCAATCTCTACATCCACCCCTCTCCCCCACCAACCCATCCATCCCTGCTCCCAAGCCCTGGCACCAGGGAAGCAGGGCTTCAGAAAAGGTACACCATAAATAATGTCCTTTGATGATGCAGCATCTCAAAGAGGATGGCAGGAGCCAAGGATGGTGGGGGAGCGGGGGGGAACAAGGGGATGGCAGGGAGAGCTGATCACCCCTTGATCTCTGGGATTAGCAAAGACTTGAAAGAGCTAATGCTAGGCTATGTTGGAGAGGTGATGAGAGAGGGAGGTATTGGAGGGCTAGGACAGCCTGGGCTTCATTTTGCCTACAAATCATATGGAAATGGCATGTAAAGTGGTTGTTGCAACTATAGAGTCCCCAAGTGTTTTTTCTTGAACACCCACCCTTTATTTGAGCCACATCTCAGGTGATGTCCCTGGCCTAGAGGAGCAGGGTACTTAGAGTCCAGGGTCCTTAGCAGCTCCTCCCCTGCAACTTCCCCTCTTTGCTGCTATGATGGGTTAGGGATGAGGCCAGGAAAAGGTGTGTACAGTTGTGCTGTGATGAGACAGGTTAGTCAGCAATTCACTGAGGGCCAGAGGTGGAAGCAGACCCTCTAGCTTGTACACACGAGATGGCCTGAATATATCCACCACATGCACAACTTGTGGACTCTCTCAAAATCCCAGAGGGGCACTGGCGAGGGGAGGGCAGGGCTAGGGTCATATGTGACACTGGGTGGAGACACCAATGAATAGTGGAAGGATGACAGCATTCTACGTCCTGCCATGTCCTGCAGCCAGGAGACAACTGGAGAAAACCCCACAGAGCAAGGAACAAGAGGCCCTCAGAGCCTGGGGAAGAAATGGACTAAGCCAGGAGGACTGAGCTAGAGCTGGTTTAAGCTGTGAGATGCTAGAATGGCTCCTCATGGGGTTAGGGGAATCCAGGATGGCTTGTGCCTCTCAGAGGCTGAAACAACCCAGACTCTCAGAGCGCTGAATTGGCCAAAGGGAGAGGGCTGGGAGAGAAGAGGCAGGGCTGGGGAGGGGAGGACTGGTAGCAGAACTCCAGCTTCTCCCACAGTGATGGAGCCAACGCCAACCCTGTAACACAGGTGGGGAAACGGAGTCCCTATTGGTTTCAGGGGATGAAAACACACACTCCTAGGCTCCAGAAAAGAGAGGCAGAGACAGGAAAGAAGAGGAGGAAGAGAGAGACAGAAGAGTAAAGGAGGAGGACAGCGCCTGCCCTTCCTTGAACTCCAGTCCATCTACATGATGGGCACAGTGAGGACAGGGGTGAGGGCCCTAGCCCTTCCCCTCTCCCACCACCCCCAGCCCAGGGAGCTGACGGTGCCTTCAGCCCTGTGAAGGGAAATGCAGGATAGGGAGCAGCAGCTGCATGTTCTCCTGAAATTGCTTCTGAAAATGACCAGACACTTCACTGGGAAAGTGACGACAATTTGGGCCCTGGGAGCAGGAGATGAGATGGAGAGCGGGGGCGATGAGGCGCAGGTCACCACCCCCCTCTCGGCCAGATAGCCTCTTCTCGGCCTGATTCTGAGAAGTCAAGGATGGGGGCAGCTGTTGGGGGTGGGAGAAGGCTGGCCAGAGCCTGAGCTACCCCTATTCTGAACAGAGCCACCCTCCTCCCAAACAAGGCAGGCTCTAGCCCCTCATCCGCCTGAAAACAGATGATTCCCCAGGTTCTATCTCAGCTCAAAGCAGGGTGTGCCAGAAGCACGTGGCCTGTGCTCAGAGAGCAGATTAATCTGCAGGCAGGAAGAGAAGTTAATCAGTTATCCCTGGCCAGCATGATAGCCGGCCGTGAGCTGCCTGCATATGGAAGTCAGGTGGAGGGAGACCCCAGCCTCAAGGCACAGTGAGTTCAGGGAAGGAAGCGGGAAGAGGTAGGCAAGGTAGAGATCTTGAGAGGAGGAAGAGACAGCCAGAGACAAAAACAAAGGCAGCCCCTGCTAAGCTCTCACAGACCGCAGATCTAAATTTTACTGTGAATATATGAGCAGCTTGTTCCCCAAAGGTAGAGGCCAGGATGGTGAGAGGCTGAGACAAGACAGAATCTATGAGAAAATAGATATGAGGGGGAGTAGGAAAATATTTAAAGCATTTTACAAAATATTACATATTGATATTAGTCAGAGCCCACAGAAACAGGGACAATGAGATGGTGTGAGATAGTTGGGAGAGTGAGAAAAAGATAATGACGATGATGCAGGAAAAATAAAGGAAGAGGAGAGGGAAGGGCCAGGTCACAGGGATGGGAGAGTCTTGATGAGGGAGCCTCATCAAGTGAGTGATGTGAAGTGCCACCTGCTGCAGGCCCCAGCTGTGGGACAGAGACGAGCAAGATAACTGTTGGCAGCAGTTTGGCATCTCGGGTGTGTGAGAAGGAAGGGGGTGTCGGGGAGGCTGGTGTGATGCAGCCCTGTGCTGTGTGTGGGAGTAGAGGGGGTGATGGCACTCCCACGTACAGGAGACCCTGCATTCCCCAGCACCCCAGCATACATCAGCCCTCCAGCCTTGGGCCGCTTTTCAGGCTAAATCGCCAAAGGACCCCAATTTCTGCCAAGACAGGGATGCTCACTTCTTCCCTCCAGGGACACACTTAATGAATCAGTCCACTGGCCACCTGCGACCTGAGCCCCATCCTTAACTCCCCCGCAGCCCCTCCACCCATCGCAGTCTCTCTAAACACCCCCCCAGAGCTCAGCCGGTCAAGGAGCCCGGAGACAATTTTCCTTCTTTTCCTTTCTTATTATCTCACTAGCTGGCTCCAAAGAGCTTGAGGAGGAAAAAGGGCATGGGGGCAGGGGTCTAAGTACACCTGGGTAAAAAGATAGGGGGAACAGGGACCCACCCACCTTGACTGAACCTTTCCAAGCCACATGTTTTATTAGTGAGCAGAGAGGCTGAGGGTTGGAGGAAGCTACTTTTGGAGGAGAGAACAAGAAAGGTTTGGGACAAGCGTCCTCTTCAAGGGTAGTTTAATCCCCAAGCCATGCCCCACGATCAGAGGGGTTAGAGATCCTCCCTCACAGGAGGGCAGAGGGGGGTTTGTGCTGGTTCAGGAGGAAGCAACTGCCATCTCTGCATGGTGCCCCCTCCTCACTGCACAGTCACCTCCAGGCAATGACTCCCCTTCTTCTTGTAGCGTAGCTTGCTGTTGTCACCACCTGCAGGGCCCTGGACAACCTTGACAGCCACACTGTTCTCCTTGAACCTCACTGAGAACCTGGAGAGGGAACAGAAAACCAAGTCTAGTGCCCATCCCCCCACCCCGACTCCCGCATTTCCATGATGGCCCCCCCATCATGCGAGTCAGAGGACTTGAGGCCCCAGAGAACCTGGGTGAGGGCCTGAGAAACACCTCCAAGCCCCGGCCTGCACTGCCCTACATGCTTCGCTTTCTGATCCCAGTAACAATGACCATCAGCCTGGCCATCTACCCTAAGCCGCCCCTCACCCCCAGTTCATGGCCTCACTTCTCAGTCACGGTGACTGCAAGCTGCCTCTGCGTGGCATCCAGCACAGCCCGGTACATTTTGGTCAGCAGTTCAATCACATGCTCGCTGACCAGCAGGAAGTCCCCCTTGGAGCCCACCGATGACATCTTAGGAAGAGGGAAAAATAGCAGGAAAGTGATTCATTTTTTATCTTCAGGAGCACCTGAGGGACATCAAAGGCCCAGAGCGAAAGGTCTGGTCCCCATCACCTCCAGCCTGCCCCAGCCCTGGGATGCATACCACCTTCTCCAGTCCAAGGCCTGCCCCACCCAGCTCTGATACCTCACTCAGATGCAAGCTAAAGAGCCCATCCTTGAGGCTGGTGACTGACACCCCAGCCACATTGTCTAGCCCAATGACAATTTTGGCCTGGGACTTCTTGGTGTCTGTGAGAATCACATGGCCCTTGGTCAGGAGGAGAATCCGAGAAGAAGTCTAGGGACGGAACAGGAAAGGGTGAGGAAAGGCAGGATTAATTGCCCCCACTCCACCTGGCAGGGCGCAAACACAGCCTGCCATCCGCTCTCCAGATGCCAGCCCACAGCTCTGCACTAGCTGCGGGAGGAGTTCAGCCTGCAGGCCCTTACCTTGCCATTGCCACGATTGACCTTCTTCACGGCCTCTGCCATCAGAACAGGCCCTTCCTCCCCGCCTTTCAGCTTCTGCAGCTTGGGGTTCCCTTGCAGCCCAATGTAGTCACCACAGAATGGAATGGGGACACTGAGAACACATGGGAGGTGTGCAGCGGGACAAGGCCCACAGGCCTCTTCCCCACCCCCAGAGTTCCCATCCTAGTCCTCCCGGGCCCTTCCCCCACGTCCACGTATCCTCTGTCAGTGTCCACAGAGCACAGTCCAGGACCAAGACACCAGCACCACCTGGGGAGTTGTTAGAAAGGCAAATTTTGGTCCCCACCCCAAGACCTGCTGGATCAGAGACTCTGAGGAGGGACACAGCACCTGGGGGTAACAATCCTGCCAGGTGATTCTAAGGCACGCTCAAGTTTGAGAACTGCTGCTTGATGGAACTGGCTGTGCAGGGTCTGGGAGGCCCTCACCTCTGGGGATATGAAGCCTTCTTGCCCTTGAACAGTTCACTGGCACAGAGCTTTTCCCTCAGGATCTCTACCTGCTTCGGGGACAGCTGATCCCGGAACTTCTTGCACTGTGAGGAAGGAGGGACAGGAGCTAAAATCATAGAGTGGGAGGGCAGGGCTGGGGAGGGAGGTGAGAAATATTGACTAGAAGACACTAGGAAAGGAGAGAGACTGAGGAAAAAGGACAGGCACTAGACACCTCAGGGAGAGGCTGGGGCTGGAGGACCATTGAGGAGGGGTGCGAGAACCGAGGGAGGCTAGGGGAGGGAATGGACACCATCAAATAAAAGCACCAGGAGGGCTCTATGCTCAGCTCTCAGGGCAAGGCTTAGCCCCAGACAGGTGCTCAATAAGCATTTCCTGAATAAAAGAACAAATTACTTTATGCTAAGTGAAATAAGCCAGACAAAAAAGGACAAATATTATATGATTCCCACTTATATGAGGCACCTGGAAAAGTGAAATTCATAGAAACAGAAAGTAGATTATAAGATATCAGGGGCTACGGGAATGGGAGAATAGGGGGTTATTGCTTAATGGGTACAGAGTTTCAGTCTGGGGTGATGAAAAACACATATGGAGATGGATGGCAGTGATGGCTGCAGAACAATATGAATGTCGCTCATGCCACTGAACTATACACTTAAACACCGTTAAAATGGTAGATTGTATGTTATGTATATTTTACCACAATTTTTTTAAATAGGAAAAAAATAGAAGAGGGAGGCAAAAGAGGAAAATCGGGGGAGGGAAAAAAAAAGATGAAATGAGAGGAGGGGTGCCTAGGCTCCACTTGCCTTCCACTGGTAGAAGAGCTGCCGCAGCTCCTGATTTGTTGTGCTGAGGCACTTGTATGGGGTGGCTGGCCATGTCTTGTCCAAGACGTTTGTGGATGGCAAATTGTTCTTCAGCCCCAGTAGGAATTTCTGTACCTAGTTTGGGAGCAGGGGGATTGGGAGTGGAGTGATGAGAAGAAACACTTCCTGACAGGCAAACTGGCACCCAGATCCTGCCACTTCAAAGGAGGAAGTTAACCCACAGTGAGAAGCAAGGGGTGGAGCTGAAGAGATGGAAGGGAGTCACCTCCTGGATCTTTTTCAGCATGAGGTGCAGGCTTGAGGCCGGGAGGTAAGAGCATGAATAGGAGACTGGAGGGAGAGAAGGATTAGTTCCAACCAGAGACCTGCTACCCAGGGCAGTGAGGTAAAAGGAACCAATATGAAAGCTGGTCTCAAAGTTTTGCTCCTGTAGCTTTCTATTCCTTCTGCTCACAATTGCCTACAGGTGGCAGCCACTGTCTGTGTCAGCTGTTGGCTAGGTACCAAATTTCCCCTCCTCTCAAATCAGTCAAGTCCAAACATGTCAGCCTCCATTCAAAGGAAGAAGGAGCAAATAAAGAAGCAAAGGAGAAAGAGCAAATGAATTCAGGGAGACAATGAAGAGGCCCAGAGCTTCAGAGCCCCCATTCCTGTCTTAAGCTGAGGGATCCAGACCCTCGAACAACAAAGAGGGGCTGTAAGCAAATGTGTCTCATGTCTGAATGAGCAATAGTCAGGGTCCTAACCACGGTCAAAAATCCAATCAGCGGACGTCAGTTACAATTTGCTCCAGCCTCTGTCCAAGATCCCATGCTCTTCCTCCTTCTCTCTGGCCTTTCCCAAGGTTTCACTGGAAGTGCTTTTCTCTCCTGGGTTTCCTCCCTGACACTTAGAGCCCAGCCTCTTGTCGCAGGACCCCTGCATTCCCTGGGCACACCACCCGGACAAGACTCTTTCCCATGCCCCTACCCAGCCCATGCATGATCACTCTGTGCCTTAGCTCTCGATGCTCTCTTGACTCAACTCTGCCAACCTGGGAGATCAGCTCAAAGCCCTCCCTGATTCCCCAAGCCCCGGATTGCCTCTCCTTTCTTTGAAACCCCATAGCAATTTGCCTACACTTGTCTTTGTACTATAGTTATTTGCATGGAAAACAGCTCCCTTTTCTAGACACTGAGTCCTTATAAGACAGGATCCCAGGTCTCACATTTTTTTCACTAGTCAACATTTATTGAGTGTTTACTTAGTGCCTGGCACTGTTCTAGGTATTGGGACATAACAGTGAACAAAGTCTTCATTTTCACTGGACTTACATTCTACTGTAGGGTGGAGAAGGGGACCAACTACACAAGCAAATAAATATATAGTGTGATGTCAGATAATGGCATCTGCTGTGATGCAAAGAAGTAGATGCTGAGGCAGGAATGAGTGGCAGCATATTCCAGAGACATTAAAAAGCCAGGGTGAGCAAAAATTAGCCAGGCATGGTGGCGCCTGCCTGTAATCCCAGCTACTCTAGAGGCTGAGACAGGAGAATCGCTTGAACCCGGGAGGCGGAGGTTGCAGCAAGCCAAGATCGCACCACTGCACTCCAGCCTGGGTGACAGAGCAAGACTCTGTCTAAAAAAGAAAAAAAAAAGGGTGGCCAGAATCACTTGAGCAGGAAGAGAGAGGATCAGAACAGGTCAGGGCAGATCATGATGGGCCCTGTAGGCTGTGGTAAGGAGTGAAATGGAACACCATTGGAGAATTTATACAGAAGAATAGCATAATATGATGTTTTAAAAATTCAATATAGCTCATTATTTTGAAAGTTTTTTTAACTTACAGAAAAGTTGAAATAAGATACAATTAACATCTGTATACTGTATGTTCCTCATCTAAATGCACCAACTGATAATGTTAACACCTTGCACTATCTGTGTGCTCTAACACACACACGTGTGCATATAAATACATGCATATACACATTTACACAAATCCTTGCTACCCTACCATCCTAAAGTAGGTTATAGATATCATGACATTTTACCCTAAAACGTCAGCATGCCTCTCCCAAGAACTGGAACATTCTCTTACACAATCATAACTCCATCACCACACCTAAGAAAATCAACATCACTCATCCAACAGCGATCCATTCTCAGATTTCTCTGCATGTCCTTTATAAACTTCTAAACATGTCCTCTGAAGCTTTATTTTTCCTTTTCCAGGATCCAATCAAGCTTCATCCGTGGCAACTGACTCTTTAGTCTCCCCCAATCTAGAACAAGGATTCTTAAGTTTTTGTTTTTGCCTCTTTTTTTGAGACAGCGTTTTGCTCTGTTGCCCAGGCTGAAGTGCAGTGTCACCATCACAGCTCACTGCAGCCTTGCCCCCCCGCCCCGCCCCAGGCTCAAGCGATCCTCCCACCTCAGCCTTCCAAGTGGCTGGGACTACAGGTACGAGCCACCACACCCACCTAATTTTAAAATTTTTTTTGTAGAGTCTAGGTCTCACTATGTTGCCCAGACTGGTCACAAATTCCTGAGCTCAAGCAATATTCCTGCCTCAGCCTCCCAAAGTGCTAGGATTACAGGAGTGAGTCACCTTGCCTGGCCAAGGTTTTACATCCCATAGAGCACCTAGCAACCTGTTTGTTTATGGCACAGAATTACTGAAGATATAAAAAATGACTTGATTTTTGGCACTTCCAAATGTCTGGAATTTTTATGAAAATGTTTTACTAAGATATCAGGTTAAAAAATTAAAATAGAAAGAGGCAGAATACATAGTATATTGCTGTTAACTGCAGGAACTATCCAAGCTCATTGTAGCTTCCACTGCAGGTCTAGTGGGTTTGGTGGGTTTGGGATCTGGGCCTGTGAAGGCCTCCAAGACTGGAGTCCCCAGTCCCTAGTCTGATTTTATTTATTAATAATTCAACAAACATGCCTAAGCATCTGTCATAATCCCCTTTGTTCCAATTAATGTGGAGCCTCTGAAGGCTTTCTTCTTTTTATTGTTTTTTCTAGATCTAGAAAGTTCTGCCCTTTCCTATGCAGCCCTCCTGCCCCCAGGTCTGCCTAGGGCCATGGGTTGCCCAAGCCTCTATTGATGAGGGGCAGTCTTAGGCAGTGGTTAAAAGCTCTAGAGTCAAATAGTTTGTAACCCAGCTTTACCACTTACAGCTGTGGAACCCCCGGCAAGTTATTCAACCTCTCTGAGCCTTGGCTTTTTAACTATAAAATGGGAGAAAGAAAAGAGCCTACCTCACAGGGTTATTGAAAGTATTAGAGTTAGTGCATGTAAAGAGCTTAATGCATAGTAGATGTTCAAAAGATAATGGGTAAGGCCTGGTGCAGTGGCTCACACCTGTAATTCTAGCACTTTGGGAGGCCAAGGCGAGTGAATCACTTGAGCTCAGGAGTTTGAGACCAGCCTGGGCAACATGGTGAAACCACATCTTTACCAAAAATACAAAAAATTAGCCAGGCCTGGTGGCATGTGCCTGTGGTCTCAGCTATTGGGGAGGCTGAGGCTGAAGGATGGCTTGAGCCGGGGAGATGGAGGTTGCAGTGAGCCGAGATCATGCTTACTGCATTCCAGCCTGGGCGACAGAGCAAGATTCCATCTCAAAAAAGAAATAGGCTGGGCGCAGTGGCTCACACCTGTAATCCTAGCACTTTGGGAGGCCAAGATGGGCGGGTCACTTGAGGTCAGGAGTTCAAGACCAGCCTGGCCAACATGGTGAAACTCTGTCTCTACTAAAAATACAAAAATTAGCTGGGCATGGTGGTGCGTGCCTGTAATCCCAGCTCAGGAGGCTGAGGCAGGATAATCGCTTGAACCAGGGAGGCAGAGGTTGCAGTGAGCTGAGATCGCGCCATTGTACTCCAGCCTGGGCGACAAGAGTGAAACTCTGTCTCAAAAAGTAAATAAATAAATAAATAAAAATAAAACAAATGATAATGGATACTAGCATTAGTTACAGTCAAGGCAGCGGCAAACTGGAATAGTCAGAAACACTGGGGGAGTCAGTGCCTAGTGCCCGCAGGCTTCTGTGGGGGTGTGATTTATTGAGACCCTGTTCTAAACCCAGCAGCTTCTGGGTTGACAATTAGTAGCTGCCTGACAATATACAGATGAAAGAAAATGAAGAAGAAGGGCAGCCAGAAGATAACAGCAAAATCAGATTACAAGTCTCAGGTGTGTAGCAAGAAGCATGTATGGTGGGAAGGCAGACACTCTGGCACCAGCACAAGAGGTGATCAGGCAACTGAAGAGACCTGGAAGATGGAACTTCCCTGGGAAGGGGAAGAGGACGAGCAAATGAAGGCTCAGGAAGGCAAAAAAGAGGTCCAGAGCTTCAGAGCCCCCATTTGTCTCTTGAGCTGAGGGATCCAGACTCTCAAACAACAAAGAGGGGCTGCAAGCAAACATGTCTTATGTCTGAATGAGCACAGTCAGGGTCCTAACTATGGTCAAAAACCCAATCAGCGGAGGTCAGTTACCAATTTGCTCCAGGCTCTGTCCAAGATCCTATGCTCTTCCTCCTTCTCTCTGGCCTTTCCCAAGGTTCATTGGAAGTACTTCTCCCTCCCTGGTTTCCTCCCTGACACTTCTCAGAAGCACTATTGCTATTTGACTGAAGTCTCCAGAAGTTACTCTTCTCTGTCCCTGTTTTTCTCCCCCTGGGAGCTGCCTGTAAGTTTGAACGTGTAGGCCTTCCAGGTGGGTCTTCCCACCCAGCCTGACCCACGCCCTCCAGAATTAGGATAGGTCCTTCCTGAGATTTACTTTCTGACTTGCTGACAATCGTTTCAGAGGAAGTAGAAGGAAGATACAATTCACCTACTCTCACCCCAACCCTAAAATGGATCTTGGGAGGTTGAGCTAGTTAACGTGTGGATCAATCTTCAATGAGGCTTAGCCTCTTCAACAGTTGTTTAAACATCCAGCCCCAAGCTCTTCACAAGGCTATTTGACCATAGACCAGATGGTGGGTGTGCTGAGATCCCTTCCTGCCACAAGGTTGCCTGGATTGTCCACTCATGCCAAAATGCTATCTGATTCTGCCCCCGAGTCCAAGGCACTGGGGCCTGGTCCCTGCAGGTAGCTGCCCTCTTCTCCTAGGACTTAAATACATGCAGACTGAGAAAACTCTTGGAGGAAAGCTTTGGGTTGCCTCTTCTCAAACCCCTCTCCCAAACCTGTGCCTCCCTGCTCCATCCCTAACATCCACCCTAACCCCTACCACTTACCATGCTCTTGTAGATGAAATCTGCCAAGGTGAGGGCAGCCTCTGACCGGAAATATTTGCGATAATTCTTTCGGGCCTGGCAGAAAAGTACAAGAAAGGAGCCAAAGTGAAGATAGGCAGATTCTAGAAAAGGTTGTACTATTTTTCAGCCACACAAAGACCTGAGTAAGATAAAGAGCTGAGACTGTAGCTGGAAGGAGGAAGTAAAGTCAGACAAGTTGGCAGTGAGGACACTTAGAGCAGAAGGCAAAGTTCTGCTGCCAAGTTAGGCATCTACCCACCCAGACACCTATACAGGTCTCCCCTACAGGCCTCTCACTCCCAGACACCCACCCACACATGGACAGGCTGATACACAGAGATATGGCCTGGGCGCAGGCAGGACTAGCTCTCTGCTGCTCTAGCCAGCAGGTGACACAATCCAGGAGAAACAATGTGAGGAAACCTCTCTTCCACTCTCCATTACCTTCCACCCTCTCACAAAAGCCTGGATCAATAACACGGATGCCTTTATCTTCCCATAGCGTTTCTTTTCCTGTAGAAAACATAGGAGTTGTTAGAAAAATGGCACCTCCTGAGCCACCTTCCATCTTCCCTATTAGAGTGAACAGAGTGGGACTTTGGGGATGACCGTACCATGTTTCCCCGAAACCAAGAGGAGATGAGGATCTGACTCTTTCGCATCAGCTGGTAGTGGGTGCGGCAGCGCCAGCCTCGGTAAATCTTCTGTATGAGTGTGGCCAGCTGCTGGAGTCTCAGGCGCCTCTGTTCTTCGAGGTAGAAAAGCTGTGGAGAGGTGGAAGGGGGTGACAGAGAGACTGACTCAGGGGAACAGTTCTGTCCTCTCCTATACCCCACAGTACTGAGGCTTCCCAACCAGGCCTTATTTGATCATTCCTTTGTCTTCTTAGTTCACTCATTCCTTCATTCAGTAAACAAGTATCTACTTAACTCTAACTTTGTAGTAGGCAGTAAGCTAGATGTTGATCACCCCAAGGGCTCTGCCTCAAGCAAAGGCACTTAGAGCCTTGTAGCACCAAGCTCCCCAGGTTCAGGGCAGTGTAGGAACCCAAGAGTTCAATTCCCAGGGATACAGTTCCTGCAGACAGGAAGCTTCCCATCCACTGGATAGTGATCCATTCCAGGTTATACACGCTCCCTCCCCCTCCAGCCTTTCTCAGGTGGGCTCTCACTCTTCCACCTTCTACCCTCACCAAATGCAAGTGCACTCTCTAACTCACAGTCTTGGGGCTTCTAATGAAGATCTTTGTCTTGCCAAAGGCCAGCTCCCCCGAGGACATGCTCAGCTCCCCCAGGACCTTCTCGACACCTTCCCTATGGAAGCAGATGACAGGAAGCTGCAGAGGGGTATCTCAGGAGAGAGTCATCTTCCACCTTTCCCCTAATCCTTTCAGCCTCCAAGAAGTGATCATTCAATTCATTCCTCAAAGTATCCATTCACCCAGCTTCAGCAGATGTGCACTGCACCTCCAGGTCTCTTCCCCCAGAGATGTTTCCTGCACTGCCCTTTCCTGATGCCCAGTCTCCCCATGGGGTCTTACCGGTCTCCCCCATTCCAGTGAGGCCAGGTGCTCCGGCTCAGCAATCGGTACCTTTCCAGGAAGGGCCCATAACCCTGGCGGTGGGCATAGCCTGCCCGTCGCACCCGCACATTCTCCAGCAGTCCCAGGTACCGAGCCTGGGTTGCCACCAGGTCTGAAGAGAACTGACCTCGCTGCTGATGCTCATTGGGCTTTATGCACCTGGTGGGAGGTGGGGTAAGGCACAGGCTTCAGGAGCTGACACCATTGCCAGTGTAACCCATCATATTCCCTTATGCTGCACACGGTCCACTTCACTGAAAAGTTTCAAAGAAAGCAGACACATTGGCCTCCCCAGTTTCACTCACTTCTATGTATTCCCTACTGAATCTGATGCTCTCCCCCTGTGGGATTCTCAGCTCCTTATCTGACTGTTTTCTGTGAGGAAAGGACCTCTGATATCCTTATTCCAGAAGCACCCCCACATGGACATGTTCTACAGAGCATGGACCCTGTACATGCCATCACATATGTAGCATGTTCCCCTGCATGCCAGCATGTCACCTGATGTAGTTGGGGTTCTTGGAATACAGGTTCTTCATGAGGATGGCCACAGAACTCTTGAACTGGGCCCCAGCAGTCGGGGGGCGTTTGAGAGACACCTGCTTAGGATTGCCCTCAGGAAACAAGGACCGAAGGAGGGGGTGCTGGGCCTTCCACATGGCCTGTGACAGGTCTCGGAAGAGTAGGTCATTATTCTTGTCAATAAAGCTGGTCACATTGTATGTCACCTGTAAAGGAGCAGCTATCCGTTTGGAGACCCCACAACCTTGTCCCAGAACTTGGCCCTCCCAGTCTCATTGTGAAGTATTCCAGACTCTCACCTTCCCCGGGTTCCTCCCCCATTGACTTCAGTCTGGGCCTGAGCCCTAATCTCTGCCCTCCAGCCCTGCCATTTCACCTTGCCCGCATAGTGGCAGATGCGGAAGCAGCTGAGGCCCATGGTGTGGTCATGCTGACGCTGGGCATTCTGGGTGACTTTGCTCTCGTAGTGGCCATGCTTGGAGAAGAGCTGGTTCAGCTTTGCTAGGAAAGTGGAGTCACTGACCACCCCAGGCCGCAGGCACTCCTCATCCAGCATGGCCAGGATACCTTGCTGATTCTGGGTCGGGGGAACAAAAGAAGCCCAACCTAAATCTGGTCCTCCAAGATGTCCACGTTCTCATTGCTGCCCCCTTTCTCCGCTCTTATCTTCTGCCCTCTTTACTGTCCCTACCAAGTGGGGAATCAGGGAGAGAGACAGGGGAAGGATGTTCAGGCAGTCTGGAAGGGGAAGTCCCACAGATAAGAGAATGACAACTCACATGCTCAATGAGCTTACAAATGATGCCATTATCAAAGTAGTCCACCTTTGTCCACGGTATGCCCTGGTCAGGGGAGACAACAAATTACAGGGAACATGTCCAAGACAAGTCTCCAGAAACCTCACCAGATCCAGCCTTTCACCCACCCAACAAAGGACATCAGAAAGCCCCATAGTTCACAGGGGTCCTTGGTACAATTTCTATTTATGTCCCCATCCCTCCAAGGTTGGTGGAGAATTTGTGGGGCGGGTAGACAGACACACGGGAGGAATTGGAGCAGCTGTGAGAGAGGGTGAGACAACGCAGAGATCCCCGTAGGTGGTGTAGGGTGGAGAGGGAAGTGTAACATGTTGAGTGAAGATTAGGATAGAGATTTCCCGTGTGGGAGTGGGGAAGGATCCATGTATATGTGGAACAGCGGCCACACTACTCTGTGCTCTATAAAACCACAGCACGTGAGAGTTTATCGTCAAACAACAAGGCTAATTTGATACATCTTCAAAGATCTATATCAGTGATTCTCAAACTTGAGTGTGCAGCACAATCACCTGGAGGGCTGTTAAAATACAGATTTCTGGGTCCCACTCCCCAAGTTTCTGATTCAACAGGTCTGGGATGTGGGCCTGGAATCTGCATTTCCAACATGTTTCCAGGTGATTTTGATGCTGCTGGTCCAGGACTACCCTTTAGGAACCACTTTATCTACATGAGACTTTGAGACTATATAATGTTTTGAAAAGCAAGAATGGTACAAAAGCAGAAGACCCAAAGATAATCGTTCTCTACTTTAGGGACTTGCTGGGCATCAGGCCTACAGACAGGATAGCTCCTGATCCCACCCAAGGGTCAGACGCTCCAGGCTGGGACATTTTCAGGTATGGCTGGGAAGCATAGGTCTTTCTTTCCTCCCTCTATCACAGGTCTTTAGAGAAAACAAAATTAAATTAAGTTGCCTCCCACTTCATCCCCCAAATACCTTCCCCAACCAGTTAAAGGAATTATGATATTCTTAAAATACTGTGTTGCTGTAAAAAAGCATCCTCACATACTGATATGGAAAGATCTCGTTACGTGATGACAATAAGGTACAGAACAGAGTGTATTTACTGCCATTTGTATAGATTTTGTGGGGAAATATATTTACAAATTTGCTTGCATATGCGTAAGAGACTTCTGGAAGGAGGCCCATGTTGGTTGCCTCTGGGTGGGGAGGAGAACTAGGAGGCTAGGGGCAGAAGTAGGAGGGAAACTTTCCTTATATACTTTCTAAGCTTTTTGAATTTTGAAGCATGGGAATGTATTATGTATTTGATCATTTAAATCGTTAAAATTAAAACATACAAAACAACTAAAAAAACTTTTTCACACATTGTGACCACATTGCCTGAAATTCTGTTACAACCTATTCCTGAGAGCTCACAAGGGAACATCCCTAGGAGGGTTTTGATGAGTGAGACTCTCAGGCATTCACACTTTGAAGGTAATGAGCTCAATCAGAGAGCTTTTCTAACACCTAGCCATAGAAATTGGAGCCATGGGGCACTTCTGGTGAGCAAGTCTGGGATCATGGTGTTACAAGAAAGGACAGCAACCGTAGCTAGGGCCCGGGGGAGACCAAGGACTCTGAGATGTTAGAGAAGGGCACAGAAAGAGATGTGGTTGGGCCAAGCCCAGGAGAAATGTCCTTTTTATATTTGGTTCACAGTCTGCCATAGGCCAAGCACAGCTGTCACTTCCCTCTTGTCAGGACTTTCCACACATGTACCCTGGGAGGCCAAGGAAATGAAGAATGGAGAGCAGAGGATTAGGGCTACTTGGTACTGTTGGAATTATCTACTATGCAAGGGAAACATTTTATCCTCTGTGTTCCCATCTGGGGACGATGTAGAGGAAATTGTGATCAAGGAGAAAGGAAGCTCTGGCATATGCCTAGAAGTTGTTTAAGAGGGGGAAGTAGAAAAGACTTGGTTTACTTCTCTCTTATATTCCTCTTGCTCTTCTTTCAGGGTCATCTCTATGAACACCTGCTGCAGCTTCTCATTGCAGTAGTTGATCACAAATTGCTCAAAGCTATTATCCTGAGAAAGGGAGCACAGGTTAGAGAGCTCACTCCAAGACTGTTTCTCCCTCTCAGTCCTACCTCCCCTCCCTCACATCCCCCCTGTGAGCCTGTCCACCTCTAATCCTAGGGGAGCAGAGTGCTGAGGTGAGACATTCTCACCTCTAATATCTCAAAACCGTAGATATCAAGGACTCCCATTACCTTCTTCTTTTCCCCGATGCCCACCTGAAGAGGAGAGAAAGAGAAATCTGAGGACAGGCCCCCTCTGCACACCAGGCCAGGTCCTTCTGCAGCGGATGGGGTTGGAGTAGGGGGCAAACAGAACTAGCAGGAGCTTTGCCAAACTGGAAAGGAATTGTGATTTTACTCTCCCTCCTCCACACACTAGAGAACAAGCAAAGAGGGAGGAAAGGAGGAAAAGGAAGATACAGATAGATTCCAGGATGGTGCTCCGATGGTACCAGGTAGAAAGACAATAAAACCTCTCAGGACAATAACCATCTCTTAGATTTGTAGAGCATTTTACAAAAGATTCCATGTCTTTATTTATCATAACCTTATAAGGTATTATTGTTCCCATTTTACAGATGAAAAAGTCAAATTTCAGAAGGATAGGTACTTACCAAGCCTCGACTCAAATTCCTTCTTATTCTACTACCTTTCAGTAATAGCTTCTAAATAGATGGCACTTCCATGTGGATAATTTGTTAATAACAGCTTTGCTGAATATAATTCACATACCACGTACAATTCAGTGGCTTTTTAGTATATTCAAAAGGTTGTACAACCATCACCACTACCTAATTTCAGAAAATTTTCGTCACCCCACAAAAGAAATCCTATACCCATTATTAGTCACTCCCCATACCCCTCTCCCACCAGCCCTTGGCAGTCATTGATCTACTTCCCATCTCTATGAATTTGCCTATTCTGGACATTTCATATGAATGCAATCAAATAAAATGTGGTCTTTTGTGACTAGCTTCTTTCACTCAGCATAATGTTTTCAAGGCTCATCAATCTTGAAGCATGTATCAGTACTTCATTCTTTTTATGGACAAATAACATTCTTTTGTACAGATATACCACATTTTGTTTATCTCTTCATCAGCTGATGGACATTTGGGCTGTTTCTACTTTTTGACTATTACAAATAAGGCTTCTATGAACATTTGTGCACAAATTTTAGTGAAGACGTCTAATTTCAGTTCTCTTGGGTATATACCTAGGAGTGGGAATTGTGGTATCATATGGTAACTATTTACATAATTTATCTGATCCTCATTAAACCCTGTGAAGCAGGTAGGAATGCATTAGTGTTTCTTAAATAGTTTTTTATTTAACTTATTTTTTTTTTCATAAAATATAGAGTTGGGGGTCTCACTATATTGCCCAGACTGGTCTTGAACTACTGAGCTCAAGCGATCCTCCCACCTCAGCCTCCCAAAGTCCTGGGATTACACGCATGGGCCACCACACCCAGCATATTAGTGTTTCTTAGTGGGCATTTCCAAATCAGGACACTGAGGCCCAGAACCTTTGTGAAATTGAAAGTCCACATGACTTTTTACTTAATTGAAAGTCCACATGACTTTCAATTAAGTAAGTAGATGATAGATCCAGATTGTCTAACTCAAAAGCCAGTGATGTTTCCATGACAACACACTGTTGGAAGGAACTGTACCCTCCCCATCATCCTCCCTACTCTGCTCATCTCAGAAACGAAAGTATAGGGCTGGTGACAGGGCAGGAAGGTGAGGCAGACAGGAAAGCATGGAGAAAAGAGAGCGGCCACTTGCCTTGATGCTCTCATTGATTCGATTCACTATCCAGTCGAAGAGGCGGCTGTAGATGTTCTTAGCCAGGGCGTCCCGAGCATACTGAGCCTGTGGGTGAGGCCCAGCTGATTAGGGTGGCACCACAGAACAGGGTCAAAACAGCCCCCTCCACTCCAGTGAGCTCCTTACCTGCATAACATTCAGTGCAGTGACCACCTTTTCCTTGGCTGTTTCCATGGTCCTCGAGCACAAAGCTCTCTCTACTTCTTCTGAATTCAAGCCCACCATCTCCCCAATCTCCCGAACACCTGGGGTAATAAGAAAGTACAGCATGTCCTTAGAGGCAGCTTTCTCTCAGGGGAGGGAGTGCGATCTGATAAGTGAAACTGCCTGAGACACTGGTGTCCTGGGGTCTCACTGGAGAAGTCATTGCAGCCAACCCAGAACATGGCCCTGGAGGAATCTCAGGGAGTTGGGGGACAGGAGAAAGGGGATCTGGGCATTTTGCATGTATCATCCACTTTAATATGAGAATCTCCTGAATTAGGTGTGATTATCCTCATTCTGCAGAAGAATCAACTCAGACTCAGAGAATTTCCAGACCTAGATATATCAAATTTCAAAAGCTCATTTCCAACATGCTTCATCGGGAGTTCTCAGTGAGTCTGTTTAGGGGAGAACTCAGGAGTGGGATGAGTGGGACTGCATCAGGGTGAGATCAATTATGCTAGAGATGGTAGAAGGACACGACTTGCAGTAGGAGATTCAGGATCTAGGTAGGGGCTCCAGCAGGCTGGGATGCAGACCTCTCCCATCACGGATGCCACTTGCTGGTATCCCATTGGCCTGGAACTCATCAGCCACCAACACGTTCCCCAGCTTTAGCACCATGGATGTCACCTCTAGCACTTGTCGAATCTCCTCCTCCGAGAACCCAATCACTGTCATTGCACTCTTAGGCAGAAAGCAGAAATCAAAAGCTGAATTGTTTGTGCCAGTCCAATGTGAATAGAGGATGACCTAAGGGCCCAAGCCTGCCCACCCTGGGCACCCACCTGTACAGCCCTGAAGCTGGAGGCGTCATCCATGCCATCCACTCTGGATACTTCATGATTCAGATAGGCATAGCCAGTTGTATCCCGCTCAAGCTTCAGGGCCTCTGGGAGGGCCAGTGTTGGGGAAGAGGGTTAGTACCCAGGCTCTCTGGAGCCCTCCAGCCTTGACATCTCACAGCCCTTGCCCTAATGGATTCATTCATTTATTCAAAGGAGTCATTTTTGTTTTGGTTTCTTCCCCTGCCTCCTTTGTTTTGGGATCATTAATTCCTGTGATGATAGACTAATTTTTGCTGTTGTTGAGACAGGGTCTCACTCTGTCACACAGGCTGGAGGGCAGTGGTGCGATCTCAGCTCACTGCAAGCTCCACCTCCCAGGTTCAAGTGATTCTCATGCCTCAGCCTCCTGTGTAGCTGGGACTATGGGTGCATGCCACCACGCCTGGCTAATTTTGGTATTTTTAGTAGAGATGGGGTTTCTCCATGTTGGCCAGGCTGGTCTTGACTCCTGCACTCAAGCAATCCACCCGCCTCGGCCTCTCAAAGTGCTGGGATTACAGGCATGAGTCACTCGGCCTAACAGACTAAATTTTTAAATACACTTTTAAGTAGTGTTTAGGGTTTTGATGCTCATATTGATTGGGTTTTCCCCCAACTTTTATGAAACAAAACCCTCATTTTACTCTTCTCCCTACCCTCAGGGTTCTAAACAATAAAAATAAACAAGCAACCCTTCCATCCTACGCAGGTGCCTCTGGAGGGTGAAGGTAAGGGGAGAAGGGTAAGCGCATATCTCCTGCCTGCCCCCAGCCTCAACTCTTGGCATGGGTTGCTCATTCATTGTTTGAACACCAAACACCAATAAAGTGGCAGGTAGCATGTTCCCTGACCCTGACACCTGTTCTGAAAAGTTTTCTCTGATGCTGAGGGCCTGAGCCAAATGGCTGTCTTGCATTCCCCACTGGTGAATCTACATCCCAGCCCATATCATATGGGCTAGGTTTTGTTTTTTTCTGTCTCTCCCACAAATGAGCAACTTGTGCGTTGGGACTGTGTTTCTCATCTCCATATTCTGTGTGCCTTTCTGGCATGCAGGAAATTTTCTCTTTTTAATAAATGAATCAAGTGAATGATCAAAGCTGTTTCCCTAGGATGGGAGGGATTCGGTTAATCATGGAGTTTGAGGGATGTCAATTATCTGGTATGCAAATGACCTGAGAATCAGGGAGTATCCCTCAAACTATAGTCTAATGGCAGCTCCCCCAGCACACAAAGTTTGAAACAAGAGTCTGCTAAGGAGGGGTATATGGAGGGAGAATGAGTCAGAAAGTCTGGGGATGATGATACCTGGGAGACCTCATCTAGAGTTGATTTAAACCAATAGATGACAGACCAACCAGAACAAGACACTAATGCCTATGATGCAGACAAGTTGAACATAACCAAAACTATTAAGCCAGGAAAGAGCATGAGATCTGCAGGGGTTCCTAAAGATCATAGAGATCTCCAAGAGTGGAAAAGGAGATAGCACAGGTCTAGCATAGAATCACCAGAAACCAAAGAGACATTCTTGGGGGCCAGACACCCACAGTGCTCACAGCCAAAGGGGAGATTGGGAGAAAAACTCCAGTAGGGCTTAAAGTCCACCAGACACTCCAGTGATGCCCACCCAGAGCCACTTCAGGCAAGTCCAGCATCCGGGCTGTGATGGACCCTTCCCCAGGCCAAGCCAAGGGGCTCTAGGTCTTCTGCTCTTATAGCCAGCTGCACAGGCCTGATGGCCCTGATCACACCATATTACAATGGATCTGCTCACACACCTGTTATCCCTAGAAGACTGTAAGTTCTTCGAGGACAGGGTCACGTCTTACTCAACTCTGTATTCCTAGAGGTTAGCAAAATATTTGATCATAGGTGTTCAAGAGATGTTGAACGAATGAATGAATGAATGAATGAGTGAATGAATGAATGAAAAGAAAATCAAGAACAGGGTCCTAGGTAAGGCAGATGTAGACCCAGGACAGCTTCAACTAGAGTTCACTGAAAGTTCCTGAACACTTACAACATTCTGCCTGCTTCCCTGCTTTAATTAAATCCCCTTAAGTTGAAGGTAGGAAGGAAAGTAGATGGATATAAGTGTTTTATATTTGAAGCCAACTCAGGGAAAGCAGAACCCAGGCAGGAAAGAGGAACGAGAACAGTGAAGAGGCAAGAAGGCATATCCCTGGCAATAAAACCCCAGAAAAGGAAGAGAACACAGGGGTAAAGGAATTTGTTCTCAACAATGAGTAGGTGAGGCTGAGAATGGGAAATGCAGCAAGGAAAATCTGGGAGGCTCAAGGGAAGAGGGCTGTAGGGGCCCAGAGGGAACAGGGGTTCTGGGACTGAATGGGGGTTGGGGACTTTGCCATGTGTCACTCATGAGGACACTTTCCCCATGCAGGCACATACTCAGCAGCTGTGCATCTGCTCCAGCCAGCAGCTGATAGAAGATGTGGAAGTTCCTTTCTCCTTTGAGCTGCTTCACTACTCGGGATTTCTCAAGCAGATCTGGCAGAGAATTAGAAAAATAACATCCTGAGGGCCTGGGAGATGCCATAGCTTCCCTCTAACTCTGCCCCCATTGCCGGCATTCCTAGTGGTTGGGAAGTCTCCTTGACATCTAACATTCTGCCTTTCTACAGGAACAGATTAGCAGAAAGGGCCATGGGAGGCAGGTGGAAGACAGGTGAGTGGAATTGGGGAGACACATACAGTTTGTGATGACACCACCGAGGGGGGATCCCTTGAAGTCAAATTCAATATCCATGTATTTTCCCTTCAGAGAGAGACCAGAGAAAGAGAGAGACTTAGCTTCTTCCTCTTCTCACTACCCTGCCTGGGAGGGGTCTGTGCCACATTCCTCCCTCTCAAGCCCCCACATCCTCTCCTCCCAGGTGGGGAGACATTTACTCACAAATCGGGAAGAATTGTTGTTGCGAATGGTCTTGGCATTGCCAAAAGCTACAGAGATGAGGAGGGGAGAAGTGAAACTCTAGAGAAGGGAAAGGAGGAAGGGCTTCCAGTCCTCATGACAATCTCAGATTTTTCTGGGCTGAACAAGAGAGGTGATTTTGCAGCACTGGGGAAGAGGGTCTAGGGCTCAGTGATTCCGGGGGTTAGATGGAGGGTGGAGAGGGCAGACAGCAGAATTCTCACCCTCCAGCACTGGGTTAGACTGCAGCAGCTGCTCCTTCACAGAGTTCACCTGCTCTCCTTTCCCACAGACGGCAGCCACATAGGACATCACTAGCTTGCTGGCCTCTGTGCAGGAGAAACACTCTCGTGGGTCCCCACCTAGGACTAGCCCATCCCCCCACCTCCTTAACTTCCTTCACCCCAGTGCCTCACCACCCCTTGGAGTCAGAAAAAGTGGAAAGGAAGTTCTGTGGGGTGGAGGGTCAGGTCTAGGTCTGGCTTGCAAAGAGACAAGGAGGCAGTTCCAGAGGTGACTCCATGTGTTCCCCCAGCCAGGGGCCTCACCAGTCTTCCCTGATCCACTCTCGCCTGTGATGAGGATACACTGGTCTCGGTCCCTGTCCCTCAGTGACTGGTATGCCACATTTGCCAACGCGTAGCTTGTGGGGAGGAAGTGGGCAATGACTATTGTGCAACCAGTTCAAGACACCATCTTTCACTCAATCTCCAGCACGCAGGTTCATCCACTCTCTCTACTTGGAGCAGACTGGGCAAGATGTGACAGGCCTTGGAAGGGGCCTCCAAAAGGCCAGGGAAAGAAGGGGCAGCTGGAGAAGCCCCTTCAGGGGAAGGGACAAAGGAAATTAGGATGACTCAGTGTCAAGAAGCTGGGGCCCTGTCAGCCTTCCCTTGGTCCCCCTACTCACATATGGGGCTTCAGCTCATAGAAAGTATAGTCTTGATATTTGGCAATGAACTCTGGCCCATAGATGGGAAGCTGTTGATAGGGATTCACCGAGATCACCACATTCCCAATGTAGGTCTGGAGCCAGGAAGAAGGTGAAGGGAATGAGCTTGAGGGTGAGGTGGGAGCCTATGACCTCTCCAGCCACATATCCACAGCCAGAGGCACCCATATGACACTCACATAAATCTCCTTGTTTTCATAGCGAAGCTGAAGATTCTTGAGCAGTGACTCCTCCACCAAGGGTTCCAGGAGGACAAGATCCTCCACCCCCACAGAACCTTCCAGGAGAGGCATGTCCAGAGGGGCCACTGATCCTGGGGATAAGGGGCACAGTTTGCTGATGTCCACTCAGCTTTAGGGGCCAGTAACTGTTTGAGGGGAGGATGGCAGAAGGACCAAAAGAGCCTTCCTCTCTTCCTACCCTGGCCCTAAAGAGAGCCCCCAACCTAGGAGAGGCCTCTGGACCAGCCCAAGCTAACTAGGGAGGCCGAAACTCTCAGCAGGAGGTGGGGGGGATCCTCTGCTGCCTGGGTTACAGTTGGTGGGGGTGGGGCAGGGGTGGGACAGGAACACCTTCCTCTGACCACCAGGGGAAGGCAGGCACCCAGTGGGCTACAACTGGGGAAGCACAGTTGTGACTGAAGGAGAGAGGGCTGAGGAGGAAAGTGTAAGCAAAGACTTGTGCTGCCGCCAGGTACAGAAAGCCCTCTCTCTCCTACAATGGGCCCTGGCCAGGGTCCAGACTCCCCATCTCCCCCCAGTGCTTCTTCTCAACACCTTACCTCTCACAGCCCCTATTAAAGACACCCAACCTACCCATATCCATTTCAGAAGTTCTTCCAAAGGTCTCTCCTTCCCTGTCATTGCTACAGTGAGCTTCATTTTTAAAATGGGAACTGGACAAGGCAGAATTATAGAGGATAGAGGCAGGATTCCTCCATAAGAGACTGGAATTTCCCAAAGAAAATGAAAGTGGGGTTTGCTTCCCCAACAAACAGGCAGTTGTCAGGACCTCTGGATGTGCTACATGTCTGTCTCTATTTTTCCATCTCCAGCTTTTACACCCACTCCTGTAAACTTCTGGCATGGACTTTGCCCCAGAGGGACACACCTAGCTTCTTGGGGGAGTGGGCAAAGAGGAGCAGAGTTGGAACTACAGGGAGGGTGGTAGGGCTTGGCCCCCATGCAGTAGGCACATGGCAGGTGTTCCCTAAGGAGGAAACCCGGCCCTCCTCAGTCTTTCCTGTGAGACTGAGTAGGCAGAGTGGCCAGGCACAGGACAGAATTATTAGTACAATGGTCAATGCCACTCCCGAACAGGAATGAAAGAGACACATCCTCCTATGCTATTGCATCTCTGAACCCGGGTGGGGGAGCGGAGGAAGGAGGAATGGAAGTGGGGCAAGAAGGGGCACAGGCTTCCTTCTCCCTTCACTTGGCTTTCCCCAAGCTCTAGGAAAAGAGAGCACTTGTCACTTACCAGAAGGACACAATTGAGGAAGCAATAAGAATATCAATAATAGCAGTCTCTAGGAATCATGCAGCATTTACCACGAACTGGGCAGGGCTCTAAGCACTGTACATAAACTAATTCATTTAGTGCTTACAATATCCCCATGAAATAGATACTATTTTTGTATTTTCTAGATTTTACAAAAAGCTAAGTCTTTAACTTGGCAAGGAAGGGTGAGAAGCAGAAGGTGGGTTGGGAGCAGTCATCTTCTTTGGATTTGGATTTGAAGGGAGTGGGAATGTGACTGGTTGAGGGTGGGGAAGGGTAAAAGGCAACAGGCCCCAGATGGGGCACCCCAAGGTGTTAAAGAGAAGCAGTGACAGGTCAACGCAGGACTCACCCAACACTGGAACTAGGGTATAACTTCACTGTCCTTGGAGAATGGTGGATGAAATCTCAATTTGACAGGAATGGGGCATAGGAGTCCCGGCCCCAGGATGGAGAGGTGGCTTAATGGGAGCTGTCCATGGTGCAAGGAAGCTGGGAAAAAGGCTGCCCTCCTCTTGCCAGTGTCCACTCTTCTGATTTTCCCTTTTGCTGCCTCTTCCAGCCCAGGCTCCCTGTGCCAGTCAAACCAGGAGAGGCCGGAGATGGCTGATCAGCACAAAGTCCAGACTGTTCCTGCTGAGGGTGTGGCTCACTTAACCCTTCACAGGCCTGATGCCCCAGAGGGAGACACTCAAGCTCCCTCTAGGTAGGAAAGGGTATCTGGCTGGCGTTAGCTGAGAGGCTTAACTAAAGGAGGGTTCTTGCTCCATTGTCTCCCAAATTTGGAAATGAAAGCTGGAAGAATGGAATTTATAGCCAAGGAAAATATTTCCCAAAGAGAAGTCAGGAATTTTGTCAAGGACAGGTAGGGCCAAGTGTGGTTGCTCATGCCTATACTCCCAGCACTTTGGGAGGCCAAGGCGGGAGGATCACTTGAGCCCAGGAGTTCGAGACCAGCCTAGGCAACATGGCAAGACACGTCTTTACAAAGAGTGTCTTCCTAGCAAAAAAAACAGTACCTCCCTCATACCTACTCTTCCTATCTTATCAGGAGTCAGGGGATGTTAATGAGATTACTTGGAGAGCTAAGCAGACAAAATCCCCAAATTCTTCTCCACTTCCCTTCCCCCATGAATCAGACCCTATCATAGAGACCCAAAGATTAAAGTGATTAGTAATAATACCTCACATGTGTATAGATGTCCCCGTTTCATTGAACTCCCCCCTGCATTGCCTCACTGAATAGCACCACCCTGAGGAAGGCAATACAGATACTCCATTAAAATGGAAAACTAGGGACAAACACCAGACTCAGAGAGGTTACACAATGTGCTCACAGTTCCATGCTAGTGCATGGCAGAACCAGGAACAGAATGCAGCTCCCTAAGTTTGCCATAAGTTGCAGACCAAGTTCTGAAGTTTCTAATTTTAATTCGTCAGCACTAGGATACTGAGTAAGACCCTAAGCTGCTGTAATAGCTCCCTCTGATAGATAAGAAGTACCCCTTCATCCAGCCAGGAAAATTCCTGAAAACAGCAAGCCCCCTCTGCCTACCATCCTCTCTCCCAGGCATGCAGAAAGAACAAATTAGGTAATTATAGACACTTAACTGAAGAGAGACTTGATTCTCCAACTCTCAGCTATGGCTGCTTGGTGCAAGGTCCAAACTCTATTGCTCTCACAGAAGCACTCTGCATAAGCCCGGCCCATCAGCAGTTCTATTATCAACCTGCCTTTACATAATTTATTGATCTACTACATATATTTGAAGGTGGAGGGGGGCAAGGAAAAGAGAGAAAGCTGAGTGGAAGTGACATCAAAACATAATGCTACGTGTAAGTGGAGCAGTATCCATGTCCTAGAGGCAGAAGTGACAAATATCACCTATTTACCAGTGGAGGAAACAGATCTAGAGTGAGAAAACCACTTTTCCAGGGTCACACCACTGCAAACCTGGCAGAGCTGGCACCAAAACCCAAGTCTCATGTTCTCTAGGCCAGGAATCTGCAGCCATCTGGGGTTTACCTGCATGTCCACCCATTCAGTCAACTGAGTGCCTACTACGTGCTTACTCATGAGAAAAGTGACTCTAAAATGAGACAGCACTCTCAGGTGTAAGAACAATGACATGAACATCACAGCTAGGGTAACCAACTGTACTGATCTGCCTGTGGGACACAGCGGGGTTCTCTGGACATGGGAATTTGAGTGTTAAAACTAGGACAGTCCCAGGCAAACTGGAGCCAGTGGGTCACCCTAAATTAACAAGATATGAAATATACATCCAAGTCAGCTGGGATTTTCTAATCTCCTGCTTTATAGGCAAAACTGAAGCAACCAGAGCTTATTAGTCTTCCTCTACTTTGACTCCTAAATCACCTTCCTTTTTCCCCCATTAACATTTCTAGACCATGGAAGGGGCAAGAGGGAACTTTTTGGGGTTACAGAAATGGTCTATATCCTGATTGTGGTAGTGGTTATACAACTGTCTCCATTTGTCAAAACTCAGCAAATTTGTACACTTAAAACTGGCAAATTATATTGTTATGTAAATTGTACTTCAATAAAACTGGCAAAAAAAAAAAAAAATTCTAGGCTGGGTGCGGTGGCTCATGCCTGTAATCCTAACACTTTGGAAGGCCGAGGCGGGCCGATCACTTCAGGCCAGGAGCTCGAAACCAGCCTGGCCAACATGGTGGAACCCCGTCTCTACTAAAAATACAAAAAAGATTAGCCGGGCATGGTCGCGGGTGCCTGTAATCCCAGCTACTCAGGAGACTGAGGCAGGAGAATCGCTTGAACCCGGGTGGTGGAAGTTGCAGTGAGCCGAGATCACGCCATTGCACTCCAGCCTGGACAACAAGAGCAAAACTCCGTCTCAAAAAAAAAAAAAAAAATCCCAATCATTTGGTGCTGATTTCTGACAAATTGGGAGGGCAGCAATCTGATTAAGCCAATTCACTCATTAATCTTCCCACAGGTATTAACTTCTAAAAAGATGTTACACAATAAAAAGGCAGGTATTTTCAGATATGGTGAGGAAGACATTTGGTGGTACAGGGTCTTCTTGACTCTCATAAACTATCTGGTATTAATAACATTTATCATACTTAGACTGGACTAAGATGTGCCAGGCAACAAGCTAAGTGCTTTACATCATTGCTATTCAAAATGAGGTCCACAGACCAGCACCATCTGATCAACTGGGAGCTTACTAGAAATCCATAATCTTTGGGAGGCTGAATTGGGAGGTCTGCTTGAACCCAAGAGTTCCAGGCTGCACTGAGCTATGAGTGTGCCACTGCACTCCACTCCAGCCTGGGCGACAGAGCAAGATCCTCTCTCTTAAAAAAAAAATAAATGCAGATTTTTGGGCACCATTGAAGATTTACTGAATCAGAATCTGCATTTCAACAAGATCCCCAGGTGATTCCCACGCACTTTAAAGTTGAAGAACTGCTTTACACAACTTACCATGTTTTTTTTTTTAAATTATACTTTAAGTTCTAGGGTACATGTGCACAATGTGCAGGGTAGTTACATATGTATACATGTGCCATGTTGGTGTGGTGCACCCAGTAACTCGTCATTTAACATTAGGTATATCTCCTAATGCTATCCCTCCCCCCTCCCCCCACCCCACCACAGGCCCCAATGTGTGATGTTCCCCTTCCTGTGTCCATGTGTTCTCATTGTTCAATTCCCACCTACGAGTGAGAACATGCAGTGTTTGGTTTTTTGTCCTTGCGATAGTTTGCTGAGAATGATGGTTTCCAGCTTCATCCATGTCCCTACAAAGGACATGAACTCATCATTTTTTATGGCTGCATAGTATTCCATGGCATATATGTGTCACATTTTCTTAATCCAGTCTATCATTGTTGGACATTTGGGTTGGTTCCAAGTCTTTGCTATTGTGTACAGTGCCGCAAAAAACATACATGTGCATGTGTCTTTATAGCAGCATGATTTAGAATCCTTTGGGTATATACCCAGTAATGGGATTGCTGGGTCAAATGGTATTTCTAATTCTAGATCCCTGAGGAATCGCCACACTGACTTCCACAATGGTTGAACTAGTTTACAGTCCCACCAACAGTGTAAAAGTGTTCCTATTTCTCCACATCCTCTCCAGCACCTGTTGTTTCCTGACTTTTTAATGATCGCCATTCTAACTGGTGTGAGATGGTATCTCATTGTGGTTTTGATTTGCATTTCTCTGATGGCCAGGAGGGATTAAAGACTTAAATGTTAGACCTAAAACCATAAAAACCCTAGAAGAAAACCTAGGCAATACCATTCAGGACATAGGCATGGGCAAGGACTTCATGTCTAAAACACCAAAAGCAATGGCAACAAAAGCCAAAATTGACAAATGGGATCTAATTAAACTAAAGAGCTTCTGCACAGCAAAATAAACTACCATCAGAGTGAACAGGGAACTTATAGAATGGGAGAAAATTTCTGCAATCTACTCATCTGACAAAGGGCTAACATCCAGAATCTACAATGAACTCAAACAAATTTACAAGAAAAAAACAAAAAACCCCATCAAAAAGTGGGCAAAAGATATGAACAGACACTTCTCAAAAGAAGACATTTATGCAGCCAAAACACACATGAAAAAATGCTCATCATCACTTACCATGTTTTTTTATCCTCACTAAAACTCTATGATGTACATCTAGCAATTATGCTTTAAGTTTTTATTAGTTCAACCATTAACGATCACCTATGTCTCTTATTTACCTAGTGGTAGTTATGGAAGGAAGAGAAAATATGTCATTAGTGTACATTAACATAAATTTACTTATGTTCTACATCCTGTTTTCTTCCTACTTTGCCAACTTTCTGTCTTAAAAAAAATAGACAATGGATTTCCATGTAGTCCAAATAACTGAGATGAACTTTGGGAGGCTGAGGTGGGCAGATCACCTGAGGTCAGGAGTTCAAGACCAGCATGGCCAACATGGTGAAACCCCATCTCTACTTAAAAAATACAAAAACTTAGCCAGGCATGGTGGTGGGGGCCTGTAATCCCAGCTACCCAGGAGGCTGAGGCAGGGAGAATTGCTTTAACCCAGGAGGCAGAGGTTACAGTGAGCCAAGATCCCGCCACTGCACTCCAGCCTGGGTGACAGAGTGAAACTCCATCTCAAAAAACAAAACAAATAATAATAATAATGATAATAAATAGGCAGGGTGCAGTGGCTCATGCCTGTAATCCCAGCACTTTGGGAGGCTGAGGCGGGCAGATCATTTGACATCAGGAGTTCAAGACCAGCCTGGCCAATGTGGTGAAACCCCGTCTCTACTAAAACTACAAAAATTTTCAGGGTGTGGTGGCAGGTGCCTGTAATCCCAGCTACTCGGGAGGCTGAGGCAGGAGAATCACTTGAACCCGGGAAGCAGAGATTGCAGTGAGCCGAGATCATGCCACTGCACTCCAGCCTGGGCAACAGGAAGAGACTGTCTCAAAAAATAATAATAATAATTAATAAATGAGATGAAAAAAGACAGGTACAGAGTTAATATGAATATTACAAAGGATTCCCAGAGCAAAGAAGGTAGCCAATACATAAAATGAAAGGTACCAGACTCCTATGGTAGAAGCTGGGCCTAGACATAATTGAAGTTTTTATTCAATACACATAATGCTCACTACAGCCCTACTCTCTCTTCCACCCTATACAGAGCTCTTGGTAGGGATCCCATAGCTGGAGCCATAGGTCTTCTCCCCATCCCAATGGACAAACAAAAGAGATACTTTATGCCATAAAAAAACAAAAGAACTAAAGTATAATCAGAGTAGTTCCTTGGGCCAAGAATAACCTGTATTTTGCTTTTCTATGAGACAGCGTGGTAGTAAAACCTGCTGCTCCTGCAAGAATACCCCTTAGAGATTTTGCATCCTGGGAAATCATCCAGTCCGAGGATGAAAGTAGACCAGTACAGACTCAGGACAGGAAGGGGTGGCTAAGAAAAAAAGGGAAATCAGTGGCATGCAAAACCATCTCATTAGAAAGATCAAACTGAGGAGTTAATTGCTGATTACCTGAAAACAAGAAATCCAAACAAGAAAATAATGTTCATTAAGAAAGACCACGATGTATCTATAAAACTTTTATTAAAATTGGAATTAGAAACTATACCAAAAACTTTAAAAATACATTAAGACATTGTTCTTTTTTCTTACAGAAAAGAGGGTGAAAATAAGACCCATGGCAAAGAGCCATCCCTGATGTTTGTTCCTTTCAAACATTCATGAACATTTAAATAAAATTACAAATATTTAAATAACCCTAAGGTATTACCCACAGGCTAAAACTTGCCAGTAATTCTTTAGCCCTGCTATTTCAATATCAATTCCACAAACATGGAAAATTATGGTAACTGCAGGCTGTAACAGTTTCTAATATTCACATTACCAACTATTTGTTATGTTGTCATAAGAATGTGCTCATGCTATAGGCAAATTCAGAGGTGATTTCACCATTTTCAAATTATCATCAAGAGTGTGAAAGAGGAAGATGACACACATGTGGGGTGGTATGGAAATCCAAAGCCCCACATTTTGGGAGTCTGTGACCACTCCCATCCGCCACTAAAGCTACGAGTTGGTGTTGGCATGAATCTGCTTTGTTTAGTCCCAGCAGGCTCTGGCTCGTGTCACATAAGGCACCAACATCCTTTTCAAGGTAGTAACCATCTAGAATCAACTCAATTGTAACCTGAATTCGTAAGCTTAAGTCACCAAAAGACATCACTGGGTCATAATTATATAGGTTCCCCTAAAAAAATTAAAAAAAAATCAATTTCTGCTATGTAGAAACAGAAACAAAAGGTTTAGGTGCCTTTGCCTTGTGCAATGGATATTTCATGTTTATTAATTGGTTTCAGTTAATATGTAATATGAAGGCATGATAAATGTGTCAAACTGTTCTCTTGTTTCAGATACAATTCTTGGCATTTCAATATAGGTTATTATCTCATATGTCAGACTTGGGTCCAGAGAATACTAGAAGGACATTTAATTTCCTTTCCTCCTACTTCCTTTCACTACTCAATTCAAAGAAAAGTTATGAGTACACAGCTAGGAACCATTTTTACGTAGGCATCCATCTGAGCCCATCTTGTTTTTTTTTCTAAAACAACAAAAAGACTAAGGACAATTACATAATGTATTCCCAAGCCTTTTATGGATATCAGGGCCTGGGGGGACTATCTGGCCTATTTGGGTTCTTTCATTCACCAAAATTCTATTTTACATGCCAAGGGTTAAAGGGAACACCATCAGTCAAGAGATGGCTGGGCCCTAGAATGGAATCTATTAGCATAAAATGGAACAGTGGGACCCAAAGGGCTATCAGCAAAATTCCCTTTGTAACAGACGTAAAAATCATGAATTTGAGGGGAAAAATAAACTAGTTTTGGTGGGATGCAGTGGCTAACAGGAATTACTTATTAGAAGGTAATGAAGTTGCTAAATTTTCCTTGTTTTTGATCCCTGTGTTCTATTGGTCTCTTGAAGCAATCTGAGTGGGAAAGGAAAGTGAAAGAAATGTTTTATGCCAGCTGCCTCTTGTATTTCCATTAATGGGAGTCACTACATTAATGCTCTACATAATTTGGTCAGACTGATGAGAGGCAATAGATTTCCAATGCTGATGAGATCCAGAGCCCTGGAGCCCATTTATGGCTTGACATTCACCCAGCAAGATGCTGACGTGGCAGCAAACATGGCTCCAATGTCCAGCTTACCTCATAGTTATCCCTTCAATCCTTCTTGACGAGATTGGTCTGAGAGATGAGACTGTACTGAAATCACAAGAGCTATAACTGCCAGAGAAAAATTAAATGGGGTCTTCAAGTAGTGACTGAGCCAGTAAACTAAGTGGCCAAGAGGGAAACAAGAGCAGCTCCTAAAGAAGGTTGAAGTCAAGCAATCTCCGGGTACACAGAGGATCTGAAGCATCTGGGCAGAGCCACAGGCAGGCAGGGCAAGGACACACAGCACACCAGAGCAGCACCGTCCTTCACTGTCTGAGAGCAGCTCTCAGGCTGCAGAACCAATTGCCATCTCCACTGCCTACAGCTCAGGTTTCCAACTACCAAATAGGGAGTAAAAAACAGTTTGATTTTACTCACCTCAAATCTAAACACGGTGGAAAAAAAACTGGTCTAGAGATGGAAACTATATTTCATGGGGGTTTATTAAACAGAGAAAGAGGAGAATCTTTCACAATTTCACAGTGCTTTCTCATTGAAATAAAGACATGATCAGGAAAAGTCACCCTTATAGGCAAGCTATCACCTCCCTAAGTAGGGGAGGCACCAAAATCTCCAGAGAATCCTGAGACCACTTGCACAAGCTGAATTATTTTTTAAAATAAACTTATGCTTAAATATGCTAGGTCTGTTTCTATAAATAAGGTAAAAAAAATAGTATATTTCAGAAGTTTTAATAGTTCTTTGTAGAGAGAGAACATTTTACCATGTACATAATTCACAAGGGTATAAAGGTTTCCCAATGTAAAGTTCCTTTTACCCTTCAACTGTAACCCATAGCATCTGCCCAAATACTGCTCATTTTTCACTTTCTACTATATGTCTCTTTCCTGCCAAATGAGGTAGTTGTCACTTTAGGACAGTTTCAGGCTCTGGAAAACACTGGTAGAAATAATCAACTGCTCAACTGGAGGGCAGTCTCAGAGCTGACCCTTTGGAAGTCTGCAATGGAGCTAGGCCTTTCAAAATTACCACACTAAATGGCTGGTCTAAAGGAGTCATTACGGCTTTTTAAAAAATCATCTGCCTTTTTCCATGATCATGGTGAGCCAGTAAGTCTGGTGCTGTGCTCTTGCCATGACCATCTATCTTCCTGGCTAAGGTAATTACAGATTTTTCCAGGGTATGAGGGTGAAGACCACAAAGAAAAAGAACCAAGTAAATGACAGACACTTGAGAATTTGCTTCCTCACAGATGACACTGCTGGTTTATAAGGGGTACTTAGCAATGGCAAAAGAATCTGAAACTAATGCTACTGCAATAACAGGCAGCATACATCTCAGGTCAGAAACGCAATCATAAATAAGTGTAAGTTCATGGAAACTTGACAGCTGAATGAGCACCCAGAGGCATGAAGATAACCTGGAGCCTATTTCCTGGCAATGCAAATTGTGGCTGCTGCATAACTACAAATTGTGTATCAAGAAACTACATAGTTTCAAGGCTTAAAAATTACCCAGATTTGGGGGAGTATGGGTGGTGAGAAAAGGCTGAAAGGAATGGACAGAACATGTAGACAAAGGAAGGGAAAGGAAAAGGAGACAGTTTCTTGATTTCATAGAAACTGAAAGATACACGACCCAATGACAGGAAAAATGGAGAACTTGTAAAAAGCATCCAAATCCCGTAAACAAGATGACTTCTCCTAGCTAGCAGGAATAATGCTAATCTGAACATACATAGTTCACAGGTAAGGGAACTGACCCTTCCTGAAAGGGCAAAGGCAGGGCAAGGAAGAATGGGAAGAGAAGAATACGAATGTTTAAGATGGAATTGAAAGCTGAATATAATGAAAAGCCCAATACACCTCACCTGCAGAAGAGCCTACAGGCATGTTCCTAAAGGCAAATAGGACTTTCTATCATATGTATGAGAACTAAATTAAAGCTTAAAACAGCAGCTCCTGGGGCTTTAATGGATAATCCATATTAATAAATATGTAGGGGCCTCGGGGGTGTGTCACTCTGGAGCACTTGCTGGTTCTAGAACATGAGTTTGTTACGTTTTTTAAAAGACACCCATTTAAAAAATAAAACAATAAAAATCTATTTTCCTCCCAAAACAGTTAAATCAATAATTATTCTAAAGTCACTGAAATAAAAGCTGGAGTGAAGGAGGCTCAGATTTGTGGATTTCTCTCTGGAAGTTGCATCCTATAGTCTAAAAGCATTCCTGCACTTAACAACAAGTCTTACTTTGGAGAGCCAACCAGTGACAGAAATGCCATGATTGAATCAACTTTCAAAAAGGAGCTAGAATGCCATGCTAGCTGTGGCCATCCAATTTCTCTGGGAACAAAAAAGTGGGCTGTTAGCTTAACCAGTGGGAAGTGAACTACCCAGCATTCACTACTTTATCCACTCTCCTTCCTCAGGGATCCCATAGAGACCTCCCATTTCCAAAGGGAGGCCTTTTTAGGCCTCTTATTTCAGTGGGAGAATTTCTACCCTATCTATCTCATTCTGTTTCAAAGGATTGAAAGCAATTGCACAACACATGCAACATGGACCAAGGCATCAAGCCAGTCCACATAAAGATAACTGACCACTACCTAGGTTAGAAAGTTGTTTTGTGTGATAGCAGGACACCGAGAATATGAGTCCTCCTCCTCAGAGGATGCTTCCTCATAGATTTCATCCTGGGCAATAATGCTCCCTAATCCATACTCCTGCTCATGGACAGAAACTTCATTTGGCGTGAGGTGGGAAGAGCCTTCCACAAAGTCAGCAAATCTGGAAAAGAGAAGATAATAGTCTTTAGAAATATGTCTTCTGTCCTGTCTGGTCTTCTTTCAAAATAAGAACAAATTAAAGCCCTCGATATGCTCACAACTCAAATTATATTGAGCCTAGCCAACATCCTTGTCCTTACTCTGGCAGGTAAGTAGACTAAAGCATGAAGTTAAGGAGAAAAGGAAAGCTGGGATCATAGGCCAATACCCCTGCAACTCCATCCTGCTTAATAAGCACTTGCCTATCCTTTCTAATTATGAAAGTGCCAAGGTTCCTTTAGTCATCTGTAATCCTGATAAGAGAAGATTAAGGGGCATTACACAGTTATTCAGGTTTATGGCCCTATAAACTTTATGCCATCATGATTCCAAATTGAAGCTTCACGTACTCATTGGTACATTTGCCTCCAACTAAAAAGTGGGTGGGGGGAACCCTACCAACTCAGAGAGCAATGCAAAACTTTCAGAAGGGAAACTTAATATGGTACTAGAGTCTTCCCATCTTAATGCTACAATCAAAGCTAGAGTAGATAGTTCCCTGAGGAAACAGGTTACTGCTTAATGTGTGATTATATATCCACTTTTCTCTTGACTACTTGAAGATTAACAGGAAAACAAAGGTCACAAGTGCACGATTCTCTAGAAGTATGATCTCTGGTAGAACTCAAGGTCACAATTACCCTGATAGATGCTTGGTATATCTGGCCGAGTTTACCTTTTTGGAGACTGGATTCGAGAAACAGTCTTCCAAGCAGAGCAGTCTGGACTGTTACAAAATTCTCGGAGCTCCTCTAAAGCCTTTCGGGTTTCTACCTCTCCTTGTATCCGATATTCTTCTTCTGTCAGGAGACGAGGGGGGACAGGCTTTTCTGCTGCCTTACACACCTTTCTGTGCTCACCAAAATAACATTATGAATCATTAATCAGTAATCTACATCCATCCTTACTTCTAGCTCCCTTCAGTGGGCCAAGCATACAGCAGACAGCCTGAACATTAAGAGTCATCACTCCTAAAAATTCCATAGACATCTTTAGTTATAATGAACTCCTGATATATTAGACTATGAGTGACAATTCATAGGCGACAGAGCGAGACTCCATCTCAAAAAAAAGTGATATAATTTGCACCACCTTGTGGTAACAGGAACACATGACATTTTACTAGACCTTTTTATTTTATATAAAATGACTAGAATAAAAATATAAAAATGCCTATAGAAAGTAAAAAATTATTTATAGTCAATATTATTCACTAATGTGAACAAACTCACTTTATTTTCCAATAAATGATAAAATACTTACTTATTTTCTAGTAGATGGGAAAATAACAAGAAAATCATGGTATAAGATTGTGGTCCTAGCCGGGCACAGTGGCTCACGCCTATAATCCCAGCACTTTGGGAGGCCAAGACAGGCAGATCACCTGAGGTCAGGAGTTGGAGATCAACCTGACCAACATGGAGAAACCCCGTCTCTACTAAAAACACAAAATTAGCCGGGCATGGTGGTGCATACTTTTAATCCCAGCTATTCAGGAGGCTGAGGCAGGACAATCGCTTGAACCGGGGAGGCAGAGGTTGCAGTGAGCCGAGATCATGCCATTGCACTCCAGCCTGGGCAACAAGAGCAAAACTCCATCTCAAAAAAAAAAAAAAAAAAAAGGCCGGGCAAGGTGGCTCACACCTGTAATCCCAGCACCTTGGGAGGCTAAGGCGGGCAGATCACAAGGTCGAGATTGAGACCATCCTGGCCAACATAGTAAAACGCCATCTCTACTATAAAAATGCGAAAATTAGCTGGGCATGGTGGCATGTGCCTGTAACCCCAGCTACTCAGGAGGCTGAGGCAGGAGAATCGCTTAAACCCGGGAGGCAGAGGTTGCAGTGAGCCGAGATCGCGCCACTGCACTCCAGCCTGGTGACAGCAAGACTCCATCTCAAAAAAAAAAAAAAAAAGACTGTGGTCCAATAACTTGGTTTCCCAAACTGAAAGCATCACCTTGACTATCTATAATAGACAACTTCAGGACCTAGTAACATTCCATATTTATTATGCAAGGTGACAAAACATGCTACGAATTACATCTTAAAATAAGACTAAGACCTCCAGAGCAATCTGAAAGCCACTGAGAAATAGTCTGAAATGGGCTGGGTGAGGTGGCTCATGCCTATAATCCTAGCACTTTGGGAGGCTAAGGTGGGCAAATCACCTGAGATCAGGAGTTTGAGACCACTCTGGCCAACATGGTGAAACCACATCTCTATTAAAAATACAAAAATTAGCGAGGCATGGTGGTGCCCACCCGTCGTCCCAACTACTCGGGAGGCTGAGGCAGAAGAATCACTCGAACCTGGCAGGTGGAGGCTGCAGTGAGCCGAGATCACGCCACTGTGCTCCAGCCTGGGTGACAGAGCAAGACTCTGTCTCAAAAAAAAAAAAAAAAAAAAAAAAATTCTGAACCCAGGAGACCTCAATGAGCATACAGTAAAAAAGTGATACAATTTGTGGCGGGGCACGGTGGCTCACGTCTGTAATCCCAGCACTTTGTAATCCGAGCACTTTGGGAGCTCCTCAGCACTTTAGGAACTCCTGACATTTGAGATCAGGAGTTCGAGACCAGCCTGGTCAACAGGGGGAACCCTACTAAAAATATAAAAATTAGCTGGGTGTGGTGGCGCATGCCTGTAATCCCAGCTACTCAGGAGGCTGAGGCAGGAGAATCGTTTGAACCTGGGAGGTGGAGGTTACAGTGAGCCGAGATCACGCCACTGCACTCCAGCCTGGGCGACAGAGCGAGACTCCATCTCAAAAAAAAAGTGATATAATTTGCACCACCTTGTGGTAACAGGAACACATGACATTTTGCTAGACATTTTATATAAAATGACTAGAATAAAAATATAAAAATTCCTATAGAAAGTAAAAAAAAAATAGACTCGGGAAGGAACAAAAGTGGAAGTACAATACAATGACTTTTCATTAACAAAGAAGCTCCCAAGTCAACACCTCTGTATCCTCTTGCTACAACTGCATCCCACACTGTACCTGTCAATATTAAGTTACATTGCCTTTCAGTCACCTGTAGGTGATGTACAGCCACTGAATAGGGTATTCCAAGTTCTTAGTACAAAGAGCAATGATGATAATGGCAAGGGCAATATGTGGTATCTGGATGCCAGAATACATGAAACACAGGCCCATCAGCTGCAAGGTCCAGGTCAGCAGGTTGATACTTCGTTCATTCTCCAAGGGCCCATACTTGTAACATACTGCAAAACTCATGAATCCAACTGTGAGGATATAACCTATGAGAAGAGTTATCAGAAGACATTCTTTTTCATCTATACTTCGTAAAAATAATTTGTGTGGGAAGCAGTAGTTAATTTACTATATAGCACCAATTGAACCAGGAAATCAGATTTTTACTTAATTTTTCACACTTTTTTCTTAGAATACATTTCTCTAAGTTTCTATCCTTTCTGCTGTCCCAAATTTATTTGGTTCAAACAGAACATTAAAGCTACATGTTGAACAACCCTGAAATAGACTATTTTAAAAAACCAATATATGGAAATCCAGATTAATCACCCCTCAAAGGATAAATCAAAGGTTACTATCTATATGACCAAGGATTTTTACTTTGTAAATAAAATCTACAGAAGTTCATTCAGAAATGAAGGAGAAAAAAATTAACTGCAGAGTCCTTTACTTAAGGTCCCCAAGTATATTTAAAATATGATTCCATTAATAAAGTCAACTTATAGCTTTTCAGAAAGATGTTTATTGTGTAAAGAAAGGTATATTTATAAATACCACTAAATGAACATCTTCTCCTTAACAGCACCATTCTAATTTAAGAGAAAGTGATAATTGTAGAGGGGTTAGAAATAAGTGAAAAACTATGATTTTTAAAAGTTTAAAAAAATGACATGAACTATTAAATCCCATAAGCAGGCAAAATCTTTTCATGATCAAATTAACTGAAACAGCCTATAAACGTACAAAAGGAAAGCAAAACCGACAACACTTACTTAAAAGATACTGCCAGTAACACCTCCAGATCTCTTGTAAATTTTTAAAAACTAGTTGAATGAGGTACAGAGAAAAAGACCAGCCTCCCACCAGGATGACGTAAATGGGACTTTTCTAAGACAGAGAGTAGAAGTGAAAGCAAAGTTACAACAGGTTTTCCATACATAAAAGAAGCAAAATGGAACTATGATTTTTTTTTAAAAAAATTCAACCTACTCAAAATGCACAAAAAACACTTCTCTTAAAAAGGCGTCCTTTATACTTAAAATGGTACAGTCTGCAACGAACACTGGGAAGATGAGATGCTAAATAACTTAAAAGCCTGGCTATATAATTAAAAAACAGGAAGCAGACTTAAATCCCCCTCTGAGCACAGGATTTTATATAAAAAGAAAGAATTTGTAATCAGGCTCCAAGTTTCGTCGTGGAAAGTACCTTTCTGAATCAAGGAGAGTAGGATATTGACTCATCAGCCATTGATACACATTTTCAGTTTTCTAAGATTACCCAGGAAAACAGTCCTTCAGCTATCCAAATTCATTCTAGCTGCACATGAAGATTCTGATACTTACCTTAGGCATAAACTTAGATAGTATAAAAATGATGATTAGTAGAGAGGCCACAATTCCCACACTCATCCCAGTAGAGTAGTAGAAAATTTGACTTCTGCAGAAAAAAAATGTATTTCATGACCATATATATATATTTCATACATAGCACTGTTGAAACTAGGACAACTAACCCAGCCGAAAGATTTTAAAAGGTACGAGATTAGAGCAGTACAAGCATACATCAGAGACATTTCAAATTTGGTTCCAGACCACTGCAATAAACCAAATATTGCAATCGCAATAAGTAAGTCACACAAATTTGTTGGTTTCCCAGTGCATATAAAAATTGTTTACACTATATTATAGTGTATTAAGTGTACAACAGCATTATGTCTTAAAAATATATATTCCTTAATTAAAAATACTTTGCTAAAACCTGCTAAAGATCATCTACGCCTTCAGTGAGTCATTTTTTTTGCTGGTGGAGGGTCTCACTTCCATGTTGATGGCTGTTGACTGATGAAGGCGGTGGTTTCTGAAGGCTGGAGTGGCTGTGGCAATTTCTTAAAATACAATGAAGTTTGCTGCATTGACTCATCCTTTCAATGAAGATTTCTCTAAAGCATGCAATACTGTCTGATAGCATTTTACCACAACTTCTTTCAAAATTGGAGTCAATCCTCCAACAGCATTAACCCTTAACAAGAGGATCACCCCTCCTTTGAAGCTAGGCACTGACTTCTCTCTCGCTATCAAACTCCTCAATGGCATCTTCTTCTAGTATAAGGCTATTTTGCTACATTGAGGAGCTCTTTAATTGTAGCCACTTTCAACAATGACGTTAGCTAGATCTTCTGAATAACTTGCTACAGCTTCTATATCAGTGCTTGGTTCATCTTTTTTTTTTTTTTTTTTTGAGACAAGGTCTCACTCTGTTGCCCAAGCTGGGGTGCAATGGCGTGATCATGGCTCACTGCAGCCTTGATCTACTGGGCCCAGGTGATTCTACCACCTCAGCCTCCCGAGTAGCTGGTACCATGACTGGCTTTTTTGTATTTTTTGTAAAGGCAGGGTTTCACCATGTTGCTCAGGCTGGTCTCAAACTCCCTGGGCTCAAGTGATCTGCCCGCTTCGGCCTCCCAAAGTGCTGGGACTACAGGCCTGAGCCACCACGCCCAGCCTACCTTGCACTTTTATGTAATAAGACAGCTTCTTTCCTTAAATCTCATGAACCAAGAACCTTCACTAGCTGTAAACTTTTCTTCTGAGGCTTCCTCACCTCTCACCCTTCACAGAATTGAAGACAGTGTCTTGCTCTGGATCAGGCTTTAGCTTTAAAAAAGTTGTATCTGGCCGGGCGTGGTGGCTCAAGCCTGTAATCCCAGCACTTTGGGAGGCCAAGACAGGCGGATCACAAGGTCCAGAGATCGAGACCATCCTGGTTAACACGGTGAAAACCTGTCTCTACTAAAAATACAAAAAAATTAGCCGGGTGTGGTGGCGGGCGCCTGTATTCCCAGCTACTGGGGAGGCTGAGGCAGGAGAATGGCATGAACCCAGGAGGCAGAGCTTGCAGTGAGCCGAGATCGCGCCACTGCACTCCAGCCTGGGCAACAGAGCGAGACTCTGTCTCAAGCAAACAAGCAAACAAACAAAAAAAAGTTGTATCTGGCTTAATCTTCTCAACAGCCAACTAAAACTCTCTCCATATCAGCAATAAGGCTTTCACTTTCTTATCACTTGTGTGTTCCCTGGAGTAGCACTTTTAATTTCCTTCAAGAACTTTCCCTTTGCATTCACAACTTGGCTAACTGCTCAGGACAAGAGGTCTAGCTTTCGGTCTATCTTGGCTTTTGCTGTTCTCACTAAGCATAATCAGAGAGATGTATGACTCTTCCTTTCACCTGAAGACTCACAATCTACTCTAGGGTTATTAATTGGCCTAGTTTCAATATTGCTGTTTCTCAGGGAATAGGGAGGCCCAAGAAGAAGGGAGACGGGCATAACCAATTGGTTGAGTTGTTAGAACACCCATGACATTTATCGATGAAGTTCACTGTCTAATATGGTTTGGCTGTGTCCCCACCCAAATCTCATCTTGAATTGTAGCTCTCATCATTCCCATGTGTTGTAGGAGGGAACTGGTAGGAGATAATTGAATCATGGGGGCAGTTTCCCTCATACTGTTCTCATGGTAGTCAATAAGTCTCATGAGATCTGATGGTTTTATAAGGGGTTTCCACTTTCACTTGGCTCTCATTCTCTCTTGCCTGCCGCCATGTAAGATGTGCCTTTTGCATTCTGCCATGATTGTGAGGCCTCCCCAGCCACCAGGAACTGAGTCCATTAAACTTCTTTTTCTTTATAAATTACCCAGTCTCGGGTATCTTTATCAACAGTATGAAAATGAACTAATAGGCTGGGCGCAGTGGCTCACGCCTATAATCCCAGCACTTTGGGAGGCTGAGGCAGGCGGATCATGAGGTCAGGAGATCAAGACCATCCTGGCTAACATGGTGAAACCCGTCTCTACTAAAAATACAAAAAATTAGCTGCACGTGGTGGCAGGTGCCTGTAGTCCCAGCTACTCAGGAGGCCGAGGCAAGAGAATGGCATGAACCCGGGAGGTGGAGCTTGCAGTGAGCCGAGATCGTGCCACTACACTCCAGCCTGGGCGACAAAGCGAGACTCTGTCTCAAAAAAAAAAAAAAGAAAATGAACGAATATACTGTCTTACATGGACATGTGGTGCCCCAAAATAATTGCAACAGCAGCATCAAAGATCACTGATTATGGATCACCATAACAGTTATAATCGTATGAAAAAGTTTGAAATATTATAAGAATTACTAAAATGTGACACAGAGACCCCAAATGAGCACATGCTATTGGGAAAATGGTGTGATAGACTTGCTTGACCCAGGGTTGCCACGAACCTTCAATTTGGAAAGAAATGCACTATCTGTGAACCACAAAAAAGTGAAGTACAATAAAGTGACGTGTGCCTACATTTGCCCAAAACTTGAGGTCAGAGAACTGTAGAGACTGATGCTATGTAGTTACTGCCAGATTATGAAGATTAGGATTAAAGGGCTTCCCTCATATATTTCCCAATAATCAGCCTTTACATAGTGTCCTATTCACATCCCCATCATCTCTCCCAACCTGAAAATTATTATTATTTTTGAGACAGGGCCTCACTCTGTCACCCAGGCTGGAGTGCAGTGGTGTAATCACGGATCACTGCAGCCTCAACCTCCTGGGCTCAAGTGATCCTCCTACCTCAGACTCCCAAGTAGCTGGGACTACTGGCACACACAACTATGCCTGGCTAATTTTTGTATTTTTTTGTAGAGGCAGGGTCTCACTATGTTGCCTAGGCTGGTCTCAAACTCTTGGGCTCAAGTCATCCTCCCCCTTCAGCCTCCCAAAGTGCTAGGATTACAGGTGTGAGCCACCACAACCAGCCCCCTATTCCAGATTTTTTCTACCAGTTATTCCTCCCTGTTTCTCTCAGCATCCCCAAAATAAGGAACAACTTCCAGCAACCCCACTCCAGCCCAACTTCAAACTCCAATTGTTAATCTTTCATTCACTACTCCACAAATACTTTTTACTTGTATACAAACTTAATGTTGATTTTACCTTCATTCAATGTTTATTTAGTTACCTATATATTTTCTTCATATTTGTACATGTCAGTCTCACCTGTCTTAACTAGTAGGTTCCTAAAGGAAGAAATGAATAAACACTTTATTTTATTTTTTTTTTAAACAGGGTCTCCCTCTGTGGCCCAGGCTGGAGTGCAGTGGTGTGATCTTGGCTCACTGCAACCTCCATCTCCAGGCTCAAGCGGTTCTCGTGCCTTAGCCTCTCGAGTAACTGGGATCACAGGCACATACCACCACGCCCAGCTAATTTTTGTATAGACAGGGTTTTGCCATGTTGCCCAGGCTGAGCTGTTGATATTTGTTTCTTTTTTTTTGAGACAGAGTCTCGCTCTGTTGCCCAGGCTGGAGCACAGTGGCACGATCTCGGCTCACTGCAAGCTCCACCTCCTGGGTTCACGCCATTCTCCTGCCTCAGCCTCATGAGTAGCTGGGACTACAGGCGCCCGCCACCATGCCCGGCTAATTTTTTTTGCATTTTCAGTAGAGATGGGGTTTCACCGTGTTAGCCAGGATGGTCTTGATCTCCTGACCTCATGATCCGCCAGCCTTGGCCTTCCAAGGTGCTGGGATTACAGACGTGAGCCACCGCGCCCAGCCGCTATTTGTCTCTTTATGTCTGAACAAGATGAAACTTATCAACCCATAGACCTGTAAAGATGACACCTTAACACATTACTTCTAGCAATAGAAAGGGTGATGATGTTCCATTTCATTGTATTGGCTAACTCCTATCAACCTAATGATGGGCCAACTTAATGTGGGAATTTCATTATTGTCAATATTGTTCAAATAAGAAAAAACAAAAATCATAATACACATTAAATATATTTTTTTAAATATCCAAGCAGGCAATGGCCAAGCCATAAAGGTCCTGGAAATGGGAATAGCAGTACTTAATAGTTATTATAAAACCCAAGCAGGATAGGTATGAGCGGTGTCATTCTGCACACTAGCCTTGGAACCTACCTGCTCAGCAAGTCTCCACAAAAAAATAGCATAAGTCCAAGAAGGAAAACAAGAAAGAGTTTGGGATCAAATCCTGAAATAAATAAAGATTTTTGCTTAATAAGGGAACAAAACTGCTTAAGGCATTATAGAATAAAAGACAACGTTGGCACTATTGGTCAGCTACAGTAAAAATAAATGCAAACAGCCCACCTAAAAAGCATTTAAATTTCACCTAAAGCCTGGGCACCCTTCCAATGTATAATTAGGTCTCTGTCTAACCTGTATTTGCCTGAAGATCTTATTTTTATTTTGGCTACCTATGCTAAGGTTAAAAGAAACTCAAGCTTCGTTTTGGACAAAGCTAGACACAGTACCATCAGCAATTCATGCAATCACCCACAAGGGGTCTCTATCACTCTGGCTTTCAAGCTTTAAGTCACTCACAGTCATGGAACTCAGCAGAACTGTGGGTCGTGCCCAGAACTGTGGGTCAGGGCCTTGTGTTATTCTCTAACTGGATGCTTTTCTTGCCCAACAATACCACCTACTTCCCTTTGCTACAGAGCACTGTGCTGGAAAAGCCTACACGCAAATACATCTCACTCAGGACCAGGGGGCCCTAGCAAAGGCCCCTCAGTGGCATACCAGATACTCCCACAGCTTTCACATTCAAGAGCTCTACGGGAGGCCCACAAACAGAACAGGAGCAGAAGGAATCAGTAATTGTAGAAGGAACGTCAAAAAACAAGCCAACCCTACATAACCAAAGAACCCTAGGACAAATGGAAGGGCACAACCTATTTCATACTAAACCTAGAAACATTTCTACTACTTACAACATCCCAGGACCCTGTGTAGTAACCAAGGGGAAACAAAGTCAGAGAGAATTCAACAGGATCCATCTCCCCTGAAACTTTCTCAGTCATCTTCAGAAAAGAGAAAACTTCTCCCAGTTCCACTGAATAAGTTTTAAACTGCGGTGATCTTCATCTTTATTTATGGTTCCACGAATAATCTTTTTATTTGTGAATGATTAATATTCAATTTTACCTTTCTTCAATTTTTATTAACCATTCACGTCTTTACATGTAGGCATGTACACATCAGACAGTTACCTTTGTCTAGAAGTGTCCAGAAGGTAGAACACGTCTATCTGATTTACTCTGAGAGTATTTGGCATACATGCTCAGGGCCATTAGCAGCACATTGTAATTAGGAATAAAGGTCTTCACAGTTCCAGGTAAGGAGGTACTCAGAATTTCCTGAGGTGGAGTTTCAATTCTAGGCCTGTCTGATAGGGGTGAAGTCTCCATGAACTGTTTGGAGCAGTGGTATACTCAGGGTCATAATCAGAACCCAACTGGAGCTGTCTTAGGCTGACTTCTCAGTCTCACTAACTATACCCTTCAGAACTCTGTCCTTATCACTACAGAATCCATCAGAAAAACAGAGGTGAGACTTACTCCGGATCACAATGACACTGTACTTGGTGTCCTTCTCTATAATCTCAACTTTGAGGCAGGTTTTTGTGCTGTATAGACCCACGTTAACATAGGTGTCATTCAATTTCTCTTTCAAAAAGGAGGAAAAAAAGTTCCAGATACTAAACTGCTCTAGCTCCTTCAGTTTCTGCTCATTCTCCACCTGGGTGACTCGAACCAATTTGGAACTATTTACTCGGATCTGTAACACAAATAAAATCAGGATGAGAAAAAAGGAAGTAGGAATTTTAATTTTTCACAAATACAGTTTTTTTAAAAACCCTCAGAGTAAACAACCAAATCAGTAATGGTGCCAGTTTTCCACAAAGTTTATCAGAAATATAGAAATACGTGGCTAAAACATAATTGGGCAAATAACACTGCACATGTTACAGAGAGACAGCTGTTAGAATACCTTCTTGTTAACACGATCTGAATCTACTATTAGGGCAGAACATAGAGGGAAAAGACTTCCAAACTGAAAGAGTTACCAATACAGCTATTTATTAGAGATCACACAAAGCAAAGGTCTATAATATTAAGAAAATTGCCAGGCATAAACTGCCCCAGAAAACTAAAAATGTTTTCCATAATGACAGGCTGAGTTCAATCCATTGTCACAAGCCACTGATTATGAGTAAATGTTGGTTATAATGTGCCCCAGATGGAGTATCACTTTTTTATCAGATAATTTTTTTTTTTTTTTTTTTGAGATGGGAGTCTCGCTCTGTCGCCCAAGCTGGAGTGCAGTGACATGACCTCAGCTCACTGCAACCACCACCTCCTGGGTTCAAGCGATTCTTCTGCCTCAGCCTCCTGAGTAGCTGGGACTACAGGGTGCGCCCCACCATGCCCAGTTAATTTTTGTATTTTTAGTAGAGACGGGGTTTCACCATATTGGCCAGGCTGGTCTCGAACTCCTGACCTCAAGTGATTCGCCCGCCTCAGCCTCCCAAAATGCTGAGATTACAGGCATGAGCCACTGCGCCCGGCTTATCAGACATTTTTTTTAAAGAATTTTTTTAAAAAATCCACAAGTTGGCTGGGCACGGCCCCCAGCTACTCAGGAGGCAGAGGTTGCAGGGAGCCGAGGTTGTGCCACTGCACTCCAGCCTGGGTGACTGAGCGAGACTCCGTCTCAAAAAAAAAAAAAAAAATCCACAAGTCCACCCTTATGTTTTTGATGTGAACAACAAATGTCCTTATCAGTAACTATGCTTATAACAACTACGACATTTCTGAAAGGACCTATTTTGTTCAATCACTGTTACACTGTTACAGCCAGACATTCCTGTTTGCCAGGCGACTTAACAGTGTTATGAAATAAATGAGACCAAAGTAATTCTTCAGCTCGGGCGTTTATGAAATATCCCATATAGAATCAGAATAGGAACAGTGGGGCAAAAGAGTTTACATCCCGACAGGCACATAACAGTTTCCAGCCCAAAGAAGGCATAAGGCCTTCAAAAAGAAAGAGGAGGGCTGGGTGCGATAGCTCATGCCTATAAACCCAACACCTTGGGAGGCCGAGGTGGGCAGATCACCTGAGGGCAGGAGTTTCAGACCAGCCTTGCCAACATGATGAAACCCCATCTCTACAAAAAATACAAAAAAATTGGCCAGGTGTGGTGGTGTATGCCTGTAATTCCAGCTGCTTGGGAGGCTGAGGCAGAAGAATCGCTTGAACCCGGGAGGCGGAGATTGCAGTGAGCCAAGATGGTGCCACTGCACTCCAGCCTGGGCAACAGAGGGAGACTCTAACTCAAAAAATAAAAAATAAAAATAAAAAAGGAAAGAGGGGTGTGTGGGTGTGCACACACACATACTGCAAAATGAAGGACAAGAAAACAAAGCAGTTTCTTTGGGAAAAGGAGGGAGGAGGAAAGAAGTTTACCTTAGAATACCGTAATCTACTTGAGGGAGTAGAGAGGAATACAAAGTAGGCATAAATGCTTATTGATGAAAACACAACTCAGGATAATCTCAACTCTAACAAGATTGTTAACAACATTTTTTTTAAGTATGTGAAGGGGAGGAAAGTGTCAAAATACTCACTAATCACCAACGGACAGAAATTTACAGAAGCTGCCCCTGCCAGAGGATTCCAAGTTATTACCTGTATCCGTGTCCATATATCATGCCATTTTGGGATAAGCACATTCGTGTAACAGAATTGTTGGCTGGCACGCTTTTCACAAACTTGGGATTCCTGAAGCATGACCACATTTACATCAATTTCAGCTTTATGCAAAGAAAGGAAACAAGAATTAAACATAACAAGCTAATAACTATAACTCATTTCATGAAAAAGATTACACTAACCACTTTCCTAAACTTTGGGTTAAAACATTAGCCAGACTGAGAAATAAGAAAAAAAACTGAGAAGAAAGAAGAACTAAGGCAGAATCTTATTTCTGTTGTTTAATTATTTAAATATTACACAGTCATTCAGTCAGACAAGTAATAATAAAAACTACTATTAAGTATCTTTTTTTTTTTTTTTTTTGAGACAGAGTCTCGCTCTTTCGCCCAGACCGGACTGCAGTGGCGCTATCTCGGCTCACTGCAAGCTCCGCCTCCCAGGTTCACGCCATTCTCCTGCCTCAGCCTCCCGAGTAGCTGGGAGTACAGGCGCCCGCCACCGCGCCTGGCTAATTTTTTTTTTGTATTAAGTATCTATTAAGACAGTATGCTGCCAGGCGTGGTGGCTCATGCCTGTAATCCCAGCACTTTGGGAGGCCAAGGTAGGCAGATGACCTGAGGTCAGAAGTTTGAGATCAGCCTGACCAATATGGAGAAACCCCCCCGTCTCTACTAAAATACAAAAACATTAGCCAGGTATGGTGGCACATGCCTGTAATCCCAGCTACTCGGGAGGGTGAGACAGGAGAACCGCTTGAACTTGGGAGGCGGAGGTTGTGGTGAGCCGAGATCGCGCCATTGCACACCAGCCTGGGCAAAAAGAGCAAAACTCTGTCTCAAAAAAATAAAAAATAAATACATAAATAAAAAAGACAGTATGCTGTCTCATTTAATGCTCCCAACAATGCTATGAGGTAAGCACTCTCATAATCCCTATTTTATAAATGAGGAACTGATGTTTAAGAAAGATTAAGTAATTTGCTCCAAAATCACACAAGTAGTAAATAGCCTATCTGAGATTCACCCCCAGGTCTGACTACGATCTTAAACACTAGATATACTTCCTGTCCTATAAAGGAATAAAGTAAGCTAAAATACTCCATCTGTTGATTTTCTCTGTCCCTTTCCTGAGTAGAACAGAATTGGCAGGTTTTTTATTTTTATTTTTTATTTTTTTTTGAGACAGGGTGTGGCTCTGCTGCTCAGGCTGGAGTACAGTAATGTGATCATAGCTCATTGCAGCCTCAAACTCTTGGGCTCAAACAATCCTCCCACTTCAGCCTCCCAAGTAGCCAGGACTACAGGTACACACCACCACATCCAGCCAGTTTTTTTTTTTAGAGAGACAAGGTCTTACTATGTTGCCCAGGCTGGTCTTGAACTCCTGGCCTAAAGCAGTCCTCCCACATTGGCCTCCCAAAGCACCCACGGTGACCTCCCAAAGCAGTGGGATTACAGATCTGCCACCACGCCCAGCCAGCATTTTTTTTTTTTTTCAGACAGGGTGTCACTCTGTCACCCAGGCTGGAATACAGTGGTGCGATCTTGGCTCATTGCAACCTCTGCCTCCCAGGTTCCAGTGATTCTCCCACGTCAGCCTCCTGAGTAGCAGGCATTACAGGCATGAAGCACCTCAATTGGCTAACTTTTTTTTTTTTTTTTTTGTATTTTTGTAGTAGAGATGGGGTTTCACCATGTTGGCCAGACTGATCTAGAACTCCTGGCCTCAACTGATCCATCCACCTCAGCCTCCCAAAGTGCTGGGATTACAGGCGTAAGCCACCACGCCCAGCCAGCAATATTTTTAATATATAGTACTTTAGGAGGATACTAAAAGATTTCAAGGTTGTTTCCTTCCAGCTGTTTTGTGTCACTTCAAGTTTTAACAGCAGGCAATGATTACATGTAGTCCCTCTGATTTACCAAAACAGAAGATTCTCCTCTCAATTTGTATTTAATATCAGCTAATTCGAGGTTTAAAAGTGACCACTGTCCAGCCGGGCATGGTGGCTCACACCTGAAATCCCAGCACTTGGGGAGGCCAAAGCAGACGGATCACTTGAGGTCAGGAGTTCAAAACCAGCCTGGCCAACATGGTGAAACCCCGTCTCTACTACAAATACAAAAAAATCAGCTGGGCGTGGTGGCGGGCACCTGTAATCTTAGCTTCTCGGGAGGCTAAGGCAGGAGAATCGCTTGAACCTGGGAGGGGAGACTGCAGTGAGCCGAGATCGTGCCTCTGCACTCCAGCCTGGGTGACAGAGCAAGATTACGTCTCAAAAAAATAAATAAGGGGCTGGGCGCGGTGGCTCACGCCTGTAATCCCACCACTTTGGGAGGCCGAGGCAGGTGGATCACGAGGTCAGCAGATTGAAACCATCCTGGCTAACAAGGTGAAACCCCATCTCTACTAAAAGCACACAAAAAATTAGCTGGGTGTGGTGGCGGGCGCCTGTAGTCCCAGCTACTTGGGAGGCTGAGGCAGGAGAATGGCCTGAACCCGGGAAGTGGAGCTTGCAGTGAGCCAAGATCGCGCCACTGCACTCCAGCCTGGGCGACAGAGCAAGACTCCGTCTCAATATCAATCAATCAATCAATCAATCAATAGTTGGGCCCAGGCGTGGTGGCTCACGCCTGTAGTCCCAGGACTTTGGGAAGCCAAGGTGAGGGGATTGCCTGACCCCAGGAGTTTGAGACCAGCCTGGCCAACATGACGAAACCCCATCTCTACAAAAAAAAATATGGCCAGGCACGGTGGCTCACACCTGTAATCCCAGCACTTTGGGAAGCTGAGGCGGGCAGATCACTTGAGGTCAGGAGTTGGAGACCAGCCTGGCCAACATGGCGAAATCCGACTCCACTAAAAATACAAAAAAATTACCCGGGCATGGTGGCACACACCTGTAATCCCAGCTACTCGAGAGGGTGAGGTAGGAGAATCGCTTGAACCTAGGTAGCCGAGATGGCACCACTGCACTCCAGCCTGGGCAACAGAGCAAGACTCCATCTCAAAAAATTAATAAATAAATAAAAATTTATACACAAAGATGTTCACAAACTTACAACAATGAAAAACTAGAAATACCACAAATATCCAACCAACAGTACAAACCACCAATATCCAACCAAATGTTTAATCCACAAACATTAATAATGATTTTTACCAGGCAGATGGCACGTGCCTGTAGTCCCAGCTACTTGGGGAGACCGAGGTGGGAAGTTACAGTGAGCTATGACTGTGCACTGCACTCTAGCCTGGGTGTCACAGCCAAACCACGTCACTAAAAAATAATAAATGAAGGCCAGGCTTGGTGGCTCACGCCTGTAATCCCAGTACTTTGGGAGGCTGAGGTGGGTGGAACACCTGAGGTCAGGAGTTCGAGACCAACCTAGCCAACATGGTGAAACCCCATCTCTACTAAAAATACAAAATTAGCTGAGTGTGGCTGGGCGTGGTGGCTCACGCCTGTAATCCCAGCACTTTGGGAGGCTGATGTGGGCAGCCAGCCTGGCCAGCCTGGTGAAACCCCGTCTGTACAAAAAATACAAAAAGTTAGCCAGGCATGGTGGCATGCGCCTATAATCCCAGCTACTCGGGAGGCAGAGGGAGAAGTCCTTGAACTCTGGAAGCTGAGGTTGCAGTGAGCCTAGATAGTGCCATTGCACTCCAGCCTGGGCAAGGAGGGCAAAACTCTGTCTCAAAAAAAAAAAAATTAGCCGAGTGTGGTGGCACAGGCCTGTAGTCCCAGCTACTTGGGAGGCTGAGATGGGAGAATGGCTTGAAACAGGAACCGAGATTGCACATCTGCACTCCAGCCTGGGCCAGACAGAGCAAGACTACATCTCGGCGGGGGGGAAAAAAAAGAAAAAAAATTAAATGAAGATATGCCCATACATTGGAATGTAATACAAGTAAGACAACATTTATAAAGAATTTTAAGGCCGGGTGTGGAGGCTCATGCCTGTAATCCCAGCACTTTGGGAGGTCGAGGCGGGCGGATCACGAGGTCAGGAGATCAGGACCATCCTGGCTAACACGGTGAAACCCCGTCTCTACTAAAAATACAAAAAATTAGCCGGGCGTGGTGGTGGGCGCCTGTAGTCCCAGCTACTCGGGAGGCTGAGGCAGGAGAATGGCGTGAACCCGGAAGGCGGAGCCTGCAGTGAGCCGAGATCTGGCCACTGCACTCCAGCCTGGGCGAAAGAGGGAGACTCTGTTTAAAAAAAAAAAAAAAATTAGCCAGGCGTGGTGGCAGGCACGTGTAATCCCAGCTACTCAGGAGGCTGAAGCAGGAGAATCATTTAAACCCAGGAGGCGGAGGTTGCAGTGAGCTGAGATTGCACCACTGCACTCCAGCCTGGGCAACAAGAGCAAAACTCCATCTCAAACAAACAAACAAAAAAACAAAAAAAGAATTTTAAATTACTTGAGAAAATTATTGTACTACAAAATCAAACGAGAAAACTATCTCTGGTAACGACTGGCAGCCTCCAGGGAAGAGAACTAGAGTACTAACTGGATACAAATTATCAATTCATAAAAAATTAAAAACATGTGGAAAAAGATCAGAAGAAAGTGTGCTAAAATAGATTGCTTCTGAATGGATTAACAGTGTGGTTTCTGCCTACTTCTTTATACTTAATTGTACCTTGCCAACTCATCTAAAATAAACATGCATTATTTTGGCCGGTCACGGTGGCTCACGCCTGTAATCCCAGCACTTTGGGAGGCCAAGGCGGATGGATCACGAGGTCAGGAGTTCGAGACCACCCTGGCCAACATGGTGAAACCCCATTTCTACTAAAAATACAAAAATTAGCCGGGCACGGTGGCGGGTGCCTGGAATCCCAGCTACTCCGGAGGCTGAAGCAGGAGAACTGCTTGAACCCAGGAGGCGGAGGTTGCAGTGAGCGAGATCGCACCACTGCACTCCAGCCTGGGTGACAGAACAAGACTCCATTTCGTGGGGCGGGGGGGGGCGGTAAGGAGTCAAGATTTTACAAGAGCATAAGATAGTAGAGATCACTGCATTTCTGTCAACTACATCCGTTCTGCCACCCGTGCCCTGCGTCCTGACAGAGCATACGTTCAGATGGTGTTTGCTGACTTGCCGAATGAATGAGATGGTCCCTTTCCCGCGGCTGCTCTGCCTGCCCAGAATGGTCCCCAGGTTTTCTCGCTTTTAACCAAGAAACTCAAGGCCTCTGCAACGAGGCACAGCCTCCAGGACCGCTTCTCAACGAGTCCAGGCCTCCCTTCCTGTCTCCGCCAAAAGGCTTCAGGCTCCTCCCCACTCTGGAAGCTGCCCCAGCCTGCTCCAGGGCCTAGACCCTCAGTCCCAACGCCCACTAGCCTGCCAAGTTTCTTCCACCACACTATGCCGGCGCCCCTTGGTAGAGCCACCGCCCTTCTGCAGAGTAACGGCCCGCGCCCTCGGGACAATCCCTTTTCCAAAAATAACCCCCTCGGCACCTGCCCCCTTGGCAGCTGCTGCCCGGGCGGTACCTGTGCCGTAGACCAAGCAGCCGGAGAGGATCAAGAGTAGCCGCACTGTCCCACCGCCCCCGACACCCGAGCCCCAGGGCCCGGGACCAACTGCCGGCGAGACCGCCACTTTCATTCCTCCCGCCATGGTTGCCTCAAGCCACCTCCTCCTCACGTGCCTTACCCCAGCAACTAACTCCGAACGGGCAGCGACAGCAGCCTATCCTCTACGAAACCCGCCCCTATCAACCAATGGGACGGGCAAGGCTTCGAACACCCCGCCCTCCAAGGGCCCTACGAGTCCCGCCCCTTAGCAACTGAAGAGAGAGGGCGGGAAAAGCAGCTTTCAGCCTATTAGAAAATGGGTTCTCACCCTAGCAGTGGCGACAGGAAGATCCCACCCCGCTAACAACATGCTTCCGTCTTCAGTTTATTTACAACTGGTGTGATTGATGGTAAGCTTAACCAATAGAAAATCTGTATGGGAGAGTCCTCCTTGACCAAACTCCGTATTTCCATAGAAGCTGTCGGGAAGTTCCTTCCGTTTTGTTTCGGTTACTTTTTATCACGACGTTTCTGTTATGAGACGCCTACAATTGAGATCGCTTTATGAGTAGGGGCCTGATAGGACAATTTTTAAAGTCGACTGACAAAAGTGGTTCTCCAAAGTCCTAAAGGATTTAAAATAGAAGTCACAAAAAAGTGTGTTGTCAATATTTTATAAGCATAAACATCAGCTTTTAAAAATGTATTCATAGGATTTTTATTTTTGGAAGTAAAATTAATGTTAGGATTAAGAAAGATTCATTTATTCCTCTTATCATCTTGTGAGACAAATATAATTCTCTCCATTTAAGAAGCCAAAGCCAAGACAGCCACAGGAACCTGCCCAAGATTTCATAGTTCATCTGGTCTGTGATCCCAACCTAAATCCTACTGACTCCAAAGCCGGAGTTATTTATATGGATTAGCTGCTTCCCATTCAATGATTTAACACAGGGCCCAGCAGACATCCAGGTGTTCAGAAACTGTTAGTAGAAATTGAAACTTTTTTTTTTTTAAGAGGATCTGATGGTAATGGGTAGGAAAACTACAGATGATAGAGCCAAATGAATTGAGGAATTCAACGAAGGGGGTATCTCCTGGGGAAGGTTCAAGCTTTCAAAACAAGAATTTTTTTTTTAATGTTTTTACAGACAGGGTCATTCTCTGACACCCAAGCTGGAGTGCGACAGCACCATCACAGCTCAGTGTAACCTTGAATTCCTGGACTTAAACCATCTTCCCACCTCAGCCTCCTAGACAGGTTGGGCTACAGGGATGCACCACCATGCCCGGCTATTTGTTTGTTTCATTGTTGTTGTTGTTGTTGTTGTTATTGAGACAAGGTCTCCTTCTGTAACCCTCCTGGAGTGCAGTGGTGTAACCACAGCTCACTGCAGCCTCGAACTCCCAGGATCAAACGATCCTCCCACTTCAATCTCCCAAGTAGCTGGAACTACAGGCATGAGCCACTATGTCTGGCTTAATTTTTTAAAATTATTTTTGTAGAGACAATATCTTGCTATGTTGCCCAGGCTGACCTCAAATTCCTGGCCTCAAGTGATTATTCCACCTTGGCCTCCCAAATTACTGAAATTACAGGCGTAAGCCACTGCACCTGGTCTAAAACAAGGAATTTTTTTTAAAGTCAAAATGGGCTGGGCACGGTGGCTCAGGTCTGTAATCCTAACACTTTGGGAGGCCGAGGCGGGTGGATCACCTGAGGTCAGGAGTTTGAGATCAGCCTGGCCAACATGGCAAAACCCCGTCTCTACTAAAAATACAAAAATTAGCCAGGCATGGTGGTAGGTGGCTGTAACCCCAGCTACTCGGGAGGCTGAGGCAGGAGAATCCCTTGAACCCAGGAGGCAGAGGTTGCAGTGAGCCAAGATCACCCCATTGCACTCCAGCCTGGGTGACAGAGCAAGACTCTGTCTCAAAAAAGAAAAAAAAAAGTCAAAATGGGCTGGGCGTGGTGGCTCATGCCTGTAATCCCAGCACTTTTGGGAGGTTGAGGTGGGAGGATCACTTGAGGCCAGAAGTTCGAGTCCAGCCTGGCCAACATAGCGAAACCCTATCTGTAATAAAAATACAAAAATTAGCCCAGCATGGTGGCGGGTTCCTGTAATCCCAGCTACTTAGGAGTCTGAGACAGAAGAATTGCTTGAGCCCAGGAGGCAGAGGTTGCAGTGAGCCGAGATCACACCACTTCACTCCAGCCTGGGCGACAGAGCGAGCCTCTCTGTCTCAAAAAAAAAAAAAAAAAAAAAAAGTCAAAATGGGGCTGAGCTATGGGCAAGAAAAGAAATTTCATTCTCAGAAGGAAAAGTCTAGGCCAACAGTGCTGATATGGTCATCCTGTATTTCACACACACACTCCCTCAGCTGACCTAGGGAAGTCAGCATCAATCATGTTGATACTATGTACCCTTGATAACATGAAATGAAAATGGCATTTTAACTCTGTGGTTTTCCTTCCCAAAACCCGTAACACCACTCCAATCATGAGAAAAACATTAGACAAATTCCAATAGAGGCATCCTACAAAATACCTGACCAGTACTCCTCAAAGCTGTCAAAGTCATCAAAACATCATTATGGTTTTTTTTGTTTTTGTTTTTTGAGACAGAGTTTCACTCTTGTTGCCCAGGCTGGAGTGCAATGGCGCAAACTTGGCTCACCACAGCCTCCCCCTCCCAGGTTCAAGCGATTCTCCTGCCTCAGCCTCCCAAGTAGCTGGCATTACAGGCATGTGCCACCCCGCCCAGCTAATTTTGTATTTTTAGTAGAGACGGGGTTTCTCCATGTTGGTCAAGCTGGTCTTGAACTCCCGACCTCAGGTGATTTGCCGGCCTTGGCCTCCCAAAGTGCTGGGATTACAGGCATGAGCCACCATGCCCAGCCCATTAAGTTTTTGAGAACTAAACATAATGTGGTGGTCTGGATGGGATCCTGGAACAGAAAAACACATCAGTTTAAAAAAACGAGGCCAGGCACGGTGGCTCATGCCTGTAATCCCAACACTTTGGGAGGCTGAGGCAGGCGGATCATGAGGTCAGGAGATGGAGACCATCCTGGCTAACACGGTGAAACCCCATCTCTACTAAAAATAAAAAAAATTAGCCGGGCGTGGTGGCAGGCGCCTGTAGTCCCAGCTACTCAGGAGGCTGAGGCAGGAGAGTGGTGTGAACCCGGGAGGCGGAACTTGCAGTGAGCTGAGATTGCTCCACTGCACTCCAGCCTGGGCGACAGAGCAAGACTCCATCTCAAAAACAAACAAAAAAACACGGAGGCCAAGCATGGTGGCTCACGCCTGTAATCTCAGCACTTTGGGAGGCCAAGGTGGGCAAATCACGAGATCAGGAGTTCAAGACCAGCCTGGCCACCATGGTGAAACCCTGTCTCTACTAAAAATACAAAAAATTAGCTGGGCGTAGTGGCGGGCACCTGTAAACCCAGCTACTCGGGAGGCTGAGGCAGGAGAATCACTTGAACCTGGGAGGCAGAGGTTGCAGCAGTGAGCCAAGATCAGTGCCACTGCACTCCAGCCTGGTGACAGAGTAAGACTCAGTCTAAAAAACAACAACAATAACAACAAAAACCAAAGGAAATCTGAATAAACTGTAGACTTTAGTTAATAATAATGTTTCAATACTGTTTCATTAATGGTGCCAAGTGTACCATACTAATGTCAGATAATAATTGGGGAAATTGAATGTAGGGTACATAGGAATTCACCATATTATCTTTTCAATTTTTCTGTACATGTAATGTTTCTAAAAATAAAGTTGGCTAGCCTCAGTGGTTCACACCTGTGATCCCAGCACTTTAGGAGACCAGGGCTGAGAACAGCTTGAGGCCAGGAGTTCAAGACCAGCCTGGGCAACATAGTAGGACTCTGTCTTTACAAAAATACAAAAATTAGCCAAGTGTGTTGGCACGTGCCTGTAGTCCCAGCTGCTCAGGAGGCTGAGATGGGACGATCACTTGAGTCTGGGAGGTTCAGCCTGCAGTGAGCCATGATTATGCCTCTGCACTCCACCCTGGGTGACAGAGTAAGACCTTGTTGCTAAAAAAATGAATAAATTGGGCAGGCGCAGTGGCTCATGCCTGTAATCCCAATGTCTTGGGAGGCCGAGGCAGGTGGATCACTTGAGCCTAGGAGTTTGAGACCAGCCTGGGCAACATAGTGAAACCCCGTCTCTACAAAGAATACGAAAAAAAAAAAAAAATTAGCTGGGTGTGGTGGCATGCACCTGTGGTCCCAGTTACTTGGGAGGTTGACGTGGGAGAATCACCTGAGCCTGGGAAGTCAAGACTGCAATGAGCTGTGAGTGCATCACTGTGCAGCCTGGGTGACAGAGTGAGACCCTGTCTCAAAATAAATAAATAAAATAAAATAAAGTCTACTAATATGTATGTATAGATATGTATATGTATTTTTTTATGTGTAGGTATATATACACATATATAAACACATACTTCATTTTCTTTACCAGGCCCCATTCTCACCATTCAGAGCTTGCTCTTTGGTTTTCACTAAAGCAAATCCAGGGGAACTAATTTCAGAAGATCACTGACCACTGACTATTAAAATATATAAATGAAGTGTATAGTAATGAGACTGGCTGTCCATAAACACATTACAACTTATCATCCAAATGAGTGCTGTCATTTCAAGACAGTCATTCGAGAAGCTTTTAGCCTTGTTTTAATGAGGACACTGCTCAAAACAAGAATCTCCTTCAGAGTCTATAACACACAATGCAATGAATATTCATTATCTGCAGGTGGATTGGATTTATGCAAATAGCCAAAAGAACTCAGGCCAACACTGATGAGTAAATGGGGTGGGAAATCTGGATGGTAAATGTGTTTCAAAATTTTTTGGATTTTTGAAAGATAGTATGGTGCATATACAAAATATAAAGCAACAATCCCAATGCATCGGGACAGCACCCAGTAATCAAACAAATTAATATTTCTGGAATGACATATATGACTTCATACTGTGGTAAGTGAAAGATGGAAAAGTGAGAACTATAAATAACCTTATGTAAGTTTAGGTCAGGTTCTGCCACAAAATAAATTCAGTTCAGATTAGGTTTTATTGTCAAATATGTTATGAAAAAGATTTTGTTTTTGTTTTTGAGACGGAGTTTTGCTTTTATCGCCCAAGCCAGAGTGCAATGGCGTGATCTCGGCTCGCTGCAACTTCTGCTTCCCAGGTTCAAGCGATTCTCGTGCCTCCACCTCCCAAGTAGCTGGGATTACAGGCGCCCGCCACCACGCCCAGTTAATTTTTGTTTTGTTTTGTTTTGTTTTGTTTTGAGACCGAGTCTCACTCTGTCACCCAGGCTGGCGTGCAATGGCGCGATCTCGGCTCGCTGCAACTTCTGCTTCCCAGGTTCAAGCGATTCTCGTGCCTCCACCTCCCAAGTAGCTGGGATTACAGGCATGCGCCACCACGCCCAGGTAATTTTTATATTTTTAGTAGAGACGGGGTTTTGCTATGTTGGCCGGCTCGTCTTGAACTCCTGACCTCAGGTGATCTACCCACCTCAGCCTCCCAAAGTGCTGAGATTAAGGGCATAAGCCACAGTACCCGGTCAAGCTTTTGGTTTTCATAATTTTTTTAAATTTAGGAATTGTGGATAAAGGATTTGCAGGCCACGAATATTTGATGAAGGCGATTCCAGAGTTTTGAGAAGGAACACTCCATTCCACATACTCAGTCACCCAAGCTAGGAGCCTGAGAGTCACCCTAAACCCTCATTCTCTCCTCTCAACCCCTCAGCCAATCAATCAAGTCCTGTCGATCTTATTTTCTATCTTTTGAATCTGTTCTTTCCCCCCGTGCCAGTGCCTTGCCATCTTTCAACTGAGAGGGTCCTTCAGTTTTTTTCAAGCTGATCTTCCTACTGTTTTTGCAGCCATAAATCCTTCCTCCACTCTGCTCCTAAGTGCAGATCTGACCATGCCATGAATCTTTGTTTCCAGAGTCTTTATGGTTCCAGTAACACCACAGGATGAAGTCCAACATCCTTAGTATGATCTAAAACTCAGATGCAAAGACACAAATAACTATAATAATGTTATTCAATGTTTGTCACAAATCTGTAATGAAACAATTTCAGAAATTAAGTGTAAGCATTTAGAAAGTTTTATAGGAATTTGACAGAGAAATTTTATATTTATTGAATCTAACAAAATGGTAGTTTATTTTGTTTTCTGAATAATTCACTTTTAGTGCATTCTATAAAAGTAGTGGACAATAATAGATTGGAAATGTTTTAAAAATTGGTCCTTAACCGTACTTTGAAAAGCACTGGTCCAAAATATTTTTAATGTAATGTATCTGTACACCTGCCTAGGCTCATTTCTAACCACCTCCACCTACCACCCAGCAATAATGAACAACCCTTTATAGTTTCTGAAACATATTACTCTGTTTCATACCTCCACCTCCATGGAAATGCACTTTCTGGCCTCTCTGACTTGACTTCCCTTCCTCCTACAAATTTTTTTTTTTTTTTTTTTTGAGACTCACTTTTTGCTCTGTGGTGCAGGGATGCAGTGGCGCCATCAAGGCTCACTGCAGCCTTCAACTTCTGGGCTCAAATGTTCCTCCCACCTCAGCCTCCTAAAGTGCTATGATTACAGGTGTGAGCCACCGCCCTGGCCACTCCTGGAAATCTCATACTGACTGCATCACCACCTCCTTTGGATGCCTGTCTAAACCAAGGCCCCTCACAACTCCAAGCAGAACAGATCACTCACCCTCTTATACTTCTGTCATTGTTGTACCCCTATTATTGCACTATGTTGTAATTATTTGTTTATAGGTCTATTTCCCCTATTAGTCTGTGAGTTCCTTAAAGGCAGTGGTTAGGATTATCTGTCTTTCAGGAGTGAAACATTTCTTGTAAAATAACTAACTTGAACGACAACATTCCTTAGATGATAAATTCTGGCACGTTACTGAAAGAGAAAAAAGGGATCATTACTTTATATTTTTCTATTACCAGCCAGGACTTCAGCTTACTACCTTTAGCATCTGAGTGTGAATTAATTTACCAGAATGGTGGACATTTTAGAAGACCAAGGAGCCAGACTTGTGAGACTCACTGGAAACTTTACAAGGGAAAGAGATATGGAAAACAAATGTCTCCACTTAACAGTTTTGCCCAGGCTCAGCCCCTTTGGGAGTAAAATCTGTGTCACCTGCCCTTTCAAAGTTGCACAGGCCCGTGAATAGGATCAATTCATTCATTTCAGAGGGTCCACCAGATAACGGGCCTATCCTGGAGAGGTCCTGGGTTTCGGCTGAAACAAGCAACTATAATTGGAAATGTGTACAAAGAGCAATGAGGAGGCCACCGAGGGGTGGGGGGAATTAATTCTGCCTGGAGGAGTGGAAGGGGTCCAGAAAGGAGAGGGTGAGCCAAACCTTGCTGAGTGAGTCGGATCTGGCCCAGGAGACGTTGGGGGAGGAGTGAGCAGAGCAATCTGCTAGATGAAAATCTACACGTGCGCGTAGGGACGACAGTCTCTGCACTCCTCTTCCGCCCACTTTCCTCCCTTTCCTCGCAATCGTTTCCCCTTTTCTTGGAAAACTAGGACTGAGGATACTGTTTCCCTTCACGGAGGAGACCAATACAGATAAAGGGAATATTAATCCTTTTTATCACGAGATCAGTTGCTCTGCTCTGTCTTTGAGAGCACTGGGGATGGGGGGAGCAGGTGAGTCAGGCAAAGAAGTGGTCCTTCTTTGAGTTGAGCCAAGGAGACACAGGGGAGAACAGGGCCCATGCAGGAAACAAATGAAAATTTTTGTATTTGTCCCCACTCCCTTTTTGTCACCACTCCCCCCACCACACACACACACACACCTGTCTCTTTATGTTTTTCTACAGTTTCCCATGGTCTCCGTCTTTGTCTTTGCCTCTTTCCTTTTGCTACAGGCTGGAAATTCCTTGTTCTCAACGGAAGGGAGTAGGAGGGGAGTTGGGGGTGGCAGGAGTGGGCGGGAAGAACAGACATCTCGGCAGCTCTGGCTGCGGGCTGCGGGGGCGCTCTGGGCCTCTGGCGGGCCCTGACAAGTCAATGATTTTTTAAATAGGGGTTCATATACAAACCTAGAGAGAGAGAGGGACACAGATATACAAGTGGATATAAAGAAACATATAAATACATAATCTCGGGTACAGAGACACAAACTGGCAGTAGCGTCTTAAATATGCTTAGCATTCTACAATTTAAAGAGTTTTCCTGTACATTCTCTCATCCGAATCTCACGACAGTCTTGAGAAACAAGGGCACAAAGACACAAACATCCGGTAGTTTCACTCTCACACGGGTTCGCACCCGGACCCCCGCTGGCTCCCCTAGCGGAGTGGGCAGGCCCCTTCTGCGGAATTTCTCTTCCCTCGTCCCTCTCTGGCCGAGCATACTCCCTCCCAGGACCCGGGAGCGGAGAGCTCAAAATCGGCTCCTCCCTCCCCCTCTTTCCCGGACCAGGACCGGGACCCGGGCGCCCCGCGCCCAGTAGGTTGCCGCTCACTTGCTCACGCCCTACTCTGCCTCCTCCTTGGGCGGGCGTCTCCCTCCAGATCCTAAGGCTCAGCGCCGCCCCAAGGGGGCCGGGGTGGGAGGGAGGGGGGCGCCTCGAGCAGAGGCTGCGTGGGCGGAGGATGTGCGTCACGGGGAGCGTGGGCTGGGGGAGGGAGGGGGCACGTGGAAACCCGGGGCCAGCGGCTGGCAGCCCGGGATCCAAAATAACCTGAGGTGGGGAGGGGGGAGGGGTCGCCCACACCCCGTACGGGGTCGGGAGCGTCCCCAGGGGAGCCCGTCTAGCCGCACCCTCCAGCTGCGGGGCGGCGGACTGGGAGACGGGACTCTGCTCGTTCCCACCACCCCCACTGTGTTTGGCGCTTAATAGGTTGGAGAAGAGGACCTGAGCAACTGAAATCCTCCCACCAACAACGCGCTCCTTCTCCCCGGACCCCACAAGGTGGAAAGGTCTCCTCGCTAGGCCAGATTGTAAAACCAGCCCCGGTCCACGCCTCCACGCCCCGCCATGCCCCAGCCCCTCAGAAGTGCGGACAGAGAGGCGGGGCGGGGCTGAGGTTTCGGACTAGGGGAAACCTCACCTGTGGCCAGTCCGCTCGCTTCCCTCTGTCCCCCCCCCTCCACTTTCCCTGGGGCTTAGAGCCTTTGGGCCAGGCCCTTAAAGCCCCCGCCTCCCCCAACAGCCCTCCCAGCCGTGGGCGGGAGTGCAATGCGAACCAGATGGGGCTAGGAGAAACCAAAGGGGGAGACGGTGGTGGGTTGCAGAGGGGGGGCTAAGCTCCTTCAAGGCGCTCCTCCTTCCAGCTCCGCCGCAGGAAGTCACGTCGTAGGCTCCCGACCTCTTACTCATCTTCCACTAGACTCTCGGGCGAGGTCCCTAATAGATGGCCCCAGGACGGGTATCGTCTTTGTCACAGCCTTGCCACACAAAATTCCCAAGCAGGGCCTCATCCTCAGCAAACAGAGGACAAGTGGAGGAATCCCTGCCTGACCTACGCGCTGACAAAAGCCGACGCGTTTAATCAACACGCGCACCTAAGTGGTGGCGTGCAGCATAACCCTCCCATTCCTGTTTCCCAAACTTTCCAGGCTAGCATGGAGGCCTGGGTTTCTGAGAGCGACCCCCTCAGATTATTCCATTGGGGGCTGAGGAGGGGCGCGGGGATATCTAGGAGATCCCTGCAGAGCCCCACGCTCTCAGGCCCGCCTTAAGTGCACACTATATGGGAGTCAGATGCACACACAGGAGAAGCCGCACAGCCCAGCCTTCGCTAACTTTTCCCGGCTCACTCCTAACATTCACACGTCCAGTACCACAAGGCCTGAGTGTGGGCAACGGGCGTCCCCGTAGTTGTTTAGGCGCGTGTGCACGTCCGTGCGCTTCTGTGTCTTTGTGTACTTGTTCGTGGTTGTGAAACTCCTCTCTCAGCTCGGAGGGGTGGGGGAGAAAAGGAATGTCGCCGGCGGGGCGCTCACGTGGGTACGTGGGCGCCAAGAGGGCCGGCTGTGCATCCGGCGTGGGCGGCACAGAGCGACCTCGCCCCGCCCGCTGGGTCCCCAAGCCCGCCCTCCCCAGCCGGGCCTCGGTCACCTCGGTCCCCAATTCGGCGCCCCGGCACTGAATCTCCGCCCCCGCCTCCTGCTCCACACCCCCTCCCCCCAGTCTCCGCCTCTCCCAGTCTCTAAGCCGCGGCGTCTCCGCGGCCGAGAGGCCCCAGCGCCCGCCCCCCGGCCCCCGCCCCCACCCCCGCCCCCGGCTCTGCCCACGCCCTCCGCCCGCCAGCCCGGCAGCCAGCGCAGCTCCGGGCCTCGCTCCCCGTGCGTCCTGCGGGGGCGGAGGCGCGGAGAGGCGGCAAGCGCAGCCGGGGAGGGTGGGGGGGGGCAGAGGCACAGACAGAGGCGCGGAGGCTCGGAGAGAGAAGACGTGGAGGGAGGGACAGAGCCTGGACAGCGGTGGACACGGCATCGTGCGCGGGGAAGAGGGCAGCACGCAGCAGGCGCCGAGCGCCGGGCACCGAGAAGGGCAGCCCGGGTGGTCTCCGGCCGTCCATGCACAGAGCGCCTTCCCCCACAGCCGAGCAGCCGCCGGGCGGAGGGGACAGCGCCCGCCGGACCCTGCAGCCCAGACTCAAGTTAGTGGGCAAAGGGAGGCAGCGGGGAGTGGAGATGGGTGGAGCTGGACTTGGGAATGGGGTCCAGAGGGCGGAGGTCGAGGGGAGGACGTGGGGAAGCAGGACGGGGGTGGGGGGTGGAGACTGATGGAAAAGGGGGTGCGTCTTCGAATTAGGGGGCCTTGGGAGCCGGCAAGCATCTGATAAAGCTGGATATGAAAGAGTAGTACCTAAATCTCCATTCCTGGTTTACTCTGTGGGCTCCATCTGGCCTAAGAGCCCCCTGCAAAGAATGTGGGAGCCTCCAAGCACCAGGGGATGCCCTGGAGCTCGAGCTGGCATCAGTGCGGAAGGTGGGGGGACGCTCAGTTGCCTCAGTCCCTCGTTGGCACGGAGCGCGCGGGCCCCCGGGGTCCTGGAGAAGGCGGTGCCTTTGAGTTAAAGGAGCATCAGCGGGGGAAAGAGGGGGTGACGAAGGAGGCAGGGAGGCCTTAGGCGTTCCTTCCCATATCTGTCCCTTTATTCACAGAGCGGGGAGGGGAGTTTCAGTGTGCAGCCCCTTCATCAAGAGGCCTTGAGTCGCTCCCCCACTCCACTTGAAGATGCGGGTGGAAAATAAGGGAGAGGAGAGTAGGCGGGAGCCCCTGGGCGGTTTTCGCCTACAGACGCTACCACTGTGGGAGTGTGTGTGGGCGGGACGGCCCCGGAGCAGAACAATTGCGCCCCTCCCCCTGCCACGGCCCCTGAGCTGAAGGAAAAGGCTGACCGGGGAAGTGGGGAGTGTCACTGCTAGGAGAGGGGCCACTGAGAAGCACTGGGCAGCCTTGGAAGGGTGGAGAGGTCCTGGGGGGAGAGAGGAAGCGTGCTTTAAGAACGCTTAAAGCGCGGTGGCTCACGTCTGTAATCCCAGCACTTTGGGAGGCCGAGGCAGGTGGATCACAAGGTCAGGAATTCGAGACCAGCCTGACCAACATGGTGAAACCCCGTCTCTACCAAAAATACAAAAATTAGCCGGGCGTGGTGGCGGACATCTGTAATCTCAGTTACTCAGGAGGCTGAGGCAGGAGAATCGCTTGAACCCGGGAGGCGGAGGTTGCAGTGACAGCGCCACTGCACTCCAGCCTGGGTGACAGAGCAAGACTCCGTCTCAAAAAAAAATAATAATAATAAATAAATAAATAAATAAATAAATAAATAAATAAATAAATGCTTAACCCCTGGGAAAAGCTGAGCGGAGAAGAGCAAGGCACCACCTGGCCCACTGAGTGGGAAAGCCAGGGAGGGTGCCACACCCTCCCTCTTAGCCACCTGGGGCTGTGGCCCCTTCACAGGGAATGAAGCTGGCCAGCAGCGTCCACTGTGGGGGAGACAGGGCTCCTACATTCACTTTAGTATGGGTGACTTCACTTCAGTGTTGAGACTGCTGAGTGTTTAGAGTGGAAGGTGAGGATTGTGTTTTGGGGGAGAGGGAGGTCCAGCCATCCCACGTCGGTGCTGGTCAGCCTCAGCGCTCAAGTTCTTCTTGCCCCAGACCAAAAAGATAAAAGCTAAAGATAAGGTGGTAAGACGCTTCGACTCCTACAGACACAGGCCACTGACTTTTGGGGCTTCGGGCCAGTCTAGGACGGCACTGGCTTGTCCATGCCTCTGAGCAGTGCCTGATTCTCAGAGTCTGTACTCAGACCTGGGCACTGGGCAGGATAGCATCCAAATGAGGGAGGGGAAGAAAAGCAGGCAGGAAAGAGGGAACAATTGTTAATGTGGGTTGGTACCCAGTAGGGGGACTTGCACCGACTGCCTCTCTCTTGTGCCCCTCCTTCTCAGGCCCAGTGCCCGAGCCATGGCACTGCCTCGGACGCTGGGGGAGCTGCAGCTGTACCGGGTCCTGCAGCGCGCCAACCTCCTTTCCTACTATGAGACCTTCATCCAGCAGGGAGGGGACGACGTGCAGCAGCTGTGTGAGGCGGGTGAGGAGGAGTTTCTGGAGATCATGGCACTTGTGGGCATGGCCACCAAGCCCCTCCATGTCCGGCGCCTGCAGAAGGCACTGAGAGAGTGGGCCACCAATCCAGGGCTCTTCAGTCAACCAGTGCCTGCTGTTCCCGTCTCCAGCATCCCGCTCTTCAAGATCTCTGAGACTGCGGGTACCCGGAAAGGGAGCATGAGCAATGGGCATGGCAGCCCAGGGGAAAAGGCAGGCAGTGCCCGCAGTTTTAGCCCCAAGAGCCCCCTTGAACTTGGAGAGAAGCTATCACCACTGCCTGGGGGACCTGGGGCAGGGGACCCCCGGATCTGGCCAGGCCGGAGCACTCCAGAGTCGGACGTTGGGGCAGGAGGAGAAGAGGAGGCTGGCTCGCCCCCCTTCTCCCCCCCTGCCGGGGGAGGAGTCCCTGAGGGGACTGGGGCTGGGGGGCTGGCAGCAGGTGGGACTGGGGGTGGTCCAGACCGACTGGAGCCAGAGATGGTACGCATGGTGGTGGAAAGTGTGGAGAGGATCTTCCGGAGCTTCCCGAGGGGGGATGCTGGGGAGGTCACATCCCTGCTAAAGCTGAATAAGAAGCTGGCACGGAGCGTTGGGCACATCTTTGAGATGGATGATAATGACAGCCAGAAGGAAGAGGAGATCCGCAAATACAGCATCATCTATGGCCGTTTCGACTCTAAGCGGCGGGAGGGCAAGCAGCTCAGCCTGCACGAGGTGAGAACCCCCAGGCCTCCTAGGATTGCCCTTGACTCTCAGGTCTCCAGCCGCTTACCTCTGCGAGTTTATACAGTCTCCAACTATCTTTCATTACCTCTTGACCAGGACCCCAGGCCCTGACTCCCTCCCCGACAGGCCCCTACCCCAGCGGCCGCAGTGCTTCCATCCTCAGCTGAGGGGGAAGCAGAGATACAGGCAGCACCGAGCTGTTCAGCTCCTTGTCACTCAGGATCCCACAGGAGTGGAGGAGGCCCCGGGCATTCCTAGGAAGCTGTGGGTGCTGACCTCTGCCTTCCCTCCTCAGAAAGCTCCCATGTAGTGTCAAAACCAAAGCAAGCGTCTGATGGATGGGCCTCATTTGTCCAATGGTGAAGGGGTGTGAGGAGGTCTGGTGAGGCAGCGGGGAAGTTCGAATTCTGACTCTCCTTGCTGCCCTCCCTCCACAGCTCACCATCAACGAGGCTGCTGCCCAGTTCTGCATGAGGGACAACACGCTCTTATTACGGAGAGTGGAGCTCTTCTCTTTGTCCCGCCAAGTAGCCCGAGAGAGCACCTACTTGTCCTCCTTGAAGGGCTCCAGGTGAGACCCCTTCCCCAGGTCCTTCCTGGACTGGAATCCTGCTGTGGAGTTAGATCATGTCCTAACCTTCAGCTCAGGCAGCTCTAGGCCTGCTTCCCGCCCACCTGGATGTCCTGCTTTTGGCCAAGTCAGCTTGTCTCAGGTCTGGTCTCTCCTCCCATCCATGTCGGGTCCCCCCAACCCCCAGCAACAATAGTGCTTGAACTGGAGACTCTCGGCCAGCTTCTTGGCAAAGGTTTTAAATAACACATGCCTCAGGCCGGGTTCTGTGCTCTGCCCGTCGAGTGGCCCTCATCAGCCTCACCCACTTTATTCTTACCCATCTTTTCAGGCTTCACCCTGAAGAACTGGGAGGCCCTCCACTGAAGAAGCTGAAACAAGAGGTATGTTTTCCGGGGTGCATATAGGGACATTGGGCAGCCTTCCCCGATCCCCTCCCTTGCCAGGTCTTCATTTCCCCATTTTGGGCATCCACAGGTTGGAGAACAGAGTCATCCTGAAATCCAGCAGCCTCCCCCAGGCCCTGAGTCCTATGTACCCCCATACCGCCCCAGCCTGGAGGAGGACAGCGCCAGCCTGTCTGGGGAGAGTCTGGATGGACATTTGCAGGGTGAGTGTGCCTCAGAACACTTTTCACTGAGGGTCGGGGAGTAGGGGAGGGGGTTGGGGGAGGAGTGAGCCAGGGGGCAGTGCCTGGAACAGGGTTGGGAGACCTGGCTGGAGGCGGGGCAGAAGGGCCTGTGGGCTGGCTGTGTGGTTGAGGGTGGGGGTTCCATTGGCTGCAGCCCCTTACCTGACCAGTGCCCATGCCCACAGCTGTGGGGTCATGTCCAAGGCTGACGCCGCCCCCTGCTGACCTGCCTCTGGCATTGCCAGCCCATGGGCTATGGAGCCGTCACATCCTGCAGCAGACACTGATGGACGAGGGGCTGCGGCTCGCCCGCCTCGTCTCCCACGACCGCGTGGGCCGCCTCAGCCCCTGTGTGCCTGCGAAGCCACCTCTCGCAGGTGAGGCAGCCAGCAGTGCTGTCCCCAAGCACCCCGGCCACCCAGGCCCCACACAGCAATTCCGGTGTCCTGGGGCCGGGTGGGAGGAAGGGGGATATAGTCGTCAGAGAGGGCAGTAGGATGGCTGGGCTCCAGCCAGCCAGGCCTTGGGGTGCAGAGAGGCAGACCCTGCCGGGCTGCTCCCACCATGGAAAGTCTGGTCCTAGTGTAGATCTGTGAAAGGGGAACTGGGGAACAGGGGACAGAGAAAAGAGGATGAAGGAGCAGGAAGGAGGAGCATCAATAAGGGAAGCTCAGATGGCACTTCCACCAACCCAGGAGTGGGGAGCAGGCTAGGAGTTGTGGGGATGGGGATGGGGATGCCCAGCTTGGAAGCAGAGGAGCCCAAAGCAGTGATGCTTTGTGTGTGGAAGGGGGAAGAGGGAGTGGGCCGGCAGAGGGCCGGGCAGCCGCTGGGCTGAGAGTGACGCAGCAGACAAAGCCACCAACCCTGGCTTGGTATTTTTAAACTGTGCGTGGGTGGGAAGTGGGGGCGGGGACTGGAAGGGGGGCTCTTCTTGAGGGAGGAGCTCGGAGGCTGGCTTCCTGTGCTCCCCCTGATTTGGCTACCAAAAAACTTGGGGGACCATGGTAGAGTGGCCTGGGAGGGGCCTGGGAGGGGGGCAGGGATGAGTGGGGGTGGCAGAGCTTGGGAAGGGGGGAGGGGAGAGGTCAGAGCCAAACCACCCCCGCAGCTCCTGACAGAACCAGAAATTCCAGCGCAACCGAGGAGGCGGGAGAGAAAGAGAGAGAGACAGAGACAGAGCTACGCACAGCTAGGGAGGGGAGGGGGCTCACACACACAGGAATGGAACCCCCCATACACATACAGTGGGCAGGAGGCAGTAATTCAATAAACCTAAACTGAGCCCATCTTCACAGCTTTCTTTGCCCCTGCTTCTGTTCCCAGCCACCTCTGTGTGCAGCCAGTCACCCTGCAGTCTCCTAACTGCCCCCTTTTCCCTGCAGAGTTCGAGGAAGGGCTGCTGGACAGATGTCCTGCCCCAGGACCCCATCCCGCGCTGGTGGAGGGTCGCAGGAGCAGTGTGAAAGTGGAGGCTGAGGCCAGTCGGCAGTGAGGAGTGGACTGGTGTCTTTAGACCCAGGACCTCAGACTTCTGGCTCACACAGACCCCCACGCTCTCCATCCCCAGAATCTAGTCACAACCCTGGATCCTTCCTCTGCCCTTCTCCTGCCTCCCCACCTGCTCCATGGGCATAAGACTGTGGGGCTTCAAGCAATAACAAGCAGAGGCCTGGAGAGAGGACACAAGGAGGGTGCGTGGTGCCCTCACCCCTGCCCAGAGCGAGGGGGCAAGGACTCTGCCTCCAGGGCATCTGGGGTTTTCCCCTCCCTCACACAACACACTCCCATTCTCTTTAGGTTTGCACCAGTGGTGTGAGCAGTTGGACTCAGTTTGGACAAGGGGGAAAGGGGGACTTCCTTGGGAAGGTCCAGCTAAAAGTGGCAACATTTGCCCCCAGAATTGGGGGCCTGGGAACACTGGACCTGCTCCTTCTCCCCTCTCCTTCCCTGTTTTTGTGCTTCTGGTTTGTTTCTTTAATTTAACAAGTGCTGCAGTTTGCCCTCCGATTCCCATCTATCCCCCAAGTCCTTTGCAATTTCTTCCCTCCTGCCCTACATAGGGGCGGTGGGTGTGGGATCCCTTCACTGGCCCCCTCGGGAGGCCTGGGTTGGACTCAGGGTCTCCTCCAGCTGGGGGCTGGACCGCAGCACCTATCTGAGCAGTTAGAGCGTCTTTCTTTTCAGATTGTGTACAGTAGATTATTTATTTTGTTATTTTGGAATAAAATTTATTTTATGGCTTAGGATCTATGACCCCTGCCTCGAGAGGGAGAAAGGGTGGCAAGGGATGGGGGAGTGAAGGGAAGCTGGCAGTGGATAGGGCAACAGAAAAGATGCAGCAGGCAGGGCCCTCTCATACACTGGAGGGCCACATGGCCAGGCCTGGACCCAGACTCTCACCCTGGCTCCCAGGCAGCATTGGAGGTGTGGAGCCATACATAGATGTCACAGCCACTTGGACGCACTTGGGCACAGTCAGACTCCAAATTCAGAGTATTTGGGGGTTAGCATATGTCAGAGAGGCCAGCACACTTGCTGCTGTCTTCTGTGCAATGTCTCACACTCCCAAATTTGTGTTGTCACATAGGCAAAAGCAGATAGACACATGTTCTATGTGGTCATGCAACTAACGTGCCAGCTATACATTAACATATCCTAGGTACATACACGTTCACACAGCTATACACAAAGAAACTCAGCCCTTGTACTTTTGCATAGTCTCATACACGTATCAGAAGCCTCCACCTGGCTAACAGGAATTTGGGGCTTTGGGAGATTTTTTAATCAGGGCAAAACTTGTATTAGTAACCACATGTCCAGACCCCTCCTGTGCTCCCACCCAGGGTCCCTTGAGCTGCTTCCCATTCCCCCAGGGCTGAGACCCAATATCCTCTATCCCTGGCCTCTAGTGTAAATGTGTCTGTCTGTTCCTGCCTATCCGTCCTAGGCCCTGGGTCAGAATGGGCAGAGAAACCTTCCATGCCCTAACCTGTGCTCTTACCCAGCCCCCCTCCTGCTCAGCCCCATCACCCTCAGAGAGCTCTGTTTGTGTGTGTGCGTGCGTGTGCGCGCTGCAGGTGCAGGCATGTTGGGGCGTGTCTCAGAGCCTGAACTTCCCTTCCAGTCAGTGCTGGAAGGAGGTGGGCAGGGGAATGATAGGAAGGAAGGAGTGGATTGGCTCCACCCACTGTGCATTCTCCTGGTAGTCTTTTCCTCCTGACCCAGGAGTAGGTGGGGATAGGAGGGCACCCTCCCCATCTGCTGCTTGGCAGGGCATGAGCAAGTGTCCAGAGCAGGTCTGTGGGGGTAGTAGAAGAGCTGTCTCTCTGGGTTTTCCCTCCAGCTGGGATCACCAACTGGGGTTGGCCCTTAGGTCCATGTGGGACATTGAGATCCCAGATTGCCCATAGTGGGAGGGCTGCAGGAGGGGCTGGGCCCCCAAGGATCCTCCCCCTGACTCCCCTTGCCCCTCCAGGAGAAGCTTAGTGAGGTCCTGTTCAGTGGGAGGCAGCAGAGGAGGGAATATGTCTTCACCAATCCTGCAAGGAGATGGGAGAAGCAGTGGAGTAGGCATGGCGCCCACTCCCCTAGATGCCACCCAGCCTCCACTCCCAAGCTGCCACTCACCAAGTGCCCTGAGGAAACGCTGTCACTGGCTGGCTCAGGCAGCTGTCTTCCACCATGGTCACATCTGAGCAGAGCAGGGGGTCAGGGCTGGACACAGCATGCTCCTGAGGCTGGCACGGCAGCAGGCCCCTGCCAGGAACCAGCAACGGAAATAAGGAGAGCGGGGCAAGGCCAGGAAAGAAGAGGTGCATGGGGTCAGGAGGGGCTTTGTCACTCACTGGGGGTGAGGCTGGTCAAAGGGCAGGCTCATCTGGCCCAGGCTGGGGGGCATCTGCAGGTGAGGCCTGGAAGTAGGGAGAGCACAGTTAGAGGAAAGCAGGGTAGGCAAAGGCAGAGTGGTGCAAAGTCAGGACCACTGAGAGGAAACAAGCTCCAGCTCCTTATCCTGACTTAGTCGTGGCCTTGGGCAAACTATTTCTATGCTCTGAGCTCAGTCTTCTCATCTGTAAAATGTGCATGTTAGGGGGGTGGATTAGCCAATTTCTAATGTTTCTTTGGACTCGAACTTTGGTAGTTCTTAAGTCCCCAAGTCCTCACTCCTGCCTCACCTTCTGGGAAGGGAGATGTTGTGTCTTGACTAAGAGTTAATAAGCACCTGAGTGTCACACTTCGGGAAGAAAAATGTCTAGGCCATTTCAAGGCCAAAACAGATGAGTAAACAAAAATCAACACAGCAGAGAAGTGACAGTGGCTCTCAGGAGCAGGATAGAAAATAACAACAGTCATGCACCACATAACGACATTTCTGTCAACTACAGACGACAGTGGTCCCATAAGTTTATAATCAAGGCCAGGCAGAGTGACTCACGCCTGTAATCCTAACGCTTTGGGAGGCCGAGGTGGGAGGATCACTTGAGCCCAGAAGTTTGAGACCAGCTTGGGTAGTAAGTGAGACCTTGTCTGCAGAAAAATCTTAAAAAAGAATTAGCCGAGTGTCGTGGTGCACTACAGCGGGAGGATTGCTCAAGCCCAAGAGGCGGAGGTTGCAGGGAGCTAAGATCGCACCACTGCACTCCAGTGAGTGAGACCCTGTCTCAAAAAAAAAAAAATTATAATCAAGCTGAAAATTCATATCACACAAATATTTACCATTATGTTACTATTTCCTTATACTATTCAGAACAGTATCATGCTGCTCGGGTTTAAAGCTAGGATCAATAGGCCACACAATATAGCCTCAGTGTATAGTAGGCTATACCATCTAGGTTTGTGTAATTATACTCTATGATATTTGCATAATTATGAAACTGCCTAAGGACAGAAAATGCTCCTTCATTAAGTGATCCACGACTGGACTTACACAGCTTTTGCTATAAGCCATGCAGTATGCTCAGCTTTATAAGTGTTATGAACTCATTTAATCTCCACAATAATGCAGTGAGGTAGGTTATTATTATTAGCATTATTATCCCCCATCGTGCAGATAAGGCACCAAAGGCTAAGTAATTTGCCCCAAACCAGTAAGTGGTGGAGCTAGAATTCAAACCTAGGCAGTCCGGATCTTAACTACTACTCCCTCATTAGAGTGGACAGAAGAGAAGAAGAAAGGCTGTTAGCATTTGCTGCTGCTTTCTCACAGAAGATCCTCTTCTAACAATTCAAATGCCCACCCCCTTAGAGTGGGATGGTATCCCCATGAGGTTTTTCACTTACTCCTGGAAGGCTGACAACACGTTGACTGATTCTTCTGGGGAGAGGCCTTGATACGGGGGGATGGAGTGAGAGTGTGGTGGGTACACCTGGGGCCTGGGGAAAGAAAACAGACCCCCTGATGCCAGCCCTTCTCCTGGACACCACCACACTCTGCTTTTGAACAGGTGTTCCTTTCACGGAAAGGAAAATTCCCTGTTCAGCCCCCAATGCCAGCTCTCCCAGCTGCCCATGCTAAGATTAGCCCATCTGCACAGACCACTCCCATTCCTGTCTTTCCAGCTCCTTACACCATATCTGGGCCAAGCTGCATGCTCATGGAGGAATCAGGGGCCATTCCAAGGTCATAAGAAGGCACCATGGTAGGCATCTGGAGCTCTGGGGTAGGAAGTGGTTGGTCCCTGGAGGAGGGAAGGAGGTACATGTGACTGACCAAGGGTTGATGCCACCCCTCCTTCCTGCAGGTAAGCACTAGGCCCCTGACCTACCCACTGTCCACACCACCACACTCACCTTTCCACGGTCATCTTGATGGTAGCTGGGACATAACCCCTGCCATCCTTACCCATCTGTTCAGCTGTTGTGAGAAGGAAAAGAGAGCCATGGAGTGCTCTGGGGCTAGGGAGGCAGGGAGGTGGAAAAGGTGGGCATGGATGATGGGGAAGTAAGAGAAGCGCAGCTATGTAATAGGGAGTAACATCAGGATGACACACGCGGGCAGGGAGAGGAGGGCAGCGGGGAGCAGGGAGGAAGTGGGTGACAGGAAGGAATCAGAGTTGCCAGTTCCAGCTCACGCTTGTAGTGGCTCCGGAAAGCCTCATCCTTGGGCTTCTTGGGATAGAGGTTTTTGAGCTGAGCAAGATCCCGGATTCGGTCCCCCAGTGAGCGAATGGACAGGTCTTTGGCAGAGAATGGCTGGATGTTCTCTATCTGTGGAGAGCCTATGGTAGGAATGAGACCCTGAGATCCCTCTGTCCGGACTTTCTTCCCCTTCCCCAACCCCCACCATAAGACCTGTTCTCACTCTACCAAGGCAAGGGAGAGAGGACCTAGGGTGGGGCTCCTGAGGGAGAGAGACCCACTAGTCTCCATTTCCACAGAGCTCACAGTGAGAAGGTGAACATTTAGACCACAGAAGGAAGAAGAGAAGCTGGAAGAACTTCCTGAAGATCAGGATCGGCATAAGGAAGGTCAGGACATTTCATTCCCAGAAGAAACCCCAGAGGGCACAGGCACAGAGGCAGAGGACTGGCTGGGGTGGCCTCACCGTCCTGGCCCCGGATGACATGGGCAATGGTGATGCCCCCAATCTCTGAGTCGCTGAAGCGGAGGAGAAAGGTTCCGTCGGGCTCATTGAGAAGAAGGCTAGTAACGTACTGTTTGCTGATGAAGCCAATGATCAGCCTGGCCGGGATGAAGGAGAGGATGGGGCATGGGCAGTGAGTATGGAGGTGACTGGAGTATGGCTGCTCAGACTACCCAGGGCGGGGACTCACCGGTCAGACCAGTAGCTCCGGAGACAGCGTTTGGTGAGGTCCAGGACACCATCAAACCACTGCCAAAAGGTGAAGCCACGGCCCAGCAGGATCTCCTGGGGGGAGAGGGGGAATGGTGTGAGCCGAGGGAGGGCCAGAGCTGGAGCCTGTTTAGGGCAGGCACTGAGCTGTGAGTGCCCTCACAACAGAATCACAGGGCTGAGGGTCAGACCGAACCTGAGACTCCATCAATGACAACGACCAATCCTAATGCTTACACATGCCAGCCACTATTTCAAGCCTTTTGATATATTTATTTGCTCTTTACCAGGCTATGGAGGTAGGGACTATAATAATTCCATCTTACAGATGAAGAAATGGAAGTCCAAAAACGTCGAATGACTTGCCCAGGTCTACATAGCTGGTAAGAGGCAGAGCTAGGATTTAAACCCAGGCATTCTGGCGCTGGAGCCCCTCTTAACTACTATGCTACACCCTCTCCCTAAGGAGGTGTGGCAGAGGTGAAGCCCAAAGGAAGGTAACCTGCTGGGTGTAACTGTCTTGCTCCCTTTTGCTAACACACCCTCTGGTCACATGAGCATTTCTTTCTTCTCTTTAAAGATTCTGTCTCACACTAAAAAAAAAAAAAAAAAAAAAAAGAAAAAAAACCAAAACATAAAATAACATAATATAACATAAAATAAAAGAGCAAGAGTCAGAAATATGTGGTTCTCTCCTAGCCATGGCACTCACCTGCTTTGGGACCTTGAACAAACTACATAACTCTCTAAGCATCAGACTCTTTGTCTGTAAAATGGGGATAATAATAGTATCTACCTCAAAGGGATGTTGGGAGGATTAAGTGAGATGACATACATAAGGTGTTAAGCACAGCGCCTGGCATATAAGCTGTCAACACGTGGTAGCTGGTATTACTGCACATGTCCCTGTGGGATTTTGTTCAGTTTTTGCAATAGGAATTCTTTTTCTTTCTTTCTTTTTTTTTTTTTTAGACACAATCTCATTCTGTTGGCAGGCTGGAGTGCAATGGCACAATCTTGGCTCACTGCAACCTCCGCCTCCCAGGTTCAAGTGATTCTCCTGCCTCAGCCTCCCGAGTAGCTGGGACTACAGGCACACACCACCGTGCCCAGGTAATTTTTGTATTTTTAGTAGAGACAGGGTTTCACCATGTTGGCCAGGATGGTCTCGATCTCTTGACCTTGTGATCTGCCTGCATCAGCCTCCCAAAGTGCTGGGATCACAGGTGTGAGCCACCACACCCAGCCTTGTTTTTTGATACAGAGTCTTGCCCAGGCTGGAGTGCAATGGTGTGATCTTCCCTGCAGCCTCCACCTCCTGGGTTCACCTCCTGCCTCAGCCTCCCGAGTAGCTGGGATTACAGACGCAAACAACTACTCCCGGCTAATTTTTTATGTTTTTAGTAGAGACGGGGTTTTGCCACGTTGGCCAGGATGGTCTCGAACTCCTGACCTCAGGTGATCCACCCGTCCCGGCTTCCCAAAGTGCTGGGATTACAGGCATGAACCACCATGCCTGGCTCCCTTTTTTTTTTTTTTTTTTTTTGAGACAGAGTCTTGCTCTGTCACCCAGGCTTGAGCGCAGTGGTATGATCTCAGCTCACTGCAACCTCCACCTCCTGGGTTCAAGCGATTCTCCTGCGTCAGCCTCCCATGTAGCTGGGATTACAGGCATGTGCCACCGCAACTGGCTAATTTTTGTATTTTTAGTAGAGATGGAGTTTCACCATGTTGGCCAGGCTGGTCTTGAACTCCTGACCTCAGGTGATCCGCCCACCCCAGCATGTCAAAGACTGGGATTACAGGCATGAGCCGCTGTGCCCGGCCAGGAACTATTTTTCCAACAGATCAAAGTCACTTTGAATCAGAGCTCTGTTTACACACAACCTGGGTGAGTCATGCAAGTCACTGGTAAAGAGGAAGGACAGATGGCCCCCAGACCAAAACCTCAGGGATGTCAGAGAATGCATCTCCAGAGCCAACCCCCAGGCCTGGGGTTTTTCCTCCCTGGTCCATGACAGGCCTTCCTAAAGGACCTGAGGGGGCACTGTGGAGAATCCAGTGGAAGGTCCCTGCGTGGAGGCTGAGCAGGCCCTGAGTGCCCGAGGGATGAAGAGCTTGGGGGTGGGAGGTCCAAAGGGCAGGAGAATGACCTTGTTGAACTGCGACCAGGACACAGAACGGTGCTGGAAGGCCTCCATGCTGAGGCTGTTGTCATTGAAGATCTTCTGGGCCAGGAAGAGGAAGTGCTCTGGGAGCAGCCCCCGGTTGGTCCCCACCTCAGCCATGAACTTCAGGTTCAGAGTTTCACACATCTTTTCCCAGGGCACCCGCTCAGCCACCACAAAGGGCACGCGGTCCTGGGGCGAAGGGGGAAGAAGAGAGCACTGCAGGCTACCGCCTTGTTCTTCCTTGGGCCAGCCTTCATCCCTCCCACCTGCCTGTGGCCTACCCCTCCACAGCACCTGATATCGCTCACGAACATGCTGCTTTTTCTAGGTTACAGTGCTGTGGCCTGATAGTTGTTAAGACTGGGGTGAAAAGAGGTCAGAAGTATGAAAGCAGGCCCATGAGAAGGTGTTAAGGTCACACCCATTTAAACATGCCTGCCACCCCATCAACAGGCCTGCACCACTGCTCATGTTAGAACCCACCCTGCCCCTGTTCCCTCCAACTCCAGGACTTTGCTCACCATCTCAGAGAAGGCATTGTCCCACAGGATGGTGGCTTTGGCATTGTTGTCTTGGTTGCCATGGACGATGACCACCAGGGGCAGAGACAGGGCCTGAAGAGGGTGAGGACAGGGGTTTCTTTTCTTTCTTTCCCTTTTTTTTTTTTTTTTTTTTTTTTTTTAAGATAGTATCTCACTCTGTTGCCCAGGCTGGAGTGCAGTAGTGCAATCTCAGCTCACTGCAGCCTCAGCCTTCAGGGCTCAAGTGATCCTTCCACCTCAGCCTTCTGAATAGCTGGAACTACAGATGTGTACCACCTAATCCAGCTAATTTTTATTTATTTATTTATTTATTTTTGAGACAGAGTCTCACTCTGTCACTCAGGCTGGAGTGCAGTGGCACGATCTTGGCTCACTGCAAGCCCTGCCTCCCAGGTTCACACCATTCTCCTGCCTCAGCCTCCTGAGTAGCTGGGACTCAGGCGCCCGCCACCACACCTGGCTAATTTTTTGTATTTTTAGTAGATACGAGGTTTCACCATGTTAGCCGGGATGGTCTCGATCTCCTGACCTCATGATCCGCCCTCCTTGGCCTCCCAAAGTGCTGGGATTATAGGCGTGAGCCACCGTGCCCGGCCAATTTTTTATTTTTTGTAGAGATTGGATCTCCCTATCTAGCCCAGGCTGGTCTTAAACTTGCAGGCTCAAGCGATCCTCCTGCCTTGGCCTCCCAAAGTGCTGAGTTGTTTTTTCTGTTTGTTTGTTTTTGAGACAGAGTCTTGCTCTGTCACCCAGGCTGAAGTGCAGTGGCGCAATCTTGGCTCACTGCAACCTCCGCCTCCTGGGTTCAAGCGATTCTCCTGCCTCAGCCTCCCGAGCAGCTGGGACTACAGGCCTGCACCACCACGCCCAGCTAATTTTTGTATTTTTAGTGGAGACGGGGTTTCACCATATTGGCCAGGCTGGTCTTGAACTCCTGATCTCGTGATCTACCCACCTTGGCCTCCCAAAGTGCTGGGATTACAGGCGTGAGCCACCACGCCCAGCCGGACAGGGGTTTCTTAGTGAAGCAAGAAGTTTCCTCAGGGGGCTGGCTCTGAGCACTCAGAGAAGTTATTGGACTCACACATCATAATCAAAAAGCTCATGCCATGTTATTAAATGCTTTCTGAAGCTCAATCAGGGCCTCACTGTAGAGAAGTGGTTATGAGTCATTGCTATGGAGCCAGACCTCCAGGTTTCAAATACCAGCTCCAACACTTAGCTGTGTGACTGGGACAAACTACTTAAACTCTCTGTCTCAATGTCCTTATCTATAAAATGAGGCTGATAATACTGCCTACCTCATAATGTTATTGTGAAAACCAAATGTGTGTGTGCTGGCATGCATGTGCATATGTATCATTTAATAGAGTGCCCTGGTCTATAGGAAGTGCTTCCGAAGTGTTTGCTGCTATCCACTACCATTCCCTGCACTGTGCACTCCATGCTCTTGCTCATCCCCACTCACCCGGGCCCCAGTGTGCATGAATCCCAGACACATGGGGTATGGGGCAGTCACAAGAGGTGAGGGTCTAGGGCCCCTGTGTGTGGCATTGGAGGAGGACTCGGGGTCCCAGATTGGGGCAGGGCTGGGCCACGGTTCACCTGGAGCTGGATGGGGAGTTTGCCGGGGCCAAGTGTGAAGCTGGCAGAGAAGAGCACAGCACACTTCTCCTCTGTGACAGACTCAGTGCCCTTCCGCTCACACCGCTTGATCTTCTTGAGAAGCTGTGGGTGGGGTGAGGGAGAGCAAGGGCAAGGTCATGAGGACAGAGACCGCTCTTCCTGGGCTTCCCAACATCCTCTCCAAGGAGAGTCCCATAGTCTCCTAGTGGTGCCCCCCTCACTGTACCCCAAAGCCCCTCACCAGGTTCTTGAACAGGGCAGAGCAGCAGTTACCAGGAATGCTGTTCTCCAAGGGCACAGTGTTGTTGATGATTTCTCCAGTGCTTTCTCTGCCAAGGGAGGTCAGAGTGTGAACGAGCTCATCTCACTGTGGCCAGGTGTGGCGAGTGCATGGGTGAGTGTAGACTACCCACTGTCACCAGCCCTAAATCTCCACGTCTCTGTTTGGGTTCTTAAGGGAGGAGTCCCCATCTTGGCCAAATCATGATGCCCCCACCCCATTCCAGCCCTAAATGGGTCCCTCCCTTTCCTCTGCCTTGACCATTCAGGGTCCCCACATCCCATGGCCCTCCCTCCCCATCCCTTGCTCTTTTCAGTGCCAGCCCTCCAGGCTGCCTCCATCACCCTAACAGCCCTTCTCCAACCCCAGGTCCAATCCAAGCTTACGCTCCAGCCCCAGGACGCTGAGGCACACTCAGCTCCCTCGCCTGCTTCTCTGTCACCATGTCAGCCCTGACCAGCGGAGGCTTGGCTGGGGCCCCCAGGAACCTCAAGCCCAACAGGAATCGAACTCCAGCCTGGAACTTGGTCTGAGTCTTCAGTACCTGGGGGGGCTGCTTCTCCACCAGGAAGCAACTGGGAGTGAGGAGGACACAAGGGGAGTTGGGGGCTAGGTCCCTGCTGGTGCCCTCTCCACAGCTCTAGCCCCCTTCTTTTCTTCCCGAGGTCTGTTCTAGGCCAGACTGGGAGCTCCCGGGGAATACCTGGTGACGAGGGTTCGCAGGACTTCATCCAGCCGGCCAATCAGCAATGCCCGGGTCTTGGGCTCAAGCTCCCCACCAGCCGCCCCTACCTCCTGCTGTAGCTGGGAATAAATGTCCACCAGGCTCTCACACCTGGGGCCAGGACAGTGGTCAGGGAGCACAGGATTAAGGCTGCTTGCTCCGGCCCAGACCCCCTTCCCCTATACCCAGGGAGAAAGGCTATCATGTGTGGAGAAGTGGGGTGGGTAGTGGGTGTGGCTGCAAGGCACCTGGGCTGAAGGGGGTTCTGTGATCTGTTGGCCTAGGGTCTGGGTGGGAGGTTCATTCTCAGTGCCTACACCCCCTGTGGAAACCCAGCTGCCTCTCCCCCAACAGCTCTTGCACCCAGGACAGCTGCCAGCACTTACAGTGCTTTGTGGCAAATTGGAAAGTGTTCCCACCCAATAAACCAAATGGAAAAGCCTTTCTATTCCTCTAGGCGTGGGGCTTGAGGAGAGAAGCCTGGGTTAGATGAGTCCCCGCTTGTGCCCCTCCACTGGGCCCACTTGTACAGGATGCAACCTGAACGACAGTGTGCACAGCCCCGCTGGAACTGGCTTTCATGCATCTTGGTCCACTCCAAGGCCCTCCCGCCTGGCTTCTTCTCTCTCTCACCTGTAGGGCCTCCAGCAGGGTCAGCTGCCCACCCCCAGCTTGCCACCCCCCCTTCCCCATCAGCCCTAGCCCAACCTTTCCTGGAGTGGGGCCAGGCTCTCCTCAAAGGGTGCGCCATTCCCTGCTAGCTGCTGCTGCCGTTTCCAAATCTGGATCCTCTTCAGCACTAGGGCTTTGGCTGCCTCTAGCTCTCCAGTGGTCTCCTGCAGTAGCATGGCCAGGGCCTATGGGCAGAGAGGGGCCTGAGCCAGGGCCTCACGCTGCCTCCACACCCAGCTCCTGGGATACGGCTCTTTTTCTTACTCCTCTGGCATTCCCTTACCCTACTTCAGCCTGTGTCTTTCTGAGGTCTAGCTTCCATCCCTCCAGCTGCACTTTGACCAAGGTCTCCACCTCTCAGCCCATTACTCACCTCACTTGGCCCAGTCCCATTAGCAGGAGTTTCTATCAAGCTGTGCAGAGACACTGAGGGTTGGGGGCAGAAATCAAGGGTGCAGACAGATTAGAGGTTCAGTTAAGGTTGAGATCCAAGAGGGAACCACTCCTACACACTCCCCAGAACTGCCCTGGCCCCCACCTTGGCCAGCCTCAGCCCCCTTCTGCAGGGCTTCTCGGAGAAGGTGGATCTCCCCTACTCGGTGCTGCAGCCTCCGCAGGGCTGTCTTAAACTTGAGTTCTTCCTGCTTCCAGTGGAAAGGCATTGGCAAGTGGCGGAACTACACAGGAAGGGCAGATGCCAAGAGGTGAAACACTCTGCTCATCCCTCTATACCTGGCCTCCACTCTCTGCTCTGCAGATAGCGTTTTCTTGCTCCCCTCTCTCTTTTGGCAGTTCTTCCTGACCTTTTGGAATATCGTGGAGATAAGACCTTGCTCCTAGCAGAATCAGCTCCTTATCCCTTGCTCTGTTCTCCCCAGCCTCTTAGCCTCAGTCCCTCATAGAAAGATTCCCTGAGCTTGACTTGGGGTTCACTCTGACCCTAGGAACCTCCTTTGGTCATTCCTGGGCCTAGAACACTGAGCCTTTACTGAGGTTCATATTCTTTCTAGTTTGTCATGGCTCAGGCCAAAGTCTCAGGGAATTGAGTTGGGGTGGGAGGTGGAATATCACAATACCTGTTCCATAACAACTTTTTTCTCTCCTTGAAGTATTTGTCTGAAAGTGGCCACCAGCTTCAGGGGGTCCCTCTGATATATGCTCTACAGAAATGAGGGTGGTAAACAGTGAGCTTGGCTCTTACCCATGTCCTTCAATCCCTCCAATCCCCAGGCCCCCATTCACGCATATACTATAAGGAAGCACAACTGTAGACTCCAGAAGTTTTTGTGCATTTGCATGCTTTTAAAATCTAATTTGCCTGCTAGCTAGCAGTTAACCACAGGAACACCAATTTGCTTCCAGCATCCAACCAATTTTCTTCCAGGGCCCAATGCTCAACCCAGTTCAACCTCAGCCCCACCCAGCCTTGTCCCCTCCCCTCCTGCCCCACCTCAAGGGTGCTGATGTGTTGCAAGATGGTGCTCCCCTCCCCCTGCTCTCCCGCCGAGGCCTGAAGGCGCTGGACAGTGTCTGAAAGTAGGGCACTAGCCAAGTTGCAGCAGAAGGCGTCGGAGCCAACCAGGAACTCCCTGCAGGAAGATCAGAATGAGGCTACCTCAGGCCAGGGCTTCCTCAGCTCTCCTGACCCTTTACCCCACAGCCAAAAGCTCAGCAGTTCCTTTCTCGCTCCTTATTCTCCATCTAGGCCCTCTGTAGCTTTCACCCGTGCTCCTTGTTCCCCAGTCTTCTAGCTGTTATGAGAAGTGCCTTTGTCCCAGCCCAAACCCCCCTCCTCTTCGGCTCAGCCTCCTAAGAGATGGGGTCTCCATCTGTCAACATTCATAGCCTGGTCTTGATGGGGCACAAACTCCCTGCTAAATCTAGGTCACTACACATGGAATAACAGGTCTAAAGTTCTGAATCCATGGGTGAGGGGAGAAAAATCTAAGGAGAAGGAAGATGAGTCAGGGAAGACTTGGGGAACCAGCAGGGAGCAGCCAGGACTCACCAGGGCTGGCTCTCCAGCCAGTCACCCAGAAGATGCCGCAGGTGTTGGGGAAAGTCGACATAGAGCCGCTGCACTTTTTCTGGGGGCATCTTGGAGACCAGACCCCACAGAGACATGATCTGGGACTTGGAGGTTGCCTGGGGGAGAAAAATAAGGCCACTGTGAGGGGTGCCCAAGAAACTTGGCCTATCTCCTGGGGCAGCCAGGGACATCCCATAGATAGCCCTCCTAGGGACCGTCCCCACCACCACTCACGGCCAGACCACCTTAAACCAGGGGCATCCTGAGTCAATGCCTGAGATGGGGGTAACTCCTTCAGTGATAGACACAGGGGTGGGAAGAGCTGAGCTGTAGCCAGAGGGATGGGGAGGCAAAGGGAGACAGGGCAGTAGAGAGAGAGCTGTCTTAGAGATGGCAGAGGATTTGGTTGCAGCTCTAGACCTGGCTCTGGTTCTGTGGGCAAAGAGCCTTCCCTTTGTGGGCTTCAATCTTCTCATCTATAAAATATGAGTGTTAGATGAGTGGAAAACTTTCCAAACTTTTTAAAGCGGTAGGCAATGTCAGCTTTTAATCTGTGGAATCTCAATTACATAAAAGGTACGAAACCGAAGATGCCCTGTTGAAAGCAAGCATGGAAAGCCTGAAACTTGACTGCTTCTACTTCCCTCTCCCCACCTCCTGATGCCAAAGGCATCCCTAGAAAAACCTCTCAAAATTCTAGGACTCCATGAGATAATTTGAAAACCACAAGGCTTGGCCGGGCGCAGTGGCTCATGCCTGTAATCTCAGCACTTTGGGAGAACGAGGCGGGCAAATCACGAGGTCAGGAGATCAAGACCATCCTGGCTAACACAGTGAAACCCCATCTCTACTAAAAATACAAAAACAAAATTAGCAGGGCGTGGTGGCGAGCACCTGTAGTCCCAGCTACTGGGGAGGCTGAGGTGACAGAATGGCGTGAACCTGGGGGGCGGAGCTTGCAGTGAGCCGAGATCGAGCCACTGCACTCCAGCCTGGGCAACAGAGAGAGACTCTGTCTCAAAATAAATAAATAAATAAATAAATGAAATAAAATAAAAATGAAAACCACAAGGCTAGATGATGAAGAGGATGGGAGAGTAATAACAGCTACTATTTGTTAAGCACTTACTATGTATGAGGCATTACACTCAGCGTATTATCTCCTTCAGGCCTCACGACACTTTTTAAAATATATAATATCCCATTTTACAGATGAAGAAACTGAGGCTTAAGGAGTTTCTCTACCCTGCCCAAGGCCACTCAGTAAGTGAGTTTGGAAAGCAGGCTTTGATTCTGAGTGGGGATTAAGCATCGCACTGTGTTGTTACGATCCCTTCCAGGGGCAAATCTGAACATCCTAAGAAGTGGGGGAAGGTGGGAGGAGACTTGAAGGAGGAGAGATGGAAAAGGAAAGTAGAGAGAACTAAGGAAGAGGATGGGAGAGACTGGAAAAAAGGCGGGTTTAGTAAGCCAGGAGGAAAGAGCCTAGAAGAGAGAGGAAGCTGGAGGGCTAGAAGGCAAAGAGGAGAGACGAAAAGAGGTAGAAAGGAGAGGAGGGGACAGGGAAGTAGAAGAGGGGGTTGCATCCCCATTTCCAGGTTCAGGGGGGACTGGGTAACCAGTGGTTTCCCAGGGGCCTCTCAGTTCACGTTTCTCATAATATCCCTCTGCCAGAGATGAGGGAGAGGATGGGATGACAACTCCCCAGGTCTCCCCAAACCCAGTAACCCCAAGTCCTCCTGTTGCACGTTCAGCCTCTCACCTCTCCCAGGACTCTCAAAGGGATGGAAAATGGAGAGGTTCCTTCTCTGGACGTTCCTGCTCCAAGACCTTCATGCCCCTCTTTCCTCCAGTTCCCACTTACCCCAGCTCCTTTCCCCTCAAGGCAGAATCCTTACCCCTCCTGCTCAGGTTCCTCCAATAGGCCTTTCTCTAGCCCAAGAGAGAAAGGCCCTCTGGAGTGGGTGGGCACTGCTTTCCTCTGCATCCCCTTGCAGAGTGACTAGCCTCCTGGCATGGCCCTGGCTAGAAATATCCAACCCCTCTTCTTCCCCAGACATCAGGAGGACACATTTCTCCCCACCCCAACCCATAAGAAGGCTGGGTCGATTGGCTTGACCAGGACAGGGGCACCTTTTGTCTTCAGCCCCATGAAGGGGAAGGGAGGGAGGAGCCACGGAGTGAGGGGCGGAGCCAGTGTTCCCTCCCAAACCCAGAAGGGAAGCTCAAGGTCTGGGATCCTCGTCCTCCCGCTTGGTGGCCTAAACTCGCTTATCTCAACCCCTACCTCCCCGAGTCCTCTGACTGTGGGACCACAGGATCGAAAGTTAAAACAGCTTCTCTGAGTTGCCCAATGTGTGGATGTGGCGGTGGGGGCGGGCGGGGAGGTGGAGCCAGTTCAGCACGAGGAGGGTTAACTCGGCGCCGCCGCTGGGAAATCTCAGCGTCTACAGCAGCCAAGCGTGGAGCAGTTTTGAGGGGGAAATTCCCCCTCCTCTGGGCCACCATGAGGTCTACATCTGGGGCTCGCTCATCCCCCAGCCACACCCTTGAACAGGAACCTTAGCGGAGGGCAGGATAGGGGTTTAACAAGGATCCACTGCCCTCTGGCATCAACCTTCCAGGGAGGGGCGGCCACTTCCCCCGACCCAGGGCAGAGGGACACTCCTTCACCTCCTTTCCCTGACTTTCCATGGCCCTGGGGGTGCAGGGGTGAGGCTGTGAAAACGTGACCCATGGGGGAGGGGAGTAGTGAGGCCTGGACCCTCCCAGATTCCTCCAGAAGTTCGAGACTGCCAAAACCCAGTGCCACCAGCCACCAACACTAGCTGAAACCATCTCTTGGAGACCATCCACCCAGCCAGGGGAGGATCCCGAAAGCTCCCCCCACGAATCCACCCCCATGCACTCATAGAGGCCCCCGCACCCACCTCGGAGGCAACCCCTCACCTTGGCAACCCCTCTGTTGTCTTCTCCCTTTCTCAGCGGGCACTTCCAGGCCCCATAGGTCTGTAGCTCTGTCCAGCGAGTTCAAGGCTGGCCCTGCTAGCACCTCCCCCCTTCCACCACCACCACCAAAAATAAAAATAAGATAAAACACACACATACATACACACACACACACACACACACACACACACTCTCTCCTCTCCCGTCCTCCCTCTTCAGTGTAAGCAGTGGCTGCCCCAGCCCGCTGTTTCCGGCTTCTCCTTCTACCCAGGTCCCTCCCTGGAGCTCTGACGACACAGAGAAGAGAAAGTGGGCTGGAGGAGGAAGAGGAAGAAAGTGGGGTGAATATGTGTGCCTCCTGTGCCGAGTGGGGGAACACGTGGGGGATCAGGACTGGGGTCCAGGCCTTGGAGCCAGGCTTGGGGGCAGGCTGACCCCCACTTACTCCGGCCCCCTCAAAAGCATCAGCTTTTCTCCAGAAAGTCACCCAATATCAAACAGAGATATGCCACCCCTAACTGCCTGGCTCCCAAACTCAAACTCTGCCAAGGGCTGGGGTTTGGGCCCACAAGGGACTGGGCTCCCCAGGGCCTCAGGAAAAGTAAATCCCTCTGGACTCTGCACTCCCTCCAGTGGAGGACCCTGAAAAGCAGTGGGGGAGCTCGACGCCAGCCAACTCCTAGGTCCCCCTCCCTTCCGGCAGGGAACGCCTTAGAGGTCGGTCTCGTGACCACTGACGGGAGGGAGTGGGGGAGGGGAACCCTCCGCTCAGAATTCTGGAAGACTCCAGGAGTCCCTTGGACTGAAGATGGTCTTTGCCCTCTCCTCATAGGGCACCCCTCCTGAGACTGTGGTGGGAACCAGCACAAGCCGGAGCTGCTGCCTGCAGATTCACAAGGGACAAGTTTGAATACGAATCTGCTGTGTTCCTATCTGCCAAGTTCCTATCTGTTTCTGGGGTAAACACTGAGACACGCCAAGAAACAAACACACACATGCACAACTTCCCTGACCACAAGACTACACACACACACGCACACACACGTGCAGGCAGGCACACAAACATATCCGCACTCAGAGCCCATTGCAATCACAATACCACACACACACACACAGTCTTGCTCAACTTCTGAGTCATCAACATAACTAGTGGAGGGTTCTGCAGTTTTTGCTGGGGGAGGAGCTGGAGGAGACCAAGGGATCCAGAGAGGCCTTCACTCCCCGACACCTGAGAGCCCTGGTGTGTGGAAGAGGTGGTGTCTGAGGGGCGGTGGGAGGAAGTTTCTGCTCCCCTCCTCCCTCCCATAGCAGGGCTGGGCTGAGGGGCCAAAGCTAGGCCTATGCTGCCCCCTGGTGCCTGAACTGATTTCCAGAACCAGCTCCTCCCCCTCCATCCCTTGCTACCCCGCAGGTCTGTGCAGAGTGCACGTGTGTGTGGACCCAGCCAGGCAGCAGAGGGTTTGAACACAGCAAAATACAGCAGTTAAGAGACTGGACTGTGGATACAGGCTGCTTAGGTTCAAATCCTGCTAATGCTAACCACACAACCCTGGGCAGTTTACTCTGTGATTCATTCTCGTCATCTGTAAAATGGAGCAAATAAGTCTTAACCCGTAATGTGAGAATAAAATGCAGTAATACATCTGAAGGCTTAGAACAATGCCTGACACACAGTAACTGTCAGGCACTATTTTTATGGTTCATAATAAACCAGGTATGAGGAAAGGAGAAGGGTCTCCATCCTACATAGAAGTCCCCAGATTTGGGGGTCATGTTACTGCCAAAAGGATCCTATTGAGGGTGTATGTGCATATGTGTTTGCTGTGTCTGCAGCACAGTGAATGGAAGAGAAGGGAGAGCAGGGGTGGAGGTGGCAGGCAGGGACTCTGTCCCTTGGCTTGTCCAACAAGCCATGCTAGGATCAAGGTGTGTGCACATACGTGTTCACGGCACACGTGCTTTGTATGTGCTCCCGAGTGCCCACTCCACCTGCAGACATTCACAGACAGTAGGTGAAGCCAGGTTTCACCATCTAAGGGTGTCAGAGCTACAAGTCCCCAGAGACTTGTGGAGGAGGAGGGAAAAGAGTAAATGTGGTCTCTGACTTTGGCTCCTTTTAGGGGGTAGGAAGGTGAGGAGCAAGTAATGGTAGAAAAATAGTATTTATTACTCCCTCTGTAACTGACTATACCAATGGGAACACTGTGATGTAAGGGGAAAAAACAGAATTTAGAGGCAAATCTGGCTTGGGTATGACTCCATTTAGGAGGTTCACAATCAGGTGTCAATCCCTCAAATGAGAATAATAGTTACACCTACTTCAGCAGAGTCTAGGCTAGGGTAAAGTGCCTAGAGTATGAAATTTAAGGAGATACTCATCTTCAGATTGTACAATTGCAGGATCTGTCAGACTTTCATTAATGACATCTGCACCTGCATGACTGTGAGGGTGACTGTATCACCCTCCCCTGGACCTTGCCATCCCATTGAGTGGTGGTAAAGATTGCACAAGAGAGGCTCACACCTGTAATCCTAGCACTTTGGACGGCTGAGGCAGGCAGATCACACGGTCAGAAGATTGAGACCATCCTGGCCAACATGGTGAAAGCCCATCTCTACTAAAAATACAAAAAATTAGTTGGGCGTGGTGGTGCACGCCTGTAGTCCCAGCTACTCAGGAGGCTGAGGCAGGGAAATCACCTGAACCTGGAAGGCAGAGATTGTAGTGAGCCGAGATCAAGCCACTGCACTCCAGCCTGGTGACAGAACAAGACTCCGTCTCACACACACACACACACACACACACACACACACACACACAAGATTGCACGAGAGAAAGCATAAGGAAAAAATAACTTTATGTCTGTGTACTGCCAGTTACAACCCAATAGTGAGTCACAAAATCGATTTGGTGAGTGTATCAGTTTGCTAGGGCTGCTGTAACAAAGTACTACATATTGTATGACTTAAACAACAGAAATCTCTCAAGATGCTGGAGGCTAGAAGTCCAAGATCAAGGTTAACCTGAGCAGGGTTGATTGATTCCTTCTCAAGGATGTGAAGGAAGGCTCTGTTCCAGGCCTCCCTCCTTGGCTTGTAGATGGCCATTTTCACGTTCACACAGTGTACTCTTTGTATGCAAGTCAGTCTCCAAGTTTCCCCTTTTTTCAAGGATACCAGTCATGTTGCATTAGACCCCATCCTAATGGCCTCATTTTAACTTAATTACCTCTGTAAAGACCCTATAAGGGGGTCCTTCAAAATAAGGTCACATCCTGAAGTACTTGGGATTAGGACTTCAAGAGAATTTTTGAGGAACACAACTCAGCCCGTAACAGCATCTTGACCAAGCACAATGACTCACACCTGTAATCCCAATACTCTGGGAGGCTGAGGCAGAAGGACTGCTGGAGGCCAGGAGTTCGAGACCAGCCTGGGCAACATAGCAAGATCCCATCTCTACGAAAAAAATTTAAAACAAAATTAAAAACAAAACATAAAAAAAAAAACAGTGTCTTGACCTTCACTCTTTAAAACTGAAGTAAAGGCCAGGCGCAGAGGCTCATGCCTGTAATCCTAGCACTTTGGGAGGCCGAGGTGTGCGGATCACCTGAGGTTAGGAGTTCGAGACCAGCCTGGCCAACATGGTGAAGCCCCGTCTCTACTAAAAAATACAAAAAATTAGCCGGGCACAGTGGCATGTGCCTATAATCCCAGCTACCTGGGAAGCTGAGGCAGGAAAATCACTGGAACACAGGAGGCAGAGGCTGCAGTGAGCTGAGATCACACCCCTGCACTCCAGCCTGGGCAACAGAGCAAGACTCCATCTCAAAAACTAAAAAATAAAAAATAAAGTGAATAAAATTAAAAAATAAAACTGAAGTAGAATAGAACAGTACAGAAAATATCAGAAGGCATCATGCGAAGTAAGGATAAGTGTTGTTTAATTAAACTTTTGTTTCAGCTTTATATATGTATCTGAATTCTTTTTTTTTTTATTTGAGATGGAGTCTCCCTCTGTCGTCCAGGCTGGAGTACAGTGGCGGGATCTCAGCTCACTGCAACTTCTGCCTCCTGGGTTCAAGCAATTCTCCTGTCTCAGCTTCCCCAGTAGCTGGGACTACAGGCACACGCCACGACACCCAGCTAATTTTTGTATTTTTAGTAGAGACATAGAGACACCATATTGGTCAGGCTGCTCTCAAACTCTTGGCCTCAGGTGATCCACCCACCTTGGCCTCCCAAAGTGCTGGGATTACAGCCATGAGCCACCACTCCTGGCCCTATGTGTATCTGAATTCTAAGTCATGATAAAACATACTTTTTAGTGCTGGTTGTGGGAAAAAAAAAAAAAAAAGCACAGCCATGCATGGTGGCTCACGCCTGTAATCCCAGCACTTTGGGAGGCCAAGGTGGGCAGATCACCTGAGGTAAGGGGTTTGAGATCAGCTTGGCCAACATGGTGAAACCCCGTCTCTAAAAATACAAAAATTAGCCAGGTGTGGTGGCACTGCCCTGTAGTCCCAGCTACTTGGGAGGCTGAGGCATGAGAATTGCTTAAACCCAGGAGGTGGAGGTTACAGTGAGCCAGGATCACACCACTGCACTCCAGCAACAGAGTGAGGGTCTGTCTAAAAAATAATAATAATAATAATAATAATAATAATAATAATAATAGAAGCACAATTTGGATGCTGGTGGCCACTACATATTCCTTTGTATTGCTTTTTAATTATTTTGTGGGTACATCTTTCTTCCTCAACAATAACACAAATTCAAGGAGGGCAAGGACTCATATCATACTGTACACACTGCTATGCAGCAGCTAGGAAAAACAACATGCATTCTTGCTGGTAAAGATACCAAGGGCTGCAATTAACTGAGTGTCTCCCATGTACTTGGTGCTGGGCTAAATGTTTTACACATACTCTCCTATGTAAGGACTAAACTGATTGATGGATTGATTGCTGGAGCTCAGTACATTTCACAGACAAGACAGTTCAAGAACACTGAATAGTGGACTGTGATTTGCGGAGGATGAGGGAAAGGAGAAGGAGGTCACAAAAGAATTGTGGGAAGCTGCTGAGGGCCCCTAGCCAGCTCTATCTCCCAGGCCTTCACTATTCTCCCCAAGTTTCCATCCATCTTCATACCAACTCATCATTTAATTAGGAAACACCTGTGCTCAAGGCCCCTCCCTTCTGCCTCTTCAGGCACTTGTTCCATTTATTATCCCCTTCATTCCCCAAATCTCCACCCTCCTGCTCTGTAGTTATGACAGCTCTATACTTTCAGCATAAAGCATGTTCGAATCCTTCTCTCTCTCCTCTCTCTCTCTCGCTCTCCTCTCTCTCTCTCTCTCATAGAACAGGGTCTCAATATGTTGTCCAGGCTCCCGAACTCCTGAACTCAAGTGATCCTCCTGCCTCAACCTCCCAAAGTTTTGGGATTACAGGCGTGAGCCACCGTGCCCAGCCTGAAATGAATCTTGAAGGGACATAAGAATTATTCAGGCAAAGAACAAGGAGAGCATTAAAGCAGGAAGAAGGTCTAGCATATGCAAAGGCACGGATACCTGTGGGAGCGTGGTACCTTCTGGGAACGGGTAGTAGTGGGCAATGGGGAGCATTAGAAGATTTAGACAGGTGAGTCATATGATAAGATTTCGTAGAGGGATCAGCCTAGCTGCAATGTGGAGGATGAATTTAAAAGATAAGTCCTGAAGCCAGGAGATCCATTCAGAATGTTAATAACAACAGAGAGGGAGACGATACAGTTGAAGAGCAGAGGAAGCACTGTGGAATGGAGATTGGTTAGGAAGAAAAGTAAAGACACGAGGGGCCAGTGTCAAAGGAAAGAAAGGCAAGAAACTGGAAGTCCCAACAGACTTAAAGACCAGGCTTCCCGGGGGCAAGGGAAAGAAAGAGCTGTAAGGCTAGGATGTTGTGGTCAGAATCTAGGGAGTGAGATTTCAGTCCAGCTCTCCTGCAAGGGTGTGGTAAAGGTGGTGGCTATGAGAGTGAGTGGCTACAGCAACACAGAGGTAAGTCATTGGAGTCAAAGAGAACAAGGAACCAAGAGGCCAGGGTGTTGGCTGGACTACCTGACTGAGCACTGAAACCATCTGGGTTTGTGGAAAACTTGAGGTGGACAGGAAGACAGTCAGCTGCTAAAGTCTTCACAGAAGGCCAGGCGCGGTGGCTCATGCCTGTAATCTCAGCACTCTGGGAGGCTGAGGTGGGCAGACTGCTTGAGGCCAGGAGTTTGAGACCAGCCTGGGCAACATGGTGAAATGCTGTCTCTAGAAAAAATACAAAAATTAGCCTGGTGTGGTGGTGCGTGCCTGTAGTTCCAGCCACTGGGGAGGCTGAGGTGGGAGGATCCCTGAGCCCAGGATGTCAAGGCTGCAGTGAGCCATAATTGCACCACTGCACCCGGCCTGGGCAACAGAGTAAGAGCCTGTCTCAAAAAAATTAAAATAAAATAAAATAAACAAAGCCTTCACAGAGTAAAGTGACCAGGACATCAGTGGATAACAGCAAAAATAATAACTAACAACTTAGTGGGGCTTTATGTGTTACTTCAATTCTTACTCTAAAATTGAAGCACTGTACTTTTTATCCTACAATAATACTATGAGCTAGAACTATGTGCCCAGTACAGTAGCTGCTAACCACTTGTGGCTATTTCAGTTTTAAAATTCAATGCCTCTGATGTATCAGCCATATTTCAAATGTGCAATAGCCATGTATGACTTGTGGCTACCATATTAAAACAGACACGGGGCGTTTCCATCATCACAGAAAATTCTATTGAATAGTGCTGATAACCCTCATTTTACAAACGAGGAAACTGTGGCATGGAAAACTCAGCAACTTGCTCAAGGCTAAGGTGAGAGAGCTGGGATTAAAATCCAGTTAGTTTGGCACCAGAAATGTTGCCCTTAAGCCCTATGTTGCACATCCCAATGGAAGGTGAAATAGCTGGCTCTTAAAGGAAGAGGAATTTGATATGACTACTGAGGCAAGCACTGGTGGTGCCTGTTCAGCAGCCAAGCTTTTCTCCCTTGCTAGCAAAGTCTGGATTTCGCACAGGTGTCCTCCTCCTATGTATTCACAGGATGAATCTAATTGGCCTAGCCAATCACAGTATTTCTATTCCCTTGGCCAGTGACCCAATCCTGGCCAATAGGACTTAGGGGGCTTCTGGGAAAGGTTTTGTTCTTCTTCAATGCCATGTTCACTTTTAGGATTGGAATAGCTGCAACCACGTTGCAACTGGGAGGGGAGATACCACCAACCAATGAGGATAAAGTATGAGTGTGAAGAGATGGAAAACCCTTGATGAAGCAACCAGCCCTGGACCTGCTATAAAACTCCTCATTGTTGAGTCTGCTTTAATTGGGTCTTCCATTACTTGCTGCTAAATGCATCGCTAACTAAGACCATGGTGAAGCCATATGGCCACAGGAAATGGAGACTCCAGGGTGGGCTGCCTGCCTGTCCTCCCACTACCACCCACCCTATACACTTGAGAGAATAAGTGATACCTCATTAAAGGAAGAATGTTCTCAAGGAAGGATCAGGTTCCAGACAAGCCAAGAGGGGCCAGGATAATGTGAGCCAGGGGTGGCTCCAGGCTTCAAGCAAGGAGAGGGGTGGAGAGCAGTATAACAGTGTTAGGAGGAGGAAGGACTGGACTTAGTGGAGAAGGATGGATGCCAATCAAGGCCTGCCAAGGATGACAGGATGTGAGCAATGGTGGAGTCAGCTGATCTCAAGGCTTCAAACGGAGCCCTCAGGCTGTCACAGGCTTACTGAGGCCAACGGACCTTTACTTCACAGAAGGACAAGTTAGCCGTCCTGGTGAGTGGGCAAAGTCAAGCATCTCTGGATGGAGTCAGCTGTGGTCAAGATTGTGCCTCTGCAAGGAAATCTCAGCTCTCTAATTACTGTCTTGCCTCTCTCCCTTCCCCTGTGCAGCCAAGCATCTTGGGAAAGTTATTCATATTCAGTCTTCTCTTCCTTACTTCCTCATTACACTACCAGCTGGCTGCTGCCCCCACCAGTCATGAAACTGTCCTGGCCCATGTCACATACACCCTCCTAGGGGCCTTGAATGATGGCACATTCCTGTCTTTCTCTTGCTGGGCCTTTCAGCAGTACTCAACACTGTTAGCCATTCTTGAGTAAGTTCTCCCCCAACTACTTTTCATGATTCCTTTCTTGATCTTCGGCCTACCTCTCTGCGTCCTCCCTCTCAGTCTCCTGTCTTCATGGGATACTCTTTCTGTGTGATCTCATCCACATCTGAGGCTCCACAGCCTGGGCAAGGCTATGTAGTATGGTGATTAAAACCTTGGCCGCTGGCAGACCACCTGTGTTCAAATCTCTGCCCTACCAGCTGGTTGCTTTGTGACACCCAAACTTCTATCAAGATGTGGATCATTACTCTCACCCCAACCCACAGGGGAAGCCACTGTTCTGATTTTTTTTTTTTAAGTAGAATAATATAGGATGTACTTTTATGTCTGGCTTATTTTACGCAACATGTTTTGAGGTTCATCCATGTTGCTGCATGTATCCATAGTTCCTTCATTTTTCTTGCTAAGTAGTGTCCCATGGTGGATCTATACCACAGTTTGTTTATCCTTTTTCAAATGAAGGATACCTGAGCTATAGCCAGCTTTTGGCTACTGTGAAGAAAACTGCTATGAATATTCTGTGTTCAAGTCTGTGTGTGAACATATGCTTTCATTTCTCTTGGATAAATAACTAAGAATAGAATTGCTGAGTCATAGGGTAGGTGTATGTGTAGTTTTATAAGAAACTGCTACATATTGTTGCAAATTGATAGTACATTTTACATTCCCACTAATGATGTATGAGAGTTCCAGTTGCTCTGTATTCCCACTAACATTTGGTATCGTCAGTTTTTTAAAGTTTAATCATTTTGGTGAGTATTGAGAGGTATCATACTGTGGATATAATTTGCATTTTTTTTTTTTTGAGACGGAGTCTTGCTCTTTCGCCCAGGCTGGAGTGCAGTGGCACGATCTCAGCTCACTGTAAGCTCCGCCTCCCAGGGTCATGCCATTCTCCTGCCTCAGCCTCCCGAGTAGCTGGGACCACAGGCGCCCGCCACCACACCCAGCTAATTTTTTGTATTTTTAGTAGAGACAGGGTTTCACCGTGTTAGCCAGGATGGTCTCGATCTCTTGACCTTGTGATCCTCCTGCCTCGTCCTCCCAAAGTGCTGGGATTACAGGCGTGAGTCACTGCGCCTGGCATAATTTGCATTTTCTTAATAACTAAAGATGTTGAGTTTGTTTCTTTTTCTTTTTTCTTCTTATTTTTGAGACAGGGTCTCACTCTGTTGCCCAGGCTGGAGCAACGTGGCACAATCTGCTCACTGCAGCCTCAACCTTCTAGGCTCAAGCAATCCTCCTGCCTCAGCCTCTTGAGTAGCTAGGACTACAGGAATGCACCTCCATATCTAGATCATTTTTTAATTTAATTTTTATTTATTTATTTATTTTGAGATGGAGTCTTGCTCTTGTTGCCCAGGCTGGAGTGCAATGGCATAATCTCGCTCACTGCAACCTCTGCCTCCTGGGTTCAAGCGATTCTCCTGCCTCAACCTCCCAAGTAGCTGGGATTACAGGTGCCCACCACCATGCCCGGCTAATTTTTGTATTTTTAGTAGAGACGGGGTATTGCCATGTTGGCCAGGCTGGTCTCGAACTCCTGACCTCGTGATCCGCCCACCTCGGCCTTCCAAATTGCTGGGATTACAGGCGTGAGTCACCACGCCCGGCCTTTTTGTAGAGATGAGGTCTTGATATATCGCCTAGGCTGGTCTGAAACTCCTGACCTCAAGCGATCCTCCCACCTTGGCCTCCCAAAGTGCTGGGATTACAGGCGTGCACCACTGCACCTGGCCTTGAGTACCTTTCATATGCTTATTGTCCATTCATTGGGTTGTCATTTTATTACTATGTTATAGGAATTTTTAATATATCTCGCATTCCTCTGTCCCTTCTCAGATCAATGTTTTGTCTATCTACTTGGCTTACTTCCTCATTTTCATAATAATGTCTTTTTTGGTTTTTTTTTTTTGAGTCAGGGTCTCACTGTCACTCAGGCTGGAGTGCAGTGGCACAATCAACTCACTGCAACCTCTAACTCCTGGGCTCTAGCAATCCTCTCTTCTCAGCCTCTGGAGTAGCTGGGACTATAGGTGCACACCATCACACTCGGCTAATTTTTTAAATTTTTTGTAGTGACAGAGTCTAGCTTTCTTGGCCAGGCTGGTCTCAAACTCCTGGCCTCAAGCAGTCCTTCTATGTCAGACTCCCAAAGTGCTGGGATTACTCCATAATGATGTCTTCTGACAAGCAAAAGTTTTCTATTTTGATGTTTCACTTATCAAGAAATTTATGTTATTGCTTTCTATAGCTCAAGAAGGGGTTGCTTTTCTCCAAGTTATGAAGATATTCTGTGTTTTTGTCTAAAAGCTTTATGATTTTAGCATTTGTGGTTTAGGTCTATAATCAATCTTTTTTTTTAGACAGAGTCTTGCTCTGTCACCCAGGCTGGAGTGCAGTGGCGCGATCTCGGCTCGCTCCACCCTCCACCTCCTGGGTTCAAGCAATTCTCCTGCCTCAGCCTCTTGAGTAGCTGGGATTACAGGCGCCCACCACACCCAGCTAATTTTTGTATTTTTATTTTATTTTTTTAAATTAATTAATTTTTTTTGAGACAGAGTCTCACTCTGTCACTCAAGCTGGAGTGCAGTAGTGTGATCTCAGCTCACTGCAACCTCCACCTCTCAGGTTCAAGCGATTATCCTGCCTCAGCCTCCTGAGTAGCTAGGATTACAGGCATGCACAACCATGCCCAGCTAATTTTTATATTTTTAGTAGAGACAGGGTTTTGCCATGTTGGCCAGGCTGGTCTTGAACTCCTGAGCTCAGATGATCCACCTGCCTTGTCCTCTCAAAGTGCTGAGATTACAGGTGTCAGCCACCATGCCTGGCCTGTTAATTGTTGTATTTTTAGTAGAAACAGGGTTTCACCGTGTTGGCCAGGCTGGTCTTGAACTCCTGACCTCAGGTGATTCACCTGCTTCAGCCTCCCAAAGTGCTGGGATTACAGGTGTGAGCCACTGGGCCCAGCCTATAATCAATCTTGAATTAATTTTTGCATATGGTGTGAGGTAGGGGTCAAGGTTCATTTATTTCTCCCATATAGAGATGAAGTTGTTCCATAACTATTTATTGAACAGATATTCCTTTCTCCACTGGCTGGCTTTGACATCTTTGCCAAAATCAAATGACCTTTACAGTGGGATCAGCCAGTTGGTGCAATAGGAAGTCCCACCTCTCATCCCCTCACAGAAACACAGATTTAACAATTTACTGATCAAAATACCTTTATGAGAAGTACAGAATCCGGTTGAGAAGTGTGGTACCCCAGACAAGTAGAGAGCTGAGAAAAGCTGCACTGAGATGGATCCTGCATTCCTGGGTCTGGGAGTGGGCCTTTCCCAGAGATACCAACCTCCAGCAGTAAGAGACCTCCAATAGTCTGGTCTCAGACAGATTCCAGCTATGAGTAAAATCCCAGATCAATGGTGAAAAGGAGTTTAAGAATGGATGCTGAAGCCAGGCATGGTGGCATGTGTCTGTAGTCCCAGCTACTCGGGAAGTTGACAGGGGAGAATAGTTTAAGCCCAGGAGGTTGAGGCTGCAGTGAGCTATGATCATACCGCTGCACTCCAGACTGGGCAACAGAGCAAAACTCTGAAAAACGAAGGCTGTGCCTAGTCAACATTGAAGCAAGAATGCAGAAGTTGCACGGGGTGAGATAGGGATGAGCAGGGTGGAGGGGTGGTAAACACGAAAGAATTGCAATAAGAAATCAGACAACTATCTGATTTTTTAAAATTATGTTGAGATATTTGGGGAAAATGACAGATGCATAGAAAACTAATCAAATGAAAAATAATAATTCCAAGATAAAAGTGTATAAAAGTAACATTATAAAATAATAAACACATACAGAATTTTTATTAAAAAATCAAATGATTGTGAGTCTATTTCTGGTTCTCTATTCTGTTCCATGGATCTGTTTGTCAATTCTCATGCTAGCACCACATAGTCTTGATTACTGTCACTTACAAGTCTTGAAATCAAGTAGCATAAATCCTCCAGCATTGATACATTTATTTTTCTTTTTGAGACAGGGTTGCACTCTGTTACCCAGGCTGGAGTGCAGTGGCATGATCATGCAATGATCAGGTTCACTGCAGCCTGCAGCCTCAAACTCCTGAGCTCAAGCAATCCTCCCACTTTAGTCTCCTGAGTAGCTGGGCCTGCAGATGCATGCCACCAGAGCACTGGGATTTTTAAAAACTCTCCAGGTGATTCTAATGTAAGCCAAATTTTCTAGACTCAGATTTCTCTGTCACTATCTTCAGGCCTATACAGTTGACTGGTTAGTATACTAGATCCTACTTCTATATTGTTTCTGAATCCTCTTCCTCTCCAGCTCCATCACTCATGCATTAAGGACTTCACCAATTTCTCAACTGGCTCTACACTACTTCTAGAAAAAAAAATTACAAGTCCTTACTGTGGCTAAAATCACGCTTTGTGATTAGGCTTTCTGGTACTTCATTCATCACCCTCCCCTCAAAGTACCTTAAACTTCAGCTATCATATCATATTTGATGTTCTTCATAAGTTTTAAACTTCTCATGCCTCCAATGCCTTTGCCTGACATCCAGCCTAAAACACCCTTTCCTTTTGTTATTGGTTGTCATTTTCTTCCTCTCATTCAACATTTAGCCTGGCATCATCTGCTGCTCTCTGTTTTGACCACCTTGTCTGGAAGAGGTATTCTTCCCATGTTCCCATGCCCTTCTGCACATGCCTTCATCACGGGTGTTAAGGAACTGAATGTGTTGCCATTGCCTGTCACTTGTTGAGCACCCAGCTAACCTGAAAGCTTCTTGAAGGCTGAGATGTGTGTTTCCGTCTCTTATCCCTAGTGCCTAGCAATGTACTTGCTTATACGAGGTACCTAATATTTTTATTAAGTGAATGAAATCTGGGCTTGGATCTGCACCATTATTTGGGACAGATTCTTTAATCTCTCAGAACATTCTATTTTCTTATACACAGTGGAAATAACACCCATGACAAAAGGTAGACTTAAGTGAGCTGATACTGTAAATAAAGTCCACTGCGTGGGCCTGGGACATGCTAAGCGCTCAATAAATACTGGTCCTTTTCTCTCTCTCCGCCTGCCGTCAGACCTTTCCGGGATACCCTTCCTACGCACACTTCCTTAACTGACCACTAGGTGGTGCTAGCCTCTGGCTTGACATTTACTTCCAGAGCTACCCAATTAACGCACCAGCCCAGGCCCTGTTATACACAGAAAAGGTGGGTATTTTGTAATTTGCTGAGCGACCCGAAAAAGGAGATACCCTTTCCCCACACTAGCTTCTTTGCCTTCATCACCATTCCAGGTATCAATCATGAATTGCAGAGAATTCCTCCATGATTCCCTACTATTATGGTTATAATCTCAACCCAAGGATTTGAAGATGCCTCTTAAGAACAGATGTGGGGAGGAAGAGAAAGCCCTAGGCAGAGAGGATTAAACAATGAATGCTATAGCAGAAATAGAGGGAAGAAGATGCTTGAAGTTACATCCTGTTCCAGGAAAGGCAACTCTAGTCCTAACATTCCTTTCACCAATCAAGAAGAGCCTCTCACGCTGGGTGGAAACAAAGAAGAAAAAGACATGGTCCCTGCCCTCAAGGAGTATATAGTCTAGTGGTGGATACAGAGCCCACAAAATAAAGTGCTAAACTCTGGATACTGAAGCTTTCCTGAATACAAGTTTGGAATAGGAGAGATAGGCGGAGCGAGAATAACAGGAGGACTTTTCTGAGGAGGGTAGAGGAGCAGGGGAAATGTATAATTAATGGCTCAGGTAGAAATATGCATTCTCAGCAGGGTGAGGTGGTTCACACCCTTAATCACAGCACTTTGGGAGGCCAAGGTGGGTGGATCACCTGAGGTCAGGAGTTTAAGACCAGCCTGGCCAACATGGAGAAACCCCATCTCTACTAAAAATACAAAAATGAGCCAGGCATGGTGGTGGGTGCCTGTAATCTCAACTATTCGGGAGGCTGAGGCAGGAGAATCGCTTGAATCTGGGAGGCGGAGGTTGCAGTGAGCTGAGATCACGCCACTGCACTCCAGCCTGGGCAACAAGAGTGCAACTCCATCTCAAAAAAAAAAATAAAAAAAAAGAAAGACATAAATATGCATTCTCTCACCTTACAGACATACCCTCAGCAGTTCACCTGCTGGAAATAACCCAAGTGCCCAACAATCCCAACAAACTGTGGAACATCCAAGCAAGGAGATTCCAAGTAGCCAAGATCAAAGGGTGAGCTAAATGCGTTCATACAGTGTGGAAAGGGATCAAGCTAAGTTAATTGAAAAAAAGGCAAGTTACAGAACAGTATATATCATATGAGTTTCTTTGTAGTTTTAAAGGATATTCACTTATATTTGTATGTTACTGTTTTATTTATTTATTTATTTGAGACAGGGTCTCCCTCTGTTGCTCAGGCTGGAGTGCAGTGGCACGATCTCGGCTCACCACAACCTCCACCTCCCGGGTTCAAGCGATTCTCGTGCCTCAGCCTCCCCAGTAGCTGGGATTACAGGTATGCGTCACGATACCTGGCTCATTTTTGTATTTTTAGTAGAGATGGGGTTCCGCCATGTTGGCCAGTCTGGTCTCGAACTCCTGAAAAGTGATCCCCCCACCTTGGCCTCCCAAAGTGTTGGGATTACAGGCATGAGCCACCACGCCTGGCTTGTATGTTACTGTTTTAAAAATTATCCTGGCTGGGCACGGTGGCTCACGCCTGTAATTCCAGCACTTTGGGAGGCTGAGGAGGCCAGATCACGTGGTCAGAAGTTCGAGACCAGCCTGGCCAACATTGTGAAAACCCATCTCTACCAAAAATACAAAAAAAATTAGCTGAGTATAGTGGCATGTGCCTGTAATCCCAGCTACTTGGGAGGTCAAGGCAGGAGAATCGCCGAACCCGGGAGGCAGAGGTTGTAGTGAGCCGAGATTAGGCCACTGCACTCCAACCTGGGCAACGGGGCAAGACTCCATCTTGGGCCCGGGGGGGGAACCTCTGCTGGTAGGGGACACCTGAAGAACTGTTAGTAGAAGTTACTCTGAGGGTGCAGCTGAAAAATGGGGGTGTGGAGAGCATCAAGTTTCCTTTTACTTTGTACCTTCCTGTACTTTTTTTAACCACTAGGTATTACCTTTTCTTCTTCTTCTTCTTCTTTTTTTTTTTTTTTTTTAACAATATAAAGTTAATAAAAAATACACATTCACATTCAGGAGATAGCAGGGGATGGGAGGTTGCAAGTGAGAAGTGCATGCCGACTGAGGCCAGGTTTTGGAAAGCCATGACTGAAGAGGAGTTCACATTTGATTCTGGTCTATAGACACCCACTAGAGGTTCCCCAGCAAGGAAGAGACACAGGGAAAGCAGTTTTTGGAAGATTCACCTGACAGATGGGTAGGGGGAGGGAGGAAAGCCCCTTCAAGCCCTCTCAGGCTACATGTGGTTGCTCCAGATACCATTTTCCTTTCAAAGCTGTCAAGCTGTCTAAAGTCTGTTTCGACCTGATTTCACTTGGATCCCAATACTGGGAGGGGCCCTGGGAGGAACCTCGTAGGCATTTGGTGAGTCCCTATAGTGCGTCTCCCACTGTGCTGGGCCATGGGAGCTGGATAAAAGGAGAAATAAGACCCCATTCCTGCCTGGAGCAACTCTCTGGCAGTGGAAATGGAGGAAATCTGAGATATATTTCAGAGGAAAAAAATGACAAGCCTGGAGCACAGGCTGGCAAGATTGGATATAGGAAGGAAAGGCCCCCTTGAGTTGGCAAAAAGTCTGAGGTTTTTAGCCCGGGAGACTAAAGGCAGGTGGCCACAGCGCTGAGCAAAGCCGGCTGGAAGAAGCTAAAGGTTGAGCTCACTGTCATTAGGAGGCAAGTCCTTCGTGCTGCTCCTGTTTCTGCCAAGGACAGACTGGAGTGGGGACTTTTCTGTAACTAGAACTTAAAAGGGGGAACCGTCCCTCCTCTCCAGCGTCAATTTTTGGCAGCCGACATCGTCTGCCCGGCTCCTTGAACTCGGACATGCAGACACCCAGAAAGTCAGACACTAAGGTAACAGTCATAAAACGCCGCCCAGAAGGGGGCAGTGACCAAAAGCACGTTCACCGGCCCCTGGGAACCGCCTGGCGCCTGCCTTCTGCAAAGTATCATTCCCGTGTGGGCTGAGCCTGGGGACAAAGGTCCGGCACTCAGCAGACATCTCCTTGGAACCCGAGGCCTGGAAACGAAGGTCCAGAGTCCCTCATCTTATTCCAAATCCTGGCGCTCGGAATCTAAAACCCTAACTTGGTGGCAAGCCAGTCAGAAGGTATTAAAAAAAAAAAAAAAACCAGAAAAATAAATGAGCCCCGACTTCTTGGGCGAAAGGGGGTGGCCCTTCCTCAACCCCACCCGCTGGTGACTCACCTCCCTCCAAACCAGGGCCTGCCCCTCCCGCGCCCAGGGCTGGGCGAGCAGGGCGGGCGGGTACTAAGGTGGGCTCCATCCCCGAGCCCCACGCGGGCGGACAAGCTCCGGCGTGTCCCCGCGGGTGTCCCTGTTTACTCCGAGCCCCGGAGCGAGGTGGGGGCGGGTCCTCGCGGTCCCTCCCCCACCCCGCCCCCTCCTTCGCAGGCCCCAATCCCAGTCCAGTCTTCCAAAGTCTCCAAATCAATGCTCAGCCTTTCCCTACACCTTCCTCGCGGACTGGCGGCCCCTGTCCCCACCCTGGGCAGAGGAGGCACCTTCAGGGTTCACCTAGAAAATCGAGCATCGGCCCAGACCACCGAGTCCCGGACTCCCCCAGAGGCAGCCTGAAATCCTAGAGTATGACACTGAGTTTCAAAGGGGAGCCGCTCAGCTCTCCGCCCACTGCCCAATCCCACCCTCGACCCCTTCTGCTCTCTGGAGCACCAGGGAGGAGGGCCCAGCCAGGGCAGAGGGCGCCCCAGGCCTCAAACTAGCTAGCGAGTCCCCGGGACCCTCACTCTTGGACCGCTTTCCAGAACTCCGAACCCTGTCGCGGGTCCGCGTCCCCCTCCCCTGGGCAGCGCGTCAAATCGGCGCATGCGCACTCACTGGATTGCCGCGTAGCTCTTTCTCCCCCCCCCGCCACCAACCTTTTTTCTTTCCCCGCCCCTTCCCTCCCTCCCTCCTCTATCCGTCCCCTCCCTCTCCCCCATCAGCTCCCCCCTTGGCACTTCAGTCCGGGGAACAGCGGTGCGAGCTCCAGGCCCATGCACTGAGGAGGCGGAAACGAGGGGAGCCCCCAGAGCTCCATCAAGCCCCCTCCAAAGGCTCTCCTACCCGGTCCACGCCCCCCACCCCCCCTCCCCGCCTCCTCCCAATTGTGCATTTTTGCAGCCGGAGGCGGCTCCGAGATGGGGCTGTGAGCTTCGCCCGGGGAGGGGGAAAGAGCAGCGAGGAGTGAAGCGGGGGGGTGGGTTGAAGGGTTTGGATTTGGGGGCAGGGGGCTCACCCGCGTCAGCAGGCCCTCCCCAAGGGGCTCGGAACTCTACCTCTTCACCCACGCCCCTGGTGCGCTTTGCCGAAGGAAAGAATAAGAACAGAGAAGGAGGAGGGGGAAAGGAGGAAAAGAGGGACCCCCCAACTGGGGGGGTGAAGGAGAGAAGTAGCAGGACCAGAGGGGAAGGGGCTGCTGCTTGCATCAGCCCACACCATGCTGACCCCGCCGTTGCTCCTGCTGCTGCCCCTGCTCTCAGCTCTGGTCGCGGCCGCTATCGACGGTGAGTGAGATTCCGCGTCCCCCTTGGACCCCTGGGGGCACCCTCTCCCCAGCCCCCACTCCTGCATACGGATGGGGAAGGGAGATGCGGGAGGGGGTGCCTTTTGTTATCCCAGTCCAGCTGACACAGCAGCGGCCCGACTGGGGGCGGGGATGGGGGTCCGATCTGGGGGATGGGGCCCTGGGCAAATGATGCTTCCGGGGCCCCCCAGCACAAACAAAGACCAGAAGCCTGGGTAGAGAGAAGAGGGCTCCCCATTTTTCTGATCCTGGGGAAGAGAGGCCTTCTTTTCCTATCTCTGTTCGGGGAGGGCCTCCGCCTCCCCTACATCCTCCAACCCCCCACCCCCCATCTGAATTGTGAAGGAATCCGGATTTGCAATGTTCGGCTGCAAAAGGGGGTGGGGGGGGGTGGCTTTTTGCACTGGCCTCTGTAGCTCGAAAGGGGAGCCAGGCCAGGGGTACCCTGCTGGGCAGAGGGCAGGCAGGCCCGGGAAGGCTGTGGGTGGGGAGAGGGAGGGCCCCCTGCTTGGGCGTGGAATCGACCCCAGAGCCCCGGCTGGAGGCCTGGGTGCTGAAGTGGGCTCTTCCCCCTCTCAGGGCCTCTGTCAGTAGCCTGGGGTAGGGCTGTGTTGGGGGGCAGAGAGGGGGAGCTCGCCATACTATGTGACTTTGAATTTTCCTTCTTAATTCCTGGGAGCTTTGAGATGAAAAAACGTCAGATGTCATCACTGGGGAAGGGGACTGGAGAATGGCCTGGAATGCTGGGGTAGGAGGGTGGGGGAGGCTGCCTTCTCCCTGACTTCTGGCTTCATCACAGTTTGGATTGGAAGGAGAGTTGGAGGTTGGATGGGGATTATGACTGTGCCCCCACACTCCTTTAGTAAATCTGTTTATTCCCTGCACCCCCCCAAGCCCAAAATCCCATACACACACTGTTTGTATATTGCAGAGTTAGGCTTAGGCTAGAACTGCATCCTTTTGGGGAAATGGGGTGCCTCTCTTCCCTTTTTTTGTCAGCTGTTTTTTTCTCCTACTTGTGAGTCACTGGTTCAAGTCTTGCCCAAGCTTTAAGCATTAAGCTGGGGTCATGGGGTTGGGCTGCGCTAGGTCCCTGATTTGAGAAGGGGTGGGATCTCATCCCTTCCTGTCATCTTAGCCCTCTCATCCAAAGACAAAACTGGGCCCGATACCATCATACACCCCCTCCTCTGTCTTGCCAGACTGGGATTGGGAAAGTTTTTCTCTGAAACCAGATTATCTCCCTCCCTCTCTCTAACTTGCTTCAATTGGGGGAGGAGACTTACAGGGTCAGGAAGCAGCTGTGTCCCCAAAAAACATATTTAGTGGCCCTCAGTTGTGCCATCTTGGGGACTCTTTACCCCCCACCCCCACCCCACCAATTACCTGCCCCGGAGGAGGAGAGGGGCTTTTCCTGAATATCCTCCAGATGCCGCACAGCCGGCTCCTGCCCATAACTCCTGTCATTATCATGTGTTTTTCTCTTGTTCTCAGCCCTGTGAGGTGAGAAGGGAAATCGAGGCAGGGAGATTGGGGTTGCGGCTGCTTCTGGGAGGAATAGAAAAAATTTTGAGAGAGAGAGAGAGAGACCCATCAGGAGCCCCATGAAGGAGGGTGGCTAGAGTTAGGCAGAAGCAAGAGGGTTTCTGTGGAGAGCAGGGAAGGTCGGGAAGGGACCCCAGATAGCGTCACTCCCAGGGCCCTAAAGGAGTTCTATTTGCCACACCAAGTTAGTGGAAGAGAGAGACTGGACATGTTCTCCTTAACTATTTCCCTACCCTTTCTTAAAATGTTCACCCACACCCCCTCCGTATCTCCAGCTCAGATCACACTATCCAAAGCCCCAGGAGAGGACCCCTCCCCAAACACACACCAATATTTCTGCCTTGGGAGTGGGAATATAAATAATCAGCTCCACCCCACTCTTGGGTACAGGGTGGTGAGAAAGGGGAATTGCATAGAAATGTAAGTTCAACTCTATTCAGAGGCAGCCTAGGGGATCCCTTATCCCTAACCCCTGCCCTCTTGCCTCAGGGTCCATCAACACTGAACTTTCTTGTTTACTTTCCAGAGAATGGAAATGACCCAGCTCACCTGACTTAGTATGTAACCTTCCTCCTGCTATCACAGCCTTGCTGCTTTCTCTCCAGGGCAGCAATCCTAGGGGCTTTCCCACCTCTTCTGCTTTCTCTTCTATGCCTGAAACTGCCTCCGGGGTCCCCTGCCCTTTGGGGAGTAACGTCACTCCCCACTAGCGACAAAATCGAGTGTACCTGCTGCTGGAGAGGTTGCAGAAAGATGGGGTGGAGAATGGGACTATTGAGGGCCCTGCTGAGATTGGGGAACATTTTCTAGTGGGGAGGGCACCCCCAGACAGATACAGCTCACAGAATAAGGCTGACTTCCTCCCTCCCTTTTTCCTGACCTTCCTCCACACACCCCCTTGAGCCGGCACATTACCAGTTACTAGAGTAGGTACAGTGGAAGTGAGTTATGAAGCTGGGGTGTTAGCGTCCTGGATCCCTGAGAGAAAGTTCCAAACTCCTTTCTCCCTGATCAGACTCACATCCTAAACGTCTCCCTTTGCCTCGCTGTCTTTTAAAGCAAGAACGTGTAAGAAATTCATTTTGGGGTTGGAGGGATATTTTGATGTTTAGGGCTGCCTCACTAGATATCTTTTTCTTCTGATCTTGTTCTCTCTCCTCTCTTCATTTTCTCAACCACCCTTCCATCACTGGGCCTCCCAAAGGATGACAGCCCAGGTCCTGGCCAGAGTCAGTTCCTGTCCAGATGCCCCCATTCTTCAAAACCCCTTCCTTACCTTTTGGGAAGCCCTTTCTTACCTTTTGGGAAGCCCTTCCTTACTCAAGTCTAACTCTCTTTCCTCCTGCTGCAGTGTGAGCCCTTGCACATCAGAACCCCCAAGCCTAGGTTTATTCCCGCCCAGTACTGTCTTCTCAGGGTCCTCCTCACTCCTCAGACTCTTCACCTTTCAGGTCCTCCAGCTCTGGGTGTGGGCTCATTGCTCTTGGGGCATCTGGGTGCAGCTGAATGGTACTGCGGGAAGGCCCCTGACTTGGTAGTGCTGGGTATGAGCGGTGGAGAACCTGCCTCCCTCTTCTGTCCCAGATTTCAGCCTGGTTAGCAGGATCCTGCATTGTTTGGAGAAGGAAGCAGTTGGCTTTGGAGTGTTTCCGGTGCAATGGCCTCAGGCACCAATATAAACCCTCCCTGGGAAAGAGGTGAGGGGTGTGTGTGGAGAGTTGTCCCTCTTGCTCTCCTACGGGAGATGAAAGCCTCTCCCCCCAGGCCTTAGCTTCCCTGGCTGAAGAGCTCCATTTTCTTCATCCTTTCTACCCTCCTGACTCCAGGGGTGGTAGTGGTCCCTATTCTGGGTCTCCCTTGAATTAGGCACTGCCTAGGGCTGAGACTCTGTCTCCCCAAGATAGGACAGATCTTGCTTCCACCGTACTCTAGGCTCAGCGGGGTAGTCATTCTCTGGGTTCATCCCAGGACAACTGTGTCATCGCCTTGGCAATCTCTGGACTGAGCCCCCTTCCTGGCATTTCTGGCTGTCTATCTGTCTTTCTGTCTGTCTGTCATTAGTGTGCGCTGTCTTGGCTTTTTAGAACCTCTCTGTCTCTCACCCTCTCGGTTCATCTCTTACTGCCGAACCTTTGTGACATTCTCTGCCCCGCTTTCTGCGTCTCTGTCACTTGTCTTATTTTTCTCTGCCTGTCTCCATTTACCACCGTCCAGGCCTGTTGGTATCCCAAAAGCTTCTTGGGAGCAAGAGTCTCTCTGGGCTTTCCCACTCACCCCCTAGCTCCCTCCCCTCCGTTTTGGCTATTTTTCCGCCTTCCTGGCCAGACCCAGTGTCCAGTTCAGCACCAAAAGTTTCCTCTCCACTTTCCTCCGACTTCCGCTTTCTTCTTCCCCCTCCATTAATTTGGGGAATGGGTTTTGGAGAGAATGTTTCTGGAAGAAAGGAACTTGATACCCTTTGTGGGCTAAGAGGGAGAAAGGAGGTATTTCAGAAGGAAGGAGGGAGGTTAGACTTCTGGCAGAACTTCCTCCTGACCAGGAGCCTAAGAACTGGAGAAAGATGTAAGGAGTGAGTCAAGAGCTTGGAGCTTTTACTCTGGTGAGCATAAGCCGTGTGTGTGGCTGGGGTGGGGGGAGAAGGAGGGGAGGCTTAGAAATGCCTGGTGAGTGATATGGTGACCTCTGGAGGCCTTCTGGGGGTCTGGCTTTTATTTGTGGGGAAAGGAAAAGCTGGTGGGGGAGGTCACGGGTCAGGCTAATGTCCTGCTGCATCAATATTGACTCAGAATGGAAGCGGAGACCCTTCCCCTCCCCTGGCTGTCCAAGCCACCCTGTCTGTCTGTCTGTCCAGGCCGCAAAGCAGAGGCCCAGACTCAGGAATGACAAAAATGTGTCTGAGCCTCAGGAAGGAGCCACCGGGCAACACCCAAAATACATAAAATTCAATGAAAACCTCTCGGTTTGGGTTTGGGAGGCCCTTGCTGCCCCACCCACATAAGGCTGAAAATTCAGATTCCTGCAGGCTCTGTCCCCGCCCCCCCCCACCCCCCGCACCTTGAGCATCCTCCTCCCACTCTGTTCCCTTAGCTATATCATGTGGTTCCCTTTAGAAAACCCCCTCTCACCTATCTCAGTGGGGAACCTATCTCTCCTTCTGCTGTGTCCACTCTTAAAAAGGGCCCCAAGTGTCCCTGTCATGCTTTTGCAGTCCCTGAGTCTCCTTGTCCTTTAAGAAGAACCTCTGAGGTCTTAGCTCTCTTCCTTGCTCTCGCTCCCTCAAGGGGTATCAAAGGATGGGTTCCCCTCCTCTGGAGAAGACTCCTTCAGGGTTGGACTTCACTGTCACCCTCTCTGGCCAGGCATTCTCACCCCACTTCCCCAGCCCCAAGGTCCCAGAATGGGACACAGGATGACAGCCAAGGCTCAAGCAGGGCAGTGGGGTCTGTGTTGTGTCTGGACGCACACCCAACTCTACACCTCCTGCCCTGGCTCCAGCTTGGTGGCCCTGGGGGCTGTGGCTGGGCTGGGTGCCTGGGTTTGGGGGGGGTGGGGCAGGGTGCTGGCCAAGTTAGCATGGCAGTCACATTCATCTTCAGGCAAAGCCGAGAACAGACAGCCCCTGTGTCCTGGTGTTCTTCCTCCAAACTCGCTCTCTCTCTTTCCTCTCTAGTTCTCTCCTTCTTCTCCTGGTTGTCTTCCCCTTCTTCTGTCCCATTCTTGCTCCTCTCTGTCTCCCCTATGCCTTCCCTCCTCTCTGAGGAGCCTGAAGGCCACCCCTTAAAATCCTCTCCCCACTACCAGGGCCAGAGAACGACAGCGTTCTCCCTGCAATTTCCCTTCCTTGTTTTTTGTTTTTGTTTTGTTTTGTTTTTGAGACAGAATCTCGCTCCATCACCCAGACTGAAATGCAATGGTGTGATCTCTGCTTACCGCAACCTCCGCCTCCCGCTAATTTTTGTGTTTTTAGTAGAGACAGGGTTTCACCATGTTTCCCAGGCTGGTCTCGAACTCCTGACCTAAAGTGATCCGCCTATCTCCGCCTCCACCTCCCAAAGTGCTGGTACTACAGGCAGGAGCCACTGCGCCCAGCTGGTTTCCTTTCTTTCTTTCTTTTTTTTTCTTTTGAGACGGAGTCTCGCTCTGTTGCCCAGGCTGGAGTGCAGTGGCACGATCTCAGTTCACTGCAAGCTCCGCCTCCCCTGGTTCATGCCGTTCTCCTGCCTCAGCCTCCTGAGTAGCTGGGACTACAGGCGCCTGCCACCATGCCCAGTTGATTTTTCGTATTTTTAGTAGAGACGGGGTTTCACTGCGTTAGCCAGGATGGTCTCGATCTCCTGACGTCGTGATCTGCCTGCCTCGGCCTCCTAAAGTACTGGGATTACAGGCGTGAGCCACTGCGCCCGGCCTGGTTTCCTTTCTTAACCCAGCTGCATCCCATGACCTATGAGAAAACCACCTGCTCAGTTACCAGTCACCCTGTGCCTCAGCTCCCTCATGTGTGAGAGGGGGGCTGCAAGGGCACCCACCTCACAGGGTTATAGTATCTAAGTGAGTTAATAGTCACCGTATTTCCAATCAGTGGCTGGTGGTTAGCAAGGTGAAAAAGGTTAGCTCCCATCGGTCAGGGAGACCTCCGGGTTCTCTCATGCGGGCTAGGAGGCGGGGAAGGCCTTAGTTGCTTCTGACCTTAGGGCAGTGTTGTTCTCTCATCTAAACTACAGGCCACAAAGGTGAGTTTTCTGGGTGCTGGATTCAGACACAGAAGGCTCCTCTGAGGGGAGTGGGGTTGGCTTTCCCTCTAAGCAGATTGTAAGTGTCCTACCCCGCTCCCAACCCAGCTCTCTCCCAGCTCTGAGTGAGGCTTCCCTTGGCTGTGTAGACTGCCCCAAAGTAGTTTATTTGTTTCTTTCTTTCCTCTCCCCCTGAAGGAAATCAAAGACAGGCCTCAGCCTTCTCGCTCCAGATTCCTGGGCCCTTCAACACCAGCCCTGACAGGAAGTTCTTTCACGTATCTCTCTGCAATCCTTGTGCTGGCCAGGCCCTCGGGAGATGTGGCCCCCTCCCGCGGTGCTGCTGTGGGATAGGGGCCTGGGCCCTCCTCTTCCTTTCACTTGTCCCATCCCCCATCCCCTCCCTGCAAGAGCACATCTGGTTTGTGAATCTCTCTCATTCCAGCTTTTGGAGTTTGCCAGCTGCTGTTTCCTCTGTGGAGTTCAGGCCAAAAATGGGGGTGGGGAACAGTGGGGGGGACTCAGTGAGGGCTAAAGGAGGGGGCACCATGGCTGGGATGTGGAATGGAGGGGAGGTTAGATGACCACCCGGTGACCTCAGGCCGTGGCTGTGCGCTCTGCCCCTGGGAGGAGCAGGGCATGGACCAAGTCCCAGGTGGGTGGCACAGGGGTCTGTTTCTGAGCTCCAAACATCTCATCTGCCTCTGAGTCCCATTCCAGCCCCCCTTTTCCCCCTCAGCCGGCCACGGCTGGTCAGGGGAAGCGGACGGTTCTCCGGCATGCTAACTAGGCTGGCGGGCTGTGTTTCCCGGGAAGACCTCACAGCTGGCCCAGTGGGGCAATGAACTCAGCATTATCCACCTCCTCAAGGGGCCTTTATTCCAGGCTCAGGGTGGGGGCCAGGGAAGGGGGGGTGAAGGGGGAGCCTGGCTAGGCCATCCTTGATGTGTTTCCTGAACTCGGTCATTTTGGCCAGGGGCCTGAGTGCCGTCTCCCCTGCCAGCGGTGGGGGTTAAGAGGGAGGACATCTCGGTGAGGCTCCCATCAGACTCCCTCCCTCCTAAGAGCCCCCACCCCCCCATTTTCCTTATACTTCTGTCTCTGCCCTGCATTTGCATTAGTTGGGTACAGCTGTCTTCTCAGGTGACTCTGGCTCCTGCAGGGCAGAGGGTCATCTCACCCTCCTTGGCACCCTGATGCCTACTGCAGTGCCTGGCATAGAGCTGGCCTTCAGTGTGTGCCAGCAGAATAGAAATGTGATGGCACAGGCTGAGGAAAAGCCACGAAAGGCCAGGAGACTGGGAGCTCAGCCTTGGGTGGGGGAGAAGGGGTGGGTGACTGTTCCTCCTGTGGAGGATGTGGTGATAGAGGTTGGGAGGAGTGGGAATGGGAGGACTGGTGTGGATTTCACTGGTTCAGAGCTTGGAGTCAGCTTAGCTGGTTTTGTCATTTGCCAGCTATTTGACCCTGGCCAAGTCACCTGGCTCAATTTCTTCATCTGTGAAATGGTGGTATTAGTTGTCCCCATTTGTCATACTGTGGAGGGAATTAAATACGATGATGCATGGAAAAAACTGCTTTACCACAATTCCTGGCACATACTGAGCCCATAATAAGAGTTAGTTGTCAGCCGGGCGTGGTGGCTCACGCCTGTAACCCCAGCACTTTGGGAGGCTGAGACGGATGGATCAGATGAGGTCGGGAGTTCGAGACCAGCCTGACCAACATGGAGAAACCCCATCTCTACTAAAAATACAAAATTAGCCATGTGTGGTGGTGCATGCCTGTAATCCCAGCTACTTGGGAGGCTGAGGCAGAAGAATCGCTTGAACCTGGGAGGCAGAGGTTGCAGTGAGCCAAGATCGTGCCATTGCACTCCAGCCTGGGCAACAAGAGCAAAACACCGTCTCCAAAAAAAAAAAAAAAAAAAAAGAGTTAGTTGTCACCATTCTTAATTCCTCCTTGGGGAATGAGGGAAGAGAATGGGGTAGGAGTGGAAGAAGCCTGATTGGGGTGGGAAGGTAGGGCCAAGAGGTCCTGAATATAGTAGCTAACTAGTTGGACTAGACTAGACTGAAACCAGTTCCTAGAGTTCATTTCAGCCATCCCTCTGCCTCTGCTCCCCAATTCTGATATCTTGAAAATCTTTAGGTGCTTCTTAACTCTAAGGATGTCTACTGAAAGTCTCCCTGAGGTCTAACCAAGGGAGGCTGTGTCTTTAGAGAATGGAGAGGACAAGGCAGGTGGATCACCTGAGGTCAGGAGTTTGAGACCAGCATGGCCAACATGGCGAAACCCCGTCTCTACTAAAAATACAAAAATTAGCTGGACATGGTGATGCGTGTCTGTAGTTCCAGCCACTGGGGAGGCTGAGGCAGGAGAATCGCCTGAGCCCGGGAGGTGGAGGTTGCCGTGAGCTGAGATTGTGCCACTGCACTCCAGCCTGGGGAACAGAGTGAGACCTTGTCTCAAAAAAAAAAAAAATAGGGAATGGAGATGGAAGCAGGGCTCTCCACCCTGCCCATTCCTGCCCAGCCTTGCCCTCCTGTGCCTCTGCTAATACCATCTCCAACTACTACTCTGTGTGCCAAGGGCATCCCTCCCCACTGCTCCCATCTGGGGGCCTAGTGATTAGGGGTTGGGAAGGATGGGGTGATGGGTCAGGGGACCAGGAGTGTCCCAGAAGGCAGAGAAGCAGAGAGGTTAGATAAGACCAGCTCGGGGCCTCTAGTAGGAGTTAGGGGAAGATAAAGAGAAAACATGTCAAGGCCTAAATGCACCCCCCTTCACCATCACTCTGTCATCAAAGCCGGGGGTGCTGGTGTCTGATGAGAGTAACCAAGAATAGCAAAGGCTTTGACCCTGACTCCCAGGAACAGGCAGCCTAGAGGACTTGGAGGGGTGCAGTAAAATGTGCTTCTGGATCCTCCCCACCCCCACCGCAGATACACAGTGTCTAGGAACTACCCAAAGCCACCCCCTGACACCCCCAGGCACATAGACCATGGCTGAGGGTCTGGGCCAGATGGAGACTGATGCTAGGGAAGGAAGAGCAGTCCTAGGGAACTCTGGGTCCACAGAGTTGGCCTCCATCCTTCATTTATACCCCCTTTTCTTTCCTTGCCCTAGCCCCTAAGACTTGCAGCCCCAAGCAGTTTGCCTGCAGAGATCAAATAACCTGTATCTCAAAGGGCTGGCGGTGCGATGGTGAGAGAGACTGCCCAGACGGATCTGACGAGGCCCCTGAGATTTGTAAGTACCTTTTCTGGATTCTTCTCCCCAAACCCTTAACTTATCCCTCTTCCTTTGGCAGATGTTTGGGAGGAGGACAGCTGATCCCTAGCCTGGTGTGGACCTTGCTCAGTGATTGTATTTGTCCGTGACACAGCTAAAACTGTCCTTTACACCCCTTCAAAATGCATGGCATGGTGCCTGTTGGGCTTAGAAATGGCACCTCAGATTTCTCCCTCAGGTGCTGCACCCCAAGACAGTGTTCTCTGGGCTGACAGCTTTGCTAGAAGATGGCCCGGCCTCCCTTTCCTTCCAGCTCTTCCCTCGTTCCACCTCTCAGCCTCCCTGACCCTTGATGATTGGCCCCAGGTCTTGTCGGATCCTCAGATCTTCCTCTGTCCTTTGGCTCCCAGGCCAGAGGCCACTGGCACTTGCTCAGCCCCATACCAGAAGCCCCACCCCTGTGCTTTTCCCGCTACCCCCGCCTTCCCCTGCCCCCAGTAAGTGGTGTAATCCGAGGCAGCTGTTTTAACTGGGAGAAAGGTCCCCGCCCAGCTTTTGCCCTGCCAAGGGAAGTGGAGAACTTGTTGGTGGGACCCCAGAGTCCTGGGTAGCTGGCACAGTCCTGGTGGCTCCACATTTAGCCTCTCCCCTGCTTGGTTAATCTGGGCCAGGGTCAAAGCGACCCTGCATTCCTAGGTCCATCTCTGTTCTCTCTCGTGGGCTTTATCCTGCTCCAGTCCCATCTGGTGTCCTGTCCCCACACCCCCACCCATAATTATCAGGGGTAATTTTAGGGCTGGAAAGGGAGCCACTAGTGGGCTCTGCCTCAGCCCTACACTCTGCCCTGGAGGGTGGGGGCCAGGGGTATTCAGCAAGTATATCTACGGCAAGGTGCTTCAGCCTGGAGTCTCTTCTTGTCTGACACCACCTGCACCCCCACACTTTTGACCCTGATCCTTGGGTGTCAGAAGTAAAGAAAGTCATGCAGAAGGGTCAGATCTGGCTCTTTTTGTTCATTCTTCCTTCAGTTTGCTGTAAACCTCACCTTATATGCATTACCACTCTGTTCACACTCATACCCCCTGGAATCATAACATCACACACAGACCCACCTGGCACTGATGAGCCCACCTCCCACCCAAAGGCACAAACACATTCTCACAGTAACACAGAGTCACACTCAAACATGGATGCAGAACCACACTCTATACTCAGAAAGATGTCCCCAGACACACATACCAACGTAGAGACACACACACACAAACCCAGATTGATTCACATGGAAACTCACTGAGGCCAGATACACCAGCATACAGAAAGACACACAGATACACTCTCACTACACACTGCTGCATGCTATACAGCCATACCCTCAGTTGTGTAAGCAGACTCCCGTCCAGGCACACATGGGTCATAGACACTGTCACTCACATACCATGTCCAGGCTTGGGGGCCAATAGACAGTGGTCTGTCTATCTCATCCATCCTCTTGAGCAACAAAGGAAGTTCCAGAGATGATATGACCAGTTGGCCACAACCTTTTTTTTTTTTTTTGGAAGGTGGGATCTCACTATGTTGCCTTGGCTGATCTCAAACTCCTGACCTCAAGTGATCCTCCTGACACAGCTTCCCAGAGTTCTGGGACTATAGGCGTGAGCCACCGTGCCTGGCCAGACCACAACCTTTGATTCTTCCCAAATCCTTCTATCAGGCCTGTTGCTGTGGGGTTGGAAGTCTAGAATAGTGCTGTCCAATAGAAATGTATTGCAAGCCACATGTGCTATTTTGAAATTTTCGAGTAGCCACTTAAAAAAGGTAAAAATGAACAGATGAAATGAATTTGAATATTTTATCCAAATGGATCCAAAATATTATCACTTTAGTACAGTATATTCGTATAAAATCATTAGAGATCTTTTGCATTTTTCTGGTATTAAGTCATCAAAATCCAGTGTATATTTTACACTTATAGTTTGAACTTGCCGCCTTTCAAGTGCTTGATAGCCACATGTGACTGGGCTACGTATTGGACAGTGAAGGTCTAGAAGATTTGGCACCACTCTTGGCCCCGGGTTCTGCAACCTGGGAGCTATGGGAAAGAGTTTTTCTTTATCATTGGAGTTTCTCTGCCATGGACTCTGCTTCCCTCAGCTCATCAAAACCTTTTTTTGTTTGTTTGTTTTGAGACAGATCTCGCTCTGTCGCCCAGGCTGGAGTGCAGTGGTGCAATCTCAGCTCACTGCAACTTCTGCCTCCTGGGTTCAAGCGATTCTCCTGCCTCAGCCTCCCAAGTAGCTGGGACTACAGGTGCATGCCACCATGCCTGGCTAATATTTTGCATTTTTAGTAGAGATGGGGTTTCACCATGTTGGCCAGGCTCATCTTGAACTCCTGACCTCAAGTGATCTGCCCACTTCAGCCTCCCAAAGTGCTAGGATTATAGGCATGAGCCATCACTCCCGGCATCATCAAAACCTTTTACTGACCTCAGTCGTCATCAAAAACCAGGCTGTCCTCAGCCTGTCTCCTGAGCATAGAATGTTGAGGCACTGGCGTCCATAGGAATGGGGCATTTGGAGGGTGGACTCTTTGCTGAAGGCCTAGTTTCTACCTCCACCTGTTTGCCTACAGGTGTGTGGCTACTGTGGGGAATGTTGTAAAAGAGTTCTAGGTGGAAGAGTCTAACTAGCCCCAAGGCCTCCTGAGCTCTGAAATCCCAGTTTTATCTCCCCTCGTCCCCAGTGAACAGCTGACCAGAGAGCCATCATAGCCAGCTTGTTCATGCCCACCGTTCTGTCTGCCCTCAGGTCCACAGAGTAAGACCCAGCGATGCCAGCCGAATGAGCATAACTGCCTGGGTACTGAGCTGTGTGTTCCCATGTCCCGCCTCTGCAATGGGGTCCAGGACTGCATGGACGGCTCAGATGAGGGGCCCCACTGCCGAGGTAAGGACTTTTCCACTCTCTACTCTCCTGTGTGGATGCAGCATGTTATCAGCCCACCTTCCGAGGACTGTCCTGGCACCTTCAGTGGGGATGAGGCCTTGTCCTGGTCCCCTGCCTAGATTTACCTTCACAGAGCAGATGAAATTGATGTGCCCCTTGGGCCTGGAGCTTGGTCAGACAGTCCTGTGGGCCTCAGCTGTGGGCTCTAGCCTGGACACTTCCCTCTGGCTGTATGTTCTTGGACTAGTCACTACCTCTCTCCAGGTCGCAGTTTTTCTTCTGTAAGATGAGAGATCAGTGTTTTCATACTTTTAAAAAAAATAGTATGATCCTTTCTTCAAAAGGTTTTCTGCATGAAGCCTGAGTGTGAACACAGGGAGGAGCAGGGGTGCTGTGACTAAAGCTTAGCGATCTAGTTTAGTCCACCTGCCGCCCCTACGGGTGCCCTAGAAGGCATCCCCCAGGAGCTGCAGATCTTTGAGGTGCCCTAAAGCTGCCTTGGTTCCTCCCTCTCTGACAGTCTAGACTGTCTGAGGTGGTTGATAGGAAAGCCATCCAGGCCGAGGTGGGAACATTAGGATGATAAGTCAGACTGCTTCCAGCCTGTGGCTCAGGTCACCAGCTCTACAGTCTTTCCCCCAAAGGGCCCTGTGGGCCATGGAGAGTCCAGTCACAGCGTGAGCATTTGAGAGTTGTGTCGGGGGAGGCAGAGCCTCAAGCCTGCATATTAGGGAACAGTGGCTTCTCCCTTCTCTTTTCCTCGGGGTCTGGGCCTGGAGTAAGAGGCCGGCTTTGAGAGGCCATGAGCGTGGCCCTAGGGGAGGGGCTGTGCTTGGGTGTGGGGGCAGTGTCCTGTGCTGTGTGCCGGAGAAAACATCTGTCTGTGGGAGGAGACTCGTCTGGATCCTGTTCACTAGGAGCAGGGAGGATGGAGCAAGGGAGTTTGTGGAAGATTTTTCTCCCTTTCTTTGGTTGATTTTGCATGTTTTCATCTGAAGCTCCTGGGACGGGATGCAGAATGCGGGCCTGGGGGCTGACTTAAATGACCACATGCACCCCTTCCTCTCATGTGGTGTGTGTTCAAGCTTACTTCCTTTTGAGTACCTTTACAGTCTCTAAAACAACAGAGAACTTCAAAAACCTCAGGTCTGAACTTCCTTCTCTGATATTACGGAAATCGGCCTCCTCATTCCCTCACCCTATATCCAGAAAAGTTACTCTTTTCTAGGTTTTCCAGAGCAAATGATATTTTCCCCCTCTGTGGAGAAAGGCTGGGCAGGCAGCATGAATGGCTCTCGGGTGGAAGTGGGGAGGAGAAAGAATCGCTGGGGCCTGGCCCCCCATCCCAACTCTTCCTGGCAGGCTTAGTGCCTCTAAACGTCTTAGCATCTTGGGCGGCTCTCTCTCCTAGGTGGGGGTGGAGGGGCAAGCCAGGGTGTGAGGCCGCTGGACAAAGGGGTCTTTGTGGCCAGGCTGCCTGGCCCCACGCAAGGCCATTAACTGGGTCGCTGGTCTGGGGGGGCAACTGCTCTCCCACCTCTCCCCCCTCCTGTCTTATTCCCTTCTGTCTCCCCTGTGGAAGTGGGTCAGTGGCAGGAATTAGAAAAGAATCCAGAGGGGACCAGTTTTGCTCCTCCTTCCCGTCCTCTACCTGGGCCTTAGGCCTTCTCTCTGAGGCCTCTAGGGCTCCGGGGATGGGTTGGACAGGCGCTTCCAGGCCAGAGCTGGGATCCTGTGGGGACAGACACGATTCCATGCCCACTCTTCAGCCCCAGCTGCAGCCAACATTGTAATCCTCAGGCAGTGTAGACGAGAGGCATATGAAAGGGATAAGACTCACCATCCCCTCTTCCTGTTGACCCCAACAAAGTGCCAGAACCCCTCTCCATGGGGACAGAGGTAGCCCAGAACATCCAGAACAGGGACACGTGGGTTCTAAGCCATCACTGGCTGTGTGACCTTGGGCTTGTCTTATAGCCTCTCTGGGCTTCAGTTTCTTCACTTGTGAAATATGGTAGATGCTTCCTAAGGCCCCTTCTGTCTCTGACACTGCAGCCCTTAGAAGTGGTTTCTGAAGGTTGACTGGGTTTCGGGGAAGGTTGTGGCCGGCGTGGAGCTGCCAGATCTGGCGGCCTGAATATGTGTCTCTCCTGCCCCTACACAGAGCTCCGAGGCAACTGCTCTCGCCTGGGCTGCCAGCACCATTGTGTACCCACACTCGATGGGCCCACCTGCTACTGCAACAGCAGCTTTCAGCTTCAGGCAGATGGCAAGACCTGCAAAGGTATGTGAGTGCATGTGCCTGTGTGCATGTGTGTGTGCCAGTGGCCAGTTGAGGTGGGCAGGGAGGGGCAGAGAGGGGTAGGGGGCCTGGCTGGAATAAGAAACTAGAAGGAAGGTGCAAGAGAGGGGGTGCCACCACCCCAGGGCATGACTGTGAGCCCTAACCATTTGCTTCCACTAGACTTTTAAAAATTCATCTTAAAATTATAGTTTATATGTAAAGTTTTCTGTTGTAAAAAATTAAAGCATTAACAGATAAAACCAAAGTCCCCTTTGACAAATCCCCCTCAATTCCAGTCCCCTTCCCTTCTCCCTGGAGTTCAACTCTATTATCAGTTTGCTCTCTCTCTTTCAGGCCCTTTTTTGTGCATTTGTCTGTGTGTATTCACAGAAAATCTAATTGGAAGCACTGCTCAAGAGTACTGCGTGCTCTTTTTTACATAAACGATAGTATACTGTATGTATTATTTTCAATGTTTTTCACTCATCAGTATGTTCCACAATTTTTTTTTCTATGTTAATATGTAAAGATCTACATCATTCTTTTAGAAACCACTATGACGTATGACTTTTACCACAGTTTACTTGGTCACCTCCCTGTTGATGAGTGAGATGTTCCCAATTTTTCACTGCTACAAGCAATGCAAACTTTTCTGTTTTAAATTTGCCTCCCTCGGGTCTTTGTGCAAATGCCACCTTCTCAGTGAAGCCGTCCCCCGACCCCTCTAAAATTACATCCCTGCCATCTGCATTCTCTATCCCTGTTCTCTTTTCATTGCACTAGCACCTCTAACGTATACTTTATTTACTTTGTTTCGTATGTTATTATAGTAACTATATTTCATTTATTATCTGAATATAAGTTTCATGAGGACAGCAATGTGGGTCTATTTTAAAGTTCACTGATGTACCCCTGGCACTTGACCCATAGTAGGGACTCAATAAATCTTCCCTGCATGAATGAGTGATATGTACATGAGTGTTTCTCTAGAGTGGATTCCAAGACTGGACTTGCTGGGTGATAAGGTTTGCGCATTTCATGCTGTAATAGATTCTGCCGAACTGTCCTTCAAGGTAGCTGTAAGGATGGACACGTTGATCATGTCTGATGATCACCCACTTCGTTGCCCTTGTCACACTGGAAATGACCACATTCTTGCCCTTTCCCCGGCAGATTTTGATGAGTGCTCAGTGTACGGCACCTGCAGCCAGCTATGCACCAACACAGACGGCTCCTTCATATGTGGCTGTGTCGAAGGATACCTGTTGCAACCGGATAACCGCTCCTGCAAGGCCAAGAACGGTGGGTGTGGTTGCCTGTGGCCACAGTGCTAACTAAGCCCCCTCAATGCTATTCCCTGGTGGGTGGTGGCCTGAGAGGTGGTCCTAGAGCCCTGGCTGCACAGACTCTTCTCTTCCCCATTCCCAGAGCCAGTAGACCGGCCCCCTGTGCTGTTGATAGCCAACTCCCAGAACATCTTGGCCACGTACCTGAGTGGGGCCCAGGTGTCTACCATCACACCTACGAGTACGCGGCAGACCACAGCCATGGACTTCAGCTATGCCAATGAGACCGTATGCTGGGTGCATGTCGGGGACAATGCTGCCCAGACGCAGCTCAAGTGTGCCCGAATGCCTGGCCTAAAGGGCTTCGTGGATGAGCACACCATCAACATCTCCCTCAGTCTGCACCGTGAGTCACCTGTTCTCAGCTTGGAGGGCTGGGGAGGGTAAGGGAGACGGGGAAGGTGGACCCTGTCTTGAACAGAGGCCGGGAGTTACACAGGATGGTCCTGTCTGGGGCAGGAGAAGCAGGAGGCTGGATACAATAGTGTGTGTTTGAGGCGGGACAGAGCCACTGGCACGCTCCCTCCCAGCTCTCTGAGCAAGTGTCTGGATGGCCCCTGCATTTCTGGCCAAGGGCTGAGGGGGCAGTGAATGGTCAATCTCCAGAGACCAGGGACTGTCCCTTCTCTGAGAGGGGAGTGTTGACTAGACTGCAGAGGGACTTTCCGGTGCAGTGGGAGCCAAGGCTAGGGAAAGAAGGAGCGGAAGCCTGAGGTGCCCTGTTAGGCTGCAGCTGAGGGTAAAGGAGCTGGGACCCAGCTGCTGTGTCTCCATGGGCCATCGTTTCCCTCGGGGACCATTGCTAATGGACTCTCTGCTGCCATCGGGGGAAGGCAGTACTGAGGTTATTTCTCTGTGGCTTTGTGGCAGTGAATGAGGCTGGGAGAGGAGCGTGAGCCACATGAGATTTTAGAATATCCTGGATGCTTCCATTCAGGCTCCTCCCTAGGCTACACTTTGCTATCCTAGTTGTGGAAGCAGGGGTGTCACAGGAAGGGGCACGAGCATAGCTGGGTGTAGACCCACTGCCTGGAACAGCCCTGACCATCTCTGAGGCTGTTACACCAGCAGCCTTAAAGTCAACATCTGGCAGCATCACATTTCCAAAGAAATGCACCACAGGGCTGAGAGGAAGAATCTGGCCTGTGGTTGATCTGACCCCCTAAGGGAGATTAACTTGATCTGTAACTGTTTAGTAAGCCAGAATTCCCATCTCTGCCTTGGTTTCCTAATCTGCCTAATGGGTTTGAGCTTGTCTGTCTAGATCAGATTAACTGGAGTGAAAGCCAGTGGTAAAGGACAGCACACTTTGAAGTTGAGGATTGTGAACCTTGGGCCTCTCTAGAAGATCTTCAAGTTTATTTATTTAGTTCTTGTGATGAAAAGAAAGATCCCAGGAGGTTACAAGGGATTCATTCTGGGAGAGAGAAAGGCCCCTCCCCGGAATGGTGGAGAGCAGGGGTTCCTCTGAGAGCCCTCACTCTCCGTGGCCTCAGCGTAAGAATCACATTTCTGCCTTTGGCTCCTCCAGAGCATCCCCAATAGCGTCCTTGGGCTGCTGGTGTCCACAGCTCACCTGTGATCAGACATGTGTCCTCCTTGGGGTGCTGAGCTGGGGGCTGTCAAGACTGGTTGGCTGAGCTCTTAACGAGTGGGCGACTCAGGGAACCCCATGGCTGATGGGGTGGGATTGGTGCTAGACCCTCTTGTGCAGCTGCCCTCCCCCTGTTCCTTGTCCAGTGCCCTACTCAACAGGCCTGTCTGGGCAGACAGCTTGTCAGTTTCCTCCCCAGCCCTGCGTCTTGCCATACAGTGGGCTTGTGGGTAGGTGGCTATGGGGTGTCCTGGAGGTAACCTTCTCAACTTCTACTCTGTCCTAGTCTCCTTATCTGACTTCCTCCCCAGGAGAAGCCGGTACCCCTCCCTTGGCAAACAGATTTGCCTTGCCTCCCAGTCCGCCAAACTCACTGGGCCTCTCAGGGGCAGAGTCCAGGAGGCTAGAAGAGTCCAAGGGGAAATGCTTGTGGGGTAAATGAGTGGGTTTCTCTTGTCCCAGCTTCTGTCCCTTCCTCCCTGCCCTCCCCCTTCTCCACACCCCTGCCGCCTGAATGTCTGGCTGTCACCCTGAGGATGGTTGTTTTGCTCTCTCCCACAAACTAATTATGGGTCCCAAACTGAGGATGTCAGTGTCTCTCCCCTAGCCCCTCCCCCAGTTCCCGGGTCATCCCCCTCCCCAGGAGATGCTGACTGGCCTGCCCTGGTGTGTAGGGTGGCTGGTCCCAGGCACACACCTGCACAGTGGCTGCTGGCCTGTAATTAGCTCCCCAAGGAGGATGAAGAAGAAAAGCTGCAGCTTTCTCCTGCTTTCACTCTGCCCTCCAGGGCAGCCCTCCCTGCAAGCCTTCCATTCTGTGCTGTGACTGTGGCCTCTGTTGGACCCCTGGGGCTGAGCCTCATGCAGCAGGGGTGCACACAGAGGGAGGAGTCTGACAGTTGAGGGGTGTTCGAGCCAGCGAGGCCAGCCCGCTGGTGCAGGCAGAAGGGGGAGCCTGCCCCAGAGAAAACTCTGGAAGCAGAAATAGAATAGAAAGAAGGAAGGAGGCCAGGAAATGAGCCTGGTTCACATGTGTCCTGGGCCATGTGAGTCAGACCTGTTGTGGAGTCCTGAGAGCCCCCGAGGGCCCCCCCGAGGCCCTGCAGTGTGTGCACATTCCTCTTCAATGCCCCAGGGCTGCTGACCCTCCTGCTTCAGGCCCAGTGTCATCCCCCTGGATTGGGTGGGTCATCTCTTTTCCTCCCACCTGAGATTACCTCCCCCTCCCCTCTGCCGCTGGCCCAGTGGTTTGGGGAGGTCTATGAGGCTCGAATTCCAAGACCAGAGAACTCGATGGTGAGAGCCGGAAGAGAAGGCAAGACCCTTGACCAGCACCAAGAGCAGCCCTGGCTTTCACTACTGCTTTCTCAAAGGGGTTATGCATTGATTTGATTTTAGATGGTACCTGGACAAGCTTTTTTTTTTTTTTAACTGTTATAGTTATGTTTTTATTTGATATGCATTAGGAAACTCCTGTAACTAGCACATCAAATCTGTTACTTCAGCAATTGTTTAGGTTGCAGTGAAATAAGAAAAGTAAGTTAATTGAAATAACTGGTAATAAACAGTAGCACAAGCTGTACATAAGCATGGCAGACATTTTGAAAGTGATACACAAAAGACTAAAGTTCTGAAAATTGAGGCCCAGAGGGATCAACAGGCCTGATAGTCCCTGAGTCAGGAACCAGGACTGCGCACTCTCACCCCCACCTCTGACCAGTCTCTCAGCTCCAGAGGCCTATGGAGCCTGTAACCCAGCTTTGTCCAGCCTCCTGCCAGGCTGCCCCTGGGCAGGGCTGGTGGTGCAGTCTACCGACCCCAGCCCAACCCTGCATTTCCTAAGCTGAGTTCCTCTGATCTGTATTCCCTTCACCTTGGAGGATGCCACCACTGTAGAAAGAATGAGGCAGACTGCAAGATTGGGGTCCTGGGAACATGGGTGTGTATGGTGAGGGGAGGTTCTGAGGTTGTAAATAGAGGCCTTGAAGGAAATCAGGTTTGCTGAAGTCACTCAGGAGTTTGGACTGTGTGTGAAAGGATGGTCTAAAGGGGCCCTCAGAGTTCTCAGGGTTCCCCTCCCTGCACCATGCTGCATGGGGAAGAAGGAGGTGGCTGGGGAGCTCAGCAAAGGGCCCCTAGGCTGCAGGCAGCAAGGTTGCGAAATGGGTCCCAGGTCCAGCTGGCCAACTTCACTTTTCCCTTCCTCTCCCTTTCTTTTATTTATTTATTTTTTTAGTGCGTGTGTTTTCGAAATCACAACAGGAAATGGGGTAGTGATTTGTCTAGAGGGGAGGCAAAGAAGGGGCAGACAGCAGCCCCTCTGAGTCTAATGAACTGGCTGCTGCTGCTGGAAGGGGTGCTACCTCCCCACTGTGCTGGGCACCCCTGGACCCTCTCAGCCTCCCACCCGTGCCTACAAAGCACTTCCAGACTTCATATGTGAAAGCTAACCATGCCCTTCCTTGGCCTTTCTGACCCACGGGATGCCAGGCTGTTTGGGAAGGGGTGGCTCTAGCCACCCCACTCTTTGGCCTTGGGCCCCCTGCATCCTGGCACTTCTGCTTCCCATTCCTGTTCTGAGTTTCCTAATCATTTAACAGCTCACTCTTGCTCCTCCTCTCTCCTGGCCAGGGCCAGCCCTGTGTCTCCCGGCCCAGATCCAGCCCTGTCCTCTCCTCCCCCGCTGTCTCCTTGAAATTGCCTCTCCACCCAGACTGCTCCCAGCACTCCCCTCGCTGTTTTCAAGCCAAAGGAAGTAACTTAAGCAAGAAAGATGTGTTTTAGAGCCCGGCAAGGATTTCTCAATAGAGAGAAGACCCTAAGATGGGCTGAGTGGAATCCAGGCATCATCCCTGGGATCTAGGTCGAAATGCCTCTTGGGGACCTAAGCCAGGCAGGGGAAGGTAGCAGGACATAACCACAGGCTGGAATCACAGGCAGGAGCAGGAAGGGAGCCCAGGAGAACGAGGTGACACAACACGGCTAAGCTCCAGACTGGCTGGTGGAAGGAGGAAGAGCTGAAGTTGGGACCCAGCAGGAAACAAGGAGCATGAGGCCACATCATTTAGCAGAGCTTCTGCCAGGCTCACCACGAGGTCTCCTTCCCACCTTCGAAGTCCTCAGACTCTCCACCATCTCTCCCAGGCCCAGGCAAGATCCCTGAGTGGGATTACTAGACAGACTGTCCTCTCCCACCGTCTTGGAGTGTCCCAAGGCCAGAGAGGCAGGATCCTGGCAGTAGAAGAGAGGGGGAAAATGATGGCCCAGCTCTAGAACGACAGACTCAGTCTTCAATAAATATTTGTTCAAAGGATCAATACATGTGCGTCAGGCGCCTGAAACAAAGACAAAAGGCAGCGCCCTCCTTACAGTATTTGTAGTCAGGTGAAGAGGCCATGATCAAAGAAGCTCCAGAGGCCTATGGAGCCTGTAACAGGAAAACTTCCTTCTTTTTTTTTTTTTTTTTTTTGAGACGGAGTCTCACTCTGTCGCCCAGGCTGGAGTGCAGTGACGCAATCTCGGCTCACTGTAAGCGCTGCCTGCCGTGTTCACGCCATTCTTGTGCCTCAGCCTCCTGAGTAGCTGGGACTACAGGTGCCCGCCACCATGCCTGGCTAATTTTTTGTGTTTTTAGTAGAGACAGAGTTTCACCATGTTAGCCAGGATGGTCTCGATCTCCTGGCCTCATGATCCACCTGCTTCAGCCTCCCAAAGTGCTGGGATTACAGACGTAAGCCACCAAGCCCGGCCTCGAAAACTTCCTTCTAACAGGGCAAGCTTCCTTCTGGGAGCCTGAGCCGAGTCTTGACGAGTAGTAGGTGTTAGCCCCAAATGGCCCTCCTGGAGGGCCCACCTAGAGTCAGGAGGCCACAGGGCTCTGGCTGGAGGCACAGAGGGCGACTTGGTGGAAAAGGTGGGAAAGGATGGGCTCAGGGAGGGGAGGACATGGTGGGAACCGCAGCCCCCATGTGGGGAGTGTTTATCATGCACCAGGCCTCAGGCTAAGTGCAGTTAGTGCACCATCCAGTTTTACAGATAAGGAAACAGAGACTCAGAGGCATTAAGTAACTTGCCCATAGCCTCAGTTGGAAGGTGACAGAACCAGAATTCAAACTCAGGCTGTGAGTGTCTAGGGCCCAGTTGGACCCAGGGCAGAGCAGAATGATAGGAGGAGAGGTGGGGAAGTTCCTGGAACAAGGGCCAGAATCTAGTGTGCTCCCTGGGGATGTGGTTAGAGGTCCAGGGACCTCTTTGGATGTGTATACACTCTTGGGTGTGTAGATGCGTTGGGTGACATTTTCTCAGGGCATAAAGGCTTCTTCCTTCCTCAGATTTCCTTATTTTAGAGCAGGTGACTAGAATCCTGCAGCTGAAGCTAGAGTCTTTTTGGGCATGGGGTGGGGCCCGTGTGTTTGGGAAAGCAGCCACCATGTACGGAAATGCCTTTTGAACAATGGGAATGAGGGAGAAGTTGAGAAAAGCTGGAGTTGTAGTGAGTGCAGATGCTGAGCAGTGGGATGGGGTGCCAGGACACCAGGTCTATTCTGGGGCCTGGAACTGAAAGTCCTCTGTGCCATAATGGGCAGCTGTGGTCTCTCGTCTGACTCCTGCACCTCTTCCCTGCTTCCTAGCCTCCCTCTTCATGCTGGAATCCCCTGCCCCTTTGCCCCTAGACCACCCCCAACTGCTTCCACAACACAGCCTCCCTCTCTCCCCTTGGGTTTATTTGAGATTCTCCTGTCCTCAGGATTTTTGGCCTTTGGCCAGAGCCTCTTCAGAAGGTGCACTGAGGTGGTTGACCCTTAGAAGGCTGGGCCATAAGGGGACGGCTCCCCTCAGGGCTGGTGGAGCCAGAATGCTCAGGATCTCTGGGCTGAAGCCCAGGACTCCACCTGGACCCCAATTCATAAGACAGAGAGGGGTGGCCCAGATACTGCCTATAGGGCAGCCCTGGAGGCAAGGTTCCTCCTCTCCATTTGAGCCCATCTCTCTACACTGGCCTTGGAGTGGTGGCTAAGTGTATGTGTGTGTGTGTGATTGTGCATGCATTAGTGTGTGCATACGTGCGTGTGTGCGTGTGTGTGCATGTGTGTGTGTGGTGGGGCAGGCAGAGGAATCTGAACTTTAGCAAAGAGAAAAATAATGTGGTGCAGGGGGTTGGATAACAAAGGATTTTTGCTTGCAACTAATAGTCTCCAGCTGCAAAAATACCAAAGGGGAGGCCAGGCAGGCTGAGGACTCCAGTTCTTGCCAACTCCTCACCGGCCTGCTGAGTGGGGCCCTGCCTGGCCTTTGGGGAGGTGGAAGGGAGACCGGCCAAGGGTAAATATCTGAGAGCAGGGATGATCTCTCTGCCTTCCTTCCCGGAATTGGGAGGGAATCCAGGCCACATCCTGGGGCTGGGGGTGCTGATTGTGGAGCTGCACCTGGGATAGCGGCATCAGATCTCTGCAGGTTTCTTCCTTCTCTCTCTTGCCAAGAGAAGGGTAGATAGGGGGAGCAGGGGCAGGGTATTGCCAGCCCTAGGGCTGGGCAGTGACTCAGGGAAGCCTCAGGAAGTCGGAGAGAAGGCCGGCCGTAGCTGCGCCAGCTGGTGCTGGGAAAACAGCTTTCACTGATGAAGTTCATATACATGCCAGCAGCCCCCAGACCCCTGCCGTGCCCACCAAGTAAAGGGCATGCAGCCCTGTTTGACTTCCAGCCACCCTGCTGGCTGCCAGGGGCTGCAGGCAGGTCCCTGCTTTGAGACTTCGATTTCCTTTGGAGGCAGCCCAGCAGCATTCATTTGAATCTGTTTTCTCTGTGGTTACAGCGTGTGGGGCAAAGAATTTGGTTGCCTTACCCCTGCACTAGGCCCTCTTCCTACAGGGCCTTGGCCTCCTCAAGCTACTCTTCCCCCTCTCTCCAATCTTGTGAGGATGGGACAGTATTGGGGGCCCAGAGGAAAGAGTGGCTGGGCTTGGGGATGCATGAATACTTACAGGGGTAATACCTCGTCTCTATGGCCTTGTTCTCCAGGCATTGGGATGGGATTTAGCAGAGAGGACCTGAAGAAGAAACTAGTTTGATGAAGCCCTCAGTTGGCTCCTTCCCTTCCTGTCCTGTGACTCTGAGTCAGTGTCAGGGCCCAGCCAAGTTCCTTGAGAGCTGCGTTTCTGTTCTTGTTGCCCCCACCCCACCCCAACCCACTGTTAGGGAGCAGCCCCTGAATCCCTGTGGGGATGAGGGGGAATTAGGGAGGGGTTGAGCAGAACAGCAAGTCATTATAGCTATAGCTGTTTGGGGGCAGAAGAATCCCTACTGGGTTGAGTATGGGTAATGGAGGATGAGTTTAAGCCCAAAGCAGGTAGCCCAAAGATTTCTTTACCTGTTGGGGAAACTAGTGGAGATGGAGTTCCAGGCAGGGGTCCCAGAAAGTCACTGCCTTAGGAGTTTCCCAGTTTGCAAGAGGCACCATCTCTGATGGTGGTAGTTGACGGGGGCTGTGAGTAGATGGAAGGAAGCCAGTGGTCCTGGAGAGGAGGAGCCCAGAGGAGGCTAGCATGTGTCCCTGTCCCCAGACTTCCTGCCTCCTTGACTTCCAGCCACCCTTGCCCTGCCTCTCTTTCCTTTGGCCCTTCTTGGCTTCTTCCATCTCCTCCAGAACCATGCCTGAAACTGAGTCTAGGCAGCTGGGCTCCATCTCCTTCCCCCACTCCCATCGTCCTTAAGCCCCATCTCTTTCTGAGCCATGCCTCAGTTTACCCTGAGGATTCTTTCATGGCGCTCCTCCTAGACTGTGTCTCCTCCAGCCCTATGACTTATTCCCCACGTCTTCTGACCCTCCCCAGGACATGAGGACATTGAGCAATAAGGACATTGCAGGAACAGGGGACTGGGGCTGAGTAGAGGAAGTTTGGCCCATGTCACTGGTGCCCAACCTTTTGCCCCCAAGGATCTTCCCTTTTGCATCTCTGTAGAGTTCATATTTTGAAATACTTTTCTCCCAAACTGGGTTTATTAGCGCGTGCCCTGCTTTTCCACTTTAAAAATTTATGCCATATGTCCAGCTTCCAGTCAGTGCTTCTGGTTAGCATGAGCTAACTAGATTTACTGTAGAAAGCAGATAAAAGTCCAGTGAAAAGCAAAGATGTGTAATGTTTTGGTAGCCTGAGTGCTCTTATCCCAAGTAAAAGCGAAGTTAAAAAAAAGAAAAAAGACTGAGCTGGTGGACCTGTGCTCTCTACCTTTTGGTGCCCCAAGAAGATGGTCCCTTTTCAAGGATAGGCTAGAATTGGGAAGTCTGTCAGTCAACCGGTCAGCCAGCATTTACGCAAGGCCTCCTGTATATCCACTCTGAGCTCAGCATGGGGGTATTGGGTGGGAGGGTGTCCAGAGAAGGTGGGCTTCCAGGTGTGGGTTCTCACCAGCAAAGGGTGGGCATCTCTGCAAGAGAGCCTACCCCACCCCATGGCTCTTTCATTTGTACTCTCCAGACGTGGAACAGATGGCCATCGACTGGCTGACAGGCAACTTCTACTTTGTGGATGACATCGATGATAGGATCTTTGTCTGCAACAGAAATGGGGACACATGTGTCACATTGCTAGACCTGGAACTCTACAACCCCAAGGGCATTGCCCTGGACCCTGCCATGGGGTGAGAGTGGCAGGCGGGGTTCTGGCCCTGGAAGGTGGGAGGCTGAGGCTACAGTGGTAAGGAGGGTGCCCAATGTCCAGACCCCATTTAACATGCATCTTCCCACAGGAAGGTGTTTTTCACTGACTATGGGCAGATCCCAAAGGTGGAACGCTGTGACATGGATGGGCAGAACCGCACCAAGCTCGTCGACAGCAAGATTGTGTTTCCTCACGGCATCACGCTGGACCTGGTCAGCCGCCTTGTCTACTGGGCAGATGCCTACCTGGACTATATTGAAGTGGTGGACTATGAGGGCAAGGGCCGCCAGACCATCATCCAGGGCATCCTGGTGAGGGAGCTACTGTCTGAGGTTTTGTGGGGGAACCATGATCCAGGGCCATCTGGTGAGGGGGGAGCCCTCTGTAGGGGAACCGTTCTCTGAGTCTCCTGGTAAATAGCATGGATGCCCCAGACCTCTAGTGGGAGTGGGGTGGGCTTGAATACTGCAGAGAAAGGACAAGATATGGGTTCCACTGTGATGGGAACAGTCATTTTAGAGACACCACTTCTGTTTACTTCCTTTTTCTCATTTGACTCTTATAATAACCACTAGTTGATGAACAGGGAGGTGGTTCAGGTCCTTTTCAGCAGAAGAAAAAGCAGGATCAAAGAGGTTAGGTGATTTGCCTATGTTTACAAAGCCAGGTGATAGCACTGGAACTTGGCCTAGAAGCCTTGCTGGCTTGGAGGTGGCGTCTCCATTGTGGGATAATTAGTGTGAGCAACCAGCCCAGTTTGCCTAGGACTGTCCCAGTTTTAGCCCTGAAAGTCTGGTAAGCCAGGAAACCCTTACCTTTGTCTTAGGCAAACTAGGACAGTTGGCCACCGCAGATAAGCTATGTGGGTAGTCAGGGGTGTTACAGGGCTTGCTTGGGGCAAGTGTGTCCTCTTAGACCTCATAACAGACTAAGAATGTCCTCTGTGGACAGAGTTTAGAGCCCAACTCTAATTCAGTCTAAAATCACTAAAGTGTCTACCGAGTGCCTAATTCTGTGAAGGACAGGGTTTCTGCCCTCAAGGGGTCTGAGTAGAGTGGGTGAGATAAGTCCACAAATCACCGTGCCAGACACAGATAGATAGCAGTGTCACGGAGGATGTATAGAAGGAGAAAACATCTCTGGTTAGAAGATCCCATAAATTCTTTAAAGACATGCTCTGTAGAGGATGAGTGGGGTCTTGGTAAGCAAAAATCTTCAGAATAGGTTAGTCCAGCCAGAGGAGACAGGAGTAAAGCATTGATTTAAAAAATGGTGGGGCCAGGCATGGTAGCCCACACCTGTAATCCCAGCACTTTGGGAGGCTGAGGCAGGAGAATTGCTTGAGCCTCGGAGGTCGAGACCAGCCTGAGCAACATAGGGAAACCCCATCTCTACACAAAATTTTTTTTAATTAGCCAGGTGTGGTGGTATGTTCCTGTAGTCCCAACTACTCAGGAGGCTGAAGCAGGAGGATCGCTTAAGCCCAGGAGGTGGAGACTGCAGTGAGCCGTGATCGTGCCACTGCACTTCAGCCTGGGTGACAGAGTGAGGTCCTATCTCAAAATAAATAAATAAAAATAAAAAACTACAGGATGCATTGGGGAATGCAGGTCATGAAGTCTGGAGGAAGCTGAGGGCATCTCCAGGGCAGAGGGAGGAACCCCTATCATCTCATGCTGTCCATTCTTGCCTGCCCGTCTCAGATCGAGCACCTGTACGGCCTGACCGTGTTTGAGAATTATCTGTATGCCACCAACTCGGACAATGCCAATGCCCAGCAGAAGACGAGTGTGATCCGTGTGAACCGCTTCAACAGCACCGAGTATCAGGTTGTCACCCGGGTGGACAAGGGTGGTGCCCTCCACATCTACCACCAGAGGCGTCAGCCCCGAGGTGAGCAGGGCTCCATGGCCCCTCCAAAGCTGGCTTTACCCCATGATGGCTCTTAGACCTTGGGATCACAGCCCCTCTATGGGCCCTCCTGTGGGGACCCTGGCTTCTTTCATGTCATGACCGATTCTCCTAGCCAGCCACTCGGGCTACCTGCCCTGGCCCCCCAGCTTCCCCTGCCAGCCCCCATCCACCCACTCAGCCTCCAGATCCCACTCTGTCCCTCCCATTCCCCTTGCCAGTCTGGAGCAGGAGCACCTGGCCATAGGCAACCCTAGAACTCTCTCCCCTGACTACTGAAGCCCCCACCCCAAGAGTCTGAAGGCTGGGTTGTTGGGGAGCAGAGGGTTTCCACCCCTGTGGCTTCCAAATCCTAAAATGGGATAGCAAGCAGAAAGACCACAGCAGCAGGGGGTGTGGTCAGATTCAGGAAGCCTTCTCAAGGCCTGGCACAGGGGCTCTGAGGGGTCCTGACAGCTCTTCACCCTGCCCGCAGTGAGGAGCCATGCCTGTGAAAACGACCAGTATGGGAAGCCGGGTGGCTGCTCTGACATCTGCCTGCTGGCCAACAGCCACAAGGCGCGGACCTGCCGCTGCCGCTCCGGCTTCAGCCTGGGCAGTGACGGGAAGTCATGCAAGAGTGAGTGACAGGGAAGGGGGTGTGTGCCCATTGGGAGGCGGCGGGAGGGTTCCTTAGGTGTCCCCCACAGCCCGGCTGCCTCTGTCTGACATGCAGGGAGATGAAGGAAGTGTCCCAGAGTGTACCTGCTAGTGAGGGCAGAGATGGGACTTGAATCCACATTCGAAAAAAGTGCTTTTCTCACTCGCCCACCGGACTCTGCAGAAAACTAAACTGAATCATTCAGCAAGTGTCTAGTGAGCAGTGAGCACTCACTACATGTTTGGCACTGTTCTGGTCATCAGGATTAAGCAGTGAATGAGACAGATGTTGTCCCTGGCCTCAGGGAGCTTATAGTCTAGTTGGGGAAACAAATAAATGTAACTTTAGGGGGTAATAAGTGGTTATGAAGAAAATAAAACAGAGAATAGTCAGGCGTGGTGGCTTATGCCTGTAATCTCAGCACTTTGGGAGGCCGAGGCAGGCAGATCACCTGAGGTGATCTGCGTTCCAGACCAGGCTGGCCCACATGGTGAAACCCCATCTCTACTGAAAATACAAAAATTAGCTGGGTGTGATGGTGCATGCCTATAATCCCAGCTATTGGGGAGGCTGAGGCAGGAGAATCGCTTGAACCTGGGAGGTGGAGGTTGCAGTGAGCTGAGATGGCGTTACCACACTCCAGCCTGGGTGACAGAGAGAGACTTTGTCTCAAAAAATTAAAAATAAATGAATAAATAAAGCAGAGAATAGAGTTAATGAGGACAGCAAGGGCCTCTCTGAGGATGTGGTGTTTGAGCCAAGCTCTCTGTGAAATGAAGAGGGCAACCATGTAACTCCCTGAGGGAGGAGCATGTCCGGCAGAGGGAATCAACAGTGCAAAGGCCCCGAGGCCAGCGTGAGTGTGGCAAGCCAGAGGAACAGCACGAAGGCCAGCAGGACTGAGTGGTGTGAGGGCAGAGAAGGAGGCAGGGGTTGGATTTTATTATATCTGGGATGGGAAGCTCATAGTGACTTTTGAGAATGGAAGTGACATGATTGGATTCACATTTGTATAAAAGTCACACTGCTGCTGGGTGGGGGATGGGCAGTAGGGAAGTAGCCAGAAGACTGTTTCAGTGTAGTGGGCAAGAAGTGATGTGGTTTACACTAGGATGGCAGCAGAGGAAGTGGTAAACAGTGATGTGACTCCAACATATTTTGAAGGTACTCCTTTTATACCACTGATTTCAGTGATCAGTGGGCACTTAGCTGAAAACCTGCTATTCTTCCCTCATTTCCTACCCTTGGAGTGCAGAGGTCAGACCCCAGGGTATTGCGGCCAGGACCCAGCGTCCTGTATGTTAGTGTGTGTGTGGTCAGTCCATCTGACCCAGAGCCTCGCATCCCTAACGTCTCCTGACCCATCACAGCTAGGGCATTGCAGCCCCTTGGCCGCAGCTCCTGGGTGGGGATGATGGTCGTGTGTGTGTCTGACTGTACCCTGGCTTGTGCCTGCTCTAGAGCCGGAGCACGAGCTGTTCCTCGTGTATGGCAAGGGCCGGCCAGGCATCATCCGGGGCATGGATATGGGGGCCAAGGTCCCGGACGAGCACATGATCCCCATTGAAAACCTCATGAACCCCCGAGCCCTGGACTTCCACGCTGAGACCGGCTTCATCTACTTTGCCGACACCACCAGCTACCTCATTGGCCGCCAGAAGATTGATGGCACTGAGCGGGAGACCATCCTGAAGGACGGTATGGGCTCCTAGGGATGTGGCCCATGGGGATGGAAGGGGGCTGGGGCCCAGGCATCTGTTTCTCGGTGCCCTCTCAGCAGGATGGTCCCCTGCTGACCGGCTGGCTGCACTGGTTGGCATGGAGATGAGGGGATAGACAGATTGACCCCTGTGTGACCCCCTTCTTGGCTGAGCCGAAGAGGCAGGAGGATGGATGGGTTAGGCAGCATGGGCTGTCCTTGCCAGCCCTTGGGAAAACTCAGGGTCTCTCTGCATTGGCTCAGAGCCCTGGGGCTGCACACAGCACACAGCCAGGAGACAACTGAGGTCTTGAATTGGAGACAGTCCTGCCAGATCAAAACAGGGCACACCCACATGTATGTGCACACACAAGATCTGTGCAGCTGACCTTGCTGTCACCAAAAACTGCATGCTAATGTGTCCTGAGAAAATTGTGTTTTGTGAATTGCATCCAGGTCTTCCTTCTGAGCTGCTCGGGCAGGTTCACAGTGCATTGTCTTTTTAATGTCTATGTGAAGGATTCTGAGCTGTACGAGTTCTGCCCCAAATCTGCACTTGGGCCCCAGGATCAGGCCGCCTCCCCATCAATCTGGCGGATGCCAGTTATAACCTTTGCCCTGCACCCCATCCACACTGCAGTTCAGAGAAAATCAACAGTCAGCAATCATATCACAAGACTTTGGGGAAATCAAAAGTAACTCATCAGGAAAAGATTGGGGATCCCTATACCAAGGGAACTGCTATTTAAAGGACACTTGGAGTGAAGCCTTTGGCTAAGTGAAAAATCACTTCCTAATTTATTCATTTTGTTAGTTCAGGATTTTTAGGCCTAGGATATGATGTCACACTTGTGCCCAGAGCCACATGCCCATTGTTTCAGCTCTCTACGCAGGCACGGGCCAGATGCCCTCACACAAGAGCCCACATCAGCCATATAGTTTACCGCCTGCCACGTGTGATTTTGAGAGGCTAGCCCCAATACAAATGGCAGCACACAGGGCCTTCCCCTATTCCTTTTCCAGCCTCCTGTCCCTACCCCCACCCATCTGTCTAGGGCCCCAGAGGGTCCCTGCACCCCTCTGTAGCCCAGACTGCTCAAAGGTACCTGAGTCCAGGAGGGCCAGAGGCAGGCAGCTTTGAACGTCCTTTGAAGCTGCTCATCACCTGTCCATCTTCCCCCAACAGGCATCCACAATGTGGAGGGTGTGGCCGTGGACTGGATGGGAGACAATCTGTACTGGACGGACGATGGGCCCAAAAAGACAATCAGCGTGGCCAGGCTGGAGAAAGCTGCTCAGACCCGCAAGACTTTAATCGAGGGCAAAATGACACACCCCAGGGCTATTGTGGTGGATCCACTCAATGGGTGAGTCCTCCCAGGCCTTGGGGTGGGAGGAGCTGGGAGTGTGTGGGCCTCAGATAACTGGAGGATGAAATGGACAGGGAAGCAGGGGAAGGCAGCTGAGGTGGGATACTTTAGCAGGAATGAGAGTCTGCAAGGGGAGGAGTCCCTGTCTTCAGGGAAATGGGAGTGATTCCTTAAACATAGAAGAAATCTGATCCTGTCACTCCCAGTTCAGGGCCTTCCACTAACTCCCGTTACCCTGAGAATGAGGCCCACGTTCTTGTCAGGCCTGCACAGCCCCACAGCATCTGCCTGGCCCTTGTCTGCCCTCATCTGCATCCTGCTTCCAACACTTGAAGTTCTGTCCCCGCTGCCTGCTGTCTGTTTCTCAAACAAGCACCCCAGCTCCTCCTGCCTCAGGGCTTTTGCTCTAGGAGTTCCTCAGCCTGGAACTCCCAGATATTTGCCGGACTGGCTCCTTCTCTACATCAAGTCTCACTCATGCCACCTCCTCATGGTGGCCTTCTCCATCACTCCCCTGACACCCCCACCTGCAGCCCGGTCACTCTCCACCCCATCACCCTGCTTTATTTCCCTCCTGGCCTTTATCGCTCTCCATGTAACTTTGATTGACCTGTTTCTTGTGGGATGGGAGCTCCATGGGAGTAGGGACCTTGGCTGCCTTGGTCCCCACTGCATCCATGAATGCCAAAACTGTGCCCAACTTACAGGCACTCAACAAATATTTGTTGAATGGAGTGAATGAATGAAATGTGTGGTTCAGTGATGAGCAGGACAGGAGACCCCTGTGAGGAGCTCTGGGACAGCACTCATGGATTGGGATTACAGGGGAGGCTGTTGATGGCAGGGGGTGCCCACGTGATGCTGACCAGTCACTGCCCACAGGTGGATGTACTGGACAGACTGGGAGGAGGACCCCAAGGACAGTCGGCGTGGGCGGCTGGAGAGGGCTTGGATGGACGGCTCACACCGAGACATCTTTGTCACCTCCAAGACAGTGCTTTGGCCCAATGGGCTAAGCCTGGACATCCCGGCTGGGCGCCTCTACTGGGTGGATGCCTTCTATGACCGCATCGAGACAATACTGCTCAATGGCACAGACCGGAAGGTGGGCAGGCATGTGCCTGTGTGGGGGAGTCTGTGTGTGTTGCTAGACCATGCTTGGGCGTGGATGAGGTTCTGTGTGAGTATGTGGGTATCTGTGTGTGTCCAGGCCTGTGTGCCTCGTGTATGTTTTTCTGTGCATCTATAGATGTGTACATCTGTGTGCTTGCATATCTTATGTATTGTGTTATTTGTTTGAGGATTGCCTCCATTTGTGTCTCTTTGTGTCTATTCGTGTTGTCTGTGAAGTTGACTGTCCATGTGCCGGTCTCTGCATACACATCATGTGTGCCTCCTCATGTGTGTGCGTAGACACACGGCATGCCTTGGTGTGTGTCTGCACTCTCGGCAAGTGTGAAGGCCTAGGGACGGCATATCTCTACACTTGGTCATTTGGATTGTCATGTGCTTCATGAGTCATGTACGTGTTCTAGTGTATAAGGCCCTTCATGATATGGCCCCTGACCCCCTCTCTGGTCTCTTTTCTCCCCACTTCCTTCATCCCAACACTCTTTGAACAAGCAGCACTAGACAGCTTGCTCCTCCCAGCACACATCACAGAGCATCTGCCCTCTGTGCCATTACTCATGCAGTTCATTCCACGTGGAATGTTCACCCCAGCTCCTCTTCCCCTGGCGGACTGCTCAGGGGCCACCTCCCCTAGGATGTCATCTCCAGACCCCTCTTCACACTGGATCACCCGTATGTGCCCTACATGAGACAGTGGGCAGCTCAAGGGCAGAGATCATGTCATTTTCACCTCTTACTACCTACTACAGCTCAGCCCCTAACAGATCCTGGTAAATGTTGAAGAAATGAATGGATGAATACTGCCCGTCTACTCATTAGTGTGTGTGTGTGTGTGTGTGTGTGTGTATGTGCGTGCGTGCATATGAGTGTGTGTGTGCACGTATGTGTGCGTGTGTGTGTGTTTGGGGACTATGAATGAATAGGAATGAGCCCAGGAGAGGACCGTATGGACAACCTCACCATCAGCATTCTTGCTGGATCACTTGATCACCCGCCTGCTTCAGGATCTACCATCCCACTGTGTGCAAAACTATCACCCTCAGGGGCTCCCAGGCTAATGGGGGAAACAAAGCAAAACCCATGCCCAGGATATAGACAAATGAATGTACAAAACAGTGATCTCACAGGCCTCCCTCAATTTTCTTCCAACTCCTTAGTAACATCCTCTCCATCCCTAGATTGTGTATGAAGGTCCTGAGCTGAACCACGCCTTTGGCCTGTGTCACCATGGCAACTACCTCTTCTGGACTGAGTATCGGAGTGGCAGTGTCTACCGCTTGGAACGGGGTGTAGGAGGCGCACCCCCCACTGTGACCCTTCTGCGCAGTGAGCGGCCCCCCATCTTTGAGATCCGAATGTATGATGCCCAGCAGCAGCAAGGTACCTCCTTGGGGCTGGGGGCAGCGTGGGACCTGGAAGGCGTGGTGGGAACTAGGCATTGATTTGAGACTTCCCTGGGAGTGAAGGCACTTCCCAAGGATCCTAGGCTCTGACTTTTGAGGATCCTGAGAAGAGAACTCCCCCAACACAATCTGATTCTCTGTTCCCCATTTCCCTTCCTGCCCCATGTCTGTGTCTCCTGTTCTTCAACATGAACTTCTTCCTCTCCATATTTCCTCTTTCTGTCCCCACATCTTAATGTGTCTCCTCCCCTATCCCTTCTCTGATCTCTCCTGACCTCTTCCTCCCCTTGCCTTTCCCCATGGCCCTTCCGCACAGTTGGCACCAACAAATGCCGGGTGAACAACGGCGGCTGCAGCAGCCTGTGCTTGGCCACCCCTGGGAGCCGCCAGTGCGCCTGTGCTGAGGACCAGGTGTTAGATGCAGACGGCGTCACTTGCTTGGGTATGAGGGGCCTGGCTGGGTGAGAGTGGGAAGCAGACCCCAGCAGGAGGATGCCGCAGAGAGGGGAGGGGAGGCTCCAGGGTCCTAGTCAGAGATTAAGGAGGCAATGAGGGGCCCTGAAGGGGCCAACAGGAAGCAAGGGAGGGGGTGAGCAAAGTCTCTGGGGGCTAGGAGGGAGTTTAGGGAAGATGGGAGGCTGGGAGGGACTTGTGAGGGGATGGCAATTGGGGAAACTGAAGAATGGACAGCTATGGATGGAAGGAGGAAATTATCCTTTACTTCTTTTAAATGTATTTCTCCATTACTAAAGTAAAATAATAATAATTCCAAATATTGGAAATTACTCTGGGAGGCCAAGGCAGGCGGATCACTTGAGGTCAAGAGTTTAAGACCAGCCTGGTCAACAAGGCAAAACCCCATCTCTACTAAAAATACAAAAATTAGCCAAGCGTGGTGGCAGGTGCCTGTAATCCTAGCTACTCGGGAGGCTGAGGCAGGAGAATCACTTGAAGCCTGGAGCCGAAGGTTGCAGTGGGCCGAAATCATGCCACTGCACTCCAGCCTAGGCGACAGATGGAGACTCTGTCTCAAAAAAAAAAAAAAAATTAACATTAAAAAATATATATAATATATATGTTGGAAATTAGAGAGGAGAAAAAAGCCCAAATCCCACCAGTGAGCACCATATGTTATTAGCATTGTGGTAAAGTGAACACCATTCTTTTTTCCTCAGGGGGGTTATATTGTTTTTTACATAGCTGTAATCGTCTGTTTATAAAATGTCTTCTGCCCTTTTTGGTTCAAGTGTCACAGCATTTTCTGTGTTATTATTGCATGATTTTAACAAGCCTTGTTTTTTATAAAAAATGGGTTGTGTTCATTGTAAAACTGAGTAAGTAAGGCCGGGCGCAGTGGCTTACACCTGTAATCCCAGCACTTTGGGAGCCCGAGGCAGGTGAATCACTTGAGGTCAGGAGTTCAAGACCAGCCTGGCCAACATGGTGAAACCCGGTTTCTACTAAAAACACAAAAATTAGCCAGGCGTGGTATAATGCGCCTGTAGTCTCAGCTATTTGGGAGGCTGAGGCAGGAGAATCGCCTGAACCTGGGAAGCGGAGGTTGCAGTGAGCCGAGATTGAGCCACTGCACTCCAGCGTGGCGACAGAGCAAGACATCATCTCAAAAAAACAAAACAAAACAATGAAATAAGTCAACAGTGTAGAAAAACACAAAGGAGAAAGCCCAAATCACCCCAGATTCCACCACCTGTAGATAACCACTGTTACCATTTGGGGGAACCACCTCCCAAACATTTCCCTATGATTTACTTTCACATAAATGGAGTCGTGCTGCACATACTGTTCTGTTTCCTGCTTTTGTCACTAGACAGTATGTAACGAGTACATAAGCAGCATTTTTAATGGCTAAAATATATTTCATTTGATAAATTTCATGTAATTTACTCAACCGCTTCTCTACTGTTGGATGTTTAGGTTGTTTCCAGTTTTTTGAAATAATCACAACCCACGTTTGTTGAGCATGGACTATGTGCTCAGCACTGTCATAGACATTTCCCTTGCAGTAGTTTGTTTACCCCTAAAAACATCCTGGTGGGAAAAGTGGTTTTATTATCCCCATTTTACAGATGAAAAAACTGAAGCCCAAAGTTAGAGCAGGATTTAAACCCAGGAAGTTTGACCCAGAGCCTGTTTTGTAATCATGCCTCTGCTATTTCTCACATCATCATGCCTGCCCATATTCTGGATGGTTTCCTTAGGATAGAATCCCGGAAGTGAAAATGGGTCAGTGCAGCCATAGTGTACAGCTAGGAGGGAGTGGCTGGGGTCAGGAGAGGGCGTTGGCTGAGGGGGTTAAGGAATGGAGGGGCCAAGGTAATGGGAGGATCATCCACATGGAAGTTGAAGTCACGAAGAATTGAACCAGGAGTGATTTTGGAGAAAGTGCTGGTGAGCCAGGAGCTAAAAACCCTTACAGATGACAGGGCGCGGCCTGGGAGCCTTCCAGACGTAGAGGTTGGTATAGAAGCATGATGTAAGGGGAAGAACAGTCCAGAGAACAGCAGTGAGGAGCAAGGAGGACACATACCAGCCTCCAGGCCCATGGTCCATGGGATACGGGAGGGGAAATCGCCACCCGTGGGGCCATGGGAAGTTTCAGAGATTAGAGAGGGGTGGGAGATGGGTCAGACCAGGCAAGCGCCCAGCTGTGAGGTCTGGAGGCCGGGCTCACACAGGAGCCTGCACTTGTGGAGGTTACCAAGGCACAGACAAAGGACGTCGTGATTTAGCTGCTAATGGGCCAAGACAGATAGTGACGGTGACGCGTACGTTCTGGGGACAGGAGGGGTGGAGCCTGTGCGGTTGTGGTGCCTGTCTTCACTTCTGCTGGTGGGACCGATGAAACTGTGAAATAAAAAGTCCAGGGACCGGGGCAGGGCCCTGGGGTTCCCGGAGATGACTTCCAAGGGGAAGTTCACGGAGAAGTCAGGGAAGGAGTGGGGACAGCCTGTTCGGTGGTGACAGAGGTATAGAGGCCATGGGCTCTCTTGGACACCATTTGATTCTCAGGTCACACTGAAGTACAGCAAGTATTAAGTAGAGTAAACATCACTATTGTTGCTTGGGAAAGAATTGCAGTTTCCATCCAGATAACTTGTTTCATGAAGAATTTTGTACTAGAAAAAATTACTTTGTATTATTAAAAAATAGTAAAACAAACAAAAATGGTGCAAAGAGCTTAGCACTTGTCCCACGACCGGGGTCTGACTTTCCCCCTCACGATCCTGTGGTGCCCACAGCGAACCCATCCTACGTGCCTCCACCCCAGTGCCAGCCGGGCGAGTTTGCCTGTGCCAACAGCCGCTGCATCCAGGAGCGCTGGAAGTGTGACGGAGACAACGACTGCCTGGACAACAGTGATGAGGCCCCAGCCCTCTGCCGTGAGTCACACGCCCTTCCCCACCCTGTTGGATGGCAGGCCTGCAGGGCAGCTCAGCTCTGGCAGTGCCTATACTGGAGCGGGCAGGAAGCTGGGGGCACCCAACTTCTCACTAACCCCTGACTCATTCCCTCCCCAGATCAGCACACCTGCCCCTCGGACCGATTCAAGTGCGAGAACAACCGGTGCATCCCCAACCGCTGGCTCTGCGACGGGGACAATGACTGTGGGAACAGTGAAGACGAATCCAATGCCACTTGTTCAGGTGTGGAGTGGGGCTCAGATCACACGAGGCACCCGTTAGTCAAGGAGGCAGGGGAGACGAGGGGGCCAGTTTCGGTGGCTCACGCCTATAATCTCAGCAATTTGGGAGGCTGAGGTGAGAGGATCACTTGAGCCCAGGAGCTCAAGACCAGCCTGGCCAACATAGTGAGACCTCCCACTCTCTACAAAAAAAATGAAAAAAAACAGCTGGGCATGGTGGCGTGCACCTCTAGTCCCAGCTACTTGAGAGGCTGAGGTGGGAGGATCACTTGAGCCTGGGAGGTTGAGGCTACAGTGAGCCATGGTCATGCCACTGCACTCCAGCCTAGACAACAGAGCGAGACCTGTCTCTAAAAATAAAATAAAAGAAAGGAGGAAAAGAATTTAGGGCCGAGGGGATGGAGCCCTGAGCAGAAGGGGGGTCTGCTATCCCCTTCCCAGCCTGGGAAACTGAGAGGGCTGAGCTTGCAGGGGACAGAGCACAGCTCTAGACTGGAGAGGAGGAACAAGGCAGGGTAGATCTCCTCCTGGGAGGATACCAGAGACCCCTTGAGAGAAAGAGTAAAGCATCCAGTGAGACCAGAGAGATGGTTTTGAATTCTCTAAGAGAAATGGTTTTGGATCCTTGGAAATAAGGGACACCAAATGCAGAGAATAATAGGGAAGAAGAGGCAGTGAAGAGAGGGTCAGGACAATGAGTACTCACACCCATCCCTGCCCCCCAGCCCGCACCTGCCCCCCCAACCAGTTCTCCTGTGCCAGTGGCCGCTGCATCCCCATCTCCTGGACGTGTGATCTGGATGACGACTGTGGGGACCGCTCTGACGAGTCTGCCTCGTGTGGTAAGAGGGATGGGCAGAGGGAGTCAGGCTGGGCCTGGGGGAGGGGCATCCTGAGAGCATGCCGGTTGGGGGTGCCGGAGACACCTGCAACCCAGCACTTGGGTGGCCTTCAGCAAGTTAATCTCGGTGGCCTCTGTGAGAGGAGAGCCCCATCATCACAGCATTGTGTCTCAGCAAACTCATGCAGGAAAAGCACTCAGCACAGGTCCTGTGTCTGCTGACTCATGGGGATGAGTGAGTGGAGTTTCCAGCCGAGGCACTGCTGCGGGGCCTTCCCCACCCTTCCTGACTGGGCTAAGGGCTGCTGGTTATGGGAGGGCCCCTGCACTCACCTGCCCAGTACTGTGATGCTGTGTAATCTTGAAGGCCCTACTCAGCTACTCTTTCTTCCTCACAGCCTATCCCACCTGCTTCCCCCTGACTCAGTTTACCTGCAACAATGGCAGATGTATCAACATCAACTGGAGATGCGACAATGGTAAGAGCTTGCTCTCTTCACCTGCTGATTCCTAAGACAGCTAGGGGCTACAGCCAGGCCCTTCAGGGAAGGCAAAGGGCTTCAGAATCCAGCAGGGCCTCCCTCCAGGACACTGAATCCCTGCTGGGTTGCCTGGGAGAAAATAGGACAAGTCAGAAATGCCAGGAGGGAGCCACGATGGACCAAGGGGAGACCATCACCTTTCAGTGTCGTTCCTACCCCAGGCAGGGCCTGAGCTGCCCACCCTCTAGTAGGGCTCGGAGGCCAGGGAGAGATGAGTGAGATGGGCCAGAGAGGCAGAACAAGGAGAAACCGGTGCCTGACTCCTTTCTCCTTGCAAACCCCCATCTCCTGGAGTACTTGGTGCACCCCTCAGGCTCTGGGCTTCAGGCTCAGAAGCCCACCTGGCAGATAGCCACGGACCAGGTGATGTCAGCCTCAAGCCACCGGGGCTATTATGTGTGTAAATGTGCGGGCAGGTGACCGCTGTGTGTGGTGTCTCAGGGCTCTATTGTGTCTGTGTTGTGTTGTGACGTGCTGCCCCAGTGGTTCCTGTCCCAGCTGATGTGTGAGCGGATGTGTTGGGTCAGTGCCACGTTGCCCCTCACCTTTGCCGTGTCTTGCATGCCAATGGTTGCCCCGGCGGTTTCTGTGTTTCAGAGAAGGATTGTGGGGACGGCTCTGACGAACAGACCTGTCCTGAGCCTGCCGGTCAGTGCATAGAAGCACATGCACCATCACCCAGAGCCCAGCTGGCCCCAGCCCCCTACAGGTTCTCCAGGCCCCCACTCCAGAGCTGCTAGGATATGAAGAAAAAGCAACAGAGAGGAGGGAGAGCAGAAAACAGAGGGAGAAAGCAAATAGTGCTCAGGAAAGAAGCAGAGAGGACAGAGGGAGCCTCTCAGGAAAGGAGATGACAGAGAGGTGGTGACAAGAAGGCCAAGATGCAGGGGGAGGAGAGAGCTAGAGAAGCAAATCCAGTTGGAAAAGAGGCAGGAACATAACCCAAACCCCAGTCTCCACCACATGTCCCATAAATGTGGAGGGTCAACTCAAGCAGCCCCCACCCAAGGCCAAGAAAGCAGGAGCTTCCTTCAGCCAGCCTCAGCGAGCGTGGTCCAGAAGTGGCCCCCACTCTTGCCAGCCACAGGCAGGGCCCCTGTAAGCCAGGCACCCAGAGCATGGTGTTCAGCAGTGCCAGCCTCAGGGCAGGCCTGTAAAGCTTGTCTCACCCCGGCCACGCCTGCACCCCACCTACCTCTCTCCCTCCAAAACTAGAGAAACCCCTGCCTTTCCCCCAAAAGCAAGCAGACCCCTGTTCCCACACTCACCAGAAAGGGGAAACGAATGTTTAATGTTCCCTACACCCAGCCTTTCTGAGCTTCAGTGAGGGGCCCTCTGGGAGCCTTCTCCTCCTCCTCATCCTGACCACGTGGGCCATGGTGCATGCTGCAGTCTATGCAGTTTCTGTGTCTTTTCTGTTTGTTATTTTCCCAGTGGGGGGGTTAGGGTGGGCTGAGGGTGGGTTCTGGGCAGGGGGCCCAAGCTGGGATCACAGAGAAGTCTGCTTCACCAACTCCCTCTTTGCCTCTCCCCTTCTTCCCGCGCTGCCAGACAATGACTGTGGGGACAACAGTGACGAAGCCGGCTGCAGCCACTCCTGCTCTAGCACCCAGTTCAAGTGCAACAGCGGGCGTTGCATCCCTGAGCACTGGACCTGCGATGGGGACAACGACTGTGGAGACTACAGTGATGAGACACACGCCAACTGCACCAACCAGGGTGGGCACCAGGGGCCCGTGGGGCGGGGATGAGATTGAGCCCCCTGCATCAGACACCCAGCCCATCCATCTGTCTTTCAGACCCACGGTGTGTTGGCCACCATCTGGGAGCCAGAGGTAGCCCAGGCATGGCTCTTGTCCTTCAGGAGCTCCCGGTCCTGTGGGAGAGGGAGGTTGCCGAAAAATTATTGCCACACACTGTTAATACCATGCGCTTTGCAATTGGTGGCCTTGGGTTTGAGCTCCAGCTCTGCAGCTTATTATCTGGGTGGCCTTGAGCAAGTTACTTAATCTCCATGGGCCTCTGTGAGTTTCGTCTGCAAAGTGGGGTAATAATAGCACCAACATCACAGCGCTGATGTGGGGGTTTAGTGAGATCACGCACGAAAAGCGCTCAGCACACAGCCTGTGTTTGGTAAATAGTAGCTTGAGAGAAGGATGCTGCAGGCAGGAATGAATGAGCATGAAGAGACAGAGGAGAGAGGGGCTGGCTCCACAAGGCTCCCAGTGCCCTGGCCTCTGGGGCCCAGCCTCAGGGGCGGTGGGGGCCTAGTTTTCTGGAGGGATGGGCCCTCTCAAGGAATGCTGGCTTCCTAGCTCTGGAAGATGTGCAGATTTTTATGTGAAAACTACCAAATTTTTAACACTACAGTATTAGTTTCTCTCGTCTCACAGTTCTGGAGGCTGGAAGTCCCAGACCCAACTGTTGGCAGGGTGGGTTCCTTCTGAGGCCGTGTGGGAGATTCTGTCCCAGGCCTCTCCCCAGCCTCCGCGGTTTGCTGGCAATCTTTGCAGCTCCTTGGCTTGTCCAAGCTTGACCCGATCTCTGCCTTCATCTTCACACGGTGTCCTCCCTGTGGGCATGTCTGTCACCAGATCCCCATTTCCCCTTTCTGTGAGGACACCTGTCATATTGGATTAGGATACACCCTTATGACCTCATCTTAAGTTGACCATCTGCAAAGGCACTATTTCCAAATAAAGTCATATTCACAGGTATTATGGGATAGGACTAATATCTTTTTAGGGAACACAATTCAAGCCATACCAACTGGCAGTTGATTTTAGAAGTTTTAAAAGGCTGGATGCGGGCCAGGCATGGTGGCTCATGCCTATAATCCCAGCACTTTGGGAGGGTGAAGTGGGAGGATCACTTGAGGCCAGGGGTTCAAGACCAACCTGGTCAACATAGCGAGAACCCATCTTGAAAAAAGAAAAGAAAAAAAAAAAAAGGCTAGGTGTGGTGACTCACACCTGTAATCCTATCACTTTGGAAGGCAGGGCAGGAGGATCACTTGTTTCCAGGAGTTTAAGACCAGCCTGGGCAACATAGTGAGACCCCTTTCTCTACAAAAAATAAACAAAATTAGCTGGGCATGGTGGCACATGCCTGTAGTCCCAGCTACTCAGAAGGTTGAGGTGAGAGGATCACTTGAGCCCAGGAGGTTGAGGCTGCCGTGAGCTGTGAGCTCGCCACTGCACTCCAGCCTGGGTAACAGAATAAGACCTTGTCTCAAAAGAAAAAAAAAAGTTTAAAAAAAACTACAGACCAAACTCTTCCTGCAGGCCTCATCTGACCCATGGACCACTAGATTACAGCCTCTGCCTTATAGAGTTAGGGCACATTCCCACCCTAGTAGGAGAAGACTGGACAGCGTTGAGTGCCCACCTTGAGCCCCGCCCTGAGAGGGAGGACAGAGAAGGACACAGGAAGCTTGGGAAATTGTAATTGCGTCTCCAGGGCCATCTCTGTGAAGGGGAGGGTGAGGAGCACAGGTGATATCCCTTAGGGTTCTGAGAAGGGGCCTCTGGAGGCTGTGTGGTGTGGTGAGAAGAGCTCCCTGCCCCTCCCAGATAAGCTGGGCAAATTTGGACAAGTTGCTTCCCCTGAGCCTGGGCATCCTCCTGTATGAAATGAGCTGAGGTATGTGAGGCCTGGCGTGGAGGAGCAGGGTGTCACTATTGGTAGCAGTTGTTAACTATGGTATGAGCTGGATGGTCTGGGACCATTCAGGAAGAGTTGCGTTTAGTCTGCAGGTAAATGGACAGGAGGGAGGGTCTTCCAGTGGGGATGGCATGGTCCGGAGAATGCTGTCGTCAAGACTTAGAGGGTGAAACTGAGCACTTCCGTAGGGTGACAGTGGGGCCAGGTGGAGCCGTTCAGACCGAGGGAAAGGCTCGTGCAGGGACAGTGGGGAATGAGGCTGTCCTCAAAGGGGGCAGATGATGACAGCAGGTGTAAATCAGTGAGAGGCTTGATTTGGGAGGCACTGGGAACCTCTGAAGGATTTCCAAGCCGGAAGGTGCTGTGATGTAGGAGGTGATTTCGGAACACAGCCCCAGAGGAAGATTAGACTGAGAAGAGGTTCAGGGGCCCCAAGAAAGGAAAATCAGTTCAGAGACTGCTGCTGAAAGTCCCAGCATGAGATGACAGCATCAGCTGGGTCCAGGGTAGGGAAGGGGGAGGAGCAGGGTGCCTGTGGCAGCATGAGTGTATGAGTGTGGGGCTCCACCAGGCAGTGCTCCAGCTCCTCTCCTGGCCTCCTGAGTCAGATCTCAGGACAGCAGCCAGAGTGATCCTGACAACATAAGTCAGATCATGCCCCGGCCCTGCCCTCGATCCTGTACTGGCTCCCTGCACCCTTGGAACAAATGCCAAGCCCCTCTGCACGGCCTGCAGGGCCCCCTCCCCTACCCCTCTGAACTGCATTCCTGCCCTCCCCTCCCCCTGCACTCTATTCCAGCTGTGGCATTTTCTTTCTTTTTTTTTTTGAGATGGAGTCTCCCTCTGTCGCCTAGGCTGGAGTGCAGTGGCCCGATCTCGGCTCACTGCAAGCTCTGCCTCCCTGGCAGCTGTGGCGTTTTCTTTTCTTTCTTTTTTTTTGAGATGGAGTCTCTCTGTCGCCCAGGCTGGAGTGCAGTGGTACAATCTCAGCTCACTGCAAGCTCCGCCTCCCAGGTTCATGCCATTCTCCTGCCTCAGCCTCCTGAGTAGCTGGGACTACAGGTGCCTGCCACCACGCCTGGCTAATTTTTTGTATTTTCAGTAGAGACGGGGTGTCACCATGTTAGCCAGGATGGTCTCGATCTCCTGACCTCGTGAACCGCCCGCCTTGGCATTCCAAAGTGCTGGGATTACAGGCGTGAGCAATCGCACCCGGCCTGTGTGGTGTTTTCTGAAGTGCCAGCGTAGTCCTGTCTCGGAGATGAGACTTTGCAGCGGCTGTTCCCTTTGCCTGGAGTGTGCCTCCAGGGATCCTCTGGGCTCACTCGCTCTTCATGCAGGCCTCTGCTCAGATGCCTTCTGCCCAGAGGTCTTCCCTGACCATCTTACCTGACAGATCACCCCCATCCCTCTCAGCTTCTACCCAGCTTTATCTCCATAGCTTTATCAATACCTGAAATTACAGTCTAGATTTATGGGTTATGTCTTGTCTCTCTTCCCCATTAGAACCTAAGCTCCATGAGGGTAAGGACTTTGTCTGGTTCAGTGCTGGCCCCGGGACAGCGCCTGGCACACAGGAGGCACTCAGTAAACATTTGTGGCATGAATGAATGAAATAGAGGCCAAAGTGGCGGGCATTTGGGCTCAGGCCTTAGCAAATTGCTTCTCCAGCCGAGATCTCCGGTGTCGATGGGGGGATTAGATGAGGTGATTGTGGGGCCCTTGGAGGTGTGATGCCTCCTGACTCTATTACTGAGTTGGTGCTTCCAAGGAGTGTCAACAAAGCTTGGCAGACTCTCCAGGCCTGCCTCTGCTCATAGCCCCAGGCTGGGCTTACCGGGGTGGCAGGGCGCAAGGATGAGGAGGGCTGACCTGGGCAACCCCTCCCTCCTGAGGCCCTCCACTGTCCCTCTGCAGCCACGAGGCCCCCTGGTGGCTGCCACACTGATGAGTTCCAGTGCCGGCTGGATGGACTATGCATCCCCCTGCGGTGGCGCTGTGATGGGGACACTGACTGCATGGACTCCAGCGACGAGAAGAGCTGTGAGGGAGTGACCCACGTCTGCGATCCCAGTGTCAAGTTTGGCTGCAAGGATTCAGGTGAAGAGGAGGGTTGGAGGGCGTCTGGAACAGCACGATGTGGGCAGGAGGAGACCGTGTTGAGAGCAGCGTAGCGGCAAGGGGGATGGCACTGTGCTGTGTGGAGTGGTGCTGGGGACAGTGCAAGGCAAAAGGCAGTCCAGAGGAAGCTTGTGTGTCATGGGTGGGGGAAGGCATGAAGGGCCAGAGCCCGCACAGAGGACCTGAGAAGCCAAAACCCTGCCAGAGTTGAGCTTCAGCACCTCCTGCTGCAGATTCCTGCCTTGTTTGTTGCCTATGTGAATTTGACCCAAAAAGCCTCAGGGTTCCTCGTGGACCCCACAACATTGCAATCCTGACCCTATTAGAGAAGCCCACGGGGACTGGAAGGAGGGGCAGGGGGAGCCCCAGTCCCCGGGCCTGGTCCCTCAAAATGCACCTGTCCCTCAGCTCGGTGCATCAGCAAAGCGTGGGTGTGTGATGGCGACAACGACTGTGAGGATAACTCGGACGAGGAGAACTGCGAGTCCCTGGCCTGCAGGCCACCCTCGCACCCCTGTGCCAACAACACCTCAGTCTGCCTGCCCCCTGACAAGCTGTGTGATGGCAACGATGACTGCGGCGACGGCTCAGATGAGGGCGAGCTCTGCGGTGAGGCCTGGTCCCAGGAGAAGGGTGGGGAGGGTGGCTGGGTAGGAGTCTGGGCCAAGGACAGTCTTGGGGGAACCTGAGTCTAGGAGAGAGCAGCTCTGTCAGCCGGGCAGGCGAGCAGCACCCAGAGTGGTCACCAGCAGCCTGTGTGGACCTGGCGCTCCCCGTGGCACTGTGCTGAGCGAGCCATGCCATTAGACCAGTTTATCCACAGGCATCCCTGGGGGCCAGGTGCTCTGTTTTCTCCATTTTACAGATGGGAGCACTGAGGCATAGAGGGGTTCCGTAGTGGTCCCCCAGACCTGGGCCAAGGTCATACGGCTCCTAAACTGCTGTGGAGACTTGGACCCCTCGCCCACATGCATACCATAGAGAGATACGGAGTGCTCTTGTGGAGACAAAGACACCAGGGTTGAGTGCTGATGGTCAGGTCAGGCTTCCTGGAGGATGTGGGGATTGCATGGGGTTCCTAAGGACAGGCAGAACTTGCAGAGTGAGTGAGAAGGCATGGGGGCAGGCGCGGTGGCTCACGCCTGTCATTCCAGCACTTTGGGAGGCTGAGGCGGGCAGATCACTTGAGCTCAGGAATTTGAGACCAGCCTGGCCAACATGGCGAAACCCTGTCTCTACTAAAAATACAAAAATTAGCCAGACATGTGTGCAGTCCCAGCTACTTGGGAGGCAGAGGCAGGAGAATTGCTTGAACCTGGGAGGCGGAGGTTGCAGTGAGCTAACATCCTGCCACTGCACTCCAGCCTGGGCGACAGAGCGAGACCCTGTCCCAAACAAACAAACAAACAAACAAAAAGGCAAGGGGAGGAGTTTGCCCATTCAAGACCAAAAGAAATGAGGTTGGGGGAGTCGGGGAGTCAGGGAGGACCATGTGGTGTGACTTGGGGATGAGGAGCAGAGCAGCTTTATCTGGTCCTCTTAGCCAGGTAGAGCCCCCAGTTCCTTGGAAGGGAGGAGTGGAAGATAAGGCCACAGGGACTGGCTGGGAGAACTGCTGACAGGCCATCGGTCAGACTGGCAGTTTCCAGGGTGTGCCAGAGGACCAAGGGTGGTATAGGCCCTGCCGCACCTCACCCCAAACCCCTCCAAATCAGGAGAGATTAGCACAAGGGGACTGGACCTAAGGACCTCCCAGGGTCCCTCCCAGAGAGGCAAAAAGCTGGGGCCCCCACCCTGGGCCCAAGAAGGCGGGGACATATAGAGACCGGACAGAGATATTGAGGGGTGCTCCCTGTGGGAAGGGGAGGTATGGTGCCAGCTGGTGGGTGCAAGGGTCCCAACTCTGGTCCTGAGGGAGCCCAGGAAGTCCTGGGCTGAAGCTCAGCAGGAATGGAGACGAATGGGGCCGTGGGCAGGGCACAAGGACTTGGTCCAGGCTGCCCAGGCCTTGGGGCCCAGCAGGCCCGTGGTCTTGCCTCCTCTCAGCTTCTGACCCTGGGTCTGTTCCATGCCTGCCCCTCCCCTAGACCAGTGCTCTCTGAATAACGGTGGCTGCAGCCACAACTGCTCAGTGGCACCTGGCGAAGGCATTGTGTGTTCCTGCCCTCTGGGCATGGAGCTGGGGCCCGACAACCACACCTGCCAGATCCAGAGCTACTGTGCCAAGCATCTCAAATGCAGCCAAAAGTGCGACCAGAACAAGTTCAGCGTGAAGTGCTCCTGCTATGAGGGCTGGGTCCTGGAGCCTGACGGCGAGAGCTGCCGCAGCCTGGGTGAGACAACAGTGAGGTGTGGTGGGGCAGGCCGAGGCAGGCCTCTGAGCTGCAGTGGGTTGGGCTTGGTGGCCAGGTGCCAAAGGCTGAGTTTTCCACCCTAGCCCCCAGTGCCCGGACCAGCAGAGACCTGCCTGCGCCAGGACGGGTGGCACACAGGCAGCTAGCCCCTTGCTGACCCCGTCACATCCCTCCCATCCCAGACCCCTTCAAGCCGTTCATCATCTTCTCCAACCGCCATGAGATCCGGCGCATCGATCTTCACAAAGGAGACTACAGCGTCCTGGTGCCCGGCCTGCGCAACACCATCGCCCTGGACTTCCACCTCAGCCAGAGCGCCCTCTACTGGACCGACGTGGTGGAGGACAAGATCTACCGCGGGAAGCTGCTGGACAACGGAGGTGACCACCGATTGCTGCCAGGCGGGATGCACGCAGGCGGAGCACTTAGGTGCTAGGGGCCACAGGTCCCATTCCAGTGGCTCCAAAGCAGAGGCTTGGCTCCCCCATCCCCCACACTTCTGTTAATTGGGTTAGATTTTGCTGTGGGTCTCCATGCCTGACGCCCCGTAATTATCGTCAGCAGAACTGCCAGCCTGATAATTAACAAAATGATCAGCCTTACCTTTGAATGGCCTGGAGCTCTGCTCCCCAGATGTAGAATTGCAGGCTTGAAAGAAAAAAGCCACTTAGGAGTGGCGTACCTGAACGCTGCCTTCTGTCCCAGGCAGCGTGGTGCACCCCAGACTTCCTTCAGTCACACACAATAGTGAGTGCCCACTGTACACACTGGGCAGTGGGCATGCAGCAGTGATCAAAACAGGCTGTTTTCAGTTGTGTGGTCAAGGAAGGTCCCCTGAGAAGGTGACATCTGAGCAAAGACTTGGAAGAGGCACATTTTACTAGAGAAGTTTGTATTGTTTGTAATAAGGAAAACTTGAAACCATTACAAATGTCCATCAACAAGGGGAGGCTAAGTAAACTGTGATGATATTCACACTGTGCAACAGTCTCTAAAACAATGAGGCACACACATAATGTATTAGCATGGAAAAATCTTTATGGCAGTCACTCGAGCTCAAGCAGTTGAGGCTGCTGTGAGCCATGAACATGCCACTGCATCCAGCCTTGGTGACAGAAGACCCTGTCTCAAAAAAAAAAAAGTTAGGGAGACAATAGGAGTCCTACTCTTGAATATGGGCACATCAGAAACTTTGGCAGAGGTGCCAGGGTTGAGGGTGGGTCATCGAGGGCTCCCAGGATTTCACACATTCATGACAGCTCCCCAGGAGACGCTAACCTTTCACTGCCCTCTCTTCTCCAGCCCTGACTAGTTTCGAGGTGGTGATTCAGTATGGCCTGGCCACACCTGAGGGCCTGGCTGTAGACTGGATTGCAGGCAACATCTACTGGGTGGAAAGTAACCTGGACCAGATCGAGGTGGCCAAGCTGGATGGGACCCTCCGGACCACCCTGCTGGCCGGTGACATTGAGCACCCAAGGGCAATCGCACTGGATCCCCGGGATGGGTGAGGATCCTATCCAGCCCTCTCCTGGCCCCATGGCCCCCCTGAAGTCCCATTCAGCCTGGCCAGGGACACCTTACTCCTCAGTGCCATTGCCTCCTCCCACCCTCTACCTATGATCCCACCACAGTCCCTCCCTGAGGGCCCCGACTTTAGCCCTCCTGACCCCTCCCCACTCCCCAGGATCCTGTTTTGGACAGACTGGGATGCCAGCCTGCCCCGCATTGAGGCAGCCTCCATGAGTGGGGCCGGGCGCCGCACCGTGCACCGGGAGACCGGCTCTGGGGGCTGGCCCAACGGGCTCACCGTGGACTACCTGGAGAAGCGCATCCTTTGGATTGATGCCAGGTCAGCGCCCTCTGTGCCCTGGGGAGGCCCAAGTCTGTGGCACCAGGACAGGGTGGGGAGGGACCTGTGGTGATGAGGGTGGTGAGAAGGATCAAGGGATCTAGAACTAGGAACGGTGACAAAAGACTGGGCACAGGAGGAGGAGGATGGAGGGGCGTGGGGAGGCCGGGGCCGAGGGGAGGGGGCAGGTAGAGGAGGCGGAAGCAGGGCCGTCAGCTGTGGTTATTCACACTGTACCATCCTCTCCACTCACCTGTCCTCTCCACTCTGTTCCCTCTGCTGGGGCTGTGTCTGCCCAGAGGGAGGGGAAACTTCTTTCTAATTGGTCTGCCCAGGGAGGGTGCCTTTTTCTTTTTTTTTTTTTGAGACCGAGTCTCGCTCTGTCGCTGGAGTGCAGTGGCGCGATCTCGGCTCACTGCAGGCTCCGCCCCCCGGGGTTCACGCTGAGGGTGCCTTTTTCTGACTTTCATCAAAGCCCTGAGTGCCGACAGCAGCCCTGGGAAGAAGTGACCGAAGGATTCCCTTGGGGCTTGGGAATCGGGGCCTGAGAGGTGAAACCTGGACCTGTTCGGTTCTCACACCTTGGTCCTTCTGTCTGTCTGCTCTGGCCAGCAGGGCTCAGGGGAGGGAACGGTCCCATGCTCCTCATTGGGAGGGCTGTGGCCAGGGCCCAGAGGGTGGGCGTCTGGGCAGAGCTCTGAGGGCTGAGATCCCGGCTGGCATCCTCATTCTGCTCCGTCGTGCTCTCAGGTCAGATGCCATTTACTCAGCCCGTTACGACGGCTCTGGCCACATGGAGGTGCTTCGGGGACACGAGTTCCTGTCGCACCCGTTTGCAGTGACGCTGTATGGTGGGGAGGTCTACTGGACTGACTGGCGAACAAACACACTGGCTAAGGCCAACAAGTGGACCGGCCACAATGTCACCGTGGTACAGAGGACCAACACCCAGCCCTTTGACCTGCAGGTGTACCACCCCTCCCGCCAGCCCATGGGTAAGGGGCTCGGGGCCTCGAGCAGCCGGAAGGGAGCCAGCAGCCTCTTTAGAAGCTGTAGAAGCTCTTAGGAGAGGAGAGGGCAGTGAGAACAGGAGCAAGTCTGTGCTGGGATGGCAGGGGTGGGCCAGCTGTTGACAGAGGCACCGTCTAGCAGCAGAAGAGGGTCTAGCAGTAGCAGCTGCTGGAACAGGGGGAGGAGAGTGGGCGAGGAAGGGGTGGTCCATGTAGGGAGCAGCAAGTCACAGGATGCTCTGGTTTCTTCTCTTCCCCACCCTGCCCCCAGCTCCCAATCCCTGTGAGGCCAATGGGGGCCGGGGCCCCTGCTCCCACCTGTGTCTCATCAACTACAACCGGACCGTGTCCTGCGCCTGCCCCCACCTCATGAAGCTCCACAAGGATAACACCACCTGCTATGGTAGGAGCCCCTCCCTCCAGAGCCAGTGAGCAACTGAGGCTGGAGGGAAGGCCCCAGGCCCCAGGATACCGGTTGTCAGCAAAGGCAGAGTCCCAGTCGGGAGGGTCCCGATAGGAGAGGCTCCAGAGACAGCCACTGTGAGAAGGGGCTGCAGGTCTGCCAGGGAGGCTGCACCCAGCGGGGTATGTCCATGGAGCCAAGGGCCAGTAGCAAACAGACGAATCCAGAAGAAGGCAGGGCCTGAAACCAGGTGGGTGGGAAGCACAGAGGCAGGGACTGCCTTCAGTGACCAGCCCGTGCCCCACAGAGTTTAAGAAGTTCCTACTGTACGCACGTCAGATGGAGATCCGAGGTGTGGACCTGGATGCTCCCTACTACAACTACATCATCTCCTTCACGGTGCCTGACATCGACAATGTCACAGTGCTAGACTACGATGCCCGCGAGCAGCGTGTGTACTGGTCTGACGTGCGGACACAGGCCATCAAGCGGGCCTTCATCAACGGCACAGGCGTGGAAACAGTCGTCTCTGCAGGTTCTTCCTGGTCCTGGATGCCCACCAGTGGACATGGGCACCCCCACCCGCCCCTTGCTCCCAACCCTGATCTACTTGGTCCGAGTGGTCCTTCTCCCAGTCCTGTTCCCCCTCAGTGCTCCAGCCTGGTTTCCTGATCGCTTTTCTCCAGAAAGCACACTGGCTCCCCTCCTGACCCACTGCCCTGCAGACACTCAACAACTGACTCCCTGCTTGTGTCCCCAGACTTGCCAAATGCCCACGGGCTGGCTGTGGACTGGGTCTCCCGAAACCTGTTCTGGACAAGCTATGACACCAATAAGAAGCAGATCAATGTGGCCCGGCTGGATGGCTCCTTCAAGAACGCAGTGGTGCAGGGCCTGGAGCAGCCCCATGGCCTTGTCGTCCACCCTCTGCGTGGGTCAGTCTAGGGCCCAGGGCCGGGGAGCATGGGGTGTGGGGCTGGAAAGAAGAGGACCCTGACTCTTCCCTCTTGGCACCCTCCCCCCAGAAAGCTCTACTGGACCGATGGTGACAACATCAGCATGGCCAACATGGATGGCAGCAATCGCACCCTGCTCTTCAGTGGCCAGAAGGGCCCCGTGGGTACGAGCTTCCCTGCCCAGCCCCACAGCCCTTCCCTAATTCCTTGACCAGCAGGTGTTTGCAGGGTCCCTCAGTTGCCCCTCAGCCTCCCCAGAGCCCCAGCTTAGTGCCTGTTCTCACCACTTGCCCCCTCACCTCCCGCCACGCACAACCACACACTCTCACACACACCCTCTGCTCCTATCCCTGGATCCCCAGCCCTGGGCCAGACTCCCCGGCAGTGACTCCCTCTTTTCCAGGCCTGGCTATTGACTTCCCTGAAAGCAAACTCTACTGGATCAGCTCCGGGAACCATACCATCAACCGCTGCAACCTGGATGGGAGTGGGCTGGAGGTCATCGATGCCATGCGGAGCCAGCTGGGCAAGGCCACCGCCCTGGCCATCATGGGTGAGGGCTGCTGGGCAAAGCAGAGATGACTCAGAGCAGGCCAGGCCAGACCTACTGGAAAACGGGCTGGCTTGGGGCAGTCTCTCACCATGTGGGGCGGGCCTGATGACTTAGGGCCGATGGGCCCTTCAGGAGAGCTGGGTGTGGGGCCTTCCCAAGGGTCTCATCCCCTCCTGCTGCCCCAGGGGACAAGCTGTGGTGGGCAGATCAGGTGTCGGAGAAGATGGGCACATGCAGCAAGGCTGACGGCTCGGGCTCCGTGGTCCTTCGGAACAGCACCACCCTGGTGATGCACATGAAGGTCTATGACGAGAGCATCCAGCTGGGTAGGTGCGAGGCCAGGCGGCCGCTGGGGGCTCAGGGGCAACAGGGGAGGCTCCAGAGCTGCAGGCTGCAGGGCCATGGGGCAAGGGAGTAAGTGGGTTAGGCTGCACCTACCACCCAAAGGGGCTCCTTGTTTCCTTACCACAAAGGCGCCTTATAGGCTCCCAGCAGCCCTGTTCACAAGGCCAGGGGCCCAGGAGGACAGAAAACCTGAGAGCCGGGTAGGGTGGTGACCCCCGTTAGGTCCAGGGTAGTCAGTGACCATCCTGTTTCTGAGCTGCCCAAGCCTGACCCTGAGGTCCCAAGGAGGGCCACCTAACCCTTTCCCTCTGCCTCTCACCTGCCCCCAGACCATAAGGGCACCAACCCCTGCAGTGTCAACAACGGTGACTGCTCCCAGCTCTGCCTGCCCACGTCAGAGACGACCCGCTCCTGCATGTGCACAGCCGGCTATAGCCTCCGGAGTGGCCAGCAGGCCTGCGAGGGTCAGTGCCTGGCTTTCCTCCCAGCCTTGTCCCAGCTCCCCAACCCTGACTCCTCCTACCCTACAGCCCCATCTTCCTCTTCTTACCTTGGGGACAAGACTACATTCATCGTGTAGGGGACACTGGACTATGAAGTGGCTATGACTCTCCAGTGCCTCCAGTAGGATTTTGGAAAAATAGATGTCAGCAGGCAGATCGGGGCGGCTGCATGGAAGAGGCATGCTCTGAGCTGGGTTTTCTAGGACTAGTAGGATTTGGATGCATGGTTCAAAGGAGAGGGAACTATACACAAGGCAAAGTGTGTGCAGGAGCCCCAGCCAAGAGTGGTGGGCAAAGTGTGGGGAAGTCCTGGAGATAAGGCTGTGAGCTAGGCGGGGCTCCTGTGTTCTCAGCCAGGAGTGCCTGGAAAGTGATGTTTGGGGAAGATCAACCTGGCCGCATTGGTGGTGGGGAAGAAACAGAGGCGGTTAAACCAGTTAGGTGGCCATTAGGAGTAATCGGAGTGTGAGATGATGGGCCTGGGCTGGGCTCAGCAAGGGTTGAAGAAAAGTAATGAAACTCAGACGCATTTCACAAGAACCTGCTAACTGATTTATGAGCTTGCCAGGGGACAGCATTTCCCAAAAGTGCATTCCTAGGAGCCTCCCTCTTTGATGTGGGTAGATTTTACCAAAAGAAACTCTGAGTTGAACAAAGTTTAAAAGTGTTTTGTGCTGCAGAACTTCTCAGAGCCTTGAATATGTTTATGTGTGCCAAGAATTTTTCAAGTGTTTGGGGTTTTCCAAAACTCACTTGACCATTCATTCTTTTTTTCACTGAGTCTGAGCAACCAGGGCCCATTTGGGGATTCACTTTGGGATGTGCTGTATCAAAGGGATAAAGGCAAGGGAGGATTCTGAGGTGCATGGGTAGTGGTGCCTCAAGACATGGGAAAACTGGGCCAGGCGTGGTGGTTCACACCTGTAATCCCAGCACTTTGGGAGGCCGAGGCCGGCCGATCACTTGAGGTCTGGAGTTTGAGACTAGCCTGGCCAACATGGCAAAACTCCATCTCTACTAAAACCACAAAAATTAGCTGGGCGTGGTGGTGGGCACCTGTAATCCCAGCTACTCAGAAGACCTAGGCAGGAGAATTGCTTGAACCAGGAAGGTTCGAGGGTTGCAGTGGGCCAATATTGTGCCACTGAACTCCAGCCTGGGCGACAGATCAAGACTCCATCTCAATTGAAAAAAAAAAAAAAAAAAAAAAAAGAGCCAGGTGCGTGGCTCACGCCTGTAATCCCAGCACTTTGGGAGGCCAAAGTGGGCGGATTACCTTGAGGCCGGGTTTCAAGACCAGCCTGACCAACATAGAGAAACCATGTCTCTACTAAAAATACAAAATTAGCCGGGCGTGGTGGTGCATGCCTGTAATCCCAGCTACTCGGAAGGCTGAGGCAGGAGAATCACTTGAACCTGGGACGCGGAGGTTGCGGTGAGCCGAGATTGTGTCATTGCACTCCAGCCTGGGGAACAAGAGTGAAATTCCGTCTCAAAAAAACCCAAACAAACAAAAAAACAAAAACAAAAACAAAAAAACGAAAAGAAAAAGAAATGGGATAACTGGGAATGAGACTGGCTTAGGAGTGACCTTAGGGGCTTGAGTTTTAGATGTTGGAGAGAGGGTGTGGCATAGACCAGACAGAGGGAGGACAAAGAGGAAACTAGGATCAGGCTGAGCACCAAACTGGAAGTCTAGATTTTGGAGTCACCTAGTCCTGATTGTCTGGTCTGAACTCCCAGACTTTCCCTAAGGGACTTGCAGGGGTGCAGGGTTGGGTTATGCTGGGTGGAGGCCGGCAGAGCACCCGGTGGTGGAGGGTGAGAAATCCGAGTCTCTGCTGCCCTCTCATGGTAGCTAGGGGTCCTGCAGGTGGTTCCCCAGAGCTACCAGCCAGGTGCGCTTCCTCCGGGCCCATGCTCTGGCCTCAGGCTAGGGTGTTTGTGCTGGGTGGAGGATAGGGATGATGGGGGGGGGGGGCGGGGGGGATGATATCAAAGGAGAAGCAGAGAACAGTTGGAGGGTGACAGGAACCAAGCTTAAGAGAGTGTTGGCGATACCCATGCCTTAAGTTTCCTTGTCTTTCAGGCGTAGGTTCCTTTCTCCTGTACTCTGTGCATGAGGGAATCAGGGGAATTCCCCTGGATCCCAATGACAAGTCAGATGCCCTGGTCCCAGTGTCGGGGACCTCGCTGGCTGTTGGCATCGACTTCCATGCTGGTGAGCCATTTGGTGGCGGAGGGAGTTGGGCGTGGCGTAGGAGATTTAGGGGTGGTGTGGTGTGCCCTGAGGGTCCAGTGAGAGGCTGCCTGAATTGGCCCGAGGTAGGGCCCTTGCTACAGCTGCCACCCCGACTCCACCTCCCCTTCCAAGCACCTGGCCCCTCCGGCACTCTCTCACCTCTGTCCTGAGCCTTGTGAGATTTTGACCCCTTGCCTTATCCCTGCCTTATTGGGCATCCCCATGTCACCTCCTCCACCTCCAGAAAATGACACCATCTACTGGGTGGACATGGGCCTGAGCACGATCAGCCGGGCCAAGCGGGACCAGACGTGGCGTGAAGACGTGGTGACCAATGGCATTGGCCGTGTGGAGGGCATTGCAGTGGACTGGATCGCAGGTGAGCAGTGAGCGGGTTTGTGGGGCTTGAGGTGTGGCAGAGGACTGGGGAACGTAGTGGGAAGAGGAGTTGGTGGGAGCAGGAAGAGGAGCTGCAGGGGTGCCTGGGGGCTCGGAGACACCAGGTCCACCTGTCCTCACCCAACCTCCCTGAGCCCCACCAACTCCCTCCTTAGGCAACATCTACTGGACGGACCAGGGCTTTGATGTCATCGAGGTCGCCCGGCTCAATGGCTCCTTCCGCTACGTGGTGATCTCCCAGGGTCTAGACAAGCCCCGGGCCATCACCGTCCACCCGGAGAAAGGGTGAGGAGCTGGACAGACTGGCCTTGTCATTCTGCCCATGGCCCATGCTGATGAGGCCCTGTCTCCTCCAGGGTCTGGGGACTGACCCCCCACTTCCACCCCCACCCCACAGGTACTTGTTCTGGACTGAGTGGGGTCAGTATCCGCGTATTGAGCGGTCTCGGCTAGATGGCACGGAGCGTGTGGTGCTGGTCAACGTCAGCATCAGCTGGCCCAACGGCATCTCAGTGGACTACCAGGTTCGCACGCCAACTTGGCCCTGGAGCTGATGGTAGACCCCTGACCCAGGCCCCTGTTCCTTGTGATGAGCCCATTCTGGGAGGACATGGAGCCCAGGGGAAGTCACGGGATCTCCCGGCCCAGACCTTCACCCAGAGTAGGACTCCTGCTACCACAGAGATGATGGGCAGGGGTCGCTCAGAAGTGGGGAGTGGGGTAGTGGAGAGATGCCTGGAGGTCGCCTTATCAGCAGGGCAGAGGGTGGGAGTGTATGCAGGAGGCAGGAGTGAGTAGGGGAGGCTGAACTGAGGGCCCCACTCTGGCCCATGCACTCCCTGCTGCCCCAGACATGGGGCTGGCAGCGAGCTCAGCCCTGGAGGTGAGGTGGGTGCCTCTGGCCTGTAGGATGGGAAGCTGTACTGGTGCGATGCACGGACAGACAAGATTGAACGGATCGACCTGGAGACGGGTGAGAACCGTGAGGTGGTTCTGTCCAGCAATAACATGGACATGTTTTCAGTGTCTGTGTTTGAGGATTTCATCTACTGGAGTGACAGGTGAGGGCTTCTGTCCTGGCCTCCTCAGCCAATCTCTTCCTTCCCTCCTGACTCCACTGACGCCCTGCTTGTGCCCTGTCCTTCCCTCAGGACTCATGCCAACGGCTCCATCAAGCGAGGGAGCAAAGACAACGCCACGGACTCTGTGCCCCTGCGAACCGGCATCGGCGTCCAGCTTAAAGACATCAAAGTCTTCAACCGGGACCGGCAGAAAGGTGAGGCTGGGGCTCTGGGCTGGGGTGGAGAGGTGAGGGGGACTCTGGCCTGGGAGAGTGCTCCCCAGGGAACCCAGTGTGAGAGGGCTGGGAGACAAGTTAGACCCATGGGGCACCTTCCGATGGCCGGAGAGACCTAGGGATGGGGAGGAAAGGCTGAGGTGCTCTGGGACAGATCTGGGCATTGAGCTCTGGGCCCTGGAGGGTCATCCAAGCTGGGGATACTGAGGCAGAGGGCAGAGCTTTCGCCAAAGCTTGGATGACAAAGGCACCAGCGAGCCTTTCCCAAGGCAGGCCCTGCCCTCTGTACCCTCCCCTCCCCCAGGCACCAACGTGTGCGCGGTGGCCAATGGCGGTTGCCAGCAGCTGTGCCTGTACCGGGGCCGTGGGCAGCGGGCCTGCGCCTGTGCCCACGGGATGCTGGCTGAAGACGGAGCATCATGCCGCGAGTACGCCGGCTACCTGCTCTACTCAGAGCGCACCATTCTCAAGAGCATCCACCTGTCGGATGAACGCAACCTCAATGCGCCTGTGCAGCCCTTCGAGGACCCTGAGCACATGAAGAACGTCATCGCCCTGGCCTTTGACTACCGGGCAGGCACCTCTCCAGGCACCCCCAATCGCATCTTCTTCAGCGACATCCACTTTGGGAACATCCAACAGATCAACGACGATGGCTCCAGGAGGATCACCATTGTGGAGAGTGAGCCCAGACCCTAAGTCTTCCCAGGAAGTGGGACATGGGGCAGGGAGCAGCACAGACTCTCAGACCCCAGCCAGGCACTGGGTCTGAATCCTAGCAGCTGCAACTCAGCCGAATCCCACTGCACCTCCACAGTTACATGACTCCTGATTTGGAGTCAGCGTTGGCCCCCGTCTTCCTCCTGCCACTGGTCCTAGTTCTGCCTTCAGGGCTGCACAGAACAAGCGAGAGGTCTCTGTGGAGCCCAACGCTCACAAACCCAGGCTGCAGACATGGGGCTGAGCTCCAGTCACTTGGGCTTTCAGTAACTTGGGTCAGTTTCCTGCTCTTGCCAAGCCTGAGCCTTCTCATCTGCATGGATGAGTGTCTCATCTGAGACAGGATTCCTCGAGCTGCTGCGCATGAAGGCTTAGCTCAGTGATGCTGGGGACGGAGTGTGTGCTCTGGAAAGAGCAGTTACGGTGTCAGGGCTGTCATCATAGGACAGCCTTTCAGCTCTTTGAAAACTGCATCCCGCTACATTTTCTCTTCTTCAGCCTGGTTACCACCAGGTCCCTTGACTCATTCATTTGCTCATTTATTCATTCAGCTGGTCCATAAAGACCTGCCAGGCACCGAACTAGGTGCTACGTATACAGACCTGTCCTTTCAGCCTTTCTGGGACATTTTCTGCTGCACGTAGTCCAGCCTGCATGTCTGTCTAAAAATGTAGCATCCGAAGCTAAACTCGGTACTCCATGCTCGCAGCTTGATCAGGAGAGACTGGCAGATCAATCCCCAGTCCCCTGGAAGGGATGTCCCCTCCCCTCCGGCTGTCTGCAGACCATACCACAGCATGGCCTTTTGACAGCCACCATCGCTTGTAGCCACTAACACTCGAGTCTTTTCTCTTACACTGCTGTTCAGCTGTGTCTCTCACTGTGCCTTGGTTCTTTAACCTGAGTTTAAGATGTCTGCTTTATAAAATAATCCAGCTCAGGGTCTTTTTAAGTAGGGGGCTCCCCAGTACAGCCCAAGTAGGATTTGATTTACTGAAATCTACATTGCACTCAGCTCAGCAGAACTGCAGCTCCAGGAAAGTGCAAACACACCAGAAAGCCCGATCGCCCTGAGTGGGAGAGGGTTGAGAGGTGACCACAGGTCATTTGGGTGAGGACAGCAGAGGTTGGGGGCACTGAGTCAGACCCTGGTGCCCCCGAGCCCTCTCTGCTGCACCTCATGCACTCCCATACCCCACACTTCACCTTCCAGCCAGGAGAGCACGTGCCCCAGGCTGTCCCTCACGGCTCCTGTGCAGGCTGCCCTCTGGCCCCCTCCTGACCAATGGCTGCTCCTGTCTCTTCACAGACGTGGGCTCCGTGGAAGGCCTGGCCTATCACCGTGGCTGGGACACTCTCTATTGGACAAGCTACACGACATCCACCATCACGCGCCACACAGTGGACCAGACCCGCCCAGGGGCCTTCGAGCGTGAGACCGTCATCACTATGTCTGGAGATGACCACCCACGGGCCTTCGTTTTGGACGAGTGCCAGAAGTGAGCTGCTGCCTGGGGACGGGGGTAGCAGGGAGAGGTGGGACTCAGGGTGGCAGAAACTCCAAAGGCAGACCCAGGCGGGGGTGCAGGAGAGGCAGGCCCTCACTTGAGCTCCACCCTTCCCCGCTGTGTGATCTGGGGGGAGTTGCAAAAGCTTCCTAAGCTTCAGGTTCCTCTTCTATGATACAAGCTGGCTAAGATTCCAGCTGCCTGCACCAAAGGGAGCATCAGGACTGTGGGGGACGCTCTGCCTTTGTGATTGATTCATTCGTCAGAGCACCATGTTGGAGGCACAGGGTAGGGCCTCTAGCTCTGGGATCCAAAGCTTCAGGCAAAGAATGCTTGTCGAACCCTTCGTACAGAAGCCTAAGGCTGAGCCTATCAAGCCACCTAGCTGGGTTGAGAAGTCATACTTGTGGGAATTAATGGTAACTGGCACAGGGCTGTATACGGGTGATCACAGGCGTCATGAAGGCACTAGATCAGCCCAGAGCCTGGAATTGGAAAAGACAAGGAAGGCCAGCTCGGACAGGTGAAGTGCTTTGAGCAAAAGCCTGAAGAAAGGCAAATTCAAGGCAGGGAGGACAGAGGGGGACCTCTGCATGCCATGGGGCGTAGGCAGGCCCGAGCCCAGCCGGGAAGTGAGGTCAGGGTGCGGAGGAGTTAGGAGCACAAGCCAGGACAGGTGGCAGGAAGCACCCGGGGGTGGGTGCTCCCCCTGGAGGGTTCACCCGCAGTCAGCCTGCTCTGTTCTCCCGCAGGGGTAGCCCTCATCCCGGCTGTTTGGGCCTCTAGTGAGCCACCCCCTCACCTTAGGGATCCTGGCCCACATGTTAGCAACATTTTTTTCCCAATTCAGCAGTGCTTGGAATGTTTTTCAAAAGCTTTACTAGGAAACTAGTAAACACAACCCAAAGCAGCTGTATAGATACGTGAGTGTCCCGAACCCAGATTCCCCCCACCAGTCCCCCAATGTCAGTCACGTCCAACCTGGCTCAAGGGCCCTCTGTTTCCTCCTGCCTCTGTCGTCTGGCACATCTGCAGCTGATGATGAAGGTCCAGTCCCCCCTTCCATGACCCTTGGCTGCCTCACCTGTCTGGGGATGGCCTCAGAGCCTGTCCCTCATGAGTCTGGAGACTCCCTGGAGGGTCCAGCAGGGCTGCCTGGCCCTCGTCCCAGAGGACGTGCCCCTCTGGCTGCCCACCAAGCTCCTTTCTTATGAGCCCAGGGGATTCCATCATTCATTCAGCGAGTGGCTTTTGAGGGCAAAGAAGGTGCAGAGGACCCAGTGGGGAGCGCGAGGGGCATCATGAAGGGCTTCGTGGCTGTGTGCTGAGGACTAGCCCCACCTGGAAGTCAGGGAACGTGTCCTTGAAGAGACGGCATGTTAGCCAGCGTCTGAGGATGGCAGGACTGGCTGAGTGGGAGCATGGTCCCAGCGCCCAGGAGAAAGAGCTGAGCCGGCAGGAGGGGCCCTCCCCCTGGCCACAAGGAGCAGGCACTTTCGGGGAATCAGAAGGAGTCAATGTGGACCCCAGTGGAGAGGGCAGGGGCCAGTGGAGACTCCAACAACCCAGCCTCCTCCTGAGCCCTCCCCGCATCAGCACTGGAGCACTGATGGCCTTGTAGAGCTCACAGTAGGTTAGTTAGAAGGTCCGCCATGTTCCTGGACACTGAGCACCTACCCCAGGAAAGCCTCTCTCTCCCTCCTGCCCCATTCCTGGGAAGCAGGTTCACCCAGACCACAGTTGTGTCACATGGAGGAGTTTGTTGACACCGGGAGGAAAACCACTTCTCACTGCAGGTGTGAGTGGTTTCACCTGAGGTGTGGGAGTCCCTGGTGGGGACTGACAGGCCAAGTCCAATCCTGACAAGCCAGGAAGATGACCGGCCGCTGCCCCAGGATACCCATTTTCCCTCATGGAGGCTAGAAGGACACGCCGCCTCCCTCCCAACTTACATCCCGATTCCAGAGCCACGGCAAACCCCTGCTCTCCTCCAGGATGAGGCTGTTAAGATCAGAGCTTCTCATGAGCTTGCCGAGGCTCAGGGCAGCCAGTGTCTCCAGAGGGGCAGAGCAGCACCATTCTCCTACGTGAGCCCAAAAGAAGGCAGGATAGTTCAATGGGTGCTGGAGATGCTGGGGGTGGGCAAGAAGGGTGCGACCTGGAGAGGTCTGAGGAGACAAGTTCACAGGCTAGAGGACAGATCTGTGGCCAGAATGGTGAGGGGCGGAGGTGGGAGGGGGCCAGAGGCACTGGGGTGGGGGCGGGGGCAGGTCCTGTTAGGGAACTGGAGAACGGAGCTGGCTTTTGTGTGGCTTGGTGGTCTCAGACTCCACTGGGCATGAGGATCGCCTAGGAGCAAGAGAATGTGGAGTCCCCTGCCCCGCCTTGGGCCTAGCTGAGTGACAAGCTCTGGGACCGAGGGCCCAGGGCTCACCATCCAATGCCGGTGGTCCCAGGACCACTCCACTCTGTCACGCCCAGGGTAGTGCATGACCGGCCCTGAGGCCTTCCACAGCCCCCCTCCAGCCTCAGCACCACCCCACAAGGAGCACGGCATAATTGGGGGCTGGCTGTTTCCACTGCCTCCTTTACTGAGAGGAAACCAAGTCTCAGAGGGGCAACAGGCTCATTCAAGGTCGGAGCTGTTATGAGGCAGAACGGTGGCTCCAACCCCCAACATGCAGAGGCCTCAAAGTACGGAGAAGGGGACTCTTGAGAGCTCCTTGAGGATAGGACCCACATACCCCAGGACCTGGGACACATGCCACACTCAGCTACACAAGGGCTTCCTGAATGATCTGGAAGACAGCCAGCCTCCCTGCACAGAAGAGAGCAGTTAAGAATAAACTCCTGGGAAATACTCACATAGCATGTGCCATCTGTCCTTAAGATGGAGATTAACTTCTTCCACTCTCACAACCATCCTGCGAGGCAGGTGGTGCTACCATCCCCACCTCATAGAGGAGGAAACTGAGGCACGGGGCAGTTGAGTAAGTTGCCTAAGGGCACCTAGCTGGTGGGTGGTGGAGCCAGGGCTGGAACCCTAGAGCCTGTCTCACTTGGCTGCACTGGCTCTCTTCTTAGCAAGTAGACGGTCACTGCCCAGATACTGCAATGTGAATATCTCACACTTGGCCCTCATCCCCTCACGCTCAGCCACCTCGTGTGTGAACTGTCTGTGCAATAGTGGGGCCCTTCCTGGGCATCGGGGCACTGCTGGCCTCTATGGCTCTGGGGTGGCTTTGCCCTGGCAGGCCTCCAGGTTCCAGGTGCCTACGCGTCCTGGCCTGTGCCCTCTGTGGTGGATTCTCAGGCTTTGCCTCCTGATCCCTGGACCCTCTTCCCCCAGCCTCATGTTCTGGACCAACTGGAATGAGCAGCATCCCAGCATCATGCGGGCGGCGCTCTCAGGAGCCAATGTCCTGACCCTCATCGAGAAGGACATCCGCACGCCCAACGGCCTGGCCATCGACCACCGTGCCGAGAAGCTCTACTTCTCTGATGCCACCCTGGACAAGATCGAGCGGTGCGAGTATGACGGCTCCCACCGCTATGTGAGTCTGCGGGGTGGGTGAGCTGGCGGGCGGCCGAGGGGGAGGCCAGGGCCAGGGTCAGCTGTCAACTGAGACCGTCCAGGCACAGACATGGTGGGAACAGCTGGGAGGAGGTGAGTCCCTCCAGGCCCCAGCCTCGGTCCACCCCACCCTGTCCAGCTTGCTCCTCATCAGCTAGATGAGGGAGATGGCAGGATGCCTCTGCGGGCCCTCACTCTGTAGCTGTCAGAGGCCAGGCCGGGCTGTGGTCCGGTGGAGACTGGGCAAGAGGCCCAAGCGACGCTGTGACGGTGATGGCACTGTCTCCACAGGTGATCCTAAAGTCAGAGCCTGTCCACCCCTTCGGGCTGGCTGTGTACGGGGAGCACATTTTCTGGACCGACTGGGTGCGGCGGGCAGTGCAGCGGGCCAACAAGCATGTGGGCAGCAACATGAAGCTGCTGCGCGTGGACATCCCCCAGCAGCCCATGGGCATCATTGCCGTGGCCAACGACACCAACAGCTGTGAGTGGGACTGCCGCCACCTGCCTCACCCTCCTGCCTGTCGTGCTTGGACAGACAAATACACACCCCACACACACCACACATACCACACACACCCTACACATACCACACACACACATCCCACACATACTACACTACACACACCACACCACATACACACACACATCACACCATACACACCCCCCACACACCACATACACATACACCCCCGACACATACACACATACACACCCCACACACACACCACATACACACACCACACATATCACATGCACACCCCACATACGCCACACCACACACACACACCACACACACACCACACATATACCACATACACACACCACCACACACACCACACATACCACACACACTACACACCCCCCACACACCCCCACACACACCACACACAACCATACTACATACACACCCCACACACACACCACATACACACACCACATACACACATTCCCCCCACACACACCACACGTACCACATACACACACCACCACACACACAATACATACACCACATAGTACACACACTGCAGCACATACAAGATACACACCACACCATACAACACACCACACACACCACACAGGACACGTACACCACACACACAACCAACACACACCACATGCACACACACACACACAACACATGTACACATACACACAACACACATACTATACCACACACGCAGCACACACACCACACCACACACACACCACATACACACATACCACACACACTGCAGCACACACAAGACACACACCACACCATGCAACACACCACACACACACCACATACACACACCACACATGACACATACACACCACACATAGGACACACATACACATGCCACACACCTACCACCCACAACACATATCACACACACACACCACACAGCACACACACCACACAGCACACGTACCACAAACACACCACACACACACAGATACACACACACATCACACTTCACACAGACATACTATAAACACCCCACACACCACACACCACACCCCACACACACTTGACTGGTCCTGCTCTCCCTGGGCCTCCATTACGCAGGCACACACAGCTGTACACACCTTTGAAACTGCAAAACCCCCAGTGCTCCTGTACCCCTTCCCACCAGGGCATCTACACACACAGATGGACTCTGCACACGCCTGGCATCTCCTCCACGTTGCACACACACATTCATGTCACACCCGCCCCTCAGGGCTCATCCATGCCCTCAGCACCCCCACCCCCACCCTGGTCACTCTCCTCACTTGGAGCCACACAGACAGCCGAGAGCCTGGGTGCACGTGCCCTCAGTGGGCACAAGTACATGCCCCAGCACCCCCCACCACAGACCTGCAGCTTTCCCAGGCGTCTCCCATGTGCCCTGGGGCTCGCTACTGCACTCATGATCTCAGGGCCCTCAGACTCGAATCTCCCAGAAACACTCCTCAAAGCCCACGGTGCCCTGCCTAAAAGCACACACATCCTCAACAGCACACCCGCCGAAAACCCCATGCACCTGGCCCTCCCACGGCAGCCATCCCCATGCCCTCCCCACTGCCTCTGCAAGCCGCTGTGCCTGCCATGGCTGAGCAGAGGCTTGGGAGCTCCATGAAGTCAGTGAGTGGGTGGGTACGCTCTGGGTGCATGCACAGCTGAGAACACTCTCCAGCCCTGCGCCCGCCCTGTCCCTGCTCAGGTGAACTCTCTCCATGCCGAATCAACAACGGTGGCTGCCAGGACCTGTGTCTGCTCACTCACCAGGGCCATGTCAACTGCTCATGCCGAGGGGGCCGAATCCTCCAGGATGACCTCACCTGCCGAGGTGAGAGAGGTGGGGGGAGGGGCTGGCGGGGAACCCAAGCACACACCAGGGATGGTGACCATATCCCCCACATGCTCCAGCCCAGCCCCCCAAAGCCTTTTGCCAAGAAGAAGCTGATGATGACCTCAGCTCCCCGGGGGAGGAGGCGTGGGCACTGGGGCCCACAGCCCTGGCTCAGAAAGCTCCCTCCACCTCCCCCCCCAGCGGTGAATTCCTCTTGCCGAGCACAAGATGAGTTTGAGTGTGCCAATGGCGAGTGCATCAACTTCAGCCTGACCTGCGACGGCGTCCCCCACTGCAAGGACAAGTCCGATGAGAAGCCATCCTACTGCAGTAAGGAGCCCCCTGCAGCCCCTGCCTCTTCCAGGCCCAGAGCCCAGGTCCTCCTCCCCCAGGCCCCTCAGGATGGAGCAGGATCAGGACCCAGCTTCCTGACCATGAATTTTGGGAGCTCATGAAGGGCAGAACCACCGTTAGTCTGGACTGGGCCTTTGGGTTTGGGGGCGGCCAGCTGGACACGTGCATGATGTCTCAGGGAGGCAGCCCTTTCCCGGTGCCTGTGGCTGACTCGCAGCCTACTCCTCCATTTGCAGACTCCCGCCGCTGCAAGAAGACTTTCCGCCAGTGCAGCAACGGGCGCTGCGTGTCCAACATGCTGTGGTGCAACGGGGCCGACGACTGTGGGGATGGCTCTGACGAGATCCCCTGCAACAGTGAGTGAGGCGCACTGGCGTAACCCATCTGTACCTCAGTTCCTGCCCCACCCCTCCCTGGCCGAGCTTTGTCCGTGGGCCCCGTGGTGTCTGGTTCAAGGCACTCTGTGACAGGCCAGGGCAGGTGCTGTGGGCCAGGAGCTCCGTCCTGCGTCCTCCTGGCCCCCAAAGAGAAAACTCTGGCCTGATGGTACGGGGCGGGCACTGTTCTAGAGACAGCCTGTGGTGTTGGCGAGTTCCGCTGCCGGGATGGGACCTGCATCTGGAACTCCAGCCGCTGCAACCAGTTTGTGGATTGTGAGGACGCCTCAGATGAGATGAACTGCAGTGAGTGACGCCCTTTGCTGGCACCTCCTGGGCTCCTCCCCATCGCTCACTGCATCTCCTGCCTTCAGGCCCTTCTGCACCTGCCCACATTCCTCTCTGCCTTCCCTCATCCCCACTGACAGCCTCCATCTCCCTGAGGCCCTGTCCCCATCCCGCTCCTGTTCTTGGGCTCCCGTGGGGTTCCGAGAGGGGGCAGTGAGCAGATGGTGCAGACAGCGCCCCACCGGAAGGGCATCATTCAACTTTTGGAAAAGCCTGAAGGCTCCATAGGGCTGACAGCTGCCCCAGTCAGGGATGATCCAGGGGGAACCAGGTATCACCCTCACCCCTGCCCCTACCAGGTGCCACCGACTGCAGCAGCTACTTCCGTCTGGGTGTGAAGGGCGTGCTCTTCCAGCCCTGCGAGCGGACCTCACTCTGCTACGCACCCAGCTGGGTGTGTGATGGCGCCAATGACTGCGGGGACTACAGTGATGAGCGTGACTGCCCAGGTGGGCAGGGGCAGGTGTGTGGTGGGTGGTGGCCTGAGGTGAGCAGGGCCCTCACACCTGCCTCACCCCCCAGGTGTGAAACGCCCCAGATGCCCTCTGAATTACTTCGCCTGCCCTAGTGGGCGCTGCATCCCCATGAGCTGGACGTGTGACAAGGAGGATGACTGTGAACATGGCGAGGACGAGACCCACTGCAGTGAGTGACCACTGCACCCACTCAGTGCTCCAAGAACCTGCTGGGCCCCACTTATTAGTCCTCCCCAGCAAATGCCCCCTTGGAAAAGGGCACCCAGAGCCTTCACCCCCTGCCCCACACCCCAACTCTTGAGGTCAGATTCAGAGACTCTGCCTCTAGCTGCTGCTGAGCCCCCCCACAGAGGGGTGCTGTGGGCATCTCTCCTGTCCTTCCCATGGCATCGGCCTCCCCAGGTGGGTGACCCCCCGCCCTTCCCCATCTAACTGTGGCTTCTGACTGCCCCAGACAAGTTCTGCTCAGAGGCCCAGTTTGAGTGCCAGAACCATCGCTGCATCTCCAAGCAGTGGCTGTGTGACGGCAGCGATGACTGTGGGGATGGCTCAGACGAGGCTGCTCACTGTGGTGAGGAAGCTGGGATTGGGCCGGGGGAGGTGCCCCAGGGAGGGACAGACCCCACCCAATGCCACCCCACACACAGACACCCCTGCAGATGACGGCAAAGCATCACCTCCGCTGCTAGCCCTGATCCACCCCCTCCTAAGTCTCTCGGTGGCCCCCTCTCCCCCTACAGAAGGCAAGACGTGCGGCCCCTCCTCCTTCTCCTGCCCTGGCACCCACGTGTGCGTCCCCGAGCGCTGGCTCTGTGACGGTGACAAAGACTGTGCTGATGGTGCAGACGAGAGCATCGCAGCTGGTTGCTGTGAGTGGCAGGGCCGCGTGGAGCGGGTGGACAGCAAATGGCCACAGTCTCACTTTGCAGATGGGGAAGCCGGGGTGCAGGAGAGGAAATGCCTCAGCGGGGTCCACTAGGGGCGGAGCCATAGCTGTAACCCAGGTGTCCAGACTCCTCATCCAGTGCCCTGCCCACTCTACCAGGAGAACCACAGGAGGTCAGAGTGGCGGACGGTCAGCCCCTGACCGGGCAGGGCTGAAGGGCTGTGTCCACCTCTGTCCACAGTGTACAACAGCACTTGCGACGACCGTGAGTTCATGTGCCAGAACCGCCAGTGCATCCCCAAGCACTTCGTGTGTGACCACGACCGTGACTGTGCAGATGGCTCTGATGAGTCCCCCGAGTGTGGTGAGCCCTCGGCGGTGGTGGGAGGAGGCCCTGCCCTCCACCGGGCCAGGGCATCAGCCTCACAGGTCCGTTCCTCCCCCAGAGTACCCGACCTGTGGCCCCAGTGAGTTCCGCTGTGCCAATGGGCGCTGTCTGAGCTCCCGCCAGTGGGAGTGTGATGGCGAGAATGACTGCCACGACCAGAGTGACGAGGCTCCCAAGAATCCACACTGCACCAGCCCAGGTGGGCCCCAGACCTGGCTCCCCTCTGCCCCCTCCCCAGACTGCCTGAGACCCCGCTGACCTGCCGCCTCCGCCCCTCTGCAGAGCACAAATGCAATGCCTCGTCACAGTTCCTGTGCAGCAGTGGGCGCTGTGTGGCTGAGGAACTGCTCTGCAACGGCCAGGATGACTGTGGCGACAGCTCGGACGAGCGTGGCTGCCACATCAATGAGTGTCTGAGCCACAAGCTCAGTGGTTGCAGCCAGGACTGTGAGGACCTCAAGATCGGCTTCAAGGTATGCCCAGCCCTGGGGAGGAGCTTCCACACCCCAGACGTGCCAGGAACCCCTTTCTCCACTGCCTCATTCATTCATTCATCCCCTAGACAGTGGGGATACAGCAGTGAATGAGACAGAAATCTGCTTGGTTGGGGTCTGCCTCTATCTGGCAGGTAGAGAGCCAGCAGATTTGCTGACAGATGAGATACGGAGTATGAGAGGAAGAAAGGAGTGAGGCGTCAAGTAGGCAAGAGATACACGGGTCTGGAGTTCAAGGAGAAGCCCAGGCTGGAGAGGGAAGTCTGGGAGTTATCATCATAGAGATGCTATTTGAATCTATGAGCCTGGTTATGATTCCCAAGGGAGCAGTGTAGGTGGAGAAGAGAGGAGTCCAAAGTCTGAGCCCCGAGCTGAGCAACAGCCAGGAGCAGGGAGGTGAGGGGACCAGCAGAAGAGCCTGAGAAGGAGCAGCTGCTGAGGCAGGAGAACAGCCACGAGAAGAAAACATTTCCAGGGGCAGGGCATGCGCAGCTGTGTCAAATGACACTCGGGGGCACACAGAAGGAGGCCTGCACTGTGGGCTAGCTGGGTGGGCTCAGTACCCATGTGCTGCTGCCCCTAGTGAGGCCAGGTAGAGGGAACTGGAGTCTCTGAGCCAGGTCTCCAGGGTGGGAGGCCCAGACCCTGCCACACGCCCAGCCCAAGGCTCCCTGTGCCTGCAGTGCCGCTGTCGCCCTGGCTTCCGGCTGAAGGACGACGGCCGGACATGTGCTGATGTGGACGAGTGCAGCACCACCTTCCCCTGCAGCCAGCGCTGCATCAACACCCATGGCAGCTATAAGTGTCTGTGTGTGGAGGGCTACGCACCCCGCGGCGGCGACCCCCACAGCTGCAAGGCTGTGACTGGTGAGATGCGCGCTTGGAGGGCATGAGGTGACCCAGGCAGCTAGGGGCTGTGTGGGACAACCCGGGCGGCAGAGCTCCAGACAGGCAGGAGACCAGGGCCGCTAGAATGTTCCAGGGGCTGAGGCAAGATCCTCTGTCTGCAGACGAGGAACCGTTTCTGATCTTCGCCAACCGGTACTACCTGCGCAAGCTCAACCTGGACGGGTCCAACTACACGTTACTTAAGCAGGTACCAAACCCAGGCCCTCCTCCCCGGTGCCCATCTCCCAGACCCAGCACAGCCTCCCCTGCAAGTCTCCCCGCTTAGGTCCAACCATCCCTCCCCCAGATGCAAATGTGGCCCCTGCTGCCACAACTGACTTCTGCTCTCCCTCCCTCCCCAAATCCAGGGCCTGAACAATGCCGTTGCCTTGGACTTTGACTACCGAGAGCAGATGATCTACTGGACAGATGTGACGACCCAGGGCAGCATGATCCGAAGGATGCACCTTAACGGGAGCAACGTGCAGGTGAGGTGGGCGGCCCTCGGCGACCGACACTGGCCCGCCTCAGATGACTGTTTTCAGATCATCTCTCCTTCCCGCCCCACCAACCCAAATTGCTTCCTTCTCACTCCACTAGTCACTATATGACTGCTTGTTCTAGCTGCTCACTCTCCTCTGGGCCCAGACAGCAAGGACCAGGAGATTCCTCTTGCCCTTCCCCTCGCTGCCAGCCCCACGTCTCCTTAATCATCAGGAAGTTCCCCGTGAGGTCTGGCCAAGCACTGTGAGGCTTGGGGTGTGGTCCCATTCACCTAGAGCCCCCTCTCATAGAGCCTCTGCTGACACCTACACAGTGTCAGGCCCAGGACTGGGCATTTTACCTCCATGGTTCTCCCACCAGAGCTGGCAGAGGGAGCTCTACCCCATTTTACATGAGGGGAGGCTGAGCCTCACAGAGGCTTGCAGGTCCTCCCCCAGGTCACCCAGAGCTCTCCCTCCCCTGCCCCTTCTTGCAGGTCCTACACCGTACAGGCCTCAGCAACCCCGATGGGCTGGCTGTGGACTGGGTGGGTGGCAACCTGTACTGGTGCGACAAAGGCCGGGACACCATCGAGGTGTCCAAGCTCAATGGGGCCTATCGGACGGTGCTGGTCAGCTCTGGCCTCCGTGAGCCCAGGGCTCTGGTGGTGGATGTGCAGAATGGGTATGTGGCTGAGGAGGGTTGGGGGAGCCCCTGAAAGCAGCATCCAAGCCCAGCCTCCCTGCAGGCCACTGGTGGGATGGGTTACGGGATCTCCCAGGGCTCACTGCCCACCCATCGCCAGGTACCTGTACTGGACAGACTGGGGTGACCATTCACTGATCGGCCGCATCGGCATGGATGGGTCCAGCCGCAGCGTCATCGTGGACACCAAGATCACATGGCCCAACGGCCTTACGCTGGACTATGTCACTGAACGCATCTACTGGGCCGACGCCCGCGAGGACTACATTGAATTTGCCAGCCTGGATGGCTCTAATCGCCATGTTGGTCAGTGTGCCAGTGAGGCTGTGCAGGCACAGCAGACTCTGTGGGGATGGAGGTCTGAAGCGACAGGGGATCAAGTTTTGGGGACAAAAGTGGACATAAAAAGCGGAGGATATGGCCTGAGGACACCACTCGCTGGGGTGTGGGGTTCAGAGCTTCCCCAGCCTGGCCACCACCTAGCTCCCTTGGGAAGGAAGAGGAGAGGCCCTTCCCTTGTATACACATTTCTGGAGGACTGACCCCTAGGAGGGTGGGGGTGGGAGGCCTGCGATTGAGAACTGCAGTGCTCCCCACTTCCCAAGGGGAACCATACACTGGCGGGGCAGGAATTTGCCATGAGGCAGTCTAGGTTTGAACTCCAGCTCTGACACTTGTTAGCTATGAGACCATGGGGGGCCCCTGAACCATCTGTAACTGGGGCTGACACCCACCTCTCAGGGTGGTGGTGGGGCTTGAGGAGGTGGAGTGGGCCGGCACCCTGTCCGAGCTCGGGCTGACTGGCACTGTGCCTGCCCCTCGGCCCCACAGTGCTGAGCCAGGACATCCCGCACATCTTTGCACTGACCCTGTTTGAGGACTACGTCTACTGGACCGACTGGGAAACAAAGTCCATCAACCGAGCCCACAAGACCACGGGCACCAACAAAACGCTCCTCATCAGCACGCTGCACCGGCCCATGGACCTGCACGTCTTCCATGCCCTGCGCCAGCCGGATGGTGAGCAGGCAAGGGGTGGGAGCAGGCGAAGGGTGAGCCAAGCACCGGGGTCCCTGGGAGTTCCTGCTCATCCCTTCTCCAGCATTGACCACGCCCTCCTGGCCAGACACTGGGAGACTCCAGGAGGGTCTAGACAGGGGATGGTCTGGCTCCTGGGAGCTTCAGCCCAACCTGGATCCAGCCCTGGAGTCTGGTGGCAGCAAGGCCCTGAGGCCAGTCAAGTTGAGGATCTGGGTGCTGGGCCCCCAGAAGGAAGGCTGGCCCCTGGGAGGGAAGCACAGAGGAGGTGGGTAGCTGGCCTTCAGGCCTGGCCTGATCCTGGGACCTTGAGAGAATCCTTTCCTATCTCCGGCTTCAGCTCCCTCCTAAAAGAGGCAGGGTTCAGACCCACCCGCCTCTGTCCAGGGTAGAGTGAGTGAGGCAGTCTTTGGTAGGCCAGAAAATGTCACCACATTTCACGATGTTTTCTCTGGCAGTGCCCAATCACCTCTGCAAGGTCAACAATGGTGGCTGCAGCAACCTGTGCCTGCTGTCCCCTGGGGGAGGGCACAAATGTGCCTGCCCCACCAACTTCTACCTGGGCAGCGATGGGCGCACCTGTGTGTCCAACTGCACGGCGAGCCAGGTGAGGCTGTCCCTCAGACCCCATCACCAGTGCCCGCTCCCCAACCCCCCAATCCTCCTTGGACCCCAACACCTGCTCTGTCCTAATGTCCTCACGCATCTGGTTTTCCCACACTAACACCCCCACATTTCTTGCCTACCTCTTGTCTCCCCACAGCAATACTTTTACCCCCATCACCTCACACAGACACCTCCACACCCTAACCTTGACCTTCCTCGCCATGCTTCAGTGCTGCCTTCCCCACCCTATCCCACGCAGTCCCATACCTGGCCTTTCTGCACTCACCATAGCCCAACCTGCCCCATAACACCCTGACCCCTGCCTCAACTTCTTTGAAACATCCAAGCCCCTCAAAAGAAAGACTTCTGAGTCCCCCAGACCCCCACCAACCCCTCTTGCCCCCGCCTGCCCTCCAGTTTGTATGCAAGAACGACAAGTGCATCCCCTTCTGGTGGAAGTGTGACACCGAGGACGACTGCGGAGACCACTCAGACGAGCCCCCGGACTGCCGTGAGTGCCTGCTGGGGGTGACAGGAGGGACCCCAGCTGTGTCGGAGGCCTGACTCCTGAGGCTTTGAATGGCCACTGGAGAGGCTGGGGCTGTGGTGCCCTGCAAGTGGACCTGGCCGTGTCCACCCCAGCCGCTCTGACTCTGAGCCTCCCTCTCTGGCAGCTGAGTTCAAGTGCCGGCCCGGACAGTTCCAGTGCTCCACAGGTATCTGCACAAACCCTGCCTTCATCTGCGATGGCGACAATGACTGCCAGGACAACAGTGACGAGGCCAACTGTGGTAAAGCGCTGCCTGCCCACCCTCCCTCCTTCCCCAGCATCTTCTCTGCCCCAGGATTTGGGGCTTTCAAGGGCAGGGAAGTTGCAGCCCACGGCAGCTTGCTCTCCAGGCTGGATTCCTGCTGCTCAAGCCTGTGTCCTCCCTGCTGAGGGATGGGCACCCTTTCCCTGCCCCTGAGTCCTCCCTTCACCACGAGTCACCCTCTCCTCCCTCCACAGACATCCACGTCTGCTTGCCCAGTCAGTTCAAATGCACCAACACCAACCGCTGTATTCCTGGCATCTTCCGCTGCAATGGGCAGGACAACTGCGGAGATGGGGAGGATGAGAGGGACTGCCGTGAGTGTCGGAGGTGGTGGTGGGGCGGTGGTGGGAGATGACACGGAGGCAGGGCAGGCAGAATCTCCCCACAGCTTTGAGAGGCTCTCAAATAGCTTTAGTAGATGGGCAATACAAATTATATTGGGTGTAACTTGCTTTGCTCATAAAAATCATCATGCATGATATACAGACATAGAGATCCAGAAAACAAAAAGCACCAAAACTGGGGATAAACTGTTCCTTCCTCCAAAGAAGTTGCTGGCAGGACCAAGGCCAGGGCTTGGAAGAGGGAGAAGACGGTGATGGTGAACTGGAGTGGCAGGTGTAAGGGAGGGCCCTCATTCTCTTGCCCGCCCTGCAGCCGAGGTGACCTGCGCCCCCAACCAGTTCCAGTGCTCCATTACCAAACGGTGCATACCCCGGGTCTGGGTCTGCGACCGGGACAATGACTGTGTGGATGGCAGTGATGAGCCCGCCAACTGCAGTGAGTTGCCTGGCCTGGAGCCCAGCTTCCCTCCCCAGTGTCTGCTGCTCACACCACCCCGACGTGTGACCCCCTCAGTGGCCGCTCCCTCACCCTCCCCACCCTCCCAGCACACTCCTGGAAGGAGTCTCATCCTCACCCCATGCCCATCCGCTTGCAGCCCAGATGACCTGTGGTGTGGACGAGTTCCGCTGCAAGGATTCGGGCCGCTGCATCCCAGCGCGTTGGAAGTGTGACGGAGAGGATGACTGTGGGGATGGCTCGGATGAGCCCAAGGAAGAGTGTGGTGAGCCGAGACCCCACTCCAGGAGGAAGACCGTCTACCTGGGTGGGAGGCATGGCGCCCCTGGCAGGCGGAGGGCTGGGGGCCGCCTGCTCACCGGTCTTGGCGTGGCCCTGCTGCTGGGCTTCCTGGGCCTGCTGTGGGGCTGGGGAAGGAGGCCTGGCTGGAGCTCACTTCCCCACATCCATCCATGCCCCATGTCTCCCAGTTTCCCTATCCCTGCCCCTGCCCACGCCTCATCCACACATACCTGTGTGGAGTTTTCCCTGCCCACCCTATGGGATCTGTTCATCTCCTCCCCAAGGCAGCTGCCCACACACACCCCCCCAACCATGTCTCCTGTCCCCAAACCTCCTTATAGACCCCACATCTCAAAACACCACCTGGGCTCCCCGCGGCTGACCCTTCCCAAGCTGGGATGCCCACCCTCCCTACCAGGCCAGCCTGACCATGCCTGCTTGGACCCTAATGTCTGCCCCAGCCCTGTCCCTGACTGCCCTGACACTTGCCTCCTCCAGATGAACGCACCTGTGAGCCATACCAGTTCCGCTGCAAGAACAACCGCTGCGTGCCTGGCCGCTGGCAGTGCGACTACGACAACGATTGCGGTGACAACTCCGATGAAGAGAGCTGCAGTACGTCCCCACCCACCCAGCCCCGCGTGAGCCCCTCCCAGGCCTGGCCCTTGCCGCGCCGCCCTCCTGCCACAGGCCGTGCCAGAGCTGGCGGCCACCTCCCAGGGCGGGGGCAGGAGCCGCCCTCCTCACCCACCCCACTCCATGTCGTGTATTTGAGTTTGTGCCATTTCACCTCATCTCATGTTTCTCTCCATTTTCACACTGTCCTCTCGGGGTTGCAGAGGTAGGTGTCTCTGATGTGCCTGTGCTCCCACCATACCCCCACCTCTGTCCCAGAGCCCCCCGTCCCTGTGCCGTGCCTCTACCCATCATCCTTGATTGACCTCTACCCAAACCCTGGTGCTTGTCTCAGTGGTCTTGCCCCCGCTCCCCTCCCCAAACACAGTCTGTCCTGAGGGCAAGGCCAGGGACCTGTGCCCTCTCTGGTGTCTGTCCCATGGGGTAAGTGTGAGCCCGCCTGTGCCCAGCTGTTCCATAGGGGCAGCCAGTGGGCTCTGCCAGGACTGGCTCGGCATCTGGGTCAGTCAGCTGTGGCCTTCAGAGACACGGGGATGGGCCTTGGGCTCGGGACTGTGCCACTACTGAGGCCTGGAGTCCTTGTGCCCACCCTCCTGGGCCTGTCTCCCCCTGTCCTTCCCAGCCCCTCGACCCTGCTCCGAGAGTGAGTTCTCCTGTGCCAATGGCCGCTGCATCGCGGGGCGCTGGAAATGCGATGGAGACCACGACTGCGCGGACGGCTCGGACGAGGTGGGCAGGGAGATGAGAAGGAAGGAGATGGCCTCAGAGGAGTTCAGGCAGGGCTTGGGGGGTGCTGAGAGCTGACCGGCTGCCTGTGCCCATGCCCACAGAAAGACTGCACCCCCCGCTGTGACATGGACCAGTTCCAGTGCAAGAGCGGCCACTGCATCCCCCTGCGCTGGCGCTGTGACGCAGACGCCGACTGCATGGACGGCAGCGACGAGGAGGCCTGCGGCACTGGCGGTGCGCCCCTTGGCTTGGTCTCCCTGGGTCCTCCCTCTACTGCCAACCCCGCCACATGGCTCAGTCATTCACTCATTCTTTCTCTTCTGTATTCATTCTTCATGCAACAAATATTTATTGAGCATTTACCATGTACCAGGCACTGCCATAGGTGTTAGGGACGTAGTGGTAAACAAGACGCAGGGCCCCTGAATACACATTTTTGTGTGGGTTGTGCCCAGCTCAATGCCCCCTAGTCTAGGGGACCAGTTGAGCTGAAATCCAGCAAACCCTGAGGGCTGTGCCCATCTAGGCCCCACACCACAAGTCCCTCCGAGTCAGCCTGCTACCCCAAGAAGAAAAGCCCTGCCTATTTTCGCTTCCTGGGGGCAGTGAGACAGTGCCTGTCCCTCGCTGACCTACCTGGGCTCTGCAGCACAGAGGGGTCAGGTGAAGCCCGGGGTGAGAAAAGACTGGAGCTTGGAGCGGAAATCCAGCTGTGCGGGCAGATGTCTTGGCTCTGCCTTGGTAGGCCAGGCACAGGGATGGGAACCTGGTCTTCCGTTCCCAGCCCAGTGCTGTTCCCACGTCCCCACTGTGGAACTACACAGCACAGTGCCTTGCCACATACCAGAGAAGGAGTGCCCTCTGAACTCCTCCAGACACCCCTGAAAAATGGCCTCTTCTCCCCCAAATACCAGAGGAGGCAGTTTGGCCCCACCAAGTAGAAAATTAAGAGGCCTGGTTCCAATTTGGCTGTGCCACTGCTTGCCTGGTGACCCCTCTGAGCCTGGAACCCCCACCTGTGGAGACAAGGGTCTGGGTGGGCTCATGGCTCATTCCATCTCTTGGCTCCCCCTGGCACCAGTGCGGACCTGCCCCCTGGACGAGTTCCAGTGCAACAACACCTTGTGCAAGCCACTGGCCTGGAAGTGTGATGGCGAGGATGACTGTGGGGACAACTCAGATGAGAACCCCGAGGAGTGTGGTGAGATTTGGGGCGGGGCTCCCGGGCTCCCCAGTGGCCAGCAACCACCCCCACTCCCAAGACTGATTCTGGCTCTGTGTCCCCCTGGCTGCCGCAGCCCGGTTCGTGTGCCCTCCCAACCGGCCCTTCCGTTGCAAGAATGACCGCGTCTGTCTGTGGATCGGGCGCCAGTGCGACGGCATGGACAACTGTGGGGATGGGACTGATGAAGAGGACTGTGGTGAGCAGGGGGCCTACGAGAGGCCTGCAGGGGCGGGTAGTGCACAGTGGGGTGAGTGTGGGTCTCGTAGGAGCCGCACTGGGGTTAGGGTTAACCAGGAGGACTTGCCCAGGAAGGGGAGGATCCATTGCTAGGAGCCTGGGGGCTCTTCGTTAGGAAAGAGAAGCCCCTGGGGAAGGCTCTGGGGGCTGCCTGATGCCTTAGGTCTTGGAGGTGGGGCTGGGAACCCGAATGTTTGACCTGCTCCCCCTGCAAGCCTTGTCACTTAGGAGTTGGGAGCCACTGTTATCTATGGGGCTGCCGTGGGAGGAGGAGGCAGGGGTGAATACCTAGGGCCTAAAGCCTCTGCCCTCCTCAGAGCCCCCCACAGCCCAGACCACCCACTGCAAAGACAAGAAGGAGTTTCTGTGCCGGAACCAGCGCTGCCTCTCCTCCTCCCTGCGCTGCAACATGTTCGATGACTGCGGGGATGGCTCTGACGAGGAGGACTGCAGCATCGGTGAGGCCCGGCAGCGGACCGGACGCCGGTGGGGAGGGGGGAGAGCCAAGCCCTGGCCTGGGGTGGCTCAAGGGAGGGCATCTACTCTCTGTCCCCCACAGACCCCAAGCTGACCAGCTGCGCCACCAACGCCAGCATCTGTGGGGACGAGGCACGCTGCGTGCGCACCGAGAAAGCGGCCTACTGTGCCTGCCGCTCGGGCTTCCACACCGTGCCCGGCCAGCCCGGATGCCAAGGTAGGAAAGCGGGGCAGAGCAGGGGCGGACACCCCAACTGTGGACTCCCATGACCCTCCCTGTAACCCTTAGACATCAACGAGTGCCTGCGCTTCGGCACCTGCTCCCAGCTCTGCAACAACACCAAGGGCGGCCACCTCTGCAGCTGCGCTCGGAACTTCATGAAGACGCACAACACCTGCAAGGCTGAAGGTGCTGGAGCCGCCAGAGGGCAGAAAGGCTGGGTGGGGCAGGGCGACTGGGAAATCAAATGGGGCCGACTTGGAATGGAATGTCTTCCTGCGGACATCTTGCCCAGACAGGAAGCCCCAGACTCATAGATGCAGCTGCCTGAGCACAGTGCTGGCCCAGCAGCGGGGGCAGGTCCTGGGGCTGGCTGACTGAAGGAGTCTGGGGTGTGGCAGTGCTCTGAATTGCACACACACCTCCTCACCCACCACTGCCAGGACGAGAGCACACTCAGACACGCATTGCACACTCAGTCATGGGGGCCTCACCTGCACATTCCCCACACGCTTTGATGCCCACCTGTGCCTTCCACATGCCTGTACACAGACATTCACACACACCCCTGGCACACATACACCCCCACCATGCACTCCCATGCACACCCACATGCTCCATGCCAAGCACACACACCCCATGTGCCTATGCACCCCCGAGCATGTGCCAGGCAGTTTGTAGCAGAGAGCGTGGTGATGCCATCCAGCAGCCGTGAGGAGGCGGAAATCTCTGGGTCTGGAGGGGCAGGGACAGCTTTCTGACTGAAAGGAGCAGGTCACAGTGGATCAGCTCAGGGGAGGAGAGGAGGAGGTCCAGAGGCTGAGGTTGGAGCCTGCAACCCTGAGCAGGGAGGGTAAGCAGCAGCTTCTGGCTGGAGCAGATGGTCCTACCAGGAGAGAGGACACTGTTCACGTGAAAGGAGCTGAGCTGGGTGGGGTGCACACCTGCATCCCACAGCCCCAGCCCTGGCCTCTTGCTTCTCCAGGCTCTGAGTACCAGGTCCTGTACATCGCTGATGACAATGAGATCCGCAGTCTGTTCCCCGGGCACCCCCATTCGGCTTATGAGCAGGCATTCCAGGGTGACGAGAGTGTCCGCATTGATGCCATGGATGTCCATGTCAAGGCTGGCCGTGTCTATTGGACCAACTGGCACACGGGCACCATCTCCTACCGCAGCCTGCCACCTGCTGCGCCTCCTACCACTTCCAACCGCCACCGGCGACAGATTGACCGGGGTGTCACCCACCTCAACGTGAGTGCCCAACCTGGCGTGGATGGAGTGGAAGACCTCCATAGAGCAGGTGGTTCAGAACAGGATTTGAAAAGGGCAGTGCTGGCTGGGCACAGTGGCTCACGCCTGTAATCCCAGCACTTTGGGAGGCAGAGGTGGGTGGATCACCAGGTCAGGAGATCCAGACCAACCTGGCTAACACGGTGAAACCCCATCTCTATTAAAAAATACAAAAAAATTAGCCGGGCATGGTGGCGGGCGCCTGTAGTCCCAGCTACTTGGGAAGCTGGGGCAGGAGAATGGCGTGAACCTGGGAGGCGGAGCTTGCAGTGAGCCGAGATCGCGCCACTGCACTCCAGCCTGGGTGAGAGAGTGAGACTCGGTCTCAAAATAAATAAATAAATAAATAAATAAATAAATAAAATAATAATAAAATAAAATAAAAATACAAAGATTAGCCAGGCATGGTGGCGGGCGCCTGTAATCCCAGCTACTCGGGAGGCTGAAGCAGGAGAATCCCTTGAACCCGGAAGGTGGAAGTTGCAGTGAGCCGAGTGCCACTCGGTTGCAGTGGCACCAAGGTTGCAGAATAGCACTGCACTCCAGCCTGGATGATAGAGCGAGACTCCGTCTCAAAAAAAAAAAAAAGAAAAAGAAAAGAAAAGGGCAGTGCAAAGGGCAAAGGGTGAGAGTGGGGTAGGGGGCAGTCTTAGGATTGTGTTCTGAGGCATGGCCAGCGGGAAGACAGAGCAGCGGGAATGGTAGGCAGCTGGCTGTGCTGCAGGCAGCCCAGGGCACAGGGCACGATGGGCAGGCAGACAGCCCTCTGGCACCAATCCTCCATCGTTGCCACCACCCACTGTGTACGTCTTAGCTGCCTCATTTAACCTCTTTGGGTTTTACTTTGTGTATCAATAAAATTAGGTGATCATCGCCATCGCACAGGCTTCAGGGAGGGCTCACCAGCCACGTGTGAGAGCTGCGAGTCTGGCGCATAAGCTCCATGCCGGTTGAATCTCTTTAAAGCCAGGGGCCTGGCTGTGAGCCTGGGGTGACGTTCCAGCAGGCTGGCAGAGTGGTGGTGGGAGGATAATGGCAGGAAGACAAAGTGGTGGCCCCTGAACCTGTGGCTTCCATTCAGATTTCAGGGCTGAAGATGCCCAGAGGCATCGCCATCGACTGGGTGGCCGGGAACGTGTACTGGACCGACTCGGGCCGAGATGTGATTGAGGTGGCGCAGATGAAGGGCGAGAACCGCAAGACGCTCATCTCGGGCATGATTGACGAGCCCCACGCCATTGTGGTGGACCCACTGAGGGGGTGGGCAAGGGCCCTGGGGGGAAGTCTCTGGGCTGGTGGTAGGAAGCCCCGGGACAGGGTTGGGGGCTGCACCCACAGGCGTGCCCTTCCCTCCCAGGCCAGCCTGAGGACAGAGTCCTTTTCAGGCCCTTGGGTCTTCTTGGCCACCCCTGCCTGGCCCTCCCCATGCTGCCTCTGCCCAGGGCCCACAGCTGGGCCTGCTCGGGCAGGGACCTGACCTCTGCTTGGCCGGCTGTCGTGCACAGCCACACTCTGCCCTGGGGAACAGCTCTGCCAGCGTCGGTGGCTCTGAATGAGCACACTGTGGTTTTAGAGGAAAAGCCCCTCAACCTGCTCAGAAGCGGACTCCCTCCTGCTTCTCTGTAGAAGGACAGAACGCCCTCCTCCCAGTCCCCAGCAGTCCCTGTGCCCAGACCAAGAAGCCGGTGTCCTGCCTGGGCCTGCCTCCTCTGGCCCTCCGGCCTGCCCACACTCACCCCTTCTCCCTCCCCAGCACCATGTACTGGTCAGACTGGGGCAACCACCCCAAGATTGAGACGGCAGCGATGGATGGGACGCTTCGGGAGACACTGGTGCAGGACAACATTCAGTGGCCCACAGGTTTGTGGGGCAGGGTGCAGGAGGGACAGGGGTGTGGAGGGGGCCTGGCTCGCAGAGCCCAGCTGCTGCTGAAGTCACACAAAAGCAAGGGATGGGATGGGGCTTGGACTGGGGCAGGGCAGATTGGCCGTGGAGGCTTTTCCTGGAAGAGGTGACTGTGAGTGGCGTATGAACAGGGTGGAGCTGTCCCAGGCATAGAGGCAGTTCTTTCCACCCCGAGCCTGGGTTGGGGAGGCCAAGCTCTCACAGTGCTCTCTCCCTCCCCAGGCCTGGCCGTGGATTATCACAATGAACGGCTGTACTGGGCAGACGCCAAGCTCTCAGTCATCGGCAGCATCCGGCTCAATGGCACGGACCCCATTGTGGCTGCTGACAGCAAACGAGGTCAGAGCCTGGCAGCAGTCGCAGTCCCCAGCCCTGTCCCCAGCCTTGCCATCCTCCCTACTGAGCCAAAGGCCTCACTTCAATGCCTCCCATCCTTTGTCACTGACCCCCAGCAATGCTGTAGCGCCTTCCAGGCCTCTCCAGCTGGCCTCCCCCTGAACCAGCCTTGCAGGCCTGAGACCCACCCTGACCCTCTGGCCTACTTGTCCATTCATTGGTTGGGTTGCATGGAGGCAGCATAGGTACATCAGGAACGTAGCAAATTGGGGGAGAAGGAATAGAAGTCAGCCATGAATGACCCCAGAAGTCTGGGGGTGATGGGACCTTTTGCCAGTAGTGGCCACAGGAGGAGGAACAGGTGTGGGGAGGGAGAATTTGGTCTGGATGTGTTGAGTTTGAGGTGTCTGGGAGCCACGGGTGCCAGTGTCTTGGACAGCATGGCCAGGGCCTGAGTGCCCCTCAGGTCCCCTCTGACTCCACCTCCTCCCCCAGGCCTAAGTCACCCCTTCAGCATCGACGTCTTTGAGGATTACATCTATGGTGTCACCTACATCAATAATCGTGTCTTCAAGATCCATAAGTTTGGCCACAGCCCCTTGGTCAACCTGACAGGGGGCCTGAGCCACGCCTCTGACGTGGTCCTGTACCATCAGCACAAGCAGCCCGAAGGTGGGGGCGGAGGGGAGCCTGGGCTGGGGAAGGGAGGCCTGTGGGTATTGAGTCTCCAAGCTGTGGCCTTGGGACCTGGTGGAGAGGGGGTCACCCTGGGCTCACAGGGCTCAGAGAAGGGTCCTGTTCAGCATCCTCCCCACCCCACCCATACCTGCAGTGACCAACCCATGTGACCGCAAGAAATGTGAGTGGCTCTGCCTGCTGAGCCCCAGTGGGCCTGTCTGCACCTGTCCCAATGGGAAGCGGCTGGACAACGGCACATGTGTGCCTGTGCCCTCTCCAACGCCCCCCCCAGATGGTACGCTCATGCCCTCCCAGACCCAGCCATGCCCCAGGACCATCTCCTTCCCGTGGCTCCTGACTTCCCCTGACCTTGTTGCCTGTCCCTCTCCTCGCATTCCCCTGGCTCTGCCCCTTGACGGGCCCTTCCTGCAGCTCCCCGGCCTGGAACCTGTAACCTGCAGTGCTTCAACGGTGGCAGCTGTTTCCTCAATGCACGGAGGCAGCCCAAGTGCCGCTGCCAACCCCGCTACACGGGTGACAAGTGTGAACTGGACCAGTGCTGGGAGCACTGTCGCAATGGGGGCACCTGTGCTGCCTCCCCCTCTGGTATGCCCCCTCGTCCTGCCACGCCTGCTCCTTGCCCCTGGGCCCCAGCCCCACCACCCACCACCCCACCTCAGGCAAATGCCCAGCCCCTGCCTCGCCTCCAGCCTCCTTTCCACAACCCAGCATCCAGTCACTCCAGTCTCTGCCTCTCGCCCAGGTCCCCCCAGCCCATTCCTCTGCTATAGGGCCAGGTGGTCCCGAGGGCCACAGTCCCGCTCACACATCCTCTCCCACCAGGCATGCCCACGTGCCGGTGCCCCACAGGCTTCACGGGCCCCAAATGCACCCAGCAGGTGTGTGCGGGCTACTGTGCCAACAACAGCACCTGCACTGTCAACCAGGGCAACCAGCCCCAGTGCCGATGCCTACCCGGCTTCCTGGGCGACCGCTGCCAGTACCGTGAGTGAGCCATCCCTGGGCCCCAGGGCAGGCGGGAGGGTGACGGGGGACCCCAGAGCATGGGGTGATGTTCAACCTGTGCCTGGGACCCACAGGGGCAAGTTCAGGAAAGGAGGCCTTACGCAGCTGAGCCAGGCCCAAGCTGCTGGCGCTTCCCCACAAAGGTGCTGGCACACTTCCCCTGAGGCAGTGCGCCCCCGGCACCAAGATCATGCAAACAGAAAAGCTCTGTTCAACCTATGGAGAGCCCTCATGAGGGTGGGGCTTGAGGCACTTCTCTCTCTCCCCAACCACAGGGCAGTGCTCTGGCTACTGTGAGAACTTTGGCACATGCCAGATGGCTGCTGATGGCTCCCGACAATGCCGCTGCACTGCCTACTTTGAGGGACCGAGGTGTGAGGTGAACAAGTGCAGCCGCTGTCTCGAAGGGGCCTGTGTGGTCAACAAGCAGAGTGGGGATGTCACCTGCAAGTGAGTGGGGCCCTCCTCCACAGTTCCACCCAGCCTGGCCCCTGCCCTGTCCTAGCCCTGCCCTGCCCCTCCCTTCCTCAGCATCCCAGGCACACCTCTGCCAGCCCCAGCCCCAGCCTCTGATTCCTTCCTGCAGCTGCACGGACGGCCGGGTGGCCCCCAGCTGTCTGACCTGCGTCGGCCACTGCAGCAATGGCGGCTCCTGTACCATGAACAGCAAAATGATGCCTGAGTGCCAGTGAGTTGGGCCCGGGCTTCACCCAGGCATAGATCATCCCTCCCTTCCCCAGATTTGAGCAGGAGGACCGTCAGGCCTCAGTGCCCACCCCCCGCCCCGTTTCCCTGGCAGCAGTGGCTATGGAGGTTATGCCTACTCAGCCGTGTCCCTCCTTTCTGCAGGTGCCCACCCCACATGACAGGGCCCCGGTGTGAGGAGCATGTCTTCAGCCAGCAGCAGCCAGGACGTAGGTGGCAGGGGTTGGGGCAGGCAGGGCCACCAGGACCTAGAGCAGGGGGACCGTGTGCCTCCTGCTTCCCTGAGCCTTGGTGACTCAGTGTCCCACCTCTTCCCTCCAGATATAGCCTCCATCCTAATCCCTCTGCTGTTGCTGCTGCTGCTGCTTCTGGTGGCCGGAGTGGTATTCTGGTATAAGCGGCGAGTCCAAGGGTGAGTCACAGGGAATCTGGAACATTCTGGTCATTATTTTGCCATCCTAGCCTTCCCGCCCAATAATCTCTGTCTCCTTATACTCCTGCCTCTCCCCAGGGCTAAGGGCTTCCAGCACCAACGGATGACCAACGGGGCCATGAACGTGGAGATTGGAAACCCCACCTACAAGATGTACGAAGGCGGAGAGCCTGATGACGTGGGAGGCCTACTGGATGCCGACTTTGCCCTGGACCCTGACAAGGTGGGCTGGGAGGCGGGCAGGGTCGAGGGCCAAGAGGCCGTGGGTGGCCTAACCAAAGGTGTTGGGTTAGGTGAGGGACGGAGGTGGGGGTGGGGTGACCTGGGCTACAGGCCCAGCTCCTGAGCCCTACCTGAACCCTCTGTCACCCTGCAGCCCACCAACTTCACCAACCCCGTGTATGCCACACTCTACATGGGGGGCCACGGCAGTCGCCACTCCCTGGCCAGCACGGACGAGAAGCGAGAACTCCTGGGCCGGGGCCCTGAGGACGAGATAGGGGACCCCTTGGCATAGGGCCCTGCCCCGTCGGACTGCCCCCAGAAAGCCTCCTGCCCCCTGCCAGTGAAGTCCTTCAGTGAGCCCCTCCCCAGCCAGCCCTTCCCTGGTCCCGCCGGATGTATAAATGTAAAAATGAAGGAATTACGTTTTATATGTGAGCGAGCAAGCCGGTAAGCGAGCACAGTATTATTTCTCCATCCCCTCCCTGCCTGCTCCTCGGCACCCCCATGCTGCCTTCAGGGAGACAGGCAGGGAGGGCTCGGGGCTGCACCTCCTACCCTCCCACCAGAACGCACCCCACTGGGAGAGCTGGTGGTGCAGCCTCCCCCTCCCTGTATAAGACACTTTGCCAAGGCTCTCCCCTCTCGCCCCTATCCCTGCTTGCCCGCTCCCACAGCTCCCTGAGGGCTAATTCTGGAAAGGGAGAGTTCTTTGCTGCCCCTGTCTGGAAGATGTGGCTCTGGGTGAGGTAGGCAGGAAAGGACGGAGTGTTTTAGTTCTTGGGGGAGGCCACCCCAAAGCCCAGCCCCGACTCCAGGGGGCACCTATGAGATGGCCGTGCTCAACCCCCCTCCCAGACCGGCCCTCCCTGTCTCCAGGGCCCCCACCGAGGTTCCCAGGGCTGGAGACTTCCTCTGGTAAACATGCCCCCAGCCTCCCCTCCCCTGGGGACACCAAGGAGGTGGGCCACACCCAGGAAGGGAAAGCTGGCAGCCCCGTTTTGGGGACGTGAACGTTTTAATAATTTTTGCTGAATTCCTTTACAACTAAATAACACAGATATTGTTATAAATAAAATTGTAAAAAAAAAAAAAAAAAAAAAAAAAGGCCAAAAAAAAAAAAGAAAGAAAAAAAGCCGCTGGTGTCCGCCTGTGTGTGAGAGACGCTGGGAGCTGAGGCTGCGCTTTCCTGCTTCGGCCACCAGAGGGAGACCTGCCCCGTGCTGGAGGCAGGCTGGCGCGTGGTTTTCAGTGCCCTTCTCCCAGGGTCCTTTCCCTCTCCATCTTGCTGTGCCCGGGAAGCGGGTGGCACTGGACTTGACATGGAAGATCTGCTTCTCCTGGCTGTGTGACCTTCAGCCGTAACTTCGAGTCTCCGGATTTTGTGTTCCCTCTGGCTCTAGGACACTAACTCAGATCTGTTTCTCTGCGTTCACTTCTACCAGACACTACCCCCCTACCCAAAATGATCTCCCACAGTGAGAAGCCCCACTATAAGAAGTGAACACACTGAGGCTGCGAAGGCTTTCTCATCCTTCAGGGTGCTCCCATGCGGTTCTCTCTGCCTGAGTCTGCTCTTGAAGCATTGACATCTCACTTTGTGGAGACTAATGAATCAAATGCGAAGTAAAATGCTGCATTCCAGAGCCAGGTGTCTCCTGCGGTGAAGGAGAGCTGGGAAGACCAGTTTGCTAGGCCCCCAGCAGCTCCAGCTCACCAATCATTTCAGTCATTCCAAGGGGTAACAGGAAAAAACTGTCAATCAAAGGTGTCCAAGTCCATTTCAACCGCTGCCTAGAGGGGGAACTTCTTGCAGAAAGTTGCACAGTTTACACTGCCCAGGACTAGAGAGGGTTTGAGCCCCAGGACAGCAAATATGAGCTCAGGGAGGGTGGCTGCAAATGTCTGAAGATCCCTTACCCAACTCCCAATCGGGGAGTGCTGCCTTTCATTCCTCCTCCCTCACTGGTTCAACTCCAGGAGATTCCTCCCAGGCTTCCTTCTGCCTTGGGGAAGCTACAAGTCTAGGCACCTGTGGAAAGAGGAGCCCTCCCCTTCCCTTCTTAGCCTTGAGAAGCCCTCTCCAACCTCATCCTCCAAGCCAACTCTGAGATCCTCCCCTGCCTTCCCAAGGGCCCTGGATGGGCAACTCTGCGGGGAAACAGAATCCGTGGTTGCCGAGTAGGAGGTCTGTGTCCCAATCTGGCCACCAGGTGGTGTCTGTACTCCTGCAGCACTGCCTATCCTGAAGCCCCACACAGCCCCCGCCTCAGCACTCATTATGCACCTTCGGGGGACCCCAGCCCAGCCTCTCGCTTCCTTCCCTCCGGCTATTTTGCCACACCCCTCCACCCTCTGCCAGCCGGCTCCCCTCCCTCCCCCAGCGCCTGCCCGCTCCCACCACCACCAGCCCCACCCCTGCCCCTTTGCCAGCGGTGCATCTGGTGCCCCCCGGGAGCCACTGATCTCTGCCTGTCACCTCAAGATCCTGGGCAGAGCGACAAGGGACCCCCGCTGCAGCTTGGAAGGCATACCCCTCCAGTCAGCATCCCCCACTCCGCCCGTCAGGACCTGCTAGGAGAGGGTCCACCAGGAGGCAGTTTCTCAAACTACCCACCCGGGAGGCAGGTGGGAAGCCCTCACTTCGGCCTGAGAGATGGGAAGAACCAGGGACAGAGGCTGAGAACCAGGGACAGAAGCTGATACCGAATGAGAGGCAGAGACCCAGAGGCGGAGAGATGGGGACAGAGGCAAAGACCCAGAGACAGGGCGAGTAGTGTGCATGTGTGTGTTTGCACTTGTGTTTGTGCCAGTGCGCACACATATGTGTGTGTAACTGGAGAGAGAACAGGTGGCCTGAGACTGTAGCTAAAGGAGGAGAGATGCAGTGGGTTGGGCCCCCAGAAGACCAGGACCCTGGTAATGGGCTTCTGTCCTGGACAGCCTAGGCCTGGGTGTGCCCACTGTTCCCACCTACTACTGAAGCAGCCCCCGTGCTTGGAACCTGAGCTCAGGTTTCTGCCCCTTCCTGCCTCTCTCCTCTCCACCCCCACCCCGGCACCCAGGTTCCTGCCTCCTGGCTTCTGCCTGTCTCCCTGGGTGTCTCTGCATCTGCCTCATCCTCTCAGCACCCGGTCCTTTTCCTGACTCGTGTGTGTGGCTGTCACGTCCCATATCTATCTGTCCATTTCTTTGTATGTGCCCCCACTTGTCTTCTGGGCTGCCAGTGACAACATACACTTGTGTGTGTCTCAGTGTGTGTGTCCACCTCTGTGAGTGTTTGCTCTCTGCCAAGACAAAGAGAGGGTGAGCGCACTGAGCAGCTGTCTGGGTGTGCTCATCTGGGTGCAGGTGTGCTCGCCTCTGTTGCTGTGCTCCGCTGTGTGTTGGGGTGCCGCTAGGTGTACGCCTGTCTCTGTATTTCGCTCTGTGTGCCCTGTCCCCGTGAATGCATCTGCGTGCATCCCTGGGGTGGGCTCTCAAGGGATATGTCTGTCTCTCAGTCTCTTTGCTTGTCCCTATCTCTCACTGTCTAGGTGTTGGTCATACCACAACCTCAGGCACAGCCTCAGTGCATAGCAACAGCTGACAGCTGAAGCCTCCCGGGCAGGAGAGAGAGAGGCAGTGGGGAGGAGGGAACCGAGGAAGAAACAGAGAAGAGGATGGGGGCAGAGAGCTGGGGCTGGGGACAGAGACAAGGACAGAAATAGGGAGTGGGGACAAGGTTCTAGAAGAGCTGGTGGTGAAAGATGGGACGGCGGGAGGGAAGGAACAGAGACTGCACCAAGAGGCCGGGCAGGCGGCGCTGAGAGGGATTTCCTGCCCAGCCCCCATGCAGAGGCGCACTGGGCCTCGTGGGGGTCAGTGATGGGAGCCAGGGGCAAAGGTGAACAGCTGGTCTAGCCGAGGGGTCCTGAGACCGCAGAGGTGCAGTGAGGCGGGGACGGGGCGGCGGGCGCCGTTTGTCAGCCCTATTGACAGACGTGATGGGGTTTCCGTCCGTGATCAATGATTCTCATCTCCGGGCCGAATGAGCCGCGGGGCGCCCATCCATCCCCGTCAGCATCGCGCGGCGGCAGCCGCCCGAGGCCCCGCCCGTCCCCACCTCGGCCCCTGCCCTGCGCCTGCCCTGACCCACCTTGGCCCTGAACAGGGCAGAGGCCCGGGGCTTGGAGAGCCTCGTCCGGCCGGGCTCCGCGGCGCCCCCACTCCGGGTGCACGGGCCCGGAGCCCAGAGCCCCACGCCCTGCCCCGTTCCTCCTGGGCGCACAGACGCGGCCTCTCGGGGGCCCAGTGCCTGAGCCCCTCGACCCCCTCCGCTTCGCACCTGGGCCAGGGGCGTGTCCGGGGCGTGCCGGAGTGAAAGTCACCTTCGGTGCCCCCAGCTGGGCGGGAGGGGGCGCGCGGGGCGCGGCCGGGATTGGAGCGCCGCGGAGCCCCGCCCCCCGCCCGCGGAGTCAGACCCAACTTTCTCCCCCGCCCGCGCCCCGCCCCCAGCGCCGGCTCCGCGCCTCGCGCCCAGTCCGCTGGCCGCGTCGCCGTTCCCGCCGCTCCCGCAGCCGCCCCGCCGCCCGCCCGGAGCCCCGCGCCCCTAGGCCTGGCTCCCGCCTGCCCGGGACCCGCCCGGCCTGCCCCGCTCAGCCGCCAGAGAAGATGCGGCTGCTCCCGGAATGGTTCCTCTTGCTCTTTGGCCCGTGGCTCCTTAGGAAGGTAAGGGTGGCAGGGCTGGGGCGCGAGCGCGGGGGTCCGGGACGCGAAGGTCCCAGTGTGCGAGGGGCTCCGTGAGCCCGCCCCGCCCCCAGCTCCGAGCGTCCCAACTTTGCGCGGCGCGGGGGAGGCGGACAGACAGACTGCCCGATTCAGGACGGGCACTCTCCTAGCGCAAGTTGGCTGAGGCTTGGAGAGGGTGCCGGGTGGAGGTCCCCCTCGCAGCCGACTTCAGGCGCGGCGGGGGAGGGGACGAAGCCCGACCCGCGAGTGCGCCAGACAGAGCGGGAGTGCGAGACAGACAGACAAGCCAGCAGGGTGTCAGCCTTGCCGTCTTTCCGCGCCAGTCTCGCTCGCCTGCCTCACTGTCTGTCTGTCCTTCCACCCCTCCACCCCCGCCTTCCCATTTCTCTTCTCTGCACTTGTCACCATGCCAGGTGGGCTCTGTGTCGGGAGCATCCATGGCCCGAGCACACGCGCACACACGGACTCAGGCAGACACGGCTGAACTTGGCTACAGCCAGCCTCCCATCACATTTCCCACGGAGACACCATCTCCCCTGCACGACCTCACAGACACACCCCCTCTCGTGCCCCACTGAAGGGGGAGGCTGTCTGAAAGGGGGGGTCTCTCCTCCCATGCCCTCCCTGCCTCCTACCCCACTCCAAGGCCTCTTTCCCTGAGGCTCTCGGGCGAAGAGCCAGAGACTAAGGGGACTCAGACTTGATCTGCCTCCTTCCTGACTTGGAGGCTTCAACCTGCGAACATGCTGTGCTCATCTGTGCTGGGTGGAGGGCGTGGGTCACCGTGTGCACCTGTGTTCATGTGTCCAGGGAAGCCAGGCTTGGTCCAGTACTGGGGCCGAGGGTACATGTGTATACTGGTGTGGTGTGTGGTGTTGGCTTTGCATGAGTGTCAGTGCCTGCCTCACAGTGCAGCCATCTGCCTATGCCCCTGGAGTGTGCCCGCAATGGGGGGCCCAGGCCCCGCTCCCCCATTTTCCTTCTACCAGCCTCCTCTGCCTATGGCTTTCCTGTTTTCTGACCACCAACTGTGACCTACCTAGTTTGGGGGCAGGCAGGTTGTTCCCCAAACCCTCACTCTCTGTACCCTCAGCCCCTGTAGAGTCTAGAAGGGGTGTATTTCTTCCCCCAACACTTGGACCTCTGCCTGCTCAGCCAAATCACATTTGGCAAACTCCAGCAGGGCAGGGGCTGCCCCAGTGAAGCTAGCATTAGAGCTCCCTGGCCCTCCCAGCCCCGCCTGGTGACCTTGAGGGGCTGGACAGTAGGCAGAGGAGCCCCTCCATGAAAACTGCTTCCTCTAGCAGGAGCTTCTTAGGGACTTGCTGCCCAGCTCTGTCCTTAGTGGACTGGAGGGGTGGGGGTGTCTGTGCCCTACCACCCACCCACCCAAGTGTGAAGGCCTGGGGTCAAGAGGTGGTAGGTATGGCATTCCGTTGCCCCTCCTTTCCACTTCCTCCCACCTCATCTCCACTCTCCCTGGCAAATAAACTCCCCTGTGGACAGATCTGGTTTAATTTCCTTTGCCCCCTGAGGGGGAATGAAACATCTGGTGGAGACTTGAGGGAGAGTGAGCGTGAGGATATGAGCAATGGGATCTATCTGAGTGTGTGTGTGTGAGCTGCAGCTGTGGGGCCTCTGTGTTGGAGTCAACGGGGAGAGTGGATCTGCTGGTTAGCCCAGCTTATGTGCATGTGAGAATGTGTTTACGTGTGTACACACTGCGGGTGTGTGAATATGTATAACCGCATGAGGAGGTGTGGGTATAGGAGTGTTTGTGTGTCCAAATACCTGTGTGTGCTTCTGTGTACTTGTGAGTGTGGCGTATGCACATGTATACCCCTGGTGCATCTGTGTGCTGGGGCCCATGTGTTGTCTGCATGAGTCTCTGGGGTTTGTGAGTGTGTTTCTGTGTGCTTGTGATTGTGAGTGCATTTGAGTGTGCTATGAGATTGTGAGCCTCAGGATGTGTTTATGTATCTGAGTGTGGCTTATGTGTGTGGGTGCTCAGGGGTGTCTTGGTGCCAGCACTGGGAGTGGGCAAAAGGTGAGGCTGATCCTGAGTAAGAGGTGGCTAGGGGACAGTTTACAGGGCAACTCTTTGGCAACCCTAACCATGAACGGCTGACACCTCTGCCTCTCCTGTCCTGCTTGCTCACCCTCCTCCAGGTTTCTCTCCCTTCCTCCTCGCTCCAGGCTTCCCATCTCTCAGAGCCTGGGACTCCTGGCTTCCACTGCCTCTGGGGTTCTGGCCTCTCAGCCAGGGATTCTTCAGGATCTTTCTCTTACAGTCTCTGACTCCTTTCCCTCTCTCTCTGTCTCCCCGACCCCTTGCCAAAGCAGCTGCCTACTGGGAGAAGCAGCAGGCGATCAATAGTCACTAATCACTAATCACTAATTACTAATTAGCTGGGGGAGGGCAGGGGCGGGGCCCTGTGGGACCTGCCAGCTCTATCCCGCCTCAGGAAAGGATTAGGTCTGATTCTCTCAGAGCTGGCTGGCCGAAGCCCCTCAGCCAGCTACCCCCTCCTGCCTCCACACCCTCCTCTAGCCCCCCAGCTAATCTCTGGCTGGGCCACTTAGGCACGCACAGCCTGGGCTAGGGCCCAGAGCTGCTGGCGGGGATTTGGGGGTAATCAGGGGCCGCAGCTGGGCCAGGGGGACAGGGGAGGGCCTGCTGTGACAGCTCCCTTGGGCCAGAGCCTGCAGTGGAAGCCTCACATTCCTAATAGGAGGGGCATGCGTCAGAAAGGAGAATTTAGAGTGTCAGGGTTGGGATGGGTTGAGGAGCTGGAGACCCAGGAGCGGGGTGACTGGGGAAGAGGTGAGGTAATAAGGACAGAAGCAAGGCAAAGAGGGGTCAGGGACGAGGTAATTGGAGAGAGACAACACAAACGTCTAAAGAAAGCAGGTAACTGGGGGGACCTCACAGGGGTCAGAGATGGAGTAATTGGCAAGGAGATGGGGAACTTTGGACCTAGCCCTGCAACTCAAGATGTGTGGGATCCGTGAGGGACAGGGCAACAGAGAGGGGGCAGGGTCATAGGAGAGGGTCCCAGGGCTCAGGCGCGGGAGGAGTCGCAGGGCGTGGGGTGGGAAGCAGCTGCCCAGTGGGGATGGGGAGCAGGGAGCGCTGCCTTGAGCGCTGGAAATTGGCGCGGCTCCCCTTCTCCCCCGCCTGCCCCTCCTCCACCTTCACCCCGCCCACTCCCCCTCCGGCTCCGGCTTCGGGAAATTACATCCCCGCTCCGCGGCTCCCCCCAACCCCCACCGCGCCCCGGAGCCGGCGCCTTTATAGGCACATTTATTGCAATAATAAAGTGAGGCGCGGGGCGGGGGGCGGGGGGCAGCCGTTCCCGCGGGGACCGCGCTGGCTCTAGGAAGCAGGGAAATAAAATAAAATAAAACAAAATCAAAATTCAGATAACGGTGAGCCTTGCGCGGCAGGCCGAGAGGAGGCAGGCGGGCGGGTGTAGAGGGAGGGGGCGTCCAGCCCAAGGGCAGAGCCTACCCCACCCCACCAGCGGTCCCCGCCCCCTCATGCAGTGGTAGGGTCTGGAAAGAGGTGTCTTCGCTTCAACCTGCCTGGCCCCCTCCCACAGCCTGATCCTGCCTGGTCTTTGCCTTGCCCTCTGGCTCCTCTCCCATACCTGTCCTCAGCACCTGTCTCTGTCCCCGTCTCCTGTGTCTTCCCTTGTCCCCCATTTCCAATTCCAGTCTTCCTTCGAGTCTCCCATCCCCATCTCCTGGTCTCTGCATCCATCCCTGTTTCTGCCCGGTAACCATCCCCATCCCCCATCTCTGTTTTGCCCCACCCTGACCCCATCCCTGCCTGTCCCCTGTGCTTATGCCTCATCCACCATTCCTGTCCCCATGCTGCTTCCTGGACTGTTCTGTAGCCCATCTTCATTCCTCTGGTCTTTACCCCATCCACATCTCTGTCTCTGCCCCACGCCTGGCCACCATTTCTATTCTGCTTCTCATCCCTGTCCCCAGGCCTATCCTTATTGTATCCTCATCCCTGTACCCTATATCTGTGCCTGCCAGTCCCCAATCCCAGTCCCCCTCCCCCTCTGTCTCAGTCCTCACCCCAGGCTGTCCTGTCCACCCCACCTCTGTCCTCACCCACATCTCTATCCCTGGTTCCCAGCCAGACTCCACCGGCCCCGACTGCAGCACCCCTGCCTCTTTCTAGGTGCAGGGGCTCAAGATGCTCTTTTCTCCCCTTCCCCAGCTCAGGCCTGCACTGTCCCTTCCCCCGGCCAGATCCTGGGAGCACCCTGCCTGACCCAGGTGGTCGGGGAGAAGCAACGGGCCAGCCTGGAGGCCCAGGGGAGGTGCACCCTGCAATGCGGCTGGGGGGCTGACAGCCTGATCCTCCCCCAATCCCAGCAGTGTCATCCCCAAAGAGCCACTCCCCAAAGTGGAGTTTGTTGCCCCCAACAGCAGAAGGCCACCTCAACTCCCTGCAGGTGCGTGGGCCCGCTGCCTCGGGGGCAAAGCGCTCCTGGTGCAGCTCTCCCGCTCCCCGAATGGGCCTGAAGGAGCCTGCTGAACCCCCCAGCTGCCGCGCACCTCCGCCCCGCCCCCGCCCCCGCGCCGACAGCAGCGCTAGCCTCTCCCCTCCGCAAATGTCACCGCGCCCAATTAGCTTAATTAAGCCAGCTCTGGAGCAAGGGGGACCCCTCCTCGGACAACATCCTGCTCCCACTCTCAGCCATGGCGGTGGGTGACAAGAGCTGTGGACAGAGGAGCTCCTTACCACCTGCCTTCCCAACTCCCCCACCTCCCCCCATGTTGCTGGAGACAGACAACCTGAAGGACGGCGGGAGAGAACCACAGACAGAAAGAGGGAGAAAATCAGAATCATGGGAGGAGGAAATTTGAAACAGAGACAGTGAGAAAAGAGACTGAGAGACAAAAGAGACTGAGAGAATGGGGAGGGAGAGATGGAAAAACAGCGCAAGAGAGGGAGAGAGCACGAGCAATCAAGGGAGCCAGAGGGAGGATTTGATTTTATTTTATTCCATGTTCCCATTTCTCGGCTCGTTTCCTCACAGACTCTCACCCCTCCCTGTCCAAACTCCCCCACAAGGTCGCTTCAGCCGTGCCCCCCCAACTCTTCCTTTTTATCTTGGCTGTCTACAGTAGTGGGTGGGGGTGGGAGTGCCCAAAGCCAGGGGATTCGCCAGGATCAGAAAAGCACAGACGGCACTTTGTCTGAGATCAGTGATGGGGGTGACACCCTGGAACTTCTCCTTACCCTGCTGAACCTCCTCCCCTCCCCCTGCCCCTCACTTCTACCCCTGCCCCTGCCTGGTAGAAGTCACTGGCCTGAATCACCCCAGTCAAGTTCTGACTGGGTACAAGACACAGGGGTGCTCTGGTCTGCTGGGAGGAGATGACTTGGAGGCATTTGGGGTCATAACATCTGATGGCATGGGGATAGGGGGGACCTGGATGACTGGGCTTCTGGAAAGAACAGCGGTTGGGTGAGATTAGGGACCAGAGTTCAAATGGCCCACCCTTCGGCTTTCCCAGGAAACCTAACCCCCCTCCCCCAATGCCCTCTCTCAGATTCAGGCCCTGCCCTCTCCAAGCCCACTTCTGGGGCCTCTTCTCCCTCCCACTGTACCCTGGGACCCCTCCCTCCACCCCCTCTCAGGCCCACCCTCCAGGTGTTAGCTGCTGGCTTAAGCCTGTCTGTGAGAGTCAATCATTCTTGCTGCCCCTGCCCCCTCACCTGGGCTGAGAGGAGGGATGGATGGGAGGGGGAATGAGGGGGGTGATAAATATGTATGACGAGCGGGTGGTGGCAGCGTTAATAACCCGGGATCGCAGCGCAGCAGGGATGGGGACCAGGCGGTGGAGATTCTAGCCCAGCAGCTTGGCTCTGCTGTTCCTGTCCCCAGGGACACTGTGTGTGTACACATGGGTGTGGGCAAACAGAGGGGGGCACCCATGCTTCCTGGCCTCCTTACCTACCCACAGCACAGCCTGCGGGCCAGTGTAGGACACCTCCCCAGAGACCACTCAGATACAATTGACATGCATATCTGTCACCCCCGTCGGAACACAGCAAGACCACACTTGTTCTATGACTACGGATACACCCCCTTTAGGAAGAGCTTGAC